>NW_023425377.1:17720000-19012500 GCF_014108415.1 Molossus molossus
CAAGGTTTGCCTCTCTCATGCCTTCACACAGACGACAAACACCTTTGCTGTCAGAAACTTTCAAAAGCTGGGTTCAAATTCACTTTTAATATCGGGCCAGTTCATCAGCTCACACTTGTTTTACTGTTGTCTTAATTATAGTGACTTGTATAAAACAGGCTATTAACTTATTGCTGACCGATACCTGTGAGAAATATATAATAGGAAATTTATAATAATAATAATAATAATAATAATAATAATAATAATAAAAAGAGCAAAACTACCCCGTCACCAGGACGATGCCTTGGCCATCATCCAGAGTGGGTCATACCCTGCTGCTTCAAGCACAAAGCTCAAGGTTCTAGGTCATGTTTGAAGTCACTCCTATACAGCATGCCATTTAGTTCCCACAAGTCCTTCTGAGATTGGTCCTTCCCTGTTCACACATGAGGAACGGAGACAGACAGAGGTTTGAAAACCTTGCCAGAGTCACACCCTAGCAGGTGGGGAAACCAGGACCCCAGGGCGGCAGTCTGGCCACGAGCTCTGCTTCTAACCTTCGCTCCTGGCTGCAGCCACCAGCAATTCTGCCCACATTCCGAAACCCCAAAGTCTTCCTGGTCTCTCAGCAAGGGCAGGGGCTGTCCCTTCGGTCACACAGACAGCTGTCACACATTGACCCTCAGTCTCCTCATCTGTACAATGGGAGCGGAGTCAACGCCTCTTGTCCCACTTGAGGGAGTTTTGTAGAGAGTCTTTGTGCAAATGCTTTGAAATCTACAAAGCGCTATAGGAGTTTGAATCCTTCTCCGAACACAGTGAAAAGAAGAAAGGAAATCAATCAATGCTGGACACTTACTCTGTTCTTAAATCCTCAACGAATAGAGCTTTTTCAAGGAACTTAAACTTAATGAGGGGGGCCCCTGGTAAAATTGTATCTGTGAGCAGTACTTTGAAGCTGAGTCTTAGAATCTTCATATCGGAGCAAATCTGAGAGGTTCTTTAGTTGAAATCTTCCCTCCTTCGGATGTTTGGCACACCTTCCTAATAGTCTTAAAATGACAGTCTCCTTTACCATGAATCTCAGTGACAGGAAGCGCAAGGGAGATAATTTGCCACTTCAGACAACTAAAAACTTCTTTCTTAGGTGACATTATCTCACTTTTGGTTCTCCACCCTCATACCTTTGCCATCCTAGGTAGGGAGAAGACAGAGAAAAATTCTCTTTTTGTAAGAATTTCACAACTTGCACAAAGAGAGGGGGGACTGGACGTTTTCATGTTCACTTCACTTGGTCACTGCATAGCTCCACCTATGGGGTGGTTGTGTGATAGGAAGCCAAACCCTCTATATGCCGTTTGCTAAGACCTGAGCCACTGAGGTGCTGAGTGTCGTATTGTAATAGCTCCTCGAGCACCAATCCGCTATGGTTGTGTCTCATGGATGATCCTCAAAGTGCAGCCCAGCCATTCACAGGGGGCAGGCAAGCAGAAGTTCAACGGCCCCTGCTCTCCCTTCCAATCCCCCTCCTCATGCACACTTTCTCCAAGACATCTGCAGAGACTCAAAGGCATTGTCTTCATTTCCCACAGAGCTTCTCAGGAAGACCACAGAGAGAACCATAAACTAATAGACTGATGCATCATGTTAGAACGGTATCAACACGTTCCTTTAATCAGTGCACAGTCAATATTCTCCATCATAAACAAGTAATGAGTTTCTCAACTCCTCTCCTCAGACGTCATCGCAAAATATTTTTCGGAGGCGTGTCATCTGTGCTTAATGAAGGGACAAGCATTGTAATTACGTGTTAAGCTCTTTCTTCAGCGTGAAACTGCTGCTGAGTGTGAAATGACTATAATTCATATTTTTAAGACCTTGAATTTATTAGCATGTATTTTCTAGTCAAGGTTAGGGGTATGGCACTTGGTGGTTAAAGGATTCGGGTTCCTCTGTGCTTTGTTATGCCAGAGTGAGTGCATCTGAGTTCAGATGCCAGGCGAGGAAAATTGTCGTTAATGAATCAGGTGGTATTTTTGGAAAAAAAAAAAAAAAAATCAGAGAACTGAGAACTCATCTTCCTTTGTGAATAGGGTATGCTGATGAAACGTATAATTGGGTGAGAGGGGACTTGGCGTTGCTCTGTGAATTACCGTGGTGGAGAAAATGAATAGGACCTGTGGGCTGGAGGCCCCGGGTAAAGCACAGCTCTAAGTGTATACCCTTGGATGAAAACGGAGCCTCCAGTTTCGAGGCTGCTTGTAAAGAGAAAGAAGAATAAATTATTCCCTTTGGAAAACGACTTAGTATGGTTAGAAACACATGAGATCAGTAAGTGCTTAGACAAAATTAGGGACTCCCGGAGACTTTGATAGCTCTCCTTTGCAAACAAATGTGAAGGGGGTCGCTGTTCTTTTTCCACCCGTTTTGGGCGGAACGGAATTGGTAATGATCCATTTAACCTAACCCCCTTTGTGGGCAACGATGAATGTAGAAGACATCAAGTCAGTTAATCCAAAAATGAAGTGTAAGGGTTGCGTGTGTTTGTAGCAGGCAGACCCTAATGAATCTAGGGATATGCCGAAAAGGATTTTCTTAGGAAGTCAAGTTCAAGCTGAGAGGTGAAAAGTAAATAGGATTATCCACAAAGAGTAGGGAAGAATGGTTCAAGAACAGGGAACAGCAAGGCTCTGCGTGAAGGCTCTAAGGCAGTCTAGAGGAGACAAAGCAAAGACAGAAGGGCTGACGCCCTCACATTGAGGAGAGAGGACTTCTGATAGAACAGCCAACTCCACACACACGGCAGTCGCGGCTCCTTCCTGAAGCTCTAATGCAATGACTGTAAATGGACTAAAAAAGGACACAAAACCCACAGGGATTCAGGAATAGAGTAGAAGAAAGATGCTGACAAAGCTTTGGAAATGAAAAAGAACAACAAAAAGCAACTTCATTAGCAGAAGACAGGAAACTGAATGCTAAGAGCCTGTAGGTTTAGTGAAAACCAAGCCAAACGCTAATTCAAGCTGCAGAAGCCTGGCCAGGTGCAGGAATGGGAGCCCCCGGGCACCCATGTGGTTGGGAGTGTCCGGTGGGACAGCAATCAGGAAGACTGCTTGAGGTTTGCATGGGCGACCGTCGGACCCCTAGTCTGTTTCTCCACTGTACATACCCAGTGACCAGGCCACCCTCACTGTTATGAACTAAATGTTGTGCCCCTGCCCTAATTCATATCTTCATATCCTAATCACCAATGTGATAGTATTAGGAAGTAGGCCTTTAGGAGGTGATCAAGTCACAAGGATGGGGCCCTCATAAATGGGATTAGTGCCCTTATTATAGAGACCTCCAGAGAGCTCCCTTGTCCTGTCTCCCACATCGGGACACAAGGAGGACACGGCTGCCTGTGAAGTGTGTGCTCACCAGGCACTGAATCTGCCAGTGCCTTGGAGTTCCCAGCCTCCAGAACTGGAAGAAATACATTTCTGCGGTTGATAAGCCACCCGGTCTATGGCATTCCATGACAGCTGTCCACACGGACTGAGACACACTGCGGAAGGCTTGAACCCTAGGCTCTGTGATGACACAGCTGAGGGTAGCAGTGCTAGACTGAGAACGGGGAATTCAGTGCAAACCTACATATTGAAGAGTGAGACCTCCTAGGCCCCACCTGAACATAACAGCCACAGAACTCATCTCAGGCAAGGGATCAGGACGGCCTCTGGGGACACTGACCAGCCCAAGAGAGAAGACCTACAGAGTTAGACACTGGGGGTCACCCACCTCAAAATCCCAGCCTGATAATCCCACCTGGAAGCCCACCCTCCCAACAAATCTCACTCATGTGCACAAAACTTTCTAACACGTTCTTAGTGCTCTGCTCTCAAAGCTGAAGAGAATCCGGGAATCAGTGGTCATTTGAAAACGCCCCAGTCAAAAAGCCAGAGGCCCGAATAATAACAAAACGAAGTAGAGAACAGAAGACACTTGAAAGGGTCAAAAAGTAAAGAAAGGGTAGTACAGCCATGAAATTAATACAGGGTGCTAGAGAAGGGAATGACTGTGGAATAAAGAACGTTGGAAATTGAAATTTGAGAGCAGGAATTAGAAGTTCAATGGAAGGAATGGAAAGTAGACAGGAGCGCAGAGGGAGACACCAAAATAAGAGGCTGGAAGGAGTGGAAAGAATCCTGGGAGACGAGAGGCTGGGGCCACCAGGCAGAACCAGATCACCGCTCGCAGTGCTTTTGTTTTGAAATTTTACCTCCGAGCCAGTGGGTGCCAATGATGAACAGCAGACAAGGGAGAGAGAGCTAGTGGTTAGCCCAACCTGGCCAGGAAATCAGGTCAGGTTGTCTAGTTCTGAGATCTGAGAGTCTCACTCTTCCTTATATTCTATTGTAACAAACTATGGACAATTTTGGATCAAGAAATAAAACTATAGCCACTGGCTGATTTTCTTTAAGGATCACTTCTAGTTTCAACTTATTTCAGGTAAAAACTGATGTCAGCTTTTTCGTCTGAACTCCCATTACTCTTCGTTTTGAAAAGGTTATAATTAAAATAAAACGAGGCTGGCTTGGAGCCAGAATCATGAAGGGTGTAATTAAGGATGATTTTCTGATTTTCTGTCTCTACACCCAGCAGGGCCATCTCACTGGGGGTGGGGGTGGGGTGGGGGGTGGATTTAAAAGCAGCAATTGTGTGTTTCTTAGAATATTACAACAATCTACCTCACACATTTTACATAATAAATGGCAGCTGCTGACATTTTCATAAAGATACAAACAATAATAAAATGCTCTGTTCTGAGGCGGAAGGTAGCCCCAGCTCAGGAATGTCAACAAATATACACACTGGCCCACTCTGCTTAGAGTGGAGGGGGGGTTGGCACTTGCTTTTCATGTCGCACCTGCCCCGACATCACGAATAGAAATGCAATATTATACCCCCCCCCCATTTTATCTTTGGAATGATTTTTTCTTTCCCATTTTAGACCCTTATGTTAAACATGGACTCTAAAGGATATAATTTTAATTTTTCAATAAAAGCCACTTGTCCCGTGTAACAATAATAATGTGTCACATTGCTCCCCCAAACTCATAGGCTGGCCACTAAGGGACAGTCAGGTGCCTCATGGCACTGTGGCTATAGTGTATGTACACTATGTACACTACATAGACAGTGTAGTCATGACTTTGAGGGAGGCTTAAGGAATGTTTTGATTGTTAAGGCATTTCCTCTAGTATTTTGCTGGTCTAAAAGATTAATAACTCCAGAACTACTTTGGGGGAGTATGTTTGGAACATCTGAACTGAACAGTGCTGGCTCAAGACTCGGAGAGAATGAACATCACTAACAGCCGGCGCCTGATGGTGGATTCTGAAAGCACCACTTCCTTTTGATCCTACTCGGCGGACCTCACAAGACTCAGAGAGAAAGACTCCTGGCCTTTGAAGCTTGGCAAAGTCACGTAAGATACGCTGTGACTGGCGTCATACCCTGTGGCGTAGGCTGGCCATGGTAGAAACCATGCTCATCCGTGGAAACACAGGTTATAGTTCTCACCTGACTCCATTTTCCTCTCAAACTTATTCCTACGCACTGGTGGAAACGATGACATTTATTCTATTCTGGTATCTTCTCTGTGGTTGAAGGGTTTCAGCTTCCCCTTAGGATAAATAATCCGTCTCAGTTCTGGTCTCCTTCCCTGGATAGCATTATGGATATGGGGGAGGGGCCTTCTGTGGCTTTGTGGTGGCAGGAACAAAGGAAGTTAGATTCCACAGATGTTCTGGTTGGCATCGGGCTAGCAACCACGCTCAAGTCCTCAGTGAGTGAGTTCTGGTTAGTTCTGTCTGTGCTCACTCGGCGCCCACGGAGGTGGGTCTGAAAGGTGTTGGTGGACACAGGTCTGGGTGCGTATCCCACTCCATCCCCAAACTGACTGTCTGCTGTGGAGCCCTCGGCCCCACCACGGGGAGCCTGCCCAGGAGTCTGCCCGTCTACACCATCAGTACTCAACACAACACCACAGAGATGCTTCAACAAACCCTCCCTTCCCCACCATCCCCCAGGAGTTAAGGAGAGTGAGGAGTGCCGACCCAGGTCCCCTTTTTCTCTCCAGCCACATGACAATACAGGGGTTGTGAGACCACCCTGGCATCTGGCTTCCTAGAGCCCAAATGGAAATGCATGATGACCCTTTGCTTTTGACTTTCCTTAAGACCTAGCTAATTCGTGTCTTCCCTCCGTGACCCAGAGAAGAAAGGTATAAGGGCATATATTTTACAACTTGCTTCCCCTCCATTTTCTATCTTCTTCTTCCCATAATTCACTAGAGACCAAAAGAACTGGGTTTTCAACGTCCTCTTCCTGTCTAAATGGGAATTCCCCTGTCTTGGCCTCATAGCCTCCGTCACGATGTCATCTGTTTGTCCCTCCCAGGCCTCTGGGGGCAGCAGTACAATGTAGAGAGGACACGAATACAGAACACATATGTTTAATATCTTTAAAATATAATCTCTATTACATTTGTAAAAGTAGGAGCTGCTGGTAAGTAAAGCAAAGGGAAAGATGGAAATACCTCAAATACTGACAGGTAAACATCCCTTCGTTTCTCCATCCATCTCCTACTGAGAACCACGTGAAAAGGGCACATTATGGGAAGGTCGGATGTAAGGGAGAGAAGGAAAAGAGTAAGAAAGGGAAGAAGGACAGTGTTTTGGAATACAGGAGGGAGGAAAGTGACAAACAAAGGGACTTATGCATGAGCTGACTACTCTTGGAACATGGGCTTTCAAACATACCACCTTAAAATCAAGTGGCCCTCATTAAGCCCTAGCCTGTGGCTTTCAGATCTTCATCTTCTGTGGGGTGGACACCGTGGAATGTGTGAGCAGAAGCGCTAACGTCGCTGGGGTCTTTGGCAGTGTGCAGGCTGGGTGACGACATGTTCGTCTAGTTCACTGTGTTCAGTTTATGGGCTGTGTTCAGTTTATGGGCTGTGTTTATCTAAGGTTACGTCTTCTCTACTCTGTCAGTTGACATATATTTTTGTTTATACACAGTGCTGTTTATAGATGAAAGTACACAGGTTTTTTTTTTGGTCCTTAGTTGAAAAACAATTGTTGGTTTCCATTATTTGATGAGAACATTTTATGGGTTGAAGGAAGGAAACAAACAAACCAACCAACCAACCTCTGGAAACTCCTGAGTTTTTGAGTCCCCACGAACAGCTGCTTGGCCCTCCTCCCAAGAGTGAACACTTGTTGGATGAATGTTCATGGGCTGTTTCCATGTTTTAGACGCTGGGGCGAGGAGAGCTTCAGAGACTTGCCCAAGTTCATAAAGCAGATACGCACGGGGGCCAAGTCCAAACCCAGCGCAGGACACCTTCAGAGCACAGCCCCTGGACCGACATGGGCGTCAATCACGATTCTTCTCTGTGCTGATTCCGATGCGCTCATGCGGCCCACTGAATATTTTCACTTCTCCTTTGAATCACTTCAATATTCACACCATATGACCTAATAATTTGGAATCCTATACATGCAAAACAAAACTAGATACTTAGTCTAAGTGTAGTGGGTGGAAGGGAGGGAAAGAGGAGGTAAAGAAAATTACAGACATGTCTATTAAAACATTAAAGGGAGAGAATGTAGATTCCTTCCGCGATTTCTACATAAGAAGCTCAATAGACAGCTTTTCTCCCCCATCTCTCTCTCTCTCCTGAGTGTGCCCTTTTGTCTGTCTATGTCTGTGTGTGTGTGTGTGTGTGTGTGTGTGTGATGTTTATTTTGATCAGACCGTTGATCCCCTATTTTGGGTACTGTGACTTTTGGAATGACATGCGAGGGAAGGAGTATTACTAAGCCTCTCATTAATTGAACCCTGTTATAAGGAAATGACAAGCTCTCGTGTTTGTAAATAACACAGTCACATTCTTGGCCGGTACAGAACTATTTGGGGCTATTAGCCCCTGTATGAGATGACTGCAGGGAACCATGTTTGAGGAATTCTGAAGCCTGCTTCTCGTGTTTTGTGTTTTGTTTCTTCTTGCAGCTGAAACGGCCCTTCCTTTGGCCAGCCGTCCCTACGTCTCTTGGGCAGATTTTGTTCTCCGTTTCCGCCGACTTGTTCACACACCCGTCCGGACACTCATCGTATTGCCTCGCATTCCGGAGCCTCACCCTGTCTTACTCTCCTTGACCACACATGGCTTGAGTGCTCATTTTTCTCTACATCAGTGTTGAGCACACGCCTTGACTCCTAATACACATCAGGAGTACTTGGTACACAGTCTGTGCTCTGACAGAAGACGGAAAATCAGGTCGCTGCCCTGGGGTAATGTGCACAGCCCACGCGCACATCAGCGGAGGAAGAATTCCTTTATGAAGACCCGCTGGCTTCTTGCCCCGCTGCTTCCTCCCCAGCTTCTAGTTATTCAGCGGAACAGACTTGGCTCTGTGTGTACAGCGGTCCCTAGAACCTTCTCTCTTTCTGTACCTTTGCCCTCGCATGTGACTGGGCAGTGGGATTTCACCATCTACTCCCTGTTCCTATAGGATCAGATTCCTACAAGGAAACTTTATAGTTGGAAAGAATCCTCAGGACAAGGTCCACATTCAGAAGTAGCCCGCGATCTTACAGAAAATGCAAAGGCAGACTGGACGGCCCACTTCCTGTCTCGGGCACGCACAGCCTGAGACCAGGGGGCTTTCCACATGTCTGTGCAGACTCCAGGAAGAGAAGCAGTGAACAAAAGAACACTTAAGATGTTCACATTCCCAAACCATGCATTTACTAAAACCAGTTTCCATTCAAAGGGAGTCTTGTTTTTGTTTGGTTTCTTAAATTTAAAGGGATAGGTATAGAGCCTGGTGTATGTTTAAATATAGTCTTGAATCTAGGGTGGCGCGTCCTCACTTCAGAATAAAAAGCCTTGGAGAACGGTCAGCAAACGCTGTCCCACGTGGGGGCTGGGCGCCGACCTTGCTAACACTCAGTATCTGCCTGAAGTGAAACAACCCTCTTTTGTGATTTTTCAGCTCAACCCTGGATTATTTACAAACATCTTAAGCCAACACTGCAAATACGGTAACTATAGTAACTCTGAAAAGAAAATCAGCAAACCAAAACTTTAGCAGAAAGGAAGCTCCCAGTCTGTTCCCTGAGAGTTGAGATATTTTAAGAAGAAATGCCAGAGGCTTAAAATCTGCTTTTCATTAACAAACAAACCACAACATCAAAAATAAAAGAACAAATAAAACCCCTTTAGCAGCCAAGATAGGGGTTTGAGGAAACAAGAGTTACCCCAACAGAGAAGGCCTCTAAAACAGATGCTATTTTCTCACTTTTGATTAATTGCAGTAAGTGGGAGGCACGTTGGATACTTAAGTTTTGCTTGATTATTTTAGAAGACAGTCAATTATAAATAAGCTGTGGTCTTTTAACTCAATTTATTTTCCATTAATAAGTAAAACCAAGAAAATCTGGGTATAAAATATTATTTTTAAAAACCTTCATTAAAAACATTCCAACTTAACTGCATCGGGGGCTTTAAAGACCCATTAATTCATATCTCAGCAAATGACTTTTCTGTCACTCTCCCTTTTTTGTTTTGTTAATCCTCACCCCAGGATATTTTTCCATTGATTTTTAGATAGAGTGGAAGGAAGGGAGGGAGGGAGGAAGGGAGGAACATCATGTGAGAGAGATGCATGGATTGGTTGCCTCCCACATGACCCCAACCAGTGTCTAGGATCAAACCTGCAACCCAGGTACATACCTTTGACCAAGAATCAAACCTGAGACCCTGGGTCTGAGGGCCAACACTCTAACCACTGAGCCAAACCAGCCAGGGCTAATCTCCTTAAACAAAAAAATCCTCGACTGAGGATATATTTTTATTAATTGTTAGAGAGAGAAAGGAAGAGAGAGAAACATCCATGTGAGAAACATTGATCAGCTGCCTTCTGTATGCGCCCTGACCAGCGATGGAACCTAAAACCTAGGTATATGCCCTGAGTGGGAATTGAACCTTTTGGTGTACAGGATGATGCTCCAACCAACTGAACCACCTTGACAGGGCAATATCCTTTTTGTATATTTTTAAATCTGTAAGACATTCAGGTGATTGCATCCTTTTAAACAAATCCATGTAAAATAAATTTTATAGGACTACAGTGTTATTACTTAGTTTTGATCAATATATCCTAGATATATATGATGTTAATATTGGAGAATAGCAGCTGAAAAGTGCATGGGAATAATCGGTACAAATTTTGCAACTCTTCCTTAAATCTAAGTTAATTTTTAAATGAAAAGTAAAATACTATAGCCCAGGCCAGTGTGGCTCAATTACTTGAGCATCATCCTGTGCACCAAGAGGTCACTGGTTTGATCCCAGGTCAGGGCACAGGCCCGGGTTGCAGGCTCTATTCTCAGTAGGGGGCCTACAGAAGGCAGCTGATCAATGTTTCTCTCTCACATCAATGTTTCTCTCTCTCTCTTCCCCTTACCGTTCCTTTCTCTAAAATCAATAAAAACATATACTTTTTTAAAAAAAAGTAAAATACTATAAAGGGATTAGCTGTTTGGAGCTAGAAGTGACCTGGCTTTTTACAGATAGCAGGGCTCTAGGATTAGCTCAAGGTCACACGGTGGGTTTGCTGTAGGTCACCGACTCCCAGCTCAGTGCTCTTTCCACTCCATCCTGCTGCCTCTGAGGCATGACCACTCAGCACCACCTGCTAGTATAATTCCAGGGACCTCTCTTAGATGACTCTACTTTCCTGAGCCCAGAAGACACACCAGCATGGATGTGCTGATCCAACTGTGAAGCCAGAGGCCAGAAGGCTCAGTCACCAAGTTCATTACCTGTTATCAATAGCTGAGGTCAATTCTAATCAATAGCACAGATTACAATGTGGCACCATTCAATGACAAATGTGAAACCAACACTGATACACTGATCTAGACTAATCAATCAACCACATTTCATTATCCTTTCAATTGGCCAGAGATTCTCCCACCAAGTGCATGAAGAAAAAATTCCAGAATGAAAGGGTTAAATGATCACATTCTAGTCTCCTGGCTCAGTTCAGGTTATCGAGCATCACCGCAATTTGAACAGGTGCAAACAAAAGACCACTTTTAAAATTAACATATTAAAATCTTTTTAGGCTGCCTATCAGAAAACGTTATTTCTAGCCCCTGTGGAATATGCCTATAATTTTAGAATAAGCAATGAAAATGCAGCAGCTACCCGAAGTCTTTATTTTGTTGCACTGACTTAGAAGGTTTACTTGTTGTTGTGGAGGTTTAATTTAAGGTAGGTTCCAGGGTTTCCCACAGGTTGCCAAGGACTAGCATGTAGAAGAGTGTCTACAGCACTATATGAGCATATACTCTGTTCTATGTCCTTCAGGGTATGATCTCTAAAGTGGGTTGATCCTTGGAGGGTTGTCTTTGTGTTTGGTGTGGGCTGGGTTTGTTTTTAACTACAGTACATTTAGTCTTGTGTTTAAAGCAAAGTTAGCCAAAATCCATTAACTCTTACATTTCTCAAGTCTTCCATGTAACGGAGAGTTTATTCCCTAGAAAGAAGTCTGTATTATATTCCGAGTTCAGCTTCTTTTAGACAGCACCCATCGCTGGGCTGATCAGCACCCATTACTGACTAGTTCTCTAACTGGGTAGCTTTTTGGTACCACAAAACACAGCAAGAAACACACCACAACAACATAAATCCTAAATATCACAATTACAAGGTGGTCAACCTCTTTCTCCAAACTCTCCATTTCAGGTCCTCAGAGACAATGTTCTCCTGGTTGCCGCTTATTGTCATATCCTTTCTAACCACTGCCAGTTTACATATTCCTGTTGAGACACTGCCCATCACACGGATGCAGTGGACCACCAGCCTGGTGCACAGAAACGGGGACGCACACGAATAGGATAACGCCACGTCGGGAGTTTACCTTAGTTCCTTGAAGGGGTCTGCCCTGACATTCGGTGTCTCTATAGATTTAGGGAACACTGTGCCCTCCGCTCCTGTGAACAAAGAAGAAAGCAAACAGAGGTTGGAGACTGTTGGATGTGTCACCTGGGGGCACACTCAGCTAAATGCAGCGAATCCTTTACACAACTCAGTACACACATATTTCTTGCCACTGGCTTGAGGGTTCCATAATAGGAGAGCGTTGAACCAATGCATGCAAACAGCCTTTGAAAAAACAAGGAATTTCTTTTGACAGTGTCCCTGCTGAGATCCGAGTGAGGCCACGAGGCAAATTCCAAGTCAGCTGAAAAAAAAAAGATGCCTAGAAATGGCACGATCTGACTCTGGTCGCTCATAAACTATTCATAATCACCCGAGTGGAAATGTTTGGGAAAACCGCCGCTGAAGCCCTCTGATTGCAGTCAGGGCACAAATCACGGAACACAAAGTCCAAGCAGTAGCAGAAATGCTAGATGCTAGGAGACACTGCAAGGCTGCAAGGGGTTTGCCTAATGACAATTCAGCAGGAGTTTTTCAGTAAACAAAGTTCTATACACTGTTACCTTGAAAAGTTAAACACCACACTCAGAGATCATTTGAAGTTCAGTGCTTTTTGCACTTTGAGTATTGACACTGATCCCCAACCCAGTCTAGACATTTAGCTGTTGCCTTTGCTATAAGCTTTTATCTTCACAGCTTGTCAATGCCAGCTGAACCTTCCTAGCCATAAGGATTGTGATTATCTGATTTGTCTGCTCCCAAAGCGTTTTCAAATTATTTAAGCCTCAGTTTATCACAGACAATTGCACTGGATATTAGTTTTTCAATTAAACTCAGCTAGGCAATATCCTGTACTTTGAAGGAAAAGTGTTTATTTTTATACATTTGGTCTAGCTCTGCGATGCTGGAAGAAGGGGCAGAATAATATCTTGCATTCATAGGTGGATTTCTAGAATCCTCTTGCAATTGCTATAATATCTAAAAATCCTCCATTAACCACTGGTTATTCCAAATCCAGATTTATCCTGGCACACTGATGAGTCCAGGTTTATTTACTTTTGCAGCAACTACAGAAATACTTAATTTTTCTGATATGAACCAAAAACTATTGCAAGTAAAATCAGAAAATAATACCTTGCCTTAACATTATATATAGTCATTAAAAGAATATCCTGGTGAACAATAACTATTATTCTAAGCGAACATTTTGCATGACTACTACATGCGAGACCGCATAATATATATTTCACATATAGTAGCTCATTTATTCCTTGCAATTGCCCCATAAAAGTGACAGATGCAGTAGGCATACAGACATGTAGTGTGGGGACATTTGCAGTCTTTACTTTTACTTTTCAAGACCCTAAACCACATTATTTCAAATATATTAGAATGCACCCATAGCCCCATTAAAATGCAAACATTTTAATGCAAATTTCCTAAGAATGTTCATTGTTTTAGTATGCATATATTGTTCATTTTGCTCTTGTGATTTAACCTTTATTGTATTCTTTATAACTGTCATAGCTAATCTTATATGCCTACTTGACTGGATCACAGGGAGCCAGATATTGGGCTAACCATTATTTCCGGTCTCCAGATGAGATTAGCATTTGAATTGGAGGACCCAGGAAAGCAGCTCCCCATCCAATGAGAGTGGCATGATCCTGTCTGTGGTGGGATTGAACAGAACAAAGAAAAGGCTGGAGGAAGAGTTCAGCCCTTGCTGCCTGACTACTTGAGCTGGGACATCAATTTTCTGCTCTTGCTGCTGTTGGTGCTCAGGCATCAGACCTGGGCTGGAATCTACATCACTGGCCTCCCTGGGTCTCAGGCATTTGGACTCAGACTTCACCGCACCACCGGCCTTTCTAGATCTCTATCTTATAGAGGGCAGATTGTGGGACTTCTCAGCCTCGATATTGTGTGGGACAATTTCCTATCAAAAATCTCTTCCTACACAGAGATCTTATTGGCTCCGTTTCTTTGAAGAGCCCTAATGCAATTACTGAAGAGTGGGCTGGATTATACATTATAATGCAGCATTTGTTAAACGAGTATTAAACACGGGTTTGCAGAGTATATATTCCCCTTCGACTACACTTCCGCAATCCTTTGAGTCACACCGGGGCCGAAGGCACTGTAGAGGTGGCCTAGTGATAACAATGGCCTGCAGAAGTCACAGGACAGTGAGTGACACTGGGATGTGGCCCTAAGCTGTCTGACACCCAAGAGCATGCCCGCAGCCACCTCTCAGTACCAACTCCAATCTGCTACTGAACAACCCACCTGTCACTACTGCAGTTAGCAGGGACTTCCCTTTGACATCCTTGGCGATGCTTCCTTCTGAGCTGTTTGAACCCTACTTTTGAAAAGTTTAATTAAAAGGAACAATTATGTTTCACTAAGGCAAGGGCAGTTAATTTTGTTTATTCATATTGTCTATACTCTTTAGTCCCAACTCAAATCTCCCCTTCCTCTACCAAGAATTCTATGAAAACTTCACTATAAAAAGCATAACCTCCTGCCCAGCCAGTGTGGCTCAGGAGTTGAGTATCAACCCATGCACCAAGAGGTCACCGGTTCAATTCCTGGTCAGGGCACATGCCCAGGTTGTGGGCCCGATCCCCAGTGGGGGCATGCAGGAGGCAGCTGATGTTCTCTCTCATCAATGTTTCTATCTCTCTCTCCCTCTCCCTTCCTCTCCCTCTAAAATCAATAAAGAAAAATTATTTTTTAAACAAGCATAACCTCCTTTCGAAGCAGCCACAATCGCCTGACTCGCCCACATGGCCATCCGTGGACAACCTCTGTCATTTGAACTGTTACCAGACTGCGGTCAAGCTAAGGTTTCACCTAGTTCTCACGCCCATGCCTATCATTTCATAAGGCCTCTGAGACCAAAGAGTGCTTACTTTGCAACTTTGCCTCTGCCAAGTATCTGCACGTCGTAGAACGTCTATTACATTTATCCTGACCAATTATCCCACAAGGAGGGATGGCATCTTCTTAGGAAGACGAACCTCAAAAGCCTGGGGCGTTTTTCTTTATCCCATCCAGACCCTGTGCTGAGCCTGTTTCTTCCTCTGTCAGAGCCAATGACAAAACCTCATCTGCAACCTTACTTCTTACAGCTGGCTGTCCCAAGCTCCAGAAGGAAGGGCTCTAGGGCAGCTGGTGGCCCCTAGCTCTGCCACCCCTCCACAGCACGTCCGGGTGGGGTGAAAGGTTGCAGGAAAGCGACCCAGCGCACCACAGGTGCTCACTGTAGGTTGGGGAAAGAACAGTCTCCTCTGAGTGCCTGGCCTTGGGGACCCGGCTTTCTGTGATCACATCCGCTGTGCTCCTGGCTAGGAGTGTGTCCTGTTCTCTGTCATACCCCCACTGTGTAGCACAGTGTAGGCACTCAGCAAAGGTTTGGAGAATGACTACACGATTCATTTGGCACTGAGCGCATGCTACCTGGGGTTTTTATTCATTTTGCAGACATTCATTAACTTTTTCAACTCTGTGCGGCCAGGGATAAGGTTAATACAGAATACAGCCAGACTCAACTTTAGGTCCCCAATGCTTCAACTGGACTCATTTCCAACTGTAACTGCCATTTCTATGGGAGGACTAAATGAGTGTTCTAAAATTCCTTGAGCATTACATTTTAAATAAATGCCCACAAGCACAATCTGACACATTTTAACAGCACCTTTAAAATAAAAGAGCATGCTAATAAAGGAATGTTATGTGGTTAAATACATATATCTCTAAAGAATGACAAAAGGTGTGTGGTCTTGCCCTGGCCGGTTTGGTTCAGCGGTTAGAGCGTCGGTCTGCGGTCCTGAGAGACCCGGGTTCGGTTCCCGCTAAGGGCATGTACCTTGGTTGCAGTTTGTCTCCAGCCCTGGTCGGTTGTGTGGGTGGCAGCCACTCGATGTGTTCCTTTCACATCGATGTTTCTCTCTCTCTCTGTTCCTCTCTCTCCCTCCCACTCTACCTCAACAAAAAATGGAAAAATGTCCTCAGGTGAGGATTAAAAAAAAAAAAAAAAAAAAGGTGTGTGGTCTCTTTCTTAGACCAAAGGACCTGCTTATGATATGAGGACTGGGACTAAAAACATGTGGGGCTCCTGGTCACATTACCAGTGAGTGCCAGAGCTGAGATTCACGTTTAGCCACTGAGCCCTAGTGCCTTGTTTTCTCAACTGCAGGCCAATGTGGCACTCACTGCAGGGCAAACCAGCAAAACCCACAGGGCTTGGACTGGTAGAGGAGGTGGGTGACTGAGAGGCTCTGGATATGAAATGAAAATGAAGGATGAGTTGATCCTGCATCGTCCAACCAGATACCTTTGATTTTGTTTTTGCTGGACTTTGGCCACAGGGGACCGTGCATCTCACACATACTGGAATATGGATCCTTGGATATGACTTCCCAAGGAAAGGTATCAAAATCTCTCATTTTCGCCCTGGCCGGTTTGGCTCAGCGGTTAGAGCGTCTGCCCGCAGACCGGAGAGTCCAGGTTCGGTTCCCGCTAAGGGCACGTACCTCGGTTGCAGTTTGTTCCCGGCCCTGGTTGGGGTCGTGTGGGTGGCAGCCACTCAACGTGCCCCTCTCACATTGATGTTTCTCTCTCTCTCCTTCCAGCTCTATCTGAAGATAAATGCAAAAGTGTCCTTGAGTGAGAATTAAAAAAAAAATCTCTCATTTGACCTTGGGCATGAAACCCAATCTCTTTGATGCTCAGTGTTCTTCTCTAAAACAAGGGATATTGAGAGTACCCTCATCTCTAGGGGTCTCTAGGGGTCTTGAGTGAGATCTCTGGTGCATAGCAATCAGCAGATGATAGTGAATGAAATACTACTACTAGTACCAAAATGTGTATGAACCCTCATAATTGCTTCTCCTTCCAGGTCATCGATGATTCTTTTTTTTTTTTTTGTTTTTTTTTTTTTTAATAGCATTTTAAAGCACTTACTATGAAGTAGAAACCATCGAAACTGTTTTTATTTCATCATTAGAATAACTCTATGAGATAGGGACTATAAATATCCGTTATTATGGATATGGAATCTGAGACTCAGAGCAGTCAGAATGTTTTTCTATGGTTGGATGGCAAAGAGCGAGAGCTTGGACTTGAACGCTGATATTCAGCTCTGGAATGGATGCCCTTGGCCACTTCAACACATTGTCTTTTTCAGCAGACTAAGTCCCTCTCTACTTGCTCATCTTTTTATGAGACATGGACAAATACCAATGTTTATACCCTCAAGTAACACTTGCTACATTCCCCCATCACCTATCTCCTAAAAACAGTTCCCATGTACTATGAGATGAGTTACTCATACTTTTCAAAAAGACCATTCCTCTCCAAGTGCTATCAGGTTTCTGATTTTCACACCGTTTTTCACGTTCCCAGAAGCTCCAAAGTGAACAAGCATCCATCAACATCAATTCCCCCCTCCCACCCTCTGTCCGTTCTTAGATAATAAATTATTCTCAATTTTAATATTTCAAAAGGGTTTCTATTAAAGCCATACCTACCGATTCCTTCTTTTGACACAATATAATTTACTAGCAATAAATGTTCATAAACAGTTTGAGTGAAAAATCCATAAAGCCATTTCAGCTTTATTTTAAGTTCCATTTAATGTCCCTCAAAAATGATTTCATCAATGTGTTTCCATTAGCTAGTTCTCTGCCCAATAACTTAATTCCACGCAATCAATCAGGAACTTATAAAGTCTGTGACAGGATCTATCTAAAGTGTTTTGAATCACCATAAAGATCAGCTCAATGGCTCTGTTTTCCCTAGCAGCACAAGTAAGGGGCACTCTTCAAAAAATGCCTCAAGTGCACTTTGTTGTCATAGTAACAAAGAAGCCAGCTTCTCCTCTCTGGAAAGTGTACTCACTTTGAAAGTTTGAAGCTCTGTTTGGTCATGGTTTCCCTTCTAAGGGTCCCAGATGTCAGGAGGCCTGAAACCTAGCCCTCTCTGTGATGCTGCAAGTCAGATAACCTCTCGTGCCCTCCATTTTCCTCAGTTCCTATGCAATGAGGGTTGGGATGAGAAGTATCAGAGCTGAACTCTTTGTCCCCAGATCAAAAATGGCATAAGGTAACAATCTGATCGAAAGAGATGCTTGTCTTGGCCATCTCCACTCCCTACCAGGAAAACAGAACCACTCTGGAATACCAAAGGAAATCCCTAAAAATCTCCCCAGGGTTTAAGGAAGAAACAAGTGAAAGCAAACAGATTTCTGTCCACTTTGAACTGCATTTAATTAGTGGAAATAATCACCAGAAAATAAACCTCGTAAGAGATGAAATGGTAGAAAGTAGAATCTATTGAAGATGAAACTAACTATAAAAACAACCATAGCAAACTTGTTCATAACTCTTTAAAACTGAGCCAGGGGAATTCAATTTTATTTAAAAAGTAAACACTAAAGTGCTTGACCTTGTGCATGTCAAACATAGCCATGAACGAAATCCCGAAAGAAAAATTTACATCTGCAAAATTTGGTCAAGAAAAAATGGACTTGAGCAAAATTGGACACAAGAGAGAAAACTACCATGATTGAAGTTATAATCAGTAAAACTAGAGATAGAAAAATTTATGATGCAGAAGAACTGGTATTTATAGACAATAATTTTAAGAAAACCTTTGAAAAAGTTCAGAAAGTTTCAAGTGTACTGTTTAAAAAATTGATCAAGGAATTAAACTAGCTTAATGGAATCGATGCTGGTAAATTCTTTCTTGATGTACATTCATTAATATAGGCATAACTCTGATTAATATTTTTGTATTAACCAACACAGACTAAAAGTTATCATTGGGTTTAAACAGTGGGGCCACAATGTTCAACAGGTTTAAAACGCAGACTTAAAATATCTGATGACCAATGTTTGAAGTCAAAATGTATTAAGTTTTCTAATTCATGTTGCTTGGGTAGACATAATCTGAATGACAACCCTTAATAACATCCATATTTTACTTGATAAGATAAGAATATATTTCTAGACCAATATTAAATTATAAATAGAGAAAAGATGTCAATCTAAAAAATGGTGATAAGAAAACGGGAGAAGGAATGATTTGATTTCCTGAAATAGCAGAGATCTGAGAGACCAAAGGCCTGCTTGTCAGGGCCCACTTTGCACAAGCTCATTATTTGACTTTTGGCAATTTGCCTTCTAGACTTATTTCTTCACTTATTATACTAAGTGGGGGTGGGGATCTGATGCTCTATAAAGCCTCAGGTCCAGCTCTTTCACAAACTCCAAAGGATCTGGTTGGATGAACCCACAGGACCTAGAGAGGAACATGGTAGGACTGATACACCCAATATTCAATGTATATTTATTTATTTTAATAAAGCTATTTTTTCTTTATTGATTTTATAGACAGAGGAAGGGAGAGGAAGAGAGAAATAGAAACATCAATGAGAGAACATCAATTGGCTACCTCTTGCACGCCCCCTACTAGGGATAGGACCCACGACCTGGACATGTGCCCTGACCGGGAATCGAACTGGCGACCTCTTGGTGCATGGGTGGATGCTCAACCACTGAGTCACACCAGCCAGGCAAAACATTCAATTTATTTAAGAACTACATATCCAGTAGGGGCTCTGAGCCATGGGGATATGGAGCTCGTGATCCAGTACAGTGTAGTGTACTCTGGTAGTGTACATACCTGGTTTAAATAATGAGTAATAATCTCACAAATAAAAATATACATTTGTAACAAATGATGATTAAAACTTGAAAGGAGCCCTGGCCAGTTTGGCTCAGCGGTTAGAGCATTGGCCTGCGGTCCGGAGAGACCCGGGTTCGGTTCCCGCTAAGGGCATGTACTTCGGTTGCAGTTTGTCCCCGGCCCTGGTTGGTTGTGCGGGTGGCAGCCACTCGATGTGTCCCTTCACATCGATGTTTCTCTCTCTCTCTCCCTTCCTCTCTCTCTCTCCCACTCTATCTATACAAAAAAAAAAAAAGGAAAAATATCCTCGGGTAAGGATAAAAAAAAAAAAAAAAACTTGAAAGGAAAATCAAAGATGTCTTTGGAAGTATCAAACTTGGAGTCATAATCTGGTCTGGCAGGTAAGTCTCCCCAGAAAAGTGGAGTTTGGCTGGTATTTGCGAAGTATCCGGGACAAGCCAGTGAAGAGTGGGGGGTAGCAGTGGGAACAGCGTGAAGGTGACGGGTCGCCAAGCTGAAGTTAATCAAGATCAGTGTGGCCGGACCGTGTGGAGCAAGGACGAACGCGTGGGTGAGACTAGACAGGTCAGTGGTCCAAGGAATGCACAGCCTGTAGGCCACAGCGAAGGTTTCTTGTTTTTTTTTTTCTTTTATCCTTGAATTTTTTTATTTTATGAATTTTTATTTATTTTTTTGTTACAGATATTTTACCTTTTTACCCCATTGGCACCCCCCCCCCCCGTCCCCAGCTTAGTTGTCCATGTCCATTGGTCATGCATACATGCATATAAGTTCTGTGGTTTATCTCTTCCCACCCCCCCACCCCCCATCCCCTCTTCTGAGGGATGTCAGTCTGTGCCCTACTTCCATGTGTCTGGGTCTACTGTATTCCTCAGACTGTTATGTTCATTATATTCCGTATATAAGTGAGATCATGTGGTATTTGTCTTTTTCTGCTTGGCTTCTTTCACTTAGGATAATACTTTCCAGGTCCCTCCATGTCGTCTCAAAGGATAAGAGATCTTTCTTTCTTACCGCTGCATAGTACTCCATTGTGTATATGTACCACAGTTTTTTTATCCATTCGTCTACTGGTGGACACTTGGGCTGTTTCCAGATCTTAGCTATTGTAAATAGTGCTGCTATGAACATGGGGGTACATATATTCTTCCTGATTGGTGTTTCAGGCTTCTTAGGGTATATTCCCAGCAGTGGGAACACTGGGTCAAATGGAAGTTCAATTTTTAATTTTTTGAGGTAGCACCATATTGTTTTCCATAGCGGCTGCACCAGTCTGCATTCCCACCAGCAGTGTATTAGAGTCCCCTTTTCTCCACACCCTCGCCAACACTTGTTGTTTGATGATTTGTTGATGGCGGCCATTCTGACAGGTGTGAGGTGATACCTCATTGTTGTTTTAATTTGCATCTCTCTGATGATTAGTGATGTTGAGCATTTCTTCATATGTCTCTTAGCCATTTGTATGTCCTGTTTGGAGAGGTGTCTATTCAGCTCCTCTGCCCATTTTTTAATTGGGTTCTTTGTCTTCCTTTTGTGGAGTTGTATGAGCACTCTATATATATTGGAAATTAACCCCTTATCTGATTCTTGTTGTTTTTTTTAAATCCTCACCTGCTGATGCACTTTTCATTTATTTTAGAGAGAGGAAGGGGGGAGAGAGAGAGAGAGAGAGAGATATGAGAGAGACACATCGACTGGTTGCCTCCCATGCACAACTGATGGGGGACCGAACCTGGGTATGTGTCCTGACCAGGGATCGAACTGCTACCTTTCAGTGTGCGAGACAATGTTGCAACCAACTGAACCAGATCAGCCAGGCCCACAGCAAAGATTTTAAGCAGGGATCTGACTTCAGCAAATTGGCGTTTTTCAAAGACCACTGGTGTTTCAAGTTATGGTCTTCATGTGCGTCCCCTAAAATTCATAGGTTGAAACTCTAACCTTCAACAGAATCCACCATGCCTCCAACCTCCAGAACGTGAGCAATACAGTTCTGATATTTAATCCACGCTGTGTGCGGCATTCTGTTACAGTTACAGATACAGCCTGAGCACAGACTGTACCGCGGAAAAGGTGGCAGAGGAGCCTGAGGGTAAATAAGGTGTGGCAGGGGTGAGATGGCGGTAGGTTAGATCGGGGAACGGGCAGTGAGGATGGTTTAGAAACTATTTAAGAGGACAACCAATGTGATCCAGTGATGTGTTGGAAAAGGAGGGGGCTAAAGGATGACCACAGGGCTCAGGGGAAAAGCTGAAATTGATGGCAAAGCCAAATGATTAATGCTCAAAGCCAGCTGTGCCCATGGCAACCTTATACTTCTCCAATAAAATCCTGCTTCTTTTGATATTTGGTATTTCAGTTGCAATTGAAATTGCCTTTACTTAATAAAAGAAGCTGCTTGGACTCCAACTGTATTTTTCTTTTTTCTTTCTTTTTTTTTTTTTATTCCTCACCCGAGGATATTTTTCCACTTATTATTAGATAGAGTGGGAGGAAGGGAGAGAGAGAGAGACAGGGAGAAACATCGATGTGATAGAGCCACATCGACTGGTTGCCTCCCGCATGACCCGACCAGGGCTGGGGATGAACCGCAACTGAGATACGTGCCCTTGACAGGAATTGAACCCATGACTCATTGGTCCACGGGCCAATGCTCTAACTGCTAAGCCAAACCAGCCAGGGCCAACTATATTTACTATATTTTTCTTATGAAGGTGCAGGCAACATGAAAAATTGAAATTATGTCTCCTGGCCCAGTCAATGTGCCTCAGTGTTTGAATGTTGATCTATGCACCAAGAGGTCACCAGTTCGATTCCCAGTCAGGGCACATGCCCAGGTTGTAGACCTGATCCCCAGTGGGGGGCATGCAGGAGGCAGCCAGTCGATGTTCTCTCTCATCGATGTTTCTCTCTCTCTCTTCCTCTCTTTCTAAAATCAATAAAAAATAAAAAAAATAAAGTCTCCTGTAGTATATACAAGCAATATTTTTTTAAAAACCGTAAATAATGTAATAATTCCTTGAATAATAAACAGTGTTTTCTGGTTCCTCCAAAATTTTAACTAAACACATGTTCCTATGTCTCCCATTGTTTAAAAATCTTTCTAAAACACATGAGATCCTGGCTTTGCCTCTGTGAGTCCAGGCTGAAGAACATGATGATATTTTGATATTTAAAGATTATTCAGTGTCTAAGATCCATTTTCCAGGATGTTTCCTCTACAGCATGCTATCCATGACAGGCATGAATGAGCGAACTGTGGGAAAACTGATCACAGGAAGCGCCTCAGAAGCAATAGTTCTATATTTAGCTCTCCACATGAACTTTTGACTTTCTCCTAATAGTAACATGCAGTGAAAAATTATTTTTAAGGAAGTGAGTTGGGTTACATTTAACCAAGGATTGGAAAATTAAGTGGATCACCAGTGAAGCAGCCGAGTGTCTGCAAATTTTAGGATTGAACACTGTGAAGGTGGCGGTCCACCTCTGCAACCTTCCCGGACTTGAGTGATAGATGTAAGACAGTCACTTCGAGTGGAAAAAGGCACCTGGAGGAACTTAATTCCGGTCTGTCTCCCTGGCTGCTGGTGTGTTTAATAAATTGCTAATGTAAAACATTTGTAGTCATTACAAGTTGTTTGCAGGGCATGCACCAAATATTTTCTTTTCTAGGAATTAAGACAGATTCACCTAACCTAAAAATACAGGTAATGAATTCATTCAAAAAATATTTAAGAAGGACCTACTCCAATAGATGAGTTTGCAGGGAAAATGGATTTAGATTTTCCTCTAAATGGGATCACAAATTAATTTTTAACATATTTTTTAAAACATCTAGCCATTTCAACGTCCATGTTGCCAAAGTCCATGGACATTTTAAATCCTACCCTCACCTCGAAGCACCAGTTAGCATAGGTAACTCCTCTCACCTTCTTTGTTTATAAATACTTAACAATGACCTACTGTGTGCACAGCTGAGTGCTAGGGCCACGCCGCGGATCTATGTGCTCACGGAGTTTTATTATGGCTGGCAGATAGATTTCGAGGACACATTTAAATGGACTTTTAATAACAATTATTATAAATCACGCAGTCTCAGTGGGGAGGATGTAGCTAAGGGTACACATCTGGTTCTTGGGGAGGCAGAAAAAGAAATCTTGCTCTATTCATGTATAAAGCACAGATACACAGACAGTACCTAGACAGATACACTGTATCTCTGTGAGAGTAAAATTTCATTGGAGGGGAGTCATTAAAAAAAAGTGTGCAGTATTTCCACACAAGAACCATGTTAGAAAGAAGGCTGAGAAACACTGTTGGGAATGCTATGAGGTTTAGACAGGGTGCCGGGGGAGCATGGAGGAGGGGGCTTGTCCGGCGTGGGAGCATCTGCGAAGGCTTCTCTGGGGAAATGATACTCGGCTGAGATCTGAAGGAGGTGTTAGTTCTGCAAAGAGTTTAGGTGGAGAGGGCGGAGAGAAGACATCAGGAAGGAGGAGTGGATGGAACCCTGAGACAAGACGCAGCCGTTAAGGGACGTTAAGGAGCTCCATGCAGCTGGGACCGTTGCGTGGTTGGCATATGATGAGGCCGGTGAGGCAGTCAGGGGCATGCTCATGTAGACACACGTAGGCCATGTTCAAGTTTAACAAAACTTTTTGATTGATATTGCTAGATAGAAGGAATCTGGTCCCTTTATGATATTGTTAGCATGCTGTACTAGTTCTGGACAACTTATATCCAATATTATTATTACATAATGCAAATAAACCCTAACTTGGTTAAGCCACTGTTTGTTGGGTTGTCTGTTATTTCCAGTCCAATTTAATCAGTAGTTACAGGACCGACTCTACTCCATAGGATGCATTACAGGGGTCAAGGGCAAAAACCTGGAGATCAGTCAGACTGCTTCAGTCGGCTAGGTGAGAAAGGATGACCTCCTAGACTAGAGAATTTACACTGAAAAAATGGGAGGGTGAATGTGAGACCTACTGGGAAGGGAGAGTGGAATGAACTAAGCGGTGCATATAATACAACGGGTGAGGAAGTAGGAGAGGTCCAGGTTTTGGTGGGAGGGGGGAGGCACAAATTCAACTTTGACTCTGTTGATTTCAGGTATCTGTGGAATTCCCAGACTGGGACGTTTATGTGGGCCACTGGGCACACAGGGACACTGAACAAGGCAGACTTCTGAACCACGGGAACATAGATTTAAGAGTCAGTGGAATATAGATAATCCTGGCAACCAAGAGAATGGGTGACGTAGTCTGATAAATGGCCACAATGAGGTAAAAAGAGCCCAAGTCAGAATTGTAAGGAATTGTAACATTTAAAATTTAGGTATGGGAGAATGAGCTAGCAAAGGAAACTGAAAAGTGACTAACGAGGCAGAAAAAAGAGGGGAAATGGGGTAATATACGAAGCCAAAAGTAGAAAGTATTTCACCGGGGTGTGGGTGAGAGGAGTTACCTGTGCTAACTGGTGCTTCGAGGTGAGAGTCGGATTTAAAATGTCCATGGACTCTGGCAACATGGACGTTACTGACACTGCGGGAGCCATCCTGTGAAGACTGGGGGCCGACTCAACAGGCAGAGGAGCAAGTGGGAAGTGAAGAAATGGTTACGGCCAGAGTCACCACTTTTTTGACAAGAGAAATCTAGTAAGACAGCTGAGTATTGGATGTTGAATATTAGATATTGCAGACCTGGCTATGGTTAGTAACCAAACTTCTATGGGGTACCAGTTTGCTCTACGGCACAGGCTGGGTACAGGTCCTCGTGCTCAGTGGCCTGGATGTAGGCACACGTAATGTGGATATTAGGGTTCACTAGGCTGGGGATTTTACTAGACATGTACAGTGGAAGGAGAGTGTAACAAGTTCAGGGTTGTCCAGGAAGATTGTGAAGACGGATATGATATTGGGCGAGTCATCTAGGGTCTCCTAGACTCAGTTTCCAGCTTTGTGGAATGGGAACAGTAACACTTCTCTCATAAAACTGTTGTGAGCATTAGAGAACGTATGTTACATATGTTGCTATGTGTGCATCGTACATCAAAGTGCTCAATAAGTGACAGATATTATTTATGATAATGGAATCGAGGATGTTGATTATAATGATAGAACACAAGGCCAGAAAGACAAAAGGATATCATTAAATAATCCGAATGTTAACAATGGAGAAGAAAAAAATAAGACGTGTTTCCTTGCAATTTAACCAAACCACTGAGGTGCACATTTTAAATACTTGTGTAGCCTCTGAAACCGCAGAGCAGTTTAAGATTCACGTATAAAAATATTCTGGCAAGACATGAAGAGACAAGTAGTTTAATTAAACAAACTCTACTCTAGAAACCAATAGACCAGAACTCATGCTCGGTGTATCATTAAGCCCAAACTGGAAAAAATAAAAGGAATCAACCAAGCAGCAAGCAACCTCATTTCAGTTTCTTACGACTACATTATTTCTGATAGTAAATACAAGCACAGAGCACAACAAATCATTTCAGCTCATTGGTTGTGTATAACATTGATGGAACAAGGCAGCCACCGAGTTAGGTCGGTCTCAACAACAGAGCAGCAGCAGCAAGCCGAGAAGGCGGCTTGACCCGCACAGCGAGCTGCCCACAAGGGAAACTCCTTGCTTCTCAAAGGGGATGCATGTACTGCGTGTCCCGTGAATGAGATGAATGTGGTCCTCCGCCCATACTCCCCTGCAGGTCTCTGTGGGGCAGGTGGCCAGAATCAGAGAGGGGGAGGGAATGAAGATGAACAGAGCAAACCAGTTAAGGAGGGCATCCGTTCTACCTGGCCTTCTGTGTGGGAGTGAGGCTTAGATGGGCTGAATACACTGCTTCCTTCGTCAAGATCTGAGTTCTCAAGCGTCTCCCCCAGTGTGAGAGCAATTGAGTGGCAGAGAGGCAACAGATGTGACCTCAGAACACGCACGCGTGCTTTTAAGAGTTTCCTGGTCATTGAAAAAGAAGTAGAACGCTCTGTTCCTGTGGCTAAGCAGGTGGTGGTTGGAGGGGGGGCGGGTGGGTGATGTCTTTCTATGGAGAAGAAAATTGAAACTTTAATTGAGGACCATAGAGAAGCACGGTCTATAAAAATAATTGGAGAAACTTACAGGCGATGAAGGTGATAATGACTTGAAAAGTGAGACCCAGCAAGTTGAAATCTTAATCAAAGTGCAGACTGTCTCAAAGTATTAAGACACTTTAATTATTTAATTTCAGAATACAACCTTATTATGAAAGCAAGCCTCAGAGTGAACATACTTTATAGGTGACTTAAAGGGTAATTTTAACGATACGACTTTTACTTCATCTACTGACTCTATCTCCAGTATGACCAGCATGTTACTTATTAACATCTATTTTCTCCTGCCAACAAAATACCAGTATTGTTCATGAAAGCAAAGAACCCAACTAAACAGTCACTTTCCCAGACTCCCTGGAAGCTAGGGGTGACCACATGACAGTTTTTCTAATGAGATATAGGTAGATGTCTACTGGGCAGGGGCACTATACAAGTTTTATGTCCTAATAGGAATGTACAGTGAGCTGGTCTCACTTTCTTCTTTCTTCCTACCTGAATATCAGCATAAATCTGGAGCTGTAAGAGCCATCTGCTGACCAGGAGGCAAAGGCCAAGAACATTTCAGACATGCTGATCCGGACAGCAACCGTCTACCATGCAACTTCTTCTCATGGGAGATAAGCAAGTCCCTGTGTATTATTTGTTTAAGCCACTTTATGGGAATTTTGTTACCCAGCCCTGCCTAAGGTTCTCTCGCGTTCTCCCCAAGACCAAGGAGAAAGGAGCAAACGGACCCTTTAAGAGGGTCATACTCATCACCTAGGACTTTTTTGCCATATGCCAAATGACCAAAAGTTGAAAATCACTCTATACTGAGGTGTCTTTTTACTGATTGCTGAGTAGGGTTGGGTTTTCCTTCTTCCTGGACTTGACTCATTGTTCTCAGCCAGAAAGTCCTTCTTCCCTCACCAGTGCGTCAGATCCTTGAAGGCCCAGCTCAAACGCCACCTCCACAGCGAAGCCTTGGCTGGCCCCCGTCTCAGCCACCCCCAGCTGCTCCTTCCGTAGCACAGAACTGATATCCGGATGAACACCCCTTTCCTTCTCCTGTGAGATGGTTCACTGAGCGTGTGTCCTCCAGCGTCACGTAAGCAACTTCAGTCAAGGGCCACGTCATGGGCGTTTCTGTGCTTTTCTAGACAAGCAGCCAGACGCAAACTTAGATAGTTTCTGGTCTGATTTACAACCTTTGATGAGTTCTGTTTACTCCAGTATAAAGCCCAACCTTTTAACATGATCTGATCAGGCTTACCCCACCTCTTTAGTTTTGTCTGTGGCTTGATAACTTTTTTTTTTTTCTGGTATGCGCCCCTAGCGGGAACCGAACCCGGGACTCTCTGGTCTGCAGGCCAATGCTCCAACTGCTGAGCCAAACCGGCCAGGGCTTCATAACTTTTTAAAGTACTGATTTGTATTTGTCCTTCCACATTTTTGTCTCCCCTCATTTCAGGCAGATAGCCAGGCCCTTTACACATTCTTAATGTTTGTTTGTTTCCATAAAGTGAAATGGACTCATTGTGGTGTATCAGCGGACGAGTTTCGACACACACCTGAGTCGTGTACCTACACCATCAGCGAACAGCACAGTTGTGTTACCCTGGAAATCCCAGTGCGCTCGCCCTTGTAGCCAGTCTCTCCCTTAAGCCCTTGCCCCCAAGCCCCCTGTTCTCAGGCCCTGTCTGTAGTGTCCCCTTTTCTAGAATGCCTCATACACAGAATCAGTCAGGAGAGACTTTTGGGTTTTGTCTCTTCCACTTAGCAAAATGCATTTGAGTTTCATGATGGAAGGTTTTCCGTGGATCGGAAGCAGAGCTGCCTTCAATCAACAGCGACCCCTGCCTTTGTAAAGACCCAATCCTCAGTGTGGCAGTGTGGCAGTGTGGCAGTGTGGCAGTGTGCGGGCTCTCCTGGAAAGAGGGCCAAGGAGAGAGGCCGAGCTTGGCCCTGATTTAGATCTGAGAGAGCTAAGGCCCTCTGAGGACCAGCGTCATCCCTAGGGAAGTATCAAACTCCCAGAGGACACAGCTGTGTCATGCCTCTAAAAGGCAGGACCCTTGTCACAAGGTCCACAGCCTCAGCCAATATGCCTAGGTCCTCTCTGTAACATGGAAGTGGAGAGTCAACAGGCCGGGAAGGTGAAGGTGTCAGAGGTGACTCTCATGGACCAGGACGAACAGCTGTGTGAGTATTTTCTTGACGCTGCATATACTTTGCTTCCTTGATTCTTGAGTAATCCGGTAACGATGGAGACAGAAGTTCCCTCCAGACTGATGTGGGACCTCAGAGCCACATTTGGGGAATAAAGGTCATATTAATAGCTAGCGTCTGCCCTGGCTGATTTGGCTCAGCAGGTAGAGCATCAGCCTGCAGACCAACGAGTCGTGGGTTCGAACCCGGTCAAGGGCATGTACCTCAGTTGCG
This sequence comes from Molossus molossus, assembly GCF_014108415.1. NCBI lineage: Eukaryota > Metazoa > Chordata > Mammalia > Chiroptera > Molossidae > Molossus > Molossus molossus. The sequence goes on from NW_023425377.1 coordinate 17,749,217, forward strand.
GTTCATATACAGGCCTGGTCAGGGTTGTGAGGGAGGCAACCAGCCCACAAGTCCCTCTCACATCAATGTTTCTCTCTCTCTCCCTCTCTCTCACTCTACCTAAAGATAAATGTAAAAATATCCTCGAGTAAGGGTTAAAAAAAACAACAAAAAACAGCATCTATTAAGCTATTAAGATCTAACTATTTGCCTGGCATTTTCCTCTGCACTTCACATGGATTAACTCATTCACTTCTCACCACACCCCTCTAGGGCCCGTGACATTACCTTCCGATTTTTAGATGACAAAGCCGAGCACAGAGGGGTTCCCCAGAGAGTGTGTGTCGGAGCCAGAACCTGAACCCAGGCAAATGCAGCTGCAGGACCCCTGTTCCTCACTCCTGCTGACTGTGCTATTTCTTCACCATCAGTTTGGGAATTATGAGTTATAGTAAAAAAATTTCCTCCCGCAGGGAAAGATCACCTGGGGTACCGAGGTTGGGTTGTCCACATGCCACTCACGGCCGCTTCTCTGCTGCGGGCTGTCCACGTGCCTGTTTGGGTTGCCACCTGTCCACACCTGACCAGTCAGATTCTAACTTGAGAGATGAGACTAAGCAACATAGGGGGCAGTGTTGATGAGTGACAGGGACTAGCCAATGGCAACTAACGCTTACTGAGCATCACGCTAAGTTCACAGGTACAGTCCCTCATCTTCAAGAAAACCCTATGCATTGAGAAATATGAGGCTTCGGCAGGATAAATAGTAACTTAACTATTGTTACAGTGCTAGTTAGTGACAGACCTGGGATACGATCCCACACAAACCAGTTCCCCAGCTCACACTTTTAACCTTCGAACACAACGTTGGGGCTGGCGGCCATGGCGAAGTAGCATCTCAATGAGAAAGTGACGTCAGAGTGGAGAAAAGAGAGGTCCCGAGGCCCTGGAGCAGCAGAGGGAGCGCCTGTACCCTGGAGATTCCCTCTATAGATCTCAATCGGGCCGATTGTAGATGCACAGCCTCCAGTGAGCTTGGCCTCTTTGGATTGAAAGCAGGAGGTTCTTCGGTGAACAGAGGTTTTCCAGTTCCCTTACTTGGCTACATTCAACCCGAGTCATGGCAACTGTGAGAATCTTCACCTCCCATTTCCCTTCGCCTCGAATATTTCCTAACAGGCATCGCACCCGGGCTTGGGACTCAACTAGGATTAGGGACTACAGCCATCAAGAAAAGACAAGACACAAAAAGCTTTACTTTCAATTGTGTTCATCATCGTTGCACATCTTTGGGACTTAGCAAGAAACGAAGCCTGAAGAAAGAACTTCAAAAGAAGATGTCACATCTGTGCACGAGGCAGAGGGAAGAAGGTGGACCGGTGGTAAGGTCTTTGCCTTTTAACATCCCCTCGCTCTCCTTTCCATTCTAGAACAGGTGTTTGCTTTGGGGAAACCGACGGAGGCCGCTAACCACATAGCCACACGCCACATCCCATACACACAGAGCAGAGAATGTGCCTCAGACTGGCCAATCAGAATATCCAGTTCCCCAGAAATGGTGTTTGCTCCAAGAGCATGTGACCCAAGCACGGCCAATCAGGTCTTTGCATGGGTTGCTTTGGCTGCCTGGACTAGGGTGTTCCTGTTTCTCCCCTCTGAGATAATGTCCACCAAGGCCCTGTCTGCAGGGAACCCATGCAGGGGCAGAGATGGGGAGAGCACCCAAGTTTGCCATGTCTGGAATTTTCAATTCAATGAGTGAGGGAGTTCCCATCTTTCTTCTTCAAAAAAATGATTTTCCTTCAGCCTGATTCATTTTGCTTTCTGTCACTCACTATTGGAAGCACTCTGAATAATGCATTATTTGCCCCGTGGGCTGGAGGAATCTATGTCGTGACTGTCTGTCCCTCACCCTCCAGATCACTAAAGCAAGGGGAACTGTTCTCCGGAGCACACGATCGAGTCTGTCTTTTGAGATAGATCATTATTCCTACACAGCTCCACTTAAAACACCTGCTCCACACAAAAGGGAAATCCGCAGGGCCACAGCAGCCAGTCAATTTTCATTACCAGACGAGAGCTAAGCAAGCGAGTACGCTCAAAAGTGTCCTTCAGGTCTGAATGTCTGCAAGACGCCTTTGAGGCCATTTAGCATCTCTCTCCTTCGCTCTCTCCGTGTTTAACAAGGCCCAAGCACACGTTGTGAGCTTTTTATAGCCATTTTTTCTATACCCAGTGCCAATGTCACACCGAAAGAAAAAAGCGGTGCCTCTGAGGTCTGAGTTATTCGGTGGCAAAGTGTATGTTTTTAGATGTTGAACTGATTATCTTTTAAAGAAAAATGGGGGGGGGGGGGAGGCGTGTCAAAACCCAAATCTGCCGAGCTTTCTAGCTCGATTTGGGTATTTGCTAAGTGCATCGTGCGCGGCTTTGTCAATCCAAGTGGCAGTTAATCAATGCTAACTTGATGTCAGTTGATTTTTCCCTTTCCCTAAACAGAATTAAGGTATGCTATCTGTGAGCATATTTTATCCCAGGCTGTAAATCCATATGTTTTCATATAAATGCATTAGCATCTCTTTTTTAAATGAAACACACTGTGTACACAAGAAAATAAAGATGAATTACCAAGTTGTCCTGAAAAATGCCTTTCTAATACATTATGAAAATGTTTCCGCTTTGAAGGCAGGAGTAAGTAGATCAAGCATTTCCCATTATTTAAAATTTGATCTATATCTCCGTCTCTGGGGGGACCTATTAAGTTAATGCTCAGAATATCTTATGGACATATTGGCCTTCCTGGGCTGGAGCAGGTGGATTTTCCATTTATATTTTCCTCTGTTTGTTAGTTTGTGTATACCTTTATTTCTCCCTTCAGTCAGTAATTCATAGTGCCTGCTGTGCATTAGCCAATGGCCTAGGTACCAGAGTTACCGTGGTGAACAACAGTATCATATCAACAGACCCCACAAATTGCCCTGATATTTTCCGAGTTGTCCTCAGCCAACTGGGCCAATACACAGCTATAGCCTTCCTATCCTGGACCATCTCAGCCTGCTCCTGCACATCAGAGCTGGGCTGAAGCAACAATGACAAACTTTGAATATTACTTTCCAGTTTATGGGGATTTTCATACATTATTGAAATTCTCATAAACACTTATATGAAGGGTGCAGGGAAGATGGGCATAAGTGTCTCACTTAAGGTTGAAATCTCACAAGCCCAGGACTGCGCTCTCCTACTACACCTGATGGGCCACGATAGCATCTGCCTCCAAGTTGGGTGTAATGTGTCACTGCGAGAACACAGGAAAAGCACTCAGAACAGTGCCTGGCGCACAGCAGGAGTGCAATAAATGTCAACTATGACGGCAGCCGTCTGTCTAGAAACAGACATAATCCACTGCCAATCTTCCTGTCCACCCCTGCGTTGGTTCATCTGTTTGTCCAGGTATTTCCCTCCCATCTATCACTTACTGTTTCTTGGGCACTACGAAGATGCTAAGGATTCAGTGTTGAACAAACCCATGCTTTCACATTTCTCGCAGCCCATAGAAAGACTTTCAGTCTTTATAGTGTGTACGTGCTATCAGATCTCGCAGAATGAATAACGAAAAAGTCACAGAATCATAGCCCTGACCAGGGATCGGCAAACCACAACCCATATGCCAAATCTATCCCACCACCTGTTTCCATAAGTAAAGTGTTTTATTTTATTTATTTTTCTTTATTCATTTTAGAGAGAGAGGAAGGAAGAGGGAGAGAGAGATAAAAACATAGATGAGAGAGAACATCGATTGGCTGCCTCCTGCATGCCCCCCACTGGGGATCGGACCCACAACCTGGGCATGTGCCCTGACCTGGAATCAAACCAGCGACCTCTTGGTGCATGGGTCAATACTCAACCACTGAGCCACACCAGCCAGGCTGTAAATAAAGTTTTATTAGAACACAGCCATACTTTGATGACACTAGGTCTGTGGCTGCTTTCTCACAATGGCAGAGGGGCGGCTGTGGCAGGGACCTGTGGTGCACAAACCTAAAACACTTCCTAGCTGGCCCTTTATCAGAAAAAGAGTCCTGGCCTGGATTAATACAGCTCTGCGGGCTCCTAGCTGTTGACCTTATCATCTCTCGGACTTTAAAAAATGAAAGGTGATGGTTTGCCTGTGTGGACAGTTAGTATTTTTCTTTTTTTAAATATTATTTTGCATGACGGTTTTAAATAAAAATACCATTAATTATTGGCTGATAGGAAATGTTGAAGATTCTAACAAGAACGATGATTGACACTAACCTTAATACACTTTCCTGTGTTATGCTACTCAATCATTGTAACAATATAGAAGTTAGACACTATTATTATCTCTGTTTGCAGGTAAGAAAACTGGTTCTGGGAGAGGTAATTGATTTTCTAAATGATAATAGTTTATTGAGAATTCAGTATATCTCAGGAACTGTGGTGAGCTGTACATGGGTTGTCTTACTCAATTCCCACAGTGACTAGGAAAGCAGTACTAACACCTGCCCCCCCTCCCCCCACTGTGTACAAAAGACTTAGTGATACCCTGGCCTGTTTGGCTCAGTGGTTAGGGTGTCAGCCTGTGGATAAGAGTCTCGGGTTCGATCTCAGTCAAGGGCACATACCTCAGTTGCAGTTTGTCCCTGGCCCTGGTCAGGGTCATGCAGGAGGCAACCAATCAATGTGTCTCTCTCATAACGATGTTTCTCTCTCTCTCTGTCCCTCCCTCCCTCCTGCTCTATCTGAAGATAAATAGAAAAATATCCTCAGGTGAGGATTAAAAAAAAAAAAAGACTTGGTGAGGTTGTTGAGTTGCTTGTGACTCCATCCTAACTAACTGGAGACACCAGGACGTGATGCTGAATTCAGACTGAGGTTTGGAAGGTGACTCCCACTACAGCCTACCCTGTGGTTCATTCACAAGGACATCTCTCCCCCTCCTTCTCCCCACTGAATCGAAGCGGTGCCTGAATGCAGCCTCCTCACTGAGTAAACCGCTTTCAAACGCTCCAGTTATCTCCTCCTGCGGCCCGAGGATCAGAATGCTAAAAGGAACACGCAAAAGCCGCCATGGGGATGCCTTCTGCTCAAATGTGAATCCGTTTCAACCTCTCAGGGCTGCCTTACACCAAGTAGTTCTTTACGATCTCTGTGTTCGAAATGAACCCTAGTCCAAGTTCTAATCAGTCATGGAAGATAAATATAGGAACTCCTACCCATTAAGAAATGTGTTCTCTCAACGAGGAGTTATTGAAGTTGGCTGAAGACATTCCCAAGAGATATCCTTTACATCTTAAACTTCCAAAGGATTTCCATACCTGCACTTTGAGGACTGGACAAGCCACTTTGGGCTTTGGCCACTTTATCCATGCAGGTGACGGAATACATATTGCGAACTTTGGTTCTGTACTTTGCCAAGCAGTGGCATGTAACTTACAGCAGTGAGCACACGAGAACTGGGCTCTTTCACTCACTGTTGAGTTTTTTCTATTATACGTTGGAGAATGTGTTAATATTGTTAATATGTTCAAACACGGGGGCTCTCATCTTGGATTTCCCACCAATCGTACTGTGTGATTCTAAGCCTTTTAGCTGTTCTGGGCTTAGTTTCTGTGTCTCTAAAATGGGCACAAGCCACTGGCCAATATATGGCTCATTTGGTCATGAAGACCAAATGAGAGGGGGAGGGGCTTTCTAACCTGCGCAGCACAATACAAGTGCTAGTGACTAATGTGACTAATGGTGCCATCGAGGAAATCGCCCTGGATCAAATGAAGACTCCTCTTTAATTTTTAAAAACCATCCCTTTTATAAGCAGATCCCTTAAAGAAGGACTAGTAAACTAAAAATGATTAATTGAAGATTAAAGGCAAGACATCCCTCTCAGTCAGCTAAACTAGTTCTATACACGTCTTCATGGCACCCAAAAAGTTCCACTCCAAGGTCCAGTTTTAGGGACATTGGGTACCAACAAATCCATAAACCCAGTTTCATCTCTTCCTGAGTCTTTTTTACGCAGACAATGCGAAAGTTCCTTCCAGATTTCCATGACAAATTGAAACAGCTCAAGGAGAAGGCTCACTAAATTGATGAAGCTGACATCCCCCCTAATCCATTAGAGCAAAGGACTTTCGGAGGCCCAGGGACCCCACAGAAATCATGCTCTCGTGAAGCAATTGATCATCACTTGAGGACTCATTCCAGGATGGGGCCAAATCAGCCTGCAAGGAGCTAACGGGAATGCCACTGCTTTGGGCACAACTCAGAATATTAAAGAAATAGATCCGACTGCGAGGTCATTCCTGTGTGATGGTAGCAGTACAACAGGCACTTCCGGCTCCTAACACACACCTGAGCATTTGCCATTTGTGATGCCTGGGATGACAGGTGTGGCCAATCCTTTGCCCCAGCAAGAGGATTTTATAACTAAGGAAACACTGTAGGTTCCTGGTGGGAAAGGGTGTGGGGGAAACATAAAGAAAAACACGATGAAATAAATGTGAAAGGTACAAAGCAGCGCTCAAGGCATATCAGGTGTTTGACACATGTCAGTAATGTCATAGAGGCCTTTCAAGGTCCATTTCAAATACAGGATTCCATAAATAAGGGAATGGGTGTCCATCTGTATGATAGGCATAATGTCTGCTGTATCATGGAAGGGAACTTCCTATTAGAAACGTGTTGCTCGGGGTGCCATATTCTTTACATCACAGACAAAAGTAGGGCATCAAGCTGCTCTGAATGGGACACGGTGATTCAAACCTCTCCCTGTGTCTCTTCTGTTGGCTTCAATCCAAGGACCTGCAGAATTCCCATCTTGAGTTCCCTGCTTCCGCCACTACTTTGGGGTCAAGCCCCAAACTAGAGGAGCAGCAGGGTGACCCCGTACCAGTGCCTACAATTAATTATGTACCAGCCGTGGATATGGCCAGATATCTGGCACCATGAAGGGGGCAAGAACATAATCTTCGACCTCAGGAAATCACAAGGAAGGACACACAACCTTCCCAGTGGGCGGAGGGCATAGAAACAGGGATGCATACGTTGGTTTTCAGTGGGATTTCACTCAATGTTCTGTATACCTTCCCTCCGGTGTTATTAACATTTGAGGCTAAATAATTCTTTGTTGTGAGGGATGCCTTGTGCACTGTAGGAGGGGTGTTGAGCAGCGTCCCTGACCTCGATCCATTAGATGCCAACAGCAAGCTCCCTCCCTCACCTTGTGACAATCAAAGATATCTCTAGACATTGTCAAATATTCCCTGGGGGACATAGTTGCCCCTGTTGAGAACCACCATTGGCCCTACTGTGTTGTAATATCCTCCCCACTACCAGCTCCAGACGAATCCCATCCTCAGAATTTAATGACAAGTTTCCCCATGAAACAAGACGCATTTCATCCAGTCCACGAAATTAAACGTGAAATGCTCTAGTCATGCTTGGAATCACTTTTGGTTCTTAGTTTATTTTACCCGAGTCTTCAGGTTATCATAGAGATTGCACATAATACGTGCTCACTAAGCACTTATGTTAGAACAGGGGACCACCCCGGGGGACAACAGACATCAGCGACTCATGGATAGAATTCAGTAGGTCTGTACACTTTAAAGGGGCAGACTTTACACCACTATTTCCACTCATCTGCAGCTGAAATCTGGTACATCCCTTGATTAGAATGTAGAGCATGTTCTGGGGGTACTTATCACCCTGGGCCTTGGTCACCAATGGAAATCACAGATTATCTCATCTCAGAGTAGAGGTGTTGCATACATCTTGAAATACCATCCACACTCACCTACAACTAGATATTTGTAGAAGTTTATAATAAAAAGTTTATTATATCACAAAATTGTCTTTTTATATATTGGTAACTGTATGTCATTGGTTTCCTTTGGTAGTTTTGGGCACTCTGTACAGCAGGTTAAATGTAATTCTGAGGAGGGGTCCACAGTCTTATCAGCCTGGCAGAGGGGTTCACGGCAGAAGACAGGAGAGGTCCCCCTGTAGAACGACCGCCTGGCGCACACACAGGCAAGCTCCCTGAGAGCACAGTGGATTTAGCACTTTTTGCACCTGCCCCAGGGTGCCTGGGGCGGACCACTCACCACAGGGCCCGACCACTCTTAGTGAGAGGCGGGGGTGACTGATGGAGATTGGAGATTTCCTTTCTTTTTTCCCCACATCCTCAGTACCTTCATGGGTGGTTTTGAGAATCAAATAAGATGACGGCACAACGCAGGTATTCTAACTACAGGCTGCTGCGCAGCGGAGGCCACACATTCAGGTTTCGGGTTTCGTCCACCCCTGGGCATCGGCCCCGCCCTGACTGTGGTGGCACCTTCCCCAGACAGGCTTCTTGCTCTTTATAATTGCTCAGTCTTAGAACCAGGGAGGAAGAGAGGGGAAGAAGGGCGGGAAGAAAATGAGGAGAGACAGGGAAAGCAGTCATTTAAAAATCCAGTGAGTTCAACTCCAATTTCAGAACTCATTCTTTTTTGTTGTTGTTGTTAAAGAAAGCAAGCATGGTATGTATGTATGTATGTATGTATGTATTTTTATCCTCACCCAGGACATTTTTCCATTTTTTGTTCAGATACAGTGGGAGGGAGAGAGAGGAAGAGAGAGAGAGAGAAACATCGATGTGAAAGGGACACATCGAGTGGCTGTCACCCTCACGACCAACCAGGGCCTGGGACAAGCTGCAACCGAGGTACGTGCCCTTAGCGGGAACCGAACCCGGGTCTCTCTGGACTGCAGGCCAATGCTCTAACCGCTGAGCCAAACCGGCCAGGGCCCAGAACTTATTCTTTACCTCTCTGCTGTCCACGTGGCAGGACTGGGGTGTTGAACTGAAGCTCCGTTACCAGACTACAGCAGAGAGTAAGAGTTTTTTTTTTGATAAAAATAATTTTTTTCTTTATTGATTTTAGAGAGAGTGGAGAGGGAGAGGGAAAGAGAGATGGAAACATCGATGAGAGAGAACATCGACTGGCCGCCTCCTCATGCCCCCACTGGAGATTTGGCCCACAATCTGGGCATGTGCCCTGACCGGGAATCGAACTGGCGACCTCTTGGTGCACGGGTCGACGCTCAACCACTGAGCCGCACCGGCCGGGCAAGAGTGGTTTTTGATGTTACCTCGTCCATAGGGAGCAGCTTCCCCTGTCCTCACCCAGGGCAATCCTTCGAGGTCTAACTCAAACCCCCACTTCTCAGTGAAGGCCCCTCTTTGGAATTCCTGTGGCCCCAAAGCTCTGGGCCCCTTTTAGGGTGCACAGCCTTGCACGTGAGTTTCTCTGTTACATTTCTCACATCTCCTACTCCAGTTTAAATCCCAAGAGGGAGGTAACAACCACACCTTATACATCCAAGGCCCTGGCACCTCTCCTTTATCCACCAAAAATCTTTGATTCGCGTTTGCGGAGGAGAGACATCGTTTCGGGGTCCTGGGAGGGAGGATTAGGCTGAGGACCGGCTGAGGCTCTCTGCGAGGATGCCCTCATTACTCATGCAGCTGCGCACCAGAGCCCAGCGCTCCCCAATACCCAGCCAGCGGCACAGACAGGAAGTCAAGAGGGAAAGGCATTTTCCTTGGCAGCTCAGATGCATTTAACAGCCAGAGAAGAAAAGCACATTACCTTCCCTCACAGCTCATCGGCACCTGCTTATCGATTTCATATCAGCTCTCCCCTTTGTTTGTTTAAGCTCAGTCTCTTTCTCGAGCCTGTGGTACAAGTGTGCCAGATGCACCTGACCTCTGATGAGCTCCTGAGAGTGGGGAGCACTGTGCCCTGCGTGCAGAACTCACTGGCCAACCTGGATCATCTGGCCCTTCCTCGTAGGCTCAGCCCGCCTGCTCTGGGCAGAGTACGAAGACCGGTGTGAGCTGCCTGCAAGCCTGCAGGTCTCAGAGTGGGGGCTGCCTGTTTCTTTGGGGAATGTCCTTTTACAATACAGCCTCAATCCTAGACACATCATGGGTGCATTTGGTCCCGTGATTAGTAGATTTGTCCAACTACTGGCTGATTCCCCTCCCAGATTAGATCTTGTCATGCCCCAGGCTGAAACCCTTCAATGTCTCCCCATTACCCTTAAGCCCGAACACCTTAATATGGTACATAAAGCCCGCTACAATATGATTTTAGTAAATTCATATACATACATCTCCATAATGATCTATGTAAATGTGTGTGTGTGTTTAAAAATCTGTGTGTTATATAACATATAATGTATATAGTATAAGATACATATATATGACACAGAGAACAAATATATATACCATACGTACATCTGAAACATGTAATACAGAAATGTGTATATATATATTTATAGCTAAGCATATATGTACATCTGTAGCTATGTGTATATGTACCTTTGTTGCTATGCGTATATGCACATCTGTAGCTATATGTATATGTACATCTGTAGCTATGTGTATATGTACATCTGTAGCTATGTGTATATGTACATCTGTAGCTAACTGTATATTTTTAGCTAACTGTATATGTACATTTGTTATGTGTATATGTACTTTTGTAGCTAAGTGTATATGTACATTTGTAGCTATGTGTACATACACATCTGAAGCTATGTGTATATGTATATATGTAACTGTGTATGTGATAATAGCATAGAATCTTTATATTAAAATTCTGAATTTCAAATTTTAAAAGTGTAAGTCTTTTGATGTGTGAATTATATCTCAACAACGGTGTTATCAAAAACACAATACAAGCTCTAGAGTCTGATTGTCTGGGTATCTCATTTCTGCCATTTAGCTCGCTACACAACCTTGGGGAACTTCGCTCTCTACTTGTCAGTTTGCTCATATGTAAGAGGACATAGTAATAAAAGTTATCTCAGAGGGCTACTGTGAGAGCTGAATGAACACGTGGAGAGAGATGGGAACAGTGCCCAGCACAGAATCAGTAATACATGTTACTGACTATAATTATGGCCTCTCTTTTCACGTCTGGGTACAGCTCCTTGACCTCTGCCCCTGGCTGTGTTGGACTTCTGAAACTTTTCTAGAAGATCACGCTCCCCCAGGACCCCACACTCCGCTCCTCCAACCCCTTTCCTTCACCGAACCTATTTACCCTTCCAGTCTAACTTCACCATCACTTCCTTGGGGGAAGACTTCCCTTACTTGCAAAATTAGGTTCAAATCTCCCAATTTTATGTTTCCACGACATCTTGTACTTCCTCCGTGATGACACATTTTTCTCCTGTAAATGTGTAGAACATCTGTCTTTCTTGCGTGGCTGTGGATTCCAGAAAGGCGGGGCCCCTTGTCCCTCTGCTCAGCACAGCAGCTGGCCAGAGTCAGCGCTCAGTTAATATTTATTGAATGGACCGAATTTCCTTTTTAAGTGAAAACTGCTTACACATCGGCTTAAATAATGCCAAGCCCCTTCCTGCTGCCGGCCCTCACTTCCTTTCTTTTCTGACCTGTGAACATTCTTGCATCACAAATAACTTCTAAGTTCCACACTTGACCTGATTCCTCTCTGGCTGACAGCATCAGAATCCCATCAACTATTCCGTGAACCCTTCAGCCACACCCTGAGAAGCCCCTGGGAGGCTCTAGCAGAACCCTGAGGGGTCCCCTTAACTCCGGCTTTTGAGGGAGGAAGCAATTCCTGCTCTTGCTGATAATGATCTCTTCCCACAAGACACAGCCAAATGTGTTTATTTGTTGGAGAAACAATGGCTGCTCATCCCACTTCCTCTGTCACAGGGACCCTGCTGTCTGGGAGGCTGTTGCTGCCTCCCCTCCACCTGCTACGTGGACCTCTGCTCCCAGGAAGTTGATCCAGCGCCACCTCTGCAGGCCGCTCTCCTGTTCCGGTCTCCAGCACCGATCAAGTCTTCTCAGCACTGACTGTTTCAAATGCTAGCTTGTAGCTTTTGTTTATCTTTATAAGGAGCTTTTTCACTGTCATTTACTATCTCACTGGGCATGCGCTTTGACACCCTTGGATTTCCTTGACACCCGCTGACCTACTTGATACCCTTTCACCCATTTGATAGCCTTTTACCTTTGACACCCTTTTACCTACTTAACACCCTGTTACTTATTGAGATCAAGGAGCTTGTCTGCTGTGTCCTTATGTCTGGGCCCTGAACTCCGATGGGTGACAGCTGCGCCAATGTCTCTCAAGAGGAATGTGTGGGCAGGACCATAGCAATCGGCATCCATGCAATGGGCCCTTCCTGTGTGCTCAGCGCTGTGCCAAGGACTTGGCATGTACCGTGCAGGTGCTCTTATCACCGTCATCCCCAGGTAGGCAGTGATCCAGAAACCTGCCCAAGGCTGTGCCGCCTGAGCCGGGAGTGGAACCCAGGCAGCCTGTCCCCGAACACCAGCCCACTGAGCCATCTCGCCGTGCTGGGCACCTGCCCAGAGGAGACGGGCGAAGGCGCGCGCTTCCATCCTGTGCCCTGAGGGGCGCTGGGTGTCTTCTCCGCTCTCTCTCCCTCTTTCTTTTGTTTGGAGGCACCCTCAGCACCTCGTCCACGAATTCTGGGGAAGCCAACGTGCCACAGGAGTTAAGATTAGAAGGGTGGTACACTGCAGAGCGGAGAGCAAGGTGGGAGGGAACACATACGGAGCTGAAGAAAGTATTTTCAACGCTCTCTTCTCCCACTCGAATAAGCTGAATTAAACTCCAGTCCCTCCCGTAAAGGAGAATCCAGTTAATTTCCTTCCCTAGTCTGCACACTGAGAGTTTCTTATTCATGTTGTCATCTCATTAAATTCCTAGAGTCACTGCGGAACATCAACATTCCCCTTGGTCTCGGCGGGGAAGAGAGAAACAAAAAATCAACTCAGGTGACTTTCAGTTGCCTGAGAACACTCTGCAACAGTGACTATAATTAATGAGAGGAGACCATGCAGCTAGACCATGTGGAAAACCTCTTGACCTTGAAGATGGCCTGGCAGAAGTGTGTCCCCATGTTTGAAGATGCTCTGTTCTTGGTATTAATGTCAAGAAGGAAAACTGGAGGATAAAAGCAAACCAACAGATGCCTGAAAGCACATTAGCTGTTGCTTGATGGCGGAATTAACGTCCTGTCGGTCCCACAAACAAACACAGACCGGAAACATATCCCTTCTTCTCTAAGTGCTGGAATTGGTTCTCGTCAAAGCAGTCCACTCGGAGCCTCATCAACTCCTTCGTCCGTCTGGAAAGCTGACAAGGAATGTTCCCGACTGACTTTTCTCCTCCCTCCGCCGCGTGTGCCCGGGAGACAATGGCTCAGCAGCTGAGGGGTCTGCTAAGGTGAGGCTGAGGGACAGCTGGGATGCTCACACAGAAGGACGAATCCATCATGCTGATCTTAAACCACTTCTGCCTCTTGCCAAAGGGAAGAGTGTGGGGGGCCCCACCGTTGCCTTTTGCTCCTGCACCAGGAATTAACCCAGCAGCTTCGGCGCAGCTGGGTGGAAGGGGCATGAAGCCAGGCTTTGAGAACGACTCTTTTACTCGGTGCAGTTATGGGAGTTGTAGTCCCAGTCGCATTTCAGATAAAACCCCATTCTTACTTCTCCGTTGTAGAATGGTGCTTTTCCTCATTAGACATCTCTGGTTGCCTAAGGTTGGAGTTATTCATCTGAGACTCTTTCGTATTTGGCTTTCTTGCTACATTATTTATGGGAAATGTATCTTTATGACCTAATGCATTATTTCTGTAAATAATAACCCCTTTCTGGAATGAGGTTCCGGAGAACTCCGCGGCCAGCCATTCTCTCTAACTAGCTGCCTCCCCAGCAGATTTTCTCTGGAACGATGACAGAGAGCAGGAGGAGGCCCCGGGCTGGATCCAGGCTCCTCTGATGTGTCACCCAAATGTTCCTCTGAGACCGGCAGGCTCTCAGCTCCCAAGGACCAAGGTCTGAACTATTCCGTTTTCGCCACCGCGTAAGAGGAACTGTTCCGCTTGTTACTATCATCCCTCGAGTTCTCCTGTGCTTCCTTCCACGCACTGAGGAGACGCTCAGGAAGAGGAAGGAGATGAAGGCGATGAAGGCGAAGGCGAAGGGGGAGGTGGTTCCTGCTGGGATGGAAGGGAGACAGCTGATCACACGTGGCCGGCAGGGTGGCAGACCCAGCTGTGTCCCACTCGAAAGCCTGTGACTTCCTGCCCTTGGTGAAAGGCTGAGTGGACAGCAGACCAGGAGCGAGGGCTCCACGCCTGGGGACGCCCCGGAGGGCAGGCGTGGCCGCTGGGCAGCCTCCTGAGGCGGAACGGCTGGGCTGGACGCTGCTTGGTAAGGCTCCCATGGCGGGCCCCTTGGTTCTGCTGCCCGATGCCCTTCTGGGCATCTCCTCTCGGGAGTCCGTCCACTCCATCTCTGGACACTCTCTGACGCCCTCCTCAGCCGGGCATCTCTGACAGGCTTTCCTGCTGGCTCTGCCCTGGACACTCGGCCTGTCCCCTAGGGAGGCCCTCGGGCAGTACGACCCAGGGTGCCTGAAGCTGGACTATTTATCTCCGATGCCAAACCTACTGTTGCTCTTAGAAATGCCTGTTCACGCGCCATAACTGTCTGCCGGGCAAGGCGCAGCGCAGCACCCCGACGCCCCTCTGCGGGCCCCCAGCTAGGTGCCAGGAGTTCTTCTGCGTGACCTCTCATCTGTCCACTCTCTCCACCCCGGAGCAGGTCCCGATGAGCCCTCAACAGAAGGCATTACCGTGTTCTCTCAGCTCAGGTGCGGCTCCTCCTGCCCCCTGGTCTGCGCCATCGCATTGGCCAGGACTGCGGTGCTGGGGAGCCTCCGTCTCAGGCCACAGACACCCCGAGCACGGGCGACGCGCCAGGCGCTGTTCTGGACTCCGAAAGGTGCAAGTTCCTGTTGCCACGAAGGAGAGGTGAAAACAAACACGCCTGTCCTGATTCTCTGTCACGTGGTGGTCACTGCTCGGACGAGGAGTAAAGGAGCGTAAGGTACAGCCACGTGTTGGCAACGCTGTCCGCAAACCGCCCAGGAGTAAACATGGCAGGCGTCGGGGCCATGCGGTTGGTTTCAACCACTGACCTCTGCTGTTGTCCGACAGCAGCCCCGCAACGCAACGAGCACGGCCCTGTGGCTGACGGACAGGCAGCGGTCGTGGCCTGATCCGGCCACGGGCCGTCCTTGGCCAGTTCCTGGTGTGGACAGGGACAGTGCGAACGTGCTGTTTTTGACCATAAGATGGTCAAGTGATCTTGGAGCCATAAAGAAAGAGACCTTTCATGCACAGATGACAAGAGAGGACTCTGTGCAGAGGGGAGGAAGCGGGCCGTGTGTCTGGACTTACAAGGCACCTTCCTCTGACAGCCTACAGCCCCAGGTCTGTGGCTCCCGTGCGTGGTCATGGTGTTCCCGATCATACCTTCGGTGAGTACAGCGAATATTTTCTACTGATGCGCCCAGCATCCGCTCCCTGTCCTAGTAACAACACCCCGATTTTTATTTGGACGAATCCTCCCCTATCTCCCTCCCTGTCACTTCTAACCTCTGTGTGTTACATGCCACCGAGCCAGCTCTGACTTTGGACAGCCCCACGAATGAGCGGTGTCCATCGTGTCCTGTCCCCAGCAGCCCGGCTCAGCTCCTGCAGACACATGCCTAGGGCTTCTCTTATGAAGGCAATCCGCCTCACGTCTGATCTTCCTCTTCGCCTCTGCCTTCTTTCCCCAGCACCCCTGTCTTTTCCAGAGCACCCCGCCTTCCCTGATGTGCCCGAAGCGGGCAGCTCTGTTTAGCTGTTCCCACTTGCAGCGATGCCCCAGGCTCCAGAAGAGGGGCTATGACCCGGGTCGCCTTGTTAATGAGCGTCTTCCATCATCCTGGTCACATCGCAGGCAGGGATGAGCACATGGCCCGAGTCAGTCCAGTCAGAGGCGAAATCGGGACTCTATTGGATTTACATTAGGGAGAAAAGTGCTCTCTCTGCTCACCAGCAGGGTGGAAGACAAAATGCAAAATTGGAAAACAGCTGAGAGATGGTACGAGAAAGAGAGAGACTGAATTTTGGTCACCCTGTCTGAGCCACTGAATCTAGCTTGAAGCTGTCAACGGCTGGATTTTTCTATCGCGTGAGGCAATAAATATCCCCTCCTGTGGCTTTCGGTGGACTTACGTCATTTAAACCGAGTCCTGACCGATAAACGTGATTCACTCACTAAGCTTTCTCTGTTTTTCCTCTAACCCATAATCAAACCTAGTCCAAAAGCTCCTTCCATTTAAGAATCTTTCTAGCCCTGGCCAGTTTGGCTCAGCAGTAGGGTGTCGGCCTGTGGACCAATGAGTCTCGGGTTCAATTCTGGTCAAGGGCACGGTTGCAGTTCATCCCTGGCCCTGGGAGGGGTCATGCAGGAGGCAACCAGTCTATGCATCTTTCTCACGTCAATGTTTCCCTCCCTCCCCTCCCACTCTTTAACAAAAAAGCTTTCTAGCCCTAGCCGGTTTGGCTTCGCAGTAGAGATCAAAAGGTCTTGGGTTCAAAGGCATATACCTGGGTTGCGGGTTTGATCCCCGGCCCTGGTTGGGGTCATGTGGGAGGCAACCAACTGATGTGTGTCTCTCTCACACGGATGTTTCTCTGTCTCTCTCTCTTTCCCTCCCTCCCTCCCTTCCACTTTAGAAAATCAATGGAAAATATCCTTGGGTGAGGATTAAATTAATAAAATAAGAAGCTTTCTAAACTCTCCCTTGGACACCACCCCACCACAGCTGGATCCTACAATTCTAGAGTTGCTTTGTTCTGTCCTATGAAACAGCTCGCTGCCTGCTTGGGCTCTCGTATCTATCTGTGTGTGTGCCACCCTCCGGTTCGACAGACAGCTCCCTGGCCAGCTGCCTTTCATCTCTGCGTCTCCAGGACGCCAGCAGCAGGGACTTGGAGATACCCTATATATGCATATGCGATAACACCCACTTAATGAATGAACACCACTAAGAACCCCACACTCCTTTCATCATCATTATCAATCGCCAGGTTGCGGTAGAGTGTTTCATCAAAAACTCATTCAAAAGGCTAAATGTATCATCTGATGTCTTCCTAAAAGTAAAAAAAAAAAAGGCATCAGGCCACATTTAAATTTCTATAAATCGGATGCTAATGTAAACGGCTTTAGACTTAATTAAAAATGTTTTTCAGTCGACGATAGCGTAACCGGGGTAATTAGCATCAAGTGGCAGCTAGAGGACAGATCTAAAAAACGAACCCAGAGTATAAATAGACCTAATTAACAATTAGAATAGCACCTTATAATGATGCTTTGTTTATAAAGGCTATAATGTTCAAGTCATTGTTCAATGAAACGGGCCATTAATGAAAATCAAAATTACGTTTTCCCTGCTGTCTCACGGAGGCGCCTCTTAGACACACTGGCACCTACGTTGCCTCTTTTCTTGTGGCTTTTAAAAGACCATCCCTGGACACCATTTAACAATTTTATTGTGTAAGTCAAGCTAAACTGTATCACACCTCATCTTGCACATTAATCTGATACCTTGTTTGGTAATTAAATGGATGGGCTGGACGACAAACCTAAATTTTCTTTTTTTTTTTGGTACGTGCCCCTAATGGGAACTGAACCTGGGACTCTCTGGTCCGCAGGTCGACGCTCCAACCGCTGAGCCAAACTGGCCAGGGCCTAAATTTTCTTGTGTCAGACCTAATAGATATCTTTATAATATGGAAAACCCAACATTGGGCACATTCATGCCCAGATGAAGGAAGACAGGGTCTGGTTCCTGAAGAAACGCAAGGCCTTGAAGGCGAGGGGGATGGCAGCCCCCACGGGGAACGAGGGACGGGTTCTGGAGAGGCGGGAGCTCGGCAGGGAGACATAAGTTCCTCTGTAGGTGACGCAGGCGAAGTGCCGGAGAGACAGCCATGCAGAAACGTCCAGGCTGTGCGGGACGTGGGACGGGAATTGAGAAGACGACTTAGAGCCAATAGAGACTTGGGGGTCGTCTGCAAAGAGCGAATGTTCTGGAGGAGGCAGAAAGAGGGTCCCTGTGGGAGAACTGGTGGGAACAGCGGAGCATTTGGAAGGCAAAAAGGGGGGGGATAGCTGGACAACCGGCGCCCGTTCCTTCCCGCTCCCGGTGACGCCCACGGCCACAGGAGTCGGGGCAGTTCAAGGGGACTGTGAGAGCCCACTGAGCATGGCGGTTAGGGCTCGCTGGAAGCAGCGTCTGACTCCCTGGGCTTCTCCTGTGGGACAATCGCTCTGTGCCTCAGTTGGCCCCTCTATAAACCGAGGTGATCAGCCAGTGCCTTCTTTATAAGGTCAGTTCGACATCTTGCAAAGAGCAAGCCCTCAGCATATGTCAGCTATATTTATATTGCAGCTTTTCTTTTTTTAAAAAAATCTGTTTTTATTTTTTTTTAGAGAGGGAGAGATAGATTGAAACATCGATAAGAGAGAAACATAGATTGGCTGCCTCCTGCATGCCCCCCACTGGGGATCAAGTCAGCAACCTGGGCATGGGCCCTGACCGGAAATCGAACTGGAGACCTCGTGGTGCATGGGACGATGCTCAGTTCCCTGAGCCACGCCAGCTGGGCTATTGCAGCTTTTCTTGAACAAAGTTTTATTTTATTTTATTTTATTTTATTTTATTTTTTTATTGATTAATTTTTGTTACAGATGATTCTCCTTTTTTCCACCACTGATTCCCCCCTCCCCCTTCCCTC
The DNA here is from genome assembly GCF_014108415.1 of Molossus molossus. Classification (NCBI taxonomy): domain Eukaryota; kingdom Metazoa; phylum Chordata; class Mammalia; order Chiroptera; family Molossidae; genus Molossus; species Molossus molossus. The sequence continues at coordinate 17,767,916 of NW_023425377.1, forward strand.
CCTGCCCCTTCCCCAGATTGTTGTCCATGTCCACTGTTCATGCATACATGCGTATACGTTCTGTGGTTCATCCCTCCCCCACCTCCCCACTCCTTAGGGGATTGTCAGTCTGTACCCCGCTTCCGCGTCTCTGGGGCTACCCCATTCCTCAAACTGTTATGTTCATTATATTCCACAAATCAGCGAGATCATATGAAATTTGTCTTTTACTGTTTGGCTTGTTTCACTTAGGATGATACTTTCCAGGTCCCTCCATGTAGTCTCAAAGGATAAGAGATCTTTCTTTCTTTTGAACAAAGTTTTAAAAGCTGAGTGTGAACTCAAGTGAAAGCTACCAGCAGAGTAGTTCCTGTCTTAGTTCCGTGGTTCACAGACTTTAGTGCCCATCGGACAGGTTGGCTCAAACGCAGCATGCTGGGCCACACCCGCTCAGTAGATCTGGGTTGGGGCTTGAGTTTGCACGACCAACAAGAAAACCGTAGCTCAGGCCCCGTCCGCACTTCGAGAACCACTCTCTTACTGGTGCAGGGAGGAACTCTACAATTCTGCGACTTTGAGCCAGTCCTCCAGTCCGCCTAGGACCTCAGTCCAGCGTGAGAACACACATGCTGGTAAGACCAGCCTTACGTGCAGCGGGGTGAAACGGGCAGTGTAGTGCTACCCAGCCTGTACAGGTGTATTCTATTCTAGTCGAGCTGTGTCCAGGAAACCCACCTGTCCAAACTTACCTGATACACGGATGCTCCTACAGGTGCTAAGCCAATTTCTCTACGAGGACCTTCTTTCATGAACACGTAAGGGCTGCATAAAATGTCAGGATGGCTGGGTCCCATGAAGCCCGAGTGGACCAACAGAAACCGTCCACAATACCGCAAGGGCTAAGTGCTCACTGGGTACCACACATGGTGCCATTCCCTCCGCAGACTCTGCAGCACCCAGCTGTCCCCAGTACCATGAGACCAGGCATGACGACACTGTGTCACAGAGGACAAGGATGCTTAGAAGGAGGAAGCGACGTGACCAAGAGCACTAGCTGACAAATGCCGGAGACCGAGATTAAACCTGTGCTCTCGATCACTCAACTCTACGACTCTTACGTGTTTTCTTTTCCCCAGGAAAGATGTGCGTGTGTGGGAGCTTGGTAGCTCCAGTCTGCCTACAGCAATTCCCTCATCTCTTTGCCAGGAGGAGGTGCCCAGAGAACTGAACTATTCGTTAGGAGGCCTGGCTGCCATTCTTTTGCCAGGCTGTTCAAGGACCATACTATTCAAGGTCCTTTGAGTGTTCTCAGGGTAATCATTGCTCTCAAAACTGAATAAGTGAGCCCTGACCGGTTTGGCTCAGTGGTTGGAGTGTCAGCCTGTGGACCAGAGAGTCCTGGGTTCGGTTCCCGTAGGGGCACATACCAAAAAAAAAAGAAAGAAAAGCGAATAGGTGGGTATGCTTATCCAGAGAAGAATTTAAATAACTACTCTGAGCCCAAGAGTTAAATTACTATCCAGGAGGCATTATCTTCTTGGGGTTATTCCTTATGATCTACTGCCTGTTCCTACTCAACCGAAATAACTGACCTATTTGCATATGTTTCTTACTACAGCCGTCCGTCCTTACTTCCGTTCGTTAGTGTGTGGAAACTAAAGCTTAGGAGAAAAACAGACATGGGTAGGGTCACTCAGATCCCAGGTCCTGGAGCAAGGATTCAAACCCAGGGCTGATAGACTCCACCATGACATATCCATCCCCATTCAAAACCCCCAAGGGTTTGAGCAGCCCGACCACTCCCAAACACAAACTCCTCATGGAGCGCAAAGGGGCGTTGCCTGCTTTTCTCATTCGCCCCACATGGCTGAATCCCAGCTGACACACTGGGCTGGCTTCCCTGAGGAGGCTGGCGCGGGATTTGTGGGGCGTCATTTCCTGATCTCCTCAGCACGGCTAGCAGCTTTATCCCCATGCTTTCTTTCTACATCTTTGTACAAATAAACAAATGCTCCTAATGATGGAGGAGACAGATTTTATCCTAAATCGCCTCTAATCTTGGTCTCTGGCATTTGTCAGCTGGTGCTCTTGGTCACGTCACACACATAAGCAACAACAAAAACATCCACCTGCTTCGAAGCAACCAAAAAACTACCATGATCTTTCAGCCTTTAGTCTACAAAGCGGCGGGGGTGGGTGGAGGATCAAGTTCTTAAGCGATACCATTATAGAGTTCTGTACACTAAGAAGTCAACCCAAGTGTTGGGGCATCTAACGTTACCTTGTGTCTTTGCAAAGTCAGATTTTACAGCAGCGAGTTGATTCATGAAGCACGAAGAAATGAATGGGAGATGCCAAACACCATTGGCGTGAGATACCGTCACTTTGCCCCCTGGGCAATTACTTTACAGCTGGTATAGCAAAGTCATCTTGAACAAGAGAACAGCCTGACGCTGTGTGTGTGTTTTATGAAAACCCTCAAACCTAGAAGTAACATAGAAAGTGCCATTTCTCCAGATGATAGGGAAAACCATGAACTGGGAGAGCTGGGGAGGGTCTCAGCACTGACCTATTTACATGCAGTTACGTGCACTGAGGCTGGAGTCCACAGGCAAGGATTTGAACTCGATCCTGGGCAAGTTTCTTCACGTTTACTCATCCCAAAATGGGATACATTTGAGGAGGCGGCAAAGCATCGTGCTTTAGAAGTAAAGCAGTCTGCATTCAAAACACCTGGCTGGGGACTCTGGCTCTCACCCCTCACTGCGTAGGGCTCAGTTCTGTCATCTCCAAAATGGGGACAAGGACACTGTTGCCTGCCTCCCAGGGCGTTGGCAAGGGGTATATATAACAATGCCTGGTGTCTGGATCACAAGCGGTCAGTAGACTTTATTTTTGTAAGACTGTCCACTTAAGAGGTTTCAAAAATAAGCACTAAGAGGTAGGACACACAGGAAGAAAGAATGAGCCTTCATAGCTATGACTTTAGTCTCTGTTCTCTGCCCCTTCAAAGCCCCACCCACAACCCAGGGCAGTCCTGGCCTTTTACAGATTTTATTTACCAGGGAGTGGTATAAAATTTGATGTCTAAAAGATTTTGTTGCTGAAGTAAAACAAAATTTTTTTTTGCAAACTTCTGCTCGAGACGACTCCCATGATACAGATAGGAAAATACAAGACAACAAAGGGTGTTGTTCCAGTTCACGCCACACGGGGGCCCCTGACCAGGGCTGAGCTCTGCCTCTGCTCTCACTCCAGCCTCAGGAGGGTCACTCCCATCTTAAGATGCTGCTAAACCTTGTGTTGGTCAGGATGATGCGGATGTTTGGAGACTGACGGGATCACAATGGGCCCAGCAACAGAAACAGGGAAATCAGGACCACATACGGGTGGGAGAGTGGGGGGTGGATGATTGATGGGGACGGGGAAGGGGAGGAGGAGAGAGAGAGACAGACCAGACAAACTGATTGACTGAGGGCAGAGGCGATGGCCAGGAAGAGGTGAGCAGTGATGCAGAAGAAAGAAGATGCTTCATGAAACTGATAATACAGAGAACAAATAGGAATGTCCAACTAGCACTTAGCAAACACTTACTTGTTAGCCAACTTACTTCCCACTTTACACAGATTATTTCATTCAATCCTTCCAAGAATGTAAGAAGGTTGATACTCCTATTACCCCCACTCCCCATTTTATAGGTGAACAAACACAGGCACAGAAAGGTTAGGTAACTTGCTTAAGGGCACACAGCTAGCAAAAGATAGAGATGGGTTAAAATCATAGTGGGTTAATTTCTGAGCTTTGAGCCATTACGTTTAGTAACTCTTAGGGATCAATAGACAGAAAAGAAGGATTAGTATTCACAGAAGCAGTAGCAGGGGTTTTACTGGCAGCAGCAGCTACTGTTGACTGAGCACTGCTCTGTGCTAGGCTCTGCGAGAAGCACATATAATATGACCTCATTTCCCTGTGAGGGCCACTGGGGATGGCAGATATTCTTACTCCAGTTGAACAGAAGAGAAAACCGGCCAGGTTGTTGGTAAGTTGCCCAAAGTCACACAGCTAACAGGTGACAGACCTCTTAAACCACCATTCTCGATCATGTTAACCCAGAGCCACATGGCACAGATAACTTTTATTTTTAATATTTTTTCTTTATTGATTTTAGAGAGAGAGGAAGGGAGAGGAAGAGAGAGATGGAAATATCGATGAGAGAGAACACTGATTGGCTGCCTCCTGCATGCCCCCCACTGGGGATCGGGTCCACAACCTGGGCATGTACCCTGACCGGGAATCGAACCAGCGACCTCCTGTAGCTCAACCAAGTGAGCTACACCGGCTGGGCCAGCACAAATATCTTGTGTTCTCAGATATAATGCCTCCCACCGTGGGATCACAGGCATTTCTGCAAGTGTTTTTACAAACACATTCTTGGTCCCTTCCACCTTCTGCTTCAGGCGGTCATGGTTGGATCTATGACTCCAAACTTTTCAGAAGTTCCCCAGGAGATTATTTTAAAAAATTTTCTAATCAGACTACATTGATTCAATAACCTGGTAAAAGTTTTGATATAAAGCATCCAACAGTATAAAAAATGCCAAACAGATGTGTCAATTTCTGATACATTTATACAGTGACAACCATAGTACATCCTACAGGCAATGGGCTAGAAGGGGTAAAAGAAGACCGTGGTTGAAGTCTAGGGATATGTAAAACAATACAGAAGTAGAGATGATCCATAGTACAGTATATTCTACCCCCACTACTGCAGTCAGAAGGCACAGAAAAAGGAACCATTTCCGAATAATTCCAGTGGAAAGCAGGACTCTTACACGCCTGACAGACCGTGGGACCTTGGTCCAGCTCACTGTTGATTTGCATACGGCGGCTTGTAGTTTTCTCCAAAAGGAAAACATATACCATCGTAAGTTTAGATTAAGAAGTACAGAACTATAGGGTGCCCAGAAAAAGTGGTTCATTCCTTAGCATTATTTATATGATCCCATTTTAAAATCCAGTTTTAAAAATAAGTACCGAGTCATGTTATTACAAGGTAGGCAGCTGATGCTCTCTCATCATGAAAAGTCTGAACCGGTAATATATTTTTTCTGAACTTTTAGACAAGAAGCCACGAGAGTGCTTTGGTTTGGGTTGAAGTGACAGGCTTTTCATAAGGGCTTTAGAATGGAGAGGCTCCATGTTCGGGATTTATCTCCTCACAGCTCAATGTTCAGAAAGTCCGATTACAAAGAAGCCAAATCAAAACCCACTCAGCCTTCCCACGTACCTCTTTTCTTTCAGTAGAACTTTACTTCAATAGAGATTAGGGAAAAACCACCCCAAACCCCAATAGGTTAAACAAGTCAAACAACCACTCTATTCAGATAAAACCGTCACAAGGGTCCATTGAAGTATCAGAGCTAAAACACAATTGTGCTGATTTTCAGTGAAGTCGCCAAGTATGTGACACAGACAAAGGTGATTTGGAGGTACAGCCAGGCTTGGTGATCGCACTCACACACATCTAGGTCTTGACTGCTTCTCACAAGACTGCCCGGGACTGACCGTGCTCCGATACACTTCCTGGCACGAACCCACGTCCCAGGCTCAGCGTTGGCAGATATGCCACAAAGACTTCACGACTTGAGAAATTTTCACCAGGGACCAGGCTCCAGGGTGGGGGCTTTCAACTGCCTCGATTTGAGAGAATCCAGCTAATTGGCCTAACTCACTCTTCTAGACACCCTTTCCTTCTTGCCCTGAGATGTACACAGTTAGTCCACTTGCGCTCATTGGTACACAGACCAATGAAAAAGTTTCCTTACCTAGAACTCGTAATCTCTCAGCTCCGACTACCACTTCGTTGTTGTCGGCAGAGAAGAGCAGTTTTCCAGAAACTGTCTTGACTTCAAACTTTTGGCCATAAGCTTCCACGGCCTTTGGACCTGGAAGGAGAGAGGGAGAAAACATCAATCTCGTCGTGGTCGATAGCAAAGCGCTTTTCTTAGAGCGGATACGTTTGACTAGATTGCATTGGACTTGAATGTAACTGGATTGGTTTCCAAGAGCCAACCATGAAAATCAGACTCACGACTTCAGCCATGTCTTGTCAGTTACCTTTCACCATCTGCTCTGGGGCTATGTCGATTTTAAAGGCCATCTTGTCCTTCCTCCCAACTGATGCTTGAATGAGATTTACCACAGCTGACCACCAAATTACTGTCAAATACTTATAGATTTTGGGTTGAATATATCAAGGGACGGAAGGCTCACCACCACTTGAAGCAACCAGTGTACCTGCGGCCAACTTTAAATCCAGCTGAAACGTGCCTCACTCTGGCCCCTTGAGCCATTGTTTGCATGTGACACCACACAAGTCTGTTTCTTCAGTGTACAGATCACTTCCTGGCAGGAAAGGTTTTAATGCATTACAATTTCTTGCCTGGGAGGTTGTTGACTCTTTTATGCTAGAATTTCATTCCATAAAATAAAAATAAATAAATTTTAGAGGGTTTATCATATGACAATAGATAACTCTTCTTGAAGGTGGGGCTATAGGGCATACATAAGACAAAGCCCCTGCTCCCGTAGTACTTGTCTTCTGATGGAGACAGATGAATTAAGTTTAAACATGTATAAATAAAGAAATAGCTGCAGAGACTTTTGGGTACTGTGGGAACAATAAAGCAGGTGAATGTGTTAGGATTCCTAAAACAAACAAACAAACAAAAACCAGAAAGGAGACAACTCAGCCGATCTGAGCTCGAACCACCTGAAGTTCGTCAGAAAAACCCGGAGGGTCATTCTCCTCACTGAACCCAGCTCAGATCCAAAGGAATTTCTCTTTTGGTCGGGAAATTCATACAGAAATAATTTCCAGGACAGGGTCCAGAAATCTTATAGTTAACCAGAATTTTCCAGGAGATTCTGACATAGAATTTTTGTCCCCTTCTAGTTGTTAATAAAAAGTAGTAATAAAAAAGTCCTCGTGCCTTCCAGGCAAAAACAGCCAAGAAACATACCTGTTGTTGGAGGAGTTGGGTTGGATACTCACTGCTATGAGGGAACACACACCAAGGACCACCACACGGGACATGTCGGTAACAAGGAAGGACTCACTACGGTATTTGGCCTTACATTGGGTTATTTCGGCAGGGTCTAAGGAAACAGGACTTTGCTTGGAATTAGATGCTGTCAGCAATGGGGAGTCGTTTCATGGTTGGTACCTTAATACATCTTTTCTAGAAGTAGGGAAGACCAGAGCAATGCTAAAACTGTAACAATGAGGAAACCACAGTCAAATTAGGTAGGGCAGAGGGATGTTTGGTCATGTTTGTGGTTGGGATAAACGTCTTCATTCTGTCTGAGCTGTCTTTGTTTTGTCTTTATCCTACATGGCCACCAAGTGGCCTTCTCTGGTGTTGATGTTCTGTGAAGTTATTTATGTTCAAGTGGGAGAACAGCAAGGCTTGGCTGGCAGTGCCCGGCCAGGCCCTGGGTGGGTGGGGCTGCTTTCCTCCTTGTCAAGGCCATCAGTCTAAGAATCAGATGGCAAGAATTACATCCTAACCATCTCCTGGCAACGTGACTCTGGGCAGATCGTTCGATCTTTCTGAACCCCCTTTTCCACATCGGTAAAATTGCGCTGTCGTCCTATCTACCCCACAGAAAGGTTGAAATGGTCATATGATACTGTTTATAAAAAGGACTTGGAAGGCAGAAAGACTGTGAAACACAGGGGGTTGTTCTTGCGATTGTCACCATCACTGTGATCATGGCCACCGGCCGTGTTCTAATGCAGTGGTCACCGCACACTGAAACTAACGAATGACTAGGACCTTTAGGGCTCCGTCCACATGATCCCGTCAACTTGGCAGACCTGCTCTCTGGCCAGAGCATCCACACGAGCCCTCTGCTAAAATCAGTGACATCGGAAAAGCTTCTGAGTGAGCGGGGAATTGAGATAGCAGACATGGCCCAGAACGTCCCAACGGCGCAGGACCTGGACACTGTCTTCTCCAACCACCTCCTGCTGCAGGTAAGACGAGCAAGTGGCAGAAAGGCTGAGGGCTCCCAAGGTCAGCAAGTGAGCCAAGGGCAGGCCCGTCCCACAGAGGAAAAGGGACGCCTGCTTGTCCAGGGAGGAGGGGGGCTGGAGTCGACATGAAGAGCAGACAGAAAAGGAGCTTTTGGAGGATGGGGGGGAAGGAGGAGGCTGGAGAAAGGGCCAGAAGAGATCCTGAAGGAACGGAGATGTACACACTTCGGATTAGTTGTCCTGGGAGGGCTATGATGCGGCTGCCTTCTTGGCGACGCCCAGACCTTCAGGAAAATCTGTATTGCTGGTCAAGGCTTTGGGGTTGTTACTTTTGGGGGGGGGTGATGCAGGATCAGGAGGTAAAGCAGTGCTAAGGAATGACCTCAGGACGGGCACAGGTGGACCCAGTCAGATGGCAAAGTGGTGGCATGACTGGGGACCACAAGTACTTGGACTTTGCCCCCACGAACCTAGGCCATCACCTAGGACAGGGTCCCTGGGGAGTCGAGAACACCTGCTTCTGTGCAAGCCGTGTGTACTCCGAACTCATAGACAGTGCCTGAGACGTACAACAGTCAGAGAACACAACACAAGTCAGCTATCTTGCTCTTCAGGGCTTCTCAGCACACAAAATGGAACTGACCAAAGGCCAGAACCGTTTGGGTGTAGCAAGCTCATGGATTGGTAGCTGTAGTCGAAACCTCGCAGAGAGACTGCTGGCTCACCCATGCAGACGGCGTGTTTGCAATGTCACCCAGGGCTGCCAAGCCTCCCGGGACCTGGAGAGATCTTTCGAGCAATGCGTCTAGAGCAGATGTGCAGCCGGTGTGCCGCAAGGATCCTTAACACGTGCAGTACCTGACCTTCCGGTTGACAAGTAAAAACATGACAGCAGCCAACGGAACAAGAGCCGTCCCATGTGAATGAGTCAAAATTATACCTGTTTTTTGTCAGACAGGCAGAAAATATATATTTTGGTGTGCTGCAGAGCTGTAGTAATTAGTGTCTGTGTGCTTTGAAATGAAAAAGTTGAAAATCGCTGTTTTGCAAGGAAATGCGCATGGAACCGGAGACTGGGGGCCCAGGAGGTCCCTCTGTGAACCCACTGCTCCTCTCTGGGTAGAAAAGTCACTATTTGCAACCTGGAGCCAATCTGCAGTTAATCCCCCTCTGTGCGCTGTAGTCTGTGTGGGAAGCACCTTACCCACTAACCCCTACACAGGGAGACCTGGACTTTAAGAGGGTGCATCGGCAGTGTCCCAGGCAGGCCAGGCCGCCAGTATGGGAGCTGGAGTGGCCTGCAGTCTCCCAGCCTAACTTCTTCCCCCAGCTCCCTTGATACTGGGTCCCTTCCCCTCTCTGGCGAGATGCTATAGAAGACCCCCCACACACATTCCAACACACACACAATTTTATTTCTTGCAGGTCAGAGAGTTTCCTTTTGGGACCCACTGCTGAGCAGATACTAAATCAGCAACAGTCCGAGTCACAGGTGCATTTGTGGTCTATCCTGGGAACTCAACCATCACTTAAAACCCTGTTCCACAGGGACAAAGTTACTTGAATTGCTACCATTGGAATTGTTCTGGACATCTGAGACATTCTTAGGTAAACGGGGGGATCCCCGAATCCTCTGGGTTGCCTTAGGAAACCTGGCCTCTCGGACCACGGGAGCCTTTGCACCGGGCAGGTACCCCAGCAGGTGTAACAGGCTTTCGAAGAAACTCTCTGCTCCGGGCTGCCCACTGTGTGCACAGCCCACGGAGAACCTGGTGGGGAACTTCAGGGGTGGGGTGCACGTGTGCAGGAGTGCTTAGCAGTATGTTTCGAACACAGCTGCTTCCTCTTTACGAAACAGCCTGAAAGGCTCCTGCTGGCTAGTTTGGGACGGCTTGTTGCTATCTCATGTGAATATCAGTTACCTTGTCCTGGCCGGTTTGGCTCAGTGGTTAGAACATTGGCCCGCGGACCAGGGAGTCCCGGGTTTGGTTCCCACCAGGGGCACAAACCTCAGTTGCAGTTTGTCCCCGGCCCCGGCTGGGGTCGTGGGGTGGCAGCCAGTAGATGTGTCTCTCTCACATCGATGTTTCTCTCCCTCTCTCCCTCACTCTCTCCTCCCCCCTCTATCTGAAGATAAATGCAAAAATATCCTCAGGTGAGGATAAAAATATACAATATATATCTCAGTTATCTTGAGGCTGGCTCTCAGCATTAAGGACAGGTGTGGCGGCGCCAAGGGACCTGACTTGGGCAGGGGGGACAGAAAAACAGGAGACAGGGAAGGAGGGAGGCAAGAGAGAGGAGAGGATAGAAGAAGGAAAAGAGAGAGAAAGGAGCTAAGGAGGAGGAAGGAAGGGGCAGAGGGAAGGAGGAGAGGGAAGAGAAGGGGAAGAGAAAGGAAGGGATGAGGGGGGCAGGGAGGTGGGAGGAGAGGGGAGCCAGAGAGGGACAGCGAGAAACGCTGCCTCTGCTTCTTCCCCGAAGACTAGTCATGTGGGCAGTCCCAGCTTTATCAAAGCAAAATCGCTCAAGTAAACCACATCTCCCACCGCGAATAAATGGCAAATGATCAACAGGCTGAATGAGTTCCTTTTGCATTTGGAACTCTGGGAGCTGGAGGTTGGATTTATTCCCCTCCTGGAGGCAATTTTCACACGCGCCACTTAAATCATTGCCTACTGAAGCCGTTTATTTAATTATTTAGCACTGTGACTGCGGGCCAGATGTTCTCGGAGCACCGCTGACGACCGGCTCACACGCAGGAACAACCTGTTTATGGATTGTTTCTCCCCACCCTGAGTTCTCCACTGGTAGACGGTCCGAGTCACCCACGGGCTGTTGATCCCCAGACGGCCAGGTGCAGGGCTTGTCGGAGCAGACCGGGGGGCTCCTTCCCCAGCCCCCATGGCGTGCGTATTCGTGGGGCTCCAGATGTTTAAGTCACAGGGACGTTTCAGGGCATGTGGGCAACTGGCTTCTCACAATGTCCATCTGTGGACTCTTCGCTCAGCTCTGAAGCCAAACAAATGAGGTTTCGGTCTGGAAGTGTAACGATGCCCTTCAGACACACCTGATTCCTTTCCACATGCTGGGTCCTGTTTACTGGGGCTCGTGACATACAGAGGAGCCTCGGTCATACCACTCAGCACATGACATGGCCACGGGGCCTGTGTTTATCATTGTGAGCATTATTGTGAACAATCGATCCTTGTTTACATTGCAGGGATATGTCACTTAAACCCTAGTGGGCGCTTTCCACAGCTGTTAGGGGCAGACCTGCTACATTGAAAGGAACCACACACACATATTCCTGGGGGTACAAATGCATCTTGTGATGGAGTGAGGTTCGAGGTCAGCACGTACGGCAAATGTGGCTGGATCCAAGCTACCATCACAAATCCCTTTCACACCCCATGGAGTCCGGTGGGCACGTACGTAGACCGCGCTCTCGCTCAATTAACCCAACGCATCAGCTTTGCGCCCAGCGCGGGAGCACAGGGCTTTTCTGTGGTCGAGCACCAGGGGCAGCAGCTGCCTGTGTCTGGGGGCAATGCTACCCGAGGGACAGTTTAATCCCCTCTGAGCAAATATCACTGGATTTGCATACGGTACGTGATACTATGGAGACGCCCCGCCCCCTGGCAGAGCCGTGGAGCTCGTGCTGCCCCCTTTGTCCACACTGTGGCCGGTGTCGGCGGACACTGCTTCCCTCAGTTCGCGGGGGGCTACATCCAAGGGCTGGTCCCCCGTGTCCCCAGGGCTGAGCACGGGCCAGGTGCTGCTCAGGTCTCTGCTCTTACCTGTTATCAGCCGAGTCAGCACTTTCGTCTGCTCGTTGAGAATGTTCACTGTCACGTTCCTGGCTGACTTGAAGTACAGGGCGTTCCCCTGCAAGGAGGGAGAGAGAGACGGTGAAAATACAGCAGGTTCCCCGGAGAACTGGGATCCCCACTCTGACGAAGCAGAACCGATTTTAGCCAAGTCCTAATTGATGTGTCTTAAAAAAAAAAAACTTTAAGTGGTTAATGATCCCCACACATGTGATCATTGGCATTCATCCAAAACAGATTTCCTCCAAAGAAATACACAGATAGATACACACTCAACATGGATTTCCATAACACACACACACATGCACACGGTTGAGTCAGAGACAGCTGGGCTACACAGAGCCCTTTAGAGTGAGTTAGACTTGGCACATGGAATGATCAGGAATAACGGATAACCTGGATTATAATTTATCCAAAGGAACCATACAGAGTCCTTGACAGAGGCCAGAAAACTTGTGTAAAACGGCCGACGTCTGCCCGTCTGGCACGTCCACTGGCTGGGAGTCGAGAAGACTGAGCTCCCTTAGCGGAGATTTCTGCCACACAGGACAGGACCCAGGGGATGTGGCCCGCCCAGGGGCTCTGCCTTCCCTTTCTTCCTTCTCTGGTGGGCAGATCTCTCCTCCTGCAGGCTCTCTGTGCCTTCACCAATTCCCCCTTTATCACACAGGCCACCTGACCCCTTTTCACACCCTGGTAGACATTTCTGACAATGACAGAACAGGGGTTGGCAGACTTTTTCTGTACAGGGTTTGACAGTAAACAGTTTGGGCTTTGTGGGATGTACACAGTCTCTGTGGGATGTACACAGTCTCTGTGGGATGTACACAGTCTCTGTGGTGACCACTCAATGGCTCACTGCTGTTTGGGTGCAAAACGGCCACAGACAATACACAGACCAATGGGTATGGCTGCATTCTCATAAAACTTGATTAATAAGCAATGACATTTGAATTGCATGTAATTGAAGAATTCAAATTTAATGTACTCTTACTGTGTCATAAAGTATTTTTCCTCTATTTTTCCCTACCAATCATTTAAAAATGAAAAATTATATTACCAGAGGGAAAACGGGTGGGGGAGGTAGGGGAGGGTAAAGGGAGATAAATGGTGATGGAGAGAAACTTGACTTGGGTGGTGAACACACAATAGAGTGTATAGGATATGTTTATTGATTTTTAGAGAGAGGATGGGAGAAAGAGACAATGATGTGAGAGAAATATCAATCAGTTGCCTTCCGCATGTTCCCTAACCAGGAATGGAACCCACAACCTTTTGGTGTACGGGATGATGCTTCAACCAACTGAGCCACCTGGCAGGCACTGTATACTTTTATTAACCAATGTCACCCGTAGATTAAATGACAATAATATAAAAGTTATTCCACATGAGAACAGGGCTGGAGTACATCAAAGCCACGCACCACAGGGTGAATCTGACAGATCATGTCAGTAATCAGATGTCATTATTAGAGAAAAGAATGTGGTTATTCCTTCTCATTTCGTAACCTGTCACCACATGGCAGGTATGTGCCTGAAAATCCAACAGTCCCTGTATCCACTGAGTCCCAAACCCAGAAAAACCATCGTCCTAAGAGCTGTGAGGAAACTGAAGGCAGGCAAGCCTCGGTCTTTACTTCGAAAGTCTCGTGTTCTCATGGGGGCAAAGACAGGGCCACCGCCTGACAGCAGGCGGAGGACAGCGGGGTGAGGAGCAAGCTACGAAGTGTGGGGGAACTTTCCCGAAGGGTAAGAGCATCCATGGAGCTGGACCTGGGCAGCAAAGGAGATGCTTGAGCAGAGCTGTGAAAGGGACACAGGGTTTTACCAAGATGCACTGGAAAGAGGAGGTCATGGAGGTGGGAGGTTGCGGGCCGACTGCCTAACGTCTTTTCCTTCTGAAGCTGGTGGGTGCAGGGTCGCTTTGGCGACCCCGCCTCGTGCCCGCTGCTGGCAGGGCCGTCCTGCCAGGCAGCCGACACCCGGGCCCGAGGCGGTTCCCACAGTGCCCAGGGGATGGGTTGGCCAACACCAAGGCATTTTCCCATAGAAAACAGTCTGGAGTTAAGGTCTCTCTCACCCAAGGTCCACTGCTACAAAGGGTAACCGATACCCAAGACCGCTCAGGCCCTGAATGACCAGTAGCCTTGGTGAGAGCTGCTGTCCCAGCGGTGGGACAGAGACCTTGAGCTCTGCTATGGCAGGGTGACCACGGAGTCACTGGGATCCTCCACGATGGCTTCCAGTGAATATTCTGCCTGACAAAAAAGGTTGTTTTTTTTAATTAGGTCAGACAAAAAATACATTAAATCAAATATTCATATAGGTTCTCTTCTGTCCATCAGGAAGCAACCCTCAGCCAGAAACAGTTTCTTTGGCATTGCTTCCCACGGCGCTCCATGGCTGTGCTCACAACTTAAAAATGTAAGAAATGTGGGCATTCAGAGCCTGGAACCCAGGCAGGAGGTTACACCTTCCCAGAGGTTCGCATTCTAACATTTCTGTGTGGAGTCAGCAACCGGAGGCTGCAGAGAGCAGGGCGCCTGGAGTCAGAGAACCGCAGAGATGGCATCGCCCCCGGCCGGCGTGGGCCCAGAGCAAGGTGCCTGCACTGTTCTGTGGCTCTTTCTGTGCCTTCCCGCCGTCAACAAACCCACGGCCACGTAACAGCACTGGCTCTGCCACGTGTGCAGGAGAAACCTGGGGTCGCCTCGTTTCCAATCACTGCCATCTCCCACTTGGGCAACCTCGGGCATGGTACTTAATTGCGCCAAGCCTTGGTGTCTTGAGATGTAGGATGGTGCAAACACTGATTATTATTGAAACACGCGTATTATTAAAATTATTAAATTCTATGTGCAATAACACACATGGGCCAGTGCCAGGCACCCAGCAAGTCCTCTGAAGATGTTAAGGTAAGGGACAGCAGGAAAGGGGTGCAGTGACAGAGGCAGGAGGGGGAGGGGAGGAACAGGAAGGACAGAGGGGGAGAGACGAGGAAGACTCTCCTTGGCATTACCTGCCCTCGCCACCCATCTGTGCAGGGAATCGGGCTTCTTCCCTTCGCCACGTTCTCTGTTTCCATATTTCAAAGGCTCCCCCTGCATGTGGCTGGCTCGTCACTACCTTTCAAATCCAGTATCTTCAAATGCCACTTGCCTGCTCTTAATATTATTCAAATAATTCTACTGTGAAAAAAATATCTTGTAACAGCTTTGATCAAGGTTTATACCAAAAAAAAAAAAAAAAATGCTACCAGTCCTTTTTATTACCATGTCACAACATTATACTGTAGCATTAATTGTAACACACTAACCTCCTGGGAAACAGTGTTTGCTACATCAGGGTTGAAACAAAGAGCCCCATGCTAGCCTGGGACACACTGCTGCAATTGTCCCAAATACGTGATAACAGAAAGATGACCAGCAAAAAAAAAAGCATTAATCAGGTAACAAATGGGAAGAGCCGGGCAAGGAAGCTGGGTGGTGCGATTTTATTTGGCTCTCGGGTTCTGCTTACTGGACAAAAGCAGGAAAATACGAGCCAAGCAAAAGGTCCCGGGGGTCTCTAGGTATGAGAACAAGTTGAGCAAGTGCTCCCTCTCCTACCTAAGGAGAAGCGGAACCTGCCCTCTCAGCTTCTTCTTTTCCCGGCGCCCCTCCCCCTCCCCACGGCAGCCTCCGGGTCTGGGGAGGTGATTTCTGCCGCAGGACATCCTGCTCTGTGATCGGCGACTTTCACTACTGACCTCACGGCAACCACGGAGGACCAGGGGTTTGTGGGCAGCTGCCTGGCAGAAAGGAGGCTGGCGGACCTGCGTGGATGAGGGTGACTCGAGGTCTGGACACAGGGTGAGGCTGCTTGGGGGCTGGGAACCGACGGTGCAGTACTTCTGTCACAGTGGGCGAGGATGGTCTGAACCCGTCCCCTCCCCAAACGATGAAAGCAAGCAGCACTGAGAGGGAAGAGAATCCCTGTCACCTCTGTTTCTCTAAAGCAGAACAGAACCAAACTTGCTCTTCGTGGCTTTAGACCACTGAGTGACCGTGGTTTGTCCACAGTGCCCTCCAGGGGCGACTGCATGCATGTGGCTATTTGAATGCTAAAAGGCTCCATCTGGCCGACACTTTAAAATTACTCTGAATTTTAAAAATGTATTACTTATTTTTATATCTAAACAGTATTTGTAAATGTCGAATATTACAAAACCGGTATCACACCTCTCACCACTGAGAGATTTCAGCTTTCTAGTGCGGGCCAGAAAGAGGCCCTGGAAGACATCAACCGAAAGAAACCTCACAGGGTGATCGGATCAAAAATTCCTAACCGGGCAGGTCCTGGTGGGTCATCGTGCTCCAGGTCTAGCACTTCTTTAGTGAAAGGTTTAAGCAAGCCCTGCCCATGTTCTTGTGCATCTAGGTTCACACACCTTGAAATGCCAGAAGTAAACTTCTTTCCATCCTCTTCCTAGGCACAGCCTCCCTCGCGGGAACACAGACTCCTGCTAACTACCTCTGCCTCGCTTTCCCTCGCCTTGATGCTATCTTCTGTTCCCTCCTTAATTCCAAAGGCATGGAGAGTCTGCAAAACTGTCATTCTCTGGAGCATCGGAGATCTTGTTTCCCAGAAATGTCGTCACTTTTGGCTCAGATAGACTCTTTTGTTGATTAATGTTTTTGTTTGAAGTATTACAGATGTCCCCCTCTATTCCCCGTTGACCCCTTTCTTCCCGCTCCCACCCCCCAAATTCTCTACAGGTTTAGACATTTCTTATATTCACCTCAGGTAACTCCTTCAGGTACTTTTCTCCCTGTGGCCCCAAATAGGCTTCTATACGATCTCTTGATTTGTCAACGTTAGATGCTGTCCACTGCAATTCTGCAAAGGTATGGGTTGTTTCTTACAACTTCCGTTCCATCAATATTCAGAATCTACGTTACTATGATTGTTATATTGTCCACATCTGAGTCAAGCAGGGTTCTTTAGCTACACATCCTTTTTCTTGCACAATTTTTCCCTGGCTACAATAAATGTTTCATTTTATTTGAAAAAATTTCTATATTTCCTAGGTTTTTGGTTCTCCTAATGTTCAACCCCCCTTTTTAAGTTCTGTTTTCTGGGACATATCCTCAACTTTAAGTTACAATATTTCTGTTGGTTTTATTTTGTAAGTTGTACGATCTTTTAAGAGCTTTTTTTTTTTTATTCTTTGGACCTTCCTTTTTATACTAACCCTTCCTTATTGGATTGACGTACTATCCTCTCTGAGATGGGAGTAAAACAGCAGGTTGGAAGCTCTGTGTTTCTGGAAGGGTCACGCTTACCACAGGGCGTGGTAGTAGGGATTTGGCTAATTCCATGAACACCCTCCCAATGGGGGGGCAGTCCGTACCTGTGGGTAGTTGTGTCAGAGAGGAATTCTCTAGCCTCTGACAGGAAGGTGCTGCCTTTTGGATGTAAGAGTCCTGAGTGTCAGAGGAGGAGTGTGCTGGGCAGTTTGCTGTTCGGGGACAGACTTTCAATGAAACCTGTTCTAGTAACTCATTTCTAACTTCAACTGTGTCTAGCGTCTGGAGCCCAGAGGTTCTCTGGTCAACCTTTCTAGAAAATAATCCTGTTTTCTGCTAGGCTGGGAAGAGATACTTGCTTAGATGGGTCAACTGGGGATGGGATCTGGAGATAGAAGGGCGTCTAACTGGTCTTCATGCAGATGTCTGTCCTCTTCTCAGCCCCACTGCAGGGTGCATTATGCCCTCTGTGGACCGTGAGCACTGTGCCTCAAGTGTCTCATGGTTAAGTGACCTTGGTCTGCTCACTACACACAGTGGCTTTCAATCCAACAGGGATCTCTGGTTCCAATCTACCCAGTTTCCATCATTCTCTCTCCACCACTTTCTCTCCCTTTCTCTATGACCAGGGTAATTTATTCCTGTTCAGTTTAGTTTTCCAACCACTGTCTTTTTCAGTGGGGATTTTAAACAAAGCAGAGTTCTGGATGTGATCCGTTTGTCTGGCTCTAGAGCTACTTCACACTGCTGCCTTCTTCAAAGGAAAGCTGGCTAAGATGGTAAGTCAAGAATAGGTCGTCTTGCCCTGGCCGGTTTGGCTCAGCGGTTAGAGCGTCGGCCCGTGGTCCAGAGAGACCTGGGTTCGGTTCCCAGTAAGGGCACGTACCTCAGTTGCAGTTTGTCCCCAGCCCTGGTTGGTCGTGTGGGAGGCAGCCACTCGATGTGTCCCTTTTACATCGACGTTTCTCTCTCTCCCTCCCACTTTATCTGAACAAAAAAAATGGAAAAATGTCCTCAGGTGAGAATAAAAAAAAGAAAAAATAGGTAGTCTTGCCCCGGACCCAAAAGAATTTTATATACACTGACTGAGTACCTAGAACATGTTAAAGGTCCTACAGAATGAAAACTATATGACCTTTATCTTTGAGAAGCTTCCTGCCCAGCGGGAGACTGAGTCAAGGCAACGCTACCATAGCAACCATGTGATACGGCTTCGAGGGAGATCTACGCATCCTGGGATGGAAGGCACAGGTTTTAGTATTTGC
This sequence comes from Molossus molossus, assembly GCF_014108415.1. Classification (NCBI taxonomy): domain Eukaryota; kingdom Metazoa; phylum Chordata; class Mammalia; order Chiroptera; family Molossidae; genus Molossus; species Molossus molossus. Next base: position 17,786,315 of record NW_023425377.1, read on the forward strand.
CTTTGATGGCAGCTGTACCACCACTGTCTGTCCTTATGGGATGTGGCCTCCAGAAGTGACTTGTGTTGAAAATGGTAGAGTATTTGCCTTGTCCTCTGCGGAGCCAGCAATCTGATCTGGGGATTGAAATGGACGGAGAAAACCACAAGAGAGCAGGCAAACAACTTCTGCTTCCAGGGAAGGCTTCCGACTCCCAGCGCCACGGAAGTTCAGAGAAGAACGGGATCCGCGAGCCAAGAGTCCCGAGGGGTCCTTTCGGAGGACGGGCTGGCTGGCGCTGGTCTTTGCAGGGTGCCTCACCGTAGCAGGGGTCCCCTCAAACATTCACCTTGATAACAGGGAAGCCCGGGCTTTCGGAGTGAAAGTTCAGAGTGCAAGCTGTGGAGCCAGACAGATTGGAGCTTGAGTCACAGCTCAGAGTCTAACTGGGTGGCTTTGGGTACATCATTTACAGTCTTTGAGCCTCAGTGTCTATATTTATGAAATGAAGTTTAAAGGTTACTTAATGGCATTGATTTGAGGACTAAGAAAAAAATGTGTGTCAAGTGCCAAGCACAGGGGCGACGAAAATACTTTATAAACTATAACAAAGGAACAGATAAAATATACATTAGGAGGGCTACTTAGAAAATAGCCAATTTTAGGACTGGGGCAAGACATAGAAAAGATGAGCCTGGAACATCTTTTAATGCCAGAAAGGAGGGAAGTGCTCAAAAAACAAAGAGACAAACAGAAACCCCCCCCACAGTTTTGAGAGGATGTCAAAGGGATACAGGAGACAACTGAACAAGCTCCCAATGCTGGCACAATCTGAACAACAAAATAAATAATGTAGCACTGAATTATAACCCAAACCGTAAAATAAACATCCATGAGCCCATACTGATATAAATGATTGAACAGATAAGTAAGTGGGAGAGAATAAACACATCTCTCAAGTAGAAAATTTCCAAGCCATTTTCGTAGTGAACTTCCTAATTCTGAAGAGTGGACTGCACAGTGGCCTCCTTTGAAAGAGCACCGCATGGTGGGGGATGGCAACTTCACAATGGAGAAATCTGACAAACTGGCTCAGCCAGGTCAACACCAACAGTGAAAAGTCAGGTAATAGTGTGCACACTTGAGATGATCTAGACCTCCAGAAAGAGATTTTGGAAAGATACCCATCTCTGAGTAGTCAGGAAACTTAATAATACATCATCGATCTGTGATTTCACTTGGGGATTGATCACGTTATTAGAAGATTGTCCCTTAGACAGATCTATTTCCATGGGATTTTGTCTGTAGGAATACGAAAATAAATGACAGAGCATGGGGCTCTTCACCCAGGGCTCTCTATAGACAGTGATTCTTCCCTAACGGGGATCAGAAATGACCAGCCTCTTTGAGGTAGGTATCATAATGTATTGGCTACAGTGATCATTGTTCACTCAATAATACTCACTCTTGATATAACAAGGGGGAAAAAAAAACTGACACAAATTTAGATATGTCATTAAAACCACCCCGAAGGGCAGTTAGTAAGATTATCTTCAGCAAGCATCAACTGTGTCCATCATTATCACTTTGAATAGGATGCTCTTGTCCTCGAATTGATTTTTTCAAAAACATGGTGCTGCTGTAGAGTGATCATTTTTATGTTACTTTGGCATATTTTTATATAATGATGCTTGGGCGGCTTTCTATTTTTTGAAAACGTCTTCTGGTCGTGAACCATGAAGCTACGCTGTGAAGCCCTCGCTCGGAATAAGCTGGGAACCGTGGAGTTTCCCAGGGCAGCGGTCCCGTCCCGTGCTCCGCGCTGTGCCCCCATTTGGGCGCATTTAGGTCTCTCTCAATATTGAGCTAAGTGGAGCTGCTCTGTTTAAGGATTCTTCAGAGTTGTCACGTTAGCGTGTCAACACTGGAAGGGAAGCGCCAGCTTTTCTAGCTCCTGGCACCTTCTTGGCACCCACCAGGTTTTCAATAAATATTTGCTGAATAACCGAGTGCTCAGATCAAATTAAGAGTCGCCAGAGAGAGTTGTTGAGAAAAGAGGTAATTAAATGAAGGTTGACATCGACTGTCAAACAGAGCTTTCCCAAGGCAAACCCTTAAGGATGGCTGATGTGATCATCTGAATACAGGAGGCCGATCGGTGTCACATCCACAGACGTCTGCGTGCCGCCCGTGGAGCGCAAGTGGCTGCAGGTGATACAAACCAGCGTCGAGATGTTGCGTCTGTAGATGACGAGGAGAAGCAGGGGCACAAATCATTACCCCCGATTCTTCCTGACATTAAGGTTAGATTATGTCTGGAATCTTCCCTGGGCTTGGAGCAGCCCCCTGGCATGTGGAATATGTCCTCTTTCAATTGCCCCTTATCAGTTCATCCCCTTAACATCTTAAAGGGACCTTCCAGGAAGAAAGCAGTGTGCCAAGTCCTGAGCAGGTGGCCTCTGCGCCCCTGGAGCTCACGACCTACTACGGGAGATGGACTTGAATCCGATAAATGATTACGTAATCGCAGTGAGCGCAAGGAATGCAAAGTGGAAGGTGAAATAAGAGTGCAGCCCTGGCCAGTTTGGCTTAGCGGTTAGAGCGTCAGCCTGTGGACCAGAGTCGTGGGTTCGATTCTGGCCAAGGGCACGTACCTTGGTTGCGGTTCATCCCCGGCCCTGGTTGGGGTCGTGCAGGATGCAACCAGTCGATGTGTCCCTCTCACATAGATGTTTCTCTCTTCCTCTCTCTACCCACCTCCCAGTCTATCTGAAGATATTTGAGAAAATATCCTCGGGTGAGGATTAAAAAAAAAATAAAGAGTGCGTGCAGGGAACCTCCCCTGACTTGGGCAGTCATGGAAGGCCTTTCGAGGGAGACACAGTTTTGCTGCAGTCATGGGGATGAGTGGGAATGAGCTGAACCAGGGAGAGAGAATTTTTCAGACAGAGTGATCGACACGTGTACCTGCCCTGGCGTCGTTCAGGGGCAGTGAGAGAGGCCAATGCAGCTGGAGCTTGATGATCAAGATAGAGAGGGACACACCCCTCCCCCAGCCCTGCTATCAGCTTTGTTAACACTGCCCAGTAGGAATGCTTGATTTGGATGTAAGAAAACTCATTTGTTTCTCCTTACAGAAGGTTTCTTGGGGGTTTCATCAAGAAATCCTTTCCTGCCTTAGTTCCTTCTTCGTATTCTCTTCTGTCAACATGTGAGTTTACTTCTCCTAATAAGTCTTTATTGCCTCTGCAATCCATTATCGTGCATCCAAATAGAAGCGATTTTCCTCGACATGATCCCCACAGGACTGTCCCTCCCCGCACGGATATGTGGTGCCACCTTTGCCATATATCAGTTCCCAAATATACATGAGTGTGCCTCAGCGCCTTCCGCTCTGCTCTCGCATCAACACCACACTGTTCCATTCCTGGGGTCTGGGGTATGTCTGAACATCGGAGAGACGTGTCCACCCTCTTTGCTTCCATGGGCCATTCCTCACTGAACTTTCTCCAAAAACGGTTCGTCGCTAAAAGGCTTTCAGCAGGGGAGTGATTGGAACTGATTTTCATTTAAACGCGGTCACTCTCCCTTGTGACACCGACGAGAACAGGCACTCTTGGCTGTGGGAGGCGGGGGGTGGGGGGGTGGGGGGGTGGGAGGGGGCACTGCTGCAGTCACCCAGGTGGGAAACGACGGCAGCGGAAGACGAGAGAGAGGCGACACGTGTATTTTTAGAACTGACAGGGGTTGGGAAGTGACTGGGCACGGGATTGAGGGAGGGCACCGTGGGGGGTAACTCGTGATTCTTGGCAGCTGAGAAGACAGTGGGCTACTCACTGAGAGAGAATGGAGGGTGCGAGCGTATTTGAGGGGAGAGCCTGTAGGTGGGAGGATGAGGACTTAGCATGCAGCTTGGAGCCGGTCAGTGTGAACGGCCTCAGAGTCTGACGTCTTGGGGTACAGAGTTGGCATTTCTTTCAACCCTACTCCATATCTTTTAAGTTGCACCGTGAACATGAAAAGCTCCTTTAGAAACATGTTCACAGTGTGAGCAGCTGGGCCAGCAACCCGCACACGGAAGTCTGGGCATTTCCACGTGATTCTTTCCGGCCGCCTACATGTTGCTTTCTGCTTTCTCAAGAATCCGGCAGAGGAACCCATGAGAGGCAGCTATATTAAAATGCAATTGTTAACGTAAAGGTAACATCTCAGGTCAAATTTCTCCTCGTTTCCAGGTTGCTAAGGATTGAAAGAAACTTCTCCGAAAGTGAAAACAATCAGTGATTCACATGGTGTGCGTGGGTCTCCAGAGGACAGCGGAGGGCGGGCTTCTAATCACATACACAATAAACAAGTCAGCAGGAGCTGTAAAATTATGAATTAATTTTAATTTGCTGGTCAAGGTTCCTGAAATGTAACTAACTCATAGGAGAGAAGAAAATGCTGATATCATTTTCTCTTCTGGGGGAAGATCAGATTTGAGGGTTGAATGAGATAATGTGGCTAACGATGACTTCCTCCACATCCCAACCAAAGAGCCTAACGTGACATAGTAACCTGGACTCAATTCTGAGGGAGGACGACCACTGCAGAGGTTGTTTTCAGGATGAATAAAGAGATGTTTTATCCTTGCTTGCTGGGGAAGTCACGGCCAGGTGCCCAGGACACAGCGAGGAATTGTGACAGCAGGTGTCAGAGCCAGGCTGGGGGTTTAGCTCCATTTGGAAAGAAAACATTAACATTGAAGATGGTCCAAGACCAACGTGTGATCAGAGCCAGATGAAGAAGTTAGCATTTGATGATGCTCAGTACACTCTCCTATGTATCAGCCCAGGCGACCGTTCCGTCTTCATAGCTCATGAAATGATTCCAGCTCCAGTAACTGCCTGAACCCCTCACTGGTACTTCCCAGTGTTCCACAGACAACTTTTCTATACTGTGAGTAGCCATTCTTAAAAATCAAAGAAAATAAAAATCTGTCTCCCAGAAGCTTTTGAGGGCAAAAAAAAGCTCAGGAAATTCAACCCATTTCCCTCCTCCTTCTAGCTGCACAGCACGTTAGTCCACTATCACCCAAGAAGTCTGACATCATTGTAATTTGTTTAGCTTTGTGTACCGACAATTCCAAGGTTTACTTAGTCATAGAATTTTTTTTTCTCTTAAACTCCATGTTAACAGGAAATGCTGCAGGACCCATTCTGGGAAATGTGATTCGGTTGGTTACTCTAAATACATACGAGGTATGACTAAGATATCCCTGTATCTCTCGGAAAATCATCAAAGGGCTTAGCAGAGGATCTGACACAGGGCGGGCTCTCAATAGTATTTGCTGGGTTTGCTCATGTCTCCAGTTCTAGTGAGCAGCTGTTCTGGCCGTTTTATACGTGAGAAGGCTGAGGCTGGACTGTGGGGCACGACTTGCCCAGGCTGGCGTGCTGATTCCAACATTACACACTAATAACCAACAGACAAGATGAAGACAGACTTTTCTCACGGAAGACTCCTCCGGCCCCAGTACAGAAAGCAACATAGACCAAAACTGTTCTACCCTGTTCTCTGCTACAGAAACTCTGCAGGATAAAAACTTGTCTGGCTTTTGGCCACATGTGCAAACAGGGCTTTTGGGTGCAGGGTGTCCTTGCAGTGGCCCAAGAGCACCCCCAGATCTAGGAGCACAAGTCAGGCCTTTGTGGTGCCCCCACACATTCCTCCGCCCGATTTGCACATGTTTTCCTCTCCCCAGCAGAGAGGGCCATGGCTTTGGATCTTGACCTTTGACAGATGGCGCGTGGCTTGCTGGGGAGTCAAGAAGCACGTCTCAGGACTGTCTGGGTAAAGGCGATGTGAGCCTGTCGGAGAGAAACCAGTGCTAGTGGAGGCTGGAATGCCTAACGTGGGGGCAGAGACAACTGCTGCACAGGCCCAGCTTCTGCCGTGGGAGAGCCCGCTGACATCATGGAGGCTTTGCCCTTAAAGAGGTGGTCTGAGAGACACAGCCCAAGGCGACTGCCACGGGGTGACCCGAGCTGTTCTCTGGCTGTGCCGTCAGGGTTATGCTGGGCTCTGGAGGCGCAGCTCAGCCATTTCAGAGCTGAAACCCCACCACCCCGGTTTCCTCAACTGGAAGACGGGAGTAATGAGGTACAAAATGGGGATAATAATAATAACATCGCCTCCCTTACAGGGATGAGCTCCAATAGCACATGTAAAGAATTTAGCATCATGTTTGCACCTTGAAACACATACATATTTTCGGAGTATTAGATCCCTGATGTTGATGGTTGATAAGCTCCATCAGCACCGACAAACTGGCAGAGAGATTGGGGTGCGAAACATTTCTGCTTTGTGCGTGGTGATTAAGAGCCTGGCTTTAGGCAGATCGAGCTGGGCATACGCTATCGGTGTGCATGCAGGTGGGCACCTTAACCTCTCTGCGTCTCAGTCTCCTGTCCTGAATAGTGGGGGGGAGAATAGCACCCACCTCATAAGTTGCTGTGAGTAGTGACACTATAGGCAAGACATACAGCACAGCGCCTAGTGAGGAATAAGAACTCCACATGGAGCAACAGAACCTGACATCAAAGAACAAGAGGAGTGTCCTGCATCAGATTCGTGTCTAGGCACAGCAGGTGGCCCTCCGGTGGGATTAAGGGGTTGGGGAAAGGCATCTTGACACAGAAGGGTCTGAAGGTCCATTGGCCAAGGCTGCTCCTTACACGGAGCCTTCCTCACCAGCTGCCGTGAAGAGCCAGGCTTGCAGAAAAAGGAGACAGGGTAGGTAACTGCTGATTCCAAGTGAGGTTATGAAACACTAATTCCATGTTGGGTCCTAAGACCAGGTCTACTTCGGCAGTGAATTCACAGCGAGTAGGCAGAAAGAAAAGGGAGTAAACAAGATATTCCATACTTGAGGCACCGTGTCTGCACTTTCTATCCATGCAATGGTCAGATTTACAGAAAAATTAAGCAAGAATAATCCCCGAGTCACACAGAATCGGACCTCGAACCCAGGCTCATCATACTACTACATCACTAGGACTTTTATGCCATGATCCCTGAATCCTTACAGCTCTTGACAAGTGGCAGATAATATGTGCCTTTAGTTTTCTTGCTTACGCACACAAAAAAAGGTATGCATTATTTTCATGACCATAGCAAGTCACGGATATACAGTATGTTCATAAGCATGGCTACCATGAACCTAAAATATAAAAATACGCTCCTAAAAGAATATGACATATATTTCATTGTACTGAAAAAAATACAGGCAATAGGAGAGTTTAATTATTTTTATGTGTTCTTAAGTTCCTTCGTGGCAGGTCAAAAAGTGATCATTTTGGGGGCAGGTCAGAGGGGAGAGAAGAGGAGTGATTTTGTAGTTGTCACTAATCCTTTGAAAAGAAAGCTCAACTCTTATAGGAAAAATAGATGTGTGCTCCACTCCCCTCATTTAACCAAGTAATGTGCACATTGTAGTAGTTTGACTGGGAAAAAGAGCGTCACAGTAGGAGATCAGCTGAAGTAACCTTTCATTAAATTGGTGTAAGTTGATATGGCCTCACAAAGATATCTCCATCCTCGTGCTGTAGAGAAGTAATAGCATCCTGGGGTCAGGCACTTTGGGTGCTGAATTCAGTTGTCCACTTAAAAAACATGGCCAACGCTGATGTGAGGTTCCAGTCAAAATGGAGCGACCAGGCCATGGTCCGATGCACTCTTGTGCTCCAAGCCCACAGCAAGGTTAGAGTCTGTGGTGTTCTGGGTGGAGCAGAGGGCTTCCGACACCAGCAGGGTGTCTGAGAATTCAACTCAATTCTGACACTATCGGCCTGGATACAGCATCAGACTCCATAGATTAAGGGTTTAGTTCTACGAGGCTGCCCCTGCCTTCTCCTCCACACTATACATACACTTCAGACACTAGTTATAAGCTCAGGTCGTTACCTGTGCTTCTTACCAACCAGCTACAGATTGGAGGTTCCCTCAACCCTCTCACTGAACTTCGGACACCAGTTGGAACTCTAGCTTGTTACCTGTACAGAATTTTGACCTTTGTGCTATAAATCAGAGGTTCCCACAACTCCTATCTTTGATTAATTTGCTAGAGCAGCTCACAGAACTCAGGAAACCCTTTTACTTACTAGATCACCAATAATTTATTATAAAGGCATATAACTCAGGAACAGTCAGAGGGCAGAGATGCATAGGGCGAGGTTCCATGCCCTCCACATGCCCTACACTCCCTGCACCTCCATGTGTTCACCAACCCAGAAAGTCTCCAAACACTGTCTTTGGGGCGTCACTGCATAGTCATGGTTGATTAAGTCACTGGCCCTTGAAGACTGGTTCAGACTCTAGCCCCTCTCCCCTCCCCAGAGGAGGTCGGGGGTGGGCCCGAAAGCTCCAGCCCTCTCATCACATGGTCCGTTCCCCTGGCAACCTGCTTCCATCCTTAGGTGACGTCCAAAAGTCACCTCTCACATAACAAGGGACGCCTCTGTGGATCTCATCTCTTCAGGAATTCCAAGGTTTTTAGACACTCTGTGCCAGAGACTGTGATGAAGATCAAACATATATTTCTCATTATAAATCACAATATCACACAGAGTCAAAACAGCAGCAGCAACAACAAAGAAAATCAATGCGTCACAGTTGGACTCAAAAATCTGATAAGTCTTCACACCTTTTGGGACTGCAGTAATAACCATCACTGTCGTCGTCATTATCACCAGAAAATAACAAGTGTTGGTGAGGATGTGGAGAAACTGGACTCCTCAGACACTGCCAGTGGGGATGTAAATTGGTGCAGCCACTGTGGAAAACAGTTGGTCAGTTCCTCAGTAAGTCAAACCTAGAATGACCACTTGACCTAGCAATTTCACTCTATGGTATGAACCCCAAAGAACTGAAAACAGGATTTCAAACTAAAACTTGTACACAAATGGCCATGGGAGCACTATTCAGGATAACCACAGGGTGGAAACAACCCGAATGCCTCTCAACACATGAATGGATGAACAGAATGTGGCACATCCATACAAGGAAGTATTACTCAGCCAGTAAGAGGAACGCAGTGCCGAGGCATGCCATAACACAGATGAACTTTGAAAACATTCCGCTACATGAAAGAAGCCATTCACATACTGTATGATTCCATTTATACACAATATCTAGAACAGGCAAATCCATAGAGACATACAGCAGAGTAGTGGCTGCCAGGGGCCTGGAAGAGAGGGTACGGGGTGGCAACTACTTAAAGGATACAGGGTTTCTGGGGTGATAAAAGGGTGGTAGAAGTAGATGGTTCTGAGCATTGTACAATATTGTAAATGTACTTACTGCCACTGAATTGTACACCTTAAATAGATTGCAATGGTAAATTTTATGGTGTGTGTATTTTACCTTAATAAAAAATTGTATAACCATCATCAAGAAGCACAAACTGCAATACGAAGTGGAGTGTGGCCACAGCCACGGGCCTGCTGGCCCACAGGTCTGGGAGCAGACCATGGTGACTGTGTGCTGAGCTCAGGCAGAGTAGGGGGAACCCTAAGAGTCCTCTGTGAGAGGAGAGAGCAGAGACAGACTCCTTGCTGGGAGGTCTGTGTGCTTGGGGTCCAGGAGGATGTGTGCTGGGGAGGGTAGTAAATAAAGTTAACTGGCGCCTACATCGCATTTAAGGGGGGAGGTATAATTATTTCATAAGTACACATTAAAAACTAAAGTGGCCATTAAACTAATTGAGATACAATCCGTGGTTCTAAAACCGGAGGACAAAAGGGACAGAAAGAAATTAATCCATCATAAAGAAAGATAATACTGATTTTAAAATAAAATATAAAGAAGTAAGAAAGGAAAGAGTAGAGATAAAACCCAAACTGAGATGGTAGAAGCAAAAAATATTCACGGTATATAAAAATACTCAAAGTAAGTGCTGTTCGTAAAAGAAATATTTAAAACAAAAGCATATATATGAAAAGTTTGAAAATAAGGATAGGGCATAATGATATTCCACACAAAAACTAAGAGGAAGCTGGTGTATCAGTGTTACTTTCAGAAAAAAAGAGTATTTAAGGAAAAGAGCATGAATATGTAAGTGGATATTATATGTACAATTAAAAATCGAACAAGAAGCTATACCTACCTACCTATCATGATTACATACCTAACTATCAATGTAGTTATTTTTTTAAATCCTCCCCAGAGGATATTTTTCCATTTATTTTCAGATAGAATGGGAGGGAGGGAAGAAGAGGAAGAGAGAGAGAGAGAGAGATACATCGATGTGAGAGAGACACATCAATTGGTTGCCTCCTTCATGACCAGGGCCAGGGATAGAACCTCAACCCAGGTATGTACCCTTGACCGGAATCAAACCTGAAACTCTTTGGTCCATGAGCCAAAACTCCAACTACTGAGCCAAACCAGCCAGGGCTATCAATGTAGCTTAAAAACATTGACTGAAATTTGTCATAAGCATGAGGCAAATTGGGCAAACCCTAGAGTGAGATTTACACCAAAATCTACTAGCAAATGACATGCTCTCCCGGCTAAATAACAGGAAGTCCGTGAATGGTCTGGATAACAACATTTAGCCAGTCTGAACTAATGGATCTGTAGAACCTGCACCCAATAAATTGAGGATCTACATTATTTTCAAACACACAAAAGCATTTGCAAAAAATTGACACTGTGCTAGTGTATGTAGTAATTTCAAACAACCAGGGTCAAACAGAACATATTTTCTGAACATAGTGCAATTAAATGATAAATCAAATAGAACAGATAATTAAAAACCAACCTGTCTTGGATATACAAAAATAGCTGTTGTAGTCCATATTGATTTCCCTGCGTCCATTCACGCCCTCCTAAACGCTATTATCCTGGAAACTGGCAGCGTAATCCATTTCAAATTCAAAACAGAGTATGTCATTCCCATGGAAAACAAAAATTCTCCATTGGCTTTTTATCACAGCTAGGCTTAAATTCAGACTTACTACAAGATTGCATGAGCCTGTCTGTTACAAACTCCCCAATATTTATTCCTTATTAGTTCTTTCCCACCCCAAACCTATGTTGTTTCTATTCCAGGGACAAGGGCTTCCTTCTGTTCTTCAAAAACAAAGCAGGTACCATCCTTTCCTTGGGCCATCTGCACATCCTGGTACCTGGAATGACCTCCCCCCAGATATCCAGCTGGCTATCACAGTAGTCTGTTCATTCTCTGTCCTTTGGAGAACGAGGAGAGAAGCTTTCTCTTTCTTCTTGTTTTGTTCACTGCTGTGTCAAATTATGTTCGTACAAAGTAGGTAAGAAAAATAGTTGTCAGATGAATGAATATTGAAGTTGACATGAGTTCACTGAGTTAACTGACTGTCGGAAAGGTTAATGCTCTTTTAAGAGACTGTAGTACTTAAAATGAAGAACAGGAAGATGGTCCCACTGTGCCATGTGTAGTCAGGGCACATCTGAAATACTGTGTTCACATCTAGACCCTGTGCTTTGAAGAAGGAGCAGGAAAAGACCATCAAGTCTCTAAACATCAGAGTACACACATAAAAATAATTTCATGGTATTACATTACAATACATGATGTACCAATGACATTATACGATATGTTAAATGTATTGTTCCTCATTAGCAATTTGGATTTCAATGAACTGCACAGTTGCAATAAACATGGTATATTAACATATTTGTCCTTAGCTCTGAACTTGTATCTGTGATGCATTACCTCAGAGGATTCATGTCTTGGTTTTTACTGAACCTACACCTTCAGCATGTCAGTGTGGGTGGTCCTCATTCAACCAGTTGTAGACTGCTGTACACACAGGTATTCCAGGTTTAGAGATGACCAACCAAGCAGTCCCTCACCACTCTGGGGACTCACTCTCCAGTCAAGTATGGGTTATTCATTGGTCACTTACATGTCCAAATATGTCAGTCACCTATGTTCTCATACTTTATGATCACCCTGTATCTTCTCCAATGCTTTTCAACGGTTCATTGGGGAAAGAGTAGGGATGACGGTCATATATTGGTGATGATATGAACTTTGGAATCGGACTTACATGAGTTTGAATGCTATCCCCTATCTCTTAGAAGGTCCACTGAAACCTGAACAGATTACTTACTTCTACACTTGCTCAGCTTCTGCATCCACACAATAGAAATAAAAGTGATCCTACTTTTATAGGTTATTATGAGGATTAGATAATGTCATAAAAGCAATAAGAACAGTGCTTAGCAGATAGCATACTCCAAATCCACATTCGATATTGTTTTGACATGGCTAAAAATCATAGTATCATTATCATCATCTAATACCTGTCAATGATTGGCACCATCCCTTAGCTAATTAGTTCAAATTTGTAGGAAAATACTGAACTTGTCATGTGCATGGGTCTACATATTCCAATAAACTGTATATCATATTTTGGACACCTTGCTTACCTATTCTGAGTTTATTTTGTTAATTATGATACTTACTACATGATATTATACCGTCAATGTAACGGTTAGTTGTATGTGTCAACGTGGAGGTGTTTTCAGATGAGACTTATATTTACATTGGTAGACTTTGAGTAAAGCATATTGCCATTCAGAGTGTGGGTGGTCCTTATTCAACCACTTGTAGCCCTGAATAGAACAAAAGGCTGATCTCCCTTGAGCAAGAGTGAGTGTTGTGGCAAATGACCTTTGGACTTGAACTGTACATTGGCTCTTCCTGGGGCCTCCAGCTTGCCAACCCACTCTCCATATCTTGGATTTGCCAACCTCCATAATCTCCTGAGACAATTCCCAATTCCTTAAAATCAATCAAGCAAGCTATTGAACGGTTTATTTATCATCTATCTATCTATCTATCTATCTATCTATCTATCTATCTATCAATCATCTATCTATCCATCCATCCATCCATCATATCTATCTACACACACACACACACACACACACACACACACACATCCTTGGTTGATTCTATTTCTTTGGAGAATTCTAATACAGCCAGACAGTGGGTATGTCCTACTGCAGAATGATTTCACATGAGGAAAGATGGGAAGAACTAAAGGAGTCGAGCCAGGAGAAGAGAAGGCTTAGACTAAGAGCTATCTTCAATATCCAAAGGCTGTCACGGGGAACAGACACTGAGCTTTTCTGGGTGGCTCTGAAGAGGAGGCTAGTTTGTGAGTGAACCATGGATACAGATAGATGTCAACTTAAGGAAAGAAGAACTTTCTAACAGCCAAGCTGTTCAAAGGATGGAATGAGGGAAAGGGGCATTGTTTCTCAAAGTTTGGGACTCAGTGGTATGCAAGGTGATTTTAGGTGTCGCAGAGACTTGTGTAACATACATGAGAGTCACTGCTTGTCACCTCTCTTCTACCTTTCATGATGTTAGAAATAATGTCTCCTCTGGGGTCTGCAGTGATGTGACTACCTCTGCAACTCTTCCACATTTCCATTTTTATCAAAGACACAGTTAGTCTCATGCTTACTCTCCTGCTAGTTATAGTTATTTTTTTACATTTGCCTTCTATTCATGGGAAATCATGCTGGTTTTCACTTAGCGTCATGTTAAGTTTCTCTTTGTATCAGTGCAAAACAGGAGCTCTACAGAAGAAAAATATTAAGTAAAACTACCAAGGAGGCCACATACTAGATCCCCAATCATGCCAGGGGTACACAGAGGACTAAAGTTTGAGTAACACGGGGCAGAGGGTATTCTGCAAAGGTTAGAAGACTACAGACTATAGGTGGATTCAACCCAGGTTGAGTGTGGGGACTAGATATATTTTAAGATATGTTTTTTCCCAATCTGAGACCTAATGATTCTATAAGATGTTAAGGCCTTCAAAGTGATGTGATCTTATTGGAATAAAATATTATGCTACACAAATAGGTAAAACAAGCCATGAAAGTAACTTTCAGAACTGAACATTGGAATATCTTTATTTTGGTAGACAACAGTTAGTTTTTTTTAAAATTGAGTGTATGCAAATTTTATTTTTAAATGAAGTCTGAATAAAACACCCACAAATGCTTCTTTTATTCATGTAATTTGGTCAACAGGGACATGTGGGACCATAATGATGGATGACAGGTCCATGATATGAGTTGAAAGAGAATAATCCAAGGCTGGCACTTTTCTTCTTTAATTATTGAAATTGAAATGACCTTCACTTATAATTAATTTTAGACATTCTTTGAAGAACTGTCAAATTCTATTTCCTTAGATTAGCATTTGAACATATCTATTACTTACTGTGGAAAGTAACATTTTCACAACACCTAAATGCAACCCTAAAACTGAATTGTTGTGTACACAAAATGATTAACATAATTTAGGACAAGTAAAACATAATAAATTAGATAAAAATGTATAGGGGGAAACCCTCCACACTTATGATTCTACAGAAGAAAAGTCAACAGAAATTCTGTTCTGTGAACTGAGAGGCTGTCCGTTCATTTAGACAAACCAGTTGCCGAGTCTGAACCTTCAGATCTCTCTTTAAGGTCCTGGAGCGTGAACAAGACTTTCTACTTTTAAGTCTCTACTTGAGTATAAAATGAGGCCATGTCTAAAATTCACACAGTTAAGTCAATGTGCTATAAGATTCTTAAAATGTGTTTTGATTCATCATTCCGCTTGAAAAAGGAAGTAAATTTTGACATGTGCCATAGAATCGATGAACCTTGAGGGTATTATGTTACATGCAATAAGCCTGTCACACAAGGACCAAAACTACGAGATTCCACTTAGAGGAGGTACCTAAGAGGAGCCAAATTCACAGACACAGAAAGTAGAACGATGCTTGGCAGGGGCTGGGGCAGCCAGGGATGGGGAGTTCGTGGGCACCGGGTGGAGAGTTGCAGTTTTGAAAAATGAAAAGAGTTTGAAGACAGGTAGTGTTTGCACCAGAATGTGAGCGCACTGACTGCCACCGGACTGCACACTTAAAATGGTTTATGTGTATTTACCACAATGATATAAAAAAAATGTATTGTGACTTTTTGAGAGTACAAAAGAGGTGCTTTATAGAATTCCTTGCTCCTTACTTTTTCTTACTTTTCAGTAAATCAAGTCTCCAGCCGACCAACACACCGGCATCTAGAACACATTTCTTCTACCACCGGGCATCGCATCTAACTTCCTCATTCTTTGATGGCGATTTCCGACAGGAGAGTACTGAGGGTGGCAAATCTCTCTTCGATTTAGTCTGAAAAGCTTGAGAGAGCGAGGAGAGAACAGTGTTCAGAGAACGTGAGGCTGGGCAGACGACCCCCAGGGGCAGCCTGGCTGGGCCAGCCCCCCAGCCCCGGCACTTGGCAGACCTGAGCCCTGGGGCATACAGCTCGGTCTCCCCAGCCCTCGGATTCAGGATCTGTCAGAAGGATTAATAATTAAACCGCCCTCTTAGGGTTGATGGGTCCTTTGTGGGCTGCCTACTTCAGAGTACGTGTTAATAATTGTCTATAATCACAATCTCCCTCTTCTTAATGACTCTCTGAAGTTAATTAGGGGAATACTGTTATTACACTTCAAGAAATTAAAGGTGAGGAGAAAGAGGAACCTGTACATTATATTCGGGATCTGAGCCCGTTCATGCCACGGCTCGGACCACCATCACCTACGGCCTGGATTTCGGATCAGCCTCTGTCTGGTCCCCTGGCTCCTGTCCTTGCCCCCGCCTCTCACTCCCTGACCACTGCTGTGCTGAAGCAGTGGCCCGAGTGGTCCTTGTGAACCATGTTAAGTCAGATAAAGGGCTTCCTTTGCTCAAAATCTTTCAACGTCTCCAGCCTTTTCCTCAAAGTAACAAAACCTTTGCAGTGATCTGCAAGGCACTGACCTGGGTTTGGTCCCTATCACCTCTCTGACCCCATCCACACCTGCTAGCCCTCTGGTTACTCTCTTCAGCCACACTGCCCTCCCTGCTGTTCCTCCACAGGACAAGCCTGATGCTGCCTCAGGGCCTTTGCACCTCAGCCAGGAATCCTCTTCCAATAAATAGTCTCATGGCTACTTCCCTCACTTCCCTCATGTCATTGCTCAAATGGCAACTTCTCGAGAGGCCCACCCTGACTGCCCGACTTAATTCCACAACCTGTGCACGGCCCTCTCCACGCACTCCGGCCCTTCGTATCCTGTGTCCCGTGCTATGTTTTTCGTTCTTCCCCACAGTAATTACATATTGTCTTCTCACACGGTACATAATGTACTTACTGCACTATGTTTGTTTATTGTCTCTTTCCCCACCGTGAAGCACCACCAGGTATTAAGCTCCATAGGTATAGGATCTTGGGATGTTTTGGTCTCTAATGTATCCCAAGCAGCTAAAACAGTGCCTGGCACATAGTAAATGCTCAGTAGATAATTGTTGCGTGAAAGAAGAAATGTACAAATATCGATCATCTATCTATCTATCCATCTACCTGCCGAGTGCCTGCCAGGTACAACACACATGCTTGGAGCTCTGCATGAGTCATTTTATTTAATCCACATGTCGATCCTTTAATATGAATAGTACTACCCCTATTTTAAAGAGAAAACAGTTGGAATTCAGTGAAAGAATTAAAGTAACGTATCTAAGATTATGGACATGGGAGCTGGGATTTAGACCTAAGTTCTTGACCCTAAATTTGTCATTCTTTCCATAAGACCTCATCTTGATATGCCAATGGAAAAAAGTACGTTACACATAACAGAAGGTCCAGTTTTCAGACTGCACCCTGCTGGAAGGACACAGGAAACTACTGCAGTCCATTCAATACCATTAGGTCACTTCTACCTTCAGAAAAGCAGACGGCACTGACCCCTACCTAACAAAACAACTCGAATCTGTTTCTAACTCATCACAACCAAGTCACCAAGTCTGAAGACTTAGAAGAACTTTCCCAAGAGTTTCACTGCTTTGTTTATGGAACTCACATAAAGTTGGATACATTTCAGCCGGTCTCCTGCTACTGTGTTGGATAACCTGTTTCAAATGAAGAACCATTCTTTATTTGTAATATGTCTTAAGGCAGGGATAAATGTTCCTATTAATTATCCTGAGATAATAGTGAGAGAATATCCAGAAGCTAGACCTGAAGGGGTCCTCAGTGGCTGTCTACTGTGACTTGAACTTTGCAGAGGGGAAAACCGAGGGCCAGAGTTGGTTTCCACAAAGAACTGTACTGTGGAGGCAGCAAATCCTGTCAACAGAAGGACTTTGTGTTCTGTATGCAGGTGGGAGTAACAGAATGGAACATCTCTCCACATTCTCTTTAATTCAGTCTTATCCTTCATTAAGACTGACCTTCCCTGTGTGTTTCTCTCCCCCCTGGGAGTAAATTCTAATTAATGAGGTTGTTACCGAAACTCAATGGCTAATAAATAATTGCAACAGCAGCTATTATTATTGAGTATACACTATGTGCCAGAATAAGAGCTTCCCATGCATTGGACCATTTCAACCTAATAACAGTCTCATTAATTATAAACATTATTATCCCTCATCTTTTTTTCCCAACGAGAAAACTAAAGATCAAGGATGTAAGCTGACTCATCTAGGTTCACCCAGAGAACCACAGGCAGAAGACAGACTTGAACTGGCTGGGAGTCTGTCTCCCTCCAAAGCCAGTGTTCACAATCACTTTATCACACCATGTTGTTTGTGATGATTATTTTCGGTTAATTTCATTAGCCTGGAATGAAGAGGATGGGGGGGCATGAAGGGGTACCCAAGATCCTGACAATTTCCCAGTATTCACTTACTAACGGGTTGGAAATTTCTTCTGCCTCTGAATCTCAAACTTTGTTTTCTATCACAAAGCCTTTGGGTTTTATGGATTCCATGGGCCTCCTTCATCATGGCCTAAGGACAGCCCACACTGGAATGCATGCTGTCAGGACGTGGGGACTCGCGTCCGCACTTGGCGGGGTTTCTGGGTGGCATCTACGGAACTTTGCGAACCCGAAGAACTTCCTTCTCACCTCCCCTCTTGAACAGGCTGATGCACCATGATTTAAATCCCACTGAGAGGGGTTTTCCCTTCCAAAGGGGTTTTGCTGCTGTTCTGAGGCTGAGGAACTGGGGGTACAGTCCCAGTGGAGGGGGAAGAATTGCATTTCAGTATGTTGGCTTCTATTAAGAGATGTAAAAAGGAACGGTTACATCTGGCTCCATTTCCTTGCCAAACTCTTTGTTTTGTAGTTTGAGAAAAAACAAAGGTGATGAAGGAACACTGAGAGAAATAAGTAACCATAAATAAAACCAGCTCAAAATAGAACCCTGACTCCATCACCATGGCAATGCACTTTCATATTTCTAACCTCTGACCCCTATTACCGCTGAAGGGTTTTCAATAAAATCTTCTGGTGCTGCCTTTTTACTCTCCCTTTGGAGGGGAAAATATGAAGAGATCGTAATTTCTACTCCCTGGAGCTGATAAATATCATCAGACAGAATCTGACACAACTTTGTAATAATGCAGACCTCTCCTTACCTGCAGAATCTAGAGCTGACATGGTCCTGAGACCTGTTCGGGAGGGTACATTCCCCTAGACAGGCGCCGGTGTCTAACAGACGCCAGGTCAGCGAGGACACGTGTGTCTCCGGTGGGGGTCGGGAGCTCAGTCTCTCACCTAGAGACCACGGTTACTGAGAACTGTGCAAAACCCTTCAACTCCCACAGCGCTCCGGAGAGATGGCACCACGCTTCCCACCTTACAGATGAGGAACCCAAGCAGAAGTTAGGAAATCCACTCCAGGTGGTATCTAGAAAGTTGGAAATTTGGGGCTTCCTATTCTCGAGTCTGCCATTTCTATTACTGTTCTATCCTGGGCCACCACAGATATTTTTTTTATGTGAAAGTAGCTTCAAGATCTATCTACATAGCATGTGTGTGTGTGTGTGTGTTGTTGTTGTTGTTGCTGTTAATGATTCAACATGTACTGAACCCAAGTTCTACTTTGCAAGCTTAATAGTGCCAATGAGTCACTGGCCTGGCTCACCTGCATCCTTGTCACATGACATGGTCCCAAGCAGTGCAGAGAATGACCCGGGGAAGGGGAAGTGGCAGGGGGGGTGGGGGTCCTAGCTCAGACGTCATGATGGAGAATCTCCTGGTTTGAGAGATTCAGGGGCATTGTGGAAAAGACACGTGTTCCTAAGGCTGGGGGCTAAAACCAAGGCTGACTTTCTCCATCTTCCTCCACTGGACAAAGGCCCATCTCAACATGCTCCTGCTCGGGATGACTAACCAGACCCAGATGGCCTCTGCCCTCCTCCAGAGCAGAGGGGGGCGCCTTCCCCCCACTTCAGAGCTAACGCGTATTGCGTCCCTACAGCACACCAGGCTCTAGTCAGCACTCAGTGGTATTTCGTTTAACCCTACGGCCACCAGAGGAAGTTGATGATGAGTTACAGAAAGTGGAACTGAGGTCAGGGGCTGTCCGAGGTCATCCAGCTGGTGAAGAGCAGAGCTGGATTCGAACCAGGTCTGTCAGAGTCCAGAACAGAAGCTCTTAGCCCTGCTCTTTGCGTAACAAATGGCATTGGCAAGTCATCCATCAAATGCCTACACCCAGAGCACCCAACCGAAGACCAGTGACTACAGAACTTTTTCTCAGGTCGGAAACCTGAGTGGGTTTTTGTTTGTATGTTTCTTAGGTCACCTGCAAGTACAGACAGAAACAGGTACAGTGAGGACCCTGAGGTTTCTCTGCCCACAATGGCTAGACGCCTTGGCTCACATCTGAAAGTTCTTGGATACAGCAACGTTCCATTCACACAGGGTTTTGTTCTCTTGTCATAAAAATGGACCAGGAAGGGCAATGATCCCCGCTGATTATCAATCTCTGACCCCTCCTTGGTGACTGAGCTACACGTATCCTTTCCTGGGTGGCTCAGTGTCCTGGATGATGAAGTAAGTACTTGAGGATCATAATGACATCTGGTCCCCCTTTCCATCCCCACTGATCCATCCCTCAGTGTCTGACTCAGAATAGGAGTAAAAAAATCAGTTGTTTGTATGAAGGACATCCTCATGCATCCTCGCAAGTGGTAACTCAGAAGTGTGACGCACGCACAGTGACGAGACACAGGGAGCTGACGTTGGATGAAAGGAATGTTGAGCGTCACCAGTAACGGTCACTGTGTGTTGAATACTTTGTGTATGTCAGGTGCGGTGCTGATACTTCCCGTGAATGATATAATTCTGTCCCCCATGAGGATGTAGGGGGGAGAGAATACTGCTATCTCCATCGTAAGGTGAGGAAGGGGATGTGAGGGGGATGAGCAACATAACCACAGATTTGGACTAATAAGTGGTGGAAATGGAGTTTCAGGTCAAAAAATTTGCCTCCAGAGACCACACATTCACCCGCTGTCTCAAACTGCCTTTAAAATAGAGCCAAAGAATATTCTTTCTTCTTTATTCATAACTCAGTCAGCCCATTCTTTCACTCATTCAAACATTTTTTAGTGCATCCTTTGCCCTAAGTACTGATACTAGGCACTAGGGATATAAATAAGGCAAAGTCCTTCCTGAAGAATAATTATGCTTCCTTTTTGGGATGGGTAACTATCTAAACTAGGACACAATGTGAGAATTTTCACAGGCTTAGAGGAAATAGTAGACAGAGACATTATTTATTTGAGATATTACATCATTAAAATAATTAGATATATATAGTAATTGAAACCTGCCTACAATATTAGAGAAGGACAGGAAAAGAGCATCATGTCCAGCCTGATGGAAAGCACAGGGAGAAAGTCATGGAGGGCTTCCTGGAGGTGGTGATACTCTGTTGTTAGTTTTCAGTTTCAAATCTAAAATGAACTTGAGCCTCACCTGCCAGTCATACAGATCTGGTGACAACAGAAAATCCTCTAATAGTTTTCTAGGATTAGGGTAGAAAAACTTTGTTGTGTAAACAGTCACACAGTAAATATGTTAGGCTCTGCCAGCCGTACAGTCTCAGTTTTGACTACTTAATCCTGTTACATCCTGAAAGCAGTCATAGATAACACGCAAATGAATGGACACGGCTGTGTGCCAAGACAGGCCAGAGGCTGGCTTTGGCCCGTGGTCCGTAGTTTGCTGACTCCTGTTCTGATTTGGAAAACTAGAACCCACAACAGCTGTGTTAGTTTTATCTTCCTTGGAATTAATGAATACCCACATGGCCAGCAGTTCTTACTGGTGTAGAAATCCTGGTGCATCAGTCAGCTTCTGATCCCAGCATGCAACTTGCCTAATGATGACTAACACCTCCCATCTTGATCTGAGAGAAAACATTCTGTGAACAGCAGATGGTGTTGCTATGGAGTCTTCAACATCCTCCTCGGCTATGGATGTAACTGTGCGGGCTGAAAATGAGCAACCCACTGATGGCTTCTTGGGAAAATATTTAAAAGTTAGAAATGTTCTGCAGATGGGAAACTAAGAGCAACGGTTGATTTTCTCAAATAAAGAGTACCCACTAGCTAAAAAAAAAGAGAGAGAGAAATCAAAGACACTCCTCCTCCACAGTGAGAAAATCATTAACACTAGAAAAGCACCGTTGATTTAAAGCAGACACACCAAGACCCCAATATCACTCAGTGTCCTCTTAATTCCACACCCTGTGACGTTAGGTTCCTGAGCGGCAGAAACTATTATGTAGTAAATCACAGGACTCTGTATCTGTAAATATGACCCTGTGCTGTATACTCTGTAACCACAGCGACAGAAAAGCAGATACTTTCTTTAAGTCTGCAAACATTCTCACATTACACTGTGATTTATATAGATGCCCATCCAAAAAGAACATTTAAGGAAAGTCTAACATATTTCTCAGTCAAACCAACAATAAAATATACCTAAATGGAATCCACATGGGTCCTTAGCCTACTTGAGGCTAGCGTAGGTCTAAAGAGATGATTCTTGTCTTGTTTCTTTCTTAAATAGTTATGTATTGAGCTCACAATCCAACAAAACAGAGGAGACGTAGGGATGTAAAGACTAACTAAATAAAGTTGCAACCCACGAAGACCTCAGCATTAGCTACAAGCCATGCTCAGGATGGGTAACTTCCCTGGTGTGTACATGAGCACTGCATACTTGCAGCGCACAGAAGGGTGCAGGGAAGGAAGGGGGACTGGACCACGGCAGGAAGTAGCAGGCAAGGGCAGCCCTGCCTCACGCGCCGGCCAGCACGAGTCTGGACAGCACAGGAAAGGATACTTTCTGGGGAAGGGCCTTTTAAAGGAGAGACAGTGACTAAAATAGCATGGAAGCTTTTAGGTGACAAATAACCATGAGTAATTTACTCTTCGTAAGGGGCTTCTCTGCTCTGTTAGGGAACACAATAAGAGGGATGGGGATTCGTTTAGTTGGAGGCAGGGAACTGAGTTTGTGGAGTCTGCCTCTGGGCCCATTCCTGGCATGTGTTTTTCCTCAACATTTATATTAGAAAGTGTTTTATTGAATTATTTTTTATTTTTGTTAATTTTTTTTTTTATCCTCGCCCAAGGACATTTTTCCATTTTTTTGTTCAGGTAGAGTGGGAGGGAAAGAGAGGAAGAGAGAGAGAGAGAGAAACATCGACGCGAAAGGGACACATCGAGTGGCTGCCACCGCACGACCAACCAGGGCCGGGGACAAACTGCAACCGAGGTATGTGCCCTTAGCGGGAACTGAACCCAGGTCTCTCTGGACCACAGGCCGATGCTCTACCCGCTGAGCCAAACTGGCCAGGGCTAGAAAGTGTTTTAGATATCAGGTGTTCAAGTCACTGTCCAGGCAATTAAGTAAACATGTGAGATGTGATGACTGACTTAACAAATAGTAATTTTCAGGCAAAAAAAGAAAAAAAAGGGGATGTTCAGAAGGACAGAATAAATTTAACCAAAGAAGTACAAGACTCACCACTGGAAACTATAAACACTGTTGAATAAAATGAAAGACCTAAATAATGGAAAAACATCTCATGTTTGTAGATTGGAAGACTTGATATTGTTAACATGGCAATACTTCTCAGACTGGTTTACAGGGTCAATGCAATCCCCATCGAAATTTCAACTGCTTTTATGTCAAAAATATGAAGTGGACGTGCTGATCTTAAAACTCGTGTGGTAGAGCAAGGGATACCAAATAGCCCAACCCATTTTGAACCAGAACAACACAGTTGAAGGCCTCGTACTTCCTGATTTCCAAACTGACTCCAAAGATACAGTATTCAAGTACAGTACCGGCATAGGAATAGACATATGGACCAGTGGAATAGAACTCAGTCCAGAAATAAACCCACACACCCACGGTTGATTTTCAACAAGGATGCCCAAAGCCAATGGTGCCAAGGCAACTGGCTATCCACGTGCAAAAGGATGGATTTGCCACTCTCTGCCTCGGAACATGTACACAAACTAACTCAAAATGGATGACAGACCTAAATGTATGAGCTTCAACTATAAACTATAATGAAAAAAAAAACAAGGTTTAAATATGAAAGGCATGGGATTTGGCTTCCTAGATATGACACCAAAGAAAAGCAAGGAAAAAAAAATTGGACTTCATAAAAAACAAAAAGAAAACAAACTTTTTTGTGCCAAAGGCCACCAACCAAGAAAGTGAGAAGACAAGTCGCAGAATGAGTAAATGTTTGCAAGTCACACATTTTAAAATGGCCTATATGCAGACTATATACAGAACTCTTACAACTGAGCAACAAAACGACAAATCATCTAATTAAAAGAGGGCAAAGGGTTTGAATACACATTTCTCCAAACAAGATATGCAAATGGCTAATAAGTACATGAAAAGATGCTCAACATCCTTAGTCATAAGGGAAATGCATATAAAAACTGCTATCACAAAAACAAAACCCAGAAAATACCAAGTGGTAGTGGGGACATGGAGACATTGGAAACCTTATACATTGCTGGTAGAATATAAAATCGTAAAAAACAGTCTGGCAGGTGGTTCCTCAATAAATTAAATATAAAAAAAGACCCAACAATTCCACTCCTAGGTATAAACCCAAGAAAACTGAAAACGTATGTTCACACCAAAACTTGTACATGAATATTCATAGCAGCATGTTTCATAACCAAAGAGAGGAAACAATTCAAATGTCCATCAGTTGATAAGTAGATAAAAAATGTGGTATGTGCAAACAATGGAATATTTAATTCCGCCACTAACAGGAATGATGTACTGGTACCTGCTACAACATGAATGTAACTTGAAAATATTATGCTAAGTGAAATATGCCAGACACAAGAAATCATATATTGTATCATCCCATTTATATGAAGTGTGCAGATTAGGCAAATCGGTAAAGACAGAAAACAGATTAGCAGTGACCAAGGGATGGGGGAGGACACAATAGGGTCACTGTTCATGGGTATAGGGCTTCTTTTTGGGGTGATGGAAATGTTCTGGAAATATACTAAAAACCATTGAAATGGAAAATTTCATGTTATGTCAACTATATGTGTATAAAAAGCAGGGCCTGGCCAGTTTGGCTCAGCAGTTAGAATGTTGGCCCGGGGACCGAAGGGGCATAGGTTCTGTTTCTAGTCAAGGGCATGTACCTGGGTGGCAGTTTGTCCCCAGCCCCGGTTGGGGTCCTGTGGGTGGCAGCCACTCGATGTGTCTCTCTCATGTCGATGTTTCTCTCTCTCTCTGCCTCCCTCTCTCCCTCCCACTCTATCTGAGGATGGATGCAAAAATGTCCTCGGGTGAGGATAAAAAAATAAATAAAATAAACTAGCAAACATGGAAATAGGAAAATCATGTATTGTTTCTTCCCATCTCTTCCTCCCTCCCTCCCTCCCTCTGTCTTTCCTCTGTCTCTCCCTTTTCTCCTCACTCCCTCCACTTCACATGGCATTCATTCAACGACTACCAAGTTTGCACCACGCGCCTGCCACCGTTCTAGGCACGACAGACACAGGTCCCAAGCAGGAAGGTCCCTGTCCTCTTCACCCTGACACACACATTTGAGCAGAGGAGCAACAAAGGAAAGCATGACTGTGACGTGTGAGCAACGGTCGGGAGGGCAGAGGTCTGGGGTGTGAGCTCGTGCGTGCATGTCCGTGTGCACGTACGTACAGGAGAGGGGTGTGGTGAGACAGACAGAAGGAAAATAAATAACATGTCAGGGAGGAAAAACAATACAGGATTAAGTGTTGGGAATGGTGGATTTTCATCGGAAAGACACTAACATTGTGAGAATTTGGGCAGAGATCTGGACGAAAGGAGGAGATGAGACAGCTCTACACTGCCCACTACCCAGGCAGCAAGAAAGTCCGCACAAAGGCCTCGAGGCGGGGGATGCTGGTGTCATTGGAGAAGCTGGGGTGGAGGACCTGGGAGACAAAGTCAGAGGCAGGATCATGTGTCGGCCCAAGGAACACACACAATAGCAGAGTCCACGTAGGAATACTAAAAAGGCAAGGTGGTCAGCTCACGGAAGAACACGCGTGCCGAGTGAGAGCACTCTCCTGAAAAATGCCTCTCCTCATCTCGTAACTATTTCCTTAAAAGAAGATGACCCACAGAGGCAGAGAGACAGTGAGAACAGCGTGCTGGTTCCCGAACCCTTCAATGCCACAGTTCACAATCGCTGGGCCCAGCTCTTCTTCTGTTTGCTAAGAAAGGGCCTTCTTTAGTCCACACAGGGGACGTTCTCCCGCGGGTCCTGGTTTGAGCTTTAAGTCAGAGGCACCGCGGGCCGAGAGACGGAGCTCAGGAGGAGGGACTTGGAGAAGATGTTTTATTTCAAACAGCTCCCCACAACTAAGCCATTGTCTGCACAAGCAAACGGATGAAATTGAGCCATAAACCTCCCTTCACCGGTGCTGGGCGCAGAAGTGCTTGGTGATGGACCGAGGCAGCCAAGGATAAATCAATGGACATAAAGTCAGCTCTCACAGGGCCGCCAGCGTGTCCCGGGCTCCCACTGCACAGGCGTCACGGTGGCAGTGAGGCTGGGGATGGGACTGGGAGCCAAGCCACCCTGTAGCTTGTCACCAAGTGAGCCAGAGTGGGAAACAATGACACTAGCGTGTCTTCCCTTTCTGGTCCTGGAACGCCCACTTCCCCAGCTGGGCAAAACCGGATTCTTCCTGTTCCTTAAAGACTGGATCAAATCCCACCTCCTCCCCCCAGACCTTCCCCATCTACTCAGATGAAAAATACAACATATCTGCACTACTCTTAGGACCCTTGTCACCTTGGAGTATAGTTATGAGTGAGCACAGCGGTTATGAGGTCTGAGAGACTTGCTGGTTTAAATCCCGGGTTCACCTCCTCCTAACGCTGCGTCTGTGTTCACAGCCGCTGACCGTACTTAGTCTCCCCCATCTGTGAAACTCCTCTGATAGCAGAAACTGCCTGGGGTTGTTGTGAAGATGGGAAGGTTGTGTAAGTAAAGCAGTTGGAATAGCGCTCTAGTAAGGTCTCAATGCTCTGAGCGACTTCTTTGGTGATGATGACACGATGGCTATTTATGCTGTTTTCACTTGCCTATGAGATAGTCCATTTCTCGGTGGCAGCGATTACTTCCTGTCCATCTCGGAAGTAGTTCTTTAGCAGAAAGGGTTTGGGCACCAGAGTTAGAATTAGATATCAGCATTTCCATCTGTCTGCTGATCAGCTCCGAGCAAAGGCAATGGCATCAAAAGCCAAGAGTTCGGGAGGCTATTCATGAACCTTCGGCATCTGAACCAAGTACTGAAAGGTCGTGGAAGCAAAGGAAAATCAAAGGCCCATCCATAGCAGACAAGAGCAATGAGGTGGCCAAGAGGATCAGACAAAACAACACACTCCTTTCTATCCAGCACGTCCTGTTTCTGGCTCATTTGCTTGAGTGGGACGCATGGCTAGGACAAGCTACGTCTTTCTAGGTCTCCGCTCTCCCCACCTAGGAATCTGTACGCCAGGCGCCGAGGCAAGTCCGTGCCCTAGACAAACTCTGATGTAACACATGAATATCTGTAGCCAAGTCTGTTCAACAGTAGAATTTTTCAATCGGTGTATAAAATCTAGGGCTATAAAATACCACCATGTCTGCACCTGGGCTGACACCCTGAGCATCTCCTGCTTCGATGATAGATGTACTCTACATTCTGTTTCGTTGAAAAAACAAACAAGCCCACGAAACAGATGTTTTCCTTTAGTACCAATCTGTAATCAAAGATGATCTTGTACCTCGGACAAGGTACCGTCAAATTTAACTGCTATGGAATATTAAATATTCCTAAAAACAAGGAACATATTTCCCAGATTTAGGTTGAAATTTTTTTTTTTTTTTTTTGAGGTTTAAATAATTACATTTTGTCTTTTGACACAGAGAAGGGAATCAGGTATTGTGAAGGGAGGGAGGGTCTAAATAACTTCCTGACAAATTTTTTTTTTTTAAATCTTCACCCGAGGATATGTTTTATTGATTTTGGAGAGGAAGGGAGACAGGGCTAGGGAGAGAGGGAGAGACAGATACATCCACGTGTGAGAGAAACATCAATGGGTTGCCTCCTCTACCCACCCCAACCTGACCAGGACCGAACCTGCAACTTTTTGGTGTGTGAGACGACACTCCAGCCAACTGAGCCACCTGGCCAGGCTGAGCTGACACATTTTGTCACTTGTAAAGCGCCGTGATGCTTACCCGGGAGGGGGTATTTCAGACCACAATGTAAAGTCCCCCCAGCATGCTTGGAACAGCCCGCTCCTCCCATCCGGTCACGGGCACCTGCCCTGTCTCCCACGGGCTCCCTCTACTCCGATGCCCAGTCCTTCCGCTCCCCGCCCAGTGCCAGGCACCTGGCCCAGCGCCTCCAGTGACTGCGTCTCTGCTCTCCGACACCACCCCTCAACGCACTGCACTGTGCACTGCCTTCCTAACCCCCCTGCTACTGTGAAGAGGAAGGTCTTTTTCTCCAAATCTTATTTAAAAAACAAACAAAACAGAGGCACAGTGCCTTGGCCAGAATCACATACCCAGCCGGAACCTGCGTCAGCTCTGGTTACAACCCGGACCAAAGCTCTCAAATCACCGACTCAGTTACCAATATCCCATTTCCCCCAAGATTTTGGTCTTTGGCCCTCCATGCTTTTAACTCTCTTGCTTGCTCAGCAAATTCTTCCTCTGGGTGTTTTCATAAACCAACTTATACATTCAATTTGGTATTTTCACTGACTGAAACACTAAATCTATTTGAATGGTGATTAGCTCAAAATGCATAAGGTACTACCCTGAGCTCCATGCGATCCATACTTGAGTGATGATCTCTTTCTCTTTCAAACATTTTATAGGGGATATTGTGGTTAAGAACCCAACACCCACCCTACAGAGCTGATCTAATCCATATGGTCTGAGAGACGCCTAGGGACTGGGGTGTAGGGTAGGAGCCAGTAATACACAAGGGGAGGACTTTTAGTAGTTCCTGGGAAAGAAGCATTGTCAGTCTGTAGTGTGTCCACCTCTCTCTCTACCACCGAACAAAAATAAGACCCAGTGGCTGCTAGTAGCTGTCTTCCATCCACAGGGAAGCAGCCCAAGGCTACAGGTGACAGGCCCAGGGCCCAGAGAGACCCGAGTCCAGGATGACGCGGAGTCAACCACACCTGGAGTCTGACCAGCCTCAGGATCACCTGCCAAGGCAGCAAACAGGCTTTCTTCTTGTTCCGGCCAGTTTAAGTCTCCACATTTGATACTTGCAGCCAAAAGCATCACGACGGTTAGAGAGATTTTAGTCTTCCCCAGTTACTCTTCAGGCCGGAGCCCCTGAAGCCAATTCTCAGTTTCCCCAGTCTTTTGTTTATGCAAAAATCACACCAACACTGCCTCCGTCTTGCAGTGCAGTGATTCCTCTCAATGAGACGTCTGCGGAACAGTGGTTCTCAACCAGGGTGATTTTTGCCACCTCCCCCCAAGGGACATCTGTCATTATCAGGAGTTATTTTTGGGTTGCCACAAATGGGGAAGAGGGGGTGCTACTGGAATCTAGTGGGTAGAAGCTAAGGATGTTGCTAACTACCCTACAATGCACAAGACAGCCCCCCCAACAATGACCTGTGCGGCCCCAAATGTCAACAGTACGGAGGCCGAGCAACTTGCTCTGGAAAGACGCAGAAGACATTGCAGCTCCCTCTGTGGAGGGAAATGGGGAGCTGAAGCAAAAGGGTACCAGGGACAAATAAAAATACTTTAAAATAAAGCTTTAACCTGATTATAAAGTATTTATAAAGGTGGGGGCAATTTTCCCATCTGAAACCCAATTATGTCTCCTGGCATGGACAAAGCCTTAGGATGTCGTCACCGGTCCTGGAGCTGCACCTAAGGCCTCCTGCTCTCTCCTCCCAGACCTCTCTCCGCTGAGACGCATCACCCCCCATGCTACTTCACTGCGCGATGACCTGTGATGTCCGCTGGGTCCGTGATAACAAGTCCAGACACGTCTCCTGCCCTTTGAATCCTGGCTCCGTTCCCACCTGACAACATCACATTCCACACATTTTCAAGGTCTAGACAAAACTTCATTTATTCCGTAAAGCTTTCTCTAGTCACCTCAGCCCACAATAATCTCTCTCTTTCTTTCTTTCTTTCTTTTTTTTTTTTGGCCTTCTATGGCATTTAGTGCCACAGAATTCAATGAAATAAAATAATCTGAAAAGCATTCCGCATCAGGACTACTTTCCTAGAGAGTCAAGTCCACAGAATCCACCTCAGTAGTAGGCACCACGATGTTCAAAACACTGATAAAACATACGCGCACACACGTATGCATATGCCTACTGGCCCTCCAACTAAGAAAGCACAGTTAATTTTATGTGAGCAAGAGGGGAAAGAGAAGAAGGCTCCCCGACATTTGCAGATGTAATAAAGATACAGCAGAGAGATCGATCATCATTTCCTTTACAATTTCTCACACAACCACACCATCTAATCCCGAATTTCCCACCTGTGTTTCATGGGACGTTAGCAAGTATTCCGGAGAAAAGGGTTGCATGATAACTTGGCACATGAGTTAAAGTAAATGGAATGTGTTTCTTTACTGTGAAGCATTTCAGAATATGCTAATGTTAGTCTCTAAGAGGGGATGTAGCGGATGCTGGGTTTACCAACCGTATGTCTCTCAGCTATTTTGGAAGGATATTCGTCCCTGACAAATGGTCTGAGAAATGCTGATCTAGATGAACACTTATGTTTTCCAAAGGAAGAAAGACACCCCCATGACGCCTTGGTGAATGTTACAGGACCTGGAGCCGAGGCCAGGGGTCAGCTACGGAAGCCTTCCTCATCCTACTGTTTGACAGCCTCAGCATCTTGCAGCAGCCCCCAGGGCTGACCTGGGTGGCAAGCTGGGCATGTGAGGCTGCCATCTGCTAGATGACAAAACGAGGCCTCCGAGAGGCTGTGCGTCTTGGTCACAGTATGGTCACACTGGTCAAGCGAGGACCAGGCACCTGAGGCTCCTGACTCTACTTTCTTAGCACACTTCTCTCCCTTTTCACTCCAGCAGTTTTGATCAAGTTTGGAAGGCGTAGACTCAGCAACATGGGTTGGAAGAAGATGACCACCCGTGTCCAGGCATCCCAGATGTGCAGGGAAAGAAACATCTGGAAACTGAACCGGAGCGTTTACACTGCCTGGAGGTATGTATCTTGGAAAACTTAGGCCCCGGGGAATTTGTAACCTTGACCCAAACCAGTTCCCACGACCCGGTGCTTCCGCAGTTGATCTGTCTGTGATGCACGCATGCACCCCTGGGCCTCTCCCCTCAGTTCTGATGTGGAGTTTCCTGTGGGCTGGTGCTGGCGTGCTGGGTCTGGTAGCCATTTCCGAATTTGGCGAAGTTGCACATTCCAGATTTTCTGACTTGGCAATTTTCAAATTGTACAGTCTGGCAGTTCTCAAATAATTCTCATTTAATTGACAGGTGAACTGATGTCCAGGAAAGTTGAGCGAGTGTCCAAGTCCCCACAGGAAGTTACTCATAGAGTTGAAAATTAGAAGGCGAGACTTTACTTGCTCGCTGGCTCCTGGCTGCAAGATACTCGAATGTCTCCCCCCGACTGGGGAAAGAAAAGGCAAGGGTGCAGCTTGCCTGCTGCCTTTTTTATATTCTTGCTAATGTCACCTGGACGGGGGGGACATTACTCAGACTAAGTAACCAACTCTTTAACTTGACATTGAGGTCCCCTCCTTACTTCTATACACACGCACCTTGCTCCTCAGAGAGGAGATTTAATTCAGAAAATCCCTCTCTGGGGAACACTCGCTGGGCTTTCCAAGCTTCCCCCTGAAGAGGTGTGTTAATCACAAAATTGCTTGGAATCAAGGCCAGCCACCCTTTGGACTGGCGCCCCAGGGCAACCACTTGCTGGCCACTTGTCCTAAAAGTAAAGCCACAGAAAAGGGTTCAGCAACGGCTGGCTCAGAGGACCAAAGCATATCTCTGGGTCCCTCCGGATATGCTGGGCTCCACCTGTCGTAAGGCCCACCTGAGCACATACGATGTGTCTGGCACCTGGCCCAGACTCTCAGGTTTTATCCCAGTTAATCCTCACAACAAGCCCACGCATTAGGTATTATCATTATCTCGAGTTTGCAGAGAGGAGCACGGTAGTTCAGCAAGAGTTACTGACGGGCTCAAGGTAAAGCTGCACAAACTCTAAGAGGATTAGGCCCAGGGCGCACGGCCTCCGCCACAGCGCCATATGGCCAAAGTCTCCAGACCCGTGTTGTAATCCCGGAGTTCTGCTTTCCCGAACTTTTTAATGAAAAGCACCTGCAGGCACATGCCACTGAAAACCGAGTGGCACTAGCAAGCATCAGTGAATGACTAAATGGGTCCTCCCGAATTCTTTCTTCATCTAGATCAGAGCTTGCAGGGAGGCGTTTGGTAGTGTCTCCTAATCATCAGGACCGGTGCACCTGTGGGCCGCTACTCGCATCTGCTGCGTAAAGGCCAGTGATCTTACGTACAGTGCACCGACAGCCTCGGACAACAAAGAATCGTCCAGCCCAGCCCTGGACGGGTTGGCTCAGGAGTTAGAACATTGGCCGGAGGACCAACGGGGTTGAGGGTCTGATTCCTGGTCAAGGACATGTACCTGGGTTGCAGGTTCAATCTCTGGCTCCGATTGGGGTCATGCGGGTGGCAACCACTTGATGTGTCTCTTTCACATTGATGTTTCTCTCTCCCTCTCTCTCCCTCTCCCAATCCCTTCCTCTCTATCTAAATAAAAACAAAATTTCCAGCCCTAAACGTCAATAGTGCTGAGGGTGAGAAACCTGGTTTCCACGAAACCAGCCCAAGTCCTGCTGGTATCTGTAGAGCAGCGATTTTCAACCTTTTTCATTTCAGGGCACACATACACTAATTACCAAAATTCTGCCACACACCAAAAAATATATATTTTTGCCAATCTGACAAAAAAAATTTTTGATTCATTCACACTGGATGGCTATTGGGCTGTTGGCTGTTGTCATTTCTTTATTTGACAGTCGAAGGGAGAAGAGGTCAGTGCCCCCGACTAAACAGTCAGGTACGGCGCATGGCACCCCTGAGCCTGCTGCAGCACACCACTGAGAACCCCTTGCTGTTCCGCCTCATAAAGCAGCTTCTGCCTGGACAGGTTCCTCAGAGTCAATCTCCTTCGGTTTCTAGATCCATGACCTGGCCCTGACTTCACTGGACTGGAGTCTTTTGTCTCCACTATGGATATCCGACTATCATCCTCAATTCACATTCCTGCTTACATGGTCTGCAGGTTCTAATTTCAAAGGCGGGGGTTTGCACCCGGCTCTCCTGCTTTGGAATTCTCAGTCTCCAGTTGTCCCTGGAACTATGGACAGTTCTTTATTGGAGCCACGTGCTGCAAGGCAGTCAAGCAGAAGTCACGAGGTCGATTGTTATTCAGGGGGACGGCACAGAGAGGAGGTTGAGTCTTCCTCCAAATTCAGAGTTGCCTAAGGGTGGAGCTTATAGCTCAAGACAACTTACTCCATGCCTCTGAGGCTCACGTTTCTGCTTTCTTACCTGTAATATAGGGGTAATGATAGTACCTACTTCACTGGGTTCCCAGGAGCACTACATGAATTAATATGTGTAATGCATATCACCTGACAGTATATGAAAGAGTGCTTAACCTAATTTTTTCCAGAAAGCTGGTCGCACTCATACACTCTGGTTCCAGGAAGTCAGGTTGCACTTATATAACGCAGATAAATCATTCTGATAAATCCCTGCATTTCGACAGAGAATTCAAGGATGACTATGTGTAATATATCCATTGCAAACCAAACTACCTTGAAAGGCGAGACAGTTTTTGTAAATAGGTGCAATGCTCGGACTCACACCAGAAGCAGTGGTGGGGGCCCTGTCATTCTGGGGAATGGTGTACTTTGCCCGAAGGCATTAACAAACGCTAACACCCTTGCCTTGGCTGGGTGGCTCAGCTGGCTGGAGCATCGTCGCACACACCAAAAGGTTGCAGGTTTGATTCTCGGTCAGGGCATATATCTAGGTTGTGGGTTTGATCCCTGGTCGGGCTAGGTTATGGGTTTGATCCCCGGTTGGGGTGTGTATGGGAGGCAACCAATCAACATTTCTCTCTCTAGCTCTCTTCCTCTCTCTAAAATCAATAAAAATATATCCTTTGGTAGGCATTTTAAAAAAAATTCTCTGCTCCCTCCCAAAATACACACACACACAAAACCCCTCCAAACGGGACCTGTTATCTTATAATTAGCAAATGCCTTCCCTGAGTTCTAATAACTTTTAGTCTATGAAGGTGTCCTCTGTTCCATATACACCACATGAAGTCATTTGCCCAAGGTAAAGATGCTCTAACTCTAAGTGGATTAGACCCAGAGTAGTCTGACCTAGAGCATGTTACAAACAAACATAAATAAAGCCAAATTTAACAGATGTCATTTTTCCCAAAACAGGAAGCAATCCTCGGACCAGCTTAGTAGAGAGCGAATCCTCTCCCTTTCTGCCATCTCTTCCAACACCAACTGCTTGGCAGTCCTCCCTGGAGCTTCTGTTAGCATCCTTCAGTATGACTTACATGCAAAGCTTTAAACATTTTCAGGGTGGGGAGGATGGATGTTTTATATTACAATTCAGCTGCAGGTGTATTGGGGGAGTGGAGGGGAGTGTTAGGACACAATAGGCATACAAATAAACTTTTTCACCCGGCCAGTGTGGCTCAGTGGTTGAGCATTGAACCCATGCACCAAGAGGTCACTGGTTTGATTCCTGGTCAGGGCACATGCCCAGGTTGTGGGCCCAATCCCCAGTGGGGGGCATGCAGAAGGTGGCCAATCATCGATGTTTCTCTCTTTCTCCCTCCCCCTTCCTCTCTCTCTAAAATCAATAAAGAAAAAATATTTTAAAAAATAAAACTTTTCTTTTTTTAACTTTTCCTTTAATATTCTGTCTACAGTTTTGATCAATCCATCTTGACATACACTGTATTTTCTAGGTTCACTTGCCTTTGAAACCTTTGACATTTCAATAAAGGCAAATGTTTGCACTGATGATTAAAATCTATTACTTAGCCAGTTTATAATAAATATTCAACCGATGCCTCACATAATCCTTGTCACTTTTCAAGAAATAAAATATCAAGTTGTATGGTACCTTAGACCTCGGATATAGTACAATATTGTAGAAAGAAATGAGACTTTAGAAATAGTTCTGGTTTCAATTTCTGGTTCACTTATTTGCCAACACTACAGCCTTTGGCGAGTTATTTAACGTCTCCAAGGCTTCATTTCTTTGCATGTAAAATGTGCAGGCCATGGTTTTTACTTTATAGGACTGCTATAAAGTAGACAATTAAATAGCATATTCAAGGTTAGCATAGTTCCTGACACACTTCAGGGGATCCATAAATGTTAGGTGTCATTTCTCTTTCCTTCTCGTGATGCCTTCCTCCGCGGCCCTCCATCCACGCTAAATAAAGACTTAATTTATGATTGTGGCAAGACTTGGCAGGACTAACACACTTTTTTTTTTTTTTAAATAGCATTCAAACAGAAATGCAAGATCATAGCTGATTTCTCCCCATATCTTCCTCTCCCTGCTCCTGGTATTTGTCTCAGCAGCTCTGGTCAACTGTTCCTGTAACGTATTTGTCAAGTCTCAACTTTCCATCTTCCCTGCCTCTACTCCAGGTGGAGTTTCCACCATTCATCACTGGACCACTGAGCAGGTCATCCCCAATCTCCCTGCTCCCCAGATGTTCCTTCCTATGGTCTTTTTTTTTTTTTTTCTTACACACCAGTCACAGAAACAATATGTATCTATTGCTCACGTGCGCGCGGGCTCTCTCTCTCTCTAATACACACACACACACACACACACACACACACACACACACACACATATGCATATATAATCTTTCTCAGCTTAAAATCTTCCCCTGACTTCCTAGCTCATGCAGAATAAAACCCCAGGTCATCAACATTACCTACACAGCCTATAGCCTGGCTGTTGTTGTTGCACTTAATGAATTGGAACATGAGTACAACACAACTTATACTCAGCGTGTACAACTTTTTCCTTTGTTTACTCTTCCAACTGAATAAGCTTTTTTCTGCTCCCTGAATATATCGAGCTTTTGCCTTGGAGCATTCGCTCCCACATTCCTTCAGTGTGACGCACACCCCGCCCTGCTCCTGTGTGGCTAGCTCCTTTCAGTCTCAGAACTATCCCACAGCAATATCTAAATTAGACCCGCTGTGTTCTGTCACCATCTCATCACACTTTTCTCTTTCGTAGCTCTTAAAACAATTGATACTTACTTGTTTATTGTTCTTTACTTCTTTCACTAGATTATTAACTCCATGGAAGCAAGTACATGTTTTCCTATTGATAAACTGTATCCTCAGTTCATAGTCTCCTGCTCACCACCCAGGGTATACAATACATCTTTGTGGAAAATTGAATAACTGACTGCCATCAAAATTGGGCACGACCAGTAAGCTGTGAGCAAGGCAACTTGGTGAATAGCACACTGTCTTCTACTCTGGAGACAACAGTCCATCTGGATTTGATCAGCATTTGGGTATGTGATGAGACAAGACAGCAAACTATGATGCAAAGTAAGAATCAATAATATTTGTTAAATTAATCACGAGTTGAAGGTCCACCAAGGCACCAAAGCATTTAAAATCCAGGATTCTCATGTTAATATTCAGGGAGGAATAAAAATTCAGTATCTATTTAAATGACGTGGCTTAGCTAGAGTTATACATACAAAAGGGAACATATCTCTTGGAAGACATCCGAGTACTACCACAGATATAAGTATGGAAAAACAGAACAAAAAATTCTGGTAAACCAATTACCACCCCCAGAGAAAAAGTTGTAATTCATACCTCTCCCTTAAATCACTCACTATTAAATACAGAGAGAACCATAAATCCAATTAATAATGAACAATAACAACTTCCTACCTTTTGAGTTCCTAGCATACACTAAGAACTCTGTTCAGTGCTTCCCACACATTCTTTCGACCTTATGTCTAGCCATACCAAGTTTGGAATAATTGGACAACGTGACATCATGGTCAAGAATATGGACTTTGGAGTCAGAAAGTCTTGGGTTAAAGACCTAACTGCCTGTAAAGGTTTGCACACATTAAAAATTTCTCAGAATCTGTTTCCTTCTTGAAAGGTAGAATTGGTAATCATTCATATTCTGAAAGGGTACTGTTTACGTAAAAGAGAAAATGTATTATTCACTAAATGTTCTGTCTGGTGCTTTTCAGTTTCTTGACTCCATGAGCTCATATTCACCTTTTATAATGGAAGAAAATAAAGCTTTGACAGGTTCAGCAATTTGTCTGACACCTGTGTGGTCCCAAAGAGTATGGATTTTCCAACATACCTTGTTGCCCTTCAGATGAAATCCACCTTTTGAAATGTGTTAGAACTGGAACTCATATAAAGAGGGAGACTTCAAGGGAAACTAAGGGAACAATCCCATTTACAATTGCATAAAAAGAAATGCCTAGAAATAAAGTTAACCAAGGATGTAAAAGACCTGTAGTCATAAAATTATAAGA
The DNA here is from genome assembly GCF_014108415.1 of Molossus molossus. NCBI lineage: Eukaryota > Metazoa > Chordata > Mammalia > Chiroptera > Molossidae > Molossus > Molossus molossus. Next base: position 17,823,357 of record NW_023425377.1, read on the forward strand.
AACTGAAGAAAAACATTGAAGAAGATACAAATAAGTGGAAGCATATAACGTGTTCATGGGTAGGAAGAATTAACATCATTAAAATGTCCATACTACCCAAAGCAATCTACAGATTCAACTTAATTCCTTTCAAAATACCAATGGTGTATTTCACAGAACTAGAACAAATATTCCAGAAATTTATATGAAACCATATAGACCCCAAACAGCCTCAGAAATCTTGAAAAAGAAGAACAAAGTGGGAAGAATCATGCTACCTGATATCAAACTATACTATAAAGCCATAGTAAGCAAAACAGCATGGTACTAGCATAAAAACAGACATAATAGATCAAGGAACAGAATAGAGAGTCCAGAAATAAATCCTTGCCTTTATGGTCAAATAATGTTTGACAAAGAAAGTAAAAACATACATTAGGGTAAACATAGTCTATTCAATAAATGTTGTTGGGAAAATTAGACAGATACATGCAAAAAAAATAATAATAATAAAACTAGACCACCATCTTACACCATACACAAGAATAAACTAAAAATGTATTAAAGATTTAAATGTTTGTCTTGGAACAATAAAAGTCCTAGAGGAAAGCATAAGCAATAAAATCTTGGCCATCTCTCATAGAAATATTTTATCCTGATAAAATTTTTTATTTCCTTGAGAAAAGGAAACAATAGAAAAAATAAACAAATAGGACTACATCAAGCTAAAAAGTTTTTACTCAGCCAAGGAAACCATCAACAAAATGAGAAGACAACCCAGTGAATGGGAGAACATATTCACCAATGATATATCTGATAAGAAGTTAATATCCAAAATTTATAAAAAACTTATAAAACTCAACACCAAAAACTAAAATAACAACAAAAAATTAACAACCCAATTTAAAAAATGGGCAAAGGACCTGAATAGACACTTCTCCAAAGAGGACATACAGGTGGCCAATAGCCTTATGAAAAGATGCTCAACATCACTAATCATCAGAAAGATGCAAATTAAAACCACAATGAGATATAATATCACACCTGTCAGAATGGCTATCATCAATGAATCAATAAACAAGTGTTGGTGAGGATGTGGAGAAAAGGGAACCCTCATGCACTGTTGGTGGGAATGCAGACTGGTACAGAAACTGTGGAAAACAGTATGGAGTTACCTCAAAGAAATTAAAAATAAAACTTTGTGATGACCCAGCAATTTCACTTCTGGGAATATATCAAAGAAACCCGAAACACTAATTTGAAAGAATATATGCACCCCTAGGTTCACTGCATTATTTACAATAGTCAAGATTTTGAAGTAGCCCAAGTGTCTATCAGAAGATAAGTGGATAAAAAAGCAATGGTACATTTACACAATGGAATACTACTCAGCTGTAAACAAGAAGGAAATCTTACCAATTGCGATAGCATGGATGGACCTCGAGAGTATTATGCTAGGTGAAATCAGCCAGCCAGAGAAAGACAAATACCATATGATTTTACTTATATGTGGAGTCTAATGAACAAAATAAACTGACAAACAAAATAGAAACAGACTCATAGATACAGAGAACAGACTGACAATTGTTGGGGACAGAGGGGGAAAAGGTGAAGGGATTAAGCAAAAAAACGTGGGACCCAAGTGTGCTAGTCCCTCAGGAGGCACACTTCCCTTTTACCTACAGCTCTCAGAAGCAGCACACACCACACAAAGGTCAGACACGGAACCAGGCAGGGTACGTGTCTTCCTGACCAAGGACCACATGGCACCCTCTATCAGGGCATCCCCAGAGGCTCTGCCAAAGGGCCATACAAATACCATGTTGAGTTTCGTGTGCTCTGCAGTCCTTTCCCATAATGTATACATCTACAGAGTTTAACATATGAAACTGTTAGCTGTTATCTATAGCTTGGTTATAATTAAATTCCAATTCGGAATTATTTAGATAAGAATTAAGAATGGAACAGAGGAATTTGAAAAGATGAAGGGACACTGTGAACCTTGCAAAATTGGGCAAGATATCACACAACAGGGCATATCTCTCTCCCCCAATTCCCTCCCTCCCTCCCTCCCCTCACTCCATTCCTTCTCTCCCTCTCCCCTTCTTTTCACGGATTCTATAATAGTTCATTGAGCACCTTCTTTGTGCCATAATATGTATCCAAACACTTAACACAATGCAAAACTAACAGAAGTAGCTCTGAGATGCTTTCTTAAAGTTTTACGCAACAAGCACGACGGGGCAAGGAGAAATGAAGGAGATTTGATTCCCATTAAGTCCACGCACACTCGCTAAGTGGCTGCTCTGTATAAGGCCCTGGGAGCAGAGCGATCCTAGAGCCCTGGAGACAGAGATGAGGGATGGAAATAGCAGCACATTCACAGATGGCATATGAGAGGGACACCTCCGGGTATAGGGAGCAGCAGTCATTTTGGCCCCTCTTCCTCAGCAACTCCAAGATGACAGAGTCAGCCAAAGAAAGCAACCGACACCAAAGCAGAACCTATTTCAGCTCCAAATTCTGGTCAGTCCCATTGGAAAAGACACCTTTTCATTGCAGTGTTTCTCACCTGGTCTTCAAATACTTGTTTTCTTCCTTTCAAGAAAAAAAAAAAATAATAATAATAAAGCAAATTGCTCCAAGTGATATCACCATAGCATCCAATGGAATCAACTTCAGCCAGCCACGTAGCTTACCTTACTCAATGGCAGTTTTTGTCAAATGCATCATTCTACAGACTCTGGGGCTCTGGGAAAGCAAAGGAGGCCTCCCTAACCAGGATGCCTTCTGGAAACCCATCAGAACAGGCCCATAGAGGCTCAGTAGCAAAGCAGAACGCACCATCTGTCCTTTGGTTAGCTCTTCTACAAAGAAAAGTCAGAGTGCTTCTCCAGGCCTAGAGCGGCGGGATAGTAACCGAAGTCATGAAAGCAGAAACATTTCTCTTTTAGCCGTTGGTGTCTTTGATTCTCTTCTAACTCACTTGGGTATCCTGAGTGGGTACAAACATCTCTCTTCTTCCATCACAGTGTCAAGAACCCTATGTACAGAATAGGGTAGCACTAGTTCAGGTTCACACTCCCAACCCCTTTACTCTGAAAGTCAACCCATCATGGGAGATATTTAGAAGAATATTAAAAATAAGGTTTCCATAAGGCAGCAAGATGTAATTGATATGAAAATCCAAAGTAAGATATCACATCAAAATATACAGAATTGATAGAGGAACTACCCAAGCATATCCTGACTGGTTTCAAGATACTTTAAGGGTCCAAGGATATGAGGGGAAAAGGGATTTGTGAATATATATTTTTGGAAGAAGATACTACTTTCTAATGTCAAGCCTAATGAAAAAAGTCTTCACGAATCCAATCGGAGAACTTGCCATGTGTTCCCTATCACCGAAGTCATTAGACTTCTTTTTTTTTTTTCCCCCTTTAAAAAAGAGCCCTATCACCAAGGACCAAAGAATTGTGGGTTTGATTGTGATCAAGGGCGTGTACCTTGGTTGCGGTTTGGTCCTGGACCCTTTGTTGGGGTTGAGTGGGAGGCAACCAGTCGATGTATTTCTCTCACATCAATGTTTCTCTTTCTCTCTCTCTTCCCCCCTCTCTCCCACTCTACTTGAAGATAAATGGAAAAATATCCTCAGGTGAGGATTTTAAAAAATTATTGAATTTATTGGGGTGAGATTAATAAAATTATATAGGTTTCAAGTGTACAGTTCTATAGCCTCTTTACATTATATTGTGTGTTCACCACCCAAAGTCAGGTCTCCTTCCATCACCATCACCATTTATCCCCCCTCTTTAACCTCTTCTACCTGCCCCCACCCCTCTTTCCCTCTGGTAATCACCATCCTGTTGTGTCTGTGTCTGTGAGTTATTTTCTTAATCCCTTCACCTTTTCCACCAGGAAATTTGGAGGGCACTGGAGGGGGGGAGGGCTGCTAATTCAGAAAGAGAGTGCACTCTGAGAACTTGTCAGGGGAAGAATGTATGGTTGGTTTTCATAAATCTGACATGGGCCAAGCAGGAGAGAAAACTGTTGTGGAGTCATCAGAAGTCCTAAGAAGACCACTTGGGAGATAGGAAGTGTTCACGTGGAATGGAAGGAGGTGTGGACCCCCTGTCCAGGGACGGAATGCCTTCCTGCCTTTTCCATAGGAGTTACAGGAGATGCATCACACTTCCAATGCAGGGAATCTCCAAAGAAGCCAGAAAATGATTCATGAAGAAGTCAATGCAGCCATCCATCACTCTCGGAGAGCACAACGTCACCCTGGCAAGTGGCAACTGTCCCACCCTCCACCACCACCCTGGTAGGGCCTAAACCTTTTGCCAACAGCTAGCACATTGGGAGATGCAAGTAGAGACAGCGGAAACAAACCTGACTCCCCCCAAAAGTAGGAGCCCCAACTAAGGCTGCAGCCAGGGAAAAGAAACACATACTTTGAATAAGGTTTGAATCAATAAATACCTTAGATGAGACATTTAACATCTCTAAACTGACCTTCTATGTTGTTCCTTAACATACCACCACACTGGTTACAACTTTTAAGTGGCAGAAATCCCACCAGGAATGATCTGAGTTTCCATGAGGGTGGTAGAGAAGAAGACCACCACCATCAACTCAAATGTCGAAGGAATAGTGAAGACAAAAATACGGCTGCCTTTTAATTATATAATGAGCTGTGGTTATTCACATTCCAGTTTCACGTGTACTCAACACGCACTTGTTGAGTGCCAAGCGCTGTGATAGACAAATGAATGCAATGGTGAGTGTGTCCTGCAACAGAACTCTTGCCCGCAACAGCTCACAAGGCAAAAGGGATAGGATGGGGGCTGCCTGACACAACCTGTTCTTCAGAGCAGATTGACATCCAGAGGAAATGCGTTGGGGTAATTCCTACTAGATTTGAATTTCAGCTGCTCCACACACCAGCTTGGAGGAAATCTTCTAGCTATTTTGCACTTGAGTACTCCTCCCTTATAAAATGGAGATAATGTGATCTTCCTTTTCAGATTGCCAAGAAGATTTACAGGAAATGTATAGAAAGCACATAGTATACTTATTGACCAATAAGATCTCAAAAAGTAGTAGGGGACGTCACCAACAAGAGGGTGATACACCAGTAATCCTTTAGAATCAAACAGACAAAGTAAGTGGATCTTGCCAATAAATATCCCCATCATAAAAGTCCAAATGAAAGATTTAACAGAAAGAATTCTTCCTAAATAAGTTATGTCTCTAAAAAATTCCCACTCAATTGACTGTAAAATTACTATTTCCTGAGCTTTTATGGTATAAATAATCAGTACCAAAAAATCTAGGATTTAATCATCGTGTTTCATGTGTTTTAATTGTCTTCTTGCACAAAATCTTATCTCCCAAACTGTAAGAGCTCTGAAGACAGAGCAGACAATACCATTTTGGAATATTTGCTAGAATGTTTCAGATCTTCAACAAATAAAGACAGGATTCAATAGAAAGCACTGAAGTTTTAAAACATGTCAATGTACATAAATGCAGCCTATTCTCGGCTCTCACTATAACCGCAAACACAAACATGGCAGTCTTAGTAACCTCTTCCTAATCTGGGAAACATTCTCATCGTCAGAGCAGAAACACTTCTTGATACCTACGAATCACCTCTAACTGATGAGAAACTTCTTTTGGCCACGAGGTGGGCTCCACACGTTACAAGGACAGGCAGGTAGAGAACAAACTTTCTCAAGCTGTTCTTCAAGTTGCATTTCAACACGGGACCTCACTGAGTGTGCCGATGGCATCTTGAAAAGAATTTCATTAAATGTTGCTAACATGTCATAAGATCCCTTAAATGGAAGGGTAATGGCTCATAACATTTGTAAGCTTTTTAATTTCATGCAATATGAGCAGCATAATCAGGACCTATTAAAGTCAATCAACTGTGCCAAGTGGGGCTACCCACCTTTGCTTTTGTTTCTATTTTCCTTGTGGGCACACGCCCCGTGAACCCAGTCCCAGTGTTATTCTCTGAGGCTAACACTGGCGTGTGACATTCTGAGACGAAACCATCACGGCCGCATTTGCATGTGAGGGCTGAATAGACACCTCCTGAGAAATGGCTTTCGGCTTCTGGCAAAGAGAGAGTTCCCTTTCCCTTTGCCTCAGCTCAGAAGGTGCAATCCTGGTAGACTTCAAAATCAGTCATCTGACCAATGTAACTGGAATGAATATATGGAGAGGACTATAAGGAACTTTATATTTTCAATGACATAGAGGTGTTCAAACTAGCAATCCTTCAAGACTGGCCTCCAGGTTTTCTCCTACCGGGCAACCTTGCACGATGACAGTGGCCATGTAGAAGGGCTAAGTGCCAGGCATTTTTCTAGGCACCCTGAATATGTTTTCTCATTTAATTTTCAAAACGACTCTCTGATACTGTCGGTTACCTCGTATTATGGACAGGGAAACTAAGGTCTGAGATGTCAAGTAACATGGACCGAGTTACCAAGCGCGTAGCAAAGCCGATCTTGAAACCCAGCGTCAGAGTACCTTGAAGTGGCGTGCGCTTTGCTCCTCTGCTGTATTGCCGTCACAGTCACCCTGTTGCAGGTCTTGCCATGGCGGTGGAGGTGTCCAGAGAGGGAGGTTCCACGCTGGGACCGCCACAGATACAGGGGTCATCTACAATGGCAGAGGGCTGCAGAGTGAAGCAGGGTGAATTGGTCCCACAGTTGAGGCAGAAAGTACATTTCCAAGTCAGAGAAGCAGAGCTGGGTGTAACAAACCCGCTCAGGGCAAGGCCCCAGGCAGGACGCTTCGGAAGTGAGGAAGGCTGAGAAGAGGTTAGGAGTGGAGTGGAGGCTGGGCCAGGGAAAGCAGCGTGAGACTAAGACTGAACACCTGGGAGGGTTCGAGTTCCACTCTGCACACGTCTGAGGGCTCAGTGGAGGAGGGCAGGGCCAGACGAGGTCACCATGTCAATCTTCACCGGGCGAATGGGCACATAGATGGTGTCCAAACACCGGGCGAATGGGCACATAGATGGTGTCCAAACAGAGTGTCTGCGTTCAATGACAAATTACACAAATGCTCAGGAAAACAGTCAGTTCTTCCCTAGGCTGCCATTAATGACGACTGCACCGGGAAAACGTACAAATCAATGGTGTTGCACTGACTGACACGCATGCCCTCTATAACAGCTAAGAGATGGGAGAAAAGAGTTCATCTTACCAGTAAGAAAAATTTATCTAGGAACATTTACTACACTGTGAAAATTTATCTAGGAACATTTACTAACCATATTGCAAATACATTAGTTGGGGTTGATAAAAAATGAAAGAGCAGTTCAAGGAATAAGGACGGCAGTGAGGTGTTGCTCTTAATATCTTTGAAGAACTTGAATTTAGAATGAAGAAGACAGAATCCCTTCTTCAGAGAGGTTCCCAGAAGTAATTAAGCCCTAATACTCTAAGGCATCCATTATACGTAACAAATTAACTTCTCTCCTATGAATCTAGGATGGTACTAGATCTTTGGAGAACTGGAGAAATTGAGAAAACAGTCATTCATATTTTTTTATGCTCTGTAGTTTCAAATTAGGATCCAGAGTTATGAAAGGCCAAGTTATGTAAAAATCTGGACTTTCTATAGGTTTTTTAAAAAAGTTCATATTTGTTCCATTTTAATGAGATCAGAATGAGAAAAATCAGAAACTTATAGTCTGAGGTTCTGGGCAAAACTATATCTACAGAACCTAAGTTCTCTAAAATATCATGACATCTTTCTTGAATCAGGTTTAATTAGCAAACAGATCCTTAATTATTTCCAAATAGATACTGTAATACAATCCTAACAGAAGGTGTGACCAGAGAGAAGTAATGGTGTAGTGGGAGATGGTACAACTTAGGAGACCTGTGGTTTGAATGAAGAACAATGGGCGACCGTGTAAGGGAACAGAGGCCATCAGAAGGAATTGGCCAGAGAAACAGTCATTGGCAGAGAAAGGAAATAAGATGCTCTCATCGTCATGAAACTGACAAGCATCTGCATGTGTCCTTGGGTTGCAGGGAAAGCAAGGTCGGCCAACAGCACAGACCAACATCTAACGACTGTTTACTATCCCAAGATAACACAGCACTTCAGTTAAGACCATGGTGTTAGAGTCAACATGGGTTCGGATATTAGATGTGTATTCTTCCTAACCCTTTCTAAGCCTCTGACAACTCACCTCTAAAGAGAACATCAAAATGATAGATCTCTCCTAGGGTTACCACCAGTAATAAATGCGGCAACTTCACATTAGTACTGTGGCTGTTAGCTATGACAATATGAGAACCTAATCACACATTATTTACATTCAAATCCGGCAAACATTTATGAGCAATTACTATGGGCCGGGCTCTTTCTAGGTGATTTTGCACATATTATAGTTCACTTAATCTCCATAACGGCAAATCTTTTAATATGTATTAAAGTTATAGATATTCAATATTAAAACGAGAGCAGCAAAAATCCTGCAGGCACTTAGGAACACTTTAAAATTGTCTAACCATTTCCTGGTAGTGATTTGTGAGTTACCTCAAGAACACAATGGTCCAGAGTCTGCAGACTCTTATTCCTCTACTCAGCACAGTCTCAGTGGTTCTTCCGGCCATTAGATGTACTGCACAAGGCTGTGCACACAAAGACACAGACACTACAGCTGCAGTGATGAATGACTTTTCAAGGATACTTTTTTTTAGAGTTTTTTTGTTTTGTTTTGTTTTTTAGAGAGATGGGGGAAGGGAGTGGGAGAGAGGGAGAGAAACATCAATGTGAGAGCACAACAGTGCTGGCTGCCTCCTGCACGCCCCCTGCTGGGGATCTAGCCCACAACCCAGGCAACCTTTCAGTACACAGGATGACACCCACCCAACTGAGCCACACCGGCCATGGCTCAAGGATAATTTTTAAAACAGCAGCACTTTTTGCCACATGGGCCAACTTTAAAAATCAAAATCAAGTAACTTTATCATATAGTCAGCATTGCTGAATCCTACAGGCTCACGAGTCCCGTGATGAGCTGTGGCGATGGGAACGCCAATGGGAACAGTTCCCACTACGTTCACCCACGGGGAGTGGGCAGCTGCCTCACACCACCCACGACTGTGTTGGCGCTGCCCACCTTTTCATACCGACCCTGTTCTAATGTTATCAAGTCCTGGTTTGTTTTCACTGATCTTCTTCCTTCAGCTCCCGAACCAGAGAGCAGGTAAGAGAGGATGAAAGAAACCCTGTGATTCAGTGAACTCTCCGTGGTAGCAACAGGAAGCATGGGGGTGGGGATTCCACATCTCAGAACACTCGCATGGTAAGACTAATAAAAAAATTATTAAGAACGCTAAGAAATACATGAAAAGCCTTGGTTTGTTAACAACGGACGTCAAAACTAAAAGGGACCTTCCCTGGCCAGTTTGGCTCAGCGGTTAGAGCGTCGGCCTGTGGTCCAGAGAGACCCGGGTTCGGTTCCCGCTAAGGGTACATACTTCGGTTGCAGTTTGTCCCCGGCCCTGGTTGGGTCGTGCGGGTGGCAGCCACTCGATGTGTCCCTTCACGTCCATGTTTCTCTCTCTTTCTCTCTTCCTCTCTCTCCCTTCCACTCTATCTGTACAAAAAATGGAAAAATATCCTCCGGTGAGGAAAAAAAAAAAAACTAATAAGGGACCTACATATCCATACAATGATATGAATACATATGCATTCATAATTTAAAAATAAAGCCAGCTTCATTTCTCATCTATTAATGAGCTATGACCTAAAGATAATTCGTTTTCCGTAACATTCCTGTAATATATTTTAATATAATTGCCTGAGCCTTAACTGAGGCCTAAAACCAATATACCCAGCTTGATCATGGAAAACCACAATTATGCTACATTTGTACATGTCTTTTACGACAGAGAAATGATGCTTTATTCCCATGACTCTGATGTCACAGAATGGAAGCTGTGGTTTCCTCCACGGTCTACCTCTGGCTCCGTCCAAAATGTAACAAATACATCGACAAAACATCTATCAGTCTTAAAAGCTTCCTTTACTTTGTGGACCATTTGGTATTTGCCCAGAGGAAGAATCATTGCTGATAAAAACAGAATCATTCATGGAAAAAGAAAGTCCCACACTTATCATTTAGGTGACGGCCACGGAAAACTTCAGTGGCGCGTGTGTGCAGAGCATAAAAGGGTCCACTCGGCCGCGTCTGGCCACACAATCAAAGGACGTGTCGGTATTTGCTTACCCTTTCAGAAGGCAGAGGAGTGTTATCCCGGCCCTGAAATGACATCTCCTGAGAAATCATCAGTGTCTTTGACAGTGAACACGTTTTTCAAAATAAAGACGAACAGTGCAACACACCCACAGCGCTGATCATGTACTGGGCACGGCGAGAGCTGCCTGCAGAGGAGAATGTTTATGGTTTTTTGTTTATCCTCACCTGAGGACATTTTTGCATTTCAGATAGAGCAGGAGGGAGAGAGGGAGGAAGAGAGAGAGAGAGAAACATTGATGCGAGAGAGACACATCGACTGGCTGCCACCCACACGATCTCCACCAGGGCTGGGGACAAACTGTAACCGAGGTACATGCCCTTAGCGGGAACCGAACCCGGGTCTCTCTGGACCACAGGCCAACGCTCTAACCGCTGAGCTGAACCGGCCAGGGTGAGGAGAATGTTTTGATTGCAGCACTGAGAAAATATTTTTTATAAGTCACTTTGTTTTTGGCTAAACTTTTAGGAGGAAAGAACATCAAAACTTTTAAGCATGTAAGAAAACATCCTTCTGTGAAGCTAACATCTCCCTTTATTATTCTCCCCAGAGACTCAGCAGGGATTCAGGTATCACCGGCTGTGAGATGCACCTCAACTGAAATAGGACTCTTCCTACCATTAACAGAGTAAATTCATGACAGACTCTGCTGTGTACTTTCCGCTCTTAAACGTTATTGATGAAATAAGCGAGAAGCAGCCTTGCCCCAGTAGTCATTGCAGGTGGCTGGGATGCTCCTGAAATGGTGACAGAAGACGCGGAGGGACCGCGGTGGCGAGGAACAGAAGCTCAAAGATTTAAAGGGCCAGCGTGCCAACCCTGTTCTCGTAGACGTCACTGGCTGTGGCACACAGCCCCACACCTGGGAGCCCAGGAGCCTGTGGATGGCAGGACCCTGGCCTCGGGGCCTAACTGCAAAGTCGGGAAAGATGGGCGTTGAGGACCACTTCTCTCTCTCCCGGCTGGTCTGGCCTGCTGCCCCCTCCGCTCGCGTCACACAGCTGCTCCAGCCGCCTTCCCCGTAGTGGAATCCTTGACATGTGGCTGACACAGACAACCAATCTATAAACATCAATACGAGAGAAACGTCTCTTTATCTCCCTGCCTCAGAGGCTCTTATTGAATCTTTAAGTCAGAAGGATCCTAAGAGAACATTCCTTCATTCGTTCAAAACACTGCTTTTCGCCCATGGCAGGCAGCAGTCTAAGTACTAGGGACGCAGTGGTAAACAAAGCAAACAATATTAGCAAATGTGAACAGTAATCAATTATTATACTGAAATTTTATATAGAGGTATACTCAAGGCACTACTCTATAAAAAGTAAAATTTACATAATACATTTTATATAATTATAACAAATAAATGACCCTTATGATCCTGTAATAAGCTTATGAGGTAGTGCTGTTATTATGCCCATTTTACAGATGAGGAGCAGGAAAGGTCAAGACAACACAGCTAGTAAGTGATAGTGCCAGGATTTCACCAGGAGGTCGGTGTCCCCGAGTCCCAGCGCCTGCTCCTCGACAGCAGGTAGTGACTGTCTTTCTCGGTCCCTGCCATCCTGGGGATTAGACGGTAACAGGATAAGCAAACCAGGTAAGCATGGAAATATTTAATTGTATACTATAAACACACATATAATATACAGATAGAAGTTAATATAACTGAGGAATTGATGTATGACAAAATACAATGACATAACAATAAAGCTCCGAAGGGATCTGTTTTCAACAGGTGGTCAGGGAAGGTCTCCGGGAGGAAATGCCGTGATGAAGCGAGGCCAGGCCTGCATCCAGTCTGCTGGTCCAACCACCCCCACGGGGAGACGGGGTGGGCCGGGCAACGGGCTGAAGCGCCCCAGTCCCCAAGCACAGTAGCTCAGCTTCCATCTGGTCCCCATCAGGGGGCGTCACGTGCAATTTGACTTAAAAAAGATGCCACGGCTTAAACAATACACAGTGGTGGACGAGCACTGGTCACATCCAACCTCTTCAGTTCACGTGTAAAGAAACAGAGGGAGAGGCTTGACTTGCACGGCCACTGCTGATCACGTCAGCACCGAGGACAGAAGGGAACACAGATTCCCTGGCTCGAATCGAGGGCACTTCCCCGAGGGCCAGCCAGCCAGCCCTTCCTGGCCGCCCCACCCGGGACACTGTATTAACCTCCAGGGAGTACAGAGAGAGGGTTTATCCCAGAGACTGTGTTCCCGTCTGGAAACTTCATCCCCAACTCCAGGCTGAGCAAAAGTAACTACACACACACCGCCCTGTCCCTGTTTTCTGCTAAACTGCCCCCCCTCTGCCTCCTGTTCAAATGGCCTTTTTTCTTTTACTTAACCCTTTTTTTAACTTCAGATTTAACTTAATCTTTTCTTACATGTTACCGCACATATTTCTTCCAAGCTACTGCGAATCCTTTGTGTGACTGTGGGTGTGCCCAGGGTGGGTGAGGGAAGGAATATTTGCCACGTGGGTTTGGCAGGAGTACACATTTATGAGTCTTCAAATAAATGGGATACTGATGCTGGACCTCTGGACACTATCACATGACAGGCAACAGGAATGAGTCTGGGGTAGCCCACCTGCCTGCGGGCCCTCAAATTATACAACCAAACATGCTCAGCCTCATTGGAGGTTCAGACCTTCTTCTATGGAAACTGGCTGCTGTAGTTATCCCTGAGATCTGACCAAAGCCCTCAGTGACTCCTACATTTCCAGCATGACCTTCATTTAAGAGAACCAAACCCAGTCAACTGCTTCCAAATTTAGGGAAGAACAAAATCCCCATCAGCCAACTTTGATTTAATTCTGAGGCAACCCAAAGTCTCTGAATAACGATCTGTTTCCCAGGTTAAACAAACCAACCTGCCATAGTGCCAAGTGTTGATGTAGTCAGACTTTGCGTATCCATTAAAAAAAAAAAAAAAAAAAAAAAAGAGTAAGCAGCCAGTTCACGCTCTTGTCCTCAATAAATTACGACGTGTAAAAAGGGAGATACATTTCGGGAGTGGCAATCAGCTTCCCAGTGCAGATGGGCTTACAGACAGTCCTTCCAATTTTTAATAATCTCCATAATTTATGTGTGAGCAAAGAAAGGCAAAGATGCCGACTGCATCCCTCTGACTTAGTACAAATCACTTTTATTTACTCAGGCAATACTTCATGGTCCAGTTAACTTCTTAATTAAAGACAGCAAGATGTTCATGTTCCATGCAATTGGCACGGAAAATACTGTTTCGCGTGCAATATGTTCTGCTGGGAGTTGACGCTGGTTGGCTTACTGGGGAGAAGCCGCCACCTTCGTGTGGTTTCTCAACTAACCAGAGACACGGCTCTTCTCATCCCAACTCAAACATCCTCAGCGGAGGGTCTTCAGACAAGCGGAGGTGCTTGTCTGCCATCCCACGTGCCTTTATTTAGCCTCCGGTAGAGGATGCGAAGTCCCAAGCTTCGCCTTCCTTCTCCTTGTCTGCCTCCTCCCCCTCCATGGTCTGTGGTGGTGAGGAGGATGAAGACAAGCAAGGCACGTTCTAGGAGACTCTGGATGGGAATGGCTGTAGGAGGCCAGGGCCTCAGCCTCCAGGGTCTCTGAGGCTGCTATCGCTGGTCACAGAGCTTGCATACTATCTCAAAACGCACAGGATCAGACCTCTAGGAGAAACGGAGGCAAAGGAGAGAGAAACAAGGAGGGACGAACAGGGAGGTGTGAGTAGAATCCTAAGAAGTCACCCTCATTTCTGGACTCCTGCATGATGAGATACATGCATTCTTATCTCCCTACACCAGAAGTTGCATCCTCAAGGAACCTCAGGGGCTCATTACAGAAACGAGTGAAGAGGTTGGGCAGGAGACAGTAGGGACTGGTGGAGACTGCGGCAAACTGGAGAACAAACCCCCATCCAAAAGAGGCAGCTGCTACTCAACTTCAGTTCTGGGGAAAATCAAATCTCTTTGCCAGAGTTTCTGGTTTTCCAGGAGACTCAGAAAATGTAGATTTTTAAAGAAAAGATGCCAAATCTTTAGGTATTTAAATATTAGAAACAGATTTATATTAAAAGGAAAACACTGTGAACAGCCTACCCTATGGGCTGGATTCAGTCTGTAAGTTCTATCCTAAGCCTTCACGTCAATAGTTCACTTAATAGTTCCTAAGGTGGGTCACTTAAACGACTTCCTTTGTGAAGCAGAGAACATCCCCTACGTGACTAAATTAGACATGATTAATCTCCGTCTGGTATTATCCACTGTTGTTTCCAGTTTCCTTTTCTTAGGGGGTCTGAATTCTCTCAGAGACTGACCATGTCTTCCAGTGAGTTGTTCCTTGTAACAGGGAAACAGCCACATGTAACTCAACGTACAGTGTCACAAGAAAATGAATCACCACGCAAACAGTGTGCTGGGACAGGAGAACACTGAGCTCCCAGATTTTTGTTGTGACCTTCCCTGGGTGTCACTTGGGTCCGGCCCACCTCCTTCCTGAACCTGAGGGCCCCATACTGCAAATGAAATGGCCAATCTCACTGAATTCTCAGGGGCTCCCCCCGCCCATCCTACACATGTCTCGATAGTTCAGGCTGATGAAATAAGTCTCCATTCACACCATTCTAAGATCCAAATGGAATTTTAAAAACTCAGCCTTTCATGACACCAAGAGATAACAGACACAAATGTGAAAATCCATGGTGAGAATGACCTGCTTGGAGTTTCGAGGACTAGGGAGCAGTTTTTCAACTTCCATAAATATTGACAAACTGGGATACACTCAAACTCTCCTTTATCCGCAGAATTCGGACTTCCATGGGCCCCACCACGCAGACCGGTTCCTATCCAGCACCGCCATTGGCGTGCTTGTTTTATCTTTAAATATTTTACATATTTTGCTTGTTCTATACCACAAAATGAGTGGGAATGTCCTTGCTGGACTGAAGTATATAGAGGTTTTTAAAAGATGTTTGACATATACCATAAAACTCTCTCTGCGTGTGTGTGTGTGTGTGTGTGTTTAATGGAAACTGTGCCGGTCATCTACGAGTGTCAGAGCTAGCAGACATGTTTAAGCAAAAGAATGAGATAAAAAGGAATGGACATTGGGAGAGTGTCACTCCGGGAGAAAACTTTTAAACTAAAAGCCACCGGATATGCAATGGGTTTTCTTCGTGGGCAGTGAGCTTGTGGGGAAGAAGACGTTCGAGAAGAGGGTGAAGGGCCATTTGGTTGAGAGGAAGTTCAAACGTCAGATGAGATTTGTAATATGTGATGATGATGATGATGCTCATAGTGAAAGTTACCATGGTCGTCGTCATCATCATCATCATCAGAAGAGGAAGAAAGAGGCGAGAGGCAGGAGTCACCATTTCTGAACGCTCATTTCATCTCAACTTCTGTAGTAAGCACTTAACAAACATTATATTATTTACAACCATCCATGACGTAGGTATTAATAACATCTCAATTGCCTGGCTAAACTAACAAGGATTTGTCCAGTTAAGAAATTGCTCAAAGATCACTCATTTGTCAAAGAGTACACTGGCTGCACCCAAGGCCAACACTACAGTACAAGAGTCACCCTGTCCCTTGATACAGGCAACTTCTAAGAACCCAATCTGGATATGATTTCATAATTTTATAAACAGATTTTGGTAGATAGAACATCCTAAAATACGTGAGCTTTTTTTTTTTAGGATGAACATTATTTATTTATTTATTTATTTATTTTATTATTATTATTTTTTTAATCCTCACCCGAGGACACTTTTCCATCTTTTGCACAGACAGAGTGGGAGGGAGAGAGAGAGGAAGAGAGAGAGGGGGAAACATCGACGCGAAAGGGACACATCGAGTGGCTGCCACCCGCACGACCAACCAGGGCCGGGGACAAACCGCAACCAAGGTACATGCCCTTAGCGGGAACCGAACCCGGGTCTCTCCGGACCGCAGGTGGATGCTCCAACCGCTGAGCCAAACCGGCCAGGGCATAGGATGAACATTTTTGAATGACATATAAATGCTCTTAAACCTTGTATAATCATTTTCTACTTTATTCTCATAAATTAATTTTTAATCCCTCCTCCAACTTCTTTTTCTACCCTCCTCTCTTGAAGTTCTACATTCACTGTAACAATGGGCTAGGGTCCTCCACGCACCCCAAGTGCAGTCTGAAGTGGGCATGGACATCACTCCACTGTGCAACTTCCCCTTCACTGCAGGCCGGGTACGAGTGCAATGGATGCTGGTTCCCTTTCCCTGACCACTTTCCATCCAGTTACGCAGAGGCACCATCTAGTTCCAGCATCGTGGGAAGTCAGGTACAAGTCTTCTCTGAGTGAGTAGGGTTCTGCTCCTTTTGTCCCAAGTCATACTTTGAGATCGAAGGTCTCCCTAGTATTCTTTCATTCAATCTATCCTAGCAGCAGCTCCTGCCAAAAATGTGTAGTTGCATTTAGCAATGAAAAATATGCCTAACACATAAAAATAGAGATGTAAACAAAGAGTGTTTTGGCATTACATCCCTTAACTTTACACATATCCGCACTAATGAACTCCAGCGATATTTCTAGGGACAGGCTTGTCTTCGGATGTGATGGTAGAGCAGTTAGTTAGTGTGTGTCCTTTTCAATCAATTTTCTGTGCGGCATGATACTTTACCACTTAAAAGCTATGTCATCCATGTGGCTAAAGCTAGAAAGTCCCGGGGCTTGCTGTCTATTCCCAGATGGAAGTTTTTATAGAGATAACCATTTTCTTATCAATTTATCTTCCAAAGTGATTACTATCACACTAATCCATTTGTAATGACTTTACCAAGGTTGCAACCTTCAATAATGAAATCAGATACAGTATTGAACACTGTGTGGATTGCTTAACCAATCTCAATTCATCTCGGATCAATGAAACACAAAACCAAAATGAAGTCAAGTGCTGCTTCATTAGTTATCCTCACTCAGAGGGGCTGAGTAATCACATTTAACTGGACACGGGGAAAGCCAGGAGGTGCCCCATAAAATAGAAGCAGCTGTGGCCTATGGAGAAATGCTATTGCAGATAATTCTATAGAGAGGTGGTCTGTAAGCAATGACCAGGTGCATCAGAAAATAATAAGCTGAAGATGGTAGGTGAGGTTATGATGCAGTAAGTATGGCCAATTCTACCGACTGCCTGCCCAACATCATTCCCAAGACCTCTTGCTACTAGACCCCAAGTGTTGATCAGTGGGCAATTATCTCTGCTTGAAGTACCAGCTTCTAGTGCCGTTTTTTTGCCTCTTTGATTCAACATATATGTTTTCACTTTTTGTGACATTTTCAAGAAAGACTAATTCCACCTTTGTTGTCACACAGAACATGTTATTCTGTGTTTTCTTCTCTGTGGTCTGATGTCATCCAAAGGAAGAACAGTCAAGGTCTATGCCCTGAGCCACTTCTAATCTCTCTCCCCAGTCAACGCAAGACACAGCGCAACTGCAGGCGAAACCAATCTTATTCTTCAAGATGGATGATAAATAAATGGTTAAAAAAAGATCTCGATAAAACGGCAGACACGATTTATTCTTAAAATTATTTAGGTATGCACATTGTCTGATTCTATTTATATAAAGTTCTAAAAGATGAAAGAAAATGTATGGAACAGAAAGCAGGTCAGTGGTTGCCTAGGGACAGGGGTGGGGGAAGTAGTGTGGATGCTGGAGGATGAAGGCATGGCAAACTCTTAGCGGTGACACATCTTCATCATCTCGATTGTGGTGATGGTGTCACAAGTATGTATGTATGTGTGTGTGTGTGTGTGTGTGTGTGTATATACATACTGATTACATTGCACACTTAAGTATGTGCAGTTTATTCTACGTAAGTCATACCTCAAAAAACATTAAATTTTAAAACATTATTTAGATATAAAAATTTACTCTTAATATGTTATTTGGAGGAAAAAGTACAGAATAGCATGCAAAATATGGTTTTGTTAAAAAATGTACTCATGATAGATGGCTGAAAAAATACCATAAATTGTTAGCAGTGCTTGCTCTTGCAAGATAAATTTAAGAAACACTTTTTGTTTTTAATGATGCCTTATTCAGTTTCACAAATATTTACTGAGCACACACAATGCACTCTGAACTTAGCAATAGGGCTGGGGAATGTAGTAGGTAAAATCCAGACACTCTCTTGCTCTTCCAAATTTACCTTCTCCAGCAAATAAGAATGGCAAACGAGCCCAGCTGGTGTGGTTCAGTAGAATGAGCTTCATCCCATGGACTGAGAGGTACAGGTTGGATTTCCTGTCAAGGCACATGCCCAGGTTATGGGCTTGATCCCCAGTAGAGGGCGTGCAGGAGGCAGCTGATTGATGTTTCTATGTTTCTCTCCCTCTCTCTCTCTCAAAAATCAATAAAAATATACTTAAAAAAAAAAAAAAGAATGGCAAATGATGTTGGTCACAGAGGGAAAAACAGGATGGACTGATTGAGAATTGAGAGGGGTCTTTCTAAAATGGTGATATTTGAACTGAGACCAGGTTGACCAGAAGGAGCCTTCATGAAACACATCTGGTAGAGGATTTTGTAGGCTCTAGTGGGAAGTTTCTATTTTGTTCCAGGTGCAAGGGGAAGCCCATGGAGAATCCTTTGCCAAGGGGTGGAGTGACGTGGCATTTTGAGAAGACTACTTTGGCTGCAATTCGGACCATGAGGCTGAGGGAAAGGCAGCAGAGGGGAGGAGGCTGTTGCAATGATGCAGGTAAGAGGGGGCGGTGGCTTGAACTGCGACTGGCACGTGATGGAGAGCAGATGGACTGAGACGTGTTCCAGGTAGAGCTCACCTGACTTACTGATAGACTTTATTATGTATGCCTTTCTGTATGCAAATATAATATTTTCTTCAGTTGGAAGATATTTATTTTATTATAAGAAACATAGAAGGCTAAAAAGGTTTGTTTACTTACTATATTTTTGAAAGAAAAAATACCTTAAGAAAAATGGGAAAACAGTGAATTTTAACACTGTATTTTCTTTGAAAGTACTGAATTTTATCTCATTGGATTTTCAATATTAAAATAAGTTTTTTGAAAGGATCATTACTTTTTAATCTTCCAAGAAAGTTATCTTTGAGCTGTGGTCAAATGACTCTTCATTTTCTAAAAGGCTGGTTGAAGTATTTGCTAAAAGTTCAATTCCTACATATGCGCCTGAGACATACCAGGTACCCTTTTTCAAGTCTTCTAAAATACATTTCTCAATTCCTATATATGAATCTAATTCTGCACACAAAAAACTTATTTTAGGATATTTTACTTAACACATATCTACTATTCTTCTACCCATGATCTTAAAATCTGCTGTCATGTACCACATATGATTTAGCCAGACCATTTATATATTTATGGAAATATCACTAATACAGCTTGGAGAGATTAGCAAACTACAGCTTGCAGTCTATATTTGTGTCCCTTGAGATACTTTTTTGCATTTTTAGAGTTGTTAAAAAAGTAAAAAAACACCTTTAAATCTATACCATCTGGCTAATACCACTGTAGAAAAATGGCCAGACCAAACTAGTAAGCTAAATGAGTTTAATATAGATAAAATTATGACTCTTAAGTGCAATTGGTAATGCACACCGATGATTTAACTAACCAACTTGCCCGGGTGGGAGAAATAAAGGGAGATCAAGAGCATTGAATATAACAGGTATTTCCGAAATGCTTAAAAGCAACTGTGCCCACTCAGTCCAAAGCAGAATCATCACCAGGACCTCCTTGTTACGGTTTCATGGCCAAGTCTGTATCCCCCGAGTTTCAGTTAAATTTTATAATCATTGTGTGCAGAACCTGATTTGCTTATTTTGATGATTTTAACATCATGGCTTCCTCTCTTTTACTAGGCACATCAGGAAATACATTTATCAGCAATTCAGTAGTTGCACTCAGTTTAATACAACTCAGTAGTTTAGAGAGTAGGCAGATAAAATTACCCATGGCATCAAGTTGCTGAATTTCATTAATTGCTCTAATCAATGCACATGAAGCAAATGATGCTTTGGGGGAACTTTCCTCTTATTCTCTGCTGCAGGTGGACACGAAGCAATCCAAGCAAAGCAAATGTAGTAATAATCCCCTCCAACCAGCAAATTCCACCACCCACT
The DNA here is from genome assembly GCF_014108415.1 of Molossus molossus. Lineage (NCBI taxonomy): Eukaryota > Metazoa > Chordata > Mammalia > Chiroptera > Molossidae > Molossus > Molossus molossus. The sequence continues at coordinate 17,843,770 of NW_023425377.1, forward strand.
GAAAAAGTAAAAATAGAAACGAAAGAAACAAATACCAGTCAAAAAACCCACTCATAAACAAAACTTAATTTTGATAATATTGGTTCATAAAAGCCAGGTATCTGGGAATCGCTCTATCGTGGCAAAGAGAAAGAGGGAGAGAGAAACTTAGGGATGACACTGGTTAACAGAAAAGCTTGGGAATTACGTTCTGAGCGGAAATCCTGCGGCTTTGGACTCGCTACTTTTCCGAGCCTCGGTTCTTTCACTGAGCTGTGAGCACACTCAGACTTTAGACTTCAATGCATCTCATTACCTGGACTATTACCCCTTTATACTCAGCTGAGGCCCAGGCAGATTTCCCGGGGTTTAGATTCCAGAGGAGCACAGAGTCCTTCTCTCGGCAGGAACTTACCGGCCGGGACTGGATTTCTTTGGCGTAGAGAGGTTGCAAGAATTCTGAGTCTCCTTCTAGCTTCAGGCCCTTGTCTGTGATTCTCAGGTTTCCCATTCCGTCCTGAAAGAGAGGCAGACATGGCATGAAACATGCAGTGAGTCAGCACTTCAGAACACCTCGGACTTTCAAACATTGAAACCAAGGTACTGCCCAGCCCCAGCCCTTTCTTGGAGAGAGTAGAAGGAGGGAGCGTTGGGGCCAAACGAATACATAAACTACTAGGAGGCAGGGTCCAATGCAGTTACGCCTACTGTGCTGTTTGCTACTTATTCTACGGAAATTCTACCCCAAGCAGCCCGTCCGCCCCCGTCATCCGCTTGCCCAGATGGAGGAGCCTCTTTCGCTAGGCAGGGCAGAGAGGCTGGAGGCAGGGGTGAGTGGGCAGAGAGAAAAGGTGTTTCCCCAGGTTAACACCAAAGATCCTTTTTTTTCTGAAACTCTATGCAGGAATCACAAAGTGGCCATCTGTTGGTCAAATCTAGCCTTCGGACATGGTGTGTTTGGCTCACAACACATTTAAGAAGTCAAACCAGTTACTAACATTTTCACTAATAGTTTATTATAGAAACATTAAAATACATACAAAAGTAGGAAGAATAAAAAGCAAATATTTATGTACCTTTCATATAATATCTTCAACAATTGTCCATTTATGTCTCTTGTTACCTGTTACACCCACCATACTGCCCCTCCTTTGCTTAAAATTAACCATAATACAATTACCATGCTGAAAAAAAAAAATGCGTACTATCATCAAATACCCAATGTCAATGTTTGGATTTCATTAAAAGTTATTTTACCTATTTTATTTATTTGAATCAAGTTCTACACAGCAATTGGTTAATATATGCAATACTAGGTCATCTAAATTTTCCTAAGTCAGTCAATTTCCCTCTTATAAATACATACCTAAACACACACACACCATGTATTTGATTTTATAAATAAAACCTGTGATTTTTCTAACAGCATTGCCCCAAGTTTAGATTTCGCTGAACACTGCCATAATTTCATATAATGTGTTCCTGTGTGCCCCCAGTTTCAATAAACTGGCAGTTAAATCAAGAGGTTTGATCAGATTCAGACTCAGTTTTCTAGAAAGAATCCATCCCAGGAAATGGACTGTATTAGTTTTCTATTGCTACCGTAACAAAAACCCACAAACTCCGTGTCTTAGGATAACACACACGTAGTAGTATCTTACGGTTCTGCATGTTAGAAGTCGGACGCGGCTCTCAAAGGCCTAAAGCAAGGTGTCAGCAAGCTGCTGCCTGTCTTTCTGGAGGTTCTAGGGGAGACCCCATCCCTCGACTTCTTCCAGCTTCTCTAGGCTGCCGTGTCCCTGGGCTGGTGGCCCCCTCCACCTCCAAAGTCAGCAATGGCTGGCTGAGTCTTTCTCACATCCGGTCACTCTGACAAGTCTGCCTCCCTCTTCCACACCCAGATAGTCCAGGATCATCTTCCTACTTTAAGATCACCTTATTAGCAACCATGTTTCACCTGCAGTCTTAATCCCCTTTTGCCGTCTAATTTACCATCTTCATGGGTTCGAGATTAGGGCATTGACATCTTGGAAGTGGAGGGCGTCTTTCTGCCCACCACATGTGGTACTGCTCTCTCAAGAGGCAGATGGTGTTTTTTGCCGTGTTGTCATTAGCCATTGGTGCTCTTCACCTGGCGGATCTGTTATCCCTAGAGATTTACAATTGGTGATAAAATAATTCTATTATTTCTTCTGAATTTATTAGCTGGGGTATTCTAGGAAGAGAAATTGCATGTCATCAACCACACATTTACACTAAATTATGGTTTATATAAAAACTTGATAGATGCTTGATTTTTTTTCCTCCTATATTTATTGATCTCCTAAAAATATTGACGTGACTACCTAATATCCTCCAAAGATGACCAATGGAATTTTTGTTTCACTCCAGGGCAGTCTTTACCCTATTGATGTTCTCCCTGTCCTATCCCTGTTCAGTAGGGGTCTCTGCAAGTTCACTCCTAAGTCCTTGTAATAGGACTTGGCAGTCTTTTTCTTTTCTTTTTATCCTCACCCGAGGACACTTTGTATTTATCTTCAGATAGAGCAGGAAGGAGAGAGGGAAGAAGAGAGAGAGAAACATCGATGGGAAAGAGACACATCGACCCGTCGCCACCCACACGACTCCAACCAGGGCCGGGGACAAACTGCAACTGAGGTACGTGCCCTTAGCAGGAACCGAACCCGGGTCTCTCCAGTCCACAGGCCGATGCTCTAACTGCTGAGCCAAACCGGCCAGGGCAGGACTCGGCAGTCTTTAGTGGCCCATAGCTTCTGGTATGACAAGCTGTTCAGGGTTATCTTACACACGTGCTGCTCCAAGCTTGGAAGCAGCCATTTCTAGAAAAAAGCTCTGGTTCATTTTGGTGGAAACTGGCGTTTGGAGATGACAAGCTGGGAGCGATGCGTGCTCACTGCTACTGAGTTAGCCTTTGTAAGTTGTGTTCTAAACAGAAAAGACCATGAGTTGACACAAACCTTCAGTTCAAACTCAGGACTTGAAGGTTTTCACTTAACGTCATGGATCGTGCAATGTTACTACCTTTATTCCCCACGAAAAACCCGTGTTCTCGAGACCGCCACCGCGATCCTTCGTTTGATGTAGCCCACAGTGCGCACGGAACAGTTTTAGAACACGAATGACGTTATCACAGTAACTCTATAATTAAGGAAAACAATTTAAAATTTGTCTTTAAAAAGCATTTAAAGGATATCCTACTAGGGCAGTTCAGGCAAATTCCTGGGTTTCACAGTCCCGGGCAATCATTCTGTTCTGTGCGGTTCTGCCACCGACCTGATGTCCAGTAAGGTTCAATCGTTTCTCCCCACCCCGCTTCAATTTTTCGTGACTGCTTTTTAAAAATCTAAGTTTGTTTTATGGATTTGTAAACTATATAGCACCAAAGTCAACTCTGCAAAACAAGACAGTGTCAAAGAAATCCAGCGTCTTCTCTCGTCCTTCCTCCAGGTTTTCGTGCTCAGTCCAGGTTCTCCAGAGAAACGGAGCCGACAGGACGTGTCTGTGGACGTACACGCTCTCTCACACACACAGACTCTCTCTCTCATTAATTTATTTTAAGGAATTGGCTTATGAAATTATGGAGGCAGACAAGTTCCCATGTCTGTAGGCAGCAAGCTGCAGACTTATCTTAAGAAAAATCACACACACACACACACACACACACACACTTTAAAAAAAATGTACGGCCCGGCCGGTGTGGCTCAGTGGTTGAGCAGGGACCCATGTACCAAGAGGTCACCAGTTTGATTCCAGGTCAGGGCACATGCCCGGGTTGTGGGCCCAATCCCCAGGGGGGGCGTGCAGGAGGCGGCTAATCCATATTCTCTGTCATCAATATTTCTATCTCTCTCTCCCTCTCCCTTCCGCTCTCTCTAAAATCTTTAAAGAAAAAAACCAATAAAATGAAAAATGTATTCTTCCATTTTGCCAATAACATTAGGAAGCAGAATGGTTTGAATAAAAGAGTCCAGATTCCCAGCTCCTCGTGGGAACTGGAATTCCTGGCGAGTCCGAGCCGCCTGCACCGCCAGCTGGGTTCCTCCCTGCCTGGACCGTGCCCTCCAGCCCACCGGTCTCCCGGCCCGTTGTGCTCGCTCTGCTCAGATCCTGCAGTTTCTCACTCGAATCTACCTGGCACTGCCATGTGCCCGCACCAGTACTTCCAGTCCAGACACTGCACGGGGTGCTGGTGCTGGTGCACGACTCGCAAAAAAGGGGCTCCTTCCCCATCCCTCCTCCACAACAGCATTTCAGCCCGTGGATGCAAATACCTCTTCCAGGGTGATACTGTTCTTCTATGGGTGGCATGCCATCTGTGTGTTTCTATTTTTGGTACTCTAGGGTACAGTTCTGCCAAGCGCTCCCCAGACGGGGCATTTCAAACCCAGTGTGAGAGGCAACAGGCTGACGGCATGTTCATGTCACACCAGCAGCAGGGAGAATCCTCAACAAAAAGAGAAAAAGAAAAGCGAATATTCATCCAAATGTTTCTCCTTCTCCTCTTACAGTGTATGCATAGATCCTCTATCCTTCCCATTTATTGATGACTCACTGTAAGCCAATTACAATACTCTATGTTTTTCATATTTAGTATCTCACTGCCTTTATTATTACTGAAAACTACCATGTTATTTCCTGAATTTAATTATAGGGAAATAATCAAATAAATGTGAAAGTATTTGGCTATAGAGTTGTCAGTTATAAAAGGGGAAAAAAAAACTTAAACACTATCTAAAAGTTTCATGTTAAAAGGGTAACAGAATATGCTATAATAGAATAGAATACTATGTAGCTCTTGCAAAGAAAGATTTAAGAACATGGGTAAATGTTCATAATCCATTAAGTGAAATGACCAATTAAATAAAAAATGTATATTTCTACAACAGATATACATTCGTAGATATATAAACATTAATTATATGTGTACATAACAGGACATTTATAGAAGAAAATATACTGAAATGTTAATATTGAATATCTTTGTATGCCCAGGATATAAGTGTTTTTTTCTTTTACTTATCTGCAACTACTAATTTCTATAAATACCAATTATAATTTTAAAAGCCCTTAAGTTAGAAAAAATAAAGTTCTCATCACTGATTTATTTTTAAAATCAACATTTATCAAGAACCTACACTGTCTTATATGAAGTGCTATATATATGATCTCATGTTGTCTTCTCAATGATCCTATGAGACAGGCATTAATTTTCTTATTTTACATATGAGAACATTTACTGGCAAGTAACTTTCACCAAATCACATAGCTAATTAATGACATACTCAAGAATTTGAACCGAAGTCTTTCTATTTCCTCTAGATTATATACTCTTAGGCATTATTCAGACCAGACCGAAGTATACAAAAGTCATGTCTTTGGGCCATCTTCAACCTCAAGACTTACACCATCCATTCTTATAATGGAATACCTTTATTCCACCTTCCCAGGGTCTAGAGGCTCCTTATTATGACCCAACTGCCCCCCATGCCGGGAACAGGAGCAGAATGAACCCTCTGTCATTGTCGGAAAGCCTATTATACATATAGTAGTCCCTTGGTATCCATGGGGGATTGGTCACAGGATCCCACCCCCCAGGGATACCGAAATCCATCATCAAGTCCCTTATATAAAATGGAGTAGTATTTGTATATAATCTATGCTCATCCTTCTGTATACTTTAAATCATCTCTAGATTTCTTATAATACCTGATACAATGTAAACACTATGTAAATAGTTGTTATACTCTATTGCTTAGGGAGTAATGACAAGAAAAATCTGTACATGTTCAATCTGACCAAATCATGGTAGGCCTAACTACACAGTATGACAGCAACAATGTAACATTTTTTCGAATACTTTCAATCCATGGATTGCAGATGCAGAACCCGTGGGTATGGAAGGCCACCTGTAATTATGCGCTGTGAGCCATGGTGAGTCACAGACACAGAAAGTGCCTCTCAGCTCTGTCCTCTGAGACAGTTTATGTTACAGGTGGCACCTAGCCAAAGAAGAATAGTAAAGGAGGTGCCAGAATGATTAAAGTTTGAGAAATCCTCATCTAATCCAACAGTCAATGAACTCCTTTGTAAGAGTAACTTCCCCTTTGCTTAAATACCCGATTCGTTAGGAAACGCACTTCAATCCTGACAGATTTCTATCATTTCTTCCTGTTCTTGTGCATTGTCTCTGCATTTTTTCAGGCTCCCTCCCAGTGCTCAGTTCTGCCCAAAGGCATGTGGTGGGAAAGGCCTATCAGTGTGGATTTTTATTATTGGCCTCTATTTCCAAAATATCACACAAAGCAGATCAGAGTAGCCAGCTGATATGTTCCCACATTAAAGAGTCTCCTTTATAGCTTTGTAACAGTCGGCCTGGATTTGATACACATCAAAACAGCTTGAGAACAGGCTCATTTGAAGAAACCATTTCACCTTTAACTGCACACAAAGCCATGGTTATTGCTAAGGTAGGGGCTTTAGGTCAGTTTTGAAACAAAACTTCTCTCCCAGTAAGATGCATTTAGAAGAGTCACAGTTATTTCCAAAGTAATCAGAAAGAAATGGACCATTTTTCCCCCTCTACTAATGGTAACACTTCAATACTCTTAAAGGCGAGCATGAAAATTCTAGCCGCTGGACAGCGGGGCTTTGGACTGAGCCAGCGCTGTCCAGGGAGTGAGTGGTCCCAGCATCTATCAAGTGTACTTGAGACAGACGTGGAGGCAGGATTCCACTGCCATCCCGGTGAGGGTGGGGACTCTGTTTCCCACACACGGTAGTACAGCTGTGCCCCCTCCCCAGGCCTGGCACATTGCAGTTTAGAACAAATCACATTATTTTCCCAGTCCAGTTTAGGGTGGTCCCCTGTAAGGTCCTTCTGGGGAGACAGGGCCCGGGGCAGGGGCAGAAGGGGAAAAGGGGGGCATCTCTCTCTGGGCTTAGTCCAAGGATTATGGCATTGGCTCTGTATTCTTTATCTGCTCCAGACTGGCTGGTTGAATGTTTCAAATGGACGGTTTCCTATAAGGCGCGTGTAGAATAAAGCAATTTCAGAGTGGCTGAAAAACAGACTGAACTATTCATTTGTTTCCCTCTTCGTATCACTCATGGTGGCCCCCAGGCCCTTTTCATCCCCATTGCAAACAGGTCCCCGGGCTCTGTAATCACATGGCTTAGAGATTTGGAGAGCAAAGGATCAGAAGCAGTCCGGAAGCAGGGGTCCTTGCCTGTTGTACCAGGTAACCGTGCTGGGGGTCCTGGGGAGGGAGGCAACGGGAGAGGAGGAGGCATTTTCCAATGGCACTGTGGACAGGAGAGCTGTGATTTCCATGAGTTCTAGAGACCACTGACTCACCAGTGTCCCAGGAGGGGTTAGGGCCTCGGAGGGAAATGGGTTCCAGACACTCCAACGTTTCCTTCTTCCAGAATGACAGAGAGGTCTGCTTTCCAGACTACAGGGGCCATGTGGGAGGGACAGTGGTCGGTGTCCCCAGGAGCCTTCCCACTGGTGCTGGGCAGAACCCTGATCATCCTGAAAATCCTGGGGATGCGCAATGCCCTGCGGTGCCTTGTAGGTCGATTTGAAAAAAGAATGATTTCTGGCTCCTCTGCATTTCCTGCTACATCAGCATGAAACAGGGTTTTAATTCCATCAGCACATTTTCAAGCTTGAAGTAACGCCAAGTCCTATTTTAGTGAGCGGGTCTCTGGCTCGCTCTCACTGGGACAGTCTTACTGGCCAGCGTTACTTGGTTCGGGGTAAAGAGTGGAACAATGTGGTCTCAGCACAGATCATTTTAGAGGGTAAGCGTCGTGAGGGCTCGGGTTTTTGTTCACCGTGGCTTCAGTCTCTAAAACATTGCTGGGCTCGTAGTGTGCAATCCTCAGATACTTGCTAAGTGACAGAATGTCTTCATTCTGAGTGGCTGCATTTTGAAGGCATTGTGAGGATTACTACAATGATAAAACCCAGGCCTATCCCTTGGGTAGATTCCAATACATTAGAGCATACATTCTCAACTAGCGTGATGCAGCCCCCAATGGGCAAACACTGTTGATTGGGGGTATGTGAAAAAAAACCTATACTCTTTCTATGCATCAAGCACAAATGTGCTTATGTATCAAGTATGTACACAGTATATCTATAGCATGACGGTCTCAGAGGGTAAAACAATTATGTTTAAAACATTTTGAGATTGCTCCAACTTTCCTCCCTTTCATGAACAAAGGGTCACTTCTGCCTCTCATGAGTTGAGGTATCTTCTCTGTAGCTCCTTAGCCTGTAAAATGGATTGGAACAGTAGCTGCACAGCAAACAATAGCTGCACAGCAAACTCCTGAATGAAATATTTAACACCTTCTTCACATGGCACCTGCTTGTGCTTCCAGCCTTGTCTCTGGCCAGTGTCCCTTCACTGTCACAAAATATGCTAGCAATTTCCCCAAACTCTTTGTCTTTTCAAGTCTTTGCAAATGTCCCTCCCTTGGCCAGCAATACTCTTCCAAACCCTTTGGCTCCTCGCTCCAGTCCTTTGATTCTGGGTTAGATGCTTTTCTGCATCTGGGGTCCTACTCTGAGGTCCCCTTGTAGTCTGTGTGTATCTCTTTCATAGCACTTAGCACACGGCACTGTGGATCCCTTGGCATCTACATCCTTCCTCATTAAACTTCGAGTTCCTAGAAATGAAAGATACTGTGTCACCCATTATTCAAACTTTGGGGCTCAGTCCACTGTCTCTATACCTAAATTTGTGACTGCAAGAACAAAAGAGAACTAGGCTAAACCAGGGATTGTTCAGAAAGTGCAACATCAATGCAAATTTAAAACAGTAATAATCAAAGCTACCATTTCCATATGCATTAGAGAGAGCGCTTTATCAACATCATTTCCATGAATGAAGGGTAGGTATTGTCAGCTTCATTTCACACTTAAAACATCTGATGCTCACACACCGTGACAGTCAACTCCAAAACTGAAGTCTTTCATCAGCCCCATCGATACTGCATTGTAAGTTCTAGCTGTGTTCCCAGCCCTGGGCTAAATGCTGAATGAGGAAGTGTGAAGAGAGAGGTCCTCTCTTTTAGGAGCTTTTCTAGTCTAAAGGAACACACACACACACGAGAAACACACATGATCACAAGGATGTGGAGATACAGACACTTTCCGGTGAGTGGGTATACACAACATGGCACAGGCACTTTGAAAAAGAGTTTGACTCTTAATAAGTTAAATACCAAACAGTCAAAGAAGACTGAATACCTATCCTTCACAAACTCTTTCAAAAAAGTCACCAGAACCCAGCAGTTCCCTCTTAGATACCCATCCAAGAGAAACAAAAACCTGTTTACACACAATCTTGCACATCACTCTCTAGCAGTAAAATTTATAACAGACAAAAAGTAGAAATGGGGAGGAGTGTCCAAGATGGTGTAGGGAAACCTTGAACTCACCTGCTCCTGCAGACACACAGAACCTACAGCTACTCAGGCATCATTTCCCACCGAAAAACATCAGAAAACTAGGTGAACTGCTTCATGACAAAGGTAAAAGGAGCACTTTGAGTTGGGTGGGAGAGGCGGGGACACGCTCTCACCAAAAAAAACCCACCCCCAGTGGAGCGACACAAGACAGAGGTCTCACCCGCCTGGCACTCGCCCTGGAGGCGTGAAGGCTGTGCCCACGCCAGGCACTCCAAACCTCGAGATCTGCACCAGGCAGATGGGCCCCCAGAAGGTCTGGCTGAGAAAACCCACTGGGCTGGTGCCCAACAACTTAGAAAAATGAATGAATTTCTAGAAACATACTGTCTTCCCAGAATGAACAACAAAGAGATAATAGAAAATCAGAATAGATTGATTACTAGTGAGAAGATTGAATCAGTAAGCAAAATCTCCCAACAAACAAAAGTCCAGGACCAGATTTAAAGTCCATTAAATCTACCAAACAAAGATTTAATCCTTACCCTTCTCAGACTCTTCCAAAAAACTGAAGATGCTTCATAACTCATCGTATGAGGTTAGCATTATCTTGATACCAAAACCAGATAAGGACCTCTCTCTCTCTCTATCTCTCTCTCTCTCTCTCTCTCTCTCACACACACACACACACACAATTACAGGTCAATATACCTGGTAAAAAGAGATGCATAAATTCTCAACAAAATATTAGCAAACCAAATTCAACAATGCATTAGAAGGATCATACTCCATGATGAAGTGGGATTTACATCAGAGATGTAAGAATGGTTCAACATCTACAAATCAATAAACATACCATATCAGCAAAATGAAAGATAAAAATGTTATGATCATCTCAATAGTTGTAGAAGAAGTACTTGAAAAAGTTCAACACCCATTTACGATAAAATCTCTCAATAAAGTGGGTATTGAGAGAACGGACCTCAGCATAATATAGGTCATACATGACAAATCCTCAGCTAATATCATCTTCAATGGTGAAAAGTTGAAAGCTTTGCCTATAAGATCAGTAACAAGACAAAGATTCCCACTCTCAGTACTTATATTCAACATCGCATTAGAAGTCCTGGCCATAGCAATTAGACACAGAAAAATTAAAGGCATCCAAATTGGAAATGAGGAAGTAAAACTATCACTATTTGCAGAACAAATAGCACTATTACAGAAAACCCTAAAGACACTACCAAAAAATTATTAGACCTAATAAGTGAATTCAGGAAAGCTGTAGTTACAAAATTAATATACAAAAAATTGTTGTGTTTCTATACATTAAAAACAAACCAACAGAGAGAAAATGAAGCCCTGGCCAGTTTTGCTCAGCGGTTAGAGCATCGGCCTGCGGTCCGGAGAGACCCGGGTTCGGTTCCCGCTAAGGGCACGTACTTTGGTTGCAGTTTGTCCCCGGCCCTGGTTGGTCGTGCGGGTGGCAGCCACTCGATGTGTCCCTTTCACGTTGATGTTTCTCTCTTTTCTCTCTCTCTCTCTCTCTCTCTCTCTCTTCCTCTGTCTCCCTCCCACTGTATCTGTACAAAAGATGGAAAAATGTCCTCGGGTGAGGATTAAAAAAAGAAAAAAAAAAGAGAGAGAGAAAATGAAGCAATCTCATTTGCAATTACATCAAAAAGAATAAAATGGCTAATAATATGTTAAACTAAAGATGTGAAAGACCTGTACATTGAAAACTATAACACAATAATAAAAAAACTGAAGACACAAATAAATGGAAAGACATTCCATGCTCATAGACTGGAAGAATTAATATTCTTAAAATGTTCATACTACTCAAATCTGTTTACAGATTCAGTGCAATCCCTATCAAAATTCATGTGGCATTTTTCACAGAAGCAGATCAAATAGTTCTAAAATTTTCATGGACCCACAAAAGACCACAAATATCCAAAGCAATGCTGAGAAAGAAAAACAAAATGGGGGTATCCTGCTCCCTGATTTCAAACATATTATAAGATGATAATAATTGAGGGAGTTTGGTTTTGGTACAAAAACAGACGCATAGATCAATGGAACAGAATAGAGAGCCCAGAAATTAACCCACACATATATAGTTAATTAATTTACAAGAGAGAATCAAAGAATATGCAACGGGGAATAAATGGTAGTGGAAAAACTGAAAAGCTACATATAGAAGTATGAAACTGGGTCACTATCTTACACATACACCAGTCGACTAAAGACTTGGATGCAAGACAGAATCCATAAAATTCCCAGAATAAAACATATGTGGTAAGCTCCATGACACTGGTCTTAGCAATGTTTTCTTGAATTTGACTCCAAAGGCAAGGGCTACAAGAGCAAAAATGAACGAATGGAACTATATCAAACTACAAAGCTTTTATATAGTAAAGGAAACCATCAACAAAATTAAAATGCAACCTCTTGAATAGGAGAAGATATTTTCAAATCATATATACAATAAGGGGTTAATATTCAAAAATGTTAAAAAAATCATACAATTCTATAACAAAAACAATTGAAAAATGGGCAGATGTTCTGAATAGATATTTTTCCAAAGAAGACATGCAAATGGCCAACAGGCACCTGAAGAGATGGCCAACATCACTATATTAGGGAAATGAAACCAAAATCACAGTGAGTGATCACCTCACACCTGTCATAATGGCTATTATCAAAAGACAAGAAATAATAAGTGTTGGCAAGGTGGGAATGTAAACTGGTACAGCCACTGTGGAAAACAGTGGAAAGGTTCTTCAAAAAATTTAAAATAACATTACCACATGATCCAACAATTCTACTTTTGGGTATCTATCCAAAGAAAATAAAAATATAAATTGAAAAGATATATGGACCCCTATGTTCATTGCAGCATTATTTAAAATAACCAAGATATGACACTCATTGATCAATAGATAAAGAACATGTGGTATATATATGATGAAATACTACGCAGCCATAAAGGAGAATAAAATCTTGCCATTGTGAATACATGGATGGGCCCGGAGGGTATTAGGCTAAGTGAAATAGGTCAGACAGAGAAAGACAAATGCCACATAATTTTACTTATATGGAGAATCTAACAAACCCCACAAAACAGGACCAGACTCACAGATACAGAGAACAGACTGGTGGCTGCCAGAGTAAAATGGGTCAGGGGAATCAAGAGGTACAAACGTCCAGATATAAAATTAATTAAGTCAGGAGATATAATGTACAACTGGAGAATGTAGTCCATAAAGTGTATTAACTCTGTATGGTGACAGTACGTAGACTTATTTGGGGAGTCATTTAGAAATGTATACACATGCTGAATCACTATGTTGTACACTTGAAAAACGAATATAATATTGTATGTCAATTATACTTCAATAAAATTTGAAAGCCCGCCAAATTTCCATCAACCAACAAACAGATTGAAAACAGTCTCTCTCTATATATATATTTTTGCAGTTTCCAAACTTTTCGCTCTTTTATTTTTTTACTTTAAATGATTTTTAAAATTTTTCAATTACAGTTGACATACATTATTATATTAGTTTCAGGTGTACAACCCAGTGATTAGACATTACATAACTTACTCAGTACTCATCCTGATAAATCTTGTACCCATCTGACACCCTACAGTTATTTCAAAATATTATTGATTATATTCCCTATGCTGTATTTTTTAAATTAATTTATTTATTTTTGTTACAGATGTTTCTTCTTTTCCCCCCACTGATTCTCCGCCCCCCAGCTTTGTTGTCCATGTCCATTGTTCATGCACACATGCATATAAGTTCTGTGGTTTATCTGCCCCCCACCACCCCCTCTCCTGGGGATTGTAGGTGTGTACCCCACTCCCACGTCTCTGGGACTACCCTGTTCCTCAGACTGTTATGTTCATTATATTCCACAAATAAGTGAGATCATGTGATACTTTAAAACAGTCTATGTTTGCGCAATGGAATACCACTTAGCAATAAAAAGAAACGAAACGCTGATGCAACAACATCGGCAGACCTCAAAAACGTTACGCTAAATGAAAGAATCCAGACACGGAGCGCCCTACATTGTATAATTCAGTTTTTATATAATGTACAGTGCGGCAGATTTATAGAGACAGAACATAGATCCCTGGCTGTCCTGGGCTGGGAGTGAGGAGTGACTGTGTGTGGCTGAAGAATTTTATGGAGGTGACAAAAATGGTCTAGAACTGGATTGTGGTGACAGTTTCCTAGTCCAGTAAATTTACTAAAATTCACTGGAATCTACACTGAAAAGGGTAAAGTTTATCACCTGTAAATTTTATCTTAACAAAGTTGTTTTAAAAAAAGAAGAGTAACAGACATGTGATGACGTTCACAGAGAAAAGGACTCCAGTGGAGGAGACCTGTGTTGGAGTTCTCACGCTCAGTAAGGAAAACCGGTCCAGCCCGTGTGCAGGGAAGAGGCAGTAGTCTGGAGAGGGGCTGGTAGGGACAACCCTAGTGCTTGTCTCAGTCTGGCGTGGCGCTGTCAAAGGACGTGCTGACCAGTGTTCTGTCCCATCCAGCACCAAGCCTGGGGAAGGAGGAGCGTGGAGGAAGGGCACCCAGTTAAATGCAGAGTGTTCTGTGGTCAAGGTAATTAAATGGTGGGACACTCTATGAAGGTAGCTACTGACCTTCTTTTCCAGGGAGCAAGAGAGAGGACCACACAAGTCTGCAATGTCTGGGTCACAGCTTCTGATCCTGTGTGGCACTTGCTATATAACCCCAACTTCATTCATATTTTCTTTATCACTGATGCCAATTTATCACATTTCTTTCTCCTCCTTATTACTTCCCAGTAACCAGAAAGTGAAAAGTCATAGATTGGTTAGAACTGTGTGTGTGTGTGTGTGTGTGTGTGTGTGTGTAAGGTGGGGGATGTAAGACCTATATAATTGTCCAATAGCTTTGATGCCTCAGAGGGTCAGCATTCTGATTTCTCACTTAGGGTTTATAACAGCTCATACAGATGCTTTTTTTTAATCCTCACCCGAGGACATTTTTTGATATTTTGTTCAGATAGAGTAGGAGAGAGAGAGAGAGAAACATCAACGTGAAAGGGACACATCGAGTGGCTGCCACCCACATGACCCAACCAGGGCCGGGGACAAACTGCAACTGAGGTACGTGCCCTTAGTGGGAACTGAACCCGGTTCTCCCCAGACCTGAGGCCAACGCGCCAACCGCTGAGCCAAACCGGCCAGGGCTACAGATGCTTTTAATGATTTATCGATCCAAGGCCATGGTATTAGCAGAATTCCATACTTCCTGGTGCCGGTAGTACTTTTCCCGGGGGTGAGCCAATCAGCCAAAGAGGAGGAATTCCTTCCATACACACACACACAGGCAAGAAGCCTAATTCTCTTTATTTCTAAATTGCTTTATTTCTCCTTGTCCTTTAGGGTATACCTATCAGTTTCTTGGGAAGCCTTCTTTGATTCTTCCCAGTCCTTTGGAAGCCACCTTTCCTCAGTCTCTGGCACACACACACACACACACACACACACACACACACACACACACACACAGAGCATCTTGGTATATGGCTAAAGCATATGAGAAATCAGACTGCACGGGTAAAATGCTGGCTCCACCACTTAAGTTATCGGTACACTTTTTACATCTCACTCTTCCTTAAATAATAAGATAATGTTATCTTCTCAATCGAGGGATAAATCAGACAACCCATGTGTGTTAGTCCAAAAAGGTTAGCTTAGCCCTGGCCAGTTTGGCTCAGCGGTTGGAGCATTGGCCTGCAGACCGGAGAGTTCTGGGTTCAGTTCCCGCTAGGGGCACGTACCAAAAAAAAAAAAAAAAAAAGGTTAGCTTATATACCATCGTAAAAACAACAAAAGTCGCAATGGCTTCAAACAGGAATCATCTGGTTCTCACTCAGTCTCCTTGTGCGTGGAGTCAGCCTGTGGGGCTACGGCCTGGCCACCACTTGTAACGCTCCGCTCTCTGTCTTTGGGGGTATGAGGGACTGTATCTCCCCACCCACGATGAAGATGTTCCCACAGGGTACGCTGCGGCTCGGGAATGTGAGCATAAGTCAGCCCGGAGCAGCCCCCGTGACAGCCAGGGCGCGCTTGACCACGCCGTCCCGTTCCTTCCCTCGGGCTAGATGGAAAACCTCTGACAGGCAAGGGCCGTATCTCCCCTGTCTTTTCATCCCAAACACCTGTCATGATCCCTGACACAGAGACAGATGGTACCTCTTGACTGATGGGATAAAAAATCTGGTGTCAGCCACAAAGAGCCACGAGCGCAGCCCCCGATCGAAGCCCAGTCTGCCTGCCGCCCTGGGTACCACCCACCCACAGCAGTCCTGTGTTTGCAGGCCGTCTGGAAAAACAGCCAGTGCAACCCGGGCATGGCTGTGCACCTCCAGACTTCAACGAAAGATTCTCCTTTAACCATGTTTGCCGGGGAATGTAAGCACACCCCATGGAGTCACGAGAAAAGTGTGGCACCCGGGCTGCAGCTGGGACCTGCCGCCAGCTGTCAGCACAACCCTGGACAAGCCTCACTGCTCGGTGTCTCTCTCCTCTCCCCCCACAATGGCTGCTGGACAGTGCGCACAGTAAGCCTCCCCACTTAAAGCAAGCCTTATTCTCTGATGCGCAGGAAGGGATGTTCTCTGGACCATGACAAATTACAGCTGCCGCTGGGGACCAGTGCCCGCAACTCCGAAATGCTGCAGTGAGGCAGTTTTACCAAAACAACAACAACAACAAAACCCCACCTCTTAAAACCCACTCCCAATGCACACCCCGACCCAGGGGGGACTTAGGCTGAAAAACCAAAGGCAGCACACTGTTCCGACACAGAAACTTGTAAGCAACCTTTAAAAAGAGACATCGGCGGAGACTTTATCGATTGTCGGATGGGAAGAAAATGAGAGATGGATAACGAAGTGCCACCGGTTGCATCCCCTGTCCCTGGTGAAAAATGTGACCTTATGCATCCTGAGCTCTCGCTGATAAAGGCGGGACTCATTTGTCTTAAGCCAACACAAAAACAAGTAAGTGCAATATGATGAGGCCTGTGCCGCGTGTTCAGATTCGAGTCCGACGGCGGCCGTGCTGCCGTTTGGGAGCGGCTCCCGCCAGGGTGGAGCCTGATGGGCTGGCTGGCCAGGGCGATGTTATAGATGCGTGCTGCGGAAACACCTCCCGAAACAGACACGCCGGGAGCTGCCTGTCCGCTCTCCTCTCTGTTTTCATTAGGAAAAGTTGTCAGCTGTATGCAACAGTGTGTTTTATGAGACTTCAAGTTGCAGCTTCAAAGGGCCCAGTGCCTCTTTGATGCTTTGAAGGGATAAGTTCAGAACAGGAAGGCGAGTAGGTGGACTCCACACACTGGAGTCGTCTTACCTATTTTTCTTTCTTTTTCTTTTTTTCTTTTGTTTTTTCGTTCTTTGTTTTGATAGAGTGGGAGGGAGAGAGAGGAAGAAACATCGATGTGAAAGGGACATATCCAGTGGCTGCCACCCGCATGACCCAACCAGGGCCGGGAACAAACTGCAACCGAGGTACGTGCCCTTAGCGGGAACCAAACCCGGGTCTCTCTGGTCCTCAGGCTGACACTCTAACCACTGAGCAACCCGGCCAGGGCTCGTCTTACCTATTGATTTGGCCCTTCTGTTCAGGTTCTGATGTCCAGATTGGCCTGCCAGAGCACGGTATCAGATGTATCTCAGTCCTTCGGACATCTTGCCTGCCAGGTTCTACCATTACCTTTAACCTTCAACTAGCAAGAAGCAGCAGCTGTCCAGAGGTGATGTCTATTCCTGCTTCTCTGGCATGTACCCCTGAGGCCTCATGTTCTTCCCATGTTACATGCAAGTGTTCTCGAAACAGTGGGACAGTGAAATACAGCACAGGGAATCATTACGCCCTCCGAGAACCCTGTCTGCTCAGTGAACAAGGCGTGTGCTGTGAACATGTATATTTTTACGCAGCATTGCACAGCCGGAGCCCCGAGGCACTGTGAAGAAGGAGGGGCGGTGCCAGGAGAGAGGACGAGGAGAGAGGGCCGGCTGTACTTCCAATAGGAGGTCCAAGGAGTTGTCTCCGAGCAAAAACAAAAGAAGCGAGGGAGTCAGCCGTCGAAGATCTGGGGAAAGGGAGAACGAGTCTGGCGTATTTGAGGAACACCACGAAGACCACGGGGACTTCAGTGAAGTCACACGCACCCCTACCTAAGCCAGAGAGCAGTAGGGGATGATTTCAGGATAGAGGGGCCAGGTCAATAGAGCCCCTTGGAGAAGACGCTGTGGCACAGTCTGCACTTTTATTCTGCATGTGATCAGTGCCAGGGGGCTATGTTAAGGAGGGAGCGATAGGAACTGGTGTACATCTTCATTGAGATGAAGCCCAACAACACTTCCATGAAAGTACTGAACTAAATGTTGGTGAGTGAACTACCTTAGAATTGATTCCAAAAGCAATTTTCTAGTAAAAGAACTTGATAATCATAGATTTTACAATTTTGTTCAACTTAAATAAAAGTGTATTCCCCACTTCCTTTGCCTAGCCAAATTCACAGAGCACAATGATCAAGACCATGAGTTGTGAAATCAAAAAGACCCAATTTTGGGTCCAGGTCCCACCCCTTACTAGTTATCAGACCTCCTTTGGGTCATATATATCTATAAAATGGGGATCATGGTGTCCTTTGAGGGGTATGTATGTGTGTGCATGCATGCGTGTGTGTGTGTGTGTGTGTGCACGCGCACGTGCACATTTGATCTGCTTAGCGGAGTGCCTTGCACACGTAAATAGTCCATAGCACCATCCATCACCCTCCCCCCAGCTCCCATATCCGTCTCCTTCCTCCTTCCTTTTCTGATGACCTTGTCTACGCTCTGCCAGTCGCACTCCGCCACACGCTGTTTAGCACCCCCTTGATGTGATGTGCTCAGAGAGGCTGGTGCAAGAGGAAGGAGAAAGAGGGTCAATAGCGGAGCTGCCGATGTCAAGAGGATGGAGAAGGCGGGAGCTGTGAGGCTGCTGTGAAGAAGCAGAAAGGAGTTCGCCACTGAGTTTGTCCCAGACAGTTTCCAAGAGAAAAGGAAGGGATTAGAACTCACCCAGTACCTTAGAGCTAGCAATTCAGGAGGAACGGACAGGAGAAGGGCTGTTGTAGGGTTTGCCAACAAGGAGACCACCTTTCTCTCCGGGAAGGATAGCACTCTAATGATTTTAACTGCATAACATCGAATAATCAAATGTTAAGAAACTAAAACTGGTTAAAAGGATTGCATTTACCTTTTAACCTCATTTAATTGCTATGCCAGATATTACTCCCTCCCCTCTATCCATCCCTTACAAAGGGCAACTTTTATAGTCTGAACAGTTTAAGAGACCCAAGAACTGGGGTAATTCTCTGGGCAAGAAGAACAGACAGCATAGGAGATTAAGAATATATAGCAAACCAAATAAAATTACAAGCATTTTTAAAACTTTCTTTGGAACAGTAATCGTGATAGATAATTTCATGTGTCAATGTGACTGGGCCATTGTTTAGACCAGATGTTTAGACGTGACCAGATGTTTAGACGAATATTATTTTGGATGTGTGGGTGAAAGTGTTTCTGGATGAGCTGAACATCAGAACAGCTAGACCCAGTAAAGCAGACCCCTAATGTGGGTGGGCCTCCTCCAATCAGTTGAAGGCCTGACTAGCAGAAAAAGGCTGACCTTCCCTGGAGTGAGGGGGGGTTTTACAGATTCAAATGGAAACACTGGCTCTTTCTGGTACTCCAGGCTGCTGTCCTTTGGACTAGAACTTAAACATGAGTGCTCTTGATTTTCAAGTCTTAGGACTCAGACTAGAACTACATTATCAGCTCTCCCGAGTCTCCAACTTGCTGATTGCAGATACCGAGACTGGTCAGCCTCTGTAATAGTGAGTCGATTCCTTACAATAAATCTCTTTACACACATACTCATGCACACTCACATGTGTGCACATCCAAATGGTTCTGTTTCTCTGGGGAACACTGACTAATACAGTGGTAGAGAAGTATATCCCCACACTTAGTTACAGACAGAGAAATATATCAAAAAAGCAAGGGAGCATGACTCTGAATTAAAACAAACCTTCATAAAGGATTCATCCATGTTACATAATCTCCCCATCCACCACCCACTCCTTCAAGATGTGAGCCAACCATTCCCTTGGAGAGAACACAAGACTTTCTTGGCCTTTGTTTGGGAATGATGACCACCTTTGTCACTTCTGCTTCCCAGGCGAGGGAAACACCATTATGTGACAGTATCGGGAGTTAGCTCTCCAGCACTGTTAGAACCTTTCCTTGGATCTCTGCCAGAACAGATTGCCAGGCTTCAGTTTACAACGTGGTCATGTAAGAAGGAGCTGTGTCATGACGACAGAGAGCTCAGGGTAATCTTGACCTTGCTGGGAGGGGGGCGACCACAGCTACTGAGAAATTAACGGCTGAATACACGTGAACTTGTCAGGCAATTTGGTAAGTAGGCAACCTGAAGCTGGACGTGCTTCTTGTCATTAGGTGTGCATTCCATGTGCTTACAGAAGTGTCTTGAGAGATTTGCTTTGATTTTATTAATGGCTCTCTCTGTATCCTTTGTGTATAAGGAAGACACAGTAAGTCAGACTCACTGTTCCTACATTCTCTACAACACACGTATGTCAAAGGGGTTAACAAACAAGCCAGCTCCCTCTCTCGGATGCAAAACATGGCAGAAAGAAAGAGATGCAGGAAAGGAGAAGAAAGAACACAGCGTCCCTCGGGTCACGGTTAAAAGGTATGGCCGAGAAGACCTCAAGTTAACTAGAAAATGTCACGTGAGGAGCCCTCTGCTTTTCAAGAATGTCGGATAAATGCATTATGGTAACACATTTTTACACTTGTAAAACTCTTCCCATTACGGAAAAGAAAACCGTGTCCCCAAAGGTTCCATGGCACATCTCCCTCATTCACGGGCACTTTCAATTTGGGCTCCGATTCCATTATTCAGGAGACAGGAACTGGCCGGTGGGGACACTTCCAGCAACAATATTTCAGAATTAAAATCTAATTTAACCAAGACGACCCCTGGAAATTACCGAGCTCAGGTAAAAGGAAACACTTTGTCATCAACGGCCGTGTGCTGTTCCTTCCACCCAGAGGGTGCTGGGAAAAGTCTCCCATCATTTTCCATCACCTAAGCCACCTTTGTCATCAGGCAGTGCCTTGTGCGGTGCGAGCTGGGGTGAGACCCGCACGCAGCCCCACCTGACACGCGTGTGAGAATGAACCCGTCTGGGGGACACAAAAGCCATTTCCGAGTGGCTGGATGCGAGGGCATGTGAAGAGCTTGGGGAAAGGCCCAGTTTAACAAGTCACGATACAATGAAGATATGAGCATAGGGAATAGCTCAATATTTTCAGATTTAAAATGGTCTTTTTTTTTTCTACAGAGCAGTGAAATAGCAGCTTTAGTAACAAAAAAATCACAAAGACTCATTCCTATATGCCAGTTCTATTCTTCACTCCCTACATGAGCTTGGGCAAGTCACTTAATATTTTGCACCTCCGTTTCCTCTTCCATAAAATACAACTACACGCCCTGGCCGGTTTGGCTCAGCGGTTGGTGCGCCAGCCTGTGACCAAAGAGTCATGGGTTCGATTCCGGTCAAGAGCACGTGCCACAGTTGCGGTTTGGTCCCCGGCTCTGGTCGGGGTTGTACAGGAGGCAACCAATCAATATGTCTCTCTCACACTGTTATTTCTCTCTCTCTCTATTTCCCTCCCACTCTATCTAAAGATAAATGGAGAAATGTCCTCAGGTAAGGATGAATGAATGAATGAATGAATGAATGAAAATAATACAAATATACTACATAGGTGGATGGATGTGAGAAGTTAGCGTGTTTATCACCTAGCATAGAAAGTGGCAAGCTGTATGGGCTTTATAAATGTTATTTCCTTTTTTTTTTTTTTCAGTTAAAAGTAGGAAGAGATTTGGCCTTAACCTGCTTTAAGAAAAAAAGAGATTTTTCTTTTTAGAAAAAACAAAACAAAAAAGCCACCAAAAATACGACTTCTGTTAAAGGGAGAGATTCTTGAAGCTGGGAATCTTTCAGGCTTTCTCTTTCATAATCACGTCAGGCAGCAGAGAATGAGTTCTTAGCGGATCAGACGGAAACCCACAGAGTTATTTCCCTGAGGCCCAGGCCAGGCATGTGGGACTCACCTGAGTACGTGTCTGGATATTGGAAAGACCCGAATTCTGGGAAGCCAATCTCAGGCTAGCGGACCTAGTTTCTTTCTGTTGCTGTCGATTTAAGCTCCAAATCCTGAGACACACCACATCCGGCCGAGAAAGCCCTTCTATCAGGCAGCAGGCTACTCCCTCCCCACCCTGGATTCAGCTCTAGTCTCAGGGATGGTACAAGGAGACTCACTCTCAACTCCGGCCCACGATGAGAACTTCCGCAGAGATGCCTCGAGGCTGTCTCTAGTTCCTGGATGATGCCAACTTTGCAAACTTGAGAAAGAGGAACTAGAATGAGTAGCAGGGTTTTCTTGAAACTCAGCACCTAGAAATGCGCTTGCTGTATCCGTGATTTAGAAAGCAAAGGTCGTATCTACACAAGACATTTTAAACAAACGGGCTGGCCCGGCAGGTAGAGGAGAGTGCATCTCAGTTCGAGCGGATGGATCAGTGTGCAGCTCTCCTTCTAAGGGTCACGACGACACACTTCGCTGCCCACACCGCACGCGCAAGGGGCCAGGCTGGTTCCAGAGCTCCGCGCTCAGGAGACGGGTCACAGGGCACAGGCGGAAGGAAGGACCTTGAGGTTCCCCTGAGGTTGACTCCACCCCCAAAGGAGGCTGTGGAACCCCTGGACTTCCTTCTTCATGTGTAGCAGCAAGCAGTAAGCACTTAAGATGACATACTGTATCAAATGTGATTTGTATCAGTTCTCTCTCTTTGACCTCAGGGTGAATGTTTTTCCTAAGACTTGTTGTCTTCTCAACATGTCACAGTCTGACTCCTGTTAAATATCGAGCATGGGCATAAGACAAGGAACATTTCTAAGCCAAGTCCATGAACTTGGGGGCTCGGAGGAAGAACACGACTCTGCTCCAGCCTTCTTCCTGGTCCTCTGAACACATCCAACAGGTCCAGCCTCCGGGCCTTTGCATTTGCTGTGTGCTCTGACCAGAATCTCTTCCTCCAGCTGGCTTCATCACTTAATTCAGGTCTGTGCTCAGATGTCATCTTCACCATGAAACCTCTCTAACAGTGTCTGGGATAGCACACCTCTGTCCATCTGTGCTGCTGAACTGCTCAGCACCCAACACTCTGCTCTTATTTACTTGGGGATGGTTGGTACCCCCACTAGAACATGGCTCCACGGTGAGAGGGACGTTCCTTGGTATACTGCTGGAACAACGCCTGGCATATAGTAGGAGGCTAATAAATAAATGTGGTATCTTTGACAAATCACTAAAGCTAAGTCATTTTTTTTCTCATAGATAAATTGAAATAATGGTATCAACTGCCTGTAAGTGTTGCAAAGAAATTAAAATACTTTGAAAAACTACTTGATAATCCCTAAAATTCACAATTAGTCATTGATTTGTCTTTATTGTTAAGTAGCTCGTCTATTAGAGGGTCAGGTAGCGATGGATTTTGAAGCTTGGCCTTGATTTATAAACGTGTCCAAGAGTAGGTGAACCTCTTGAAAGTAGTAATCATATTTTTCTTTAGTCCTGACTTAACGTACAAACAATAAATTCTCGTTGAACGGCAGATGGATAAATGGATGGATGGAGTAAATAAGATGCCTTAATAGAGATGTGACAAGGAAAGCAACTGAGAATTAAGACAGAACACTAGATGTGGTAACAGATCAGCACCTGAAGGCTCCGAAACTCGGCACCCTGTAAAGTATCTGGATCAAGCCCCCGTCCAGAGATCCAAGTTGAATCACTGGTCGAAAATCAATAAAACTGTCATGGTTCATCAAATGCTCATAAACCAGAGGTCTACATGAGCCATGAATCCACTCTGTTAAATGACAACAGATACAAGGCCCTCAGGAGAGACAGGAATTCCCGTACCTAAGGGTATGGCCAGCGCAAGCTGGAAGGCAATGACAGGGACATTTTGCTAGAGGGGAATAAACAAGGGGTGTAACTAGTTTACCAATGCGTGGTCAGAAATGACACTGGACTCAGTCCTGCATGGGACTGGGCACTGGAGATCTCTTTCAAGCAAATGGTATTCTCTCTAATCACAGCTACTTCTTACATTTTATGAAATCCATAGTAAATGCAGGAGATCCACCGTGCCAACCATTTATTGTCGATGGTTCTGGTTCAGGAAAACACATGAGAACCGAATTAACTGAATGTATATCTGGATATAAAACTAAATAACCTTAGAGAAAGGGAACACCTTGGAGACTGTGTAACCCAATGCTTCCATTTAAAAGAAAAAGAAATTGGGGCTCAAGGCTCTGGGGTGACTTGCCCACAGTCCCACAAGTAGTGAGAGGCAGTACTGAAGCCACGATATCGGTCTCTGACTCCTCACCCGGTGCTCTTTCCTCTTCGCCTCCTGTTAGTGCCGAGCGATGCCCCAGCCGGTCAGACCTTCCGGAAGTGACCACGGGAAAGAACAACAAAACATCAAGTAATGAATTTAAACAGGGCCTTTACCTTACTCCAGAGTTGTGTTTGCAGATTCAAGAAATTTAAGCCATCAGAAAGAATGTCCCAGATACACAAAAATAAAAACATTCCTCCAATTATCATTTTTGTTTTTTAATTCCTCAATGTTTTCATTTATCTTCAAATAGAATGGAAGGAAGGGAGGAAGGGAGGGAGGGAGAGAGAGGGAGAGAGAGAGACACCCACATCAATTGGTTGCCTCCTGCACGACCCCCACCAGGGCCGGGGACAAACCGCAACAGAAGTACGTGCCCTTGACTGGAATCAAACCCACAATTCTTTGGTCCACGGGCTGACGCTCTAACCGCTGAGTCAAACTGACCAGGGCCCTCCAATTATTGAGAATTTCTTTTGGAGCCAGAAGAACTCTTAGCAATCATTAAGTACAATCTCCTAATTTTATAGATGATGAAATGGATTTCAAGGAGGCTACTTTCCCAGTATCATACAGCTAGTTCAAATAGAGACCCATCTATCTAATACAATTGTTTTTACACTATTATATACAGATTGTCCAACTAGCTGGGTATATGGGTCATGAAAATGCTATGAAAAAAAATTCCTTTTTATTCTAATAAAATCAAATGGATCTTCTAGCAAAAAAAAAAAAAAAATAGGTCCAATGGAGGCCAAGGGTACCTAGCATCTAGGAAAAATACTCTAGAGGTGATGCTGTCATTGTCTCTATAACAACTGAAAAACAATTCTATTTTCATCCAGTATGTGAAGCACACCTAGGCCAGACGCAATCCCAAGCCCGGGTTTAATACGGGGTTCTAGGAGCTGGCCGAACTTGCCCATGGCCTGACCTAAAGTGGACAATTTAATACATTTTTGTTGGATGATTGATGGCCACGTGGATGCACAGAAGGGACGAAAGGCCGATGGTAGATACTGAAAGGAAAGGCAACGCATTTTACATTTGCAGCATTTCTTGATGTGGACGAGCCACATCTCAAGTTCTCCGTGGCTTCACACGGGACCTGTGGCTACCAGACTGGACAGTGCAAATTCAAACCTTTTCTACCCTCTGCCATTTTTCCCAGAATTTTAATTTTTGAAAGCTCTCAGCAAGACTCCAGATCACCTTGATCATCTGGGCTGCAGTGACCTGCACGCTCTCTGTCAGCCCACAGCGCTGGGATCTGATCCGTGATCCCTTGGGTTTGGTCTTGGTCAGAGGTCATTCTTCCGGTGCCAGAAGCGGCCCTGCTTGCCCGAGGCAACCAGGCTCCAGAGGGAAAGCAAAGGAGGAGCCTCTCCTGCGGGGCTTTGGGACCAGGTGGCCTGCTCGGTGGGTGGCACTGGCTCCTTAGTCGCCAGCTGAGTGGCCCCATCAGAGGCCCAGCAGGCGATGTCTGTTAAGTCAGGATTAGTGAGGCAGAAGGGAGCCTCGGCCTCTTCGCACACTTGCTATCGAATAGGCCCCGGGGAGCAGAGAGCCCTGACCTTGGGTCCCCCACTCTTGCTCTGTGCCCGGGTAGGGACAGCCCTTACATCAGGTATTTCTATGAAATGCACCTCTTTAACATTCTCGCTCGCTCTCTTTTCTTTTCTTTTTATTTTATTAATTAATTTTTGTTACAAATGTTTCTCCTTTTTCCCCCACTGATTCCCCTCTCCCCCTCCCTCCCTGCCCTGTCCCCAGCTTCGTTGTCCATGTCCACTGTTCATGCGTACATGCATATAAGTTCTGTGGTTTACCTCTCCCCCACCACCCCCCTCTCCTGGGGATTGTCAGTCTGTACCCCACTTCCACGTCTCTGGGACTATCCTATTCCTCAGACTGTTATGTTCATAATATTCCACAAATAAGTGAGATCATATGATACTTGTCTTTCTCTGTTTGGCTTGTTTCACTTAGGATGATACTTTCCAGGTCCCTCCATGTAGACTCAAAGGATAAGAGATCTTTCTTTCTTACATCTGCATAGTACTCCATTGTGTATATGTACCACAGCTTTGTTATCCATTCGTCTACTGATGGACATTTGGGCTGTTTCCAGATCTTAGCTATTGTAAATAGTGCTGCTACAAACATGGGGGTACATATATTCTTTCTGATTGGTGTTTCGGGCTTCTTAGGGTATATTCCTAGAAGTGGAATCACTGGATCAAATGGAAGTTCAATTTTTAATTTTTTGAGGTAACACCATATTGTTTTCCATAGTGGCTGCACCAGTCTGCATTCCCACCAGCAGTGTGCTAGAGTCCCCTTTTCTCCACACCCTCGCCAACACTTGTTGTTTGATGATTTGTTGAGCTCTCTCTCTTTTCAATCCTCACCAGAGAACATGCTTAGAGAGAGGGAGATGGGGAGGGGAATGAGAGCGAGAGAGAAACATCCATGTGAGAGAGAAACATCACCTGGTTGCCCTCTGTACACCCCCCAGTTAGGGAATCAAACCCACCACCCGGGCATGTGCCCTGACAGGGAATCACACTGGCAACCTTTAGGTGCACAGGACGGGGCTCAACCAACTGAGCCACTCTGGCGTGGCAACATTCTCTTCTTCTTTTTTTTTTTCTTTATTGATTTTAGAGAGAGAGGAAAGGAGAGGGAGAGAGAGATGGAAACATCGATGAGAGAGAACATTGACTGGATGCCTCCTGCATGCCTCCCTCTGGGGATCAGGCCCACAACCTGGGCATGTGCCCTGACCGGGAATCGAACCAGCGACCTCTTGGTGCATGGGTCGGTGCTCAGCCACTGAGCCACACCAGCTGGGCAACATTCTCTTCTTATAACTTGCCTTTGGAATAAACCTGAAACTCATGGTAGAAACATTTCCATTTCTTTTTCTCCTTCCCTAAATTTCTGTGGGAGCAGGTACTATGACTGTCTCCCTCTTTTAACAAATGTAATAAGAAAACCACAGGCTACAGGAAGTCAAGAGACACAGATTAGCAGAAGTTTTGAACTGGGCCCTGTGGGCTATCTCGGGCCAGCAGAAGTAGTTTTTTGGATGGACACCGTGTTTTAAATAAAAAAGAAAATGAAACACAAACTAAGGCATGTGAACTGTGGGTTTCTCTTAAAAAATCATAAGACTTAGCAAGAAGGCCCAAATTTTCATATGATTGAAACTGGCTTAGGCTGAGTGGTCACTTTTCCTGTTCACGGTCAGGGACTCGGGGTCCAGAGCATCACAGTCCTCCTACCACTAAGGGCCTCCTCTGTCTCTCTCTATCCATTGGTTCCTGGCCAGGCCTCGTAGGTTTCTGAGTTTAAAGCCTTAGCTGAATGCATTAGACTGTAAGGCTATATACACTTTCCAAATGGAGAAAACTGTAAGTTACAGGTCCATGGCAGAATTTCAAACTCGGTGCCTCCAGGGAAGAGACACACGTATTTTTGTTATGGAACTTCTCTGTGCCCTGATATCATATCATCATCCTAATGTTCGCCCCAACATTACAGAGTCCATTCTATGATTATGTCCTCGATCTATGTGATGACAAAACCAACGTCCCGAGACATTTAGAGATATGTTCAAGTCATGCTCATGGAAAACCGTTAGTGGACAGGTTAGAATGAGCACCTCGAGCCATCCTTTTGTGGCTTTATGGTGCTCCTCTGAGCCAACTCCCAGGGAAGAGTGTGGTCGTTTACATATATAGTGTTCTGTAGGTAGGCTTTTGAAGGCAATAAAATCTAAGTGTTAATACCTAATGGGCTTCTTAAAATCCTAAGCAAGTTCTTTTTTTTTTTTTCTTTGAATTTATTTTTGTTACAGATGTTTCTCCTTTTCCCCCCACTGACACCTTCCACCTGATCCAACCCCCACCCCCATCACTGTTGCCAGACACTCGGGCTGTTTCCAGATCTTGTAAATAGTGCTGCTACGAACATGAGGGTACAGATATTCTTTCTGATTGGTGTTTCAGGCTTCTTAGGGTATATTCCTAGAAGTGGGATCACTGGGTCAAATGGCAGTTCAATTTTTAATTTTTCCGAGGAAACACCATATTGTTTTCTATAGTGGGCAAGTTCTTTAACCTCCTGAGATTTAGCTTTCAGAATTTCCTTATAAAGGTACAACTGGTTTTCAGCAGTGGAAACTGCATGGTAACTGAGGTATCCCACCTCATTTCTGGAAGAGAACAGAGTACAGAGAATGCTGACCCCCTACCCCACCACCCAAATCTGGTTAACGAAATGAGCTATTGGAACAGTTACTGCAATTGCCCGTCTACCACGTGTGTAGCAGCCACCAATGCAGGTACAACCGACTCCTCTCCCAGCTCCAGGGGAAGACCCTGGCTGACTCAAAGCCTTTGGGGTCATCTGATTCCCCTCTCACAGTGACCTTAGGCTGAACATGAAAAATCAGTTGGTGTACTCTGATCAAGGATCAGATTATAATCAAGGTAAAGGGAAGAAGAAAAGCTCTTTCAAGCTCTGGATGTGCTCTGGTCTGCAAACGTGATGCCTGGAGCAGCTGCTGCCATTTTGCTATCACGAGTAAAACCACGCGAGGAAAGCCACATACGTTCTCTCTAATCCAGGCAGAGCTGGTAGGCACAGTTGACAGCACACTACAGGTAAGTCCTGTGACTGTCAGACAACCTTCAAGACCAAGGAAGCTTGCTCGCCAATGTACCTGCCTACTGACTGCTTAGAGTATTTGTGACAGTAACTTGTCTTGCTGCTACTTCATCCATCCAGCTGAGGGTGGAGAAGTGTGAGGCAAGACCGCTGGAGGGCGGGCCCTCCACCCACAGGGGCTCCCCCTGGAGCACCACACTTGTCAAGATACCAGCTAGTGGTGTCTGCTTTGGTTCAGAGTTGGAGCAACGTTTTCTATTTGGGTCAAGGCAGATTACTTCTTCATGGAAAGTGTTGAGACAACCAGGAGACCAGATTCTGGCACTTGCCACATTAGTTAGTGACTTCTGAGTGGGTGGCTTGTGTCAACTGCGCCCTTTTCTATCTTCTCTGGTCTTATGCCATCGTACTGGGGTGAAAGGGAACTGGGTGTTCTCGGAGCTGTGAGCATGGGTAAAACACCACAGAGGATACGAGCACAGGAGTGGATCCTCCTCAGGTCTTAGAGCTTTAAAGCCCAAGGCGAGGGCCCCAAACTCAAATGCCCACAGAGGCTGCGAAGGCGTCAGCGAAGGGCGTGGGTACCGGGTAGAGGCCCGGAGCGTGCAGACCCCACTGGTTGCTCAGCTCCAGTTAAACATTTTTGCAAAAGCATTGAAATCTGTTTTTAAATGTAAAATGTCCTTAATTTTTAAACTTTCGTTTTCTTACCACATTGAGATCACAGGAAACATGCGGATGGATAGAGCTGAGGCTAGAAGACTGTAGACTCCACGGTCTCCACCTAGCAGTTCTCCACTTGTGGGTCGCGACCCCTTTGGGGGTTGAACGACCCTTTCACAGGGGTCGCCTAAGACCATCAGAAAACATGGTCTTAGGACCGAGACACGGCTCCTCTATCCGTCTGCAGGCGGGTCCGCCCACAGACAACGTGAGAACCGTGCTAAAGGGTCGCGGCCTCAGGAAGGTTGAGGACCACTGCGCACAGAGGGATCTGGCTGGGTTACCAGACGGCAGGAACAGGTGGTAGCTTTTCGGTTCCAAATACAGTAAGTGGAGAGTGCCTGTGGGAGATGGGGCAGGCGAAGGGAGGCTGTGATTCCCCCGAGAGGCTTGAACAAGACACCTCAGAGGACAGGGATTCCTGTGGGGACGAGGCTTCTGTTGGGACTGAAAGATGACTCAGTCGCCCTGGGAGTGTCCACCAAGAATCCTGAGGCTGGGAGAGGCCGGGAGGGGAGAGAGCGGATCTCACTGCCATCTGACCTCAAAAGGACCTCCCTGCAAGGAGGTGGACATCACCCGTCACCACCATCGCAGTCTCAGGCCAAGGCGGTCACCCCGCTGGGGAGAGGGAGCCCACTGCCATTCCTGACGTGTGCCTCTCATCTCTCTCAGTGAGGTCACACTCTGAAATCAAAGACTGATTCGTACGGAAAATAAAGAAATGTGACATGCTATGACCCCGACTGTTCCAGCAGGAATGTTAGTGCCACCTGGCAGCTGGGTGAGTGGCAGAGCACTGCACACTGCACAGCACCCAGGGGTCCCCGGGCTGGCAGGGCAGCCTCTGCTCAGAACTCCACGCAGCCTCAAGTGCCCACGCTCTGGGCTGTCCCTCCGAGCAGTCTTCCTGCCCTTCCCCTCTGTCCCGGTCTTTCATTAGCTGTCCGCTCTCCTGATGGTGGTGGCATTTTGACCCAGAGATTCCAAGAGTATTTGAATAAAATACGATGTCTTCCCTGCTGTCTGTTCCCTGTCTGTGGGGTGAGTATTCTGGACAGTGTCTTTGAGAACTGCTGCGTTATGTACCTAATGACATAGAAAATAAGTGATTTAAAGGTAAATTTTTACTGCCCATTTTACCTCCATTACTGTTAGTTCAGTTCATTAAAACAAAATTTAGATGAAGTGTCTATGGCTGAGATTTTAAATGTTTTCAAACTGTTGGCTGTAAGATTCTTTGGCCAGTTACTCTGATCGGGGACATTTTCCACATAAAACTTTTCAAATTGCGAAATACCCTGGGTTCTACGATTTTTACCGAGGGGATTTTAATTTATGGAGATGGCTAAGTGATGATAGGGAGAGGCCAATGCTGTTGGAAGAAGAAATTATTATTTACTTTTCCCGAGAGAGGAAAAGGGGGTGCACCACTCCACACAGGGAACCACCCGGGGTGCCAGGCAGAAGGAGTGGGCGCTGATAAGAGACTTTACTGGTTTTCCCCCGGAAGGGCAGGGTGAGGCAGAGGAAACAGTATAGGATCGACTGGTTGGAACAATCCTGGGGGCTCTGGGCTATAGGGTGGTCTCTAGTCTTCTGGTAAGTGCCCCTGGGAGGATTCAGGGCCAGGGGTGAGGGGTGAGGGGTGGGGCCTCGGGAAAATGGGGTTAGTCTGTAGGGTTAGGCAAGGAGATAGTTGAGACCACTGACCTGGGATGGGTTTATTTGCATACGAAAGGTGTACTAGGCACGTTGTTATTACCTTTAAAAATGGGCACGCCCTGGGAGGGGCAGTCTCTCTCCCTGTCTGTGATGCCTCCAAATGCCAGAGCATCTACAACAGAGAAAATGCCAAACAAGGGCTGGGGAGGAGCGGACAGAAGGGAACCCTCCGGCACTGCTGGTGGGAATGCAGCTTGGGGCAGCACCATGGGAAACAGAATGGAGGTTCCTCAAGAAATTAAAAATAAAACTTCCTTGTGACCCAGTGATTCCGCTTCTGGGAATATATCTGAAGAAACCTGAAACACTAATTCAAAAGAATACATGCACCCCTATGTTCATTGTAGCATTATTTACAACGGCCAAGATATAGAAGCAATCAAAAATTGAGTGGTTAAAAAAATCTTTTGTACATTTACATAATGGAATACTACTCGGCTATTAAAAATGAAATCTTACATTTTGCAAAATAGATGGACCTAGAGGAAATTGTGCTAAGTGAAATAAGCCAGAAGCAGAAAGACAAATGCCATATGACTTCACTTATGTCTGGAATCTAAAGAACAAAACAAACAAGCAAAATAGAAACAGACTCATAGACACAGAGAACAGACTGACAGTTGACAGAGGGGAGGGTGGTTGGAGCACTCGGTGAAAAAGGTGAAGGAATTTAGAGGTCCAGGTTGGTAGTTACAGAACAGTCAGAGAGATTCCAGCATAGGCAATATAGTCAATAATATCATGATAACTATGAATGCGCCAGGTGGGTACTTGAAACATCAGGGGGATCGCTCTGTAAGCTATAGGATTTTCTAACCATTACGATGTACATCTGAGACTAATACAGAATAACATTAAATATAAACAGTAACTGAAAAATAATATAAAAAGAATAGAGAAAATAAGGCAACATAGTTATAATATAATTGGTCCTGTGATAAATGGATGTCAAATAGACAAATACAAAATCTATATAAATACACCCTTAAAAACTCATGGCAATCAGCCAGGACGATGCAGTATCAGTGTCAAACTCCTTGAAGTCCTCACGAGAGAAAGTGCTCTTAACAGAGGGCCACAGCCCGGCCGGTGTGGCTGGGTGCTGAGCATCGATCCATGCACCAAAAAGTTGCCGGTTCGATTCCTGGTCAGGGCACATGCCCAGGTTGTGGGCCTGATCCCCAGTGGGGGGCGTGCAGGAGGCGGCCAGTCGATGTTCTCTCTCATCCAAGTTTCTATCTATCTCTCTCTCCCTTCCTCTCTCTCTCAAATCAATAAAAAAAAAACAAAAAAAAAAAACACACACACACAAACAAACAAACACAGAGGGCCAGAGCTGAGAACACAGCCACCGCCTCGCCCAGCACCCATCAGGGAAGGGTGCTCTGTCTTTTTCTGTCTCCTCCCTGGAATTACTGAAATGAGATTGTTTCTGTGACTCTCACTGCCCAGATGATTCTTCATTCTCTGAGAGTGACCAGAAAAGTCATGGGGCTGGCCACACGTTCACCAAGGACAGGGGAATCATGGGTGTACTGAGTGAGTTCTAATGGCTTCTATTGTCTCTGGGAAATGACCTTGTTGTCCGAATGCATCTTGTGGGTCCCATTTGCTAAATGTACTGGTGCCACCACAGTATTATATACAAACATATACATACTAAACAAATGTGTATTATGTTGGTACCATTCTACTTGATGGGGCTCAACGATACCAAAGATCCCTTAAAAGTAAAAACAGAATATAGAACGGACTGAGGCCGAAATGTTCCTCCAAACGACTTCTCAGTTCATTTAGCACTGACAATTGCATAGACTTTCCTTTCTTTCTTTTTTCTACTTAACTTCACTGCATTAACATTCTTCTAAAATTGCTGTTGCTTGCAGTTCAAGGATATTGTGAGTTCCAACAAAGCTGCTTTAGGCCCGTAAAATAAAAATATCTTTCTCTAAAAAATAAAATAAAATAAAATCCCTGCTGAGATCCCAGTGCTAAGATCTGTTTTGGGACAAGCCTGTTACTCAGATTGGTGGTGGTAGCTGGTCTGGACATGTATTCTTAAAAGGACAGGATTTCACCCTGGCTGGTTTGACTTAGTGGTTAGAGTGTCAGCCTGCAGACAGAGGGTCATGAGTTTGACTCCTGATTAAGGGCATGTACCTCAGTTGCAGGTTCAATCCCTGGCCCTGGTGGGGGTCCTGTGGAAGGCAGCCAATCGATTTGACTATTTCACATCAATGTCTCTCTCCCTTCTACTCTGTCTGAAAAATCAATGGAAAAAATACACACACACACACACACACACACACACACACACACGCATTTTTTTACTTTTTTCCCTTATTGATTTTAGAGAGAGAGGAAGGGAGAGAGAGAGATAGAAACATAGATGAGAGAGAATATCGACTGGCTGCCTCCTGCATGCCCCCCATTGGGGATTTGGCCCATAACCTGGGCATGTGCCCTGACCAGGAATTGAACCGGTGACCTCTTGGTGCATGGATTGACGCTCAACCACTGAGCCACACTGGCTGGGCTGGAAAAGTATCTTCAAGTGAGGATTTAAAAAATAAAAATAAAAAATAAAATAGGACAGGATTTAGTTTCCTGGCTCAGCACTCCCGGTTCATCTTGATAACTAATGCAGCCCCCCTCGGGTGACGGTGTTCCTTGGTGACCCTCCTGCTAGGGAGTTTGGGATTTACTGTCCACTGTGCTTCAGTTCCTGCACATGCAGCACGTAGGTACAGCCTGCGCCCTACTGTCTTGAACGCATTTTTCCTTTGTCCAGTATCAGATATGGATCTGCTATGCCTGGATCTCAAAATTAATTTCAAATGTCTCCCTTTAAAAGTTTAAACGAAAAGTCTGCTTGTGGCCCTGTTTGAATACACCGATTACCCCGGAATTCAGTCTTTCTGGACGTAAGGGTGTAAAGTGAAGACTGAGTTTTTCTTGTGCTTAATCTCTTCTAATCCACTCCCTTTCTCAGCTCTTCTGTCAAATTAATTCTGCCCCCTTCGTGGCTGCTCCCCGCTCTGCACACCCGGTTCCTGCCTGGAATGCTTGTTTTCCACTTACATAAGGGTTTTCGCTAATGTTTCAACGATGAACTCAACACTCGCTTTCTCTTGCTGGGTGGCAACGGCCCCAAACTGGAACGGAAAGGTGCCTACAGCCAGGCCTGCATTTCCACAAATCCCCATGCCATCCCCTCACATCCCGAGTTCAAGTCACAGCCACGGAGGGAACGACTCGGCAGTGACCCAGTTCTTGGCTTGGTGTGCTGATGAGTCACCCAGGCTAGCCAAGCCCGCTGGGGCTGCAGTGATGACAGAGAGGCGACAGCTGACCACTGTTGCCTTCAGCCAGGGCGAGTCTCCACAAAGCAGACGGATTGCCTGTCTCGCTGACTTCCCGCTCCGCGCGGCCCTGGGGCTTGCTCGTCAAGTCCCCATGCGTCCTGTCCCAAACACAGCTGCTGTGTCTCCTGCATGTCTTTCTCTCCTTCTCTTGGCCTGGCTTAGGTTTGGCTGCTCCCTTTCCAGGGCCCTGCCCCCGTCCTCCAGGGCTCTAACTGGCCTCTTCATGGTGGCCTCATGCCGAGGTGGGCGCCTGCAGCTGGCAAAGAAACACACACCTGTGCGGGGCCCTGCAGGAGCTGGGTGCAGCTGTGTTATGTTTGGGAGTGTTTGCCTTGTCACAGCGGGACAGAGTGTTGGCTTGAGGGAGGGACTGGAAGAAAATGGAAATCACAGACTGCCTCGTCGCCTCCTATGTTTTAGATGGACTGAAGTCCCCTTGGGAGACAGGCGAGAGGAGGACGCTGATAGATCTACTCAGCACAGATTTCTAAATAAGAGACGGGCTGCTGTGTGACCCGTAAGGAACAAGGCACAGAACTGCAAGGAGATTTTTCTTCCTCTTTTGCATGAAGGATGTACTCTGACTTCTTCACCACCACCAGCCCCAAAGAACCACAGCCTGAACCACCACCATGAGCTCTGCCATTCTGAAGACAGGCCTGGTGGGCGGGGACAGGGGAGGTCAGCTCAGGTGAGAAGGGACAGTCGGGGGTAATGGTCACTGCAGCTGAAAGACTGATTTGCCGAGAGTAGAGAGGGACCCCTTTGTGGGTGGTAAAATCACGGATGGGGATACTTTGAAGGGGTTAACTTGCAGTGGTTACACAGAGACATGAGAAGGGGTGGGACCCTAGCTGGTAGCACAGTGGTTAGAGCGTCGGCCCGAGGACTGATGAGTCTCGGGTTTGATTCCGGTCAAGGGCACGTACCTTGGATGCGGTTCGTCCCTGGCCCTGGTTGGGGTCATGTGGGAGGCAACCAGTCGATGTGTCCCTCTCATATCGATGTTTCTCTCTGTCTCTCCCTCCCACTCTATCTGAAGAGAAATGGAAAAATATCCTCTGGTGACGATTAAAAAAAAAAAAGCAAGGGGTGGGGGCTGACTGTTTCATCGGAGGCGGGTGGAGCCTGGCGTGTTTTATATGTAAGTTAGTGGTGCAGGAAAACAGTGGCTGAGAGCTGTCATTATTTAGCACTTACTGCATGCCGATCACCACACCACAATCTCGCTCCACATGCATTAGCTCTTTCCATCTTTACAACAACATTACAGCATTGGCAGTATTATTGCCATTTTGTCTTCCTGGAAACTAAGGCTGCGAGCAGTTTATCGAATTCCTGAGATCACATATCTAAACCGCCGAGCCACTGAGACCCAAGGCGTGGGCATCGAGTTCCTGTTACCCTGACAGCAGAGCGGAAACAGGCCCAGCGGACCCTGGGCACACACTGAGCATCCATCCGGCCTTCTATCCTGAATGACGAGGTTTCCTTTCTGCCTGTTACCCCAATTATCCTTTTAAACATCCCAACGCAGAGAGGGTGCATCTCTAAACTGGTTTGTGCTTCAATCAGGACCGAAATTAAATCTATTTCCCTTCCAACGCAGCTGGCTGCTCTTCCTGTGACCGGCTGGAACGCCTCTCGCCTCACCCACGAGAGCCGTTGGCAAGGCTGGGGCGGCCTGCTCAGGCTCCCTGGCCCGCTGCTGGCAGCTGCCGCGCGGAAGAGACGGGCCCGGCTGCCCGGACCCGGAGGGCTCAGCCCGAGCTGCCCGCGGGAAGGGAAGTCTGCAGCCGGGCCTGGGGTCAGACAGGAGGAGGGCACAGAAGCCCAGTGCCGGGGGAGCCCGGCACACGGTGCTCACACAGGCTGAATCATTCTGAAGGGGTCTGGGCCACTAAATCCCTCAGTGATCACCCCACGGCTTCTCCACCGGGCGCTGCTGACATTTGGGGCCCGACAGTCCTTCGCCGTGGGGTTGTCCTGTGCACGGTAAAGGCGTCGAGCAGCAACCCTGGCCTGTGTCCGCCGACAGTGGCCACCCACCTTGCCGACTGTGATGACCAACATTATCACCAGACAGTGCCAAATGTCCCTTGAGGGATGAAGCCACCCTAGTTTGAGGACCACTCTTCCCATCTTTTAAAAAAGTTTTTTTTCCTTTATTGATTTTAGACAGAGGAAGAGTAGGGAGAGAGACAGAAAACTCGATCGGCCGCCTCCTGCACGGCCCCCCCCCCCCCCCCACACTGGGGATCGGGCCCACAACCTGGGCATGTGTCCTGACCCGGAATTGAACCAGCGACCTCTTGGTGCAGGGGTCGACGCTGAACCACTGAGCCACATCGGCCGGGCACACTATGTACTTTTATGTCCAGTTTCCTTCACTCATAGTATTTACTTAGAGATTATTCTATATTGTTGTGTATTAGTAGTTTTATATTTTTTTTTTGCTGAGTATAAATATACCTCAATTTACTCTTCTTCTGTTGATGAATATTTGATTATTTCCATATTTCAGTGAATATGAAAAAGCTGCAGTAAACAACTTTTAAAAATCTCCTTGTGGGCATATATTTGTATTTCTCTTAGCTTCTTGGACTTGCTGGTTCCTAGAGCAGGTATGCTTAACTTCATAGGAAAATGCAAAACAATTCTGCTACGTGCTCATCATGTTTATATTCTCAGCTGCTTCATATGCGAATTCCAGTTACTCCATGTCCTTAACATGTGGTGAGGCCACCTTCAAATTTCAGACCTTCTAGTATGCGCGTCTCATTGGTGTTTTAATCCAGAAATCCCTGATGACTGCTGAGGACCTTTTCATGTGCTGATTGGCCACATAAATCTTCTTTTGTGCAATGTTTAAGTCTTTTGCCCACGTTTTAGAAATTGTTGATTGTAGCCATTTTTTATATATTATTGATGTAAGTCCTCTGTCAAATTATATGTATTGCAGATATTTTCTTTAAATCTTTTACTTGCCTTTTCATTTTCTTAATGATACCTTTTGATGGGGGAAAAAGTTTTTATTTGGGTGAAGTCCAATTAATCATTTATTCTTTGATGGTCAGTGCTTCTTATGCCCTAAGAAATCTTTTCCTATCTCAAACTCATGAAGATGATATTCTATGTTTTCTTCTAGATGTTTAATAGTTTTAGCTCTTGCCCTGGCCAGTGGTTAGAGCGTTGGCCTGCGGACCAGAGTCCCAGGTTCGGTTCCCGCTGAGGGCATGTACCTCAGTTGCGGTTTGTCCCGGTTCAGGTTGTGTGGGTGGCAGTCACTCGATGTGTATCTCTCACATTGATGTTTCTCTCTCTCTCTCTCTTCCTCACTCTCTCCCTCCTGCTCTATCTGAAGATAAATGCAAAAAAATTGTCCTCGGGTGAGGATCAAAAAGAAAATAGTTTTAGCTCTTAAGCTTTAGTCTGTGATCCATTTCAAATTAATTTTGTTGAGTAGTGTGAGGTAGGGGCTAAAGTTCCTCTTTTTTTTAAAAAAAAAAAATACATCTACTTGTTTCTTTTCCAGTACCATTTGTAAAAGAGGCTTTCTCTTCCCCAAATTGCCTTGGCGCTCTTATCAAAACTCAATGGGTTATATATGTGTTGACTATATATGCTGAGTCAATTTCTAGACATTCCATTCTGTTCTTTCATTCAATTTGTCAGTTCACTTGTCAATATCATCCTGTCTTGATTCTGTAGCTTCAGATTAAATTTGGCAGTGTAAGCTCTTCAACCATTTTTCTTTTTCAAGATTATTCTGGCTATTCTTATTCCTTTACATTTATTGTGATTGCATTAAAACTAGAGATCAATTTGAGGAGATACAGAGAAATGGCATGATGATAATATTAAGTTTTCCAGTCCATGACTATGATATAACTCTCACTTAATTATGTTTCTTTAAATTTCTCTTCTAAAGAATAGTTTCTCCCCTGTCCTAGGCAGGTCCTATTGTGTCTGTCTAGCATACTGACACCCACCCATTAGCAATAGGTAAGAACTCGTCAGTCAATATCACCCAATTAATTCCCTATTTTAGGAATTTAAATTTGAG
This sequence comes from Molossus molossus, assembly GCF_014108415.1. Lineage (NCBI taxonomy): Eukaryota > Metazoa > Chordata > Mammalia > Chiroptera > Molossidae > Molossus > Molossus molossus. The sequence continues at coordinate 17,882,372 of NW_023425377.1, forward strand.
AAGCTGAATTCTTCAGATTCAGTATCAAACAATACATGGTATTTGACCAAGCTCCGCAGCAATGATCTAGCTCCCATATTTCTGTACACTTTAGTTGTTAAGATTTTCTTTAATTTGGAGAGTCACCTAATATCCTTCCAAACATTTTCTTAAGTAAGGTAAACTGTTGCTTGTAACCAAGAAGCTTTAATGCAACATTTAACATTATTACTGATGAACACAATTTGAATCAAATTAATTCTTCTTATGATTGCTTTTGAGGTACTCTGTGTTGGGTCACGTTGAAATGTTTTGACATGGTACAAATTTGTTACTTGGCAAACATGTCTTTTTGAGAAAATTCAGAGCAAAAGAAGTGATAAGAAAAAAATGTCAAAACATCAGCCACTTCATGAATTGTATAGTAATCATTCATAGTTAATTAGAAGTATAGCCTGTGGAATAATTCTTTTAATCATGTTTTCAGACTATATCCCAGAAGTGAGCTGAGAATCTAATGATGAACCTACAAGCATTTTCATGTTTTTTTCTTTCTTTCAAGGTGCTCAGGAAATAAATGAATCGGAATTTGGAGAGAGCGTGTTCACCTCCGTATTTCTCCACATAAGCCAACTTCATTTCCCAAGGCTGCCGGCTCCCTCGCCTGGCCTGGAAGTGTTGTAGGTAATTTATAGGCAACCCCCTGGTAAAAGCTGATTACTTCAGAAAATGTGCCTCTCTCTGTGGCCACCGTACTTTAGGAATGTATGAAACCAATCTGAACTTGGCGACTTCGGATCCAGCAGCATCGCAGGCTTCTGCTTGACCGGCCCTGCCTGTGATTCTGAGTGTGCATCCCGGCCGCTCTGGTCCTCCCGCTCTTTCTCCTTGAAATCATTTCTGTTTCTTCTTTTTTTTTTTTTAATCCTCACCGGAGGACATTTTTCCATTTTTTGTTCAAGTAGAGTGGGAGGGAGAGAGAGGAACAGAGAGAGAGAGAAACATCGATGTGAAAGGAACACATCGAGTGGCTGCCACCCACACAACCGACCAGGGCCGGGGACAAACTGCAACTGAGGTACGCGCCCTTAGCGGGAACCGAACCCGGGTCTCTCAGGACCGCAGGCCGATGCTCTAACCGCTGAGCCAAACTGGCCAGGGCCATTTCTGTTTCTTTACAGCTTCTTTTAGTCCCCACCAAACAGGTGTCTAGATGTCACTGGATACCAACCCATGAGAGAATGATTTCAATCAAGAGGCCAGACATACTCGTGAATTATCCTGGGGTTATGGTGAGAACTAAATAGCATTATACATATAAATCAATCCTCAGAAAAGTCCCTGGAAAATGGTATATGCTTACTAGCTATTTCATTTCATTTTTTTTGTGCCATGGTAATAATTGCTACAGCTATTTTATATACACTGTCAACAAATGTAGCCATTTGTTCCTCCACCAAAACTGATGAGAATTCAGTGCTGGCTTTGGGTGAACGGGGCCTTTCCTCGCCACCCCAGTACCTCCCTTCATGGGCTCATGCTCCCCTGGTAGGGGCTCAGAGTCTCTGTGATAAGCTGAGGCTTGATCTTTGGGAAAATATTCCTGTCCCTCCAACATAATCCTTAGATATTCTCTCTCTCTTATTTTTTATTTATTTATTATTTTTATTTTTTTTTATCCTCACCTGAGGACATTCTTCCATTTTTTTGTCCAGATAGAGTGGGAGGGAGAGAGAGGAAGAGAGAGAGAGAGAGAGAGAGAGAGAGAGAGAGAGAGAAACATCAACGTTAAAGGGACACATCGAGTGGTTGCCACCTGCATGACCCAACCAGGGCTGGGGACAAACTGCAACCAAGGTACGCGCCCCTAGTAGGAACCGAACCCGGGTCCCTCTGGACTGCAGGCCGACGCTCCAACCACTGAGCCAAACTGGCCAGGTTAATATTCTCTCTCTTTTAGCAACTGCCTAGTCTGCCAAGGGAGTCACAGGGAGAAAGAAACCTTCCAACAGCCGTAAATGACAAAGGAGCGCTGCAGAGCAGAGTGGGAATGTTGTCAGGTGCAATCTCCACTTAGCGTTTGTATAAATACGCACATCACTCCTTAATAGAGACGGTCTGCATTTATGAGTATTTTATTTCTCCATGCAAGGCAGTCTTCGGGAACACCACGGTGTGAACACACCACTCTGTTATCTCATGCTTGACTTCTTTCTTTAGTACAGTGGGAAAAAAGAAACAAACAAAAACAAACAAACAAACAAAACTGACGGCTTGTTCTAGTTAGATGAATCCTGAATAACTGAGATCTGAATGGGGTTCTTTTATTTCGCTATGTTGAATACCCCGAAGTTTATCACGTATCTTCCCCCCTTGCTTGCATTCATGTGGGGACATTTCATAGATAACTGAATGAAAAAAAAACACAAAACATAATTCTTTGGATAGTGTTAATCCTCAAAGTATTAGTTTAAGTCAGGAATCTGGAAACTAAGGTCTGTGAACCAAATCCAATCTGCTGCCTGTTGTAAATAAAGTTTTATTGAAACACAGCCATGCCCACTAGTTTACTTTTCATCTATGGGTGCAGAGCTGAGTAGTTACAACACAGCAGAGATGGTTTGGCCTGCCCTGCAAAGGCTTAATGCTTACAATCTGACATTGGATGTGCCAGTCACTGTCCTACATGACCTGCATCCATCCAGGGCCCATTGTGACTTCTGGGTGGTCCTAGGCACTTTGGCCTTTGTGGTCTTTCTCCATAACAAATTACTCAAAATTATATTTGATGACTATATTAGTATAAACATAGGTATCTAATTGTATACTAAAACATTTCCTTTGACTCGAGAGCTCATTTTATCATCTGATTTTAAATTAAATTAAAGTATTTGTTAGTTTATTTGTTTGGTGCTCCAAAAGATCATGGGAACTGGGCCCGGTGTGCCTAAGAAGTCAGCCTGCCTACCTCATCGCCGAGTGTGTGATGCTTCTCAGCAGCCTCCACTACAGAGGGGGGAAACCAAGTCCTGGAACGTCTGCCGTCCCCTGTGCAAGCCCGCAGCTGGGGAGAGCAGGCTCAGGCCTTGCCCGACCCTGAGCATGAATTCTCTGCCTTGCCTTATCCTCAAGGGACCATGGAAGGGCTGTGGTAAGTGACTCAGGAACCATCAGAAAGAGAAGAAAAGCCTTCCCTTGAGAGCGCACGACCTAACTCAGGGCCTTCTGCACTTTGTTATTCTTCAACCTACTGGTCAGTTCAATTAGTGCTTGGGAAGTGTTTTGAAAACAAGTCACTGTGGACAAGGGTTAAATCCACTCATTTCTTAGAATGTGTTTGCTCCCTCGAGTCTTTGCCGAGAGTAGAGATGAAATTACTTCTTGTCACCTCGCCCTCCCCCACCGTTCTCCAGTTAAGGAAACACTTAATTTTTATAGTGGCATCCAGTCACTAAAATATATGACTTGGCGTTTTCCCTCTCGGAATATATTGAAAAATAATTTAGACTGCCTTCCGGTGTTATCTACCGCTCACGTGGGACTTTGACGGCTGCAGAGACAGCTCGGGAGACTGCACAGGAAGGAGAGACTTGGAAGACACTGTGCCAAAGGGGAAGGGATAAGTATATTATTTTCTTTTTCTTTACAAACACATACCGACTGAGAACTTCTGAGACAAAAAGCAAATGCCGCTTGGCACGGAAGCCTGCCGGTCTGGAGCAGCAGGTACACGGGACCGTCTGCCAAGTCAGAGAGCAATTGCTCACAGGGTCCGACTGCTGCAAGCTGTAACCGACAGCTGCGTGCACCATCTCCAGGGTCCTAGGGATTTCCTCTGCTGCAAAATCTCTCCATCTGATGTCTCCACATTGTTTGCTTTTGCATCATGGCTTTCGGTGGATTCGATTGGCACTAGCTTTAGGCTGAGGGTTGGGAGTGTGAGGCGGGCACAGTCACTGTTTTTTGTTTTTTTTTTTATCCTCACCTGAGGATATTTTTCCATTTTTTTTTTTTGTACAGATAGAATGGGAGGGAGAGAGAGGAAGGGAGAGAGAGTGAGAAACATCGACGTGAAGGGACACATCGAGTGGTTGCCACCCGCACGACCAACCAGGGTCGGGGACAAACTGCAACCGAAGTATGTGCCCTTAGCGGGAACCGAACCCGGGTCTCTCCAGACCGCAGGCCGATGCTCTAACCGCTGAGCCAAACTGGCCAGAGCACAGTCACTGTTTGATGGGGTAGAGAGAGAGCAAAGAGGGGGTCTGTGGGAGATACGGGGCCACGTGGGGAAGGTGGAGAGAGGCTCTCGGAGCCCCTGAGGGAGAACAGCTTGCACACGGACTGATTCGGGGAGTAAGAGTTACAAAAGGAAAGATGACGGTGTTGTACATTTGCATTTAAGGAGATGTCTAAACATAAATTTTGCTGATTCCACAATGTTCCTGTGAACCTCACTACAAAGCATTGTAACAAGATGCCCAACGGTTTTCTTTTTCCCAAGTTGACATGCAACTTTAATTCCTTTCATTAGAACATGGAAGTATCCTTCATTATATATATATATAATTATTTTTCTTTATTGATTTTAAAGAGAGAGGAAGGGAGAGGGGGAGAGAGAACATCAATTGCATGCCCCCCACTGGGGATTTGGCCCACAACCTGGGCATGTGCTCTGACCAGGAATTGAACTGGGACTTCTTGGTGCATGGGTCGATGCTCAACCACTGAACCACACTGGCTGGGCATCCTTCACTATCTTGACTCTCAAAATATAGTAGGTATACCAGCAGTATCAACATCACTTGGCTCCCCCACCACCACCCCAGACCTACTGAATCTGAATGCACAGTGTCACTGGCTCTCCAGTGACTGATACATGCATTCCAGTTTGGGAATTACTGACCTACTAAGAGGTAGGTGGGTCATTTCCTGGAGGGGATCTAGAGAGTAACCCTGACACCCACTGGTAAACATAGTCCTCCGTGGGCACAGCACTGGGGGTGAGCATCAGGAACATCCAATTTATTCTCAAGTTGCATCTAAGACACTGGAGATTTGTCTTCAAACACAGCTCAACAAATCTAAAATGTGCAGAATGACCTTAACCTACATAGCATTTCAGTTCCACTGCAGAAAAATGCTGTAATTAATGTTAGAGCCAGAGAATTGTTGGAGTTTTGACTTTAAAAAATCAATAGCTTTACGGAAAGCCTTTCAATTATTTGGGGGCCAAAACATTTCTGCTACACTCTGCCCACTGCTAAATGTCATTACATTGTTTGACAAACATGATATGGAACATTCATGAACTGTGGTGTGTTGTACAAGCCATACTTGCTCAGAGGGGAGGGAGTTAGCTGCAGAAGGAAGATCAAGCATTAATTCCAGTCAGTTTCTAAACAAGAAATTGGGTAAACCAGATACCCGGTCTTGCCACTGCTTTGGTTTTAACAAGAGCATTAAAGAGTGCTACCAAGGAAAAGCTTCCTGCATTTCTATATGTCTATTTTCAAAATGCTTTCATATATAACATGGTGGGTAGAAGCAGATTCAAATTTGCTTCTTCTACTTACTACTGGTGTGATTCAGGGGCAGACTATGTAAGTTTTCTTAGTCTGTTTCCTCATCTGTAAAATGAAAATTATATTTGTGCCTATTTCACAGATTGTTGGGAGCTTTAAATCAGATAGTACATATAAAGTGTTTAGCACAGTATCTGAGACATAGTAAATGGAGTTAAAATTTCTCTCTCTCTCTCTCTCTCTCTCTCATCTATCTTCATCATCATCACCACCACCATCATCACCACCATCATCACCACCACCATCATCACCATTATCATCACCATCACCATCATCATCACCATCATCATCACCATCACCATCATCATCATCATCATCATCATCATCATCATCATATCTAGGCAGTTTTATTACCCTCCTTTTGAGAGGAGAAAGTGAAACACAGAGAACTTCAGTGACACGCAAGGTCCTATGCTTCTGGGATGAAGGAAACAAACCTCTTCTAATCTCTTCCCTGTTGTTCCCATCAGTAAACACCACACTGACAGCAACACAAACACCATCTCTATGTAAATTCATCCAAACAAGTATATAATTCAGGTAAAAAAAATGAGCCTCAAAGATTAATTGCCAGAGAACCTTATTACAAATTCATCACTGGCTTGAGAGCCAAGAGCTGTACTTCTGCTCCCTAAGGAAGATTTTTTTGGGGAAAAGTCAACACCCTTCCTTTGCTGCTATTAATACATGTTTTACTCTGATGTTTCCCAGGGCTGGTCACTTTCTCCGAAAATGTCATTATAATCTTTCCAAGTGTAAGAAAGTATCTGAAAGAAAGATGGGTTTACCTCACGGCTAACTTTTCTAAACAACAATAAACTCAGTGAATCAAAATGTAACTAATACGAATTCTTATTCATCATAATTGTTTATTCTCCACAATTCTGCATCAGCTCATAAGCCCCAAAATTACATTAGACCCTTCTTTCCTTGGGGAACATTACTGTGAAAATAAAGAAACATGTCTATATTCTAAGCACTTGCACTTGATTTATAAGAGAATGCATTACTCATAACTGTCTCTGCTGCCATCTCCACTCCTAGTCACTCACAATCCACCAAACCCGACTCTAAACAAAATTCTAACAAGCGTGGTATCTGATTTCTAAATTCAGTGAAAGAGATACTATGTTAGAATCAAGGAGACAAAAATTCTATCTACCCTCCCCAAATTCAGTAAATGTGCTAAATAATTTCCTCTCTGTGGGTCTTGATTTTTCTCAAGAGTAAATAAGAATGGTTAAGCAAATTATCTCTGTGGTTTCCCTTAGTTATAAAGTTACGCGGTCCTAGAAATGGCAGTACAGTGCCACCGTGAGAGGCAGGCATCAGACATGAGCAGATAAGTTGAAAATAAAACATCCACACATTTATGGTCTCAGTTAACTCTGCAATGTTCTTAAAGTGCCCCTAAGAGCCAGAAGCTGGACTCTTAGAAACATAAAAGCTTAAAATTAGCTTTTTTTAAAAAAAGTTCTACTTGCATTCTGGCTGTGGATTCCCGATCCATGGGGCTACAGAGCCTGGGTCTTGTCTGAGCAGCAGGCAGAACACAAAATACTTGATCCCTCTTGTCACTCTCTAACCCTCCCACCATGTTGGCATTATCTAGTTGAATTTGACTATACAAATTTCGCATATTTTACTACATGCAACTTTTTACATATTTCTTACTTCACCCGAAGTTCTAACCATGGCCTGAATATGTGGTATGTGTAGTAGCGAAATAGGTGGGAAGCTCAAGGTACAATTAGGACCCAAACTTTCTTGATTTAACATGCAGATCTAAGGACAATGCAAAATTGATTTGTTCGGGGAGGAAGGAAATAAGAAGTGCACTTACTTGGTCAATTATAAAGGGTATTTTTAAGAGAAGAAATTCAAATGAGGGAGTGTGGGAGTCTCACTCCAAGACTCCCTCCCTCATAAGTGGTACCCACAGGTTTACTGCTCCATGAGCATATTATAATAAAGGTGCCATGAGATTTAATTATTTGAAATGAGATTGTGAAAATGAACTCCAGAGGCGAATCCCTATCTTTCCTAAAGTACAAGGGCAGAAAAACCAAGAAAAAAAGAGTGAAAACTCATGGCAAATATACCTTTCCTAACACTAGCTTATCTACGAAGAGTAATTTGTTAGATGGAGACTATTTCTCCTAGGGAAACTGGATTTTATGATAGCTGTCTTAAGTCAAGAATTACAATTGTTTTATTTTGCTGTCATATTAGAGTTTACTCTCATTTAATAGTAATAGACATTTCTCCTCATGCTTTTCTTCCAGAATTTCTGGTAATGCTATCCTGTTAGAGAAACCAGGAGAATAAGATCTTTATTTTGACTGTTGTTGGGTTAACTAGACAAGAAAGACCAGATGCATCAAATTGTCTAATGATATACAATGTTTTACCACTGGAAAACAATATGTTTTTGTCAGGCTGGTGTGACTCAGTAGACTGAGCATCGTCCCATGGACTGAGAGGTCCCAGTTTGATTCCCTGTCAGGGCACATGCTGGGGTTGCGGGCTCAATCCCCAATAGGGGGCGTGCAGGAGGCAGTTGATTGATATTCCTCTCTCACAAGGATGCTTCTCTCTCTCTCTCTTTCTCCCTCCCTCTCTCTCTAAAAATCAATAGAGAAAAAATTTTTTTTAAAAAGTGTGACCTGTCACCCCAGTATCTTACATCTTACTTGTGTACAGAACTCGTTTCAATGAGCCATCTTTTATTACCCTACAGAGCATACCACAGGAAATGCCATTATGACAGGCCTCATGATTTGGAAATCTGGGGTTGCAATGTCCCAGACTGAGCAATCCTTGAGCTCAACCATTTCAGGCCGGGGGGTGAATGGGCTCGTACTCAATCGTGAGCCTCAAAATAGCTGGCATCCACCTACTCACTCGTCACCACTGTCACCACACACCCTGTTAAGACGCCCCTCACCTTTCCCACTCTTCAGAGTCTTGATCAAATCTCAGTTCTTTCCGAATTCTATTGCAATGCCTATGATCACATGGCTCATTCTCTTCTTTGAACCCCAAATGCACTGAGCATATCCACAGCTATGATGATGCTGGCTAAATATTTTAATATTTCTAGGTCTGGATTGGATGCCTAAAAGGTTTAAGCTCTTAGAAGGCAGGGGTTCTATTTCATACATTTCAGACTCCTAGACCTAACGTGGACTTGGTCCAATGAGTCCCTGTTCACCTGACAAGTGGCACCACTGTACTCTCTGGCCTTATAAAGGACGTCATCCTGGATGGCCAGCAGTTTAGAGCAGTTGCCCCCTCCTTGCAATGTAGCAATCAATATTGAATTTCCTAGTCTGTACTTATAAACAGGAAATTGACCGCCTTCCATCATTGTTCTAATTGACCTTCAGCTTGCTTTTGAAAGGAAAGACCTCAAACAAGAGGCTTTATTGAGGATATCAATCCATTAGTGGTGCCTTTGGTTTCATTGTAATGGTGCCATATGCAATAAAGAAACACATTTAAGTAGTCTGGGGGGGGGGGTCCCTACAAAGGTTTCCCTATCCTTGAGCAGAGAACCAACCTTGCAGGCCAATACTTATCTCTTGCTTGACTTCAAACCTTCAGGGAACATAGGAAGTCCTAGCTAACTTTCAAAGGAAAACAGAAGTAGGTAAATGTATGCTGTCCACTTAAAGCGAGGCCTCTCCCAATCAGTTTAGTTAATCCTTAAAAACTGCCTCACTTAACAAAATTGTCAAGGGGTTAACTGGCCTTTTAAATTTCCCAGTGCAGTGATAGAGTTTTCAATACATTATATCTCCTTCCTTAAATCACCAAGTACTTATCAAAGGGCTAATTAATATTCATCAGCAGTGATTTAGAGCAGAAGCTGCTGGAAGAAGACATGGAAAATCGACAAGCTTTAGAGATACACAGAGGGTTCTTGGTTCCTTTCTATGTAAAATGGGGCCATTGGCCGAGAGAAACAAAACAATCCCTCCAAGGACACACACAGAAGGAGCGGCTGCCCGGCTCCGGGCTCCCACTTAGTCCAGTGTTCCTTACATTAAGAGACTATTTTTAAACATGTCCTCCATGGGATCTGCATGCACGCCCAAGTTTGAGAAGCACGATTTTAAGGAATTAACATGACTGGAACAGTAAAACAGACTATATACTCCCCACTTAGACTGTCAGCTTTCTTCTAGAAAAAAAGTACACTTGAGAGCAGGGACTTTGCCTTATGTCTGCATGTCTTAGCATTCGGAACAGTGTGAGCCATGTAACTGGCAGACAATTTCATGCTTCCAAAGGGGCATGTGGGAGGGAGGGAGGGCAGGGAAACAGGAGACAGAAAGACAGGAACAAACAGAGTATTTCATCCAGGATGCTTGGACAGGGTTGATTTTTTTTTTTTTTTTTCTTGAGTGTGGCATCCAATCAAGAGTACCCTCACTATTATAGGCTGATTTTTTAATTAAAAAAAAAAAAGATAATCTCAATATTTTACAAAGTACTTTACTCTTCATTATTCAGGTTCAATGTCTTTACAGTGATTCCACTATCTTTAGCCTCTAATCATAACCTCCTGCTTAAAGGGGCATCTTCCTAAATGGTTTCAAGTTTGGAGGGAAAAGAAGACCTTCAAAATTCAGGGTAAAACACTTTACAAAGGCTCGACCATGGGATACTCATAATATACCCTTGAGGTTAAATCAGCACTGCCCCTATTATACAAAGAGTATATACAGACAGAACAGAGGGTGGGGCAATAGTGGGCATACAGTTGTTCATATGGACAATAATCCAGTAATTCATAAATACTAATACAGTGATACCTCGGTTCTTGAACGCCTCGAATTTCGACCAAATCGGTATTCGACCAGGAGATTCGAGAAACTTTTGTCTTGGAATCCGAACAAATATTTGGAACTCGAACTTCCGAGATGAGCCGAGTTGAGCCGAATGGCGTTCATTCGGCCCAGCGCGCCTTGCTCGCGTCATCAGTGTGAGTGCAGAGAGAGAGTCACGCTTTGTGGAGACAGTCACGCTTTACACTGAATTTAACCCTTAGACATACTGTACACTTTTATTTCTTGTTGAGACTTATGTTTTTCTACATATTATATACAAATTAGGCCAGTAAATAGGCATTTTCTGGGGCTTGGAACGAATTAATCCAGTTTCCATTATTTCCTATTGGGTTTCATTGCTTCGGTTCTCAAACAATTTGGTTCTCGACCATCCTCCTGGAACGAATTATGTTCGAGAACCGAGGTATCACTGTACAAGAATCAACTCAGTGCTTTGCATACTCACATTTGTCAATGGACTTTTGCCTACCCTGTATATATTTGTTTATACATCTATGTATAAGCATTTTTGCAAACATTTTAAACTATAAAATGTATATACATATACACATATCAAGGCCTCAGATGTCACCCAGGGGGGTTGTAGAAAAGCCTGGACTGGGCCCCAGGTGTAACTCACACTTGCACACATACGTCAGAGGGAAGGAAGGAAGTGACCTTCCAGCTCCCAGTGGGGAGAGCGAGTCTCCCAGCCAGGAGCGGGCGTGCAGGATGTCCCCCTGCGCCAGCCCAACAAGAGAGGCACAGGCAAAAGATTCCGCCTGTAAACCCCCTGAGGTGCTCTGTGTGCCCCGATAGGGCTCAGACAGGCTGGGCGGGGGGCTTTGAGGCAAACGTACACGACAGTGGGATTTAAATGAAAAAAATTTTTTTTTAATTTTGCTGCTGCATTTTCCTTAGCATGAGCCAAAATGATGGTATAAATGTGTTGCCTTAATGAACATCCCAGCCCCTCTCAGGAATGTGGCATTTGATACATTTTCAGATGAGTGTATGAAATATTTACTATGTGGTGCTTTTTATTTAAATGGTATCTTTTAATGTTTGAAAGTTGTGAAAGAAACTAAAATTCCCGGGAATAAAAGTCAGCCTTTTATAGAAGTCTGAATTTCTTTTAGGGGACCAAACAGCCACGGTGACCAACCCGAAGAAAACAGCAGGTTAGAAAAGAGGCTATTTTCAAAATCATTTGTATTACTAAAGAAATAGAAGGTGTCGCCCTGGCCAGTTTGCTCAGTGGTTAGTGTCTGCCCATGGACCAATGAGTCTCGGGTTTGATTCTGGTCAAGGGCACCTGCCTCTGTTGCAGTTCGTCCCCGGCCCTGGTCGGGTCCTGGTCGGGTCCTGGTCGGGTCCTGGTAGGATCATGCGGGAGGCAACCAGTCGTGTCTCTCTCACATTGACGTTTCTCTCTCTCCCCCTCTCCCCCGCCCTCCCTCCCACTCTATCTGATGATAATAAATGGAAAAATATCCTTGGATGAGGATTTAAAAAAGAAAGAAAGAAATATAAGGTGTTCATACTATAATCTTTATACTATTTTGAATAAATACGGCTTCTCAATGGGGTCTAACAGTTAAATACAGATTCTCACACATGGGAAAGCAAATAAGAAGCAGAACAAATGCGATTGTGGTCTGTGTTCCAGCAAAATGCAGATAACTGAACCATGTAAAACTCAGCAACGGAAACTGTTTCCTCGGGCAGAGGCTCCGATCAAGACTGAAACCAAATTACTTTTGCATGGATGTAGTTTTTGGTTATAATATACCACACAAAATTTTGTCTACACCCTAACCAACAAAGCAAATGTAATTACTGAATGTGTTTCAATTCAAATTTTGAATTAATGAATAAAACTTGCCAAGTGTATTTGTTTCCTAGGGCCGCCGCATCAAAGTAACCACAAACTGGGACCCTTGCAACAACAGTGATACATTGTATCTCAGGTGTGAGGCTTCAGGCCAAAATCAAGGTGTCAGCAGGAACACATTCCCTCTGAACCCTCTAGGGGAGAATCCTCTTGGGCCTCTTCTGGTTTCCAGTAATCCCAGCAGCTCTCTTTCTCGTAACAATTCCTTCCTCAATTTAATTCCTTTTGCATTTTGCTATAAGCAGACAAGAGGAGCCCCGCTGCTCCTTCCACACTTTGCTTGGTAATTTTTTCACCTAAATATTCAAGTTCATCGCCTTGACGTTCTACTTTCCTCCCAGCAGCAGAACGTCATTCAGCCAAGTTCTCTACCACTTTATGACACGGTTCATCCTTCCTCCAATGCCCAGGGGCCTGTCCCTTATTTCCGAGACCTCACCAGAAGCACCTTCAAGATCCATGTGTCCACCAACAATGTCTTCAAGGCAATGTAGGCTCTTTCTACCAAGGGTCTCAAAAGTCTTCCCACTCTCCCCATCGCCCAATCCCAAAGCCACTTCCTGGTTCTCATGCCAGAGAGTTGCCCAATGACTGCGGACCAGCTCTAATCTGGAAGAACAAGCAAACTCGTCTGCTATTCAGCAGGCTGAACTATACTTTCCCTAACAAAGCCGGAACCATAACCTTAGGAAGAGGGTCCCCGTGACAGTCTGGCCTTCCTTGGGTGCTCTCCCCAAACCCTACGGTACCATATAGGGTTTCCATGTCTTGGACTTACTCTTCCACCGGAATGTAATAGCTCTACATTAAACTTCCTCTCTTTCACTTCCCATGTAGATTCTAGCACATGATTGGAGCCATACTGATACAGCAGGTGTTTATACCACCCCTTAGATTGGCAACACATTGTACCTAAAGAATAAAATAACAGCATCTCGGAGTTGGGAAGCAAAGTAGGAACTGGGTACAGTTCCTCCCTATGTAATATGTCCTATTTTAACAACAATTTTATTGAGGCATGATATATATATAATTCAAGTGTATCTAAAGAAATATGCAATGCAATGAGTTTTGACAGTTCATATACCTGTGAACACACCACCACAATCAAGATACAGGACATCTCTATCCCCAAGACATTCTTTGTGACCCTTTACAATTCATTCCCTGCCATTACCCTGGGCCCCAGGCAACCACTCATCTGCTTCTGGTCACTATGGATTAGTTTTCATTTTCTAGAACTTTGTGCAAATGAAACAGTATAACATGTATCCTTCTGTGTCTGTCTTCTTCCACAGCGCAATGATTCTGAGATGCATCCGTGTTGTCGCACGTATCAACAGTGCATTACTTCGCAGTGCTGGGAAATGCCTTTGTCTGGATGGGCCCCAGTGGGTTGATCCCAGGGCTTCTCACCCTTGGCCCTGCTGCCATGGGGGCCTCTGTATTGTAGGATGTCTAGCAGATCCCTCGTCTCAAACCAATGGATGAAAAGAGCATTTCATTTCCCCATTGGGACAAACAAAAAATGTTGCAGACACTACCAAATGCCCCTTGGAGAGCAAAACCACCTCGGATTGAGAACCAACCCTTTATCCACCTAACTATTGTTAGACATGTAGGTGGTTTCCAGTTTTCAGCTACTGTGAACGAAGCTACTGTAAACATTTATGTTCAAGAAGAACATGTCCTTTTTATAGCATCCATGATATCTAATTTTCCAGTCTCTGAACAATTTGGATGATGGGGTGCTCAGTACTTTGCCAAACAGCGAGCTCCGTAACTGGGTGCTGCCGTGTGGTTCCCGCCAGGCTCTCTACACAAAGGGAAGTCTGTCCATCCGCTCCAGTCTCCTCTCTGCATGACAGTCTCCAGGAGTCCAGCCAAGTGTAAGACGTCACATTTCTCTATGTTGCTTTCACGTAGCAGCGTTTCAACAAGTCAGAGCTCATTTGAATCTTGGTTGTCATTCAGGGTAGCGTCTGGGCTTTGCAGCACCCAGAAATGTACTTAGAATAATTTCTAACTCTTCCACTGTGTGTAAAAATGAGACTAAAAAGCCAAGGGCTTCGGTTGATTTGGTATGTTTTCTAAAAACCCCGGTAACTATAGAAAAAGGCTGTTATCAGGGTCACCTAGGAAGTACCATAGAACATTTGGTTTTTGCAGAATTAGGGAGCTTTTTTCCAAAGAAGGAACTTTGTTTCTTCCTGCCAAAATGCAGGCAGCCTGAAAAGCATGTTGAGGTGACAGTACTATCTGAAGAACTGGTAGAAGGTGAGTGGAGAACATAGTCAGAGAGAGGGGTGCTCGTTGTCCAAAGAGCCAGCATTGAGTAGGAACAAAACTCTTCAGAAACACTTGCTGAGAGGCTGTACCTAGAGCACGGCTTCCGAAGAACAGTAGCTTTCAGCATGGAGGATGAGGAACAGTGATACGAAGAAGCAGAGGTGGGAACTCCGATGATCTTGACACTGGACTCCAGCAGTGGGACCCCAGGTGAAGAAGAGTGGGGATGGCAGAGTTGGGATGTAAAGAGAAGGTACGCTGAGGTCACACCACCTGGATTCAACTCCCTGCCATACCTTGTGCCAGCTGTGTGACCTCTGGCAAGACAAGCAGCCCCTCTGTGCTTTACTTTCTTACCCCCATGTCTAGAAGAACTGCATCATGGGGATGCAGGAACTAGACATGAGCTAAGTCATATACAGCCTTGAGCAGTTCCTGGTACAGATTAAAAGCTAAATAAAGTTCCACTGCTTTATTTTCCACCAAGTAACTAGGTGGGGACAGTCCTGTTGGCCACACCTAGCTGATGTGCCCACGGTTTCTCTGTGCAGATTAAAGGGATGAAAAACAGTCACCAAGGCCCATGTCACAGTTTGATGTTCTCTAGTTCACTCAGTAAGGGTTAGCAAATGGGTCAGTCCTTTGGTCTTAGTAAAATCCTGAGTCATAACACTCCTTCGGATTTTGTATCAAATCACAGAAATTGTGACTGTGATTATGTCCACAGCAGTTTCAAGCCCACCAGCTCTACTTCTGTGATTCGATTCCTAGGAGACCATTCCATCACTGGCTAATGGACTTTGATTGAAAACTGCTGCCAAGGTTTTGGTATTCAGAGTGAACAGATCAGCAATTCTTAAAAAAAAAAAAAAAAAAAGAAGTCCTTAATAAGGTGTGTTCTCAGGTAGTTACTGAACATAATATCTGCTAAACACACTTGTACGAATACCACTGAGACCTCCCTGCTGGTTGACATCTATGCATTAATCAAAGTCCTTTGGGCACAACTGTTCAGCCAGCTGTGGACTCACTTAATTGTCCTGACATTCAGACCATATTTCTCCATCTTGTCCACAAGTCTGTGATGAGAAGCTTTGTCAAATTCCTCACTGGGCCTAGACCCAAACCATCTATGGCATTAAACTGATCTACGACTAACCAAATCCATCAACTCTCAGCTGAGAAAAGCTATTGGGAAATAGCATGGTCCCACTTTAAAAAAAAACTGAATTTAAATAAAGACAAAAGGAAGGAAGGAGAAAGAAAGTAGATTATATCAGTCTGTCTGCCTATCTCTGGAAAGATGGAAGACAAGAGGCTACTTTCAGGAATAATGAAATTCTGAGTAATTTTCTTTTTGTTTGTTTAGTTTTTGCTCATCTGTCTTTCAAACTTTTCTACAGCATGTCTGTATTACCTTCATAGGAAAAGAGGGTTCCCTCTAAATCCGAAATAGATAGCATTAATTTGCTCCTACCATTCATTTAAGGTCCAGCTACACTTCCCTTAATGAGCTTTAATTTAAAAAGTAATTGAAACTCTATACAATGTTAAAATGATTGGGAAACAAACACCAGTGCTTTGTGAGCACTGGGACCCCACATGCCCTCGAACAATAATAATAGAATACAACAGTAATAGAATACAACAGTAATAGAATACAACTGGGATACTGGCTGCACTCAATCTGGAAGACACGCATTCTTCCCAGAGAGGATTCACCATAAATCCACGTCATCTTTTGGTGACTGTCTGGCTTCATACCCTTACTAGCTGACATATGTACATCTGTAGGAAAAAATGTAGTGTGTTCTGGATGACTTAAGAATTTATATGCATATATGCATAACCAATGAACACAGACAACAGTGAAGGCAGGAGGGGGGTGGGAATGGAGAGGAGGGTGTCAATGGGGGGGGGGTATCTGTAATACTTTCAACAATAAATATAAAACAACAACAGCAAACAAACTTTGTTTCTGAATGAAATGCCCTCCCTGCCTTTAGCAGCTTTATTCTCAAGTCGTCCTATCCGATGAGCAAAGGAAGGTGCGTGAGAGCCCGGCAGCCTTTAAACACCTGTCCACACTTCCTGGCTCTGCACCTGGGTTCCCACTGACAGTGTGGACATGAAAAATGGGCTGTTTCGGTCAATCGCGGGAGCAGAGCCGCCAGCAAACGACCGGATCCAAGCTCCAGGAGAAGTGGCGATCCAAGTGGCAGCCCAGGGAAGTGTTCTGAGCGGAGTGAGACAGAGCAAGATTGAAAGAGGCAGTCACTGTTAATGGGGCTCCTCTAGCCAGCTGCCGGGGTGTGCAGGGGATGAAAGGAGGCGCCCCCTGCTGTATGTCTGCTCCAGGCTCTCATCCTCCCACCCATCTGGAGAACAGAGCCACTCGCTTTCAGAACCTAAAAACAAATGTAACTCCATCTCCCCAGATCTAAACAAGCCCAGCCTTGTACTTAGAGGTTAGAGCAGGCCCATCTTTGGAGAAATTCTGAAGTTGGTCATGTTTCTTTTTTATTCTCTAGATCTTCTTATTTCCTTCTTCTTCTTCTTTTTTTTTTTTATTCTCACCCGAGGACATTTTTCCAGTTTTTGCTCAGGTAGAGTGGGAGGGAGAGAGAGGAAGAGAGAGAGAGAGAAACATCGATGTGAAAGGAACACATCGAGTGGCTGCCACCCGCACAACCGACCAGGGCCAGGGACAAACTGCAACCGAGGTACGCGCCCTTAGCGGGAACCGAACCCAGGTCTCTCAGGACCGCAGGCCGACGCTCTAACCGCTGAACCAAACCGGCCAGGACCTTATTTCCTTCTTTCTGGTAGATTCTCAGGCTATCTCCTTATACTTTCCCTCCCTCCTTTCCTTCATTCCTCCTCCCTCCTTCCCTCCCTCCCATTTGCAGACATGTACTGAATGTGCCAGGCGTTATACGGGTTGCTGGAGATTCAGTGACGACGAAGTTCCGACTTAGTTCTGCCCTTAGGAAGCTTAGGGTCCAGTGTGACATAAACATGATCTAAATACTTTGAAAAATGAATCCAAAATTGATAAGAAATAAAGAAACCAGCTTTGTTTTGATTACTAAACTTATCTGATCACAGAACCCTTTTTAGAATACAACCTACTCAATACTATGCACTGGCCTTTGGGACCCACTATCAGGAAGTGAGGTGATCGTAAGCTGGGACGCAGCAGCTATTCTGAGCGCTGAGAAGGTCCCACAGAAAGCAGAGTGAGGACCTGCAGCCTCCTACGCTCCCCGCGTTACCATGGAGGAGCCTGCTCTCACCCCTGTGCATCTCCACGGGCAGCGGCCTGTCCTCAGAACCGGCCACTGCCAGGACGAAGTTTGTGCTTATGCAGAAAGGTCCTGAAAACGAATTTCCAGGCAATGCGAGGCTATTTTAAGCAAGTCTTCCCAGCTCCCGCTGCTGCGCGCCCTGGAAGGAGGGGCCGCCAACGGAGAGCGTGCTGCTGTGTGGGGCCCTACCACCGACCCCACTGATAACTTACATAACTGCTTCGGCCGTCATGCTCTGATTGAGAAATCAGTATAATTCATCCCCAATAGAGCGCTCTAATTAATGGGAGCTCTTTGTACTTTGTGCGAACTCCGGCAGGCGGTCAAACTGAAACCGATGTCTTGTGCTGCAAGTACCGCGCGGGGCTCCATCTACCGGCAGCAGGAGCGCACAGGGGCCTGTGCCCGGTGACATCAGGATGGACTGTGGCACGCGGGTGGGGCCATTCGATGACGCTAGTGCGCAGACAGTTCTGAGTGCCCGTCATTGGGGACTTCAAACAGAGAAAGAGGACTAACGATGACGACGCTGTCGGATGGGATTTTACAAAGGGAGAATCAAGTGGACGTCGCAATACAGACTCAGCTTCAGACAGACCTGGGTTTGGGTTCTGTCTCATGGGTTTGAAAACTGGTTTCATCTCCAGCAAGATTTTTCATTGCCGACTCTCATTTCCCTCTCCTGTAAAATGGGGATTAAAACAGTGTCTAGGAAAACAAACAACCTGATTTTGAAAAGGGCCAAAGACATTAACAGACATCTCGGTAAAGAAGATATAGAGATGGCAAATAAGCCCGTGGAGAGAAGCTACATGTTATGTATCATCAGGGAAATGCAATTAAAACAGCAATGACAGGTCACCATGCACCTACTAGAATAGCTAACATCTAGAACACTGACAACACCAAATGCTGGTGAGGATGTGGAGCAACGGGAACACTCATCATTGCTGGTGACAATGCAAAATGGTACAAGCACTCTTGAAAACAGCTTGGCGGTTTCTTGCAAAACAAAACATACTCTGACCATATCGATCCAGCAATGGTGCCTCGTAGTTTACCCAAAGGAGCTGCAACCTAGGTCCACACCAGAAACCTGCACATGGACGGTTATAGCAGCTTTGTTCATAATTGTCAAAAAGTTGGAAGCAACCAAGATGTCCTTCAGTAGATGGATGGATAAGTCAACTGTGGCCAGTCAGACAGTGGACCATTATTTAGTGTTAAAAAGAAAGGAACTATCAAACCATGAAAAGACATGGAGGAACCCTGCATGCATATCACTAAGTGAAAGAAGCCAAGCTGAAAACGCTACCTACTGTATGATTCCAACTATTGGACACTTTGGAGAAGGCAAAACTGTGAAGACGGCAAACATATCAGTGGTTGCCAGGGGTTGGGGGTGGAAAGAGGAGATGGATGAACAAGAGGAGCACAAAGGATTCTTTTAGGGCAGTGAAAATACTCTGTATGATGCCACAATGATGGATACATGTCATTATACATCTGTCCAACCCCACAGAAGGCACAACGGCAAGAGTGAGCCCTGGTGTAAACACCTGATGTTGGGTGATCATGATACATTAATGTAGGCTCATCAGTTATGACTAACATACCATCACGGTGAAGGATGCTGATGGGGTGGGGCTGTGCATGCGTGGAGGGAGGGAGTTAATGGGACATACCTGTACCTTCCCCTCAATTTTGCTGTGAACCTGAAATGGCTCTGAACAGATCAAATGTCTAAAGAAAACAACTCCTACACCCCACAGGGCAGTAATGCAAATTAAATACAACAGGGTAGATAAAGCTTTTGGCACAGTTCCTGACAGATGATAAGTATTCAGTAATGAGTAGTGATTATTATTACTTAAAATTTTAAAAATACAATTGCTTTTTTTAAATAGCATCTAGGTTGCCCATTAGGGTATTTGCATTCTAAGGGGCATGACAAGACTATAAGAGAGATGAATTTTGATTACGGCAACATGACCATAGCAGGACTAGAAAATTTGGTTAGGAGATTTAGGAAACATGAATTATTCCTGTCCACACTGCTGTGTTCTTAGAAGATCAAATGAGCACTCATTTGTCTGTTATACTGAATTCGATTAAACATTACAGAAATTTCCATTTCAGTATGTCCAACTGATGATTTTTCTATGGTTCTGTTTATATGAGGACAATACACCTCAAATCATACTTCCCCATCTTATGTTTGATGTTGGGTGGAAGTAGTATAAATGAACTTCACGGAAGTATTTATCTCTGTAATTCTGTAGGAGTCCCAATAAAACGTGAAATTCTCTGGACTTTTAAAAAAGTTACTTTATTCCAGCTCAAGGGTCTACATCTGTTCAAGAACTCTCTTGTGTTCTGGGACCGATCCAGGCCTTACTTATGGAGACCTGGGCTAAATCCTAGGTCTGCCAGTATTGGATGCATAACCTCAAGATATGTGCTTACTTTACCCGGGCCTCAGTTTCCCCATCTATAAACTACGGGGGTTGAGATGGTGGTAATCTTCCAGATCTTTCCTAGATCTTTTCCAACTCAAAAATGATCTAATTCTATGTAGCTGGGCTCTAGTTGAGCTGCCTGAAATTCATATTCTCTCCCATATCATCTCACCCTCATAAAAATCAATCCGTTTCAGGAATTTTACCAAGGGCTAATTTGCACAACAATTATTCCTACCCAGCCAGCTCTTTCCTGGACCCAGCTCTTTGGACCAGGGAATGGAGGTAAAACTCTGGCCATCTGTCCCTCTCTGCTCCACACTGTGTTTCCGAATGGTTGCCTAGGATAAATTTAATTAGGAAAGTAAGCCTGTTGGGGGAAATCTCAAAATACATTGCAATACCAGAAAATTAAAGGGACTTGTGACTGAGACTTGTTTTCTTCTGCGAACCTGACGCTGGCGAAGTGTTTCTGCTTCTCCTTCTTTATTCTAACAGGTGCGCTGCCCCAGTTGTCTTCAGCCATCAGATTGCTCCCCACACCTTCAGGGCTATCCGAGGGTTTGCTTCTGAGAGTCTCCCAGACACTTACGCCGCTGCACCTGCCTTTGTGACGGTCTATGACACCTTTCCCCAAACATCTCTGGCCTTGCCTGTGTCTGTAAGGCACTGATGTTTACTTCCCAGAACCTGTTCTGCCTTCTCTGGGTGAAAGTCAGACCATTCGTGCTTTGGGGGTAACATCTTTGTGCCTGTGTTTCCTGGGGCACTGGGGATGGAGCTCAGGACCCTGGCAGACCCAATTCTTCTCTTCAGTAAGTCTCTTTTCCAGCACCAACCACACAGCAGGCACTGAAGAGGCTGACCTAGAATGACAGGATCCTACGTTTGGGGAACTTATATTTGTATAAGAATTTGTAGAGATTGAAGACTGTGATTCCCCATTTTTCCATCACTAGCAACTAGCACAGCAAACGGTACATAATCCATTCCCCCCAAGTAGCTGGTTCAGAAATTAGTGAATAAAACTATCTCAAGAGCATGGGGTGGTAAAACAACATGTGTGCGTGCACACACAGACCCCATTCTCGAGTTATCAGTGCATGCTGGGACTGCCCCAGTTTTCCATGGATAAATCCATTTAACCCTACAGCAATCCTATGTGAGCGATGCTGTTAAGATGCTGGTTTGCAGAGAAGGAAGCCAAAACACAGAGAGACTGAGGGACTTGTCTAAGGTCACAGAGCAGCAGGCAGCAGAGAGAGGATTGAAACCCGGCCGTCTAGCTCCTTAGACTACACTCACGGTCATGCTGCTCTGTGGTCTCATTCACAGCCAGGGACACAGCCTGAGGGAAGTGACAGAGTCAAGGTGGGAAGTTATATTTAGTTCTCCCTTCCCATCTGAAAGGTGACATTTTGCATTTTACTTTTTTTTCTAGTCTTCAACCCAACTAAATATACTTCGAAATAAATTTCTATTTTGCAACCCCTGTGGCTTTATGGTTCTCCTTTGGCCAGAAAGATGGAACGTCAAGATCTCTGCATCTACAGTTTGGGCCAAATTCAGTGATATTGATACGCGCGCGCGCGCACACACACCAACCAACACTGGTGATCAAACCATATCAGTGCATAATACACACACTCATACGCACAACACAATGGAAACGGAGAGGTTTGCCACCCATGTTGGGAGTCCCACAAGATCTTTCGTGGAAACCAGCAGACTTTCTAGGGTAACCTCTTCAGTTTGGACCTCTCAGAGGCCAAGAAAATTCATCCGTTCGCATTCCACGGGTCCTGTTTAGTCTGCGGGAGCATTCATCGGGCTATTATAAAGAACGCTAATGCTCTCAATTACACCTAAATTAAGATAAAGCAGTAACCTAGTTACTGTAAAAGTGGTTTTATTTATAGACAGCAATTTAATCTTTAATATGCAACCACCATCTGTAAAACTACTTAGCCCCATCTATCCCATTTATGTCTTTATTATCCTCTTATTAAAACACACGGAGCATTCTCTGTTATAGATGCAAAATGAGTTCTCTCTGTAACACTTTTCTAAGCTTAAAATTTTTTATGTAATTGCAGGGAATGGATACATGTGTGTGCTGAATGTTCTCCATCCTGTCTATACCACAGTGAAATTAACCACAATCTCTGCAGAAACAAGAAGGGATGTAGGGTAGTTGAGGACGAGGACTATTTTCCTCCTCTAATAGAAGCGTTTGTTTGGGCAGGGAAGTCTGGAGGCGGGACTGGAGGAGGGGGGCAGAGATGCTCCTGTGCTCAGGACGCTCAGCCTTTCCAACCAAATCTGTCAGAAGGCAGCGCGCATCGAAGCCCGTGAAGCCAGCTGTCCTCCTTCAGCTGGCCTTGTTGGAGGCCCAGATTTCAAAGTGCGACCTGTCTCCTGTGTCAGACACATCTGGAAGCCCAACCAGCCTCTCAGCGAAGCGTTTCAGCAGAGGAAGTCTATCTATCCCAAAGGACAGAAATGCATTCTGCAAGCAGAGTTCTTAGAATCCCGCGGGAACGTACAAGGTCGGACAGTTACAGTTCTACCTTTAATGATGATTAGTTGACAGCTGGAAGGAAACACACACACACACACACAGAGAGAGAGAGAGAGAGAGAGAGAGAGAGAGAGAGAGAGAGAGAGAGAGAGAGAGAGAGAGAACATCCATGATGGGAAGTCCGAAATAAGCAAGCATCTGTTCTGTTCAGGCTGATCTTCAGAATGTAGAAAATCTCAATAAACTGAGATTCTTATACAAGGGTGGGAGGATTCTGAAGACAGATGAAGGACTAGAAAGATAATATAAGTTGGGGCCAGCAAACGCGGGTGGGGCGCCATGGTAGAGATAACCACCTAGGGCACCCTTTGTCACGGGCCCCGGCCCATGCACCACGCCACGGCTGGAACGTGGGATGGGATCTCGGGGCCGCTGCACGCCAAGTCAGCCCCTCATTTCAGGGCCGAGGAACTGAGTCCCAGGGAAGTTTACTGACTTTCTCAATGACGCAGCAAGTTAGTGCCAGGGACTGGGATGCATCCCAAGTGCCCCTTCCTGGTCTTGAAGTCTTTACATGTCACAAGAGTGTTACCTGTCACAAGTGCGTCACTTACACCCAATCAGCAGTCCCCAGGGTGTACAGTAAAGCGTGAACCTATGAATCAAACTGCAAGAGATGACCACTAGTGCAGCCTGTAATCAGCCCATGCCAGCTTGTAACACTCATAGTCCCAGACGATGGGGACAGAGCCTCTGACTGAATGCCTGGGGGACCAAGAGCCACACACTGCCCTGGCTGACTCATGTAGAAAAAACTGTTTCCAACAAGGATTTAGCCATGCATTTCTACCGAGGGTCCGTGAAACAGTTAGTATCCTTTGCAATATCAGTCTCAAGCTGGAGAGCAAAGAGTCCACACAAAGGTAGAAAAGAAAGCTTCACGCATGGGAACATACATCCTCTCAAGTAGGTCCACTCTCTCTTTTGGTCCAGCACAGCTGTCTGTTTCCTTCCAAAATGCCAACAGCACTCAAATGATTTTGTTTTCTTATTGACCATCTGTTTCCTCCGTGAGAACACAAGCCCCATGAGGGCAGAAACATTTTCTTCTTTCTTTATTATTTTTTTCTTTATTGATTTCGAGAGAGAGAGGAAGGGAGGAGAAAGATAGAAACATGGGTGAGAGAGAACATTGATTAGCCGCCTCCTGCACACCCCCCACTGGGTATCTGGCCCACAACCTGGGCACGTGCCCTGACCGAGAATCGAACCGGCGACCTCCAGGTGCACGGGTCGATGCTCAGCCACTGAGCCACACCGGCCCGGAGGCAGAGACATTTTCTTACTCTCTGTGATATCTCCTATACCTTGCATGGTACCTGATATAAGGTAAGCACTCACACTGTTAATTAATGTAAGTAATAAATACAATTCAGAACATTTAGAACAGAAAACAAAGGGCTCTTTTACCTAGATGAACAGCTAGAGAGTGAGGGTTTATTGGGCAAGATTCTAAATGACAGGTACAAAGATGACTTGGAAACAGAGAAGTGCCCGTAATCGGTCATGAAAAGAGAAAGCGGCTACAGAAGGGCCTTGTACGCTGTGTTTGAAATGTCTTCTTACACCTTTGAATTTTACCCTGTGGTGTGTGTTCACTGCTGTCGAAACACAAAATAATTTAACAACCACCAGCATAAAGTCTTCGCTCCAATCTTCCCATTGTCGTCAATAAAACACACCGACTTCCAGAGGCAAGGGGGCAGCTGGAAGGTCCCGAGCTGGGGGACGGTGCAGCTCAGGTCCAACAGGCTTCCCTGCCTCTGTGTCCCTGCTGCCGGCTGGCTCGTAGCCTGGTTCCTGGGGTTATGCGCATCCTTCGAGTCGTGGCTTCTTCACTCCGTCACGCCTCCAGAGCTCACCCAACCGATCTGGATCTGGGTGTATATCCTTAGCTCAGAGGTCACACAAAAACAATACCTGATTTTACAGCAGAATTACACTTGATTGCTCCCTGCCCCCACAAAACCGCCCATTGCCGCAGGCAGAGCTAAATCTACTGCTTCCTCCTACTGCATCCTGCCAGACTGCTCCGGCCACCCAACCAAGGGCACCGTTATTTGGGGCCAAAGTGGAATGCCAGATTTAGGAGCTTCCAACCCTCAAACACAACCTGCTACTCACCCTCCTGGGAGGGAAGGTGGGGGAGAGATTAACAGAAGAACTTCTATGCATATATGCGTAACCCTCGGACATAGATAGTAGCGCAGTGAAGGCCTGGGTGGGGGCGGGAGCCAGGGGGACAGGGTCAACCGGAAAAAGGGGGGCGGGGCATCTGTAATATTTTTAACAATAAAGATACTTTTTTTTTTAAAGTTCATTTCACAGTTTGCAAAGCACTCTTATGACAGTGCACCAAGTCAGAAATCATTCTTTCCATCCAAATCAGCCACTTCCAACTTGAGTGACTGCAAGCAATTTACCCATTTGCAGCCGTCAGAAGGGCATGAAATTAACCCTCACAGCCCGGTGACATCCTAATAATAAACTGCAGGGAGCGGAGTAAGGAAACCACCGTGGCTGAATTCCACACATGCTCCTAGGTGACCTTTTATTGCACTTACACAGGGACCAACAGGCCTTGCATTTTTAAACCCACGGGGAAAGACACAGCTGAGCTGCATGGCAATGGCAAATTTTAATGGCAAATGCAAGAGGGTTATCTGTGCAATCATCTTTCAATTAGTCGTACTAAGAGAGGAATTGTTGCATGGATAATATAGACCCACTGAATGTGGAAATGATCGTTTGTACCATATGCAGTGATTAGTAAAGAATAAAGCAATAATTATTACTAATAGAGCTAATAACAACAGTTATCAAGCATGTACTATGTACCGCATACTGAATTAAGCTATTTATTAAATGTCCTCATGGAGAATGATCATTCTCCCTATACAGAATAAGAAAACTAAGAGAGGTTCATTCATTTGCTCAAGGACACACAGCTGGCAAATAAGTAATGAATTCAAATTCAGGTCTCTGTGCATCCAAAGCCATACCCTAGGCCAGCGTGCTAGACTTGGTGCATCTTCCATGGGTCAGGGTGGATTTACGACATTCAGAGTAGGTGCTGTTAAGTCAACATGAAGATGTCGCTGCCAGGTCACTCCTACCAAAGCTGGCCTTGACCCATCCTACCACAGGGCCTGAAATCACAAGATTCAAGTTGCAATATTTTAGGTGAAGGGTTTCATAATTGAAACAAGCCCATGAAAATGCATCTCAGCTGTAATACCAAAAGTACAAGCAATAGCCACAAAGAAATCAACAATTTGGATTTCACCAAAGTTAAAAGTTACTGTGCATCCAAGTACACTCTCAAGAAAGTGAAAAGGCAACTCATAGGATGGGAGAAAATAGCTGCAAATCCTATTTCCAATAAGGGTCTAGTGTCCAAAATACATAAAGAACTTTTATGACAATAAAAAGACAAATAACCTGATTTAAAAAAATTTAATCCTCACCCAAGGATATGTTTATTGATTTTAGAGAGAAAGAGAGGAAAGGGTGGAGGGTGAGGGAGACAGAGAAACATCTATGTGAGAGAGAAGCATAGATCAATTGGTTGCCTCCCATACTCACACTGACTGGGGATTGAACCTGCAACCTAGGTATGTGCTCTGACCAGGAATGGAACAGCAACCTTTGTGGTGTACAGGACGATGCTCTAACCGACTGAACCACCTGGCCAGAATGAAATAAACCGATTTGTTTTAAAAGGGTGGTTGTGGTGGTGAGGATGTGAATAGACATTTCTCCAAAGATGATCAGATAGCCAGGATGCCCATGAAATGGATGAACAATGAGTGCTGGTGAGGATGTGGAAAAATTCTATCTTGTTTATATTGCTGGTGGGAATTCAAGATGGTACAGCCACTGCGGAGAAGAATTTGGCAGTTCCCCAAAATATTAAACCTAGAATGACCATATGATCTAGCAATTCCACTCTTTACCCGAGAGAACTGAAAACATATGGCCACACGAAAATCTGCAAACAAATCATTCATAACAGCATTATTTCTAATAGCCAAAAAGTGGAAACAACCCATATGCCCATCAACTGATTAACAGATGAAATGTGGCATTAGCCATAAGAAGTAATATTATCCAGCCCCAAAATGGGATGAAGTACTAATACATGCTGCAACATGGATAAAACATCATGCTAGGTAAACATTCAGACACCAAACGCTACATTTAGACGCGGTAAATCCAGAGAGACCGATGCGGATTGGTGTTTCTGAGGGTTGGGGGAGGGGGCGTGACTGCTTAAGGGGTACTGGGTTTCCTGTTGGGGTGATGAGAATGTTTTGGGACTAGAGAGAGAGGGCAGTTATATAACATTTTGAGTATACTAAATGCCACTGAATTATTCACTTTAAATGGGATCATTTTGGATTTTGTGAATTTTATCTGAATTTACAAAAGCAACTGGCCTTCTGTAGAATGAATTGCACCTCAAAATAGTGAGTGGCAGGCATAGAAGGCAAATCTTGCCCATTTCCTTTTTTTCCAGAGCCATCTGATACCACTGGGCAAGGTATTCAGTACAGGTGCAGATAGGAAGGGGTCCTAGCTCATGAGTGGGGCATCCTGCACCGTGAGCTCTTTGTTTCATCAACATTTCACTCTGCATCGCTTTCTCAGGGCGCAGGCCAAACAGCTGAAAAACGGGGGCCTAGGAAGCCTCACCCGTGTATTCTCATTGGGGCAATATTGACTATCACCCCCAACAAAATGAAAATTGGTTCCTGGTAGCAAAAATTTATTCTTTTCATGCATAAAGCAAAGGTGTACATATAGTCCATAACAGATACTGTATATTGTATACTGTGGTACCAGCATTTCCTGGTGTATTGGTGGTGATGGGGGTTATTATGACAAAACATCCCAATAGGCTCCATAGAGGAGTGATCATGAACAAATGATTGAGAATCACTACCATAGATCAAGAAAGAGAACCAGGAACATCAATTTCTCTTGAGAAATAGGTAAGTTTCTCTAAGGAGAAATCCTCAAGGAAATGGTATTTGTTTACCAGCAGGTATAACAAGTATGTCCTAAAGCAAAGTGGTGACAATGGTCAAGAAAACAGGATCCCCTTGCCCTGGCCGGCTTGGCTCAACAGTTAGAGCATTGGCCCTTGGACCAAAGGGTTGTGTGTTCGATTCCCAGTCAAGGGCACATGCCTGGGTTGCTGGTTTGATTACTGGCCCTGGTCAGGGTCATGCAGGAGGTGACCTATTGATGAGTCTGTCTCACATCAATGTTTCTCTCTCTCTCCCTCCCTCTTTTCTACTCTAAAAAAAAATCAATGAAGAAATATCGTTGGGTAAAGATTAATAAGTAAATAGGAAAAACCAGGCTCCCCAGCTGCAGGGCATTAAGCAACTGATAACCTCTCTGAACCTATGTTTTCTCAAAAGCACAAGGGGTTTGAAAAGAGCACCCTGCTCACTGGGTTACTGCATTAAATGAGATTATACCTTAAAGCACTTGGAACACTGCCTGGGGCAGCCTAACTTCTCCCACGGTTGGCTGCCATCCTCGTTTTCTACTACCTGAAGACAGACGTCCAGGGGTCAGAAGTGGGGGCTGCGGACACAGATGCTCTGGGGTGGAGTATTCTCTCTGACTTTGGGCAACTGACTTAACATTTGTCTTCAAGGTCTCTGGAATGGAGGGAAGAAAAGTAACCCTGTTAGGGTTGTTTGAAGATTCAACAGGGCGTCAATTCCTGGGAAACTTGAACAACGCCTGCCACCAAAAACGCATTCAACAAATGGGAGTCGGTTTTCACCAGAATTACCACTGCAGCTGTTATTATCACTGGCCTCTCCGGCTCTCATCATGAAACTCGGGGCTTTAAACAGGGTTCGAAAGACCTTTGACGATGTAGCAGAGTGGACAGCGCTTGGTGAGGGCTCCCCGTGAGGAACGGGAAAGAGGAAGGAAGGAGACGGGAGAGGCGACTAATTGCGAAACACTGCCCTGGGCATGACAGGGACTCCACGGTCGCGTGAACCCCGGAGCACAGCATGAGCTGGTGTCCCCAGAGGAAGCTTCCCGGGAGGGGGCCGCCGAGGTGGGTGCTGCTTTCTGTCATTTCGAAACAGAGACGCCTCTCGTGAGCGCTGGTCCTCATTCTGCTGCCCATGAAAACCATCTTCTGGAAAAAAAAGACCTTGCCATCTTGCCTTAGCTCCCCACATGCTTCCCTCTCCGGCTGCAGTCTGCCCACCTGATAACACACTGCACGGAGCCAAAGTCCACCTCGCGGAGCCACGGGCCTGGGCGCCTGGCTGCCAGCAAACAGCTCCCGCAGCAGGAGCATATGGCGGACACCGCCCCAAAGGCGGTGCTGATTTTTCCAGCAGGTTATTACCACGGGCCTCCTTTGAGAGGCCAATTCACAGCTTGTCCTGAACACTACATTAACTCATTGATGGGTTTCCAAAAACGCTCGATTTCCTACCGTCCCTAAATCTGACAAATATGCTCTCGATATTAAAAACTCCTCGTGGAGAACCTGAACTTCCCAGTCGAGGATGCTGCCGTTTGGAGCTTGCAAATCTGGCTCTTCTCCTGGGCAGCACATTGAAGCAGGGGCCTTCGATCCCGCCAAAGGGAACGGCTTTCCAGTGGCCAGGATTCTCGTAGCTTCTCTGCTTCAAACCCAGGAAATGCACAGCTAGGATTGATTTCAGTGCTCAGTAACAAGTCCAAAGTGGGGAGCCCAAAACTTGAACTTGTGTATAATTCCCCAAAGTTAAAAAAAAAAAAAAAGGTATGTATGTATGTTTCCAAAAGAGTGACATTCCCTCTCTATTTCTTCTTTATTTCCCCTGATTTGGCATCTTCCTCTCTGGTCCAGATTTGAACAAAAGCAGTCAAATTGGGGTTCTCCTTCGTTGCCAGATAAATATCAATTATTTCCATCTGTTACCGGGATTGTTTTCTTGAAGGTGATGTCAGATTCAGATGCTAATGCAACACCGTGTTCATTGTTTAATCACAGTAATAAAGCAGCCTTTATATGCAGTACAATTTTCTGAACATTCGAAAAAATGTTAATTTCTACCTTGGTAACCCGAGTGCCATCTTCATTCCTTAAAAATAACCAAATAGCCCGGCTGGTGTGGCTCAGTGGTTGAGTGTCAGACCCATGCACCAAGAGGTTGCTGGTTTGATTCCCGGTCAGGGCACATGCCCAGGTTGTGGGCCCGATCCCCAGTGGGGGCATGCAGGAGGTGGCCAATGGATGTTCTTTCTCATCAATGTTTCTATCTCTCTCTCCCTCTTCCTTCCTCTCTCTTTAAAAATCAATAAAGAAAAAAAAAATAGTTTTGGACACAATATTAACAGGGGAGTATCCAGCGTGCCTTACAAGAGACAGGACTTGAGAACTCTAGGATAAGATTGTCGCTTTCATTTCACTCTAATGGTAAACACACCCTGTGGGGTGTAATGAGAAGATCATAGAATCCAACTGAAATAATGAGGAAGTTGTAACCCACACCATGATGTGCGTGTGCACCACTGATCATACATACGATGACTCACATCATACAAGAATGGCATTTAAAATAACATTTTCAAATATGTATTAGAGTCCGGCTGGTGTGGCTCAGTGGTTGAGCGTTGACCCATGCACCAAGCGGTCACTGGTTTGATTCCCAGTCAGGACACATGCCCAGGTTGTGGGCCAAATTCCCAGTGGGGGGCATGTAGGAGGCAGCCAATTGATGTTCTCTCTTATCGATGTTTCTCTCTCTCTCTCTCTTATCGATGTTTCTCTCTCTCTCTCTCTCTCCTCCCTCCCTCCCTCTAAAAATCAATGAAGGAAGAAAAAAAATTAAAAAAACAAAAACAAAAACAAAAAAACAAAAACCCCAAATTGTATTAGAAAAATAACTGGCATGTCAAACCCCAGATTCCATGTATATGACTATTCAGGATGAATCCAGTATATTTTTTTAAGTTTAAAAAACTTAAGTTTTTAAAATTTTTAGGTATCAGGGAGGGGTTCCTGGGAGGGGTGGATGCTAGTCATCTAGGAACTATCAAATATTGGACTCATTTCTAATTCTTTATAAAATGGGAGAGAGTTGGAACCTGTACTTAAGATAACAGCAAGAACAGCTGTTCTCCTAGGCTGGGCAGACCGCAGCAGAGCACGGGAGCATGGTGGAACAGGAAGGCACAGGGCCCGGGAGAAAGCGTGGGATCTGACTCACTCTCCGCCACAACGTGCTCTGTGACCTCCAGCAAGTCTCCTCCCATCCGGTCTTCTTCAGCCACCACAGTGGACTGGAAGATCCTCAAGGACCCTTTGCCTTCCATTTTTCTTTCTTTTTTTTTTTAATTTCTACACTTCTGCAGCATCAGAGATAAGAAATGGGACCCTATACCAGCAAAGCTATAGGTGAAAGTCTTTAGGAATGTTCTTACTACATGCTCGGAGTGGTTATTTCTGATGATCGGCACCTGTCTGTCCTTTCTTAGGTAGCCAAAGGATGAGAGGGTGTCCCCACCCCTTAGAGTATATAAAAAGCACCCAAGAAACTTGTAAAATCCACTGTATACGTCTTTCAGCCAACAGATTTTGAAATTTTAACAGTCAGGTGATTTATTATTTTTAATCCTCACCTGAGGTTCTTTTTCCATTTAATCTTCAGATAGAGTGGGAGGGAGGTGAGAGAGGGAGAAAGAGAAGCATCGATGTGAGAGAGACACATCAGCTGGCTGCCTCCCAAGCAACCCCAATCAGGGCCGAGGATGAACTGCAACTGAGGTACATGCTCTTGACTGGAATCAATCTGTGACTCATTGGTCCCAGGGCTGATGCTCTGACTGCGGAGCCAACTGGCCAGGGCCAGCCAGGTGGTTTTGACGTTACTGGTACCTGGCCCACATTTTGAGAAACTGAGAGAGGCACGTGATCAGATCAAGTACTTTAAACCCAAGTGCCAGGTGCCATAATAAAGGTAGCATGATGGCGCTGGGGTGGGCACACAGGTGGGGTCCCTATTTGGTGTGGAAGCCGGGGACAGCTACGTAGAGGAAAGAATATTCCAAGAAGCACTGAAAGACGAGTAGAATTCTACCAGCTCAAGATGTGGATGAAAGATATTTGGGACGGAAAATAGCCCTGGCCACTGTGGCTCCATTGGTTGCGTGTCATCCCATGCACCAAAAGTTGCTGGTTCGATTCCCAGTCAGGGCACATGCCCAGGTTGCAGGCTCAATCCCCAGTAGGGGGTGTGCAGAAGGCAGCCAATCAATGTTTCACTCTCACATTGATGTTTCTCTCTCTCTAAAAGTCAATAAAAAATCTTTAAAAAAAAAAAAAGTTGGGAGTTAAGTCTCCCTCCCAACCCTGAGAGAATTCTCCTAAATCCTCATTTAAACTATGTCTCCCACTTCAAACTCCTCTTCAGAAGTATTTGTGGGATTAAGAAATGGTGGAGGAAAGGATAACTTGATTTATTAATAGCCCATGGGTGTTAGCATACTTGGACTCTGGTGACATACGCCAGAAACAACATCCAAAATTTGCAAAGGAATACCCGTATCTCCACAGAAAATGATCTTAGTACTTGCCGTAGCAAGAGATGATAATAAATGTCCCCTTACTTCCAGAACTTGCACATGTATCATCTCATGCAAGAAATAACCAGTCAAGTTGTATTTGTTCATCAATAGATTTTTTCACTTTCTTCACACTTACAAGTATAGCTAGATCATAATCTTTTCAGATAAATGACTCTGCATTAAAAAAAAAAAAAGTCCGAGGATGTCCTTAGACTAGCAACACAAGCAGAAAGTACCGGTGACCATACTTACTTCACAAGGTATATTCCACTGACCACTCCTGGAATCGTGTGTCCAAGGCATGGATTAAAATGTGCTAAGCTGAGTGACCTTGAGCTAGTGATGCAGCCTCTCTGTGCTGCCTTTTCCTTCTTGTAAATAGAAGAGCATGCACTAGATAATCCCTGAGAACTGTTTCTACTCTGGCAGGCCATGCATTCAAGTAAAAGAACATTTCTAGAGAAATTAATTAATCCTCGGGGGATAAAATGAGATAAGCCTTTGCTTTTATTCATCATCACTCTGCAGATGATCTCTCCTTTACAATGATCAGATCTGAAGGAAAAAGACCACATGACATGCTTCAGTGTAACCAGACTGTTTTCTAAGAGATACAGTAAATTGAGGGGTGATGTTCCGACACCGTGATGACTTGCTTGGCAGCTACAATTCTACCTCCTCAATGACTGAGCCAATTTTCTCCTCCAGCTCTCTTACACACCTTTAATGAATACATGTTTCTTTGATTAAATTAACATTTTTGTCTAGCTAATTAGCCTGAAAAACCTAGGCTGAACTGATGTGGTAGCAACTTCATTACTGCTCATCGGTGCATGTTTGCGACCAATCACTGTCAGCTCAACGGCCTAATGATTAGGGGAACATTAAGTTTGGCTAATTTGGCTTTCTGTGGCCATCATCACGTTCCCCGTGACGAGCCAATCCCCACCCTGAATCGACCCTGCTTGACAGTGACAGATGTTTTAATCATAGGGTTTCATTCATTAGTGTCCGTCAGCATCGCTGGCCAGGTTTGCAGCAAATACCTCGATTTGAAACCAAAACTAATTAAATGCTATCTTCGTAATTACCTTATATATTTACCCTTCCCTAAGTGGGCCAGTATGACAAGAGCTGAAATATAAATCTCTAAATGGGGTTGGAGAGGGAGGGTGTTCCTGCCCTGCTGAATTACACTCCTGTCTACATGCCCAAGAAAGGGTCTAGTCCGTGGGGAGCCTACCCCTGCTGAATGCAATGTTCAAGAAAGCAGATATCAGTTTCCCCTTTGCACACACCAGCCAGGCGGTGGGACACATCGCTTCCTTCCATCTACGACATTTTCATTAGATGGTTTACAGCGTTGGGAGGATGCCACTGAATATTTTACCAAGGCCATTACCTCTCTACAGGTGGTAGCCCCTTGGAGACCCATACTGCCTTTCTAAGTGGTTCTGATGGTGTTGGTTTCCCTCTCAGCTACCAGGGTGTCATGTGGCCTGGGCATAGCCAATGAGCATTGGGCACCACCTGGTAACAGTGGTCGGTTTATGTCAGGTGTGTCACCCAACTGAGGCCAATCACAAGAAATGAGAGTGAATTCTGAGACTCCGTTTGAGCTAGTACAAAGCTGCCCCGTCTTTCCTGAGTGCGCGACACCGAGAGACAGCAAGGTCAACGCAGCTGTTCTGTCACCTCAAGGGGGGACCCTTTGGAGATGGGCTCACAAGGAGGAAACGGAGCCTGAAAGCTGGCCAGGGACACCCCAACGTGCGGCGTCATGTTTCGGTTCTCACCCAGTTACCCTTGGGCACAGACCTCCTCTCCGAGTTTTCAGTTTTATGCCGTGCGTGATAAGACTTTTGTTTTTTCTTTTTTTTAAATGATTACATTGATTTTTCAGAGAGAGTGGAAGGGAGCGAGAGATAGAAACATCGATGTGAGAGAGAAACATGAACCACCTTCCTCCTGCACGCCCCCTACTGGGGATCGAGCCCACAACCCAGGCATGTGCCCTGACCAGGAATTGAACCGGGACCTCTCATTCCACTGGAGGACACTCAATCCACTGAGCCACACTGGCCGGGCGAAAAGACCTTTTTCACAAAAACACATGCAACTAAAGGAGGAACATCTCAGACAAGCCCCCTTTAACTACTGAAAGCACTTTGACATCTGCTCACCTAGGTGACCTCCGCAATAGTACTGTGCACTGGGCAGGGCAGGAGTCATTCGTCTCATCTCAGAAACAAGAGGACTGATGCTCAAGGAGGCCGGAGCTTGCCGAGGCGCACCAAGCCAGTGCTGAACTCGGCCCAAGGCTCGACCCTTGGTTCTCTGGTTTGGTCTCCAGCACCTGGCTGGCCCCGGGGTCACCCTCAGAACTGTGTTTGGGGGAAGGGAGCAGAGCTTGTGGATCAACCACGGTTCTGGCACTTGCCTGGTTCGGATCCTTGCCCCAGGGTTTCCTAGTTAGGTGGCGTCAGGCAAGTTCCTCCTCCGTAACATCAGTGTGACTGAGGCCGGTGGAGTACTTAGCGCATCGCCAGTAGGTCTTCTTTCTCCACCAGAGAATGTCAGAGGAGAGATACCATTTATTTTACCACTGATTGCAACGTAGGCATTAACCCAACTTGATATTTATTGTCAGAAGAACTTTAGCTTTGGCTTTCTGTGCTTCAACTCACCCGTTACCCAAGCAGTTTAAGGAACGATGTCGCTTGCTCACATGGCCACCCCTTCTACTTGTGTGAGTTTAAGAGGTTATTCCAGAAACCGCTCGCAAAATAAGAAAATAGCAGATTAAGTTATTTTCAGCCAAGAAAGAGATGACGATCAAATGTTGGGTGTCTAATTACTGGGGGTAACCCTCAATGAATGGCAGACAGAATGTCAGTTTTAGAAGGCATTTGAAAAAAGAGACTGCTTTCTCGGGAACTTGGGGTACGTCTGGCTCTTTGTCTTTTGAGCTCTGTGACCTGGGGCAAGCCTCAGTTTCCTCCCTGTAAAGAGAGACTGTTCCCACCTGCCTTCCCGCCACTGTGGGCACTGAGACGGTGACAATAAACGCACAGGAAAGACTTAACATCACAGGCTTGACAGTTGTCCTCTGAAGGGTAGCCTATAAGGCTGGCCTTTGGCTGTCGTCTGGGGACCTGGATTTGGGGAGGGTCCCAACTCCCAACCATTCCCAGAACTCTTAAGGATGGCACACTATTCTTTACATGTTTGTACAAACATTATGTTTCATGCTGAACACCTGCTTTCCTTCTGGAATGTTGGCACATCCCGGGCACAGGCTGCCTGGGAGACCAGCCCTGGTAAAAGCTCTGGACCCTGAACCTCTAATGAGTGTCCCTGTTTAGCAACATTCAACGGGGTCACAGCTCACTGCTGGGAGGATGAAGTGCGTTTGGTGTGACTGCACTGAGGGGACCCAATGCCTGCTCTGGCTTCCTCCAGGCTTCGCCCCACGCACCTTTTCTTCTGCTGCTGGTGCTCAGTCTCCTTTTGCTGAAATAAAACAGCTGCGGGTGTGACTGCAAGCTGAGCCCAGTCTGTTCTAGAGGCTACTGAACCGGACGGTGGTCTTGGGGACCCCGCCACATAAAACATCTATGTAGAGTCTGGCATGTGAAAACCACGTCCCCGACAGATGTCTGTCTCTCTGTACCCTCTTCCCACACTGATGTTCTTGCGAAGTGAACACGCAGGCAGCGGTGACATCCAGCTGCAGGACTGAAAGTCTGGAATGCTTTCCTGTGTCAGCTTCCGCTTGACAGAAAGG
Source organism: Molossus molossus (assembly GCF_014108415.1). Taxonomy (NCBI): domain Eukaryota; kingdom Metazoa; phylum Chordata; class Mammalia; order Chiroptera; family Molossidae; genus Molossus; species Molossus molossus. The sequence goes on from NW_023425377.1 coordinate 17,918,686, forward strand.
CGTGAACAGTGGGTCCCAAATCAACCTCACACATCGTAAGGGTCTGTGTATGAGGATACGCATGACTGTGTCATTATGGAGGCTTGGAGGCCACTTGGGTTCTTATCCCTGGGAGCACGCCAAGGGGAAATGTGTTGATATGTACCGTGCCCCGTCGTGTACCTGCAAAGTGGCACAGGAACAAGCAGTGACAAGCTGAGTGGAGAAGAGTAAGGAAATATCACCCACGGCACAATATCACTTACAGAGACGGAAGGTAAGTGCATACAAAACAGTATGTATTTTATAAGAACAAAAACAAAGATACTAACCACAGCAGACTGCATCGGAACGATTTCTACAGCTGGGGGACGGGGGTGGGTCTGGGGTAGGAGAGTGAATGGGACAGTATACATGCAAACTGAAGGGTAGAACCCTGTTCAGATCACAATCAAAATGGGCCATGACCAGACGAATATGATTAACTCGACGTTCTGCACTTGGGATCCCAAATACATCCATTTCCCACTTTAACTCTAATGGCCATGGTGATGATGACAGCAACAATCACCTTAACTAACATTAATTGAGCATCAGGTACCATGTACACACTTTTCATATATTATTTTCTTTATTCCTTCCCACAGTTCTACGAGGCAGGTACTGTTAACGTCCCCACCTTACAGATGAGGAAGCTGAGGCACAGAACAGTAAAGCAACTCGCCAGGTTATGCAGCGAGTTGGTTCATTGAAATATGAACCAAGCTTGGCCTAAAACCAAGGAGTTAATCCAAGGATGCTGAGATGTAACCTGTGCCTATGTGACCACTGGGTCTCGAGGCTGCCCAACATCTCTTTTTTCTTCCCCTTAACACTTTTTAGCATATGCTAAGTACCAGGCACTATCCCAGAAAGACAGAGACAACATTCTCATAATCCAAACTGTGACATTCCAACAAAAAAAAGATGTGAGACTCTAGGTACAACTTTACAACTTCACATCCAAGGTGCCCAAGACTCTTAACAGACCTGTCTTCTTTGCCAATTTAATATTTTCTGGTTCAACTGTTTCTAACGACCCTTGCGAAATGGACTTATGTGCTTTGGTTAAGACTAATCCCACACTGTGAGTTTGGTGTCTGAATACATCCATCAGTTTGTGAGCAAGCACTGCTGGTCTCCCAGTCGTCACGAAGGGCAGATTTCTCGGTCTCGCTTTGCACACAATCTCCTGTAATCCTCCCAGCAACCTACAGAAGGACCTATTAGCCTCACTTGTCATCAACTGTTCTCAACCGGGACGAGGAGGGGACTCTGTCCGAAGATCACTTTGGTAATCACGCTGGGGTGTGGGGTGTGCTCCTGGCATCACTCTGGGTAGACGCTCAGATGCTGCTCACATCCTGCAAGACACAGCTCAGCTCCTACAACGCAGAACTACCCGGCCCCAAAACACCAGCAATGCTGCTGTTGACGGATTCTGTTGCGGGTGTAGGAAAAGGGAAGAAATCATATTCTATGGCGCTCGTGACTTTGGAGAGCTGAGAACATTGCTTTGCTCACGAATATCAAGGATCTGGCTGTATGTTCTTTTACAGTGAACTCCTTTCTATGCCCAATGCAGAGTCCTTTCAAAGGCTGCTGCGATGCTACTGTCATCGATTTTATGTCAATGGGAGGCGGGAAAAGCCAAAGAGAATGTGCCTGACAGATGCTTGTTCCAAAAAAGGCTTTTCTTTGATGGCTGACAAAAAGGGACCCGGACAGAAGAAAAAATAGCGGCTTGGTTATTGGGTCGCAGCATTCTGACCGCAATGGATGGGTCGCATTCCACACTTGGGGGAACAGACTGGGCTATTGTTTCAGATCTTTTGTGTCTGCCTCACACAGCTGGATGTTTGTTTTGACTTAGGCTCCTGCTCACCACAAACTGTTCCCCAAGCGAGCAGTCCTCAATCCTGGAAAAGCAATTGCAAGGAGCAAAAGAGGCTGAGTGATAAGATCAAGATAGGAACTCTCAACCCAGCTACGGCGTGGTAGTTTAACTTTCTGACCTTCACCAGAAACCACGCCGGTGTGGTGCTGCTACAACGCTGGGAGCTGGGGGGCGGACGGTGTGTGTTTCCAAGAGCACTTTGTGGACTCCGTGGCCGAGCATAATACTGGCTGCAGTCATCTGGGCAATTTCCGGAGGGCACGCGCTGTCAGCTCACATTTATCCCCAGTGCGGGCCTGGTAAAGGCTCACTTATTGGGGATTAGGGTTTATCCTGAAATCAGAGCCGGGCCAGAAAACTTCCCAAAGGCAGAAAGGAGTAAGGAAAGCAATTTCCCAGGCATTACGAAGGGCATCTGTGATTCAGGCCACAGCCGGGAAGCTCAAGGACCACTAAAGGCTCTCGTTTCCATAAGGGCCACTTTAGCAATGTGAACTCTACGGCTATTAAGACGTGACCTACCCGCTCGTGTGGTCATCCACTCTCCCCCTCTCTAGTTACGTCCTTTCTCCTACCGCTACACTCAAGAGGCTTTTGCATAGATAGGAAGATGATGCTACGGGCCTATAGCATGACAGGTGTGGCTGCGTTTCTTCTGCTGCAGGGACAGTCCCGCTGCCTGTGTCTGCAAGGTGCATTGGCTGTTTGAAGAAAGCTGTCTTCAGTGCTTGTGGTATGAAATAAAGAGAATGCCCTTGTTTGGACTGCCAGGCACCCGTAGTAAGAAAATGGGGAGGGGATGGAATGTTACTTTAACAGCAGTGTCAGAATTCCTGTAAAAAGGTGGATCACTGTAGGATGTGCTCGGTGGACGGCTGTGGTGGCAGGTCAGGCCCCAAGCATTGTGCTGAAGGAGAAGGGGCTTAGAAACATGGGGTCACGCAGACCCTGCAGAGGAACAAAGCCAGACAGAAATTTCTAGTGGGTCTACAGCCAGGGGACTACTCACAAGAAAAGACAGATATTTAACTTTTTAAAAATATGTTTTTATTAAATTTTTTGAGAGAGAGAGGAAGGGAGAGAGAGAAAGAAACATCGATGGGAGAGAGAAACATTGATCGACTATCTCCTGCACGCCCCCTACTGGGGATCGAGCCTTCAACCCAGGCATGTGCCCGGACAGGGAATCGAACCGGGCTCTCTCAGTCCATGGGACGATGCTCAATCCACTGAGCCACACCCACCGGGCAGGTATTTAACTTTTAAATAATGTGTGATGTAAGCTACTTCTGTTTAGCCTTGTGCAAGTGAGACCTTGGGGACTGATGATTTGCAAAGTGTCTGGTACACAGAACAGGGACAGGTGGGCTCATTAGTGAGGAGATCTGTAAACTTTATTCGTGCAGCAAAAGCAAGAATTCGAAGCCAGAAATGGAAAAAAATAAAGTCAATCTCTTTCCTCTGCAATTCCTGAAGCTACCCAGAGAGATGCTGAATTACTCCCGAAGCACGTAATAAGAGGTTTACGTTTATTAACTTAGTGGTTGGCCTCCACAGACACCTGGGATACAAGACCAACAACCACAGCTAAGTCTTGTTCGAGTATATGCTTCATGGGGGCAAGGACATGGCCTGATTTTTGTAGGGTTTTTTGCCTGAATCCCCAGTGACTTATGCAGTGTCAGGTACATAGTAGAGACTCAGTAAAAACAGATGAAAAACTTTCTTAATCTGACAGCAGGACCTTCAATCCACAGATGGAGGAAAAAAACAATGCTAATATGAGCCCAGAAACCTGGCCAAGGTCACAGAGTTGATAGATTCAGTCCAAGTCCCCGGTGCAGAAGAGCTGCCCTGTCTGCCAAACCAGCAAACGTCTGCAGTCTGATCACTGATGCTTCGATGAGCGGGTCCATTGGAATGCCTCGGATACACCGTGTAATCCAGTCTGCGTTATTGCCCTCCTCATCAGTACGTTTATTCCATTTTCTTTATTTTAAAATCTTTATTGATTTTACAGAGAGAGGAAGGGAGAGGGAGAGAGCTAGAAACATCGATCAGAGAGAACATCGATTGGCCGCTTCCTGCATGACCCCATTGGGGATTGGGCATGTGCCATGACCGGGAATTGAACTGGCGACCTCTTGGTGCATGGGTCGACACTCGACCACTGGGCCACATCGGCTGGGCTTAATAACAGGTTAGAAGGCCTGAGAGAAATTAGGCCATTTCCATTCTAAACCCTTCTGTGTACTTTCTTGGTGTCTTTTTATAACAGTTTTCTGTAATGCGTCCCATTGGGACTGTTTGGAGTTGTTCAGTCTTTTTTCCTTTTCTTTTCTTTTCTTTTCTTTTTTCTTTTCCTTTTTTTTTTTTCAGGGTCTGCTGAACTGAGCATTTGATTTAGGGGAAATAACAGGTTTGAAAAGAAAGATGTCTGGGAACTTAAACATAACAGATGCTTGTTTACAGACACCTGATTGAGCTGAATTGAAAGACAGTCTGGATTCCGAAAAGCCATAAATGTCAGCTGACTAGAACTTGAATCATAACCACTTGGAAGCATGGATCACCAAAAGATAGCCATTTCAGAGTCATAACATCCAAAACGGCTCTTCACACTGTCAGCGCCGCTGAGCAGTCGTATAATTCTTAAGTGGGAAGGAGCTTTCGTTTCTGAGAGACAGTTACCATCGCTTGCAGCTAATTGTTTTGGCAGCCACACAGCACAGAATGTCTTTTTAAAAAGCCATGATGGAATCACCACACCGATCTCTAATTTCCACCAAAACCCGAACCCGGGGAGACGAGGCAGGATGCATTTCTTTGTAAGGTAGGCACCGAAATTAGAAGCTGGTTTCAGTTGAGTTGGATTTTTACGTAAATTGCAGAGAAATATTAGGCAAAGAAATTCACAGGCCTGTGAAATTCACACAAAATTAGTAACTTGAGTTATGTGGTACATTATAGAGCATTCTTCCAGTACTCTCTAAGCTCCTAAACGGTATGAGCTTAGCGAAAATGCCCAAGAACAAAATTCATTGGGCAATTCCCTCATGTTTTGCATATATATGACGTGCTTCATCTCTGAACCAGCTGCCCTTGCATTTATGACATACTAAACATGTTCATATGCAAAATCACATGGTAGGAATTAAATGGACATGTTTAATCAGACTGTATTCCAACCAGAACTATGGGTCCACTCATACTTTGGACTCAAACTGAAACAGAGTATGGAAAAGGAAGACTTGGGTGTTGTGGGGGGAAAAGAAAAAAAAAGATGATAAAGTGTTGGGCAAAGTCGAAATAAATATTTTTGCAATGTTACCATGGGAAGAGGTTGAGAAAGCAAAAGCAAGATACACCAGGGCCAGTGGACTGTATTCAAGTATTTGGCAGGGGATAGAGAGGACGGGTGAAGCTGTGTCACAGGAGTTCTACCGTCCCGATGGAACTCAGGGCTCTGCTCTCTGCCGGCACGGAGCTACCCTGGGCAAGGGTAAAGACAATCAGGTCGTCGTATTAACATACACGTTCTTTTCTCCTTTGTTAGTGCACAGTCACGCAGATACACACTCGCCTTGGTAACTATCATTTACAGAAATGGAAAGATGATTCTGTTGTGTGCCCAGAAATCGGTCTAAGTCTTCTTCTAGGAAGATGTTTACAAACTGTTTCAGTAAAAGATCAAGACCATAGATCATGACAGTGCTGTTTTCTTTGGTCCTCTTATGAAATCTGTAACTGTTGCCAGGGATAGCAGCCAACCCCTACCTCCCCTTGCTTCTCAAGGGCCAACCAGTTGCTGACCCTCCCCCATGTCACCCTTGGTGCTTGCCAGGGACTCAGAAGGAGGATTTTGATCCCATTCTTGGACATATGCACTGAAGCCAGATGCCATTCTGAGTGGCAGTATTCCTCTTGCACAAAGCTATACATGTGCTCCTAAAAGCACAAAGTGATGGAGACGCAGGTGTCAGGGACTAAATCAAGATCCACAGGTTTTCTCACCGACGGAGCATCCTTTGGCGGCTCTAGGGGCAGACTTTAGCCGCGGGCTATGTCGCAAGAGGAACGAAACTGCGCGTCCTCTGCAGACGCACAATCTGGGACTATTACGTTGCAGTTAATAAACTCTCTTCCTTTCAGTTCAGATAAATACAACGCTTGCTGTTCAAGAGGAAACACGTCATTGAGACGGTTACTTCTATTTTAGTAAATTCACACGTGAAAAAGGGAACCCAAGTGGTCAAATACGCAGATGGGTGTATCCGTCCTTGGCTGTCAGATCCTGAACGGGTTTGGTAGGTGGCGGGAGAAACACCGAGACCTGCCTCTCACTTGCAGTCAGTGAACCAAGTGGGACAAAGACATTGACAGAAACACCCAAGTTGCTGTCTCTGGAACCACAGTGAGAACGTCGCAATCAACATGTCTCAAAGGAGAGACTTCAGCATGGGGTTTCGTCCTGAATGGAAACAGAACGGGGAATACGTGGTGATGCCAAACGCACACCATTAGAGCCGTAGGCCCGAGGGCCACAGGGAGAGCTGAACCATGAAACCACCTCAGCCCAAACCATTTTCCAAGGTAGGAGCTCTTAGGTCGGAGGCTGTGGTAACATTGGTTTTTACTTCGTTTCGATTTCTGGATGCCCAGCACCTAACCACTTTCTATTTTGGAGTAACCCCCATTTAAGTGCAGAGATAGGGCCTGTACTCTCTTAGGAACGATGTGGAGCCCCATCCTGCCTGTGGGGTCCCAGGCTGGAAAGGATAAGTGCATGGCCTTCAAGAGGATGCCGGACACCTCCTCCCCGCACTCTGAGATGTGACGGGTCTCATTTCAATCGACTGCAGGGGATGGTGGTGGAGGCCTGTGCACAATCCTGGGGAAACTTCCCATGCTGCGGCTGCTGAGGTCGCACCCAGTGCGGTCACCAAACAGCCACACCACTCCCGCGGACCGTGCGGACCCCAGTACTCTTCTGATTCGGATCCGAGTCGAATTTATGTTTTTCTCAACCACCAGTCTCCTCACTGGTAAAGACTGAGTCCGTGAACCTGGAACTCACTTGCACGCGACCTTCCCTTTGAAAGTACAGTCCTGCGCACTGCCGCACCGAGCACTGCGGGGGTCAGAATACCTCCAGGATCCCGTCAATAACTGATTATCAGAGCAACACTTTCCATCTTTCTGAATCTCAGTTTCTCCATCTGGAAAGCTGGATGTAAGGCTTGGGCTGCGTGATTTCCGAGATCTGTGAGTCCACAATCTTGTTTGACTCTCAGAGCTGCCTCTGATGTGGACAAGTCAGTACACAGAGGTCACTCAACCCCCGTCTTGACTTTTTCCATCCGCTCCATGCTTCTCAGTGGGGAGAAAATGAGCAACCCTTTTGATGCGTGTGGGACAACTGTGACAAAGGTGAGGGCAAGAAAGCGTACTGAGAAATTGACAGCTGGGTTCTTGACCGGCCATAGCTCAGTTTCTGCATATACACTGCTATGACATGAATTCTGTGCCTCCCAAGTTCGGTGGCTGTAGCCCTACACCCCCCCCCCCCCCCCATGTGACTGCATTGGAGATGGGGCATTTAATGGGGTGATTAAGATTATATGAGGTCATAAGCACAGAACTCTGATCCAATAATACCAGAACCCTTATAGGAAAGTAAAAGAAGTACCAGAGCTCACTGCCCCTCGCCCATCGTGTGTGACAAAGCGAGAAGGATGCCATCTGCAAGCCAGGACGAGGGTCCTCACATGAAACCGAATCCTGCTGGACCTTGATCTTGAACCTCCAGCCTCCAGAATGATGAGAAAATAAATGTCTGCTGTGTAAGTCGCCCAGTGAGTGGTATTTTGTGGTGGGAGCCCAAGAAGACTCAGACAACACCCAAGGCACTCTCTGCAAATTGCTTGCAAATATTAAGACAACGTCAAATAATTCATTGGCTCTCCCCATTTCCCTGTGAGGTATTCTTGTTATCATTATCTGAACGTATTTATATAATGCTATGCATTTTGAAGCACTTACGGTCATTAATTAATGTGGCTTGGGATAATATCTCCCATAGTGATAGAGAGATGGGAGTCGGCATGTGGTGTGTGGAAGGAGGATAAACACAGAGAACTTGAGGGTTTTCCTTAGGGAACGAGAGCAGGAATTCAATGGAGGCATTCCGAGTATCTCTGCATTGGCAATGTGCAATGTGTTATAGAAACAGCTTTCGCAAATAGTTTCCTTCCTTAAAATGAGTTTTGAAAAGAGCATTTTTCTCTCCTGCCCTTTCTTCTACTTCCTGCTGCTACAAAATAATTTTCTTAGAGAAGAAAATCTAAGGACACGAGGTAGAATGGAAACCGCATTTGACTTAGAGCCCAAACTGTGCATTCTTCAAACTCACTAATACTGTAAGAAGAAAAAATAAATGAAACAACTGGGTGCCATCTTTAACTCACTTAAGTTACTACAATCTTAGGAGGGACCCAAAGCCCTGGCTGGTAAGGTGATGTCATCAGTGCACTCTGAGACCACAGATAGCATTGCAAACCAGCTTAAAATTGTTGGTAAGCAACTTAACACTATGGATTCCCAGGATCTGCCTGAGGCTGAGAACCCCCTTTATATGATTTTCTGATGAGATGAACAGGGCAAGGGAGACCAGAGACATGAAGAAGTTTGCCCAGATCACACAAGTCAGTGGCTCCAATATTCCCAGGACATAGCATAGGACTTGTCATATTGTGGGACCCTCATTAAATGTGTGAATAAACGAATAAACAAACTTAGATGCTAAAGTACATTATTTCCCTCCTAGACATTTCCCCAGAGTAGTTAAGAAGAGGAAAAACGTATATGCCCAGTGATGTTTATTGGAGAGTTCATTATAACTGTGTAGATATAATGGAATAATTATAATTTCTCCAAAAGAGGGAAATGATTTAATTTTTCTAGCAACTTGATGAACCATTAGACATATATGCACTAAATACATATTTGCCAGCCCATTATTCTGAATTTGAAAACACAAAGCCTATTTTAACTGAAAGTTATAAAGAGACTTTTCTCTAATTAGGAGTAAATTGGAAACCACGGTTGGCTTCACTGGTCCAGAAACATTACTGGGCCAGGGGTGGAGGAGCAAAGTGTTTGGCTTGGTATACTAGCGATGAGCAAGGGCAGGTTTTCAATACCTTAGAGTTGAGTTTCTATTTTCATTTTCATGAAAATAAGGTCAACCTGGGCTACCCGTTCATTTTCTCGATCCGTCAACTGAACCTGGACAATGAATCTGATGTGCAAATGATGTCCATTTATTTCCTCTCAAGACCAGTCCAGGTTTTAAACTTCACAAAGTACTCAGTCTGATCAACAATTGACTCATGAAATCAGAGGACCTCAGGATCACAGGGACCTGCAACGCTAGTCTTTCCAACCAATGATCCAGTGCTCAAATCCCACCTTCAACGTGGTCATCCGGCAAAAGAGAAAACTATGCAAAATACACTTTGAGACAGTCTGCTTTCTCCTTTCAGTTGTATTTATTAATGTCATGCAAAAAAAGACCAAACTCTGATAGCACAAAATTCATGGTGTGGAGAACTACTGGACCAGTTACAATCCTGAGGTTTTAGTATATTTTATTTCATTATTTTTTAAATATGTTTTTTATTTATTTGAGAGAGAGAGAAAGAAACATTGATGTGAGAGAGAAACATCAACCGGTTGCCTCCCGTATGCACCACAACTGGGGATCAAACCTGCAACCTGGGCATGTTCCCTGACTGGAATCAAACCAGTGACCTTTCTGTGCACTGGATGATGCTCAACTGAGCCATACTGGCCAGGCGGTTTTAATGTATTTTAAAATTGGGATTTCCTAAGGGCTTACATCAAGGTTCATCTTCTTCTAGTACATGAGATCAGAGTATAACTAAAGCCAGATCTTCACGTTGTATCTAGATACTCTTCGGGACTGAAAACCTGCTCATGATTGAGTGTAATTACACTCTGTTCTTGTGTAATTTTTCTTTAATTTTTAAATTTTTTTCTTTATTGATTTTAGAGATAGAGGAAGGGAGAGGGAGAGAGAGAGATGGAAACATTGATGAGAGAGAACACCGATTGGCTGCCTCCTGCATGCCCACCACTGGGGATCGGGCCCACAACCTGAGCATGTGCCATGACCGGGAATCAAACCGGCAACCTCTTGATACGTGGGTTGACACTCAACCAGTGAGCCACACAGGCCTGGCTGTTCTTGTGTAAATTTAATGACTTTGATCTTATACTTCTGGCTGCTTCCTCTATGGAATATAATACCAGCAACTAGTAAAAATAGTTACACATTATTTATTTGGACTGAGACACCCAGAATGAGTCCAAAGTCTGATTTTATTTTCCTTCAAAATGGAAATATCTTCATTGTTTTTCCTGATTATTAAGGCAATCATTGCTTATTTTAATTTATCATATGCTAGTAAAAACATTCCATTATTCTGTCCCTAAAATATAATTGACATGAAACAATTTGGTATACATCCTTCTAAATATTTAATTGTTGCAGAAGAACAAATTATTTTACACTCCGCATAGTTTATACCACGGTGTGCAAATACAGCCTATGGGGCCACTGCCTGTTTTTGTAAATAAACATCGTACATCAGCAGCCACGCTCATTTGTTTATGTATGGTCTGTGGCTTCCTTCACACTAATACGGGGAGATGGGAGGTGTGACAGAGACCACACGGCTTGCAAAACCTACCGTATTTACTATCTGGTCCTCGCCAGAAAAAGTCTGCCCACCCCTTCTGCATAACCTTTATTTCCTCTCAGTGCTACGTGGAGAGTATCCTTTTATGTTCATTTCATCTGATTTACCTCATTCATTTAACGCATACATATTATTGAATTTTATAGACTTTTTATCACTGAACTGATACCCTATTAAAGGCCATTTACCATTAATTTTATAGGTGGAGTTTATAACTTTCAAGAAACGGGGAATCGATAAAGCATTTGAAAGGGACGCCTGGTGGAAACCATAAGAAGCCGGCTGCAGAAGACTGTCTGTCTGCAGTCTTGATAGTGGGTCTTCCCTTGAGTGTTTGGGAGCAGTTTAATACTGATTATTACTTTAAGTATTTTGAAGGTTCTCCCAGAACATCCTGGGAGTAGAGAAAGAGGTTGCAGGACACTGCTTCATCATCTTACGAAGGCCAGGGCTGCAGAGCAGAGGATGAGATTCGGTCCCTATGAAAACTCAGAAGTTCCGCACTGTCTCGCTCAGCACCGTGAAGGAAGCCGCCGTGCGACTCCCAGCTCGAAGCCAACGCACTGAGCGCCCCCGGCTAAGCCCTATGTTCTTTGCTAAGGTACTTGCTTCTGTGACAAAGGCCTCCTTTTCCCAGTTCCCTAGCCCCAGTTCTAGGGGGCTAACCTAAAAGAAATCCATGTGCACACCCAAGCCAGCTAAGACGGTTTGTTCTACGTGCTGCGAAGGCCCAAGAAGGAGGTACATCCTAGCTGCTATGAGAAGCTCAAGGTTTCAGCTGTGAGGAGGAGAAAGAACCCTTCACCTCCAATGCTCTGCCACGTCTCTGTCCGCCTTGTTGGGTTTAGAGTGTGAGATGCCTTCTCAGTCTAAGGAATGGGTTAGCTCTGGTCTTCCCTGTGCCGGGTCCCTACCCAACAGCCAAGCTGAGGGGTCATGGAAGAGCCAACCTACCTCCTTCTCACCTCTTAGTCTCTGCGTCAATGGCACCCCCTCCGAGAAGCCTTCCTCGATCATCCCACTCAAAGAGAGGCCTCCCTTGACCCTTGCTTCTCCAACCCAGCACCTACTGGTTTCAGTTATAGCATTTTTCACCACGTGCATGTTGGTTCATTTCTGTCCTTGGTTGCCATTCCAGTACAGTGTTATTTTCCAGCTTATACACATGGGTAGAAAAAACAGCTCTTATGCTGTTTATATTCATGGACAACTACAGTTTTTTTAAAGCACTTTTATACACCTAGACTAATTTTATACTTAAACAATTCTTATAAATTTGGTCAAATAAAGGTCACGTGAATCATTTTGGGTAGAAATGAGGAGAAAACGGAAGGCTTCCACACGGGTGTGTCTTACCCCGGTGAGAAACCCCCAGGTTGCACGCCGCCGACCCCCATCCAGTCAACTTTTCAACTTTCCATTTTCCTAAGTCACATAAAACACAAAGGTGAAATAAACATTCTATCAAGGTCTACCCTTGAATGCATGACTAAAAAATATGAGCCAAATTCCAGACTGCCTTATTGAATTCTCCTCTTTAGGGAACATAAAAATTGATCAGATCTTGAAAATTCAAAGGAGAGGGAGAAAGGTAATTTTCAGACTTTTCTTCCCCGGCTGTCAGGTAGCAAATAACAAAACAGGCCCTAACCCACAGGTGTATTTTATCAAGTTTCCCTCCTGTTACACAAGAAGAGCAAATAATCAACTTTAAAAAGAGGATTTTTACAATGGGCCTCAGTGTGGAGAAGAAGTTATTTGAACATATTTTTTGGCATATGCATCAATAATTTCCACAGTGTCCTCTTTGAGAAGTGTGCACATACCCCCAGGACAGAAGGATCATGGTATTAAACATCGGCTCTGTGCCAGGAACTGTGCTAGGGGTTTGCACAGACCGTGCTCTAGTATCACCATGGCCCTGGTCGGCAAATACCATGGGCCCCGCTCTGAGGCGTGAGAAGAGATTCGGGAGGTGAACCGACTTGCCACAGTCTCGAAGCGCTCAACAGGCAGAGCCAGGACCTGAGCCCAGTCGTGTCCGGCCCCAAAGCACCTCGTTCTGTCCTCTGAACAGAGGTGTTCCTGCTTAATTCCCCAACCTGCCCTGGAGGAGAAGAATCTGAACCAGGCTCTGACAGCCTTGAACCTACTTTCAACTCCCTGGTCTTCCATGCGGCCCCTACTTCCACTTACTCCAGAGGGGTCATCCTGCTGAGTTTGCAGTTTACAAGGAGGCTGGGGAGGGAAATGACTCATGCGCACATTTCTTCCAAGCAGATGGAACTCCTTGGAGAGAAAAGGTTCCGTGTAGGAGCCAAGAAAGAGAGTGTGATCTGAGGAGCAGAAGGCTCATAAGCTGCACATTCCATGAAAATCAACCTAGCAAGTCACCAGTAAGAGTTTATTGAGCTCTTATCGTGTGGCTACTCCATCCTGTCTCAGCACAATGAAAGAAACACAGGCAGCAAAGAAAGAGAAAAAAGGACATGCACGCGCACACACGCACACGTGCACATGCGCACACACAATACCACGGAAAAATAACGCCAAACACTTTGAAATCATTTGCTAATGTGATGTGTTTATACACTAAATAGAGTTCCAATTACAGGCTGGCGTGGTAAGATCTCAGATTACTAACAACTTAAAAGTCCTATGCTTGCATTTTATGCAGTTGGATTTGAGCTGGTACTGGGAGAAAAAGAGGGTTTGGGAAAGAAACAGACACAGGAAATTGGGATTCTCGAGAGGAGGAGTTGGAAAAATTGTAGGAAAGAGGCTGAGAAAAACGTGGCCCCTTATGTGGGTCAAAGAGCTCACACAGGGGAGGGGACACTGGACAGTAAGATGGCGAGGGCAGCTAGAAGGTTGAAGCCACGTGGCGGATGAGCTGAGCTGTCCATCAGAGCTTTCGGGGGGGTCATTCTTCCAGTGCAGTAGAGCAGGGGGCTGATACACTACCAGCTGTTGTCCTCCACTGAGGCTGAACTCTGCACTAGGCACTGTGCTAGGAACTTGATATCTTTAATTCCTGCTCTAGCCCTGGATGATGTCTACGACTAGTCTGATCTTTACATCGAGGCAAGTGAAACAAAGAGAGGTTTAGAAGTCAGACCAAAGCTACCCAGCTAATAAGTAGCAGGATAAGAATTCAAGCTGGGGTCGTCCGACTCTAAAGTCTCTGCCTTGGTCATAGCGTGTTGTTTCCTAGACCTTCACAACTGCCTAAGAGCAAAACTGATCTAATATTTAGGAATGGGGTCTAGAGTGTCAGGTGGAGGAATGCTTAATAATAGCGTAAAAAAAAGGTACAAGATGACTGCCTCTTTTTCCAGTTAAAAAACAAACAAGCCCTGGCCAGTTTTGCTCAGTGGTTAGAGCGTCGGCCTGCGGTCCTGAGAGACCCGGGTTCAGTTCCCGTTAAGGGCGCGTGACAGGTTGCAGTTTGTCCCCGGCCCTGGTCGGTCGTGCGGGTGGCAGCCACTCGATGTGTTCCTTTCACGTCGATGTTTCTCTCTCTCTCTGTTCCTCTCTCTCCCTCCCACTCTACCTGAACAAAAGATGGAAAAATGTTCTCAGGTGAGGATAAAAAAAAAATCCAACCAAACAAAAAAACCTAACGTGAGGTTGGAGTGGTATGGGGCTGATGAGAGCTACTATGTATCAACTATTTAGTACATGAATAGGTAGACTAGCTATTATTTTGTTTAATGTTCACTATAACGCTATTATAGTGTTAGGAGGTAGACACTATTATTATGATTGTCCGTTATTACAGATGAGGAAACCAAGCTTAGGCAAGTTCAATAGTTTGCCAAAGTCCACAAAGCTATGGAGAGGTTGGGCATCAAGTCAACATGAATAATCTGTCTGCAGGATGGGAGGGACAGGGGGAGGGACAGGCCAGGCAAACACTGCAGATGAGGACTCAGGTGGGCCTGGGGACCGGTCGGGAGTGAGCAAGTAAAAGCAGTGGGTGGCTCAACGTTTCTGCTATGGTCTGAAACTTGGCAGACCAGAAGTGTGTTAGCTTTAAGAAAAATAGGGAGGAGGCCCTCAGTTGGACAGAACAGGAAAAAAATAAATATTTTGAGCTGTTTCAAAAGAGAAGAATTTGATCACTGCGGGGTAAAAATACTCCAGAGACATCAATGAGAATACAAATTAAACCGAGGTGATTGAATTTGGATATTAGGTCACTGGTTACCCTCAGAGAGTGATTTTGAAAGACAGAAGAAGGAAGGATGGAGTTTGTAATGGGTTAAGGGGTACATCAATCGGTGGTGAGGCAGTGGGGGCAGAATAAGGGTTTTGTGTTGCAATGTAGACACAGTAAAAAGAGAATGTAAGCAAGCGGTTAGGACACAGAGTGAGAGTCAAAGGCTTCATTTCTTTCTAAAGGATAAAGGAATTTCAAGTATATTTTAGGTGTTTTTATTATAGGACTGCTCAGTGTTTGTCTCCCCACGGCCAAGAGGACACGGGTTCTGTTCACTGGGAATATAATATGCAACTTCAGAGACTGGGGGTGTAAGCAACAGAGAGCCCATCACCTCTTGTGTGTGGATGCGGAAACCGGGAAGCACAGGGCTTGAGGAGTTCGCCTTCCCAGGCAGGGCACCTGACCTTGGAGCTCTCGGTTTGCACATGTGCTTCTTCCCTAGACCGAGGTCTTGGCCTTGGCAAGGAAAGTCAGAGCTTCCTCTGCAGGGACAGGAGGAGAGAGAGATGACGTCGAGACAGAGAGAGAGAGATGTTCTGAGGATGTAAAGCGAAGCTGATGCCAGAGGAACAAGGGGAACCAAGAGGAAGTTGAGCAAATGAAGACCAAGGAGGACTCCTGCCCCCGACGCTGATGGAATCAGCCGATGCTTCCGAGGTTGCTTCCTCTGTACGTCCTGTGTGTACAAGTCCAGAGAGTGTAGGGGTGGCTGCATCACTTTGTTTTTAGTGATGCCTCCTACCCCTTGTAAAATGCTTAAATCACCGAGAAACCTACTTAAAGATGAAGGGATGAAAGGGTCAAGGGGGCAGGGATGAACTTAGGCTGTGGTATGATCTTACAGTCTCATGGTGCATATGCAATGGTCATATAAAGTTAGCATGTACAGCTCACTTTACTCCTGTGGTGGACATGTGTATTCCCCGAACCAAGTGTTAAATGCCATCATCTTCGGCTTCGAGGAAAAGGTCTTTCTTCTCCACGTGTCTTAGAAAAGATGCCTTAGAGAGGAAAATTTGTGAAGTGAACTTTGGGAATGAAACAGTTTAAAACCACTCCTCTGAACAATGGCATACAGCAGTCTCCGTCCATCCTTCACTGAGGATGTGGAATCAAACATCTGTATGACTGAGAAAGAAAGAAAATTGCCCTCCTCTCTCCTTACTTTTTGCCCATCCTCCCTCTCTCCCCCCCTCTCTTTCCCTCCCTTCCTCCCTCTTTCCCTCCCTTCTTCCTTCCCTCTCTCCCTCCCTCCCACCTCCCTCTCCCCCCCCCCCCCATCACCATTCTCCTTTTCCCTTCAGTGAAGCAAAGCTGAACTGAAGGCCCTGGGAGAGGGGCCATTACTGGCTTCACCAAAGAGTTTAACTCCGAGTAGATTACACTTTCCCTTAGATGTTTCTTTCCTTTGATCCTTGTTTCCTTTTGCTACTTTTATTTCATTGCTCATTTATAGGCTCAGGCCTGCCGAATGTTTTATGAAGTGCTGGGGATATGCATTGAGAGGAAGAGACCACGGTCCTTACCTCGCTGAGGTTCACGGACCACGAGGGAGACAGACTGAACACACGGCGACAGGAGAGACTGAGGGCCCCTGAGCCCATGTAAAAGGCGAGGGGCCAGACAGCAGCACAGCACAGGGGCCGAGAGAAAGGCCGTGGCTTTATAAGCACAAGCACGGGCTTTGGATTAAAACAGTCCCAACCTCAAGTCCCAGCTTAGCCTATAAAAACTTGCACAGGTAATGTAACCTCCATAAGCCTTGGTCCCATCCTTGGTTAAAACAGGGACAACATCCCCTCCTGGGCTGCTGTGAGCGTCATGGGCAGTAACTCATACCACGTGCTCAGCACGGCGAACGCAGCCAGGACACGCATGTGAAAGGGCCGCGGCCTGGTAGGAAGGCGGCGTGGAGCTGGTACCTGAACGGGGTTTTGAAGGATAAATGCACAGGATAGAGGAAGAGGCTGTAGGAATGCACACTCCAGAGCAGGCAACTTCACGCACTGGATCCGGAGAGAGGAGACACGGGCCGGAGAGGCGCAGGTAGGCGAGGACAGCTGGACCAGGAGCCCACAGGGCACAGCAGGGGGCCAGGCTGGGAGGGGCGCAGGGCCTGCTGTGCCACAGGGGTCCGATGTTCCCCTGCACTCACCCAGAAGCCCCTGAAGGGTGTCTGTGCTAAGCCCCAGGGATCGTAACAGGATGCCACAAGGAAGGGCGCCACCAATGACTGTCCCCTCCCTGCTGTCCCCAAGGTCCCCGGGGCTCGGGTTACTGCTTGCCTCGCACAGAACTCCTAACACGCCGACCACAGTCTGAACACATTAAAGTCATTCAATCTTGAATACCCCGGACCAGCTGCTGCTCAGATTATGTCTCTCTCTGAAAGAGGGATTTATGCCCAGAGGTCTTCCTTTGCTTTTTTTTTTTTTTTTTTAAAAGCAAAGTTGGGCCGAATACAGCAGGTGACACCTGGACACAACAGTGGATGACAAATCAAAAGGTGAGGCGATCCACTTCAGTTAGTAGCGAGTATTGGGCCCTGACTTGTAACATCCACAGAAGTACATGGGAGCACCCGCCATGCGGCTGGCTCGGTGGGGGACGCAGAGGCTGGACAAGGTGGTGGCCCGCCTGCCTCTGGCCTCTGGCTGGGGGGACAAAACCAACAGTGAGGAACACAGGGTGATGAGACAGGATTCAAAACCACTTTAAGAACCAAATGGAGCCCTGGCTGGTTTGGCTCAGCGGTTAGAGCGTCGGCCTGCGGTACAGAGAGACCCGGGTTCGGTTCCCGCTAAGGGCACGTACCTCGTTTGCAGTTTGTCCCCGGCCCTGGTCGGTTGTGCGGGTGGCAGCCACTCGATGTGCCCCTTTCACATCGATGTTTCTCTCTATCTCTCTGTTCCTCTCTCTCCCTCCCACTCTACCTGAACAAAAAGTGGAAAGATGTCCTCGGGTGAGGATGAAAAAAAAAAGAACCAAATGGAAGATGCTATGCAGGCTCAGGTGTTAAGAACTCACTATTAAGAGGAAGGAGATTTCTCAGGGGCAAGAAATAACCTAGAAACCCTCGTGAAGAAACCGACTAGAGCGGGGTGGAGACTGGCCGTTTTCCATCTGTCACGTCTAGATCTCATTGTCCCCGAAGATTCCCAAACAAACCATACTTGGCAGGTGAGAGCTCGCATGCCTTTGTCGATTTCCTGTTTCCCCGAGGTACGACCACTGTACTAACGAGGAGAACGTCCCCTCTCCCAGCGCCCCCCCCAGAAGCAGGAGCACTGTGACATCCCGGGAAGGAGAACGCCTGAATGAGGTGCACACAGCACTTCTCTGTAGCAGGTAATGGATCACCGCGGGTTAGTGGCTTCCGTCGACACCCACTGATTATTTCCCGGTTTCTGCAGGTCAGAAGTCCAGGTGCACCACTGCGGCCACTGCCCGGGGGTGGGGGGGGCAGAGTTTCAGCTGGGTCGCAGGCCTTTCTGGAACCCAGACCAATTTCCAAGCTCACACTGTTGGGGGCAGAATCCAGCTTTGCATGGAGGCCCCTGACCTCTCACTGGCTGGGCCACTCTCAGGCCTAGAGGCTGCCTCGGCTCTTTGCCATGGCGTCCCCTCCATGACGCCCCGTGCTTCCAGTCTCTGCTTCCTCGGTCTCAGACTGTAGACCTGACAGAAGGGCCATGAGCTCTGGTCAGGCCCACCCATATAATCCCCCCTTTGATGAACTCAGAGCCCCGTGGTTAGTAACCTGAGTTACCTCTGCAAAACCCTTTAGGTCATATAACATGACGTGATACAATCACAGGGATGATGTCTCCGCATAGTTACAAGCTGCCCCCCGACGGACAGGGAGACATTGCCTCAGGCAGGCGTGCCACGGCGGGGGGGGGGGGGGACCTTGGGGACTTCTTATGTGTCTCTCTGTGCATTCCTTCCCAGGGAAGGATGTGACAAACTTTATATCAAGGTAGTATTGAGGTGATCTTTAAATCTTAAACACAGAAACACACAAACATTATGTTGCTGCATAAAACTCATTTTTTAACTTAAGTAAAAGAAAAGAGTAGTGCCTGTTAGGGAGGAGGCAGCAGGAGGACCCTCTGAGCGAGGAGCTGGGATGACTGGTCTGCTCCATGTGCCATGGGGAGCGGGGCAGAGGGGGGACTTGAGATTAAAGAGGCCACGTGCAGGAGGGAGGAAATGAGAAACGAGATGCTGGAAGCACCAGGGGAGAAAGACCGAGGAGGAGGGGCGCCCCCATGTGACTGGGGTGAACTGACAGGGGGGAGATGCAGGTGATGAAAGTGTCAAGGTCTTTGCTGCAGAAGAGGCTCCTTGCTCTGGCTTCACCGTGAAATCTTCGGTAGCATCTACATTCCCCTGCAGAGCTCCCTGTGTTGCCGGGATTCCCATGAAAAATGCAAAGGCCGTGCTAAGCTCTGCATCAGCGATGGGGTCGGACACGCAGAGGGCGAACGCAGGTAAAGGCAGCAACACTGAGCGTGCACCTAAGTCAAAGGGGATGGAAGCGACCTTCTCAATACTATTTGTGCTTTCATTTTGAATATTCTTTGAAAATAAAAGACGGCAGAAGTCCTCTTCTGGGTGTTTTTCTATCTGCTCCCCAAAGATCCAGAAGGAAAAACCACCCAAAGACTAGAAGTTTAAGTGCGAGGACTGGAATGAACATCAAGGACCAGATCAATCTCTAGGAAGCAGTGAGGAATTCATCAGAGGGCTATGCACTTGGGGACCACGACTCTAGAACTGGACACACAGACATAGGAGCAGGGAAGCCCATGTGCCCAGGTCTTTTGCAGCCACGTGGACATCCAACAAAGGGCTCTGTGAACATCCCTGAGTCTATCATTAGTATTCCTTACCACTAGCTCCCAAGGGAGGTCCCTACAATCATCTCAGTGAGTCAGAAAAGGCGGGGAATTGTGGGGGTTAAATGACCTGCCTGAGGCTGCAGCACAATATGGAGCCATAGAGATTAGAACCCCCCCAGCCCAGGCCCCAGGCTTTTGCTCAACCTTAACAGAGTTCAAGTTCTCTAAACCAGCAGCTTTTCCTCTGGGCCATGACAGCAGGATTATGGAAAATTGTACCAGGGATGAAGAAGTGTGATTTGAAGGGACACACGAGAGGCCACCTGACCCTGGGCTTAAAGCATCTTGTCTCATTTAGACGAAATACAGTGCTGTGGCTTTTCTTCACTAGGGACACTGGACAATGAGCAGGGAAAAGGGGAAGCAGATTTCCTCAAACAATTCAACATAAAATTACCATACGATGCAGCAATTCCATGTCTAGGGATATACGCAGAAGAATGGAAAACAGGTCTCAAACAAACATTTGTACACGAATGTCCATAGCAACCTTATGTGCAATAGCCCAAAGGGTGGAGATGATCCAAATGCCCACTGATGCATAAATAAATAAGAAAAATGGGGTTTATATACACAATGGGATATTATTCAGCCTTAAAAAAAAAAAAATGAATGAAACTTTGACATACTAGGACATGGATGAACCTGGAAGACATTACGCTAAGTGAAATAAGCCAGTCACAGAAGGATGTGGATACTGTATGGTTTCACTTACATGAGGTCCTGGAGTAGTCAAATGTATAGAGACAGGAAGCAGCATGATGGCTGCCAAGGGCCAAAGGGAGGGCCACAGGAAGTTTTGTTACTTACTCGGCACAGAGTTTCAGTCTGAGATGATGAAAAAGTTTTGGAGCTGGGTGGTGAGGATGTTTGCACAACAATGTGCATCTAGTCAATGCCACTGAATTGCATACTTGGAAATGGTGAAACTGGTAAATTTTATGTTATGTACATTGTATCACATTGTTTCAAGGAGAAAAAAAGACCATGGCTACTTATTCCCTCCGTGACTCTCGACTAGATTGTCGGCCTCTGAAGGCAGCTGCCACGTAACTTGCTCCTTATTACTGTCCCCAGTGTCTTGCACAATGCCTACCACACAGGGAGTGCTAGGTAACTATTTGTTAAACGAATGGAATCAACCTTGGCCCGCTCTGGTGGGGTGACAGCACCCGGGTCTTCCTTTGCCACTGTGCCTTGCGTTTGGACAGTTTAGTCCATGTCTCAGCTCCATTTGTAGATTCAGACTAAGGCAACTCTCTGTAGCTAGGCCAATCAGAGCCCTGCCCAGCTTTCCACTTTTCAGCCCCATCAACCAATGAAAGAACAAGATGGGACAGTACAGACTCCAGATCATTGAATGAATGTAGACCATGTCATCTGGACTAAGAAGAACTTACCACAATAGAGTATAATAGAGCATCTTTTACTATTCAAGAATTTTAAAGATATCCAATGGATTCCAGGCTTGCCTTGGAGGGAACTAGCTAAACACACATAAGCTCAGGTATCACACTCCTGACATCTGATTGATCAGCCTCAGGCAGGCCCTGGGAACCGGAACTTTTGTTTGCTCATTTGCTCAAGCTACCGTGCAAGTAAGTTTGGAAACATTCGCTCTAATTACGTCATGAGTGTGCCCGCCTTCCCAAATTGTACACTCCATGAGGGCAAAAAATATTTCTCTATTTTGTGTAGCACTGATAGAGTCTGTGTAGGAGATTAGCTGAGTGATGGAAAACACAATAAGCACAAAACAGCACTTGGTTATCCGGGGCCCCTGCGGCTACTCCAACATCATGACCCCAAAGACCTAAACCCAGCTTTCCACGCACCACTGCGCCACAGCCTCTCAATATAAATACATATAAATCCATGTCCTTTGGAGGCAGCATCAGCGAGAGGTGATTATTCCTTTCGCTCCACATCTGTTCCCTCAGATACTTGGAATTTAGCAGACTTATGAATAACACATTTCAAACCACAGGGGTGTCCGAGAGGCAGAAAGTTTCATGTTGTCAGGGCCGGGCAATGTGTGTTTAAACCAGAACAGCTGCAGCTATAAAACATCCGAGTTACTGTAAACAATAACAATGTCAGTGATTTGAGTTATAAACACTTCTTTCCCAGGCAGTACAGGTTGTGATCAACCTTGTTTTATTCTATCTTTTATTTTTTTTAAAATATGTTTTTATTGAATTTTTTAGAGAAGAAGGGAGAGAGAGATAGAAACATCAATGTGAGAAAGATACATCCATCAGCTGCCTCTTGCACACTCCCAGTTGGGCATGGAGCCTGCAACCTGGGCATGCACCCTGACCAGGAATAGAACCAGGATTCTCAGTCCATGTGACGATGCTCAATCCACTGAGCCACACTGGCCAGGCATGATCAACCTTGTTTTATAACTAAGAGGAGTAGGTGATTGTTGTTTTGTTTTGTTTTGTTTTTGATCCCCCACTGCAAAATTTTGTCCTGTTTGGGAATGAGGTCTATATTCTACCAGCAGCAGTGCATTATTTGTACTTCAAAGGGTTCTCTGCCCAGAGGTCCCTTCTGCACTGTGGAGGTGCTACTTCATAATTCACTGACACTTGAGTGTGAACCAGGTCGGCATATCCTGCAGTCAAACAGAACTCTAGCTGTACGACCTTCAGTTAAACACTTTCAGGAAATGGTGAAAATGGCATCTTCTCTCTGAGAGTCCACAACATGCCTCCACGGTGCTTTGCAAGTGTGGTCACTGGACCAGTCTCGGCAGCACCACTTAGAAATTTATTCAAAATGCAAAAATTTCAGGGCTCCCAAATCAGAAAATCTGGGGGTGAAGTCCAGCCCTCGAGGTGAGTCCGATGCTCACTGAGGTTCGAGAACCACTGTGTTGCATATTGATTGTGAAAGACGCCTACAGTAATAAAACAAGCTAACGGAAAGCAGCATTATTCAAATGCATTTGCCTCCACATCCCTTTTATGGAACATCTATTGACTTCCCCAGAATCCGTGGTGGGTGAGATACACATTAGAAACTGCTACACCAGATTATGAAAAAGCAAAATATATTTATTGCACCATTGGCAACATATAATGACAAGAACAAATATTTATTGCATTGTACTGCGTGTCAGAGCCCAGAAATACTGTGGTAGATCTGACAGACATAATCCCCTCCTCCCCAGGATATACTGTCTAGTGAGTAAGACGACACACAGGAAACATGTGGAAAATGTTAGGGATGGCATGCACGCAGTGTAGGGATTTGTGGGGCCGCACTAAGAGACAATGGCCAATTAAACAATGCTTGGGTCATTAATCTGCTTTGCAAGCCCTTCTCATCCTTCCCTTGTCTTCATTGCTTTGGCCAAGGGGACTCAAGCACCTGCCCTGGCAGGTAGAATCAGACTACTTCTCTCAAACACACTTTCAGGAAGTCCCAAGTACAGGGGCTTCAGTAAGGTCATGGTCACCAACAAGGCTGATGATGTGGTCTGAATGTTTGTGTTCCCCTGACCTGAACTCTTATGTTGAAATCCTAACCCCCAGAGGGTGGTCTCAGTAGGTGGAGCTTTGGGAAGGAATTTAAGTCATGAGAGGTAAAACCCTCATGAATGGGTTTCGTGCCCTATAAGACAGACTACGTGCACAGACAATCCTTGTCCCTTCTGCTATGTGAGGATACAGCTAGAAGTCATGGACTGCACCCTGGGGAGGGCCTTCACCAGAAGAAGATCATTTTCCAGGATCCTCTATTAGCTGCTCTTCTCTCATCAACCCTAGTTATAGAATACTAAGATGAGATACAAACTAACAGATGGTCTCATGCAGCTGTCCATCGGGTGTGCAGGCAGTTCATGCTAGAACATTCCCTGTGACAGGCCTTCCTGGTTCTGACTAGGTCCCTGAAGAAACCGGCAGGGAGGTCTGCTCTCCACATCCCAGTCCTCACTCCAGCTCTCCTACGTCTTTCCCTGCGCTGCGCTTGGTCTCAGAATCTGCCCGTATGATGACGTCACTCTGGTTAGCACCTGCCTGGGAACGAGAATACCCACAATCCCACCACTTGGTACTGCCAAGTCTCCAGATGGCACAGCTGCACACAAACTAAGGACTGCAACGCCTAAGAAAGTAGAAGGAATGACCATGGGGAACGTCAGGCAGGGCTGGGGAGAGACATTTATCCAACCAGTAGGGCCAGCTCTCAAATTTCCTGGAACACTTATAAAAAGGGGCTGGAAAGGTTTGGAAGGGGACCCAGGAGAATAAGGGCACTATGTTCATATATCCTTCCTCTGCCAGCCTCGGGAGGGATTCGAAACCCCTCCCAGAAGGCAGGAGAGAAGGAGAATAACAGGTCCCTCTGCCCAGAAACTCCCCAAGGCGCCCCTGCCATCGGTTAGGCGTTGCTCAGGACCCAGCGTGCACTGCTTTGTTGGGATTCTGAACTTGAAATGTCACTCTCCTTCCTGGCAGTGACTTCTGTACGGCTTTGGGGACAGTTCTGTATTGCTACTTAACTTATCTTATGTTCGAGTCTTGTCTCTCCAAAGACTCCAAGCTTCTAGGAAAAGTAGGGGTCTCATTCCACACATTTGAATCTCCCAAGCACCGTGTCCGGTGAGCCACAACACCCATTGAGCACAGACCTGCTCAGCGTGGTCAACAAGGCCCGCAGAGCTAGTCTAGACAACCTGAGTTCCCATCCTGGCTGTGTGGCCTTAGGCATATTCCTTTCCCTCTCTGAATTTTGGAGTGACCTCTAGAATAGAGTTCGGCAAACTACAGTCTGTAGGCCAAATCAAGTTTGCGGTCTGTTTTTTATACAGCGAAGGATGCTTTTTGTGGTTCTAAAGGGTTATAGACAAAACAAAATAAAAAAGAATATGCAACTAAAACAAGGTTGGGCCTCTGGGCCTGAACATTTGTTCTGGCCCTTGACAGAAAAAGCTTGCCAACTCATGCTCTAAAATGAAGACAATAAACTAGAAAATACAGTTTTTTCCTTTTTTTAAACTCCACTCTTTAATAGAACCATCTCTGTGATGTACAGAATCCAAACAGTGACTATATAACCCAAGGGCCAACTGCTCAGGTTGATGCAGGGGCGGGAACCTGATCCACACCCTTTCCAGTGGGGCGACCCCCAGGCTCCTGTAGTACAGTTTGACAGCCACAGACAAAATGACCAGTAAAGTCTCTATGGCCCTGACGTGCTTTATGTTGGGGAAGGTTGTAGAGCTTCATGGTTAGTGCTTTAGCTTGGGAGTCAAGAGACTTTGAGCTGAGTCCTATAAGTATTGATAGGTTCCTTAACCTCTGTAAGCCTCAATCACCTAAAAATAGAAATCACACCAGTAACCTGGCTCTGGGTCGCAGCAAAGGTTAAACGAGATAATGCATGGACAGCACTGAGCAGAAGGCCTGGCAACATCCTAACATACCGATCCATGGAAGCTAGCATTGTTATTGTGCGAACACACTCTTTTTCTGTCTCTCACACATGCCTGCCTCTTGGAAAAGCTTCAGCTATACCATCCAGAGGTCAACAAGTGCCACATTGTCAAGTACTCCAGCACCTCCACACGGAGAACACTCAATGCGTAGCAACCAATCGATACCCTTGGCAAGGACTCGGCAGTCGGCGGCCGAGAGGCCCAACATGGACATGAAATGTTTTCCCTGAATTTCCCTCCAACGCCTTGCTTACCTAAGCCCAAAGCCCTCCAGATACCCTCGGCACCGTGATAATAAAAATGCACACGAAACCACATGCATAAATAAAATATTTTGCTGCTAATGAGAGGCAACCCAGCAGTTTTCTCATCACTCCGGTGACAAGTTTATGGGCTCAACGACTGCAGTCGAAATATTTTTGCCATTTTCATGATTTTCTTGGCTTGCTTCCCGAGGAATTAATCACTTCTCCAGCACTGGGGAGAAGCTGGGAAATCGCAGACAGGACTGAATGACATGATGGAGCATTCTCTTCGCCCACGCCGAATCTCTCTGTGCATGAAATTACATCGTTCCAGGGGGAAATAGCTCGCTGTGGTAGGGAAAGTGTAAGCTGCTCCTCCAGGGCCCCTGCTCAGGGGAAGGTTCAG
This sequence comes from Molossus molossus, assembly GCF_014108415.1. NCBI lineage: Eukaryota > Metazoa > Chordata > Mammalia > Chiroptera > Molossidae > Molossus > Molossus molossus. The sequence goes on from NW_023425377.1 coordinate 17,944,613, forward strand.
TGGGCCAGGTGGGTGGCCTCAGTTCTTTGGAGTTTCCCAAATTCTAGGTGAAGGAATGGGAACATACTCAAGTCCTGAGGGTACACACACATGAATCTCATGGTGCCACTAGGTTGGCAGGAAATTATTGCTCTGGTGGACCAACTAAGTTTATGACTGAGAAGACAGACTCTTGTGATCAAGTTTTTTTTTTTTGTATCTGAAAATTTGACCTAGAAGAGACTCTAGAGGTCATCTTAGTCTCCTAATTTTGCAAGTGAGGAACCTGTAATCCCACAGGCTTTGGGGACAACACACATGCACAGGGAACTCTGCCTCTTGTTAACAAATCACCTACCCACCTCTCAGTGACCCAGTTCCTCTCTTCAAGACCTTCTCTGAAGAGCTATTAAGAGGATCAGAGAGGCAGTGGAACACAGGGCTTGGTACATAATAAAAGAGTATAACTATACAAATGGGCAAACAATGGCCAGACCATACAAAAATGCAACTTTGACCCACAATCCAAAGCAACCTGCTCAGGAGACCAGCCTTTTGTTTACAATAAACAAATCTGGCCAGCTGGCCATGGCAGAATTGCTATCTCCAGTGACAACCAGGAGGCTAAACAATGGCCTCTATAATGACTGGCCCCAATAGCCAGGACTTGATTATGAACTGACAGCTTTCCTAATTATGTCCCTGACTCTAACTTAGAACAAACCAGAAGAAACCAAATATGTCCCCTAACCAATCACATGGACGCCCTGATTCTAGTTAGCGTGCCTACAAGGTTTACCTGAAGCCTTCCCCTTTTCCCACTATGAAGCGTGCCCACTCTTCTGCCTGACGTTGAGTCTCAGCCTGAAGACACGTGGTGGTGGCGGCTGACTCTTGCTATAGAAAGCAAATGGCTTGTGCTCACTCCCATTGGTTGGCCTTTCTCCAAAGTGCACACGCCCCTACCCGGCGCATTGCCCGCACACTCACATACACGGTGTCCTACAACAATTAAGAACAGGCACACTTTCTTGAAAGCCAGTGCTATGATCTTTCAGTCCACTAATAAAAGCCAATTAACAAGGACAGAAATCATCAGGGTAAGATTACTCAAGCTTGTTCCATCCAACAAGAATTCTGAAATGACTCTAAGCTTGTCCAGTATTTGGTATTCTAAGCGCTCACCCAACTTCCCCTCATTTGCTTGTCAACTCTATGACAGGGCAGAGACAGGGCTGACTTCTCCATTAGACACAGTAGGTATGCAGCCAAGGGCCCACAATATTTTTAGGGGCCCACAGAAATCATTTATTTTATTTTTGTAAAGTCAGAAGAAAAAGAAACTTACATTGAGGAAAATAATTTTTATATCCTATTAGAACACTGGTTTTTATACCTCCACGACTGTGACATTTAATCTTCATACATTTTTGTGGAGGAAGGAGACCACAAAAGCAAAGATGCTCGGAGTTCCCTAAAGTTACGGTGCTCCTCGTCAGAGGCAATCGTATTTGTCCTTTTAGTGGATGAATACAGTGACGGTCCCTATCGCTTACCTACTTCAGGCCCCCAGCGCACCTGTAATCTCCTGTACGTTCTGATAATTCTCAAACTGGTCTTCCGGCTGTTTTCTCGGGCACTGATCCTTTCCACTCAACCTTTCTGCAGCTATCAGAGAGAATGTGTTCAAAATACAGAAGACATCATCACCCAACTTGTAAAGAAATTATTTAAAAACTTGGCACCACCACTGGATCACAATCTGCCACCCCCAGGTGTTCCCCATCCTCCACCCAGGCAGACTGCAGCATACCTGCCCAGGTTCCCCTCCCCTGACCGAGAGCCAGCGTATTCTGCTCGGGTCCTGCGTCACAGGCAACACTCTTGGTGACCTCCTCCCAAGGGTCCAACATCTTATTCCTAAAGCACCGTTAGGTCAGAATTGACAGTAACTAGTTATCTATGTTTGTCTTCCAAAGCTTAGAATCTAGTCTCTTTGAGGGCAGGAATCAGATCTGATCCACCTCTTTTTGCAGAGCCCATAACAGACATTTGCTAAGTGACATGCCCAGAATGCAGAACTCGCCAGCAGCAAAGTGGTGCTAGAACTTAACTCACGAGGCTCCTGGTTTTGTCTCCGTTCAAGTCAATATACAGCATCTTTACAACAGCAAACAAGGGGGGGGGGAGGGAGATGGATGCTCTGGATGTCAAGTATTGAAGTGAAACAGTGCTGGGCTACTAGATATTTAACAACAGGATTTCCCGGAAAAAAAATAAAACAAAAAACAAAAACAACCTCCCTGATTTACAGCATTTGCCATTTGCTGTGGTGTAAATACCCCCACCGTTGCCAATTTCAAGCTATCAACTATCAACATGACATACTGAACACAGATGTGGGAAATGATGTCCAGGCCACATCATGATGTATTATTATTTCCACCATTCAGATGACATAGTCTAAATAACCTCAAGATTATAAATAACCATAAACCGTAATAAAAATAATTAAGGAGTGATGATTAAAAAAAATTTTTTTTTCTTTATTGATTTTAGAGAGAGGAAGGAAGAGGGAGGGAGAGATAGAAACATCGATGAGAGAGAACGACTGGCCACCTCCTGCATGCGCCCCCTTTGGGGATCGGGCCCACAACCTGGGCATGTGCCCTGACTGGGAATCAAACTGGCAACCTCCTGGTGCATGGGTTGACGCTCAACCACTGAGCCACACCGGCCAGGCAAGAAGTGATGATTTTTGAGTACTTGCTTACCTTTATTTTAATTGGTTTAATTGTACATTTCTAAAAACACTGAATTGTCATTATTAAATGTAACTGACTCAACTGGCAACATTCCTGAACACTTAGCCATTGGCTCTTGTGAGCTGTCTTGCTGCACCACAGACGACCGGAGCTTGTTTGCATACAGCTTACAGGAATGTTGTGACAACACACACCCACTACGTTGAGGGATTGGATCAATAACATAGTAAAGGCACTGCTGAGATTACATTTCATTTATTCAGGCAGGTCTTCCCTGTCTCTGTCCTGTGCTTCTCTATGACATACGTCCCTTTTATCCTCTGTGCTCAGTGCCCACCTGTCTCAACAGATCACAGGCTCTGCGAGGTGAAAGACCCCGTCTGTTCCTCATCACTGTTATTCTGGTGTCAGGACCTCAGTAAATGTTTGTTGACTGCATAGATGGAGCAAATATGTGAGTGTCTGGTTGCTGCTCTATCACTTTTATGCTCACATCATAAGGGCAAGGCCGCCAGAGAGACGTCAAGTGACAAAGGGTTTGCAATAGGAGCCATAAAAGGGCACGTCTTCACTCAGGTGACTAATGCTGCTGGCATGTGACAAATCCCTGAGACTCCTCTCTCCACTCGGCATATGTGTGCTGGAACCCCGAGTTTGCGAGTAGGGGCCAACTGCCACACTCTTCCTACCAGTTTGCACAATCCACTAGACGTTAACCATCGATTGAAAGACGACACAGCAAATAATTTAATAAGCCAACTACAGAAGTATTGCACACAACGCTACGTCCTTCTCATTCACAACTTAAGAAAGTATCAACAAAGACGAACATATTAACCTAGGGATTTTCTTTTTTGCTTTGTGCAATTTTTAAAAAGTTGTTAGAGTAGCAAGCATATATATAGTACTATTATCTTCCAGGCACTATTAATTAATATAGTCATACAACAACCCTTTACTGTACAAACAGCTGTTATCATGAGGAAACAGAGGCACAGAGAATTAAATAACTTGCCCAACGTCACACAGTTAGAAAGTAATGGCTGTCTGGCTCCAGAGTCTCCGGTATTAATTATTACACAATACTCAGATGACAGAAACAATGTCCAGAATGTTCCTGGAGATTTATTCTTCTAGAGTTAGTCTCAGCTGTCACAGCAAGAGTTTTAATCTTCTTAGGAGATCTCCAGGGTAGGCACCCAGTCTCTGGATGAGATGAGGATCAGCCTAGTTTGGGGACATATGAACATCTCTCCTAATCAATGGGACAAGGCTCAGGAATTCCTACCAACGGCCCACCTTGGGGCAAGCCCTTCGGGACATCATTTCAGATGGAGATACAACTGGCAGGAGGAAGAATCTGCTCAGCCTTTCACTGACTGCCCAGATGAGGTAGCCACAAAAAAAACCCAAGGAAGTAACACACAGAGAAGCGTATCTTCGAAGAGGCTTGGGGAAGAAACCTTCAGAAATGTGTGCCTCTTCAAATATTTGAGTGTTTGTGTGTGCATTTATGGGAGGGTGGGGAAAGGGAACATACACATATTGTGACTTATTTAGTCTAGGTTAAGGATCTTACCTTCTAGATAAGCATCATACCTGCCTTCTTCTCTCATGCCCATTACAAAGTCAAATCGACATCAGGTATGTAAGTGTGATGAGATTTTTGCAAATTGTATGAATGACTGATTTTTTACAAGACTAGCATGAGGACCTTCTGGATTCAATATTTTCTATTTCAAAATAACATCTGTATTAGGTTTTCACTTCCAGAAGTGTTTAGGAGGTTATTTAAAATACAAATGAATTCTCCTTATTCCTTTGCAGTTGCTCAAAATTATAGATTATTAAAATCATGGAAGGTTAGCGGGAGTGGGAATAAAGAAAATTTAAAAGTTAAACTTATTTTGCTAAGAAAAAGCAGAGCTTTCCTGAAGAAGTTGGAGGAATCAATCTAATTAACTGATCCCAGCTTCTAGCTGTATTTTAATGTGGCCCATGTGTGGATTCTGGCACAACAGGGTCTTCAGGCTGCCAAATCCAAAATCAATTTGTAGGAGAAACAGCAATCAGTCATTAATTGATTTCTGATTCCATTCAGCTTTAGATTAAAGGATACCCCGAGGACCTTGCAAATAAAAAAAAATAAAAAAAAAACATGATCAGTGATTGGGCATATCAGAGAGCAATCTGATTGCTGTCCATAGCAGACTACTGGGTTTGCTAAAGACTGCCCTTTGCTTGGCATCTGGTCATTGAATGAATCCGCCTTCCACATGTAATCTGTCAGTTGTCTTTTTGTTAATGAACCAGGGTGCATGGCACACACAGAGGTGTTCAAGGAAACATCAGGGGGCCTTTTCAAAGAGCAAACAGTTCTTGTATTCACATGTTGAATTCCTCAGTAACCACCTCGCCCTTCTACCATGCAATTGTTTCTGCTGTTGATTCAAAAGCACAGATCGGTGGTGCTGCCAACCAAAAAAAATAAACAAATTTACTCCAACATTTCAATATGACTTCTTTGCAGACTCAGAATGGGAAACCCGACTTGCATAGCTCTTCTGGCTAGACAATTCATCAATAACCACTGATCCTGAAAAGCTGGCGAGACACAAGTCATGCCTCTTGAGTCCTAGAATCTCTGGCCCCTTGTCCTCTCTCTCTCAAGAGGAAGAGTTAGGATAGAAAGGGCTGAGCACAAGACCTGGAGTTAAAGGAACCTTTTCTCTCAGAGATGTCAAAATTGATGAGGTCAGTTTCGGACGGACGTGAAGGGGCATTGGGAAACGAATACCCTCCACCATCTTCCACGTTTCGCTTCATGCCAAAGACAATATTCATTTCTACTTCAGAATGTACATTCTCCCAAATAAGGAACATTTTCTTTGGGATTGTTTTGGGGCACTTTTTTTCTTACTGAAAATGCATTTTTTTCCCCCAACATCTCAGAAAGTTATTTAGAGATCATACTCGATGCCAAATAATAATTCTGCTTTTATAAAGCAATGTCATGCTTCACCATTAATTCTTCATCTGCTAAAACAGAGCTAGCAAGGAATATTTTATCTTCAGCTGGGCCCTGTTAGTCCTTCAACTCAGCTTAAAGGTACAATACATCATACCTGGAGGCCCTCTGGTATTATATAACCTCCCATGCATAACTTGAATTAGCAAGGAAATGACATATTTATATAGCAATTAAAAATATGTTTAGCATTCCCTGAGGTGCCACCCCTCCCAATTACTTAAGCTAGACGCATATTAATCATCTGGCAGGGTGTAGTTCAAGAGAGACAGCAGTTGTTACTGTACCCCATGTTTAAAGATGCACGGAAATGGAATCTGAAGGTCCACAACCTTGACACGTCACCACCCACCAATGACACTTCCAGGACATGCTCTTTTTTTCAACACCATCTGGAGCTGACACATCCCTGCACACATGAGCCTCAGGTGTTGCCATGGTATCCACTTACACAATAAGACCATTTATTACCGAGCATGAACAAGAGGAAAAGGGGAGGCGAGCTCCTTCCCAAAGTCCCGCTTGATTTGAAAGTCTATGCTGGGCAGTTCTCCAATGCTACCAGATCCCAGAATCTGTTAGACATTCTGGAATGTTCATTCCTGACTGCTCATAAATGGCATTATTTTAACTGTTAACTGCTATCTACTTTCCCAAAGACATCTAACAAAATCAAGAACTAACCATGGATGAACACATCCCTTTAACTTGGTTGACTATTCTGAAAGGCTTTTTGGGAGTGCTAATTTTTTTTTTAATACTAGGAGAGCCTGAGATGTTTTGGCTGATCCCAAAGTAATGACATTCAGACATGGGGCAACAAACACTTATTATGGGAGTGCCCCATCCCTCCACGGTGTGGAGCACTCCCAAAGTTACAGAGAGTGAAGGAGCCCCCAGCAGCCTGGCTCCACCAAAACTGGTGTGGACTTTGTGTTTCAGGAAACAGTCCCACCTTCTTCATTTCATGGAGGCATACAACGACATGAGAGAGGGTGAGTGTGACCCCTCATTTCCAGGGGAGACTCTTAATTTCCTAAATTTTAACTGACTTTTTAAACAATGCACATTTAAAAAGTTGCAGTCAAACTCAGCAACTATCTGAGTCAAACTCAGATATCAATACTTAAGTCCATCAACTGTGAGCATGTGGATGACGATGATGACAAACGGTCCTATGTATAGTATTTTTACTATGTGCTATATAGCGTGTGCATTCGGCTTTTAAATACATTAACTCGTGTCCTCCTCACCACTCCACTTTATGGATGGGAAAATCTAGACACAAGACGACAGACAGCTTTCCCCAGGCCCCGCAGTCAGAAGGCAGAAGCGGCACCCACACAGTACAGCCCACCCTCTTTGGCGCCCACACAGGACGTGGTCCTCAGACCACCCTGCTGCCAGATGGCGGGATTTTGCGTGGGGCTTTCAGTGCTTCGGGGACACCCATGAAGGTGTCAGCTGAGGAGAGCCAGATAACTGTAGCATTGCTAACACCAGTTAGAAAGCTTTGGGACCAGTTGCATACCTAGCGGAATAAGAAACGTTTTAGCCACATTACTAGGAGACAGTCTTCTGGGTTTAAGGATTTGGAGCGCGCACTCTGAATGTAGTTAGCTGTGTGCTCTTAGGAAAACACGTATTCTGCCCAAATCTTCATTTCTCCTCAGTCCTGTGCTGGGGGCAGTGATGGACAAGACCTGTAGGGTAGTTTGGACAACTGTACCAGATCATACTTGGAAACCACATAACACAGTGCCTGGCTATTGTCCAGTACTTACCAGGTGGGAATATCTATAATTTTTAGGTTCAACAATGCATCTAAATCCATCACTCTGAGCATATAAAGCTCTGGTTCTTTGCTCAAGTTGTTCCCTCAACTTGGAAGACTCGGTCAATCCCTATTCCCACCTCATAAGCCTTGGTCTAAGTCCCTTCCTCTTGTCATCTAAGACCAGATGAGATCATATCTCCCTGGAGGCAGTTCTCAGAGACCCAAGTTGGGCCCTTTTTCTTGCTCCGATATTCCCACACACTTTTCTGAACACTCTTCCAGACTGTGGCCCAAATATATTGTCAAAAGGAACAACAATAATGACTCTTCAATTTAAAGTAACTTTCCTTCTCACTGGTTTTAATTTTGATTTCAAAATATAGCAACCTCACCTGGCCGGTGTGGCTCAGTGGTTGAGCATCGACCCGTGCATCAAGAGGTCGCCGGTTCAATTACGGGTCAGGGCACAGGCCCAGGTGTGGGCCCAATCCCCAGTGTGGGGCATGCAGGAGGCCAATCGATGTGCTCTCTCATCAGTGTTTCTATCTCTCTCTCCTTCTCCCTTCCTCTCGCTCTAAAATCAATAAAGAAACAAAGAATTGCCTTTATTAAGGGATTCTTGGAAGTGTTCTTCTCCATAAATAAAACTCGAAGAATTTCTTGTCTCTTGGCATTTAACTTTTTAAAAAAATCTATTTGGGCAATTACTAAACCAACACTGTTCTGTCATCGCTGCTCAGAACAGCGCCTGGTATGCAAGAGAAGCATCATAAACAAGGCAGATAAGGTTCATATTCTCATGGAATTCCTATCCCAGTGGCAAAGGATCAAGTCACTGAGCAGTTACACTATAGTGTGAGAAAGGCTATGATAAGAAACCTCTATGAGGCATTCAAGAGGGACATGTAACTTACATTTAAGAAGTCAAGGAAGGCTTCCCGGAAGAAGAGATTTCCAAGCTAACAGCTAGTGGAAAAATAGGAGTGAAAGAAATCGAGTTGAGCAGACCAGAGTTTTCAGGAGAGAGACAATATACTCAAAGGCTGGAGGTGAGGAAGAGCATGGTCCCTTTGAGTACTGGAAGCATCCTCTCTGCCCCTCTTGGTCCCCTTCTTTGCCTCTTTCTGAGGTCTTCTGCAGACAGACATATTTAACAGCATATACGTGACCCAAATAACACAACCCCAGCACTATGTACACATAGACAGGCACATAACTGTCTACACACACATGCTGTAAACAGCACGCACTCCAGAGTGAGCACAAGAGATGGGAGATTTGATCACAGTCCCCATAACTTTTTGACACACTGAATCTCTTGCCACATTGGTACAATTCTGGCATTTAATGATATATTTTATTTTGTCACATGATTACCCCAAACGCAAGCCAATGACTACATCTGGCATCTGGTGCTTGATCCAAGAAACCATGAACTGTTCTGACACAGGAGAAGTAAACCGGTGTTTCAGACTTCCAGAGACGGGACAGATAAGTTTCTAACGTGAAGGGATAATCAAAGGGCCATTTTGAGCACACGTGTTTTGATTTCTGAGCCCTGGATCAACTTCACTTTTGATTCCTCTGTAGGGACAAGAGAATTGAGGTTGCTAAAAGGAACAGTGACTTGTCCAAGCCCCACAGCAGACCAGAGGCAGCAGTCTCTGGACCTGTCTTCCCAGTAAATACTCCTCTCTCCAGTTACTGTAATATTGGTCTTTGAACACTCACGAATGTTTATCAATTCTCTAACAGTCCCTAAAAATGGCTGGTGGGCTTCTTCCCACCAGGAAAAGGCCTGGTAGTTGCTACGAATACAATCAATTATACCAAAGACACCTGGTATTCACCAAGCATGAAGTAATTCAGTTTTAGTTACTAAGAGCCCTTATCAACTGGATTTAACTCCAATAGATGTTTTTCCTCCTAAAATTGTACTATAATCTTTGAAAGTCCATATAGTTTCTTATGTGAACCAGCAATTTTGGCAATCTCAAATTAGAGGAATGTTCCTTTGTGGACATGTTTCAGTGAGCGGAATTCAGAAAGTTGACAAGCTAAGGTCAGTGCCAAGGCATTCTCGAGTGGGTTTAGGAAAGGTTACTCTCCTCCTCTTATTACAAGTCAAACTGTGTGCTCTTAGTCTTAATTATTTTTTTATTTTAAACCCCCATTGTAGCTCTTGGAAAAGTACAATTTTTAGGTTTAGGTTCTGAGTGACAGCCTAGTGGCATTCGAGTGAAAATGAGATAGAAACACGTAGGAAAATGTAGCCTTGATCTGCAAGTGAATCATGACCCAAAAGCGATCTTGCCATTATTACTTCATTAAACCTGGCCCTCCGCATCTTCTTGGTTCTCATGTTTATATACTTTGAGAGGCTTTTCAACGTTGTTTCTGACATGTAGCAGCACAAGCGAGCTCCTGCAAGTCTCTGGAGCCTGCCAAGCCCTTCTGCTAGTTTGTTTTGGAGGATGGGGAAGGGCACAGGTATCTGGCAGATGAGCATCTAAGAAGCATTGATTCAATACCCGGAGACGAGCGCCGTGTGGTCACAGAGCATGGGCTTTGGAATGAGGCACGTCTGGGTTAGATTCCGGCCTCCACAACTCTTTCTTAGTCACAGAATTCGGTCCCGGTCTTTTGTCTGACAGCTGCGCGGCACGGAGAAACACGGTGCCTACTCTAACACGTCATGAGAGCTCAAGGGGACGTGGTACAAAGAATGTTTATGATAATAAAAAGCACACACTGAGCACGTACTGTGTGTTTTACACAGATTATCTTATGTCGTCTAACAACCCGGGGAGGAATGCACTATGATTACCCCATTTTATGGGAGAGGAAACTGAGGCATGGAGGGTTTAAGTTACTTAGCCAAGGTCAAAGAGGCTTCAGTGGGGGAGCTGGGGTCCCTCCTGAGCAGACCGACTCCAGAGCCACCGTGAAGCCTGCACGTCCTTGCTGTTAGGCGCCAGACTCTCCACAGATCCCCTTCATGTCTAAACCGCTGCGATCCTACAATTCCTGTAACGACGTGCACCTGTTAACACAGACCCTGGCAACCTCACGAGCCATGGCACACAGCGGCATGATAGTCTAAAGATGCACTGTGATCAGAAATATACACATGCGTATTTATAAGAAGGCATTGGCCTGTCTGAGCAATGCACTACACTCACATCGGAACCTCATGCCTATGGGTGAATGATAATAAAATGTTTCTGCCATGCCCCTGTGCCCAGCCCCCAAAACCACCACTGCAGGGTAGAGGTGGGCATTTGCATTCTGTCTGAAAACTGAAGATGGATTTGATTTTCCTTGCCCAAAGAGTGAAAAATGATGCTCCAGCTTGATCAGCTTTCTACAGTTTCCTTGCATCCCTGCGGTGGGGTGAGGGGGGTGGGGGTGGGGGGTGTGTGTGTCTATGTGTGTGTGTGTGTAGCCACTTACTGATGAGGCGTGCTCACGCCAGCTGTGCTTTGTAGCAGCCGTGTTCTCCCTTCCCCATCCTCACTGCTTTTATGCAGAGACCCTCCGAGCCGCTAGAAGTCACAGGCGTTCTCCAGCCGGGTTACCTTGGCCTCCGACCTCGTTTCTTTGGATACCTCCAGCCGGATGTTTCCTGAGATGTTTGTGTCTGTGATTTCTCCATTGCCATTATTTTTCAGCCGAGGTCACGGAAGAGGCAGGAGAGAAACTTGGAGAATTGTATTCTTTACTCTCAATGTATTCTGCTACCTGAACTACTGAAATGCATCGCGAACTCCAGCGAAACCAACGCTCCCACCATGACTCCAGGAAAGTGTGCTGCTGAATCTCCCTTTGCGCCCCCCTCCAGTACCTCCTTGTAATTAAAGATTGGAACGAATCCCACAAGCTGTCTATAAACAATTCCAGGCTCTGTACTGCATACTTTCTCCATGAAAATGAATTCCTTTGCTTCCCACAAAAATCTTGTGAGATCAGTGTCGTTACCACCGTTTTACAGTGGAGGAAACTGAAGTTCAGAGAAGCATCGAGATTTAGAAATAGTGCATGGCTAAGAAAAAACTGACGTGGCCATTTCACCCACATCATTCTTAACCTCTAAGCCCCACTCGAAATGTCTGCTCCTTGGGAATCACCACTACTAAACACAAATAAAAAATGCACCGCCTAGCCTTATAAATCACCGTGCTTCGTGGACATGGTTTGGTAAGATTTTCCTTTGATGGGATGAAGGATGCTTGGAAAGCACACTCCTGCAGCTTCAGTCGACTCTGTCTGGGAAACCCCTTCCACTGTAGGCTGGAAGAGAAGGGTGGGTCACATTTTTAGTTTTATTTTTTCTTTATTGATTTGAAAGAGAGAGGAAGGGAGAAGGAGAGAGAGATAGAAACATCGATGAGAGAGAACATCGACTGGCTGCCTCCTGCATGCCCCTCACTGGGGACTGGGTCCACAACCTGGGCATGTGTCCTGACCGGGAATCGAACCGGTGACCTCTTGGTGCATGGGTCGATGCATAGCCACTGAGCCACACCGGCCGGGCATTGTGTCACATTTTTAAAGTAAGACAAATAAATATAAAATACAAAGTATGCACTGATCAGTTTAGGGTTCTGTAAGATTCAGTGAAGTAGGAGAGCATTTCTGATGGATGGATTATATGTTAGCGAAGCATGTACCGTGTAGTAACTTCTTTATTACTGTAGAAACTCTCTTTGAGACCCAGAGGGAACACAGATGAGCCCACAGGGGCCTGGAAAAATGGTCGAAAGCAGATGTTTGCCGTGGTGATTTCCTGGAGAATGGAAAATTAAAGGGCAGAGCTCACAAACCCACCACCACTAGCTTCAGCGACCACACGGCTACCAGCATGGGGCCTGGGCCGGGCTCCAGACGCCGGAGAGAACACATGTCGGAGCCCTTCGCTGCTGCTCACACGGGAAAAACGTTCCACACTACAGTGCGTCCAAAATCAGCTCTTACCACGAGCTCTGTCATTACACTCAGATTCTGCCTTTTTTAAAACCTAAACAAATGTTCTCAACTATTCTAAAGAAAGCTTTAAAGTAAAATAATAATACTAATAATGGTGTCATTCTGTGTTGCTCTCCCCCCTTCCCCCCAACCAGCATACTGCTTTTTTCTCACATCCAGCAGAAAATCCTGGTGATTTTACCTTAAAAATATTTCTCTCTCCCCACTTTGCCATCACCCTGGTCCACGTCACCATCATCTCACATCTGGGTTATTGCAATTGCCTCGACTTCAGCCGTTTCTTTCCTGCCCTTCTGCAGTTTGTTCTCGGAACAGACCTCAGGCATGTTTGTAAATACATAAATCTGGTCATTCCCCTTTCTGCTTAAGAAGTGGCTTCCTCTGTCACCCAGAAAGCTTGTTTTGATTCCAAGATTTGGCCTCTGCTAACTCTCCGATCTTTGAATTTTTTTTTTTAAACTTTATTGATTTTAGAGAGAGAGGAAGTGAGAGGGAGAGAGAGTTTGAAATGTCAATGAGAGAGAACATCGATTGGCCGCCTCCTGCATGCCCCACACTGGGGATCGGGCCCACAACCTGGGCATGTGTCCTGACTAGAATCAAATCGGTAACCTCTTGGTGCATGGGTCAATGCTCAACTACTGAGCCACACCAGCCTTGTTGCTACTCTTCTATCTGTGATCACACTGCTTCAGCCACACAGAAGGATACACTATTTTGTTTCTTAAATATGCTATCCACCCTCCACCTCAGGGCCTTTGCACATGCTGGTCCCTCTGATGGAATGACCTCTGTATGCAGAATTCCTCTACATTGAACAGGTCTTTCTTCAAAACCACTCAAACAAGGCTCTTCCTGGACTATCTAAACTTTTAGCTCCATTCCTCCATTGATAGTTTTATGTATGATTTATTTTTCCTTCCTAGCAAGGATCAATATCTAAAATGATATGCATTTATTTTTTATCTTGTTTAATGTCATATCCCACATTAGAATGCAAACTAGTTATTTAGGGCATATTTTTGGGCGTGTTTTTTTGCATCTTCATAACATAGTACATTATAGTCACTCTTCATAATTAATTACTGAAAGAATAACTAAATAAAATGATCTATAGCTTTATGGGCAGAGAAGTAAGTGAATGGAATGGAAGTAGATGTAAATACTTAGCACAAGATCGACACTCAGTGACTTCATGGATTAAAAAAAGAATAAATCTTCAAATGGTAGGATCAGGGCTGATGGTATTATAGGTGATTTAATTTTCTTCTTTAGGCTTATCGACATTTTATCATGTCTACATATGATAAAAAATTTAAAAGTATTTTATCACCTGTGTAGAATTTTAGTTAATAAATTGTTTCACATACCACGTCTTATTTTATCCTCCGGGCGTTGTATGGGATAGGGTTCCATTGCCGTTTTACATGAGAGAAACTAATGAGGAGAAAATAAACTGATTATCCAAGAGCTCACAGGTAGCAAGTGACAAAGATGGAAAAATTAGAAGGGACTGATTCTTTTGTTTATGTAAAGTGATGGAAAAATAAAAGGAAAGACCTTTTTTTTTAAAAAAAATAAAGATAAAGGTAGGCTTATATGAGAATTTCTACACACTAGAAGCTTTTGATGGTAATGAGGTTACAGGGGTCTGGACCTCAAGGTTCAATTTATATAATGCTGGACACAAACCTGAAAAGAAATCTTAAAAGGTCATAAAATGCGCATGCCATGAATTAACTATCTTAACCTTTCTAAGTGTGCAGTTCAGTAGTATCTTAAGCACACTGACCCTGTTGGACAACCATCACCACCATCCATCTGCGGGATTCTTTTCATCGTGCAAAACTGAAACCCTGTTCCCATTAAACACTAACGCCCTGTTCCCTTTCCCCCCAGCCATCACTATTCTACATCCCTTCTTAAATGTAACCATGCTAGGTGTCTCATATACATAGAATCATACATATTTGTCTTCTTGCAACTGGCTTATTTCACATAGTGTGTGTGTGTGTGTGTGTGTGTGTGTGTGTGTGTGTGGTCTTCAAGGTTCATTCATGTTACAGAATTTCCTTCCTTCATAAGGTTGAGTAACATTCCATTGTGTGTGTGTGTGTGTGTGTGTGTGTGTGTGTGCGCGCGCATGCATATAAACACATTTTGTTCATCTATTGATCTGTGGATGGATACTTGGGCTACTTCCACCTTTTGGCTATTGCTACCATGAACACTGGTATACAAATATATGCTTGTTCTTCTTTCGGGTATATACCCAGAGGTGAAATCGCTGGGTCCCATGGGAATTAAAAATACTTTTCATAACTAATGGGGATACCGAAAATACATTATCAGTAGAGAACAGGTGCTTAAGCCTACAGTTTACTTGCCTTGAATGAAAGAACACACCAATGCACACCATTCCCATCCCAGCATGTGGTGCTGGCTTTATTTTCAGTGAGAATATGCATTTGTGTATTCCATTGTCTTCTGAATGCCCCCCTGCCCCCGCTCTAGATGCTGGGAATTCAGCAGTGACCAAGACAGAAACAATGTTTACGTTCATGGTGCTTACCAGCATTTAGAGAAGACCGACAGGTATGGCGTAAGTCAATCAATCATTCCTTTATAACTCTGATCCATGCTCTAATGAGAAAACCCAGTGTGCTGTGAGGACATGAGCTGGCTGGCCTCCAGGGCGGGGCAGAGGATGCTCTGCAAGAATCGGGGTGTTTCCTAATGTAAACAGGAATCACGCACCCATTAAAATATCACATTTATTTTGCAGTGTAAACAACCAATGTTGAGCCTCATTAGATTACTCTCCAAATTTTAAAACCATACTCCAAAGATTCAGAATAATGTTGGCAATATTTAGATGCTCATCCAATGAATTAATTAGACTAAATAATTAGTTTAAAGTGGAATTAAATAGTAGTTAGGTTCATTATCCCTACAACACTGATTTATTTTTTTAAGTGGTAGTTTGGGATTCTACATATAATTATTTCCTTCTGTAATGTTTTCTAATTCGGGGGTTTAAAGATATGCATATCTTATAAGAAATGGTGGGAGAGGTGAGCTCTCCCTTTTTATCTTTTTTGTTATTATTTTTCAATGATGATCAGTTTTGGTTCTCATCGGTGACCCAGCCAATATGTGACCAAATTGAAACTGGAGATTCAAAGGCCACAGATTTTCTGCTTTTACCACTGTCTGCTGAAAAAAATGGAAATTATTTAAGCATTTAAAAAATAAACTTCTGCCCAGCCAGTGTGGCTCAGTGTTTGAGCTTTGACCCATGCACCAAGAGGTCGCCAGTTCGATTCCCGGTCAGGGGACATGCCCAGGTTGTGGGCCAAATCCCCGGGAGAGGGGGCCTGCAGGAGGCGGCCAATCGATGTTCTTTCTCATCGATATTTCTATCCCTCCCTCTCTATCTCCCCTTTCCTGTCTCTAAAATCAATAAAGAGAAAATATTTTTAAAATAAAAAAAATAAAAATTCTATTTTTATTAAACAATTTCAACCAAGAGCACCTTGGGGCATCTTTGATGATAATTCTTCAGTAAATCAGAGAATATAGCAAGTTCAATAAACCCCTTTCCTAAAAGTATTAATTGCTCCTAAAAAGTATACTCTGGTGCAAAAAAATAAATAAATAAAAATAACATTTGATTAGAAGCTCCAAAAACAAACCTGTCAGACACCATTTAATCCTGCTCCAGTCACTGAAGTCAGGACTCAGCTCCTGCATCTGCAGAAAGAGGAGCCCACCTGCCATGCTGCCCTCAACAGCGCCCACGCAGGAGTCAAATAGGAGAACTCCATCGAACACAAGATGACAAATCAACCATGGACCTCACAACTGCACAGACACAGACCTAGAGATGGCTGGTTGTGCACCAAAGATGTATGTCCCCTTTCGCATTCAGAATTCACTCCCGGGGACAGCTGTCCAGCCGTCAACAGCACTCCTCTGTCCTCTTCCACCAGCCGCGGTCCGGGGGCTGAATTCTGGCCAATGAATGTGTGTGTAAATGACAGGGTCCATCCCATACAAGTGTCCCTACACTTCTTTGCCCTCTCTTGCTCCCCTTCGCTGATTAGATGATGACACCCAAGGTGATTTGGGGAGCCCCTGCGGTAAAAATGGCAAAACCTCCCATGTCCTGGTTCTTGAATGACTGCAAGGAAGTGAGCCCGCCCCTGGACGCAGGTGAATGAGAAACAAACTGTTTGTTGAGCCCCGCTGTGGACTTTCTCTGGTACAGATCCTAGATTGTGCCTCATGCAGTAGGTACTTCTGAGACATCCTGGATCTGATAACTACCACTGCATATACAGGGAAACAGGAAATATTTTAAATCTCTTATAAAATAGTAGAATCATTTTCAGTGTTCAGAAAGAAGCTTGACGAGCTCACATTTAAAAAAAATAGAAGAGGAATGCATTTTTAAAGTGAAATTAATATTGTGCAAACATAGAAACGGCGAACTAGGTAGTAGTCGGACGGTCCATGGTCCCTATGTCGAGAAATTCTGGGTTGAACAAACAGGAGGTGTCTGCACAGTACATAGGCGAGCACTTGGGCGGTCTTTAGCAATACATTCTGTAAGTCTGCAGGGGGCGAGCAAAATGGGGGTGGGTGAGCGCTGTTCAAGCTTTCCCCCATTTGGAGCCCCACATCTTCCTTTCCCAGAGCGTTTCCTGGGACGAGCATTTCATGGCACACACTTTGGAGAACCCTGATACCACCTGCCAAGAGTCTGGACGTAAATGCTATGGCAGAGTAACCATCTGCTCCCTCTCAAAGTTTCTGAGTGACTTCATAAGAAGCCTGACCAGGGGACTCATGCTTTAAGAAGTGTTTAAAAATATGAAGGAGCCCTGGGCGGTGTGGGTCAGTTGGTTGGGTGTTATCCTGTGTACCAAAGGGTGGCCGGTTTGACTCCCAAGCAGGCACATGCCTGGTTTCGGGCTCCACCCCCGGTTGGGGGCGTGCAGGAGGTAGCCGATCAATGTATTGCTCTCACATTATTGATGTTTCTCTTTCTCTCTCTTCCTTCCTCTTGCTCTAAATATCAATTTTAAAAATCTTTTTTTTTAAATTATGTTTTCTTTATTGATTTTTAGAAAGAGAAAAAGGGAGAGGGAGAGAGAGATAGAAACATCAATGAGAGAGAACACTGATTGGCCGCCTCCTGCATGCCCCCCACTGGGGATCAGGCCCACAACCTGGGCATGTGCCCTGACCGGGAATCGAACCAGCGACATGTTGGTGCATGGGTCAGTGCTCAACCACTGAACCACACTGGCCAGGCTAGCCAGGCCAATTTTAAAAATCTTTAAAAATATGAAGGCTATTACTGGGACATTGAATGAAGTTTGAATTTGAACTGTGGACTAGATAAGGAAATTGCAGCAAATTTAAGTGTTTTGATTTTTATTATATTTATGTAAAAGAATATCCTTTTCATTAGGAAATATATACTGAAGTATTTAAAAGCCAAAGTCATGATATCTCCAACTTAATCTCAATTTTTTTTTTTTTTTTTTTTAATAAAAGCATATGTGGGGAGGGGGTGGAGAGAAACAGAGGGAGAAGAAAAGTAAGAGAGAGAAGGAGGGGACATTAAAAGGGAGAGAGAAGAGAGGGGAAGAAGGAGGTGAATGATAAGCAAAAAAGGTAAAGTATAAATAATTAGTTTTTGCTTAAACACCTTTGTGAAGTTCTTTTCTACCCTTGCAATGTTGACAAGTTTGGTATATTACACATACATGCATGTACACACGTTACCAAAAAGAGTGTGAAGAGGGATGTCCTGCTGTGAGTTCAACATGCATACTGGTTGTGTTTCAGTCCAAACATGTCACACACAGTTATTTAAAATTGTCTTTCTCAGCCCAGCTGGTGTGGCTCAGCAGTTGAGCATCAACCCATGCACCAAGCGGTCACTGGTTCGATTCCTAGTCAAGGCACATGCCCAGGTTGTGGGCCCGATCCCCAGTGGGGGGCATGCAGGAGGCGGCCAATCGATGTTCTCTCTCATCGATGTTTCCATCTCTCTCTCTCAAAATCAATAAAGAAAAACCAAATTTTAAAAAATTGTCCTTCTCAGCCTGAATGCCACCAGCAAGAGAATTGCCAACTATGACCTCAAATGGCTCTCAGCACGGAGTTCAGTGGTACTATGGTGTCACTGTCTGGTGGGCAGGAAGAGAGGCGTTTGTGCTTTGTTTTTGGCAAAAATCAGAAAAGTCTTTTTTTTCTTTCTTCATCAATGGCCAGGCGACGGATTGCAAAATGAAGCTCAAAGTCCACATGCTACGTTCCTGTTGCTCTGAGGAGAGAATGACCGAAAACTCAATATCTGCTGATCAGGAAAAGGAGGGCTCTCTTGCCACCAAGTCAAGCTGACTGGCAGTAGCTCCCCCACCGATTACTTTTGTGATGTGCTTTCATTGGTCACGGTACTTTCTCCACGGCTCTGAAGATCCCCAAGTGCTGGGCACCCTGATCAAGGCGGGCATGGACACACTTGTCCAGCAGTCCCCGTGGCACAGTGTCTGGGGAAGAATGCCCCTTTGAGTCCAAAGTGAGTTTTAGGCTGGGCTGGACAATGAATGATCTGGACACAGAGGATGCTCTGGACATTTCTGCATTTGAACCCTTTCTTCCCACCTCTGGTACTTGTTCCCACTTTCTCTTCCATCATCTCGCTCTCTCGCTCTGCCTTATCCCTATGGTCATAGTTACTGCCTGTGTTCACCACAGTCACTGCCTGTGTTCACCACAGTCACTGCCTATCTCAAATAGAAATAAAATACCCGTTGATGCCACACCTCCTCCTCGAGCTTGTATTCAATTTCTCTAGTCCCCTTCCAAGCAAAACATCTTGAAAGAAACATCTAAGGTCTTGGTTTCTACCTCCTCGCCCATGCAACACAGGCTGACTGGTCTTCCTACGCCCACCCCTCCATGATGAACACTGAGTGACATGTGATTCCTGCCAGCCACAAACATCACAGGGACCCAGACGAAAATGTCCACGCAAGGATGACACCACCTTTGGGCTGAGTTAGCAGTAGCACCCCTGCCCCTTTCTGTGCCTCAGTGTACTGTTTGAATGGCTTTAAGACGTCTGAAGGAGGTAGTGTTCCAAACGCAACTGCTACCCGCTCCATTCCACTCAGGGCTGAAATGCTGTGGAAATTAAACACACTGTCAGAGCCGGAGTCATGCCATTTCCTAAGTTTGGTCACTGTGGTATTCTCTAAAATGAGGCCTAGTTTCTTCTGGAGGATAAATGCTTTCACAGAGATGGAAAGAATCCTGGTGAATCTCCCAAGTAAAATGTGTAATAGGCTCTTGTTAAATTAATTCTTCAACGGAGTCAGTTTTCCAAATGTAGGCTGACCTTGGGTGGTCTTACTGCAGTATTTATTTTTAAGTTATTAAAGGTAATACCTACCAAACTAATAAAAGAAGAGATACTAAAATTAGCATCGATTGAGGATAGATATCAAAATAATACAAGATCATGTTTTCTTTAAAAGTCCAGAAGAATTAATAAAAGTTAAAGAAAAAGGAATAAAACAATGGAAATGTAATTGGATTGCCAAGTGTTTCCCTTACAGATCTCTTTTAGAGGATATTAAACTCTTCTCCAGTAAATTATCTAAAAGACATAAATGCTTACACCAACATAACTGAACCTACTCTAACATCTGGACAGCCAAAGTATGACTGTTTTCTGTGCATGTAAACACCAAATACCTCCAATAATCAAGGATCTCTATTCCATCCCTCTGGGATGGTACAAAAGAAGATGCAAATCAGTACATTTCTCTACATTTAATAAACTGTCACCTTGATTAGGACATCTCAGGCTGAAAAACACAAGGGCAAAGAGTGACACATGACTGAAATCTAGAAAGACAATTACGCCGGGAACCGCAGAACTCCTGTACAAAGCTCTGTAAGCTCGAGATAGATGCACTTAGAATGAGCAAAGTAAATTTTAATATCCAATGGGTAGTAAAAACAGAAGGAATTCGGTACCCTGACAAAATGCTGAACACTGTTTAAAAGTTTCAAAATATTTAATTAATAGGAGGGAAATTTAAGTCCCACAGTTCTGCGGTAGCTAGCTAAAATAGCCCTGTTCTCGGAAAACATGCATTTTTTTCTGAGTACATTGTTATTCCTGCCTTCAAGGAATCATATATTGGTTGATGTGTATACCTTGTTGCCAAGAAATATATACAAAATAGTCTACAAATGAAGATTAACTGTGATCATCTATACCACTATTTCTGACAACCCAAAGGGTGAAGGTAGTGAAATCTAAAAGTAATTAAATAGTATTCCACTGTATATATGTACATCTTCTTTATACAATCATCTGTCAACCTCAGGTTGTCTCAATGTCTTGGCTATTGTGGATAATGCTGCAATGAACATAGGGGTACATATATCCTCACAAATGACTGTTTTCAAATTTTTGGGTAGACACTCAGAAGGGGGATTGCTGGGTCATATGGTAGCTCTATTCCAAACATTTTGAGGAACCTACATACTGTTTTGCATAGTGGCTGCACCAATGTACGTTCCCACCAAGAAATGTAATAAGGCATGAATGAGCGACTGAATGCAGCTGAAGATGGCCTCTTGGAGAAGGTAAATCAAGTGAGCCCTGACTGAAGGGAGCTGAGGGATCCCAGGGGAGAACAAAAGTAAACGCTACTCATCGTCGATGCTCTCGGCCACCTCTTCTGATCGCATTAGATCACATATGGTGTCCCGGTAGATCATGCCATTCAAATAGATCACAGCGTGAAGGTACCACACAACATAAATCCCATTGGGCCATACCTTTTGTACAGTCTTCAGTGACACAGTTCCTACATCTCACCATGTTCTTTAAGCTCTTTCCCATTATAATTATTTCTCATCTAGCTCACGTGCAAAGAAGTCCCAGAAGAGATGACAAGTTTACCATGGTCAATGCCCCTAAAGACACCCAACTTTGCTGCTCAACATTTAAAAAGAGAAAAAATCTGACTCAGAGTCAGCACTGCAAACCTTGGGTTCTCCAGGCATTTTGTTAGAGAACAAAGAGGAGACCCGTGTTTTAAATCCAAGCTCAGCTCCCTGCTTCTCTGAAGGAACAATTCCCACCTCAGGGATGCTGCCCACCTGACACTGGGGTCCCTCACTCTCCTGACTGTGGCCTTCATCCTGTGTGTCCATGGCCTCCAAGAGGATACCTTAACTCCTGCCATTTATGTCCTTCATTTCCCATTTCCCCCCTTGTCTCCCACTCCTTACAAGTACCACGAAAGAATTACCAGTGCTTCCTGCATCAATCCTGAAACGATCGGTCTCGATATAAATAATCTGAACGATGATGCCATCCCTCGGTTTACCATATAAACAATTCTTCCTCAAAATAAACATCTTCCAGGGCAAGTAAAAGAAACCTGGTGTTGCATGAGGTCTGCCTGTTTGATGAGCTTGGCATCCTGCTTAAAGTAACCACCAGGCGTGGCGATCTCAGCCGTGTTCTCTGTATTTAGCAGGAAGGTAAGAGACTGCACTGAGCACAGGTTTCCTAAATAAGGGAGAAACACGCTCAGGCACTGGGGTGCGGTAAAAATAGAATCCTCAGCTGCCAACTGCATAGCATTAAACAAAAATCATTGTGTTTTGTTTTTTTCCTCTTCCAGTACATGAATCATCTACTTGCTGGTTAGCATGTGGGGGAAAAAATACAATAAATCCTCTATTGGCCTCCCAGAAACTTGGTAATTAGAGTCCCATTATTTTTAAATGCATACTGCTTTGCTACCTATATTAATATTCCATTTTCTCATCACTCTTGTTCTGTTGGATCACAAAAGCATCCTCCTCCCTCCCCTTTTTTGGTTTCTGATAATGTCATAAAATGATCTCTCTTTAAACCCCACCTCCTCCCAAAGTATCATGCATTCACCGGCACTCTGTTTTGAAATATGTATGCTTCAACCTTATAGATTGCATACTTCAGCTGACAAAAGGGTTCTCATGTCAACATTTACTTACTGGAAACTTATTTTCAGACACCATGACATCATAATAAATGAATAAAGTGCATACATCACTCATCAAGCACCGATGGGCAGACAAGAGTTACATGCCCTTCATGAAATATTGTGCTAACTGTGAAACTGCTCTTCCAGGCCACTCCCCTCTCCAAGCCTCAGTTTCCTCATCTGTTACCCTCTGGTAATAGTGTTCCCTTCTTGTGAGGTTGGAATGAGTCAGGTGCATGAGGCTCTTACTGTCTTGGACACACACGGAATGTTTCGTCTTCCTCCTTAGCCACATGGATCCTGTTAGAGAGATATCCTCAATCCCATCGACCCCACTCCTCCCAGAACTCCTGGTTTCACCAGCTTCTTTGTTCTTTTTGTCCTTGCCAACCAGGGCTCTGCTGCTATAGAACTGTGCCTCCAAAGTCCTGCGTCTAATAAATAATTATTCTCCCAAAGTCACTGAGCAGAACCTGCCACCTTCATCTTGGAGGCTGAGTTCTGGAGAGTGGATGACCTTTGAGGAAGGAGCCCTCTGAAGGCACCTGACTCAAGCCATGAAATGCTGAATCATGAACGATTTAAAGCAGAAAAGAATTTAACCAAGTTAGACAACCTGTAATAGCTCATGTGACTGGGGCCATTAGGACCATTTTGGTGTAGTTCAGGCCAAACTAATGACTGTGAAGAGAAGGCACCTGAAAACAAGTAGACTGATTCAGCTTTTCTATTTCCATTTTCAAACCCATTTGGAATTTCTCTAGTGTGTCTTCCTAGGTTGACATGTTTTTCCACATCCATTTGTTCTAATTAGTCAAATAGTTTTTAACCTCCAAAGTCTTTTAAAAATCTTTTCTGGTGTGGCTCAGTGGTTGAGCATTGACCCATGCACCAAGAGGTCACCAGTTCCTGATCTGGGCACATGTCTAGGTTGTGGGCACGATCCCCAGTGTGGGGCATGCAGGAGGTGGCCAATTGATGTTCTCTCTCAACAATTTTTCTATCTCTCTGTCCCTCTCCCTTCTTCTCTCTCAAAAATCAATAAAGAAAAATTATTTTAAAAAAATCTTTTGCACATCGACGGTACAGAGTTTGCAGAGAAAAAACAAAACAAAAACAAAAAACTAATGTTAGAAACCAAAAATCTAATCCTCCTCCCTTTTATAGATTATTAGCACATGCTTATGAAAGCTAATAAGGTAAACATAAATCGGTAGCATGGACAGGGATCAGGCACTAGGGAGTAGTGAGGACTGTGGTAAAATGCAGGGCACATGCACCCCCTCTAAAGGCTTTCCTTAGTAAAACAGTTGCAATAAAATGTGTCAACACCCTGAAGGCCCAATAACACACTCTGCTAGCCAGTTGGGGCAACTACCAGTTCATAATTCCCCTTCAAATGCCAACCTTTCCTTTCAGAAATGGAAAGTTAACCCAGAGAACTCTAGGTGGACTGTCTTAGGCCACATTAGATGCAGGCCTGCCAGTGGGATCTCTTGGCTCTTAATCCAAAGCTCACAATGTACTCAACTCCCTCTTGTATCCTTAGGTGACAGGAGGAAATATACCACCATAAACCCAAGTCTCCACAAGATCAACTATGTTCACAACTCAGTTCTAAGCTCTGGGGTGGGTAAAGAAATCATCAATTTACACTACTTCTCCTGAAGAGGACAACAATGTTACCTCTTTTGTTAACCCCTAACCCCTCTCTCATGCACACAATTAACCACAAACACTTAAAAATCTCTGAACCCAGAGGAATCTCAGGTAGTCATCTGATCAAACCCACTGCCTACAGGCAGATAAAGTGTTACTGCCATTAAAAAAAAAAAATTAATAAAGCTACAGCCCTGGCTGGTTTGGCTTAACAATTAGAACATTGGCCTGTGGACCAAAGAGTTGTGGGTTCAATTCCAGTCAGGGGCATGTACCTCCATTGCGGTTCGGTCCCTGGCCCTGGTCAAGGTTGTGTGGGAGGCAACCAGTCAATGTGTCTCTTTCACATTGATGTTTCTCTCTCTCTCCCTTCCCCCACTTCCCTCCATCCCTCCCTCCATCCTGCTCTATCTGAAGATAAATAGAGAAATATTCTTGGGTGAGGATTTTTAAAAAAATAAAAATAAATAAATAAAGCTACAGAGTCCCTAAAAGAATGATAAATTTACTGAGTAACGAAGAATACTGCCTTCTTGCTTTTTAGGATAGAGGTTCTCTTTGGAAGAGAGATTTTATATTGTAGGATAAAATAATCATATAGCCATGTGCTGAAGCACACAGTTCAGACTATACATGCTCAGGAAATTAAAGGGACACACAGCCTCTGGTCTACAAAAGCCAGAATGGTTAGGGCTTCTTGGGAAGCTCCCCACTTAAGGAGAAAGGGTGTTTCATGTGCCAAAGAACTATGAACAACTGTTTCCACATAAGGATACTGATTCCACATCATTTCTGAAGGTCAAACTTTGCTGAGATAAGTCCTGGTTTAATGCTCCTGCTGCGTCACCAAGCCCAGATGGCACCACCAGAAATGCTTTGTTTACAGCAGCAACCGCAGCAGAGTGGAAAACACCAGATACCGTCGCCAGGGAGACTCCACCACAGCCGAGCCTGCTCCTGATTCCCAGCTTGGCCGGGGGTAGGACCAGTCACCAGGGCTGATGCACAGCACAGTCCAGTGGGGACCTTGCATAGTTATGAGGGAGCAGGGAGCAGTGTCGTGGTGTCTCTTCCTCCTCGAAGATCTGTGACTAAACGATGTTCTGCATCTTCAGATACGTCGTGAGGCTACATGATTGTTTCCATGTTGGAATTAGCAAATAATTAGACTGAGTCTTTTCAATTAATCAGAGTTAGCAAATAATTAGATTCAATCTTTTAAATTAATCTGAATACCCTTCTTGCTTGTCTGTTTAGTGCCTTCTGTCTGTTGCTTTTGAGTGACAATGTCTTCCTCCCTGACCCCAAAATTAGAAGAAATACACTCTTAAGTTTTTTTTTGTTTTGTTTTGTTTTGACATACTATCAAAGTGAAGACAGAATGGTAGTTTTTAAATTGTTCCTATGGAATATACAGACTTTTGCCCACACTTACATCCTCATGCTTCCTTTCCTGCATCCCCTTCCCTCCCTTTTCTGTCTTTATGGATTCAATCTGGCCCCTTGAATACCAGTTTTTACAATATTTTACACATTCCATCTTTTTTTACACGTTTATAATTGTGTTTCGTAATGTCCCGAAAACGTTTAGAAAGTGTTCATATATAAATGATTCCAAAGCTTACCCAGAAATCATCTTACATCACAACCCTTTCATTTGGGGATTCTTAATTTGTATTTGGGTTTCATGTGGCTGAGGCCAACAGAAAAGGCAGAAGGAATGTTTTGTGAGGCTTGGAATCCACGAGAAAGCCTCTTTGTTTCTGTCTTATAAGGCAAACAATTTCTCTGACTACAGCGTTCTTGGGATACATTTTTCCCTCCAGAAATGTCTAGATAAGTCATTGTTGACTGCTTTCCTCTAAGGGAGACTCCTTTGATCAGCAGGACTTCTGTTCTTTTGTCAGGTTTTTTTCTGGTTTTGCATGGAAACATAGATTTTATCTGGATGTATCCAGGTGTGGTTGTCATTATACTTCGCTGGCTCCCAAGGAAATCTTTTACTGTGTATGTCCAGCTCAGAAAAATGTTCGCTTATGTCTTTGAAGTGTTCGTCTCACTTCTAGTCTCTTCCTGAAAAACTTCCATAGTTCTTAGAAGTTCCTATAACTCATTCTCGATCTACCCCAGTCATCTTTATTTTCTTCGGCTTCATCATCCACCTGAATCAGTCTGGAAACGCACTCCACTTTAATTATTCACTTAGCTGACTGACGCTTCTTCTCAGTATGAATTCTTCGCCGATATCAACGTCGGTTTTCATTGCCATTGCCTTTCCAGTTCCTTACAATGTGTTCTAAGTGGTTTCGCTTGGTTCGATGGCCTTGTCGTCTCTGCCTGCACCGAGCTCATGGACCCCCACTCTCCCAGGGAGACGTCACAGCAGGCTTGCCCTCCTCTGCCCCCACCCGCTCTGGGGTTTTCCAAAACTTCCTTCTGGTGTATAAACGAAAGCATGCTCAGCAGTGTGCTTTTCCCACCACGTCTTCCGGATGGCGGTCCTGCTCCTTATTTTGTAGCTTGTTGCAGAGGCTCTGTGCTGCCTCCATCCACGCAGGAGAAAAGACCTGTGCAGATCTCGGGTGCACCCTGTCCCCGCGGGCACCCACTGGATGGCCTTCCCACACCTGTGGCTCCGAGTTTCCTTCAGGTGCCTGGAAGGCTCTCAGCTCCCACGCTCTGAACAGAGGAAGCTCATGCAGGACAGTGCTCTCCGGTGTGCATGACTGCTCTTATCTCCTGTACTCCTGTTGCACACACAGGTCTGCATCTCCAAGACATACAGCATCTTCGCTCTATTGTGTTGTGGCTATTGTATTTTGAGAATTGGAGCCTCTCACTAGTTTGTGTATATGTACATATATACATATATCTGTGTGTGTGTGTGTGTATGTATATGAGTATACGTATGTGTGCATAAATGTATGTATATGTGTATATAAGTGCATGTGTGCACATATGTATGTATTTGTGTGTATGCGTATATCTATAAATGTGCTTGTGTGTGTATGTGTGTATGTATGTGTATGTATACATATGTCATGCACATGTCTGTGTGTATATACATGTGTGTATTGAAGAGCAGATTAACTCAAAAACAGCACCCACGGAAAAAAAGTGGAAACGTCCGTCTTCCCAGTTGCTACTGACAATGGATTTTGCATCCAATATGGGTCCAGAGATAAAGCACCTGCAGGGAACTCCTGGAATTCTGTTTCCAATGGCACACCACACGGTAGCTTTCACTGCGTCCTTTAATGCAGTTTCACAACCCGGGAAGGTCTGTGAGAATTCCCCCAAGAGTTTGGATAGAGACTGATTGCCATTCCTAGTTTTTGATAATGAAATAATTCCTCAACCTTTGTTTTCTCTTAGACATTTTAGTAGAAAGTTTAGAGAAGGTAAGTTAGGTGCCATTTTAAAACCAGAAGCCCTTCTTTATATCTCCTCATTCCAGGTGTTTACACTGTAAAGATAAAAGCTATCTGAGATATGACCTGGTTCTTCATGCCTCGGAAACTCTCATTGTATCGACACGAACCATGGTGCCCAGAGGGGTGAGTGGTGAGCCCAAGGTCCCAGAGCTGGGGACAAAGCCCAGACCATAGCTCAAGTGCCCTGACTTTAATAGTGATAAGACTACACAGTCCTGCAGAGAACATGGTAATGATAGCTATTTAGAAAAAGCTACCAAGTCTGTGTGTACTTCTGCTTCAGCAATCCCCAGGGAAGAGGAGGGGCACCTCTCATTATTCTTGAAGCACTGTCCTGTCACTAACAATAGCCAGTTCCCATTTCTTAGCTTCTGAAATGAGCAAAACCCCCACAAAGGTGGGGAGTCTGACTTCACACACATAGGGGAAAACGACCTTCCCAGAGCCTGTGTACAAGACTAAAAAGGTATTGGACCTCTACCGAGTCTTTGAAAGTCACACATACTGAATTTCTCCTTTTTTTCCCCAACTGCTTACAGCTAACTACAGCCTTGAGACAGACCAAAGGATTTTCCATTCACGCAACGGCCAGACACTCATCCTTCCCAATATAAGCCGTGCACAGCCCCAAAAGCCAATTTTGCAAAGCGCCAGATTCTTTCTGAACATTCCATGGATTTCATTATGCATTAAAAAAAAAAAAAAATGTAGCCCTGAAGCTAACAAGATAGGCACTGAAAACATGTTCCCTTTGAATTGGTTCTATAATACCGGTTGCTAATGAACCTTGGAGAAATGCAGTCTGGAACAACACTCCCCAGATTCCAAATTCGCTCACACTGACCATCCTAAAGACAGAGTCACTCTAAAGTCAAGAGGCTTCCCAGGTGGTGGCTGTTACAATCCCAGTAAAATGCAGTGTGTTCAGCTCTCTGAGATGTACCTGTGACTGTCTTCCCAACATCCCCAACCCTTCCCTTGGATGACCCTCCTTTGCATCCTGCTCCCACACCGCCCACGCAGTCCTCAGGCCTTGGGTACCAGGGAGGTACCTGTGACTCAGGCCAGGGTCAAAGTTCACGATCTCACTCCCTGGCCACACTTACTGGTCCACAGATGGGCTTGCAATGCTACCCAGATCAGTGAGACGGGTGGTGCGTTTCACTGGGTGCTCCTGGGAAAGAAGCTTCTGGGTCTCCTGAGAAAGCACCAAATGCAACACCCACCCCCTCCCAGAATATGAACGAGGAGGAGAGAAAAAGGGAGAATTTTAACCTCCTCAATTTATATGCAAGACTTATTAGGGAAAACGATGAGGGAACTAATAATAAAGTTTAATTGCCAATCAAGTGAGGAGGCATGTTTTTAGAGGATAATTCCTTAGGATTAAATGTGGCATTCTGAAGACTTCTGCAGAGGAAATACCCCTGCAGCGAGAGGGCGGGGCTCAGAGGAAGGCAAAGCTATCATTCTTCTCAGGAAGAGAAATCCTGGAGCTATCAGGAGGCTTAAAAAATAATAGCTACTCTTTTTGACATTTAGCTGATCAATGTAATTTGAGCTGTCATTCAAATAGACTAAAAAAGTCGAGGTAACTTTATGAAAAGTAGTGGGCTTAGAAGAACATATCCAAATCATATTTCTATTTTTGTGGTCGTTGGCTTCCATCAAAACAAAAGCAATGCTATTCTAGTATACTTTTTCATTGCATTTTCAAAACATGAAACATGGGTTGCCAAGGTAATCACTGACTTCCATGATAAGAGTCATAAATCAAAGGAAAGAGTAATACTTTTAGAATCATGCAAGTTGATTTAGCATTACCAGGGAAGGCTAGAAATGTAGACAACCTAAAATCCGACATCTAGAGGTCATCAGGAAAAAGGTTACTGTTTGCATGAGAAAGCTACTCATACAATTAACTGAAATTAATTATGCTTGTATAAACTTTATAAAACACAGCACAATCTGGATTTTTGACTAATTAAGCTTTAATTTCGTTGAGAAAACCAAACCATATAAGCTTTTATGAGAAACCCCTGCTCACCCATTGAAAGGAAAGAGGTAACTGGTAGCTTTTAGGAACCATCTGGAGAAATAAACAATTCGGGAAGGCTGCAAAGACAGAAATTATAGTCAATTATCTAAGATGCAAAGCCATATTCCGAGGTTATGCTGTCCTTCATTTTCTCAAGAGTACCCCTTAATTAAATGCAAATAATCAGAAATAGCAATTAATAGATTGCTCTAATTCCCTGATTAGATAGTGGAGCCCCTTTATAATACTTTAAGGTTGCTGTGGACTCTGTGAAAACCAAAAGGAGCGTATGTATATTCATAAACTCTGCTCCCAGGCATCCGTGACTGCAAGTTTTCACAATGGTGCTGTCTCAGGGGCCAGCCCCGAGATTAGCAGCCATCCCGCCATCACCACTATTTCTAGGACATTTGGACAATCAATCTTTCTTGACAGATAGGCATATTGCCTTTGAATAGACCAGCGAGAGGCACAGGGCTTCTGAGAGGGTAAGACTTTCTAACAACCTAGGCAAGCATCCCATCATCCAAATCAGGCACCAACCATGAAAGGTCAAACAGCCTCCCACAGAAGGCACAGTGCGCAGCAGGGCCCCGGGAGCTAGTGTGCTTTCCCTCCGTTCCCTCTTAGCGAGGCTGTGCCTTCCTGCAGCGGAGGCTGAATGGTAACTCCCTCTTCTCATCGCTGCAGAGTGATCGCCTGCTCCGTGCCTTGTCCCCATCAGGGCCTGCGAACTTGCCTCTCCCTGTGCCTGGAATCTCCCTCAGCTCTTTGCTGGGTTGTCTCCAGCTCATTCTTCTGGCTTCTACAAAAAGTCACCTCTGCAGAGATGCCTGTGCTGATCTGTGTCTAAAGCAAGCCACTGTTAGCCTCTCTATTTCTTTCGAAGGACAAGACACAATACTTAATTACTTTATTTAGTAGTTTGCTTCCTTTTTTTCTCTTATGAATACAGGCCATCTCATCCACCAGAATGGTTATACATAGTTCCCTCTGCTTCACACTCTTCTCAGCTGAATCAGCAATAATGTATACAGATGAAATATCAGAGTGACTGCAATTATAAGAGCAGAGATGATTTTTCAGCCACACCCACATGCTGTATGCTTTCAAAACTCCCATTAGTCATTCATTTAAAACTGAGTTCATGACGCTGTGCTGAATTTTAGCAACTGAATCATCTTCTCCTCTTTGTAAGGCAACTCCCCAAGTGTTCAAGCTGACAATAATAATCGCAAGCATTTACTGGGTGCCCACCAGGCTCTACTTTCTGGTTATCTCCCAACTTCATCACTCAGCAAAGCAGGTATCTCAAATCCCTTTGCTACACATGAGTAAGCAAGGCTCAGAAAAGTTGTCACTGGGCCACTCTCACCTGGCTCCTCAGTAGCAGACCTGAGGTTGGAACCCAGGTCTGTCTTCTCTAAAGCTCCTTAAAGCACCCTGCCCCTCTCTCATATCACATTTCGTCACACCTCGGGATCCTGTCACAGCATCCGTTCAACCACAGCTGCAGAACGACTCTGGGCAACGAGAGTGTGATGGAAAATGAACCAAGAAGCTGGGCAGTTTGGACCGAGAGGGTTTGCTCCAATGTAATTAAGTCTGCTGGTAGTGAGGCCTCTTGTCCTCTCTAAGTTCAATGAGTGATTTGTCCCATATGAAAGACAATCAAAGCCCTGGGTGGTACGGCTCGGTTGGTTGGGTGTCCTCCTGTGCACCAAAAGGTTGCTGGTTTGATCCGCTGTAGGGGGCAGGAGGCAGTTAATCCATGTTTCACTTTTGCATTAATGTCTCTCTCTCTCTCTCTCTCTCTCCTTCTCTCTCCCCCTCCCTCCCTTCTCCTCGCTCTAAAAATCAATTTAAAGAACCTTTAAAAAAATAGAAAGAGAATCAGTAAGGTCCATTATAAAACACAAAGACAATTTCTCAATAAACTGTGTGGGCGGGATACCACCAGCTGGGAAAGAGAAGAATTCATCCTAATACATGGGCATTTAGAAAGTTCTGGAAATCAGTGCCCCTTAGGGATGCTAAAGACCCTCAGCATTCTTCATGTGCCCTGCTATTGACTATTGAAATCATCCCAATAATGTCACTAGCACAAGGACTGGGGGCTCAGGAATGAAGACACTGACATCTCAGCCTGCAGAGCATCATGGGAGGATGACGGCAAGTTATTAGGAGGTCCAGGTTCAAACAGGCTTCCGGTTGCAGCTCTGTTACTTACTGCAGCCCTGAGAAAGTGACTTGATCTCTCTTCTAAGCCTCAATCTCCTCATCTGAAAAAAGGGGTTCATTACAGAACCATCTCCTAGGGCTGTTACCCGGATTAAATCATATACCCCATGTTAAGTGCTCAGTAGCATGCCTGGCACAGAATAAGCTCTCAATACATGTCATCCTACTAATGACAATAATCTATTTGCAAATCCTGAAGTTAATGTACCTGAAAGTGGCCAAATACTGATTCATAAAGAATGCAAACGACTTACTATAAACAAGCTTCCTTTTTGTAATGCAGAAAGTGTTTATATTAAGTGTGGGGAATTAGAATTTGTATGTATCCTTATAGGTGGAGTCCCTAATTCAACCACACGTGGCCACGGGGTCCTTAAAGAAAGCAACTACTGTGGTTGCGGTTCCATCCCTGGCCCTGGTGGGGGTCTTTCGAGAGGCAACCAGTCGATATGTCTCTCTCAAGTCAATGTTTCTCTCTCTCTCCCTCTCTCCCTACCACTCTATCAGAACAAAAATGGAAAAATATCTTCAGATGAGGATTAAAAAACAAACAAAAAAACCACTACCATAACACGTCCTTACTTCTTTTCCACTTAGAATTCTTTTCTTTTTCCTTTACCATTGATTTTTAATCCTTTGAATCCCACAAGTATCATATAAGTACATTCTTGCAAAATGGTCAATAGAACATGGTAACAAGTCAAAGTCAGTCTCCACGGGCCCTTCCCACCTGCCTCACCACCCTCACCCCTGAAAATATCAACTGCACCCCCAGAGGAAATTATTTTCAGATTTTCTAGGAATCCATATACAATGTTTTCTATGTTGCCAACATCTCTTTCCTTTGTCTCCCTTTGGTCAGTTTCGCTTTCAGTATCTACGCGTTCATTTTGTCTTGAAGGCCCTCTCTTTGATCCATCACACCTTCCAAACATTCTTATAGCATCCACTTACTACAGTGGCACTTTTCCATGTATGTGTTTCATCATACGATTATTTCCTGTCTCCCCCATTATGCAGAGAGATCCACGAGACAGGGCCTGCACTGAACTCTGCTCACTACCGTACCTGCATCACCTGCACAGCACCTGGCTCACAGAAAGAGCTCAACAAACATTTGTTGAGCAAACGACCAGAATTCATTCGTGAGGCTGTCGCCAGACAGCAACTAGAGTCCCAAAAGATTTGAAGAGGTGAGAATTTCATATAGAAAGCATTCGCCGAATTGGGACCAGAAAATCCTTTTGCAAAGAAAAACCACACACGTCAGAAAGAAGCACAAGGCTTTCCGCCACTTTAGGACAAGCAAGGCACACCCGACCGCCACCCTCATGAAACCCTCCTCGCCAAGAAAGCAGTGCAGGTTTCAATGGAGAACACCAGAAATATCTTATGTGGACTACAAAGCATCCATTGCTAAAACAGCAACCGACTATGTACATAGGGCACGAAGGTGGTTGAACCCAGTGAGAGACCCAGTAACCCAAAGTGATCCCTTTCCTCTATCTTTGGGTTTTGGGGATAGTGCTTTCATTTTTCATCTTGGATTAAGAGACTTGTTGGAGAGAGAACACACGCTTGCTTAACGTAGCTGATTCCAGTCCTGTGCACTCATGGTCAAGACTCCTTGACATTGGCCAACCCAAATTTGATGGCCAAGTAAGGGACAAGAAGGTGCTGAATCTTTTACCATCTATTTGATAAGCACTGGCTTCCCGACCCGTTTGAGTCTGCAGAACACATCTGTGGCCAAGGTCTACTGCTCCTTGTTCACTGTTATTTATTCTGAAGTGGGGAGGTTGGCTGTAGTACTGACTAGGCATGAGACCTTCAGCAGATCACTGAGCCGCAGCTGCTTCAGTCAAGAGGGTAAAATTAAGTGACTCCTGCCATGGTGCTCCCATTACGATGTCTGTAAAGAATCACATTCCGCGCCCTGGCCGGCTTGGCTCAGCGGTTAGAGCGTCGGCCTGCAGTCCAGAGAGACCCGGGCTCGGTTCCCACTAAGGGCACGTACCTCGGTTGCAGTTTGCCCCCGGTCCTGGTTGGTCGTGCAGGTGGCAGCCACTCGATGTGTCCCTTTCACGTCGATGTTTCTCTCTCTCTCTCTCTTCCTCTCTCTCCCTCCCACTTTGAACAAAAAATGGAAAAATGTCCTGGGTGAGGATAACAATTAAAAACAAATAAAAAAAGAATCACATACCATAATAGATGCGAGCAGGCTTTCGAAGGTGCAAAGAACTTTTATAAGCATGAAGAATTCTGTTGTTTGTTTTTTTCATTGTGTTTCTTGGAATACGTATAGTAAGCTCCTAAAAATACCGGTGGTAATAAAAGGATGATTATGTCAACTTGGTGATAGTGATTTCATGAACTTTTTGTTGTGTGTCTGAGAGGGAATCGCTCACTAGGGCTCTCTCACAACGTCTGGTCCGACTGGGTTCTTGATAAGTGGGGATTAAAGGAGTCCATGTTCTACGGTATTATTTCCTACTGAAAAAGGCTCCAACTGACCTTACATTCTTTCTTTCCTCATTCTTTATCAATGAACACTTACTTACTTACAGAGCATCTACTGTTAGAAAATCAAGTTTTGCTAGATGTTAAGTTCTCCACTTAATAAAGTTGGTTGCCAATTAAAAGCTGACCGAAGTTCATAATTTTATCTACGCAAGCCTTCGAGTTAGGGGGGTTCTCCATAAATAGACAGGCTAGGAGTTTCTTCCTGTTCTTTAACTCATCTATCAAAGCCCCAAGCAGACCAGTCGCCGTGGCTTGGTAAAGGCAGAAAGTAATTCGGAAGGCAACCGACCCGTGAGTTTTCCAACACTGGCACCAGCTACGCGGTCAGTGTGGCTCCTTCAACATTCATACGGCTGACTGCTGGAGGGTTCACCAGCACTGAGTACTTTCATGACTCCTAGTTACCCCTGACCATCCCTGCCATTGAACGTTACGCAATAAATACATTCCTGGTTAGGACACACTTGTTTTATTGTTTGACAGTAAACATTTCCGAAGCGAAGTAAAAGCATGACGTTCACATGAGACCCGTCTGGATCTATACGCTGGTCCTTGTACTGACTCACCGAAGAGGCTGGGCAGGGTAAGTTCTCTGCGCTCTGGTTCCCCCGAGACAGAGGGGAGATGACAGTACCCCTCCCAGGGTCATTGTGAGGAACAGGGAGGCCACACGGGGTCGGGAGCTCAGCACTGTGCTCAGTGCAAGGTGTGGCATTTGTGCGGCTAAGAGCCGAGGTGGGAACTGCTCGGTGCACTGCGCTTGAAGAGAGGACTGCAGCTCTCTTTCTGTATTAGTTCCCTGCGGCTTCCATAACAAATGCCCACAGCACCTTTGGCTTAAAACAACAGAAACTATACTCTCACAGTTCTGGGAGCCAGAGGTTTGAAGTTAAGGTGTCCGCAGGGCCACGCTGCCTCCGGAGGCGCTAGAGGAGACACTGGCGTCCCTGGCGGCATTTCTGCAGCCTCTGCCTCTAGGGCCATCCTGCCTGCCCTCCTCTGTGTCGGTCTTCCTCCGCCTGACCTCAGGACGAGGCGGGGCACACCTGGATGATCCCCATGCTCCCCTCCCCTCAGGATCCTTAACTCAGACACAATATCTATGGCAACAGTCACTGGAATTAAGCTGAGGATTTACCTTTTCGGGGGAGGGGAGGAGCACCCTTCAACCCACTATAATCGCCCATCCTACATTGTTTTCTAGAACCGTGCACCGTGCCCTGGCACAGGTGGAGCCTACGTGCCATCACTGCGAACGGAGACAGGACCCTGTGTCTGCCTGGACCCGCGGAGTAAAGCAGAAGACCCTGGCTTCTGAGTCTGGGTCATAACAGGGTGATGCTCTCCCGCCGTGGAAGGGAACACGTTCCGGAGCCAGCTGCCAGCGAACAGGGAGCCCAGGTAGCCCAGGCGCCCGGTGTAGGCGCGCTGGCTTGCGGAGGCCGCAGCTCACCGTAAACCTGCTTCGAGATGACACCAGCCCCAGCAGTGGAGACCACCTCAGCTATGGACTCCCCCCAGCTCGAGGGCTCGCCAGACATCGGGGAGCTCGGAGAAGCCCACAGCTCTGCCCAAGCAAAAGAAATGATTGCTGTTCCATTAAACCACCAAGTTGTGAATGGTTTGTTGTGTAGCAAAAGATAATGAGACCAGTCATTCATTCAATCATTGAATAGATTAAAATTAAAAATTTAAAAAGGCACATGAGATGTATTTCCTGGCGCTCAGCATCTTGGATTTTTGTCTGACTAAATATAGTGCGAGCAAACAGCACACTGGAGGAAAAAGTGATCCGATTGCGCTCATTCTGAGGCGAAGGGTGTGGCGGGCACAACAACTGGACACAGGAACCATCTGAGCTGTGGGGGACCTTCTATACCTCCCGCCCCCGCCTGGACAGTAAGGCTCAGACGTGGTCCCTGGCCCTTGACACAGCTTTTCACCCAGCAAAAGTCCACCTTGCTCCTCACAGGCCAGACGAAAAATCTTTCATAGTCTCACATATGTTATTCCGGGCCATATGTTCATCAGATTATGAGAAACTTTCTTCTCCCCTTTCTGTTAAATTGAGTTATTTCGTTTGTTTGCTTTCCTACCTGAGCCCTCTGGCTCCGGGTCTTCCAAACTGTCCAGGGCACGGAAAGGAAAGGCAAACAATTGTTAAAATAAATCGAGAGGAATGAAGAACTTCTTTGTTCAAGGTCGCGGCGCGCCCTCCAAGACCCAGCTAAGAGATCGTCCAAGAACTTTTTTATAACCAAGAACGTTCTGCAGGGTTGGAAGCAGCGGCGTCTGTGCGCTCAGGTAGCTGCTGCATGTTTGTGACGGGCTGTGGCTGAGGCGTCGCATTTCTATGTTCTTTCATTTCAGTTCCACACTGGACAGCACAGTTCGAGAGGAAGTATTTACAAAGCCACCTTGACTCAGAAATCCTAACAGATGCCTCCCAGGCAACCCACCTGACCTGAAACCTTCTCCCAGCTACTGGGTTTCTGTCTATAGCCTGAAAAAACCCCCATCTGCTGTGCAAAGACGGACCCTCGTGGTGACACGACCCTTGAAATTCGGAAATTCTCTCCCACGATAGCTTAATGCCTCAGTGAGAGGGAACAGACCCCCAAGATGTGGTCGCAACCTCCGATTTCTGAGAGTTACTCAGAGTTCACAGCTGCGTGACCGATTAGACCTAAAACGTCCATGAGCGAGCCGCTGCGTGTGACGTGTGAGACAGCAGTTCTTCCAGGGAGGTTTTCTGACATCCCCCCCTCCATTCGAGACACATAAAAAATGAATTTTGAGTGCATAAAAACTAAAATAGTGGCAAAGGTCAGGAATATGATCCAAATAACAGGCCGGAGTTGCAGAGCAATTTGTTGATAATTGGATGTCAAGCTTCTCAGTGTGACCTCCCGAGAGTACGGCGTGCATGCTGTTTGACTCGCCCGGGTCAGCTCCCTTCCTCTCCCCCCACCCCTGCTCGCTCCCCAGAGCCCTGGGCTCCCCACACTGGAACCACGGTGTCCGAGGCTTTGCGACCAAGTTTAAATCACCACTTTCAGGCTACAGTCATGACGCTTCCTCCGCTTTAAACACCACTCAAAAGGGGTCGTCCATCCTTCCAGACTTAACTTGAGAAGTCTTCCAGGGCCTTGTAGCTTTAGCTGATTTCTTCTTTATACTCCCTTAAAGCGTCTGTCATTTTGGGAACGCACTCAAATTATCCATTTAAAAAAAAATTCTTCCTAGGAATTATGATCTATTAAAACCTAGGATTTTCTTTATTAAGATCTTTAGTGCCCACACAGAACACAGTGGACCACCCCAATGGTGTGCTTAAGAAGTACTGACTGAATTGAAGTACACTTGCCCAATACATTGTCTACATTTGTAGCAAGTGTGGTTTATAGCATTTTGCAGCGATCACAATGACCAAGTTCACCCTCGACGACATGCTTTCACGCAAAGGGAAAGGACACAGCTTCAAACCCAACTGGACCCTGCAGAGCCATATCCCAGGACTGCTCATGGAACAAGATTATGTTTTGTCTCTTGGTTTCTGAAATTTTCCTGACGCCTAACGAAATACCATGGTGGCGATTTTTCAGGTTGATGAAGACGAGCTCACGGGTGAGAAGGGACCGAGGGTGTCAAAGCGCTGAGGGATGGGAAGCCTTTCCAAGCTTCCAGGTGCAGCTGGTCTGTGCCAAAGTGGATGCTACTCTCCCACGCGACACGCTCATCCCCTGCATTCAACCAACAGACACCGAAAGCCAGTAACATCACCTCCTCTCATTTGCTAAGCAAACCTGTATTAACCAGGGTGACGTCGCCTGCTTCTATCCTATTTCACACTCAACTATTAACTCAACTATTACCTTTTTTCTTCTCGTGTCATTAAAATGTAGCATGTAGCTGATACACAGGAGGGGGTGTCTGTATTAAAAATACCTTTCCCTAATCAAACTCAAGCACTCATCTCATTCATGACCTGTCAACTTTAATAAACACACTAATACTTCATTTTAAGAGCAATAAAAAGCTCTATTAACCCATCTTTACACATTTTAATTAAAGTGACTACCTATTCATATATTTTGTCATTCATTTATTCAATAAACACTCCAAGCATGTACCACGTGCTAATAAGCAAGGTGCTTAAAGCTGTGGGTACAGAGATGAACAGTGGGAGGTGGCTGTCTTCTGGGGCTCACACACGACGAGCAGCAGCCAGGACAAGAACAGATGCGTGGCACCAGGTACGGCAGAACACACAGTGTCAGCTACACTGGGGGGATTTGGGAGAATGAATGAGAAGAGAAAAGCCTAAAAAGGACACGGTCTATAGAAAAGCAAATGTGGATACTGTCTGCCAGTGAATTCTGACTTCTTTAATGGGAAGGAAGTCCTGGCCCAGCTGCTCAAAAAGCAGGACTCTGAGAACTACACGGCTTCGTCCTCCCAGGTCACAGCTGATGGGGCATCGCTCCGGTGTGGGGCAATCAATCACACTACCCTGGGACGTAGAGAGTGTGCCAGGCCAACGCAGTCCCTCTTGGAGTTTCACCTGGGGAACAAGAGCCTGGGATGGGTAGAGCTGAAATGGACGAGCCATTGCACAGGGAAGGTCAAAGGCAGATAGATGCATGCTGAGGTTGAAAGGAAGAAGAACACCTGAATAAACTCAGGGAGCTCAGCAGCAAGCAGCACAGCAAGAGCATGGGGATCCTGGCCTGCAAATGGGAGAGAACATTCCAGGGCGAGCTCCATGCCCTGTGGTCCAGGAGATCCAGGGAGTGGACCTCTCCAAAGGAGCCTTGGTTCCTGACATGCTCTAGTCCCACTGCCGGGAGGCTGACCCACGCTTCCATGCCCTCACCCACGAGAGCCCTCTCCCCTTCCACGGCGCGGCACCCTCTCTCCTCTGCTTGAGCTAGTTTGGCTGGGTCGCAATCCCTCTGGCCTTCCCCGAGCGGATGACGTGTCGGTGTTCTGACTGATGGGACGCGCTGGCCATTCTCTCTGGCTTTTACTGTTTAACAATATGTCCAATTTACAAGTATTAGAACGCCTTCCTCTGACCCTCGGCGGATCTTCATCTCACTGCTGGGTAAATAAATCATCTTTCAGACATTGCATTGAACAAATTCAATTTGTCTTCATGAAAAATAGCACTTGAAAACGGGCAGCATGCTGAACTGATCAAGAGTCTGGGCTCCAGAGCCAGACTCCTGTGACTGGATTCAGCCCACTGGCAGCATGGCCTTGAGTAGGTGACGGCACTTCTCTGAAAGACTCCCCTCCCCCATCTGGAACATGTGGGGACCAGTGGCCCCTACCGCATAGGGTTTGAATGAGGGTTCCATGGGGAAATTATACAGTAAGTTCCGTAGAAGTTTTTATTAAACCAATGGACATGCATTTCTTATGGAATCACAAATGCTATATGGTTTGACTTTTGTCATTTTGATGAAGGAGAGGGAAATAGATGTTAGCAGGACAGTAAGACGATATTGAGGAACTATCACGTGTCCGACACCGACCAGACACTTGACATCCGTTATTTCATGTATGTGGTCTACACAAAGGGAACTGAAAATTTTGATTAACAAACACACACTGAAAGCCAACTGAATACCAGGCACTAGGTTGGGGGGACGAAGTGAAGAGAACACAGTCCCTGCTCCTGAGACGTTCCAGGGAGCTGAAGCCGGGTCAGGCAAGCTTGCTATCTGTTTGCTTTGGTTCAATGATGGGCACAGTGAAGATTTCCCATGAGGTGACTCCTTAGTTCTTTTTCGTCCAACAATGAATGATTT
Organism: Molossus molossus; assembly: GCF_014108415.1. Lineage (NCBI taxonomy): Eukaryota > Metazoa > Chordata > Mammalia > Chiroptera > Molossidae > Molossus > Molossus molossus. The sequence continues at coordinate 17,984,932 of NW_023425377.1, forward strand.
CACACTCGCTGGGCTAAAAGATCAGGACACCTATTGATAATCTCCATCCTTTTACATTGTGCCACTTATTAACCACTTGAGCGAAACGATGATGTGGATGATCAATACTAGAGTATTTTGGGAGGTCTTTGAGGTCAAGTTCTTTGGCCTGGGCTGCTAGAATGTGCTGGTAGAAGCAGAAGCCTTTTACAGAGTGAGATCTCACCCGGTCAAGGCAAAACCCAAAAAGACAAAACCTTAGTGTTCAAACAGGACGATGCCTTCAGTCTTACAGGGCACCTGGGTCAACATGCTCATGTCTATATGAGCCTCAGTGACAAGGTGGTGTAGTTCACTGGTGGGGCATCTGGTCCCCTCATAGCAGGGTTTCCACAGTGCCCCACAATATAGCAAACTAGCGGACAGAACAGGCTCCAGAGTCAGAAAGCCTAGCAGGAAACCTCTACTCTGCACAGTAGACCTATGTGCTCACTAATCCAGTTACCGAGCCTCTGTCCTCCCTTGGGAGGTTGGTATCATAACAGTACCTATCCGCTAAGGCTTACGCTAGGCATCGCTTATTAACTGCAATAGCATCGTGCCTGGCACAAAATGGGCTCTCAATAAATGATGATGATAATCGTAGCAAGTACTCAGGCAAAGCACCTACTACGTGCAAAGTTCCTTCTAAACACTTAACATTCATCACCTCCTTGACTCGTCTCAACCGTCCTATGAACAGGTAGGTACTGCTATTCCTCCCAGGAAATTACAGCCCAGAGAGGCTGGGACACTCGCCAGTGTCAGTAGCAGAAAGCAAATCTGAAGCCAGAGCACCTGGCCCTGGAGTCTGGGCCCGTAACCGCTAAGCTGTGGTGCAGGGGGGCTCAGGGATTTCTGCTCCCAGCTTCAGGTCTTCCGACGAGGCAGCAGCTGCTACAAACGCTTACGTGAATTCACTCACTGAGTTTTCACACCAGCCTCTGGCACAGGTATGAGTATTAAGTGTATATTAAACGTTTACATTAACACAATAAGGGGATACACCAGAGGGTGGAGACAGTGGAAGGATAGAGTCTTCAGCGACAGATCAGGGAGAGCGAGGTAAGGACTGAGCATCAGAACTACTGGAGGCTGCTCAAGGCAGGACATGTCCGTGGCTCCCCAGATAGGAAAGAACGTGTCACCAGATGGCACAGGTGGCAACAGAGACAATGAGCCGTTTGCCAGCTTCAGAGTTCCGTTGGGGAGCCAGATCAGTGTGGCAGTTAGGGGAGGGGTACGGCGTAGTGGAAAGGCAGGGGCTTTGGAGTCAAACCCTAGTTCTCTTACTAACTAGCTGTGTGTCTTTCAGGAAGTCACTCCACTTCTCTGAGCGCTGGGTTTTCTTTTCCTACAATGGAGATACTGATCCCTAATTTGAAGAGCTGTTTTGAAAATTAAATGGGATACTTTAAATGCCAAGCACAGTGACCAGCATAGAACAGACATGTAATAAATATTAATAAATATTAAATTCTCTGAACAGCGCAGTGTGTAATAAACTTGGATAGGTCGACGTAGGGGTGTTTACAGTCTAAGTGAACCACACACTCCCCCACAAAGGGGAACATTGAGGAGGAAAGTGTAATCTCACTGTCCAGCCTGTAACAAACACCAGAATATCCTGTTAAGAGCAAAGGAGAACAACATCATTTTTCTCCTGACTTACATCTGGGACAGAGAGCTAGTTGGATGTCCGTCCAGAGTGTTATAATGGAAGGATCTTCCAGCATGGACCCTTGGGGATGGCACGGAACGCAAGCCCGACAACAGCACCTTCCGGATATCCAGTCGTGGACAAATTGCCAAGCCCTCTGAAACACTTTCAGATGACATCATTCTCTGGGTTCGGCATCACTCAGAGGGTTTGATTGTAGCGTGAGCTTTCCCAAATGAATGACTATTCCAGATGTCCAGAACAATCACTCTTTCCCATTGGCAATATTTTTACATCCCTGCAGAAAATGCTAAACGATCATCTCGCTGATGTCCTTTGCTCCCCCCACCATCGCCCATGCCCCAATAGAACACTGGTTAGTAACACCTCGCTCGTTTTCAAGGTCTTCACTGTCAATAAATTGTTATCTGTGGAATAGGACTATAATGCTAAAAGAATGTTCTACACTGTGGTTGATGGGAAAATATGCCCTGGCCTTGCAGGGAGAGACCGGTTTTCCGACACTTTGGCTGTATTTGCCCAACCGCGGGGCTGTGGAAAGCACATGACAGCTAATAACGGCATCCTTCTCCCCTCAGTAAGCACCCATTTTGGGGAAGCTTGAAGAACTCTCAGCATTGGCGATCAATTCCGCTAACTCTGGCAAGCAGCCTATCTCATATAGATGATGACTGTGAGGTCGTGTTGCTCCAGACGCTCGCACACACTCCGGATCCGAACACATTCGCACGCGCCTCCTTGTCGGGCTCGCCAGATCACACACTGCAGAAGCTCTCTCCACTAGCACAGTCATCCAGGTCTGAGTTCATCTTCTCCACGCCCGCTCCTAAGCCTCAGGTTCCGTGCATTAACTCCATGCCCAACCAGGTAAAAATCACAAAAACAGTCCCACGTAGGGAGTTCAGGGAACACAGGAGTTTCCGCTCTGCGCCGGTGGGAAGGTTGGGGATTCTAACTTGCTTTTAGGGCCCCGGGATTCATCCATCTCACCAGCCAGAAAGGGGGGATATTTAGAATGGCTCCCAAGACCTCAGGTCCTACCTCACACCACACATGATGAGATGTGTCAATTCTATATTTTAAATGTCTTTTGACTCGGTATTCTCCACTCCACCGCCCTGCCTTCAGTCTTCCCTTCTTTGCTGTTGGAATACAGAAGCTTTTCCATTTTGTCAGATTGTAAAACACCCCAGAACATACACACCAGAAAATGACATTGTGAGCACTCGGACTTCGCGCCACATGGACCCAGGGCACACTTTAGAGCCCCAAACTCTGAGAAAAGTTCCCATTATGTTGAATCCTCACCTAAGCAACCATCTTCTAGACCAACAAGTATCTACACACCTGATCACATCTCTCTCACCTGCTTAACACGCTTCTCTGAATTGTTTGTCTGTAATGAACGTAAGTCCGAGCTCAAACAGTGTCTACTGAGTCTAACTCCGAAACAGAGGCTAATGTGTTCCAATAGTCTAGAGCAGACTACCTTGAACCCCTACAATCCCGTGGAGATTGACCTGTATTCTCTCCCAAATTTATGTTACAATACCAAAGACTTTCTGTAGTTTTCACAGAAATGAATTATTTTTTTCTTCTCAAGAAAGAAATCTTTAAAATGAAGGTAGTTTTTTGTTTTTTTTTAATTAGATAGTTTCCTAGCTTTAAGCACAAGCATTAAAAAGATAATTATTCCAAACCTGGCTGGGTTTCTCAGTGATTAGAGCAGCGGTTCTTGACCTGTGGGTTGCGACCCATCTGGGGGTTGTACGACCCTTTCACAGGGGTCACCTAAGACATAACAGTAGCAAAATTACCATTATGAAGTAGCAACAAAAATAATTTTATGGTTGGGGGTCACCACAACATGAGGAACTGTATTAAACGGCCACGGCATTAGGAAGGTTGAGAACAACTGGGTTAGAGCATCTGGGGCCCAAAGGGTCTCGGGTTCAATTCTGGTCGAGGGCATGTACCTGGGTTGCAGGTTTCATCCCCAGCCTGGGTCGGGTTGTGCAGGAGGCAACCAATCCATGAATTTCTCTCACATCAACGTTTTTCTCCCTCCCTCCCTCCCTTCTACACTCTCGAGAAAAAAAAAAAAATCAATGGAAAAATATCCTCAGGTAAGGATTTAATTTTTTTTTTCCTTTATTGATTTTCGAGAGAGAGGAAGTGAGAAGGAGAGACAGAAACATCGATGAGAGAGAACATCGACTGGCCACCTCCGGCATGCCCCCCGCTGGGATGGGGCCCACAACCCGGGCATGTGCCCTGACCAGGAATCGAACCGGCGACCCCTTGGTGCATGGGTTGATGCTCAACCACTGAGCCACGCCAGCCGGACTCCTCAGGTGAGGATTAAGAAAATAGTGAACCATTCTGAAGCCTGAAACTGTGTCTCTAAAGGTAGGACCCGAATTTAGTCCTAATGCAGCACCACTGTGAGCAGTGAACAAGGACACCCAGAGAAACTCGCAGCCCTCGCTCCCTCCAAGTTCAGTCTGCCTGGGAAGCACACGCAGAAATCCTTATCCAGAGCGCGAAGTGTAGCGACGGATGCATGAAAGGGGCCACCGGAGCATCGGGGACGGCTTCGCCAGGCACGCGAGACAGAGCAGCAACGTAAGCAGGAGATGCTGCCCCGGTAAGGGAGTGACGACGCACAGTGTTCAGCATACAGATGAACTCGATCATCCAGAGAAGGTGAGTTTCCCATCTCCCACGTGGGACTGTCCCATGAACACCTGACTGTCGATCGTGGTATGGTGACTCTGCTTCATCACACAAGATTTACTTTTTTGCCAATCTAATCGCAGAATTTTGACATCACGGGAAAGGAAAGTATTCTAAGGGTAGCAGATTCGTGCACCCTAAGAATTTAAATCACTTATCTTGCTAGAATTGCTAGGAAATCTCTAGGGGGAAAAAAAGAGAACACTTCAGAATAAGTCAAGAAATAATTTTGCCAAGATTTTCTTTTCACTTGAACTTCAGCAAGTAAATATTCAATCAGTATAGTGGCCCTGAGCACCCACAGTAAAATTTCCTTCAGGGCAGCATACTACTTTGAATTTATCCCGTATTTCCTCCTGCATTATGTACTCAAAGAGCCTGTAAATAAAGGGAACAGACCACGGTAATCAAAGGCGTACACAGGGTCGTAAAGGAGAAAACGCGTCGGAAGTGGATAACCGGCCTCCTAGGAACTAAGATTAGAAAGAAGTCCGCCCTCACACGTAATTTGAACAGGAAAATGTTTTTCACCCAAGCACCAGGCTTCAGGCTATCACGAAGCCTATGACCACCCCTCCTTCGTCCCTCCTTGCCCGAGACATCCCCATCCCCCAGACAGAGCTCAAGAAACTTGCGCGGTTTGACTTACGATTGTGAAGTTCATGACTTTGAGAATCCAGATGGTCATGGCCAAGTTCACCAGTATTAAAATCATCAGGAGCAGGACAAAGAAATACAGGCATCTTTTCCGCCAGCCGTAAATCCCCACTTTGTACACCTGCGGCCCCTCGGAGCTGGGCATGGCGCTCCGGTGGTGCGTGTACTGTTCCTGAGGCATCTGAAATACATGAGGCGAGAGAGGAGCACACATATTAAACGGCGGAGAGGGGGTGGGAAAAAGGAAAAAAAAAAATCAACTGATGAAGAAATATGGCTGGCTGCCATCCATACATTTCCACCTCCTGATGACTCTAAAAATCTGTTTCCTCTGACACTTGCTTAAACCCTGTCAGTTCATGCAGCCATCTCTCATGACATACGTGTAGACATCCACACACACACGTATCATGGGAGGCAAGGGACCCTAGGAAGTCATTTCCAAATGTCTCTTAGAATCCAACATTTTTCTGAAGGAGACACTCAAGATCTAGTGTAACTAGATCCTGAGGGTAAAGTCCTGAGGGTAATATTTATAACTCATCTAAGGAAATAAAATAACCCCATCAGATCACTGGAGTGGTATAATACTATTCAGGCTAATATTTAGGGGTAATGACCCCAAATGCAATCATTCTTACTTGCCAGAAAGTCAGTGGCAAAAGTAACAATTTTGATATTCCCTCTATTTCAAAGTTCAAAGGAGTGTTGATGGGCACATAGATTAAGCCTCATTTGACCCAGGAATATGTAACAATATTGAATAGCCTATTCTTACATGCTTCCCTTGACAGAGAACTCACTACCCTTAAAGTTAGTCCTTATGCATCAGACTGTTCTAATTGGTATCAACCAACTCATGTATTTATTAAACATAAAGGAGACTCAAAGTCAAGTAAGGCGTAAGCATGCCTTCCAAGGGCTTGCAGGGTACTGGGGGAATAAGTGAGAACAATATTTGTCAATACTAACTAATGCACCAACTCCCTTTAAAGTAAGGATGCTTTCGCAAATCCCTGCTGTTGAAACCAATGATCTTTATACCAGCACTACTAATGAGAAACCAACACAAATAAGTAAACGTATCATTTCCATATTATACAACCGAACCAAATTTTGAAATTAAATACAAGCAATGCTACCAACAGGTATCATTCAAAACAGGAAAGGACTGACTGCCACAGAGGAAGGAGACTTGCTGAAACTAAAGTGCACAAGGTTTTAGCAGAGTACATCGTCCCTATTCTGCCATGAGCCACGTGACGCCAGGGCCCCGACTGAGTCTCTCCACTCAGATTATCTAGGGCTGTTTACTCCACTTGGCGCTCAGGTAGGCATACTTCCTTCCCTAAGAAGAAGACCTGCCTCTGTTTATTTTCATCTTTACTCAACAGCAATTCGATTAGGCACATGTGGTACTAAGTGACCATCGTGACAAACAAAATGTGAGCCCTGAAATGACATCCCTGGTTATGGGGTCGTCTTCCAGATAGTTTGGGACAGGATCCTTTCATGGTTTTCAGATAATCATTAAAACGTATGCATAAAACCCAACCCCCCAGCCCCGAGAACTCGCGGCCTTTAGGCAGCAGAATTCCACTTGAAAAACCAAGTGAACTGTTACTTACAGTCCACAGGAATGCTCAGTAGAGGCCTACGTGACATCTCTCTCATTCTGAACAGGACCCCAGCACTGAAACCAGGCCCTCCTTTGAGGATATGAGTAAATATTTGTATGTGGAACTAATAAATGAAGAAATAAATGTATAAATAATGAATGAATGAATGAACGAGTGAATGATCACCCATCAACTACGACATGTGCTGCCCTCTAGGGTGGGAAGGGGGAACACAAACGTTCAAGCCAAACGCCAGGGGAAGTTCTTGTTTGTATCTTTGCAAACCTCCACTGGATGCGCCCAGAGCTCTGAGTTGCCAACCAAGCAGTGAGGTTCATTCTGTAAGCAAATCTCTATTTGCTCACTCAGCTCCTTCCAGTTCTGTAGATAAGGCTGTGCTGTAACGACGTGAGAACACAAAGCCACTGCTCACTGGCCTTTTTACAAAGATCAGCGGGAAGAGAAAACATGCCTCATACATCTGAAGGAAGTTAGGCCTTGATCCTCTATTAAATCATATTCTGTACATTAAGGAAATAATCATAGAACCTTAGAATCGTATCTGAAATGGTCTTTGATTCCCATCAACTAATTTTATGAATGACCCAAGTGAAGACTAGAGAAGCTGACCCACCTGTGCGTGGCCACAGGGTTTGTGGCAGAGTAAGGACACGAATGATCACCCTTGACTCTTGGAGTAGGATGAACAGCAAGGACTTCTTCACACGTGAGTGCACAGAGGCTAAAGCTATCCTCCCATACCAATTGTCTTTCCTCTGACATTCACCCCAACCAATGGGAGAATGACATAGCTTAGCTATAAAACAGAAATGCCACATTTGATAAATACCTATAGGAGACTGGACAGATGGATATCATACTTGTTAACTTTTGTCATACACAGATTGTAAGAACTTGCCAGCATTCAGCAATTATTCCCACTAGGGGTTCTCCATCCTGGTGCCCACCAGCGGCACCTGTGGAGCTGTTCAAACCATCTACCCTCAGGCCGATTAAATAATAGTCACAGGGCAGGACCCAGGCATGAGCATTTTTGAAAAGCTCCCTAGATCATCCTGAAGTGTAGAGAAGGTGGCATATCACTGGTGTAGAATAATGTCTCTCAATGCAGCAGAATTCAAAAGAAACTGAACAAATCCAAATCCAAAATCTGAGCTCTATGACGAAAGTAGAACTTGTTACAAAGCTTCCCAGGACATTTCAAGCATTTGGGACAACTTTTCTAAAAAACAAACAAAAAAAGTCCTCCCCCCCGCCCCCCACAGTACCATCAATTCAAGACAAAAATCTTGAAACTCCAATCTAGCGTATAAAACAGCAAGAGAGCAGAGGTCCTCTGCATGAAGCAAGAATGAGGGACTGGCCACTCAGAGCCACCTGTGCAGAACCTCCAGATGCCTCGGAACCGATGACTCTGCCCCACGTTTACAGACCAGCTGAGTTGCTCAAAGCCCAGAGGGTAAAGTAGCCCCCTTTCAAGTCACACAGCAAAGTAGAAGCTGAGTAGGGATCAGAACTCAGATTCTCTGATGCCTGGTAGAGTGGCCTTTTCTTTTTTTTTTTTTTTTTTTTTATCCTCACCCGAGGACATTTTTCCATTTTTTGTTCAGATAGAGTGAGAGGAAGAGAGAGAGAAACATCGATGTGAAGGGACACATGGAGTGGCTGCCACCCGCACGACCAACCAGGGCCGGGGACAAACTGCAACCGAGGTACGTGCTCTTAGCGGGAACCGAACCCGGGTCTCTCTGGACCGCAGGCCGACGCTCCAACCGCTGAGCCAAACCGGCCAGGGCTAGAGTGGCCTTTTCTATGTCATGAGGCCTCCTACATCTCCACCATACGCCCTGCCTACTTTCATGAGCTAAATGAAACAACATGCTTCAATCTGAAACTCTGGAATAAAAAAAAAAGAGAGATTGATAGATCAATCGACTGATCGACAGGTTAAGAAACAGGGAAGGGAATGAGCAATTTCCCATGAATGACTGCAGCAGGAGCCTTGTCAGCCAAGCATAACGCATTGGATACATCTGTTGTCAATAATCCAGCCATGAAGGAAAACAATTCAGATATGCTGAGTACATTAATTTTTCTAGTACAAAAAGGGAACCAGGTTGTAATGTCAAAAACATACGAGGAAAGACGATCTCCAATCTGTGTTTCTCCCTGATTCTTCCCCCCAAAAGTTTGCTGTCCAGGGAATGAAGTTGAAGTTTCAGGCCATCCCTCGCTCAGTCCCCTTCCTTGGCCCTGGGGAGGGCGGGGTGCAGGGCACAGCAATGCATTACCAGTATCATACAATTTTATAAAACGGACTTAAGGAAGATGCGTCATTGCAACGAGCTTAGACCCTGCCTTTGTCAACGTCTCTTTATGCTCCATGACTTTGGAGGAATTACATGCATCTTGGAGGTCTAACTAACAGGAAGTTAAATTGGGGGTTCATATAGTTGGGGTGCAATGGTATATGTGTATATGGTTTGCAGACACTGCCCTGCAAAGGTACATCATTGCTAGCTCTCTGGTGTAGAAATGTCTTTAAGGAATTGTTCCACCTCTGGTGCCAAATCACCAAGGGTGGGGTCATGAGGTTACAGGACAAGAGACATCACACTGTAAGCTTCTCCTACAATGGCCAGCAGCAGAAATAAGTGGGTAGTGGAGAAACCAAAAGCCAGACATTTTTTTCTCTCACTAGGTATGTAAAATTTAGAATGTAGGATTCAATTCTCATTGACATCAAGTCAAAACAGAAACCCTCTCTTGTCAAGGATATACTCAATTCAGCATATATACATATAAATGAACCATAGGTTTTTTTTTTCCCCCAAGGAAATCACAGAAAATAGAATTAATGAGAATTCTTATGTTTGTGGGTTATGTGCACTGCGTGTCTGTATTTTGTACGTGAAGTTCCAAGATTTATGCATCACAACCATCTATAGTAAAAAAATTAATAAAAAGGCCAAATTCTATTGAAATTACCCCAGGAGACAATCATCTTTCCACTGTCTGCACAGAAAGCGATCGGGCCAAACAGCTGTCCTTTGGAGACTCAGCAACCCAAAACCGTCCTAAAGTATGTCATACAGTTCATTATTAATGCTATATGTCTGGATTTTATGATATGCCATCTTCTAAAATTAATAATTTAATTTTCTTTCTCATTATAAATATATATTCCTGTGTTTAACTCAAGCTTATACTTCCAAGTCTTCAGTTTTTCCCCTCAAAACAGCCTCACATATTAAGCTTCGGACCTGACCAAACCTGGATCCTTTCCTGGTCCCCCCCACAAGGAGACCTCAGTGTGGCACCGCCGCTGGGTGTCAGTCACGACTTGGCTGAGCTCGATGGGGTGTACCATGACCTGCGCGCCCCTGTGAGTGATGTCCAGGCCCTGGATTGCATAGGCAACGCCCCGGGACACCGATGAAATGCAGGTCCCCAGGCAGCCCACCAAAATATTCTGATTTAATAAGTCAGGGTGCGTCTCAGAAATCTGTATTTTTAACAAGCCCCCCAGTGGATCCTGATAATAATGGCCCAGGCGTCATGCCTCAAGAGCACGCAGTGAGATCCGCGGCAGAAAAGCACCCCGGCCCACCGTCGCCTGCACTTGTGTTCCCTGGATCGCCCCCCTTCTTCCCAGACCCCTTCACATCTCCTTTGCCATCAGGCGCATTTTGGCTGCGTTCCGGCCCTGGAGTTTTCCTTTCCATCCTCGTCCTTCAGCAGCAGATTGAGCATGAGGTTCTTTGCACCTTTGGCGTCTTGATTTTTCAGTGTGAACAGATCGTTTCTGCCGTTAAAAAACACAAACACAAACACAAGCACCTCGGCTTACCCTCATGGTCCTCCCTATAGTATATCTGGCTTCATTTTACTTGCGTTGATGCCCAGGGTTCCGAGATCTTTGGCAAACCCTAGGAACTTCATATTCCCATCCATCCACGGAAATGGCCCATTCATCAATCGCCAGTGGTGTCCTGACCAACATGCAATGAACTTTTCCTAATGCCCATTTCCCTCGGACGTCCTGAAGCTTGGGACCTTGCCAACTTCCCCCTACCATGTAGAAATGTTGTCCTTTGGCGCTGATGCCGCCGCAGGTCCCCGGTCTCGTTCTGGCGTCTGTGGTCGCTCTCTGCCTTTCCAGCTCTCCCCTCTGCCTCTCTCCTCCAAGCCCACATTAGGAGTCCGTGTCCTCTCTCATCTCAGAGACAAGGTCCGGGGCCACGCTGGCATTTTGTGCTTCTAGGAGAATGAAACTCAGCTTACCACGTGAACTCGCTTTTTCATCTCCAATCAGACCTGTCTAAATGTCTTTCATCCGTGGACTCCCTCATCAAATAACGACTGATCATTGATCAAATTCCATATACGGTGCAAAGGGTCTCACAACACCACAAGGAAGAAGAATTGCCTCGCCTCTATGAAGCTCACAGCTGGACGGTAGGGGAGAGCAAAGAGGAAAAGCAGCCCTGGACAGTTTGGCTCAGCAATTAGAGTGTCCGCCCTCGGACCAGAGAGTGGGTTCATTTCCCACTAAGGGCACATACCTTGGTTGCAGTTTGCCCAGGCCCCGGCTGGGGTCGTGTGGGTGGCAGCCACTCAATGTGTCTCTCTCACATCGATGTTTCTCTCTCCCTCTTCCTCCCTCTCTCCCTCCCACTCTGTCTGAAGATAAATGCAAAAATGTTCTCAGGTGAAGATAAAAAAAAAAGAGAGAGAGAGTAAAAGCAGAAAGAGACCAAGTGAACGCAGTGAGCGCTCTCCCTGAAGTAGACCTGACAGTGTCAAGGGGAGCATCACAGGCGGGAGGGTGTTTTCTAGACTCATCAACAGAGAGCCCCCTGGCGTTGGAACATCTAAACTGAGACTTCAGGATAAGAGGAAGGCAGTGAAATGGAAACGGGGTAGACGTGCCCCCGGCAGAGGGAAAAAGCCAAGTCCCCAATGTGGACGAGGTCTGTGTGACTGGCTGTAGGGAGTCGAGGGGAGATGGCATGAGATGAGGCTGAAAAAGTTGTTTTTCAGGTGTCTTTGGAAAGCCAGGGAAAGTCCATGGCAGAATTTGAAACAAGGGGGTGATGATCTGATTTATAACAGCAGCAGCGCCTAGACCAGAACAGGTGCATGATAAATATCTGTTGTTTGATGGTGTTTAATAGAACTTTTTTTCCTCTACATCAAAACACCCACAAAAGTTGAATGATTGAGAAAAAATGTTTCTCAACCAGTATACCATATCCCCCTAGGAGGCTTACTTGCATCTGTAAGGGTGTATCAGGCATGTGAATTTTAAAAAGGAGTCGCTCTATCCGAACACACTGTGTACTTGAGAGTTAGAAGACACAGTGCTTTCCATTAGAACAATTTTACATTGTCACACAACACATTTTCCAGTCATATATGCCATCTCTCTGAATATATCCTAAACTCTTCTAAGTATGTAAAACTTCTCTGAAAACCAGGAGCACCTAAACAATGGTACGTGTGTATGTGTATCTATGTAATTTAATATATGCATGCATGTATCTATCTACCTACCTTTCTACTTACCAACTTAGCATACATTTGTTCAATGAATAAATAGAAACCAAGCCAATGCTAAGTAGCAAAGCATATACTCCAGCAATAAGTAAACAGCTGTAAGGTCAGAAGCAAAGGAAAGAAAACGTACACAATGTGCCCCCTTTCCAAAGACACATGCAATTATACCGATGTGAAGTCGGCTTAAATCCAAAGCACTTCTCCACTCTTCATGAGGCTATTTTCAGCGTTCACCTGTTTTAAACAAATCCAGTTGACTTCAAGATCATCTGTTTCTCAAACACAAAATGCCATAGGATTATATTTCCCAAAGAAGGAAGCTAGTGAAACCTTCTGTTGCTTTAGGTAGGGAAGAAATACCGATAGTCAAGGCAATGTCGTAAGAAACCCACCTATAACAACAGGCCAGTTATGTAGTTGTCAAATAGAATAGATGTTTGGTTTCCAAAGACAGTCATCCTATATGGGTGTATGACTGGAACATGATTTTGAGAGCCATAAACTCATTCAAATGTTCACACCGGGAGCACGTACCAGGATGGAATCAAGCCTGATGCTAAGGAAATGTGACTGTCTCCAGGAGAAGATCCATTGTTATGACTTGAACTTGGAAAGAACCTCCTTCGGCTGTGTGACCTTGTTTCTCTTCAGCCACAGCAGCCACGACCAACCCCTCAGTGACTTTCTGATGCCCAGACAGGTTTTCCCAGTGGCCTCATCAATGTCCATTCTCAGTCATAGGAGCCACGGCAGGGATCTGCACACATCTGACGATTATGTGAGGTCATCACAGGGACTCTTGAATCAGGCCCAGTCTGAGTGGCCCCTGGGCCCTGGGGCTGTTGCTTGTCCAGTAAGGGGGCTGCATGACATGCCTAGCTAAGGCCCACCCACACGGAGCTTCCCAGGGGCCCACTTCTTAGACAGCCTGTGAAATCTTAATGCAGAAACTGGCTGATCTTACTCAAGTGGTCGATATTTTATACCATGTTGACTTCCCTTCCTAAGTCCGGTCGGTACCAAATAGCTCCTAGAAAACTTACATCGCTCCCTTTCCGACGTTCCATCAGCTGATATAAGAATGTGGGCGTTCTTGGGCGGAGACAGCTGTCTTTGTGGGGCCGAGCACAACTGCTGGACCAGTGCTGTGAGAAGCCCCCACCCACTGTGGGTCTGCGGGGTTCTCCAGGAGAACAAATGTTTTCCTTGTCCTCCCCCCAAATCCAAGAGATGTGTGGAAAACGGTTACAGTGTCTGTGTTATCAACCTGCTGTGCCAGAACGCATTATGCTTTGTGGGACGATTAAAAAACAATCAGGAAACTTCTAAAGACACATCCACGCCATCAAGCTTCCTGACGATTTTTCTTCGGGGCCTGTAAAACTTTATGGGCCATGGTCCGCTCTCCTAACAGGGCAGAGCCGAGGGGCACTACAGGCATGTTCCTGCCGCTCGCTGGACTCTCGCGCCCACGGGCTTCACGATCTCGTCTCGGAAGGGAACTCCCGGGAGTGCCTGGAGCGCCACTCCACGTACAGTCACACGGGCTGTGGAAAGGAACATGGCAACACCCAGATCCGCCCTTCAAGAAAATTCCCAATCTAGTCTTTTAACAGAAAAAATATATATTTGTGACCTCTACCATGTGCCAGGCACCACAGTCAATCCTGGTGATACACAGGTGTCCACACAGGTGAATACGATATTCCTACTTTCATCAAGCCGGTGTAGCCGGTGTTTAACGGGAGAGAGGGACAATAAACACGTAAATGGAAGAAACCATTACAACTAAAGTTAGGTGTCAGGAAGGAAACAAAGAAGGCTCTGTGACAGAGAACAGAGGGTGACCCATTCTGGTCACAGAGGGCCATTCTGACCAAGTAACAATTCAGGTGAGGCCTAGAGGTTGAACAAGTTTTCCCGCAGAGGACAGACGAGCACGCGTTCGGCCTCAGAACATGCTCAGGTTAAGCAGGGTGGGCTGGCCGGGCTGGCTTTGAATGAGTTCAGAGCAAAGGGTTAAAAGGTGACCCGTTTGTAGGTAGAGGCTGTAGACCGACTATACTAAACCTTGTAGATTATGGTCCGGAGTAAAGAATTAATACAGTCTAATAACTACATTATCTTATTTAGAAATAAGACATGTGACAGCAATTACGTGAGCTAGGGTTTCTTGATGATGCTGATGCTGTATGTGAAAATGTCCAATGCATTTAACAGTAAATATGAATTACGTCACTGTCTGTGATTGTCACCAGTTCACATAAATAGCAGGTATACGTTCCCTCACAGACTCAGTACAGTTTCTAGAGTATGTTGTGAAAGTTGAGTCATTTTGGATTATCTTGGCGTATAAATAGCTTTCCATTAGCCATGTTAATTTTGAGGTCTTTGATTTACAACTATCTGCTTTCAAAAGTTCTCTTAGCCAGCCAGCCCTATAAAGCATTAGGCTTGGATTGCTAACGTTTGGCACGATTTTATACAATTGTAACAAACTCATCACTTTCCGTTTTGATATAATAATCAACATTTTTGGGGGGTAAAAGTCATACAGAAAAGCAAATGCCTGTTTATGTGAAATGATCCAGAAATGGCATGTTCTGTTTAAATCAATATTTGGATTTAAAAGTTAGATATTTTGTATTTTAGTTTTCTCAGAATTGTTATGTCAGTGTTGAGCAAATTTTTACTGCACCATTTGACACAAGTATGTATTTGAAAGAACCAAAGAACATGCAATGAAGAACACTTCTTTTTCATTCACATTTCAAGCTTTCCTCCGTAAAGGCAAGTATTACTGGTTTTTTTCTTATCCTGATAGAAATGCTAAGTACATCTATAGGCTTTATTCAATATATACATGCAACGCATACACACATTTAAATTTTCCTATTTTACAATAACAAGGGCATATTTTATGCTCTTCAGTTTTCCAAATCTAACTTGGTCTACTTAATAACAAACAGTTCAGTGATAGTCCCATAAAAGCATACAGAAATATATTTTTAAGTTAGTTTGAAATTGTATGGATACGTGCTATTTACCCTAACCCACTCCTTAGTGATAAATACTGATGCTGTGTCCAGTCATCTCCTGTTACTAATGTTTATTCAAACAAAGAGAATTATCGGAATTGCCATGTACTGGCACTAGGCGGCCAGCAGTAAGATGACAGATTCCTGCCTCTTGGAAACTGTAGCTAAGTGGAGGGTACTACAAACAGATAAGCAAACAGACATGTAACTTCTCATATATATTTTTGGGAGTAAGTTTTATGAAGACAAACGTAAAGCCAGAAGAAGGAACAAGGACAAGGAGGCTCCTGTCTACAGGACCATCAGGAGAGGCCTCTTGGTAGTGGAGAGATTTCAGGAAAAGCAAACAAACAAACAAACAAAAAAACATGAAGAAGCACGAGGACATCTGGGGAGAACACTCCAGTCAGAAGAAACAGTACCAGCATGTGCAAAGGCCCTGAGGTAGGGGCTCATGTTCAAAGGATAGTGTGGCTAGATCAGAGTGAACAAGGGGGAGAGTGTGTGAAAATAAGCTTGGAAGAGCAGGCAGAAGGGTTGCATGTTTGGTTTTATAAGCCACAGTAAAAAAAACAAACAAACAAAAACAAACAAAAAAACACAACTTAGGCATGATACTAATTTTAAGACTAAATTTCAGAGAACTGGGGCATAGAAGTGAGATGATCAGACTTTCACTTTGGGATCACCCCAGCTGCTCCCTAAGGAACACACTGCAGGGGACAAGGATGCAGGGGGAGAAACCAGGGACCTGTGAGTACGACTCTTGCCCGGAGAGCGTGAGGTACAGGTGAGGGAGAAGGTGTCGAGTTGCTGTGTTTGGGACCTATTTGGAAGGGAGAGCTAACAGGACTGGACTGCTGCCCAAGACACAGAGTGCGCAAGGAAAGGCAGGAGTCAAGGAGAATGCCAAGCTTCCGGTGTGAGCAGCGAGGGGAACGGTGACCACTCATCAGGATGGGGAACATTAAAATAGCAGGCTCCAGGGCAGGAGGCAGAGTGTGCAGAGGGAAGACAGAGAGCTCAGTTTCATCATGTTTATTTTGAAATGCACAGAGGACATACGGGTGGCATCACAAAGCCACTCAAAATGCATCTGGAGTTCGGGGCAAAGACTGGGCTTAGAGACGAAATGTTTGAGTCTCCTGCGTATGAATATTATTTAAGCCACAGGACTGGAACATGCGTCTTTCACATACGTCCAAGTACACCTCTCATTGGAGCCCTGAGAAACCGAATTCGCTAGATCGAAGCATGTGTGTGTCTGCCTGGGTGTGCATATGTATTGCTATTATAGATGTTATTATTAAAGTCATCTTCCAAAGTCCAGCATCCCTTACATTTAAGTAAAATATTTATCTTTGATGGTTAGAAGATATTTCAATATCAGATAGAAATATCGTTTTGAAACAGTCATATATATATATATATATATATTTGTCCCAGGCACTGTCAGATATATGAGCTCATACATTTCTGACAACATTCTAGGACATCAGTATTATTAAAATTATTTCATAAAGTAAGATGCTGAGGTCCTAAGGGACGAAAGAATGTTCTGAAGGACTCCAAGCCAACACGGTGGTTAGGGTCTGGACTCAAACTCAGGCTCATTCGTCTTTCCATTACACCCAGAATGAGACAGACCTGGGTTTCCCCGAGTAAGAGCCAAGGTATTAGAATGACCATCTAGGTGTGTTTTTAGTGTGACATGCATAAACAGTGCCACCACCTGACCAATCCGGGTTTTCCTTCAGGGCCTCCCAATTCTAGGCTTTTGGAAGACATCACTGAGCAAAAACAGACCCCCAATCTCATGACAGTGGTGTGAGGCAGTGATGGGAGGGACAGATAGAGGAAATGAAAACCATGTTTGAAACTTCCGTCACAGAGAATGAGTGCTATGGGGAAGAGACCAACACAAAGGGAGAGGGAGAGGTGGGGGGGGGAGAGGGGGAGAGGGAGAGAGAGAGAGAGAGAGAGAGAGAGAGAGAGGAAAAAGGAGGAGGAGGAGGGGGAGGGGAAGCGGGGTGCGAGGAGAAAAGGAGGTACTCAGTGCTGTGGGTTGGGGAACAGAGCAGGTTCCAATCTCTAAAGCATGGCAAGGCTGTCCTCATGGAGACGGTAATGTGTATCTGAGCAAAGACCTGAAGAAGTCTTGAGAGTCGCTGAGGATTTGGCTCAATGACTAAACATGGTCCTTGATGTTGCAAGTTGAGAACCAGAAAAGAATGTGTACGCTATACACCCCTGAATAGGAAATATAATTTCGAACACCCGACTGCAAATGGAATAGTGTAATTTTCACATGCAAAGGACACTGCATCCGCCCATCGTGTCCTTGCCTGTGGCCAGCTTTTTGAGCAGGAGCGACAGAGCCTTTTCAACTAACCAGCCACCCTGTGTTGTACGAGGTCCGTGCTGCTTAAATCCCCCTGGATGATTCTGCCTAGAACCAGATAATGATAATCACAGGCAAGCCACGGCAGCTCCTCTGTGACTTGGGGACCAAGCTGTGTAATAAAATAATAAGCATGACTCAAACAATTAAGATCAGAGAATGAGACACAAAGCTTGAAGGGAGCTCGGACAATGCAAAGTTCAAGTCACTATTGAACAGTTGAGAAAGCCAGGTTCAAGGGGGCGAAGTGACTTAACCAAGGTCGCGGAGGAAATCAGAGACGAGACCACCGTCAGCCAAACTGAAAACCAGTATGTTCCCCACAAATTCCAGGCTTCAGTCTTTTCACCGTAAACCCCTATCAGACACCCCTTCCATCGGCCACCACACACATGCCTTCCGAACAATACCCAAAGGCAAATCACAACCAAACTACCCGTTTCCTGACACGAAGACAGGACACGAAACTGATGACACACACGTGGGCAATGGTTACTATGTGCCAGAAAACCCTTCCCAATGCTTTACTGGACTCGTGTAATCTTCACACATATGTAATCATGAGAGAAGTATGATTGACAGTAGAGGACACAGAGAGGTTAAGTAACCTACCCAAACCCACACAGTTTGTTAAATTTAGAATTTGAACCCAGAGTGGCCGGCTGAAAAATCTGTCCTCTCAATTCTTGTGTTACATCTTCTAGATATATAGATATATGTGTATACTTGGTCAGAACAGTATAATTACTCATTTAAAAATGTTTTTGTAGCCTCTTTAGATAGAATTTCTCAACATGGGTATTCGTTTTAAGTCAGTTTATTAAATAAGTGTTGAAAAACTACTGAATTTAAACCAGGTTGCATGTTCCTTTAAGTGGATGCCTTTTTTCCCAGGTAATAAACCATCTTTGGTGTGTCTCTAAAACCCATAAGCTTTTACACCACCATGAAAAACAGCTGCAACAAATTAGATGCATCCTTTTATAGTGATTCAATAGTTCTATAAAATTAGCATCGATCCAGTCGATTCTCCCTTGACAATTGTGTTTGGTAAGGATCTTTACCTTTTAGCTAAGCTCTCAAATACTTGCAAAGAAATTTGCCTTCTACAAGGAAATGCTCCTCATCTCATTTTTAGTACTGTTATGTTTTTTATTTTTTTTTATCCTCACCTGAGGACATTCCCTCCATTTTTTGTTCAGATAGAGTGGGAGGGAGAGAGACAGAGAAACATTGACGTGAAAGGGACACGTTGAGTGGCTGCCACCCACACGATCCAACCAGGGCCGGGGACAAACTGCAACCGAGACACATGCCCACAGCGGGAACCGAACCCGGGTCTCTCAGGACCGCAGGCCAACGCTCTAACCGCTAAGCCAAACCGGCCAGGGCTATTTTTTTTTTTTTTTTTACATCAATGTGTCCAGAAACAAGCGTGATAATAATAATACCGAAGAATTATTATACAGCTTGCTAAGCATGTGGCTTGCCTTCACATATGTGTGTGGGTTTATATGTACATATGTATATATGTCTATGTAGGAATAACTTACTTTCAGTGAAATACACAGATATTAACCATCCAGCTCACGATTTACAAATCTGTACACCTGTGTGAACGATGTTCAATCAAGACAGGGGATATTTTCATCACCCTAGGAATGCCCTGTCCTAATCAACCCCCACCCCTAGAGGCAGTGACTATTCTGGATTCTATCACATTGAAATGTTTTAGTCCTACGCACAATTGCATGATGGGATTATTCCAAGAAATGTCTAGCGCCAACACCTGTGTTCTTGGCCACCATGTGGCCTTTCTGCATATTTTCTCAATATACACTGAGCCCATCTTAACTCTGTCCTCTGAGAGATTCTGGTCATAATGCCCTAGCTTCTCTCTAATGCATTTACAATGGTACTGTATGTACCACCCTTGAAAGAATAAAAAGTAAATAAAAATGGTCACTCAGATCATTTTATACATTCTGAGGTTCAGACAAGAGACCCCAATGAGAGCTTACTGAGGTAAACACCTACAGATGAGGACGATGGGGGTCAATGACCAGGACACAGCCCCTCAAAGGCACAGGAGCTGGCCACATCCCACCTACTGCTGCGCTATGCGAAACTGGACCAGGGATGCTCGCCTTCAGCTTTTTCCTGATCATCTAGATTTGTAGGTAGTATCTCAGTATGTTTAAATACTTTGTAACTAAATCAATCACAAAGTCGCACTGTGAACCAAACCGAGCCTACGGGCCAGTCTACCGATGGCCAGCTGTGACTGGCTGTTGGCATCCCTGGCCTGCAAAACACCAGGACTAGCTCCTTCAATGACAGAATTGAGGCCACAGACCTTCGGCGATCATGGCCAACTTTAGGAGTTCACATGGTAGAAGTAACACAGTCTAGACTCAGGTCTATGTCCAACACTCCTGATCACTGAGACAAGCAGACAACCTCAGTAAACAAATACTAACAAAGCAAAACAGGAAAAAAAAAAAAAAAACCTGGCAAAAGGGAGATAAAATGGAATAAAAAATATAGAGAGAAAGAGCTAGAAGGAGTATAGAAGAAGACCGATGGTAGAAGGTAAGAACAGGGAGGAAAAGAACCCAGTGAGGTATGCCTTCCTGGCCGTCTCTAGGCTTGAAGCAGTCTGTTTTCACTGAACATGCCATGCCCAGGACCACATGCGCAGTCTGAGTTATGAGAATGAGGTGGTACTGAATGATTTTCTTGGACCAAGGGGCTGACCCTGATATTTACTTACTTGAGTTCAATGAGAGCAGCTTCACTGGCCAAATACTTCGACCCCAGCAAGTAACCGCAGGGTTTCCAGGAATTCAGAAATGTATTATTTGAAAGGCAGGGTGTTCACAAGAGAGTCTGATTTTATCACCCTGGCCAGGGAAAGAGGTTCAAACGGGGAGAGTGTCTAATCCCTGGCAATATAGTCTTTATCAGGGAACTGTGCTTACTCTAATAGGTACCAGCGCATTATCGGCCGTAAGAGGAATAAAGCCATTGCTTCCACGTCCACCCACGCGCTGGGGCTCCATTAGGACAACCAGCAGCAGAGATTTCCAGGCAAAGCAATCTCCCAGGATTTATACACTCTGTGAACCGTGGTGACACATTCCTCTGCCAGCCCTGCAGATCTGTCTGAAAGGCAGGCCAGGGGCCACCGCTTACATGGCTTCCTTTATATAAGGTGGCTCAAACTTGGCAATGGGAATTTGAAGCAAGAGTGAAGAGGATCACCTTCCTGGGGGGCAGGAAAGGGGAGAGAAGAGGACGGTGGAAGCTGCAGAGAAATTCGGGCAACACAAGAAAAAGGCAACCTGGATGAGGCAGTGCAAAACATTCTCTCCTCTGCCCGGCCGGTGTGCTCAGTGGTTGAGCATCAACCCATGGACCCAGAGGTCGCTGGTTTGATCCCCGGTCAGGGCACATGCCCAGGTTGTGGGCCAAATCCTACATGTAGGAGGTGGCCAATCGATGTTCTCTCTCATTGATGTTTCGATCTCGCTCTC
The DNA here is from genome assembly GCF_014108415.1 of Molossus molossus. Lineage (NCBI taxonomy): Eukaryota > Metazoa > Chordata > Mammalia > Chiroptera > Molossidae > Molossus > Molossus molossus. Next base: position 18,006,198 of record NW_023425377.1, read on the forward strand.
CTTCACTCTCCCTTCTCTCTCTAAAATCAGTAAAGAAAAAATAAATAAATAAAACATTCTCTCCTCTGATGACTGTCTCCTCATTTTGCCTTATCTGCCTCTTCTGTTCTTTGCCTCATGCCATCTCAGTTACTAAAAGTGTAGAAAACTGAAGTATTTAAGCTCTTACTGTGTGCAAGGCAGTGTGCCAAGTGTGTTACAAGTACAATCTCACAACACACTCTGAGGTACATATCATCATGTCCATTTTCCAGATGATGTAACTGTGGCACAGGGAGATGAGGTAACTTGCCCAAGGTCACACAGCCAGGATCACAGTCCAGGTCTGTCTGCCTCAGAGCCTGGGCTCAGCTCACAGAATCATCACTCTCTCTACAAGATTATTCTGTTCTTCTTTCTTGCTCTGCTTTCTCCCTGACCATCACCCTCTTCCCGTGAGGTCAACAGATGGATGATGTCTCATTCATGGAACATGTACTGGTCAGATGGCTGGAACTGAGTTCAGAGAACTACATTTTTCTCAGGAGGAGGTTAACTGGGATGTGTTCAGAGAAGAGCAAAGAAAAAGATGAGGGTAGATAAAAGAATTCAAGATGCCCAGCCTTGGGAAAGAAAAACTAAGACATTGGTAAAGAAATGGAAGAGCTTCAGAATTACAAAAACCGTAACTTGCAAGAAATAGAAAACACTTTCGAGGCACCTGATTCCATTTCACAGATGGGAAAACTAAGATCCAGCTTTTATGGGAGTCAAGACCTATCCCAATATTCCTGACCACCTTTACCTTCGTTCCCTTTGCTTCATCTCCTCTGCACCAAGTACCACTACCACTTCAAATGTGGCTTAAGAGACTATGACAATGGCTATGAGTTTCAAAGAGACTATGACAATGGCTATGAGTTTCAAAGAGACTATGACAATGGCTATGAGTTTCAAAGAGACTATGACAATGGCTATGAGTTTCAAAGAAAGGACAGAGATGCAAATTTGGCCCGATCCGATCGGAGGAGGCTGGATTTGAGAAACACCACCACGAGCTGCCTCACACGGTAGGGAAGGTCTCTGCATCACATCTGGCTGGCATCTTTAGCAATGCTATACATGGCCAGCCTGCAGTGAATAATAATTCAGCCAGGACCGTGTTACACAAACTCAGTGCTGTGGACCGGTGTCTGGCGGCTTTCAAGGGAGTTCTCAAGGAACTTTTGAAAATACAAGGATTCCCCAGTTCTTATCTCAGGAAATCCGAATCAGGAGGTTTTGAGACACCAAGGGACCAGGTAATTTCTGAGCAGATTCCTTTAGCATGTGACCTTCTCTCGCATGGCTTCAGCTATCATCAAGCCAACGCAGGTAACATGAAGTCGCAGCCGACTCAGAGTCCTGGAACTGCCTGCGTTTCTCAGGCCGGTTAATGTATCTCTTCTGGGGTCAGAGTCCACTTCTTGAAGATGGAAGAAATGCCTTGTTTTCAACAGCACATACAACCCTCGCAAATATACACCCCACTCTGGGCCACCTAATGTCTCATTCATAACATTTCTAGAATAGGAAAAACCATGGAGACAGAAAGCAGGTCAGTGGTTACCTGGGGCTGGGAGCGTGGACAAGAACTGGCTTAACGAGCCGGGGGAAGTGTTCTAAACCTGGATGTTGCACAGCTGTATGAATGTACTAAGTAAAGACTATTGTATTCTTACAGGTGAATTCCACGGTGTGTCAGTTATACCTAATAAAGCTGGAAAAAAAAAATAAAGGACAAGAAAATGGAAGAAACAGATATTAGAGCAGTGTTTTTCAAATGTATTTGTTTATCCTTTTTTTTTTTTAATAGTAAATATGTGCGGCCAAAACTCTCCACGCCCATCCCAGAGACATCCTCCCTGCTCTTCACTGCCCTTAGAACACTGGATGCTCATTATTAGGCAGAAAGCCCTGGATCTGAATTGTGGGATCCACCCTGACTGATGTGGCTCAGCGGTTAGAGCATCAGCCTGTGGACCAGGGAGTCCCGGGTTTGATTCTGGCCAAGGGCACCTATGTCAGTTGTGGTTCATCCCCAGCCCCGGTCGGGGTCGTGCAGGTGGCAACCAATCAATGTGTCTCTCTCGCATCGATCTCTCTCTCTCTCTCTCTCTCTCTCTCTCCCCCTCCCCCTTTCTCCCACTCTGTCTGAAGATAAATGTAAAATATTCTTGGATGAGGATAAGAAAGAAAGAAAGAAAGAAAGAAAGAAAGAAAGAAAGAAAGAATAAATTTGTGGGCTCCCACTCACACCTAGAAGGAGAAACATACTTGTCCTGAAGGTCTCATGGTGATACTATTCCATGGGGCCAGTGGGCACGTGACCAGTTCTGGGACACTAGGAAAAGTCTACATGGAGGGTGTGTGTGATCCCTCCGTGACCACAGGAGCCAAGGTTCATGGGGGGAAATATTTACCACCTTCATGTCCTGCAGCCATGGCCGGACTTAAACGGGGCGCACAGATAAGCATGGAGAGTTGAGCTGGCCTGATGGTGGAGCAGAAAGGAAGTTTTGGTCCTTGGGGACACTGCTTAACTTCTGCTCCTGTGCTGGGTGCGGTCCTGGGTGTCAAGGAGTAGCCTAAACCTACATGTGCAAAAAGAACGCCTCAGGCAGCTAGAGTTCGGTGAGCGGCGTTGTGTTACTTGCAGTCAAATGTAATCTGCACTGACACAGCATTGACACTCTTTTCAAGTGAAGTCTCTTGCAAAAACCCAATATATGAACCAAATAAAAGTGGCTGGGCTACATTACAAACACAGATGGGTGCTTCTCCCCAGATTCCTGCAGGGGTCCTCCTCGCAACCAGGACTGGCCATGACCGGCATCATTTAAGTCACCAGGAATCCTCAGATCTTCATAGGGATTGAAGAGTTCTCGACCAGATTTGTTCTTGTGTCTCTGCTTTTTACATGTTTATTTTATTTATGCAAATTCTGATCTAGAAAATGTAGATCTGATTCATGGCCACACAGTTTTGGTGTCTGAGTTTGTGTTCACTCTGTGCCCATGTTGACAAGTGATTCCACTCAGTCACGGGCAATGAGAAAGGAACAGAGTGTGCTGTAACACAAAATGGCACACTCCTGTAGGTACAGGTCTAAGGATGTGGGAGAAAGGGAACCCGACTGCACTGTTGGTGGGGTTACAGATTGGTGCAGCCACTGTGGAAAGCGGTATGGAGTTACCTCAAAATATTAAAAATGGAACTGCCTTATGACCCAGCAATTCTGCTTCTGGAAATATATCCAAAGAAATCTGAAACATTGATTCGAAAGAATATATGTACCCTTATGTTCATTGCAGCATTATTACAATAGCGAAAATATGGAAGCATCCCAAGTACCCACCAGTAAATGAGTGGATTAAAAACAAAACTGTGTTACATTTACACCATGGAATATTACTGGGCCATTAACAAGAAGGAAATCTTACACTTTGGGACAACATGGGTGGACCTGGAGAACATTATGCTAAGTGAAATAAGCCAGTCGGAAAAAGACAAGCACCATATGATTTCACTCATATGTGGAATCTAATAAAATAAATTAACAAACAAAATAGAAACAGACTCATATGGACACAGAACAGACTGAAAGCTATCAGGAGGGAGGGGGATTATAAGGTTGTGCAAAAAAGTTGAAGGGACTACACAAAAAAACAAAGCAAAACAACAACAACAAACCTCATAGACACAGGAAACAGCATGGTGATTTCCAGAGGGGGAGGGGGCGGGGGAGGGGGTGGAAGAATGTATAGGGGTGGTAAATGGTGATGGAAGGAGACTTGACTTGGGGTGAACACACAGTACAATGTACAGATGATGTATTACAAAATTTACACCTGAAAGCTATATACTTTTATTCACCAATGTCACTTCAGTAAATTCAATTTTAAAAAATATAAATAAATAAATCACAGTATTATAAATGATGACATCAACAGAGGAGGAATAGATCTTTTTTCCAGTGCAGAGGGTTTGCTATGTTACTCAAACGCAAAGAATTCTGAACTACAGGATAGCCAAATCCCTTCCAGATGGTGAAACCCATGATTCCAGGAACCTCCTTCTGTTATGAAACAAATATTAAACACTTTCACCAACAACGTGCTACATGCCACTGGAGGTGGTTTTTAAAATAAAATACAAAGTTAACCAAACTCCTTAACACAAGGCATCCGCAACATTTCACATCCCCTTCCAGAAGTTTGTCTTAACCCTGAAGGGTCCGCAAGCAGAGCCTTGAACAAGCCCTGCTCCCTGCGAGCATCCGCCCACCGGCTGTTCCCTTCATGCGACACCCCCAGCAGGAATATCACTGGGCGGAATGAACGTGGGTCACAAACGAGGTCTTAAGAGCCTGGTCCCTCTTTGCTTAGGAAATCTGAAACCTTGGACGATGCCAATCTTACAAAAGGTGCACAGATCCCCTCCCTCCACCCTCAATGCCCAGTTTGTGGCCCCTCCCCTCTCCTCGCTGCCTACACCTCTGCCCTGGATTTCTTCCCCAACCTCCACTCCATTTCTTTCTTTTCAAATGTCAAGGGAGCCTGAGCCCCACCCCACCCCCCATAGTTCTAAAAGGGGTAACTACAGAGTTTCTCCCAAGTTTTAGGCGCTGCCCCATGGTGCTATTTCACGCCTGCTGGCTCAAGGCTCACGCACACTAAATTTAGCCGAGGGTGGCACTGCAGCTCACTGGCAGTGGGCTTGGCTTCAGTTCACATCGGTTCCTAAGTGCTCTTGGCATTTTGCTCACCCAGTAGGCACTTAAGAAAAACACTATAATCACTGCCTATTCTGACGTCTAACTGCGTCCCTTTCTCGGTCCGTGTCCTGTAGCCTGCCAGCCCACCCCATCCCAACCCAACACAAAGACGAGGTGGATGAAGATTAGTGTGTCATCATCTCTTAGAATAAGAAATCCAGCTGCCCCATTCCCTCCTCCAAGTGCAGAGCTCATGGAGACAATAAAATGCCTGGCTGAAAATCAAATTCCACCAACAGGACACAACATCTTCCCTCTCGTCCTAGGCTGTCCCCGCAGAAAGACGGGAAAACCCAGCCCCCAACTCTTGATTTACACATCAATCTTACTCTGTACTATTCTCTACTTGTTCCGAGATTTTAGAACTGAAGTAAACACACACCTGTTTTTGGAGAGGTGCACCTACTAGTCTCCTGCTGTTCAAGACGTATCCAAGAACCCATGCATGTTTTCCCAACCAGACTCTTGGCCAAAGCCCCTTTGGAAAACTCTCTAGATGTCACCAACTATTCCGCCAGGAATCACAAGTTGTAGTGAAATTTAGTCTACTTCTTTCTCAGCTGAACCAGTTTCTTCAACGCAATTCCATTATTTTTTATATTTTATAATTGCTAAGCATAGAATAAGGTACAGCTTTCCTCAGGGAGTAGAAATTTATATTGCATTACAGCTGATATATGTGAGAAAGATTATTTAAAATTAGATGTTTTTTTTTCAAAATTCACTCTTCAGTGAGGTGTAAAATAAAATCAACTGATCAATAAAATAAAATTCACACCCTTATGTCTATCTTTAACAATGATTTTGAGTGAATTTCTGTTACTCATTATCTATAGTTCATAAAATATAGAAGTATTTTTTAGAGTAAAACTAAAACTGCCAGTGATGTCTTCCACTCCCCCCTCCCCCCAATTAAAAATTATTATAGAAACAATTACAAATGTTGATCCTGCCTATTTCTAGGCAAGCACTTCGCTGGGCTCCTTTAACGACCCTCACAACCTCATGTCAGAATAAAAGATGCCAGGAACTCATGGGCACATCCTGCTCCTGCAAGTGTCATCCCAAACAGAAACTTCCAACTCGAATTCCCTCCTGAAATGAGAGCCATTTTCTGCTAAAACACACTCCTCCCGAAACGCTCCAGAAGCAAAGAACGCAGGCAGTTTCATTTAAACTGATCTTTCCTGCCAATGCACTGTCTTTGCTCCCAGAAAAGTTCCCGAAAGTGGGAGCCGGGTGACAGTACGCGAACTCACATACTTTTCTTTCTCCAGGTCCTGCTGCCAAGCTAACTGCTCGCTTGCAGAAGTGTCCCTGCCCCGCGGAAAGTCAGACCTTGAAGGGGGCGGGGAAGAAGAGATTACAAGTCCCCCCAGTGTTTCAGGGATGGGGCTGTAACTTACACGCGCGCACACACTCACGCACGCACGCAGGAACCCTGGAAAGTCGAGGAAGTGCAAACAGACAGCAGGCTCAGGGAGTGGGGGGAAGCGTGGACAGCAGGGGAGCAGCCCCTACCTCGTCTGCTTCCCGAAGCCGCGGAGGGCGCGGGTCCGAGCGAGCCAGGCTGTGCAGGCGGCGGCCTGCGGAGTGTGAGCAGGCCCAGCCCGCGCTCAGAAGCCGCCCCAGTCAGATTTTCCAGCTGCGGAACTGCAGCCAAGTCCCTGCCCATGCCTGAAGAATTTCCTGAACAGCATTCCCGTTCTTTTTCTGACTGCTTTGAAACCGTACTCTGTCTCCGCTTCAATCCGGCTTTGTCAGGCCCAGCCCCAGCTACTGGGCTGTCTCCAGCTATCAATGGGAAACACATGTGGGAGCGCGGACGGCCCCCTGCAACAGCGCCCGCGGCTGCCGGGCTCCAGTCCCGCCACAAAGGAGCTGCTTCCAGAACCGGTCCCAGGGCTCAGCCCTCGTCCCGGCTCTGCTCTGCGGGCTAGATGCCGGACATAAGGAAGTTGTCGCTTTCTGTCACTCACTCCTGGCTGACCCTCAGCCCCCTGGTCCCCCCAGCCCTGACCACAAGCCTAGGGCAGCTGAGAGGTGTGAATCCTAATGTGATCATGTGATCTCCCTACCTGCGTGGACTCAGTCTTCCCTCGCAATGTCAGCTGCTGGGGGGGGGGGGAGTGGAGGGGGGGCGCTGTTTAGGATTTGCAGACCGGTTCAGCACTGAGAGCTTGCCTTCACCCTGATGCGTGCGCGCAACTAAAGATAATGCAATTGCTTTTTAGGCACTTCTGTGGCTCTCTGCACTGTAACTGTGCTGGTCCCCAAATGCACCATGTTACAGGCTGTTGCCCTGTGTGCTATGATGACAGGAAAGAGGAAGGAGAAAAGAATGCACCTTTAATCATAATGTGTGCTAATTCTGTGCTCCTGTGATTATTTCTGGATGCCACTCCACCAAGATGTCCTGTGTCCATTGTGCTGGCTTCTGTGGTCTACCTCTGACATGTCCTTTTTCCATGAAACAAGAGGAAATCTCTAGAGCTATGAAGAGGCCACCCCTTCTCCTTTTTCCATGCTGAAAACTTAGTATCTAAAGAGCCAAAGCTAAGTTGTCAAGGTAACACTGTAAAAAAGAGGTGATTTAAAGAGAGTCTCATCTGTTTTGAGTTTTTTCTTTCCGTAATAATGTTTTACTTTCTGAAATTACACCCCCATTAGCAACTTATTTTAAAGAACTTTCTTGGCAGATTGTACAAGTGTTGTGTGTTCCCGAGGGGCTGCTGCAGATAAAAGGATTTGGTGAGGTCTTGAGTTTAGAATCCAATCGCAATGGGCACTTTCAGCAGGACTCAATGTCTGTGTGTGTGTGCGTGTGTGTGTGTGTGTGAAGGGACCATGTGCACCTCTAAGGTCAGGATGCAATTATAGAATCAGAGAACTTCAGAGTTGGAAGAACCCCAGAGACCATCCAATCCAAATTGTTTCTACCCTTCATGCTAACAGAGGAAAACAGAGGCCCAGACAGATTAGATGACTCGTCCAGAATTGCAAAGACAATGAATACCAGGGCTGAGGCTAGAAAACCGAATCTGGGCTAATTTTCTGTGAGCTTTCTTTATGCCAGCAGCATTTGGGAGAGATGGTATCAGGTAACCTTCACAAGGGTAGGCTTGTAATTAGTTGGCCTGGGACTAATCTTAGCTCTGTCTGTGAATCCCAGTCAACTTGCTTAACTCTCTGGACCTCAGGATCCTTATTTGCAAAATGTGGGCAACAACAGGATCTAACTCATGGAATTGTTAAGGGTTTGGAGACAATCCATGCAGAGTGTTTACTACACTGCCTATAAATAAGTTTCCATTTAGTTTTCTTTTAATGCAGCAAAAAAAAGACCCCTTCTCTTACCTAAAAGCTAAACTGTACCCTTCCATCTAGCTTGAGCTCCTAGAATAAACTACTCGATGGGCTAGTTTTCTGCCACCTTCACTAACAGGGGCATCACCGGAGACACAGGCAGTGTCCTAAGGCCTCAGAGGAACATTAAGCCGAGTGCACAGGTACACTTTCCATTTATTCCCCAAACAACACTGAAGCCTGACTCAAGACTCACTCTCAGGGAAGGGAAAGAGCCGCCGAACCTGCGTGGGGTACATGCTCCCGAACAAAGTGCTATTTGCAGAAAACTGGACTCTCTCTCCAAACCTTAAGAGCTCAAGGTCACCATTCCAAAAATAGGAGGCCATTCACAACTGCAGTCCCCATGTTTGGTAACTGCGACCTCCTAAACCAACAACAACATTAAATCCTATACATGGAGGAAGAAATCTTACTGAGAAAATAGCTGCTACGTATCCTGATGAATCATATTTCTCCCTGGGGTTCCAGAGACCTCGTCTTAGAGTCAATAGCAGCACGTGGGTGAAGAACCTCTCACTACTTATCAATCATATTGGGTGCGTCTAGCTACTTTTTGGAGAAAGAAATGAGGAAGAATAGTTCATTTTGAATGGTTTACAAATGTCTTAGCAATCCATTAAAAAAAAAGCAAAAAAAAAAAAAAAAACCCACAGACACACAACTGAAAAAAAAACCAAGCTGAGACTCATTCAAAAGCAGAACAGTGGTGATAGAATCTGAAAGATGCCTCCTTGGCATCCCCCCAAATCTTTGCCACATGGCTCAGTCAGTGTGGATGTCTGACACCCAGCTTCAATACTACTAGCTGGAAAATCCAAAAAATTTACTTAACTTTCCTAATATTATGAAAAATCGTCCAGAACATGAAAAAAAAAAATACCAAAAGTTCACCGTGTTCTTTGAAAGGCTCACGTGACAACTGTTTTAACTGCCATTCAAGTCCTGCTTAAGGGAGATGCGCTACATTCAAGCCACTGTTCACTACTGAATAAAGACCCCACATTTAGTCAAGTTACACGTTACCGTGGAGACTTCTGTGTGTTAAAGATACCAACGATTTCTCTCCCGAAGAAAAATAAGAATCCCACACGGATGGTGTGTGGCACTATAAGACATAAACCAGTTTTGTATCTACTCTAGCAGTCACGTGCTAACATTCCTGTATCAATGCACCTAAAACAGGGAGGTCCTCAGACACTCTGGGACCGACTTGACCCTACAGCTGGTTCCGTCACTGATCAGTGAGTCAAATCAAGTCTTTAATTTTTTCACTTTATTTTCACTTTATAAATGTAGGAGCAATGCTGTCACTTTTCAAAATTATGGCTTGATACTCTTTCCTTTTTCTCATCTGAGTAATAAGTGCTACAAGCCTGTGAGAGATGATGCACTATAAAGCACTTAGCAAAGTGTACAGCTCAGTCTTAGCAAATGCTCAGAGTGTGGAGCACCGATATGATTTTATACTATTATATTTGGTGTTCAGTTTTGTAAAGGACTTTAGAGACCACTGGGCTCGATCACTCATCAGACTCCTTCCTATCACACCTTTTAATCCTTGCCTTTGATTCTGAACACCCTGTATGATGACCATCCTACTGGAATTCTTCCACAGATGTTAACCTCTTTGCTTTTCAGAGATTTCTACTTTTAATGTTCTAAAATTAGTCAATGAAATATATCTCCCTATAACACACACAGATTCCAATCATGAAGTTCAGTTAAAAATTCTGACTTTAAGGATCAAATGAATGAGAACACATCCTTCTAAACTAGAACAGGAGCTCCGTGAGGACAAGGGTTTTCCTCTGCACCACCTCCTGCAATATTTCCAGTGTCTAGGACTGCTCTGCAGTCGGCCCCCATATTTACCATTTGAATAAATAACCATCTTCCACCTCCTTAAAAACAGGAGTCCTAACTCACCCTTTTAAAGAACTATTTTGACTTACAGTTTAAAGATATCTGGTACTATTGGGTCATTCCTCCTCATCATGGTCTAGATTCCTTTTATCATCTGGTTTGCCTTGTTCTAGGAATGTTTCAGTTTAGCCAATTTCCTTGTAAAATTTGGTGCTGAGAGGTGAACACACTTTTCAAGTGTGCTGGGTCTAATTCAGGGACTAGAGGGACAACTGCCTCTCTCAATGAGGCAATATACTTCTATTAATGCAGTTCTAGATAAGATCAGTTTTGGGGAAAGTAACCCTGAGTTATACTGAGAAGCCAGCTTGGGGTGCCTCAATCATCAGCGATCTCATTAAGCTACATCTCCATGGCCTACATCTCTGACTATCGAGCCTGGCTCTATGTTCGAATCTACAGAGAACCTGAAAGGTGATCAGAGCCAGGGGCCTTCCCCAGAGATTATGATTCTATTGGACTGAAATAGGAACCGGATCACAGCATTTTATTTTGAGCCCCACTCCTTCCCCAGTGATTTTAATATGAGCCAGGCTTAGGAATCACTAAGTTACGGTGATAACCGAACTTTTAAAACATGAACCTGGCCGTGTCACTCTGTGAACTAAAATACTTCAGTGGCTTCCCACTCCTGAACAGGAAGGACCGCCACCCTCACTGTGACTTCACAGCCCTGGCTTGGTCTGGTCCCTTGTCACCGCTTCCGTCTCAACGCTGCCACTCTCCCTTGGTCCAGGTCTCCGAAGAAGTCATGCACCTTCCACCTGAGAACCTCCAAACAGCCACGCCCCTCCTGGGAGGATTCTCCTTTTCCTGGAAGTTACCCTCACTCTCAGGTTTGCATCCACCAACTGCTCTTCAGCCCTCACAGTTATACTCCATTCTCTCTTCCTCGAGGAATCAGTTACCCCTGAACGCCAGAACCACAGTCCTGTTACCTGTGCCCAAAGACTAGTCTATCTCATAGATGTAAATATATATATAATAGAGAGAGATATATTTTTCAATCCTCATCCAAGGATATTTTTCCATTTATCTTCAGACAGAGTGGGAGGGAGGGAGGAAGAAAAGGGTGGAGGGGTGGAGAGAGAGAGAAACATAGATGTGAGAGAGACACATCAATTGGTTGCCTCCTGCACAACCCCGACTGGGGCCAGGGACCACACTGCAACCGAGGTACATGCCCTTGACCAGAATCGAACCCGTGACTCTGGTCTACGGGCTGATGCGCTAACCTCTGAGCAAAACCAGCCAGGGCTCTATTTAATTGCAGTTTCATTTGATTCACATCAGCCTTGTCCCATAGAAAAGGGGCAGTTTCCTGGAGGGCAGAAACCAGGCGGGCTTCGCACCGTGACTAGCTCATAGGAAGCAACAGTAGGTATTTTTAAGTAAGTGAATGCAGTTTTGTTTTGTTTTTAACCCAAGTCCAGGAACATGCAAATAACCCCACTTGCCTTATTTTGAGTTTATTTAATGTTTCTTACATAGTAAAATATTGTACTGTGCTTAGGATACTGAGTTCTCTTACAAGATGCAAATATTCTCAAAAACGAGTAAGTCTTTTACATATGTCTCTAAAAGACTTGGTGCGAAATGACCAAGTCAGGTGCATGGCAAAGTGCTAAGGGCCTGGGGCACAAACTGGATAGCTGGATAGCCGTGGTTCTAGAGGAGAGCGTCCACTGTGCCCCTCACGTGGGAGGGGAGGCGGAGCTGGGATGATGCTGTGGGGTTTTCACAGAGGCAAAAGCATTTATAGCACAAACTTGACAAGACGCATTTGCAGGACCTTTTGGGTTACAGCAATCAGAACTCATTCAAATTAGCCCAAGGAAAAGGAGAGGCTGGGCGGGGTGGGTTCTAGGGGATACAGCTGTCACCGAAGGGGTGGGTTGGAAGTGGGATGGACTACAGCAGTTAACATCCAATCAGGGCCGGTCTCCCTCTCCTCTGGGCTTCTCTTGGCTCCATCCTCCGTTTTCTCTCCCCACTGGGTAGTAAGACATCCACAGTTGGCCCCAGGCTCACTTTCGCAGAGAAAAGAAAAGGTATTTTCCAGGAAGGACTCTGGGTAGCCCAGCTTTCGCCACTTGCTTATTCCTTAACAAATCTCTATGGTCAGTGGGATGAGGTCCTCCTGTCGGCCATACGTGGCTCCTGTAACAATCCTGACGACTAAAGAGACAGCATCGGCTGTCTGTCCCACAGGCACTGAGCAGGCTAATTAAGGAACGGAGAACGTGTTGTAGGCAGACAGAACTCCCCTGTGAACTGTGGATTATAGGGTACCCAAGACATAGTCATAATTTTGCCCAGGGAAGGTTTGTTAAGAAATACTATGAGGCAATATTTAATAAAATCACAGAGAAAGTATTTATATATGCCAAGAACAGTTGAATTAGAGTTAAACTAATGGCAGATAATTAGGACAGTAGCATGAGGCCAGCCTTTCATTGAAGGGTTCATTTCACAAGTAATACCTGATGGGAAATGACTCACCCTGCTCTGGCTCTTCGAAACAGACCGAGCAAATCCAACCCTATTTTCAATGGCCAAGGGCAAAATTATCTGGTTGACTTTGAAGAGACTTTTCTGTGGAGGAAGTCTGCACCAGGACATTTGGCTCAGTGACAAATCAATGACCCACAGTTTTGAGAATATCTCCACGGGCCATACACACTGTCTAAGCTGGAGACATTTTCTGTTTTGGAAATTCAAATACATGCATGATGTACAAGGACGGACCCTCAAACTAAGTCATTATTTTGAGAAGGAATCGACACATTTGATAATTAACATGACTAGCAATGAAACACAATGCAAATATAGCTTTTATAAAAAATTAATTAAACAGTGTAAAACAAATACTGGTACAGTTACATAGATGGTTACATGCATTCTTTTCGGCACAAAACATTGATCACTTCTTTCAAAATTCCTTCTGGTCCATAATTCCTCATTGTATTACAACTTGTTGAAAATAAAACTCTTGAAATAGCCATGCTTATTTGGAAGTAAAAGTTATTGATTACTAACATAGGTCAGATTCCAGGACAGGGACTCCATGCTAGGCAGAAATGAATGAGACCCATATTTGCAAGTAATAGCATCACTTAGTGCTCATGGTACAAAACAACTGTTGGATGCAGGAATTCCCAGATAAGCGAAGCCCCTGGAACCAATAGCCGAGCCTCCAAATTCAGCGATCACACCCACCCCCAGTGATCATCTACCGAAAAGTATCGAACGCTGCCAAGGAGAGCAAATGTAATATGACGCATTTCAAATTATTTGATCTTCAGAAGTAACTCATTTATATATTTGACAGACACATAACGGAGCAAATCCACAACTAGCATAGTGCCTGGCACAAAATAGCTGCTTAATAAACATTTGGTGTTCAATACTAGGAATTACTGGTAGTACGGATATTCTGACACTGCCAGACAAATGAAATCTGAAGGAGTTTATCACCGCTGGACCTGCCTTACACGGAGTGATAAATACAGTGCTTTCTGTTTCAACAAAAGGATGCTAAGTTACAACATGAAATACAAAAGCATATAAAAAAAAATCACTGGTGTCCAGCCGGTGTGGCTCAGTGGTTGAGCGTTGACCCATGCACCAAGAGGTTGCCGGTTCGATTCCCAGCCAGGACACATGCCCAGACTGTGGGCCCGACCCCCAGTTGGGGGGCATGCGGGAGGCAGCCAATCGATGTTCTCTCTCAGCGATGTTTCTATCTTTCTCTCCCTTTCACTTCCTCTCTCTCTCAAATCAATAAAGGAAAAAATTAAAAAAAAAAAAAATCACTGGTAAAGATAAATATATGCTCAAATTCAGAATACTTTAATATTGTAATGGTGGTATGTAAATCCCTTTTAACTTGGTTTTGAAGTTAAAAGACAAATACTATAAATAACCACAACCACGATGCTTTGTTCACAGATAAACAATGCATACCACAAAGTGTAATGTGATATCAAAAGCATAAAGCGGATAAAATGGGGGCGAAGCACACGTGCAGGGTGATTCTGTATGCAATGAAAGTTAAGAGGGTATCAGCTTAAAATTGATTGTTACTTTTTATGTAAGTTTTGTGATAACAATAGAGAAAAAACCTCTACTAGATAAACAAAGGATGAAGAGAAAGAATTCAAAGCATACCACTACCCCAAAAAACAACAACGGATCACAAAAGAAGACAGAAATAACATAAAAACTATAAAACAGTCAGAAAACAATTATGAAAGTGGTAATAATAAGTTCTTCCTTATCAGTAATCACTGGAAATGCACGTGAGTTAAATTTTCCAATCAGAAGACGCACAGTGACGAACTAGAAAGGAAGGTTCAGCAACATGCCGCAGACAGGAGACTCGTTTTAGCCTTGAGGGCACACACTGGCTGAAAGTGAAGGGATGGGGAAAGATCTTCTGTGCAGAGATAACCCAAAGACGGAAGGGGTGGCTATTGTCATATCAGACAAAACAGACTTTTCCTCAGAACCTGTCACAGGCGAGAAAGAAGGCCAATATAGAAGGATAAAGAGGCCTATTCTTCAACCAGATATAACGATCATAAATACATATGCACCCAACATGCAAACACCTAAAACAAAAGCTAGCATTAAGAAAACTAAAGGGAGAGAAAGACAGCAATACAATAATAACGGGGACTTCAATACCCCACTTTTAACAATGGATAAAGCATTCAGACAGAAAGCCAATGAAGAAAACAGCAGCTCTGAATACCATGGCAGACAGCATGGACCTAACAGAAATACACAGAGCGGTCCATGCAGTGGCGGAGTTAACCCTCTTCTCATGTGCGCACAGGACATTCTCCAGGATGGGTCATACGCTGGACCACAAGACAAGTCTTACAATTTTTAAGAAAACTGAAATCATATCAAGTATCTTTTCTGACCAAAATGGCATGAAACTAGAAATCAGTAACAGGAGAAAAGCGAAAAAAAATTTTAAATCTGTGGAAATTAAACAACATGCTCCTGGATAACCAATGGATCAAAGATGAAATCAAAAGGAAAATCAAAAAATATCTTTAGGCAAACAAAAATGGAAACACAACAGACTGAAACTTCTACGATGCAGCAAAACACTTCTAAAAGGGAAGTTTATATAATAAATGTTTACACTAGAAGGAGAAAAACCTCAAATAAATGGCTAACTTGACATCTCAAGTAACTAGATAAAAGAACAAATGGAGCCCAAAGTTAACAGCAGGAAAGAATAATAAAGATTAGAACAGAAGTTGCCGTGGCTGGTTTAGCTCAGCGGTTAGCGCGTCAGCCAGGGAGTCCTAGGTTCGATTCCAGCCAAGGGCATGTACCTCAGTTGCGGTTCGTACCCTGCCCCAGTTGGGGTTGTGTGGGTGGCAACCAATCAATATTGTCTCTCTCACATTGATGTTTCTCTCTCTCTGTCTCCCTCCCACTCTGTCTGAAGATAAATGTAAAAATATCCTTGGCTGAGGATTAAAAAATAAATAAAAATAAATAAATTAATTAGTTAATAAAAAAAGATTAGAACAGAAGTAAATGAAATAGAGACCAGAAAAACAATACAAAAGAACAACAAAACTAAGAGTTTTTTTTTGAAATATAAACAAAACTGCCCTGGCCGGTTTGGCTCAGCGGTTAGAGCGTCGGCCTGCGGTCCGGAGAGACCCAGGTTCGGTTCCCGCTAAGGGCACGTACTTCGGTTGCAGTTTGTCCCCGGCCCTGGTTGGTCGTGCGGTGGCAGCCACTCGATGTGTCCCTTCACGTCGATGTTTCTCTCTCTCTGTTTCTTCCTCTCTCTCCCTCCCACTCTATCTGTACAAAAAATGGAAAAATGTCCTCGGGTGAGGATAAAAAAAAGAAAAATAAATAAATAAAGAAATATAAACAAAACCGACAAACTTTTAATTAGGCTAACAAAGTAAAAAGAGAAAGGACTCAAATAAAATTATAAATCGAAGAGAACACATTACAGCTTTATCAATTGTACAGAAATACAAAGGCATATAAGATACTATATGAACAATTACTATTATGTAATAGTTCATTACTATTGTGAACAAATTGAACAACCTAGAAGAAATAGATAAATTTGTTAACAGCAGGAAGAAAAAATAATAATAATATAATATAATATAATATAATATAATATAATATAATAATAAGAAGCATACAACCTACCAAGACTGAATCATGAGGAAAGAGAAACAATGTACAGGGTAATTACTATTAGAATTAATAACATTCCTTTTCAAGCTTTTCCAAAATGTTGAAGAAGAGTACACACTTCCAAGCTCATTACGATGCCAACATGACTCTCATACCAAAGCCAGATAAGGGCACTATAAGAAAAGAGACCTACAGGCCAGCATCCCTGGTAAACACATATAGAAAACTCCTCAACAAAATATTATCTAACCAAACTCAACAGCACATTTAAAATATCATACATTATAATCAAATGGAATTTACCTGAGATTCGAGGATGGTTCAACATGTACAAATCAATTAAAGTGAAATACTACATTAACAGAATGAAAGATAAAAAGCATTTGATCATCTCAATAGATGTAGAAAAAACATTTGATAAAAATTAAATATGTTTTCATGATAAAAATGCTCAGCAAATTAAGTACTAAAAAAAACATGCCTCCACATAATAAAGACCATATACGAGAAGCCCACAGCCAACATCACCCTCAACAAGACAAGAAATAACACAAGGGTGTCCACTCCTATTAAACACCCACTCCTATTAAACATGATTCGAAATACTATAGGAAGTCCTAGCCAGAGCAATTAAATAAGAAAACTCCGCTAAATTGGAAAAAAGGAAGTTAAATTGTCTGTTTTAAGTTGACAATCTGCCGTGGCTGGTTTTTCTCGGTGGTTAGAGCATTTGCCCATGGACCAATGAGTCGAGGGCTCGATTTCGGTCAAGGGCATGTACCTTGGTTGCAGTTCGTCCCTGACCCTGGTTGGGGTCATGCTTGAGGCAACCAGTGAATGTGTCCCCTCTCACATTGATGTTTCTCTCTCTCCCTCCCACTCTATCTGAAGAAAAATATCCTCAGGTGAGGATTAAAAATAAATAAATAAATAAATAACGATAAAGATGACATAATCTTTTATATAGAAAACCCTAAAATTTCCAACAAAAAGTGTTAGAACCAATAAATTGGGTCAGTTGTAGCACACAAAATCAATGCACAAAAATCAGTTGCATTTACATACACTAAAATAAACTGTCAAAAGAATTAAAAAGTAATCTCATTTACAATAGCATCAAAAATAATCCATTTCCTAGAAATAAATTTAAGCAAGGAAAAAATGATCTGTATCTGTAAAACATTAATGACAGAAACTGAAGAACATGCAAATAAATGGAAGATCTCCCACGTTCATAGTTTAGAAGAATGAATAATGTTAAATTGTCCAAACTACCCAACGCAATCTACAGATTTAATGCAATCCCTATAAAAATGACAATGGCAATTTTCACTGAAGTTGAGCAAACAATCCTAAAACTAGTATGAAGCCACGAAAGATTCTGAACAACCAAAGAAATCCTAAGACAGAACAACACTGGAGCCATCACACTTTCTGATGTCAAATTACATTACAGAGTGTAATTATCAAAGCAGGATGGTACAAGCATAAAACAGATGAATAGACCAATGGAACAGAAGTGAGAACCCATAAATAAACCCATGCATACACATACTTATCTTTGACAAGGGTGCCAAGAACACACAGTGGGCAAAGGATACTCTTCAGTAAATGGTGCTGGGTAAACTGGATAGTCACATGCAGAAAAATAAAACTGAACCCTTATCTTTGATTCCACACAAAAATTAACTTGAAATAGATTCAAGTATTAAACTGAAGACCCAAAACTATAAAAGTTCTAAAAGAAAACACAGGGGAAAATACCCCTTACATGGTCCTGGAAATGATTTTATGGATATGATGCCAAAATCACAGGCAAGAAAAAATAAATGAACATTTGGAACTACATCAAAATACAAAGCTTCTGCACAACAAAAGAAACCATCAACAACATGAAGAGGCAACCTACAGAATGGAAGAAAATATTTGCAAACCATATATTTGATATAGAGTTAATATCCAAAAAATAAGGAACTCATACAAATCAATACCAAAAAACAAATAACATGATTAAAAAATGGGCCCAGGATCTGAATATACATTTTTCCAAAGAAGATATACAAATGGCCACAGGTATGAAAAGGTGCTCAACATCAGGAAAATGCATATCAAATACACCTGATATAACCTCACTCCCACCCCCCAAAAGAGAAAGGACAAGAAGTGTTGGAGAGGGTGTAAAGAAAAGGGAACCCACCCAGGCCAGTTTGGCTCAGCTTTCAGAGTGATAGCTCGAGAACCAATGAGTCTCAGACTTGATTCTGGTCAAGGGCATATACCTCGGTTGTGGTTCGTCCCCAGCTCTGGTCAGGTCGTGCAGGAGACAACCAGTCTATGTGTCTCTCTCACATAGATGTTTCTCTCTTTCTCTCCCTCCCTCCTACTCTATCTGATGATAAATAGAAAAATATCCTCTGGTGAGGATTTAAAAAAATAAAAAGGAAAAGGAAACCCTAGTACACTGGGACCATAAATTGGCTAAGCCAGTATGAAAAACAGTATGCCCCAAAAATGAAAAATAGAGCTACCCTATAACCCAGTTATCACATTTCTGGATATATATATATATATATATATATATATATATATATATATATCCAAAGGAAATTCAATTAGGGTCTTAAAGAGATAGCTGCACTCTGGTGTTCATTGCAACCTTCTTCACAATAGCCAAGATATGGAAACAACCTAAGTGTATAGACAAATGAGTAGATAAAGAATATGTGATATATGTAGGCATGTGTTTGTGTACATATACAAACCCGGGTATTATTCAGTCATATAAAAGAAGAACATCCTGCCAACTGCCACACCTGGATGAACCTGGAGGACGACAGCTAAGTGAAATAAGCCAGACCCAGAGAAACAGACGCTGTATGCTCTCTCACACATGTGAAATCTAGAAAAGTCAAACTCTCAGAAGCAGATAGTAAAATGGTGATAGCCAGGTGCCAGGGGCTGGTGAAAATGGAGGCAGGCTGTTGGTCAATGGGTACAAAATTTCAGTTATTAGTAAGATGAGTAAGTTCTAAGGGTGTAAAACAGTGACTATAGTTAACAATAATGTATGGTATCCTTGACATTTGCCACGAGATTAATCTTAAGTGTTCTTACCACACACACACACACACAAAGTTGTGAGGCAATAGACGTGTTAATTAGCTTGATTGTAGTACTCATTTCACAATGTGTATATATATATCAAGTCATCATGTTGCATACCTTAAATATATACAATTTTATGTCAATTATGTCTCAGTAAAACTAAAGCACAAACAACAACAGAATACATCATTTTTCTGTATCACTTTTGCAGTAGATTGCAGACAAAAAAATTACATAATTTTTAAAGCTCACAAGTGGTAGATTGTAGTACATTCTGATCCAGAAGGAAATATTGGATCATCAAGTCTAAATTTTTCATTATTTACGTAAAAAGTCTGAGACCAGAAGTGACATGACCAGAGTCACACAGGTAGAATAGGAGTTTGGGCACGCGATTCATGATTGCTGATACTTTCATTGCCTCCTGGGGTCAATGACTATGATTCTGAGACCTGAGTCATTGTAATACTTCTTCACTCACTTGGGTCATTTCTGCTGGGGATCAATTCCTGAAATACAATTTGTGTTCCAATATACATTGTCTGGTAATCTACCTCTATCCTTACTTCCTCTTAAGCAGTCAGGAGGTCCTGTAAGGATTTGCAAGAATTCTGTTAATAAAAACTAAATGGAAGTGGATAAGGCTGGCGTGCCTTGCTCCTCACTCCCAAAGCAGGAATCGGGAAGAAGCATTAAACACCAAAAGGATGAGAACAGATATGCAACATCAGCATAAAAAGACAGATTGGCTACCTGATCAGCAGATTCACCTCTAACTCTACTATGTTGACATATCTAATGAAAGAATGTGGCTTTCAAAGGGTCATCCTTGGATGCACAGAAGAATGGACAGCCACGAAAGGAAAAAAGTAGGCTAAGTTCATTTAAGCTCCGAAGTAACATCTTAGCCCAAGAACTCTATCTACACTCCTATTTAATGAGTGGCTGTTCAATGCCAGGCATTGGAGTTATGGTAGGTAGAGATAAGACAGATGGGTCTTTAACCTCAGGCATTTTATGGTTTTTCTTAGGAGGACTTCAAGTGTCCTTTGGGACCACTGATGAAACTCTGTTAGACTGACAACATGCTACCATAATGGTAATTAAGGAATCCTTTTTATCTAAGCCTTTTTTGTTTTAATTTCAAGTACATTAATTATCTTCCTTATTATGTTCCCTCTTGTTATGGAGACCTTCCTAGAGGGAGAGAAGGTGTAGCTATCTCTATCCATGCAACACTTATTTTTATTTGGAAGTTTGAAAATTGATATTGCTAATATAGACATCCATCTCATGAGGTGGGTTAGGGTGAGTCAGCCACTGAGACAGAAAAACTCTCTTGCTGAACTAATAGAATCAGCTTTCTAAGACTGAAGTTATGAACGACGTTCAGTGATGGCTCCATGGAAAGAGACTTGCCCATGAATAATCACTATAATATCTCTTAATTTCCAGACCTAGGATGTATAATAATGAATTGGCCAGGGTTTATAGCTGGAGAAATGGGTCAATTCTGTAACCACTTCATTTAACAGATTTATAAGAGATCATGGGAGCTGAGCCACTTCATTTAATTCTCTCTCGCTAAGATATTATCATACATCAATATTTTACTTTAAAGAAACACTTAAAGGTTCTATTATTAGATGAGCTATAGCAACAGCTCAGTGTAAAGGGCGAACCAAAACTTGGGTCTGTAGTGACATAATTAGTATAATAAAATCTTCCCCACTTTTTAGGTGCATAAGTCAAAACATAAAACATTTCCACATTGAATAAATGTATTTGGGGTTCTGAACAAACTTTGCTTGGCATTTTAAGACTTCATGGGAGTACTTTACTTGATTTTGAAATAACAGCTTTTACTTTTCATGCCATGAACTTAAAAGTATTCTTTACATCCAGGTATGTGCAAGTTAATGAGGGGACATTTTATGCCTGCCACCACGGTTGTGATTTGCAGGAGACAGATGGAATCTGTCAGACCTGGATGTTACTCTGGTGCTGTTTTTCTTTTAGCCAGAAAAAGATGGTAAATTACTTAAACTCTCTAATCCTTGAATCCTTATGTGTGAAGTGATATAATGGCAGCCACCTCGCAAGATTGGGCAAGGACTTAACACAGTAATCTCAGCAAAAGTGGCTTTACTCTACTGAGCAATAACTAACGTGGATTGAGTGCTTCCTGTGAACTCACATAATAGGTGCTCAAGTTTTAGCAGATAGTGATAATTCTACAGGAGGACTTTTTGAGCTATCCCATGATTTAGCAGGTCCATTTACAGGCCTAAGTTCATTGTTGTAAATATATAAAAGAGAACTATGTCAGCCCAGCTGGTGAGGCTCAGTGGATTGAGCATTGTTCCATAGACTGAGTGGTCCAGGTTCGATTCCCAGTCAGGGCACATGCCCAGGTTGTGGGTTCGATCCACAGTAGGGGGCATGCAGGAGGCAGCTGATTGATGTTTCTCTGTCACAATGATGCTTCTATCTCTCTCTCCCTTCCTCTCTTTCTAAAAAAAAATCAATACAAACCTATTTTTTTTTAAATTTAAGAAAAAAAAAGTTAAAGAGAACTGTCATTCTAGTTTACTTATTAAGAAAAGAGTATTCAATATGAATTCATCAATAGTATTCATGAATTCATCTCCCCTTAGTGCCATTTGGATCCAGGCCCCCAGCAACACTCATCTGAGTTTTGGCCATTGGTTTTTGTCTCTGCGTTCATTCAGCCCTGTGACAATGTGTTCTTTAACATTCAGACATGGTTAGCCTCACTCTTAGCATCAATAGTTCAAAGCTTCTTGTTCCTCTTAGGATACAGTGGGAACGTCCTAATACAGATGACAAGGCATTGGATGACCTGGGCCTCGTGCCGCCTGTATGACCTTCAGGACACAGCTTAAAGGTCCCTTCTGCCAGAAGCACCTCTTTCTTCTCCTCCGTCTGTACTCAGCTGTGTCTTAAGTCCTCAGTTACATGTTCCACAAAATTCCTTGACTGTGTCCTGTCATATGATTTGCCATTCTTTATTGTTATTGCTCAGTTGGTTGTCCGAAGGTTCAGCTAGACTTCCAGCTCTTGAGGACGTGCCCTCTGTCTGCTGTGTTTGTCAGCTGTCACCAGGGTTACCACACTGTCTTGGGGAGGAGACACTACAGTCATTGTTGGATGAGGGAAGAAGGGAGGGAAAGAGGGAGGAGCCAGAAACTGTGCTGAGAATGGGAGACAAGTAGAAAGAGTGTTGGTGAATTGGAGAGCTCACTACAAAACAATATTTATAATGTAGTTAATAGATTTTATTCACATAGTTTAGTTTTAAAATGTTGATTTACTCTGTCTCCCGCCTGAATACCTGAAGTACTTACAGAGCAGTGAAACTTCCATCTGAACTTGATCCTCTGCTGTAGTCTAAGTTTCAGAAGACAGGACACTTTTGAGCTGCTACATTAATCAACACCTTGAATACCACATCCTCGAAGTTCAACCGGAATAAACTCCTCACGAACACAGTGACCTTCCACTAGATCTAGCCCTTTGTCTATGTTTAATTTTAGATTTTTGACTAAACTGGTTTTATTTCCATAAGAACTCTAACTATGGGGAACTTGAGACCTCTTATCACCAATTCAATGATTACACACTTGCAATTTCTGAAGAGTTTCAGGAATTATTAACCAAGTTTTCGGGATGTCTGAAAAGACAATGTTAGAACTGATGCCTAAATATTTAACAGAAGAAAAAAATCAACCAGGATGCCATGACTTGTGCTATATTTTTTATGGGTATTTTTGAAGAAGCCAAATCATACAGCATATACACGTTTAAGAATGAGTTGCATTAACAAAGAAAAGATAAATTTGAATGTGGAGTCCACTTTTCAGAATGGAAAACTGTCCCTGAGATTTATTCATGGAGGCAGCTACTATCTTAACAGACGATGCTCCCAGCACCCCAACATGTTATGAACCAACTGTACAAGCCATTTAAATAACCACACCCTTCAACCCTTCAGACTCAGATAGCTTCTCTCCCTCAAATCGGATTTCTTACGGCCATTCTGAGGTGCTCGGATTTATTTCAGGAAACTTGACCTTATAGGACATTACGTTTTATAACTAGGATTGGAGGAGATGCAGGCTCTTTTTATTAACATAATATTTACACATAATCCTAGCAGCCAACATTTACCGAGTATCCACTGTTGCCAGGTTCTTTAATTATAGGTTCTCTCTTTATCTCACCGAAACCCTGTGTGATTAGTACAATCTCGGGGGTTGGCACACTTTTCCTGTAAAGGGCCAGATGGTAACTATGTTACCCTTTGCAGGCTACACAGTGTGTTTTGTAATTTTTCAGTTCTGCAGTTATAGTAGGAAAGCAACCATAGGCAATACATGAATGAATGGGCATGTCTTGTCCCGGTAATATGGACACCGGCATTTCAATTTCATGCATTTTTTTTTGTATGTCATGAAATGTTACTTTCCTTTTAATTATTTAAAAACACGAAAACCATTCTTAGCTCATGAGCCGTATAGAAATAAGTGGTGACATAGCTTGCCAAACTCTGCACTATCTAAATATTTCAGGGCTGGGAAATGACTCTCAGAGAGACAGAGCAACTGGTGAGAAGCACAGGGACCGTTCCTACCCAAGTCCCCGTCTCCTTCGGGTCAGGGGCCTCTGTCTGTGTTGTGGTTTATAGTCAACAAAAGGCTAAAATCCTCCTCTAGCCAAGGCCTTAAAATGACTGACAAATGAGTGGATTATGACCGAGTTGATAATGTTTCTTCTTTGAATAACGATTAATTCAAGCAAAGACTATTATTTTCAGTGGAGTTTTATTTGTTTTTTAATCTCTTTTAGAAGAAAAATGGTTCTGGCCAATCAATCCAAGTCATGCTTGTATTTACTCATTGGTCCTTGTAATGAAAACAAGTTAGTTTTCTTATTACTATAGATTTAATTTATAGATGCTAGAATTGGTAAATGTTTGTGTTGTTTTTTTTGTTGTTGTTAAAAACTCAGGAAAATGCTGAAGCCTATTTCTAGAGAAAAGGGGGACAAATAAAGTGAGGAGGAAAAGGTGTAGGAAGTCAAGTATGAATTATGTTCCATTTTAAAATTCTCTTAAATTGGGGTATTTTTCCCCCAATTTTTATTAATTTGTTTTTGTTATAGATGTTTCTCCTTTCTCCTCCCTAGATCTCCTCCTCCCCCCCCCCTCCCCCCACCCCCACCCCCCGCCCAGCATTGCTGTCTATGTCCACTGGCTATGAATACATGCATGTAAGTTCTTTGGTTCATCTCATCCACCACCCCCTGCCCCCACGGGGGTCTTTTAACATTTAATATCAATGTCTTCACAGCTTCCATGATAAAAGCTATGGGTTTTCCAATCAGAAACTTGAAGCATCATCAATCAATAATGATGCATTCTCTGTTAAATGGGTATGAAATCAGTCAATACATTTTCAGGGAAGACAAAAAGAGGGGACGTGAAGGAGGGAAGGGGGGGGATGCCGCAGCCACCAGTGGCTACCTTAGCGGCACGTGGACCTAGAACACACCCCTTAGAAGAGATGGGAGGGACGAGAAAGCCAGAAACATGACAAAAGTCTGGGGTGGAGGAGGGGGCCATCAAGCGCTTTGGAAAGAAACTAAGCTTCTAAAGCTCTGCAAAGAAAATGTAACTACGTACGGGGACGGCTGGGGACTAGAGTTACCATGGTGATAATGTCAGAATGTATGCAAATATGAAGTCATCATGTTGTACACCTGAAACTAATATAATGTTATACGTCAATTATACCTCAATGTAACAAAAAAGAAATCAAGCTTGAAGTGAGTTAGACGATGAGAGAGTGGTCCCCTAACAGTGTCTGTGGGAAAAGGGCGTTCAGAAACTTCTCTCTTGGGAAGGGCCATTCAAGTCAGTGTGGGGTGAATAAGGTAATGATCATTCCAGTTAATATTTTTAGGAGTAACACTTCATCTGGCAGTGAGTTAAGTGTTTTTCATGTATAATGTAATCTGTAGGACAGTTCCATGAGTTAGGTGCTGAAGTTATCAACATTTTATGAACAAAAAACTGAGGTATATGCCCTGGCCGGTTTGGCTCAGCAGTTAGAGCGTCCGCCTGCGGTCTGGAGAGACTCGGGTTCGATTCCCGCTAAGGGCACGTACCTCGGTTGCAGTTTGTCCCCGGCCCTGGTTGGTCGTGCGGGTGGCAGCCACTCGATGTGTCCCTTTCACATCGATGTTTCCCTCTCTTTCTCTTCCTCTCTCCCTCCCACTCTATCTGTACAAAAATGGAAAAATGTCCTCGGGTGAGGATAAAAAACAACAACAAACAAAACTGAGGTATAGAGAAGTGTATATGTATATATATTATTAATTTCTTTTTTTTTTTAGAGAGAGAGAGAGAAGAATGGAGATGGAAAGAGAGAGAAAAAAACATTGATTTGTTTTTCCACTTATTTATGCATTCATTGGTTGAGTGTTATGTGTGCCCTGACCAGGGTTCAAACCTGCAACCTTGACATATTGGGTCGACATGCTAACCACTGAGCTTCTGGCCAGGGCAAGAGAAGCTTCGTATCACATAGTGGAGAAGAGATAAAGATGGAATTAACTCAGGCCTGCCTCATGGCAAAGAATGTATCCTTAACTGCTAGGTGAAACTGCTTCTCATTCCTATTAATGAATATGAAATTCAAGTAGAGTGGTGTCACAATTTAATATTTTATACATGTAATGGACGAATGTAATTTAGTAGCCCTTTGTAATTTATAAAATGCATTCACACGCACGTTTCACAGGACTCTTCACATTATCTCTACATCGTGCTATGGGATCATCTTCTAAGTATGTCGGTGAGGAAATTCATATTTAAAGAAGTGACTTGTTCAAGGTCACAGGGCTGGGAAATGTCGATGTGGCCAAAGGGAAAGAGCTGGCTCCGTCTGTTTATCTGGGAGCTCTGGCCCCGCATGTACCAAAGGAATGTTTCTGGGTAAGCAAACCCTTTCTGACTCGTGTCTACACATGAAGAACGTGGATCGGATTCTAACTTCTTAGAGTCTTTCCCACCGTAAAACTCTTTAATCTACATGAGTCACTTTGGTACATATAGGCACGCAACAAATACAAACTTCCTTCATCTGCCTACGATACTGAGTAACCCAGAAAAAACCCTGGGTAGATGCACATCAAACCATCACGTTGTACACCTTAAAAGGACACTATACATATTGCCAATGATACATCCATAATGCTGGAGAGAAACAAAAAATAGCCTGAATCATGGTTGGAGGATCTGGGCTCTTCTGTCAATGTGCCCTTGGCTAGCTGTGACATGGCACTGATACTTCATATCCACCTGTAGCCACAGGTGGGGAAACTTGCTGGGAGGGAGGGGGTGGTGCCCACATGGCACTGAGGAGAGAGGTGCTCCATCAGTTCCCCCAGTGAGTCAGAGCTGGGTCCCCACACCACCAAAGGAAACGACAGGTTCCGTCAAGTGCTTTTCAGTCATACTGTAAATCTAATGTTGAAAAGCTTGACGTGAGTTAAAGAATAAAAGAATAGTCGAGTTGGGTTTCTCAAAAGAGTTCTCACAGCAAAAAGAAGGGTGCAATAGGAAGACGACCCTGAGTCAAAATCTTCTGGGAAGCTAAGTAAGTATACGGTGTTAAATACGGTCCTTTGCGCTGGGTTTTCTGAGCTTTGTTTCCAAGGTGCGTGGTAAATCTCCAGAGGGTGCGCACATAGCATTCCCCAAGCTCATATGATCACAGACTCTTCCATAACAGATCATTTGATAGGACTAATGTCCTATAAAACATATTTTGGGAAAATCCACTACCGCGGAAATAAGGTGAGCTAACAAGAACTCTAACTCCTTGTTTGAATTCATGCAGTCTAATCGAGTAATTACCGGATACCAATTAATGTGTCCCATCCTGCGCCAGGCAGCTAGGGAGACAAAAAGAAACAAGAAAAAGAATCGTCTGCAAGGCGTTCTCCACAGGAGGAGGGAAAACGGACACATCAGGTAAAGGGAACGTGGTGTAAGATCAGAAAGCGGCATCCAAGGGCCAGTTTCTAGATCCAGCAGACTTCATCAGGAGTGACAGCCGTGTGGACAGAATCAAAGCCTGCAGCACATTCCCTGCTGCAAATGCCGGACACCTGGAAAATGCCAGGAGAAAACAGGAGGCCAAAGATGTGTTTGTTTTCGAATCCAAATGCAACTTTTACTCACGCGTGGGAAGACCTAAGCACACTCCTTCCCCCTTCAGCCCCATGAAATCACTCACACGGGGAGAGGACAGTTCTGTCTCTCACTCTGCCGGAGATGCAGCGACTCTCAGGAATCAAAGCCTCTTTGCTTCTCCTTCGGGCAAGCACTGAACATGACGATGCTCTTCAGGGTACCACGTCACACTTACTGTGAAAAAGGAACTCTCGGGATACGCAACAAAACCCACGAAGGCTGCCAAATAAAGCTAATTTCAGGCGGGCAAATCCGTGTTTGCTTAACGTCCTGGGGTCCAGCTGGGAACAGAAAGGAAGCCTTCTGGTTCAAAGGGAACCATGTAGAAACATTTAGCTTCACCACATTAGATATTTTATGTGCCAACCGGTGGACTCCGAACTATTGGTTTTCTTTGGTCTTTGACAGCTACTCGCAAATCACAGGGAAAGGGGGTTCAGGGGCTCGGAAGCCCCCAGGAGTTCTACCCCGTGGCTGTTCCCTGTCATCACAACTTCCCTGCCTTTGCCTACACTCAGAAGTTGTCCTGAGGCCCATAGCTGAGTGTCGAGATCCACCTTGTACAGACTGGATGCTTTTAGGTTCTCTTAATCCTCATGTAATGTTTTGAGAATTTATTCTAACTTAACTTGATATACCTGCAATTAAGATCACCACCACCATCATATATGGTCCAGGTGCAGTGCTTGGAGCTTGGCATACGTAATCTTTAACCTTTAAAACAATACCAACAAAGAGAATGCACACACACATGCACACACACTTTGTTGGTGTATGTCCAGATGTACAACTAAGTAAGGGTCCAAGAAGCTAAGTCACATGTCCAAGGCCACCTAGTTGGTAAGAAAGAGACAGAATCCAAAATCACACCTGGTACCTTGGACCCCACCACCTAGAGTCTCTCCACCCAGCCCGTTTGCCTCAGCTGTTGGCTACCTCTCCCAGGTGTTAGTCTTCACTTTTCTCCTTGTTCCTATGCTTTTTCAGCCCCTTCCCAAGTCTTACACTCTGGAACAGTGTGCCTAAACCTTCTAACTACTGTCTAGTTCACCTGTCTCAGTGAGATCTCCAAGTCCCTCACATTAGAACCACCTTTCAGTCAAATGGATAACTCCCAGGCTCCAGCCCAGGCCTGCTGGACAGGAATATCTGGGAGGGGGGATTTGTATTTTGATCAAGCACCCCCACCAATTATTTTGCACAGCAAAGTTTGAAAACTGCTGCTATAGGTGTTATAAAAGCCTAAGTACTATGTGCAAATTAAAGTTGCTTTTCTTCACACATCTATCTTTAAGATATAAATCACTTTAGTCCATGTGTATTCATTTTTTTGTTCTTTATTGATATGAGGGAGAGAAGAAGGGGGAGGAAGAGAGAAATAGAAACATCGATGAGAGAGAACATCGACCAGCCACCTCCTGCATGACCCCTGTTGGGGATCAGGCCCACAACCTGGGCATGTGTCCTGACTGGGAATCGAACCAGTGACCTTTTGGTGCACGGGTCGATGCTCAACCACTGAGCCACACCGGCTGGGCCCTCTATGTTATTTTTCATTTCACTTTTAACCTCAGAATGTGCTGTGTTTATGTTCTTTGTTGCATTTTCCTTCTAGAATGTAAGCTTTACAAAAGCATGAATTTTTATCTCCTTTATTTTTTATTTTTATTTATTTTTTGGTACATGCCCCTAGCGGAAACCGAACCCAGGACTGCCTGGTCTGCAGGCTGACATTCCAACCACTGAGCCAAACCAGCCAGGGTTATCTCCTTTCTTCACTGCTATTTCTCTCTACTAGTGCCAACTGCGTGATCAAGAAGCGTTCGTTAAATAAACAAATGAAGGAAAAAGGACCATTATGCTTAACTTCCCTCCCCACCTGACACCCACTGACTGGTCCTGCCAACACTCTGATGCTCATTCAATCATTTGAGCTGAAATACTATCTGCTCCAAAGTATGCCATATCCTTTCTTGACTTTCATCCCTGCAAAATGCCCTAAGAAGTTACACATGAATAGACACAAATTAGTAATTCAGGAAACCAAAGCTCAGGAGAGTTAAATTAACAATGTATTCCCTAAATGAAAGGACTGGTGTGGAATTCATCCCACATCGAACTCTTTCCTCACAACAGGAAACACATTTTCATCCCAACCAAGCACTCCTTTGAGGTTGAGTAGTATTTCCCAAAGTGCGGTCCTCCATCATCAGCATCACCTGAGAATGTGTGCAAACTCCCAGAACTTACAGGATCCCTGACCTACTGTATCAGAAACTCCGGGGAGGGACCCAACAATTTGTTTTAACAAACCCTCTACCTGATTGTGGTGCATTCAAGTTTCAGAATCAGTGAGTTAGGACAATCAATCATCGTTAACATGGAAAAGTTATTTCTAAGAAAAATGCACCGAGTACTCGTCATTAATAATCAACACAGGGAAAGAACTTGGTAAGATCAGCAGCTATCGCAGCAGCGGGACATAATGTACTAGAATCGTTGATACAGTTTCTGTCTCATGGTAAGTGCGTAAAAAAACAACACTGGGAAGCATGAATGAGGGCAAGAAAGTATCAATAAGTAATAAAGAAGAGGGCAGGGGAGTATGGGTAAGCTTCTGGCTGGGACTGATCTGTTCATAATGCGGAACCAGAGTAGAGATCAATTTGGGGCTAAGAAATGCGACTTAGTTTCTCAGTTTCCAAATACCACTTATGAATAAAATACTTATGTCGCTCTTTCCTCAGGAGCAAAACTGATCTCCTTCTCTTTTATGGGTTACATAGTCATGGACAAACACTGACCACCCTCCCCGATGAGCACCATGTGTGAAGTTGCTTCTAATTACTAAAATGTCCCTGTTTATACAAAGTGCTCTAGGGAATGACTTAAAAAAATAGAAGTCTGCAGAGTATGTTATTGAGCATAATGGGAAGTGTTCCTTATAATCTTTCTAGTAACATCAATCGAATCACCCAGAATAATCTTTGCAGTGCAGTACATGGGCTGAGAATTTCTCACAACAATATCATGTATAGAGTTATTCAAAAATAATATATTTTCCTTACTTAAGATATTTACCAGTTGGATAATATATTTTTATTAAAAGTAAGTATTTTTCATTATAAATATTCAATTGAATGTCTTAAACAGTGTGGATAGATACAAAGTATACCTGTTTCACTCTTTTAAAGAAGGGAATTTTTAAAGAATGCATATAAACCATACCTAGATAATCATAATAAAGAGTAAACGCATCCCTTGGCCCAAGCCAGTAATCATTCAATTAAGTAGCTAATAGTACCAAACCATATTACAACTGAGTCACTTTTCTTTGTTCTCTCTATGGAAGCACTTCTCAGGGATGAGGGGGAATATAATGTTTTATAAGGAACATAAACAAGCCTTCCCCTACACAGATAGTCCAGACACTATAATAGCTCTATTTTCTGTTGTTCAGAAAGCAAATTCATGACGAGAAAGTCAAAGAGTATTGAACCCCAATTGCTTTTCCCTTGCAAATACTCATTCTGCCTTCCTCTTACAGGGGAATCCTCCATTTTGCCTATAGACCCAGCTATTCTTTTTTTCTGATTCATTTGGTTTGACTGTGGCTGACTCCACCCCCTGGGTGGCAGAAATGGTCACATGACCCAGGCCCAGTCTATCAGCATGTTCTCTTCCTTAAAGATTGGTTCATATCGGGCATGTGACCTGAACTATGCTAATGAGACTCATGTGTGGGATTTATATTAGAAATAAGACTGGGAAACAGAAGCTGTATCTGCTGAAATTGCTAGTGTTTTGATGATGCAAGCTTAGACCTCTTGGAATTACTATAGTGAAAGAGTCTGTGGTAGAAGGAAGAAATCAAGCATGAGATGAAGAAGTAAAAAATGTGGGTAATGCTGGTTTGATTCCGGGTCAGGGCACATGCCCAGGCTGTGGGCCCAATCTCCAGAGGGGGGCATGCAGGAGGTGGCCAATTGATATTCTCGCTCATCAACGTTTCTCTCTCTCTCTCCCTCTCCTTTTCTCTCTCTCTAAAACCAACAAACAAAAATATATTTTTTTAAAGTGAGGGTGACATCATTTGATCATTTTCTTGGATCTAGTCATGCCTGAATTTAGAGCCAACCTCAAGACTTACATTGGAAACACATACACACTCCATACCATTCTTTCTGCCTTGTTACGTTTCATCTGACAGTCTCTATACTTTACACGTGTATTTTCTGCCAGGGTCCTTCCCCTCCACGCCACAGAATAAAAGGTCCATGAAGACCTTCTATTTCCGAGGGCGAGGTCTACTTTGTTCACTCTCACATCTCTGTGTGGAGAATAGGAATTCACACATGGCCGTCACTCAATATTTATTTTTTAAACAACAAATAGGAACTATTTGTTCCTGCCTTTTCTACCTCACCACCCACTTTCCTACCCTTGCACACAGGATCCTCACTCACTGACCCTGCTACAGTACCAAATCCTCTTAGAATTTATTGCATTCAATTTATACAGTTTGCACATTTTTTTTCTTGACCTTAATTATCACAAAGAGATGTAAGAAGTTGCCAGATCTGGGGGCGGGGGGGCGGGGGGAGGTTGGCATAAAATCAGAAAAACCCGACACATAATAGTTAAATTAAAAACACATTCCTAGGCCCTGGCCGGCATGGCTCAGTTGGTTGGAGTGTAGTCCTGTGCATCGATGGGTCACGGGTGTGATTCCCAGGGCACATACCAGGTTGTGAGTTCAATCCCCAGTCTGGGCCCATACAGGGGACAAATGAACTATGTTTCTCTCTCTCTCTCTCTCTCTCTCTCTCTCTCTCTCTCTCTCTCTCTCTCTCTTTCTCTCCCTGTCTGTCTCTGTCTCCCTTCCTCTCTCTCTCAAATCAATAGAAGCATATCCTTGGGTAAGGATTAAAAACAAAACAAAACAAAAATACATTCCCAGGAGAAGATATAAGCCAATGAGGGATTGACATAAAATATTTATAAAGAACTCAATAACTCAATACCAAAAAAAAAATCTAATTAAAAAATGGGCAGCCCAGCCAGTGTGGCTCAGTGGATTCAGCGTCATCCCATGCACTGAGAGGTCCCAGTTCGATTCCTGGTCTGGGCACATGTCCAGGTTTCTGGCTTGATCCCTAGTAGGGGGGAGGGAGCGTGCAGGAGGCAGCCAATTGATGAATCTCTCACATCAATGTTTCTATCTCTTCCTACTTTCCTCTCTCTCTAAAATAAAATCAATAAAAACATTAAAAAAATAATGGGCAGAGGACTTGAATAGATACCTTTTCAAAGAAGACATATAGATGACCAATAGACATATGAAAAGATGCTCTAGGTCACTATTCATCAGAGAAATGCAAATTAAAACCACAATGAGGTATCTCACACCTGTCAGAATGGCTATCATCAATAAATCAACAAATAGCATGTGCTGCTGAGGATGTAGAGAAAAGGGAACCCTCATGCACCACTGTTGGTGGGAATGCAATTTGGTGCAGTCACTATGGAAAACAGTATGACATTTCCTCAATAAATTAAAAATGAAACTCCTTATGACCCAGCAATTCTACTTCTAGGTTTGTGTCTAAAGTCCAAAACACTAAATGAAAAAGATATATGCACTCCTCTGTCCACTGTGGTGTTATTTACAACAACCAAGATATGGAAGCAACCCAAGTGCCATAAATAGAAAAGTAGATTAAAAAAAAGAAAGAAATGGTACTTATATTCAATGGAATACTACTTAGTCATAAAAAGGAATGGCATCTTATCATTTTTGACAACATGGATAGACCTAGACTGTATTATGCAAACTGAAATAAGTCAAATAGAGAAAGACAAACACCATGTGATCTTCCTTACACATAAAATAGAAAGAACAAACAGAAACAGACTCATAGATACAGAGAACAAATTGAGGGTTTCCCGATGGAAGGAGGGTCAGGGGTTTGGGGGCTGGGTGAAAAAGGTGAAAGGATTAAGTACACATCGGTAGTTTCAAAATAGTCACAGGGGTATAAAGGACAGCATAGAAAATGTAGTCAATAATTGTAATAATTATGTATGGTGCTAGGTAGGTACTGGAATTATCAGGAAATCACTTTGTAAATTATATAATTGTCTGACCTCTATGCTGTACACCTAAAGCTTAATATAATATTGAATGTCAACTATAATTGAAAAATTAAATTAAAAAAATTAAACCCATTCTTTAAATCAGCGGTTCTCAACCTGTGGGTTGAGACCCCTTTGGGGTTGAACGACCCTTTCACAAAGGTTGCCTAAGATATAACAGTAGCAAAATTACAGTTATAAAGTAGCAACAAAAATAATTTTATGGTTGGGGGTCACCACAACATGAGGAACTGTATTAAAGGGCTGCGGCATTAGGAAGGTTGAGAACCACTGCTGAATCAATGTGCTGGAATTGGAACTCAACAATTCTTTTTCTAAATGTAGCACTCCCCAAAATACCAACACGTAAGCTCCTCTCCTTCTCTCTCGCATTTGTATTTCTATCAGCATCCCCTGGTGTCCAGACGTACTCTCTCTTGTATGTACTCAACACATTTCTGCTGAATGTTGAATAGACCTAAGTTAATTGCTTAAAATCTCACTTTGTAACACTGGATTGAGTTTTCACTAACGCCCATGTCTTTAATTCTGGGAACTGCCTCCTAATTAAACAACCTCGCTCTATGGGTTTGCTCGAATAATGACGCTTGATTCCAATTAATACAATGCAGCAGGGAAACCCTCGTTGTAAAAATTTCACTGCATTAAAGAAAAAAAGGGGGTGGGGAGTAGACTGGGTTTAAAATGCTCCTGGAAGGAATTGTATTCTTAATTTGTTTTTTCCAACACTGTAATGTGCTCCTTCTGTGGATTGTCTATGCATGTACTAACTATGTAAATGTATCTATGATTGATTTTTAAAACAGTACATCGGGGCATATTCAGCCCCTGAACAAAAAAAAAAAAAATATCACCCAACTGTAACTATCCAGTAGAGCATTTAAACTGTTTCTTCTCTGCCCTACATAACTGCGGAACCCAGAGAGGAGAAATGTTTCCCCAAATCTGGCTTCCCATTAGATCGGATTAAACATCAACTTGAAACCAGGAAACGGAAATGCCATTGTGAGGTCTTCTGAAATAGAAAGGAAATCTCTGCCGCTAGGAAAACTGCCTGGCCCTTTTCAGCTGGAACCTCCCAAGGAATGTTTGAAAAGTTTCCCTTCTAACTGCACATTGTTATATGTGTGCTCTTATTCCCCAATCGAACACACGCTATGGGTGTCCGGTGAGAACGGCGTTGGACGCCTATGAATATGTTGCTGTGGGAAAACCAATCTGTTGAATGAGCAGTGCTCAGAATCACAGACGGGGGCACAAGGTGGCTGCCAGTTGTTGGCCAATGTGGCTTTGTTTGTTCATTCTCGTTAAAACAGGAATAAAAATGCACACTGCTGAAGTTGGTACCTCCTGGTCAGTGTGGCATTTCATGCTACCTAGGAGGAAGAAAGGACTAGTCAATGCATTAGAGAACACCCCGGGATTTAATAATTTTTTAAAAAGAAGGAGAATCCTTATTATGTATGCTATTCAACAGTACTCATTAGTAGCATGTAGCTTAGGTTCCAACCATGTCACAGAGCAGTGGATTCCTACGTGGATTATTCCTGCCATGGCCATCATGACTTAGTCATATCTGGGGCCATCACTTTGGCCAGAATGTATAGCCACACTCTCTTCCTTGTAGCTTCAGGAGATTCCCATCTGTAGGGGAAACAATACAGGAAGTGCCCCCTCTTGACTCTTATCATTTTTGTCTCTGTTTTCCCCAATAATAAAATGTCTTCAAAATAGCATGGAAGAGTTTTTCTTCATGAAAATAACTCGAGGATATTTGCACTTTTCTAACACTTTTCACAACCACGATTCCCAAAACGAAGAGGAATGAATTCTGGTGGTTATGAGAAGTAAACACAGCTCAAAGCTTTTTTCCTTATTCCCTATGTTTTTGTTTGTATACAAATGTAGGTAAATTTGATATGCAAAAACTGGTTGATTTCGCATCTATTATTGAAGCACTTAAATAAATTTTTCATGTGTGTTGGTTTGATGTAGTTCTTCTTTTACAAACTGCCTATTTATATATTTTTTCCATGTAATCATTGAGTTATTCTGGGGAAGAATTTCTTATGATGTCGTGTTAACAAGTATGGAAAGAGTAGAGAGCTAATCTGGGAGAGACTTGAAGAACTATCTGTTGGGTATATGCTCTAAGCATTAGATTTGCTAATAACATGATCTAAATTTGAAAAAGAAGCTATAAGTTAAATATTTACATTTTCATTAATAGAGTCTACGGCTCTATATTTGATTCACATGTAACTTTTATTTATATAGGGAGGGCAGCCCTGGCCAGTTTGGCTCAGCAGTTAGAGCGTAGGCCTGCGGTCCGGAGAGACCCGGGTTCGGTTCCCGCTAAGGGCACGTACTTCGGTTGCAGTTTGTCCCCGGCCCTGGTTGGTCGTGCAGGTGGCAGCCACTCGATGTGTCCCTTTCACGTTGATGTTTCTCTCTCTCTCTTCCTCTCTCTCCCTCCCACTCTATCTGTACCAAAAATGGAAAAATATCCTCGGGTGAGGATAAAAAAAAAATATATATATATATATATATAGGGAGGGCAAAAGTAGGTTTACAGTTGGGAGGACACAAAACACAGTTCATTCCTGTATTATTATTAATTAGTGTATTATTTCCCAGGTGAACGACTGTAAACCTACTTTTGCCCCACCCTGTAAAGGCTCTAGAACTGAACACTCTGGACAAGGCTGCAGGTGTCTGAAGATTTAAAGGAACTCAGGACCCTTTATGTTTCTTATGCTGCCGGGAATGGACTATAATCACCGATAAAGGTTAAGCGCACTCCAGGTACATGCAGAACCCCAAAGCAGTAAACACCCTCCTAGTTCGGGGTTCCTCAACTTTGGCATCGTGGACATTTTGGAGAATTCTGTGTTGTGGGGTCGTCTTGTGTGTCGTGGGACGTTGGGCAGCGTCCCTGGCCCTCCCATGAAAGCCTGCAGCACTCCTCAGCTGCCATCATCAACTCCAGACACTGATGTTCCCTCACGGATGAAGTCGCCACCGCGGGTGCTCTGAAAACCACTGGTCTCGTTTATACAGAGAACAGACATTTCTCATAGTCTTCAAAATGGAAACTCGGTCTCTGCCATAGCAAGCCATTTGTCCAAATGCGAAAGAAAGATCAAAGGCAAGCGAGTGAATGTAGAAGGGAACACTAGGGTCAAATGTTGGGCTTGTACCATTGCTAACTTTTGAAGAGTTAACCATATCCCATTGTTCTGTGGTTATACTGCCATAGAGGGGAAAAATAAGTAATAAAAGCAGCCTATAGTTTCCCAGAGGACAGGTTTGGAAGGGGTTTGTGAATCTGCCACGTGGAGAAAGACTCCATGTCCCACGAGGTGTCACCCTGATTCACTCCTAATGCCCAATCCACCTCCAGGGCTCCTTGATTCTGCCTGGAAATAGATATATTTTGACCCTGTTTCCATGCCCTTGAACACTCTGCCAGATTGAGCCCTCACTTTCCATGGTGTGGTGAAAACTTCCCAAGTGGCTTCCTAGTGTCTATTCTTGTCCCACTCCGACCTACACGAGTAAGAGCAGCCAGACGAACCTTGAAAAGCCTGCCATTCCAACCGTGTTCATCTTGTGTGTGCCTACAACTCCTCAATGATGTCCCGATGCTGTAGAATGAGCCCACGGCTCTTTCCTCCGTTCAAAGGACCTACAGCATTAGTTCCCAGCCTACACCCAACCACGTTATTTATTGCCCCTTTTTCCCTTGCTCACTATGCCTCGGTCACGATGACCTTCTCTGAGCTCCTCTCCCATGTCAGGCCTGTGAGTCAGCTCTTCCCTCTGCCAGGATGTTTTATGTCCACTCTGCCCATCACTGGTTCCTCAACATCAAGGTCCAGCTCCAGCATCACCTTCCCTGAGAGGCTAATCTGATGCTTTCTCCCGTTTTTTCAACTCTCTTATACCAACCTATTGTTTTCCTTCATAACACATGTCCTAGGCCAATGCTTCATTTACTACTTACGTGTATGCATAACGTCTAGTTCACAGATCTGACTGTAAGTCCCATGAGGTCAGGGAGTATGAGGGAGATACAAATGATTGGGGATGTGAAGGAGCAACGGCCCTTGATCATCCTTACATCTCTTAAGCAGAGCAGAAAAAGCTAGCTTGCCTATACATCTCAACACCCCTCACTGAGGTTAAAACAACCTAATTATCCCAAAGAAAAGGAAAAAGTCCAGCCTGCTATTTCTCAAGGCAGAAGCAAGGGAATAAAGGAGAGCTTCATTGCAAAACCACACAGGGTGGTTCTGCCTCTTTAGAGGGTGAAACTGATCTGTCATTTGTCACCCAGGTATTCTCTTCTGCTCTTATGTCACTCACCGAAGTTTTATTCTGCTGTGGTCAATCAATACTCTGCAGCAAACCCTGCGAAGGTAAACAGGCCAGCTCAGAGAGCCCACAACCCTCTTTGCATTTTTATGTTCTTCATTACAAGTGGGCTATTTTTATCCCTGTTAGCTGCTAACGACTGGCAAAACCTCAGGCTTGGAATAAAATATGTCAAGGGCCAACAGAGGTAAGAATATCACTGCTCATAATGTGGCCACTTGCCATCAATAATAGCAGGAAGAGGGGACGAGGAGTGACAGGAAAAGGTGTCAGGAGGAAGGAGGCTCCTTGGAATCCAGTAAAGACACCGCCCTGGGTCGATGGTCAGGTTAAGTTACCTGGCCAGCCCGGTACTGCGACCCATCTCTCTCCCCATCCCCTTACCTTCTGGCCTGAAATCCTTCAAGATATTAAATCTTAGAATTAGAACATTCTCACAGCCTGACAGGCCCTTGCATTTCACAAGGCCAAACAACTGTAAGGTGTTTACTTCTTAAAAAATAACATAACTCATTATTTTAAAACTTTACAGTGTTCTTCCACAACAGTATGTGTGTACGTGGGAGAAAAGAGGCATCCGCAAGGATACTGATTGCTTTGTGGGTTAATGTAAAAAACCCGAAAACAATCTAAATGCTTATCACAGAGGAATGTCATGTGAATTTTGGCGTATCCTTGGCTTGGAATGCTGCTATATCAGTATTATACATTTTATACATCAGTGATTGCTACCTGACACTGCACACATTTTATTATTTTTACACGTCTATTATACATTTTAAGTGGACTTCTGGTCCATGTCCAATGCTGAAATATAAGCCCACGAGGCAGACACATTGTGCCCAAAACAAGATGGAGCATCAAATGGGCACGTGATCAATGTTTGTTGAATGCATGTTGTATGAGTACGTCACCATTAGCACAGTAAGCAAATCCACAGGAACGAACACAGAGCCCATTTTAAAACTGCTCTTATTTGCTTAAAAAAACACATAAGCGGCTTGTGGTGCAAGAGAATCTGGGAAATGTAGTTTTTAACTTCTCACCCTGCAGCAATGAAGGTCGCACTAGAAAGAGAGGAAAACTCACGCTGAGTGCCTTCAAAGCACAGGCTTATTTTCCCCGATGAAAAGTTAAAAACCTCAGTGGAAGCTTTGAAATTCAAAGTCTTTTATAAAATCGAATAGATATTGTCATAGAATTCTTTTATTCTTTCGTAATGTTGACCTGCATCTGCAGAGTGACCTGTTCGCTACCTAATAATGACCCCGAGATGTCTGTTAGAATAAAGTGGGCAAATGTAGTAGGTGTTGAGCCTCTCTATACACAAAAGACTCCATGCTAATGGAGAGAGAGAGAATGGATATGAGGATGAGAATATGCCTGCTGCTCTGAGCTGGTTGGGACACAGAGAGTAGGTTTGACATTCTGGTCAGACTGGGTTGACACCACTTGTTGTAACTCAAGCTCCGTGCCAACATCTTAAAGGATGGACATAATACTTCAGATAGAAAATCTTAAGGGTTGGCTGTCTGCACAAGGAACTTGGGACAGCACGTGGCAAGTGTTGAATAAATGACAAGGGGTTAAGACAAGATGCCAGGTCTGCCCTCACGTATGTTTTTATTGGGCTCAAGTTAATTTTTTTAGTGTCAACCTTCTACACTCAGGATATTTCTTTGACTTAAGGAGTTAGCAAGTCCAAAGACACTGGGTCCCTGTGTCCAGTTCCACTTTGTTGGACTTTGGAGACGGTCATACGCTATCCTTAAATACTGTGCTGGCCAGACTGGCATCTCCCTTCTGCAAAACCCGTTCTAACTCTGTAGGTGTTTGTTTTCAATGCCTTAGAGACTGCAGGGCCCCAAGGCCACGACCAAAGAGGGGGCGCATGTCCAGATGGGAGCTCTTTCTTGACCACCCAGGACTCCTTGCCTGTTGGAGAGGCAGGGGTGTGGGGGACTGAGCGTGTCAAAGCCATTCTGACTACCGGCCCCTGTGACTTCTGTTCATTTTACTCTCCCATAAACTCCAGAATGAGGATTATCTGAATTTTTAATGTAATGTTGGTGCTTGTCCAGCTAAGAGCGAGACCAGTTTCTTCTCACAGCGTCGGACAGCGCTCCGGGTAGACGCTGGAGTCAGGGGCGAAAGAGGGGGCGCGGCCCTGCACGCACTTGCCGATATAACCGCCCACGTTGAAAACCAGGTGCGACAAGTTACTAAAAGCTCTATAATCAAGCCCTGGCCAGGTGGCTCCGTCGGTTGCAGCGCTGTCCGGTACACCGAAAGGTGGCCATTCAATTCCTGGTCAGGGCACATGCCCAGATTGCACGCTCAGTCCCTGGTTGCAGCATGGCAGGCGGCCACGGGTGGATGTTTCTCTCTCCCTGTCCTTCTCCCTCTTCCTCCGCCCATGTGCTCAGTGGTTAGCATCGGGCCCCAGCACCTAAGGGTGGCAGGTTTGATTCCCAGTTAAGGACATGCACCTGGGTGGCAGGTACAATCCCCACCCCGCCCTGACCGAGGCACGTGCGGGAGGCAACCAATGGATGTGTCTCTCTCACACCTGTTTCTCTCTCTCTCTCTCTCTCTCTCTCTCTCTCTCTCAATCTCCCCCTCCCTCCTTCCCTGTATTCCTCCCTCCCACACTCTCTAATAATCAATGGTAAAAATATCCTTGGGTGAGGATTGACCAAACAAAACACAAAGTAATGCCGGTGGTGAGACGGCTCCATTGATCCGAAGTGAGAAGTCGCAGGCGGCAGGGAGGTGACCGTGTGCCGTGGACGTCATCCCTCGTTGTCAAAACCTCCCCCTTTCGCTCCCCTTGGCATGGCTTCCTGTGGGCTTGCAAGAAAAATGAGTTCAAATCAGGCTGTTGGGGCTTTTGTTCTTTCTTCGGTCGGTGAGGGAAGACATACTATAAATAAACACGAGCATAGCAATTATTTTGCATTTGCTTCTTTCAAGGGAATTCTGAGGAAAGACGAGAATCTGGGACTGCCACCCCGGACAATGGTGTGCGGGTGAAAAGAAGGGATGTGTCTTGCTGTCCCTAGCTTCCTGCCCACCTCCACCCGCTCCCCTCCTCACTGATCCCACGTCTACTCATTTCCACGTCTTTGCAGAGAAACTCATCCTACTAAAGGCAGAAGGAAAGAAAATGTCAAATTTCTCCAGGAAAATGTTCCCTCTCTAAAGCAGAGGCCAGCAAACCCTTTTTCCTTAGAAGGGCCCCACATAAAGTATTTGCAGGCTTCACCATCCCTTTGCAACTACTAACGTCTGCCCTCGTAGCCCTCAAAAGCAGCCAGCGACCGTACGCCAACAGATGAGTGTGACTATGTTTAAAACAGAAACAAAACCTGCCAAAAAACCGGCCGTGGGCCACAGTTTGCCTTCTTCCCCTGTTCTAGAAGGAACCGGCTCCAGGGCATGAAAAACAAGCAAACAAGCAGGGAAGCCCTGGACCGCCAGTAAACAGGCAGGAAGCAAGACTGCTTATTTTTTTGGCAAGAAGGAAAGGGACTCCTCAGCTTCGGAAGTAAGTGCCTGTGCTTTCTTGTGGGTGTCATTTCAACGGGGGAATTTCTCTCTGGATCCCCACGGGACTCTCCCTGGAATGGAAACTTCAAAGACAGGTGGAATGTTGCATCTGCTCCGAAAGGAAAGCAAAATGTTTACATTGGATTCCGCCCTTCCTCTTTTAGACATAAGCTTTACGTCCAAAGGTGCCAGCAGTTGTATTCGGTTGCCACAGCGATGGTGTTCTTGCTGGGCACCAGCTGTCTGGAAAACACGGCAACTCGTGGGCTCAGCCCTGCACCTGTTGCGAAGTCGGCCCGGGCCGCGGCCACGTTTACAAAGCTAAGTTTAGACTGTGAGCAAAGGGAGCGCAGGAATCCGTCGTGTCCTCTGGGACGTGCCCCTTGGATCGCGATCTGTTTACAGAAATAGTCTCCAAGGGCTGTTCTCCTTGGCAAAAGAAAAGTTACACACACACTTCTCTTTTATCCTTAAAAGACACTCCAAAGTAGTACTTTTTAATATTGGGGGATCCGGAATTACTTCAAGTATTTGATGAAAGCGATATACTATACCAGTGAAAAACAAATACACATGTTTATATATTTTTAAAAAGCTTAACCCCCCCCCCCTTCGAAACACACCCCTAGGCCTAACCCCACATCTCAGCATCAGAAACTCCTGCCTCAGAGAGACTATGAGTTTGCTTAGCATCAGGTAAGAACACAGCAAAGGTCTAAGCCAACCCACTTTTCCCAGGAGCCCCAGGACCCCTGCTCCGGACGCAGCATGCCAGAGCTCTGCCCACCTGGATGGGCCACGGAACCACAGCCCTGTGGGTCAGCGCTTTCTGGGCCAGGCCACACTCTGACTCAACCTCCCTGCCCTCGATGTTCTTCAAGAGCATCCTGGGACTCTCTCTCTCAAAGACGACGATCCATGGACTCCTCCCAGGGAGGACGATACAGAGTAGCTGCCTCCTTTTGTGGAGTAACTTGAGAAGAGTTGAGATGGTTTCCTTCTCTCCAAAAAGCTACATTAAAAATTCCTTATTTCAGCTTAATCCATTTTATCAATACCAGAGGTACAGGTGACATGTTTACATCTTAGTTGTCATTTGAATGTTGCCTGAGTTTGGTTGATATCAAAAAAGAATGAGGTTCAGTGTTTAATTTTTAGATAAAGCCTATATAAAGAAAGGGACATAGACAGGATCTCTTCTATCGTCTAGGTGACCATGGACCAAAACTAAAAATAGTTAACATTTCTTGAGCTGGGCACTTTATACCATGCTCTCACCGCATGAGATGACTTAGTCCTTCTGCCGGTCCTATCCAGCAGGCACTGCCACTGTCCCTGTTGCATGGACAAGGAGATGGGGGCTTAGAGACAGGAAGGGGCATTCTTTGTATCACACAGCTGGGAGGAGAGCACTGGAGATTCGAGCCCAGCTTCTCTGACACCAGGGTACAAAGACTTGAAAAGTAGCATGCACTTCTAAGTCTAAATTCTGTTCAAGCCTCCACAAATAATGAGAGGTCACTCAAGTCTGCTGGAGTTCAGCTCTAAAATTAAAAGTTGGTATATACACACACACAATGGAATATTATGCGGTAATAAAAAAGAATGCAATCTTGCCATTTGTAACAATATGGATGGATCTAGAGGGTGTTATGCTAAGTGAAATAAGTCCAACAGAGAAAAACAAACACCATATGGTTTCATTTACATGTGGAATATTAAAAAACAAAACAAATAAACAAACAAAAACAGACTCAGAAACAGAGAACAAAGGGATGGTTACCAGAAGGGAGGGGGTGGGGAAACAGATAAAAATGGGAAGAGGAACATAGTTAATAATACTGTGATAAATGTACACAGTGACAGATGATTAGTAAAATTAGTGGGGTGATCACATTAGAAGGTATAAACATGTCAAATCATTATATTATACACCTGCAACAAACATAACCAATAGAAGATCATATACCAACTACACTGAAATAAAAAAATAAGAAGTTGGGAGTAGATAACCTTAAATATACTTATCAACTAACTCATTTTATAAAGCATAACTTTGATTATCTTTAATAGCACTATTGCCTTGCTTTCCTTTTATGTTATTGTACATTTCAATAATTCACAAGTAAAA
Source organism: Molossus molossus (assembly GCF_014108415.1). Taxonomy (NCBI): domain Eukaryota; kingdom Metazoa; phylum Chordata; class Mammalia; order Chiroptera; family Molossidae; genus Molossus; species Molossus molossus. Next base: position 18,050,076 of record NW_023425377.1, read on the forward strand.
ACCAACAAAGAAAAAATCCAGCCTAAAAAAACAGAATGCTAATCTGAACTTTCAAATTTGCTTCGGTCAAATTTTGCAGATCTGAATTTTATCACATGCTGTTAAGTTTCCTCAGTTTACCGGATGAAGACGACGTCTACCAGTGGACCTAACCCTTTAGTAGTTCTATTCTTGCAGAGGTTTAGGTCAACTATTGTCTCTGGAGCTAGTTTCAACAGGTTGGAGAAGGCAGAGGGAAAGAGGCTTGAGGATACTCAGCATCGCTACACAGGGCGCCCCTCTTCATGCCAGGGAGGGGGGATCAGAGCCTCACGCTGGACTCTGAGAACCTGCTGGTAAACCTGACATGTGGTGGCTCTGAAGAATTAAGTACAGAGGTCCGTCCATTTGCTAGTGAGTCGTTTCTCTTGGTTTGTCCTTTGCTGGCAAATAATTTGACATTTTTCTTCCGATAATTAGGATGCGGTGAAAGCTACAGAGCTACAATTTTGAAACATATAATAAGGAAGAAAACATATGATGAAGGGATTTTAAGAGAAGGCGTGAGGTGGGAAGAACAGTGAGAATTCCGCAACTTCAATAATAAAAAGACTTCCATGAATGGACAAACGTGCCGTTATTAAGGCAATCATCATTTACCATGTAACTAACCAAGTGCCAAGTTACCTGTTCCCCAGTTTGCTCTGAACAATAAATCAGTGGGATTTACCATTCCCACCTTCCTTATGAGCAACCGGAGGTCCAGGGCTGACTTGCCAAAGGTTGCACAGAAAGTAACAGAGCTGGGCAGAGAATACGATTAATATTTTCAATAACATTTTAAAATGTCAAAGAGCTATGGTATGCAGTGTTTCATGAAACAACATTTCATGGCTTATATTGCCTATTAGAACGTTCTGCACAGGTCCAGAACACTTCTGACCCCACCACTGGGGCCCTGCCATTTGATTCTGAGGATGTTTTGACTCCAGGTTTATGAAAACATGATTAGCATTATACCAACATAAATGAATATTCTATTGACAAAGTGTTTTGGAGGGAACTACATTAAGCCGATTTAATGTGTTGACCAATATTCCACACCGCACTATAAAATAGTTATTGTTTTCCTGGTTTATTTTATTTTGTTATAAGTATTTTCACCAGGATCAAGCTATGTCTGTGTAAACTTCATGGATGATTTTTTAATTAAACGTTTTGACCATAGCAAACATTAACTTCGAGTTTTCTTTGGGTTCCAATATTTCTCTCAAGTATAATATATTAGGTGAGAATTCTGCAGATCTAAATGTTATCATATGCCAGGTAGTCTTGGTCAGTTTTACTTCCTGATAACTGTATTTATCAATGATACTCATAATTTGTTAGACAAATGTCTGAGAGTTTGGTTTTATGTACTAGCTGATTTATAAGAAAATTACAAGCAATCACCCTTGGACATTCCAGGGTTTCTCTACTGTCAAGACCTATCTATTGGGTCACTTGTCCTGCTCCACTGTCTACTTCTGAGACCGTCATGCCTGTGTAGCTGGTGATTTGTGAAGCAAGAAAAAATGTTGGGGTAAAAATAGGAAGGTCACTTCTATTGTCTTTGAGAAATACAAATATGTTATTATTAGTAATAAAATATCTTAATTAAAAAATATGTTTTCATTGTTTAGTTAGAGAGAGAGAGTGGGAGAGAGAGAAACATCCATTGGCTGCCTCCTGCACGCCCCCTACTGGGGACTGACCCTGCTACCTGACCTCTAGTCCCTGGGACAACGCTCAATCCACTGGGCCACAGCGGCCAGGTTAATTTTCTTAATTTTAATGAAGGGGAGAAAGAAAAAAATTTAATTGCCTGGAAAATTTTTCACTAGGGAGCAAGCTCAAATACCAGTTGGGTTCAAAGAGTCAACAGGTGCCCCGAAGAAGCAATCAGACATTTCCTCTTTCAGGCCTGCGTAAACCGTTTCTATGTTCCTGGCAGAACGTGTGAACAGGACCAATTATATTTCATGCAGTCAGCTTCTCAAAACACCTGCAAACCCACCCTCCCTAATTTAGTGATCAGGAAGCAAAATTTCTTACGATTCCTTCACATCGGTCACTAATACCGTGCCTTGATTTCATGTTGGAACTTCTTTTGTTTATTCGTCCTCCACAAAGACTAAGAGAGTAGAGCACCGATATCTGCAGTATGAGCTTTAGAATCAGATCAACCCATCTTTTCAAAGAAAGCAAAAAAACCGAGTCATTAATGAATGAGGGCTGAGGCTGGAATGCAGAGATCGGCGCAACGTTCTCGCGTCTATCTATCTTCTCTGATAGAGTAGAAAGTTGGTCAGGCAGGAGAAAGCTCATGGGTTCCAGTGCTCTGCTGCCCCAGCACTGTAGTTACTGGAATGCTCACTTCTCCCCACTCGTCTAACTCCTCCAATAATGGCAGTGACCGGACATGTTAGAACAAGTGACCTCCATTCAAACATTCTCTGTCCCTCCTAGAGCTCTCCAGCTGCAGGTTCACACAGGAAATGTATTCACTCATGCATTACCAAACATTTATTCGATGTCACTAGATTCCAGGCACTGTTCTAAATGCAGGGGAAATGAACAAAACTGACAAAATGCGCTGCTTTGTGGAGTGTAGATTTCAGAAGACCGGACTGCTCTCTGTGCTTGGATAAATGCTCAGTCTGGGGTTCCCAAACCTAGCCTCTGTATCTGTGGAAACGTTCCCATGATCCCTGGTTGACACTTGCTATACATTTTATGTCTTATCTAGTAAATCTCACAGCAGCTCTGTGAGTTGGACATGATGAATTGGCCCATTTTTCCAAAGAGGAAAGGGAATGCTTAAAAGAGAGAATAATCTGTTCAAGGTCTCAGGAGATTGGGAGTGATAACACTGGAATTTAAACCTTCAGAGTATCCACTTCCAGAGACTTTGATAATAATGGCAGCTACATTCTGAGATCTCCATGAAAACTTTGTAGATACTCCCTCCCAGCAAATGCAATTTCTACACTTTCCAGAGAATTTGCTGATGCTAACAGACAATTTAATCCCATGGAGGTGGTCTGGCTTTTCTCTCTGGTGGTTTTAAAGATGTTTTCCTTATGGCCAAAAATGTGGAAATTATCAAACAGGAACTTTTAAATTAGTATGTTCAAATTATCAAAAGATATGATGAAAAAATGAACATCTGAAGAGAGGAGAAATTTAAGTACAGAAATGCAAACAATGAAATAGTCTACTGAGGATGTTAGAGATTGAAAGAGATGCATATAAAAATAAAGAATAAAGGTAAGACATAGGAATTGCCATCAATTCAATGAGAACATTTTTTCCTCTATTTCTAGGACAGTTGAATAGCCATAAAAAAATAAACTTTTTTATTCTCCATACACAAAAATTAATTTGATATCAACCAATAATATAAAGATTAAATCCAGAACAATAAAGCTTTTAGAAGAAAATAAAGAATAGTAGCTTTGCAATGTCTGGGCAGGCAAACATACCATTAAAAAAAAAAAAAAAAAAAAAAAAGAATGATAAAGTAGACTTATTCAAATTTAAAATTGTTTCTCATCATAAAAAGAAACATTAAGAAAATAAATAGACAAGCTACAGAATAGAAAACAATTATAAGATATATCCAATAAAAAATTTGTGTACAGAATAGACACAGAACTCCACAAAACAGTAAAATGATAAATAATCCAATAAAACAAGGGCAAAAACTCAAGTGCACGAATCACAAGAGGTGTAGGAATGGCCATTTGAGGCATGAAAAGATGCTCAGCATCATCAGCCATCAGGGAAAAGCAAATTGAAACTACAATAAGATATGACTTCACACCACTAGAATGGTAACTTTTAAAAAAAATTTAAAACAGCAAATGTTGGAGAACCTGTAGAGAAACCGACATGTTTATACATTGCTGGTAAGAATGCAAAATGCTAGGGAACACACTGAAGACTCATTTGTCAGTTTCTTCTAAGACTATGGTTCCCAAATGAACGCCTTTATCTCTTTTAATTATTAAGGAGCCTGAGGAGCTTTTGTTTATATGGTAATTATCTCTCAATATTTAACACATCAGAAATTAAAATTGAGGGAAAAATTAAATATTTTCTTATTCATTCACTTTAAAATAACAATATAATATTTTAATGAGAAACAACATTTGCCAAAAGAAAAAAATGAGTAAGAGGGCAACTGCTTTCCATTATTATAAGTCTCCTTAAAATCTGGCTTTAAAAGAGCTAGATTCTTACATCTTCCTTGGCATCAAGCCTCTTAATATTGTTTAGGTTGAAGTAGATGAAAAAATTCTTGTGTTACAGAGATGAGGAGTTGGAAAAGCAAGAAATATTTTAATAGCCTTTTCCAGGTAATTATGGATCTTTTTGTTGATACTAACCCAACACTCAGTGGTAGATTCTCAAAAGTTAGTTTCAATGTAGAATCAAATCATATCAGTAAACATTTTGTACTGAATTATATTAAAATCCATTGGCCCATCTTGTACTATCAATAGGTCTCCACCCTACGCATGATTTTTATAATACTAGGCAGATATCACTTGCAAAACTCTGAGTTATGTAGATCAGCCAAATGTTGATTCATTTCATTATGTAATCTTTTGTTATCACATCTGTGAATATCATCAGCAATGCAGACAAGAGCATCAATACTGAAAAGCTGTTAAGCTTGTGGTAGCTAATGCATGCTTTCTGAAATTCTAACTTCAGCTTCAAAGTTCAAATGTTATCATTGACAACAGATACAGTGAGTTATTTTCCTTGAAGTGACAGGCTCACTTTGTCCATTTACAAGAAAGTATCTGGCAAATGTACAAGTCTGAACGATCACCTTGTCAGTAAGAAATAGTGCTCCAGCCCTGGCCAGTGTGGCTCAGTGGTATGGCGTCGACCCAAGCACCAAAGGGTTATGGGTTCGATTCCTGGTCAAGGGCACGTACCTGGGTTGCAGGTTTGATCTCCACCCTGGTCAGGGTGCATGCGGAAGGCAACTGATCAACGTGTCTCTGTCACATCAAAGTTCAACTCTCTGTCTCTCCCTTCCTCTCTCTCTCTGCCCCCTCCATCCCCCCTCTAAAAATCAATGGAAAAAAATATCCTTGGGTTAGGATTAAAAATCAATAAATGAATAAATAAATAAATGAATAAATAAATAAATAAATAAACAAACAAATAAATGGTGTTCCATGCAAAAAGCAGCTACTTCAGCTTGTAACTCAAACAATCACACAACAGTTTTTCCTGGAGACAAGCATCATTGTCAGTATTCAGAAATGCCCTTGTGTACCTCTCACTTCATCATACAGATTATTGGAAAAATGAGTACTCAAGAGTCAACATTTAACAAAATTAATAATTTTTACGGATTCATCATGGACACCCTTAATTGAAAAGGGTGCCCTGAAGGTGTGGGGTAGAGAATGATGCAGTAGTGCCATGACTTCTTGTGATGCTTCTTTCATTTTTTACCCAACGTTGCTTTTGCACCATTACTGTAAATGTCATCTCAGTGAAAAAGGCAAATACCATGTTAGTTATCAGGAAATTGGTTTTGACCTCGTAAAACCTTCACATGGTCTTAAGGTTCCCAGGGGTTTATGGACCACATTCTGAGAAACACTGTTTAAAGTTTAAACATATATCTATCCTATGACCCAGAAACTTCATTTCTACATATTTACATGAAAGAATTAAAAATGTATGTTGACCAAAATACTATCAAAGAAATTTATACAACCTCATTCAAAATTGCTTAGAACTGGAAACAAACCAAATATCTATCAACAAGACAGAGGATAAAAAAAAGTTGTCATATCTATTTAGAATGAAATGATATTACCCAATAAAGAAAAAACTGATTGATGCAACAACTGATTATTTTTGTCTAAAACAGTGTGTTAAGTGAGAGAAGCAATACATAAATGAAAATATACTGTCTGGTTTCATTTATGTAAAATTTGAATAGAGGGAAAATTGATCTATGATGATGGAAACCATAGCATCTGTGGACTGGAAAGGGTCTGAAGGGAAATTTCTGGGGAGAAAGAAATGTTCAAATCTCATTTGGGTATATACAATACTCAAGCCTTAATGAATCAAATGTTTAAGATTTGTACATTTTACTATATATTGGTTACATCTCAGTGGGACAAAAATAAAATAACAGTTTTACTCTTAAAATAAAAAAGAGTTTAGACTCCTTGAGTTTTTAGGTTATGCCTTCTAAACTAGTAGAACATAGAACTGGACAATGGGCAGTCAATCAACACTTCATGAATGAATACATTCACACAAAAATTCAAAAATTGAATGCAATGTAGATATCGTGTGAGTAAAATTAACATGCCCTGTATATTAGAGGTATTTTCATTACTTCATAAATTCACGTTTGTGCAAAAACAAATACTTATTAGTAAAGTCTTAACATTACTGAAGTGTTCAACTTACAAATTTAGAAAAATAACAATATGAAACAAGAAAACAGAGGTAACAAATATTAGATATTAATAAAATAGAATACACTATAAAAGATCAATAATGCCAAAAGTCGGTCCTTTAAAAAAAAAAAAACTAACAAGAGAAAAAAAACCTCTGGCAAGATGAGAGAAAACATAAGAACTATTATGAATGAAAACAGGACATAATGACAGAAAAAGTAGGCCTTTAAAAGCAGCAGAGACTACTGTTAATACCTAAATGCCAACAATTTTGAAAACCCAAATGAAATACCTAGAAAAATAGCTTACCAAAACTGACTCAGGAACCCAACCCCTTCAACCAAAACAAATAAGCAGACAGTTGATTTCATAGATGAGTGCAGCCGAGATTTCAAAAACAGATCCAAATTTCATGCACATTTTTCCAAGTAGCAGAAAAGGACGTACAGGTCAGCATGAGCCTGGCACCAAATCCAGAAAAGCATTTGAGAAAGAAAAACGAGGAGTCCATTATACTAATGAACACAAATTTTTAAATTTCTTTAAAACACAAAAGTGAACCCAGAAGTATAATGTATATAAATAAAGGAGTCTATTAGACTAGTTACATATAATATTTATATACTATATTAAATATATTATAATAAAATAGTATAATAGATATATTATAATAACCATAATAAAATTGGGCTTATCTCAATTATGCAAGAATGGCTCATTACAAGAAAATTTGTAAATGCTTCTCACAGCAATATGAGTTAAAGAAAAAAATTCATCTGATTTTCTCAACTGAAAAGAAAAAAAAAAAAACTAACAGAATTTAAAACCTATTTAGGAAAAAATATATTCAGTGTCCTATTTAATTAAGAAAAAAAGGTCCTTAACCTTATAAACACTATCTATTGGAAAACTAACCACAGCAAACATCATCATAGATGCTGAAATCTTTGAAGCAGTTCCTTTAAAACTGAGAATCAGGCGTGAGTGTCAATCATCACTGTATTATTTCAACAATCATATTGGTCTCCTAGCCATTAAAACAGAAGTAGATATGAAAGAAACAGACAGGAATATTAAAACTGACATTATTTGCAGATGATACAATAGTTTACATGGACCTCTCTTCCCCAAAATATATAAACAATACATTAAAAATGACAGAAGAGATTAACGAGATGGCTTATGATTTTCCTCACTCGCAGTGATTTCCATGGTATGGCTATATTCAGCTTGATCGTTCAAATCGAGTTTAGATTATCTTGGAGTTAGGGAAAACTCTGGCAGTCTCTTAAATAAGCTGTCCAAGTGTCAAAGATAATTATTGCAGAACTGTATTTAGAACACCGCACTGAATGGGACCTTCAGCTAGAGGACAGTTAAATTATGTCATTTTCCCTCGTTTAACTGAGGTGAACTGACTTTAATTTTGGTTCCTGTTACCTGAGGTACCTAACTAGTAGAACACAGCAAGACGTGTTTCTGATGAACTGATTTCCTAGGTGCTACACATTACAGGTGCTCAAAATAAGTATTTTGAATGACGGGAAGTTACACAGTAACGCGAAGCCCCCTCCCGACAACCTAAAGGCAACGGGGTCAATCGCAAGAGAGCGGAGATGGGCTCATAATACACTTCTCATCTTGGTGATTTTTTTCCTTAGTCTTGAATTCTCACCCCAGCTAAAGAATATCCATGTTTGGGAACTGATTTGGGCACAGTCCCTTTCTTGAGATTATAGAAATGGCATTGAAAATGCTAGTATGTTTCTCCCATCATCTGAATAGACAGCACATGACTGCGAGAGCTATGGGGTGCCCCACGGGGTGGGTCACGGTCTGCAAAGAGATGGAGAAGATGGACCATATGCTCAGAGGAAAATCTAGAGAAGAAAGGAAATCAGGCCCAGAGAGACAGAGAACCCAAGTCACCTGGGTTGTGTCCCCTTTCCTGGTCCCGGCCTCAGTTCTCCACGCCACACAACTCTGCTTCCTGACAGCCAACCTTGTCTCCCTGTGACAAACACTCATTTCAGCACGCACATCCTTAGCAATTCAAGTCCGCTTGTCAGCACAGAGCCTTGACGAAGACATACGTGGAAAAATAAGGCCTTAATGCATTTATAAAGATATTCTATTTTAAAAAGCGTATTAGTGATGTGGACCGATGCTTCTAAATAGCAGCACTTTGTAAGGTGGCCTTTTGCGTCTTGTGTCCAACTAGGGCCCAAGGACTCCAAGGTCACCCCGCAGCACACTGGAGAGCAGGCAAAGCCACAGGAGACACACGCCGCTTCTGCCTGCAGTTCAAATCTACTCCATATTATGTAATTTAAAATACTTTAAAAAAATTAAACTAAGACTTTGCATGCATATTTAAGATAAAATATCAGACTTCAAAGAAATTTCCTGCTTGCTGGCAGACTGCTTGAGGCTAAGCTGGAGGCTAAGTTCTAGCCTCCTGGGGTCCCCCACTGCTTTCCCCAGCCCTTAGGGGTTCTTTAGAAGGAAAGGTTTGAACAATACTCATGCATGATAACACCAGTAACAGAACAGTTCAAAAGGCAATTCCATTTGCCAGCACGTATGATTTAGTCTCAGATCATCCTCACAATTCAGCCTCTCATTTTCCTCTTCCTCCTCTTCTTCTTCTCCTCCTTCTTCTTATTTTTTTATCCTCACCCAAGGACATTTTTTTCCATTTTTTGTTCATATAGAGAGGGAGGGAGAGAGAGGAAGAGAGAGAGAGAGAAACATCGACGTGAAGGGGACACATCGAGTGGCTGCCACCTGCACAACCAACCAGGGCTGGGGACAAACTGCAACTGAGGTACACGCCCTTAGCGGAAACCAAACCTGGGCCTCTCTGGACTGCAGGCCGACACTCTAACCGCTGAGCCAAACCAGCCAGGGCACTTCTTATTATTATTAAAGAAAAAGGACAAACAAACCATCTGGAGGTCCATGATAGCTTTTGTGCAACATTCTACATTAGTTGGTCCACTCCCACTCCACATTTTACTGGATCCAAAATACGAATATCAAAATGAATATAATAGTAATGGATGTAAACAAGTCAAACTAGAATTTTGAAGTCTAAAAACAAGGTCATTAATGTTGTTTCTAAACTTAAGGGCATTTTCCAAAGATTTTACTTACAGGGGAGGTTAAATAAACTATGGTTTAAAAGAATAAGGTAAATATATATACACACACATACATACATACATACACACATACATACATATATGTGTGTGTGTATATATATATATATATATATGTATATATATATTTTTTTTTTTTTTGATCCTCACCCGAGGACATTTTTGCATTTATCTTCAGATAGAGCGGAGGGAGAGAGGGAGGAAGAGAGCGAAACCAACATCGACGTGAGAGAGACACATCGAGTAGTCACCACCCACACAACCCCAACTGGGGCCAGGGACAAACTACAACCGAGATATGTGCCCTTACCAGGAACTGAACCCAGGACTCTCTGGTCCGCGGGCCGATGCTCTAACCACTGAGCCAAACCGGCCAGGGCAGAATAAGGTAAATATTAACGGTATAAGTCCAAAACAGAGTGTTGAATTTAAAAAATGAGAAAGAAAAGTCACAGTATAAGTCATGTACAATGAATCTTAAAACAATACAAAACACTAAGTAATTCTCTATTATTTTCCACAACTATTTACTTATGAGTGTCAAATCCATAGCAAAACGTCTGGAAGGATCCACGCTAAGCTAGTAACAGTAGTTACCTTTGAGAGAATAAGTCTGGGGGGGGGGGAATCAGAGGATCTATGAACATCTTAGTCATATTCTTTTGCAGGCAAACATGGTTTTTCCTTATAAAAGCAATTATTGTTCAATCACAATATTTTTAGTCTGCTTTGAGCAAGGGGAGAGGGGGAAAGTTGGGGAGGGGGCGGGCACGAGAAAGGGAAATCTGTAATGTTGCTGTCTATAACGCACAAGTAAAAGAATATACAAAGACGTGTGATGCTTGGTTGCTTTTCAAAAAAACATAGAGATCCTTTAATGATTTGCTTTTCTAATTTCTACTAAAAGTTTATTAATGTAAAATGTGTTTATATTTTAATAACGTTTTTAACCTACGTTTCCTAAGATGAGAGTAATTTGGGAAACCATAAAATTGAGCTAAATTCAATAAACTAAAGGAAAAGATATCATTAAACTCTCTCCAGAGCAATGCCTGTTTTCAAGCTCTTGGTTAAATGTCTATAAAAAGACCAATAAGATACTTAGTTGTCTCTTTATTACCATTACTTCACTGTTGATTTACTTGGTAATTTCAGACATACTTTATTTTCAGTCTGGATTCATTTTCTGTTGGCATTGACTCCGAACAAAAGAGTTTTAAAGTTCCCTGATCACTAACTCCCAACCTCGAGTTCTGTCTCAAACAGTTCATAATCTGCAAACAAACACGAAAACATACTACCCAAGTCTTCCTTAAACAGATTTCTGGATTGTGTTAGAGAATCGAAGAGTTGGTGAATTTTACAGACAAAATGAACACTGGTTTACTTCTTATTCTTCTTTATTTATCTTATCGATCTTTTTATTCCCAGAGGAAACTAAGAGTCTTGTTCAGCACCTCCCAGCTCATTGTAATGCAGGGTCTGGACACCAGTTCCCAATCTCGGGTGTTTTTCTATGCTCCCCTGCCTCCGGGTAGAGCAAACTAGTTGGGGTTTTATACATTGGATTTTGACATCTGTAAGCTTAAGCCTCATTAATTTCCTCAGAGGTCCTCATGGGTTTCACACCTTTTCCATACTGATCATTTGAAGAATAGCTATCACTTCTCCCTTGTAGAAACACCAAATTTCATCTTTAGAAACGCACCTCACTATCTCTGGGAAGCAGCAGTAGTGACAGAGGTAGTCTTCGATGTTTCTTTCTAAATTCTGCCTGACTTCCTAGTAAATACCCAAGAAGAAATCAGAATTGACAGTGTTGATTTTCATGGACGTAGAAGAATATCGAACCGGGAGGATGAATCAAAGTTTCAACATTCATCACAGATATAAAATTCTAGGAGCGCCTAGAGACAGCCACATCACACAAAACAATTCTTAATCTTACCATTTTTTTAAATATGTACAATATAGAGGCAAATAATTTAAAACCTGTATGGGCACTGGGACAGGGAATTTTTCTTACCAAATAGTCAGATTTTTCAAAGATATCTTTGTTACACAATTCCTTATTAAAATAGTTCATATCTTTTTATCTTTCTCTGATTAAATGAGAAGTAATATGCTCTTTACAAAATTTGGGGAAATGTAGCACATATATATGTTTGTGTGTGTGTGTACATATATGTACGTATGTACACACACAACTGATATGTGTTCTTTATATGTACTAGGCACCAAGAGAATGCACATATACTATCTACTTTGTTAGGCATAGTAACCTTATTGATTCCTGCAGAACTGCACACAGGCTGAAAGGGGAATGACCTTGTGGAAGGTCACAGAGCTGAGAAGCAGAGACATCAGGATTTGAATTCATGTCTTCTAATCTCAGATCTAAAGCTTTTTGCCTTGTACCATCTATTTGTCTTGGAACTTGTAAGTTCCAGAACATGGAACAAATCAAAGGTTCTAGAAATTTGCACAACACCGACTGCAAACTCAGGATGATAACTGCACTCCAGTTCGGCATCTGCTCCCATCAACACTGTCATTTACTTGTTGTGAATCTAACATATGTTTCAGTCCTCACCTGACTTGACCTCTTCTCAGTAGTGTTGATGCTTCTCTCCTACCCTCCTCTCCTAATTGAAACACTCTCATCTTCCTTCCTGTTTCCATGACACCTCATTGCTGTTCAGTTTCTACTTCTTCGTCTGATGCTAATGCTCCTGGAGGCCGAGTCCTGGCATTTCTTCTCTTGTCACTCCATCCTTGACCATTCATACCCAAAGCTCTAATTTCTGCCCACCCACATCCAGGAGCTCTTAAACTCCAACATACATACTGAAGACATCATTAGATTTTCAATTCAGTGCCTCAAAGGTACCCCAGAATTCAGTAAGTCTCAAAAGAAAAGAAAAAAAAAAAGTGGTCTCCCTTCTCCAAACCCAGCTTCCTTCCAGGCTTAAGGAATTTGGTGAGCAGCAACGTCATCCTGTTTAGTTATACAAGAAGCCTGGAAACACCTTGAACACCAGCTTGACAAACCCCCAGCCCTAATATCCTAACCCTAACAAAACCCACCAAAAATGCATCTCTCCTTCTCCATTGCTACTTTCCTAGTCAAATCCATCTTCATTTCTTGCCCAGGGACTTTGATTGATTCCAACTGATCTCCCAACAACATCCCAATTCATTTTCCACACAGTAAGCACTCATCTTTTCGATTTCAGTGGCTTGCTCTTATCTTAGGTCCTAAATCCTTATTAGTGTTCTACAAAGCTCAGCATGAACTAGCTTCTACTGGCCTGTCGAGGTTCCTCTTGTTCTTCTCTCCTCTTGCTCTGTGTGCCACTTGGTCTGGGTTTCAATTTCTAGAAGCTCTGTTTCCTTTTGACTGAAGGGCTTTAGCAGATTCTGTTCCCTCTACCTGGAATATCCCATCACACTCACTCTAATTCTCTCTCTCTCTCACACACACACACACACCATGCGACACACTTTATTCTACTTAACTCTTACCCTTTAGAAATTATCTCAAGAGATAAATCAGGGAAGACTTTCCCAATGCCCCCCACCCCCATTCCTGCCTCTGGCAGGTTCATTGGGTATTTACTTCCAGAGACTTATTTCAGTTTGTAATTACAGTTTCATTAGTGTGGCTATTTGTTTAATGTCCGTTCTCTCCGTGAATCAGGGGCTGGACTCCCCGGGGCCTTCTGAAGCATAAGGCATTGTAGATACTCGATACGTATACATGAATGAATCACTTTCTGCTTTAAGAAGGATCCAATATGAGAACCAGAAAGAAAGCGCAGAGCTAAAAATGAAAAGGTTAACTGCTTCCCAAACTATTATTTCAAATAACTAACCTCCCTCAGGGTATATATATATTTTTTTTTATCCTTACCCGAGGACATTTATTGATATTTTTTGTTCAGATAGAGTGGGAGGGGGAAAGAGAGAGAGAGAAACATCGATGTGAAAGGGACACATTGAGTGGTTGCTACCCATACAACCCATCCAGGAAAGTCGGGGACAAACTGCAACCGAGGTACATGCCCTTAGCAGGAACCAAACCCGGGTCTCTCTGAACAGCAGGCTGACGCCCTAACCGCTAAGCCAAACCGGCCAGGGCCCTCTGGGTATTCTTATTGCACTAATACTATCATATCTACCAAGTTGTGTAAGTCAAAAGCCTAAAAATCTTCTTGATTCCTGTCTTTCTCCATATCGGCTGATCATGCTGCACGGATTTCCAACCCCAGCCAGGGTCCCTTCACTTCCCCCGTCTCTAGCATCACTGAAGTCGCTCACGTGAAGGCACCGCATGTTTTGCTGGGATGATTGTGATCATCTCTTGTCTTTCCCCCTTCCCCTTTTTGTTCTCCTAAAATCATTCCCATAGTCAGAATCTAGAATAATTATTGAAAATGAGTAAATCAGATCACTTCGATTTCCTGTTTAAAAATGTTTACTCTTTTTTGTTGTTGTTAATCTTCACCTGAGGATATTTTTTCTACTGATATTTTTAGAGAGAATGGAAGGGAGGGAGGGAGAGAGAGAGAAACATCAATGCAAGACACATTGACTGGTTGCTTCCGACATGACCCCAACCAGGGCCAGGGACCGAACCTGCAACCCAGGTAGGTGCCCTTGAATCAAACCCATGATCCTTCGGTCTGTGGACTGATGTTTGAACTCTTGAGCCAAACTGGCCAGGGCAAAAATCTTTACTGTTTTTTAAAAATCTCTTCCAACACCCTTATTCTCCATCATGTCACTGTTTTAATCCTCTTATCACCATGTGGCATTGCTTGATTAATTCTGTCTGGGTCTGACAAGGACGTGAACTCCACGAGGGTAAGCAACTGCTGTGCGCACCTACCTGGCCAGGCACACAACAGGCGCTGAGAGTACTGTTAACTTACTGATTGCATGGTGACCGTAGGAGTCTGTTTTGTCAAAAGCCTCTTCCAGAATCCTTTTGAAGAGCTTGCTTGCTGAATGAAATCGGGGGCCCCTTTTACCCCAGGTATCTCTCTGAGCTTCTCAAACCAGAGAAAGCTCAAGAAAGAGACAAGAAATGCCTTCCAATGATTTGGTCCCTGCCCCTCCCCGCCCCACCCCCAGAACGCTTATTATATCTTAAATAAAATCTACTTAACAATTCATGACTCTCAGAATCCCTGTGAAAGAGGGCTAATGTGATCCTCTAATTTCTTATTCTGTCCAGTCCTAAGGAGAAGTGCAGCTTACAGGGCAACAGGGTAATGATCTTCATTATCTCTTCCTCTTTTCAACATCGCTCACAAAGTGCTTCTAATGAAAAAGGGTCCACTGCTGCCCCAGGACAGCTCGTGTAAGTGGTGCTTTGTTTGTTTATGCTAATTAAGTAGGTAGCAGACTGGTTACTTAGCAATATTCTTCATTGAGATGCTCTGTGCTGGGAGCTTAATTATATGTTTTAGGCCTAAAGTGGTCATTATTAAGATGTGAGCAGATGACATCCATGGATTGGATGCTATTATTAGTGTTTCTGGGGTCTGGCATGATCAAATCCTTGGGACGTGCAAAGCCTTTTAAGGAAAGATGAGCTAAGTCAAAACGTGGTGTCTTGCTACTGGGCATTAAGAAAGGACGTTTTGTTAAAACAAATTTCTTTTAAATATATTTAAATGGAATATAGTGATACTCCATCCTTTGCCCTTGGGTTTGAAAACCTCTTAGCTGTAACATTTCCCTGTGTATTTATGCATTTAAGTATTTTATTGAATGTATTGGGTGACACTGGTTAACAAAATTATCCAGGTCTCAGGTGTACAATTCTGTAATACATCATCTGTACACTGTATTGTGTGTTCACCACCCCAAGTCAAGTCTCCTTCCATCACCATTTATCCTTGTTTCTATGAAGCGGTTTCCACACTTGTCTTCCGCGGGTATGAATAACAACTTCCTAAATCAATCTGCTCAGCTTACGTGAAAGAACAACTTCATTAAAAATCAAATTTCTCATGGGCTTTAATGGAACTCATCAATATCGTGTGTTGGGGGCGGGGGGGGGGGGGGTGGAGATCTATAATCCTATTTTTTCCCAAACAGAAAACAAACTATCGATTTCTTTTGCAACAGAATTTTACTGTTTTAAGAGTTGTTTTCCCTCTTCAACATCAGTCTCCAGCCATGATCTGTGTGACAGGGATGAAAATGTGCTGATTTTATGCAAGCTGACTAGACAGTACTCCGCGGAAGCAGAACAAACAAATGTAAACAACATAAAATATTTAGATCACAGGAACATTAAGAGCAATTTTGATGATGGGCATAAATTATATTTAGAGGATGGATCATCTATGTAACAGCAAGGAGCTGATACTCTTCCAATGTCCTTAAAGGCAACAGAAATAAACCTCAGTTCAGAATAAAAAGCTAGACTTTAGGCATGCTGGAAAGTCAGCCACCATCACAATGGATCAGATGTTAACATATACAATCTGAATCCTGTCACTGTGGTTGGGTGTGTGGTGTGCATTTTCCCCCAAGCTTAATTGATCACTATCCATTTTGTCTTACATGAACAAAACCTCTAAATATTTAACCTATAGAACATGTGTAGCAACTCTTTTTCTGAAAGCTGATGGAAGACATACATTTGGTTCACTATTGTTATCCACAAAGAGAATGACAGCCAGTTGCTAACAACAAGGGTGAGTGAGGGTAGCTGGGGAGGTATGTCTACACTGGAAGGCTAGTTAAGATAATGAGTACTCCATAAAAAAAGACAAATGCCCTGGCGGGGAGGCATAGTTGGTTGGAGTGTCCACCCTTAACCAAAAGGTTGCAGGTTTGATCCCAGGGGAGGGTGTGTGTAGTAGGCAACTGATTAGTATTTCTGATCCATGATGTTTCGCTCTCTCTCTCTCTTCAAATCAATAAAAAAATATATCAATAATAAAAAAAATAAAAACCATATCCTCAGGTGAGGATTAAAAAAAAAAAAGACATCCAGCACCTTTCATAGTCATCTCTCTGACGTTTACTTCACACTGCTTCCTCTGTTATATTTTCATCAATTTGAACAATTTCCTATTATCATTATCCCTTTAAAATTTGTGAGGATGATATATAAAGGGTAAGTCCAACATTCATTCTTTCTTATTTGAATGGCACCTCAGGGTAATCAAATAGTTTTTCAGAAGAAGCTATTCTTTAGGGAAAAAAACAAACTCCCAGCTAATAAATGAATGAGGAATGACAGAATGTGAAGAATACAATTTTGCATTCCCTATTAAAATATGGATCCAGGCAATAATAATAAGTTGCTTATAAAAGCATAAGATAAAAACCTTATGAGGAGATATATAATGGATGAATTGATAACACAAAACACAATTACTATCTTAACAAAAACACAGATAACCAGACATGTATCCTCTAATGTAGAGCAACAAGAAATATATGAACCACCTTCAAAATAAGAAAACATCTTGAACCTCATCTGATAAAGCCTCTAGTTTAAGGGGCAGTTTATAGGAGGATCAGGGGATAACCAAGCACATTAAATAATGATAACATGGGGATACAACACACACAAATTCAGAAGGTGAGAAACTCGAGAACACAACAAATAGTTTATTAAAAGAAAAAGAGAAAATCATTGCACATTGAATGATAACTAAGTAATATATTAACTAAATGCAATGTGTGGACTTCAATTATTTTGAACAAAGCTACCGTAAAAATCATTTAGGAGAAAAACAGAGAAATGTTAACACTGACTACTTGAAGAGAGTGAGAAATGATCACCTTTGCATTTAAGGTGTGATAGTGGTATTATGGTTATATCTGAAAAATACCCTAGAGATGTTATGTAGAGACATACACTGGAATGTTTACTGGTGATATGATGCCTGGATTTCCTATTCAATAGCCTTTTCTGGGGAAAGGTAAGGTTTAAATGAAACAAGATAGGCAACGGATTGTAACTGTTGAAACAGATGATGGGTACACGGAGGTTTATGCTACTCCCTCTACTTAAGACTGAAATTCTCCAAACAGTTTAAAATAAGAGATTATGTTGCAGGTTCACAATTATAAAGCATATGACATTTATTTCATGCTGAAATTTATAACTCTCAAATTTTAAAAAAACTGAGCTATAAAAACTTCCTAAGCTATTCTCTTTTGTTTATTTTTTTACTTATTTAAAAGTAAAACAATCTCAGACTTACAGAATTATTGCCAATACCGAAACATTAAAATGACTGAAGTACTTAGAAGTTCCCAACCCAATATCCTATTATTATTGGAGTACTTTGGTGTGTATTTCCTCCCCACTATTCTATCACGTAAGGATACTCTATCACACAGTACAGATCCATCAGTCAGGAAATTAACATTGATACTTTACTACCCTACAATCATCAGACTTCATTCAGGTTTCACTAATTATTCCAAAATGTCTCTGATCGCCAAAGAACCCCGTTATCATGCGTCTATGGTATCCTTCCATCTGTTATAGTTCTTCGATTTTTTCTTGGCTTTCAGGATCGTTTGAAAACTGTTGTTCAATTTGGGTTCGTTTGATTAGATTTTGGTTGATTAGGTTGAGGTCTGTGTCTTTGGCAGTGATCACAGAAGTGACGCTCTGTTGCTCATGCATCCTGCCAGGTGACTCACAGTTTTGATTCGTGCCATTACTAATGTTGGTCAGTTGGCTGATTTTATAAGGGTAGTTTCCTGCCAGGCTTCTCCACTAAAAAGTGACTCTTTAGAATCAATAAGTAGTACAAGGGGAGAGACTGTGAAGTCATGTAACTATTCTTTTCCTCATTCATCTTCAAATTTGATCATTTACACCAGGCAAAGACCTGTGCCCCACAGAGAAACCCTCAGAGTGGGTTGGAGTGCCAGTGCCCACTCTGGATCTCCGTGCTCTACACACCGTCTCACCTGATCCCACGCACTGGTATCATTTGTGCTGTGCTACTTACTGAACTTTAGGACAGAATTGTTTAAAAGGAGACTATAAAAGTGCTTATGCAATTTCAAACATTGCGTAAGGCTAACTCAGAGAACGTATCTCCCGCATCTCCTTGTGGAGTGACTGGCACCAAGGAGGCGCTCAAGGATGTTTGTGAAAGAGGGAAGCACATTTGAGAATTTGCTTCCTCGACAAGGCGGATACTTATTGACTCAGTAGTCGATGAATGTTAAGTCCTTCAATTAGAAGAAACAAGTGATGACATAAAAGAAAGAGGGATGGAAGAAAATATTAGGAAAGTCCTTGGAAAAATGTTGGAATGGCCAGCATCATGGAAATGACTCATGGTTCTGTCCTAACTACTTCTTCCCACTGTCTGTACCACTCATTCTACACATACGTGACCCTCTAAGCCATGGAGTTATTCATCCTCCGTGTCAATGTGGTAAGGACAGAAATTTGTGATCTACCTTACTTCCTCGCCAAAGTTTTCTTTAATTCGGAATTAAGTCAAATCACTGAAAATCAACTTGCGGAATGATTAGCTTTTTCAATTTAGCCATTAGCTAAACAATTAAGGAACCCCCTCCCCCACTGTTTTGATTCACACTGAATTTCCAATGGCCAGTTAGCTGTGAATTTATCAGGGTGGCTGAGCTGAATGTGTATTTCGCACTTTTAAAACTTCCAAATTCCAGCCAGTTTCAATTTCTCAATAGTTTCTAAGTAATTGGTTAAGTTTTCCCTTAAATACATTTGACTCTCTTCTATATGCAGGGTAGGGTAAAAGTAGGTGTACAGTTGTGAGTACGTGAAACAGCTTATTCTTATATCATTATTTATTTATTATTGTATCATTTTTCATACAAACAACTGTCCACCTACTTTTGCGCCACCCTGTACCTGCCCTGCTTCTCACAATGAACCAGCTTTGGTGAACTGCTGGAAGCCCATTGTAAGGTGATTGTCTTCATAGTTTTCAAAGACTCGTTGTGTAAATTAACCTAGCGGTATCGACTAGCATCTGAGAGCAAATTATTTGTTCTCCAGCTTTTCAAATACTGACATCTACCAATGCTTCTCAACATATCTGTTGTGAAGGATCAGTGATGTACTGTTTGTTTGCTTTTATTTATTTAGCCAACCCACTGCTGATTAACATTTTGCAAAAAAATAATAAACATGATTTGACAAAGAAGGCATGAGCATTCAATGGAATAAAGATAGTATCTTCAATAAATGGTGTTGGAGAAATTGGACAGGCACATAAAAAAAATGAAACTAGACCACCAACTTATACCAAACACAAGAATAAACTCAAAATGGATAAAAAAAACTTAAATGTAAGTCAAGAAACCATAAATATCCTAAAAGAAACCATAGGCAGTAAAATTTCAGACATTTTGGTGTAGCAGTATTTTTGCCAATATATATCATTGGGCAAGAGAAACAAGATAAAAAATAAAAAATGGCACCACATCAAACTAAAAAGCTTCTGCACACAAAGGAAACCATCAACAAAATGAAAACAGAACCCACTGTATGGGAGAACATGTTTGCCGATGATACATCTGATAAGAGGTTAATATCCAAAATATATAAGGAACTTATACAACTCAACATCAGCAAGACAAACAATTCAATTTAAAAATGGGCAAAGGACCTGAATAATAATTCTTCAAAGAGGACACACAGATGGCCAATAGTTATGTGAAAAAATGTTCAATATCACTAATCATCAAATTAAAACTACAATGATGCACCTTACACCTGCCAGAATGGCTACAATCAATAAATCAACAAATAACAAGTGGGTGAGAATGGGGAGAAAAGGGAACCCTAGTACATTGTTGATGGGAGTACAGACTGGTGTAGCCACTGTGGAAAACAGTATGAAGTTTCCGAAAAAAATTAAAACTGGAACTGCCTTTTGACCTAGTGAACCCAGTTCTGGTAACATATCCTAAGAATCTCATAACACCAATCAGAAAAAATATATGCACCCCTATGTTCATAGTAATGCTACTTACAATAACCAAGATCTGGAAACAGCCCAAGTGCCCATCAGTAGATGAGTAGATAAAAAACTGTGGTACATTTACACAAGGGTATACCATGCAGCTGTTAAAAAGAAGGAACTCTTACCCTTTGTGACAGCATGGATGGACCTGGAAATTACTGTGCTGAGTGAAATAAGCTAGTCAGAGAATGACAAATAGCACATGATCTCACTTATATGTGGAAGCTAATGAAGAATATAAATTGATGAACAAAAGAGGACCAGAGGCATGGACGCATAGAACAGACGGACAGATATCAGAGGGGAGAGGGTGTAAGGGGTATTAGAAGAGATTAACCAAAGAATTATATGCATGCATACCCCATGGACACAGACAATAATGTGGCAAAGGCCTGGGGGTGGACTGGCTGGACCAAGGGGAGGATAGGGACGTATGCAATAGTGTCAGCAATAAAAAAATAATAAATATGAATAAGAAAAATAAAAAAATTTAAAGGTAAGACACAAAGACATGCGAAATATAAGCCTTGGTATTTTATTAGATTAAACAAACAAAAAAGCACTCTGTCAAATTGGTCTGGAAGTTCCTGAAGGTGTGCTGTCAGTTCTGATTCTCATCACATCCCAGATGAGCAACAAGCAGCCAGCCGGTGCCAGCCTGCTGACAGAGCCACTGAGTGGCCCTGGTCTACACCCAATTCACACCTCATTACAGCCTGACTTCCCACATTCTCTAAGACTTCATGCATTTGCATCTCTATCTAGGGACCACACCTGCTCTTGGAGGTCAAAACAATGTTTTCTATTTTGTTAGCATTTCCCAAAGCATTCGGCCTGATAGAGCATAATAAATTCTTATTGATCAACAGAAAGCAACTTATTCTATTCCTTGGATGCTTTGCTCTGTTTTGCTTCCCTGCTGAATTCTATGTCTGAACATAATTCACTTTGCAGCCTCTTTAGAAGGAGACATACATTGCAAACTGGTGGCCTGCAGGCTGGATGCGGACAATAAATGAGCTTTGTCTGTCCCAAAAAATCTAGTAAAAGTCAACCTTTAACTTATATTTCAAATAATGTGGTAACTCTGGGCCCACCTTCACATATAGCAACAGCATGGCCCTGGGCAGGGCTGCCGCTCTAGGGGAGAGTCTCGGAATCCCCCACAGTCCCCACTTGGTTGACCCACTATTTACCTGCTGGGAACCTTCAGCCTTTGAAACTGCCACCCCCAATCTAAATGGGAATCCAGGTCAATGAGCCCTCCAGAACACCAACAGAGGAGATCAACACAACCATCACAGGAGTTGGTTTCTGCAACTGCACGAATCCAAAGAGGCTGTTACCCACTCCAGTCTCACAAAGCTCCATCACAGACTGGATAAAAAAAACTGCTCCCCTTTACAAGCCAGAAAAGTGAGGCTCAGAATTCATAACTTTCTTCAGACGCCACATGGAGCAGGTGATGACGTCCGGACTCTACGCCAGTGTCTCTGGGTAACAGGATACTACAAGCCCACGAACTGGTTTTGATGGTTTTCTTTTCTAAGCATGTTCTGTACACAAGACAAGGAAAACCAACATTTATTTTTTTCTCATGTAGGAACTATATTTTCCTATTCATCTACTCATACTTCACAGTGCATTGGTAAAGAAGTGGTTCTGTTGTGTTGATGTTTATACTAAGAGAGTGTTTGGAAGTTTTTCTCGGGTATTACTTCGTTCTGGACTGTTCCCCATTGCACTGACCACACCCGATCCTTTATTTCCAACTTAAAGATGCTTCAGTGAGCCTAGGTCACACTGGAATGGTTCCAGAAATGGAGGGGTGACTCCGATAATGCAGGGGTGGTTCCAGGAAAGGGCGCCTTTCATTTTCATTTTATTGTTGAAAAAGTTTCTAGACCATTTGGAATGCCTTTGGTCAACAGCAGAAATGTCAGCTTCCTACAAGCCAAACTCCAATATCTCACTCACAAGCTCCAGGAGAGACTGACTAGGAATTCTTCCATAAGCCAAATATCACAGCAAAAGAGCAACCAAAACTCCATTAAAATAATCTCCCAGAACACACTGTAGGACAATGATGCTTTGGGATCGTAACACATGGACCATCGATCCTACATGAGGACTCTTGGCTTTCTGTAGCCCTGGGAGTCGCTGTAGCCAGGAGAGACCTGGCTCTGCACATTTTTTAAAAAGCAGAATTATGCTGTTCAGTACAGGAGCGACATGTCGCCATTTAAATTTAAATTGATTAAAATGAGGTAAGATTACAAAATTCAGTTCCAGGCCATAAAATCTAGCCTTGGCTTGATCCACGAGGAGAGGGCTTGAGCCACAAAGGCCAGTGTTCATAATCCCAGGGGAGTTAGGGTGCAAGTCCAAGGGTCTTAGGAAGTTGTCCAGAGACTGGGTGCCTGTGAGCCATGAGCTGCTGCCATGTCTGGGAGATGGATGACCCGTCCAGTGAAGAGGACATAGGTCCCAGTGCCACCTGCTTTGGGAGGCTGGGGATCGTATTAACTCACCAAATAAAACCCAATAGAAATATTTAATGACAAATACCAAATTGAGCAGGTAAAACAATTTAGCTTACTCTTTTTTTCCTTTCCCTGTACCTTTGGAAATTGTACTGGGTCATAACTTCCCACCTGACTATGATCGCCTGGAGGGTAGGAACTATATGACCCTTTATGTACATTGCACCCCTAGTGTCTGGCACTTACTCTGTGTTCAGTGAGTATGTGAGAAATGACTGTTGACGTGAACACGTTTTTTAGGTGCTATAATTACGGTGAACAGAGATCCTGCTTTGCCACCTCTACTTGAGTTTATGCCCGTTGCTCTAACATATTTACTAACAGAATTTTCCCTCCCTTCCACAAGTGTGCCAGTTTGCTTTATAAGCTGAATGGTCAGTCTAGCTTAAAGGACACATAGTCGAGGTGTCAGGACAACGAGAGCAGACTGAATGACTTCAGTGGACTCTCTCAGTACCCCCCGTATGTCTGACATTTGATCTAACATTTCAGATGCTTCCAGAGTCCAGATTTTATTTTTAAGAAAACACATTTGTGTTTAAAATTCTGGCATAGATTTGCATGACACTACTGTTTATAACCTTGTGTGTGTTTTTGGTGTTGAGGTTGGGAATGCTAAAAATAAATGTATGTAAAATGAGTGATATACACTTGTAATTGAGTTACATGTGTGAAATAATCAGTTGACTTTATTAACTTTAGGTGGTAGCAAATTAAAAGCTGCAGACTGAGCCTGGCCGGTGTGGTGCAGTTGTTGAGCAGCATCCCTTGCACCAGGAGTTTGCCAGTTTGATTTCCGGTCAGGGCATACGCCTGGGTTTCGGGCTCAACCCCAGTAGGGGGCATGCAGGAGACAGCTGATCTGATTCATATTTTGCATTCACAGAGATGTTTCTCTCTCTCTCCCCCTTCCTCTCTCTGAAATTAATAAAAACATATTTTTTTAAAAAGAGTTGCAGACTGAAAACTCACCAAAGTTGAAATTTCTCTCCTTTCACTAAACCTGAAGGATAGTAATACGACCTAAAGGATGTTTGTCTTGAGTATATAAATAATGGACACACTGTGATCTTGTCTCGTTCCCAAATGTAGTGCATTTTGAGAAAATAAAAAAAAAAAACCTTATATAAAATAAAACAGTATTAAATTATAACCTTGTTATTTGAAGTACATCCAGCTTTCTAATGAACTTTTACTTAATAGATTCATATTAATTAAATCCTGAAGACTCTGAATTATTTAACTATAGTGGTTTTAACTGGAAGGCAGGCTGTGTTGCATTTTAACTTAAATTACCCGTAGGGAAGAGAAGATAAAAAAAAAAAGAGCTGCCTCTTTCATTAAGAAATGAAGTTAATTCGTAATCAATAGAAGAACAACTCTATCTCCGACAAAGCTCTGAGCTATGTCTGTGCTCAGAAGACACATTGACATCTGGCTGCTAGAAACATCTCGAGGTCTGCATATGTCTCTAGGCCCCTTTCCTTACTTCCTGCTGGCAAGTAGCTTGTACAGGTGACAAGTCAAACCAAGGGCTAAAGCACATTTTTTAAGATATGGATCACAGTGTTCCCTTGCTTGGCCAATTTTTCTTTTTGTTCTGATATAAATTATCCAAGAGCCACGTGGTGCCACAGCTGATCTGCTGCCTGAGTACAAGGCTGAGCACCACGTGGGAGTATGAGGCCCGGGCCCACCAGGCCACGTGCACAGTAACCCAGATCTGCCTGGCAGTAAAGGGCCTCCACCGTTCATCCACGCCGCATGCTTTAGTCGGTTCTTTTGACAGTGACTCATCCTCATCGGAATCCTTTTTTCTTCTCTATGTTAATCCCAACAGAGAGAGTTAAGAAGGGGAAAGACCCTATGTTGCCAGGTTAGAGATTCAAGTTATAAAGAGTTTTCACTGGTATTATAGGAAGACCTCTCTGGACCCATGACTCTCCTTTACCAGAGATGGAGTATACACCTGTAGAGCTTCCCACCTACTCTCGTATAAGAACTCTTCTGGTTGTAACACCAGGTACAGGTTTTGACCGAATGGATCATGTAATAATAACGCTACCCGGTCCTCTCATTTCTTTCTTTGTTTCTTTTCAAATGGCACTGCACTCAAATACCCCATGATAACACTGTGACTCCCAGAAGCACCATAATAACATTTGCCCAGGTCTAGAAGCAGCAGAAATGTTTAAGTTCTTAGAAGTTCTCAGGCAAGAATCTTGTGATTGTCTGCCTGACCATATCCCCATCCATGGGCCAATCACTGAAGTGATCGGAAGCAAAGGCTGCATTGCAACTGCCTCTTGCACGAACTTTGTGCATCAATGAATTTAGCCCAAGTAAGTGGAAAACCATACGCAGAATGACTGACAGGGAGGTTGCCCGTAGAGCATCTCCTTCATGATGTTTAATTACAGGAAGGTATAGGAGCCTTCCAATATAACATTTCTGACCCAGTTTTATTACACTCGACTGCGAGGCATTGCCTTTCTCTGAAGAAATTCTGGCATTTTATGGAGGAGGTGGATATAATTGATATTAATTTTTCTTAGGTAGCATTTTTCTATTTGGCTACAAATGTTATCACAGTTCTATAAATTGTAACTTAACAAGCTTTCTCTGGTGTCCTCTTGTCAAAAATATATACATATTATCCTCTTGTCAAAAATATATACATATTATCCTCCAAAGAGGGAAAACTGGGCACCAGGAAATCCTTTCAGTCAATCCCTCACCAGTTCTCTGTCTTCAGCTACGATCCATCTGAGATGAGTTCAAAGCCATTCGTTTTGTATATATAAAAATAGAATTCCTGTTTCTTGGTCTCTATTCTTTTCTGATAGGATAAATGCTCCTTTTACTGGGAGGGAAAACACTGGAGAGCTAGGGGAGTGTACAGGAAGAACTTCAGACAATATTGCTCAATAAATATACAAGGAGTGAATTGTGGATAAGGGTGTGCAAAGTCCCAGAGCTGCCTGAAATAAAATGTGATGTGTTTATTACAGGAGATGCTAATAGGCATGCTAACATCCTCAGAAGGGGCTACAATTCCGTTAAGATTTCATGGTCTGCCAAGTCTTTCTAGGTTTGAGATAGGTAGCGTGTTAATGTACATATTGTATATGTCAGCGGTAACACAGCTTGTATAAGTTAAAGAAAGAGTCTGTTACCATTAATTTCTCGGGCAGGCAGAGTGAATAGAATTAAAACCATCAGGTGGAATGTGAGACTCGCCGACATAAGATGGGTCGCTAGAGTGTTTGTGGCCATGAGAGAGGCAGTGAGGATTCACGGGTAAATACACAAAGTGGTGCGTTTTTGCCTCAATATCAGGCAGCTGCGCAGTACTTGGATCGGAGTGAAATAGCTCTTAGAAGCAGATACGAGAGGTGCCCAAGCAAAGATTTTCATTCATTAGATAGGCGCTTTCTCCAAGAGAGTTCTAATCCGTGTCATTATTGACTTTAAAAAGTCATAAACACTTAAGCTCATTGCTGCAAAGCCAGAGCATGTGAAATGGAGGCTGCTGGTGGTTTTAAAGGAAATTTCTGGGCACATTCGACTACTTTAGATGTAGACGGTGTTGGCTCGACTCGTGGTTTTTATTTTCCTTGATAGAATCTTTTGAATTACTTAGCCTGTTTTTATTAGCCAAGTTTGGGGGACTTACTTTTTCTGTTACCCAGTCTAATGCTCTAATGGCTACTGATAAGGTCTCTCAGGGCCATTCTGAAAGTTCCTCACAGCGCCTCTGAGAATCGTTACTGAAGCTATACCTCATGCTGTCTTAATCAAGCTATGTCGAGAGAAGACAGGAAGACCTCAGAGACCTCCAGGGCAGAAAGCCCAGGGTGTGTGTGTGTGTGGGGGGGGCGCTCTATGAGAACTAGAACTGGGAGGAGGAAAAGTGTCCAGATCTAAAGCCATGGATCCTTCCTCCTGACCTGCATGTCTAGATGCTGCAGGAGTCCCACTCCCACCGAACACAAGTAAGCCTAGGGTTTGGGTTATCATGGTACCCAACTTCTTCCCAACTCTTTATAAATCTACAGCTCCAGTATCCTATCCCATGACTCCAGTCTTCTAACTCTGTCCAAACTGTCAAGATAATCTGAGCAGCTTTCCTTGGGTCAGTAAATCCTCTGGCTCAGTAAACTTTTCCAGGGTTACCTTGTGTTCAACTCTAATAATAGGTGCTAGGACCTACCA
Organism: Molossus molossus; assembly: GCF_014108415.1. Lineage (NCBI taxonomy): Eukaryota > Metazoa > Chordata > Mammalia > Chiroptera > Molossidae > Molossus > Molossus molossus. Next base: position 18,077,471 of record NW_023425377.1, read on the forward strand.
TTCAACAAGGCGAGTAAGGACATCTCCATGAAAAGGACCCGAGACACAGCAATTATTGCTAATTCCTACCATCAGTAACCACCTACTAGATTGTTCTCCTTGGATATCACAGTAGTATTTCAAATCCATTATGCCCCAACCCAAACTTATCATCCTTCCTTTCCTTAATTTTCCCTATGCCTTCGCTATGGAAACAACACTCTCAATCTCAATCCCACTCAAATTCCAATTTAGCTTAACCCTGTTTTTTCCCCTCTTGTTGAGATGGGGAAAACTGTAACTGATCACTTTTTTGCACTGGATCCTAAGAAGATGACACATATGCGTTAGGGAATGTTTGCATATCCAACTATCTTGTATGATCATTTAGGAATGCTGATGATACAGGTGATAATCAGTAACTGTGATGGGCTCGCAGAACTCATTGATTTGACCACTGAACATTTACTAAGCACGCATGGTATGCTCAGCACTGTGCTAGGCACAGGCAAGAAAACAAGCGAATGTTGATGCTTATATTTTGATTCCCATACTTGAACACAAAACAATTTCAAATGAATGTCCTCTATGTCCAACAGCATTTCATTTCCTTCTCTTGTAAAAATAGAAATCATGCAGCTGTGTAAATCATCACGTGGTATACATGTTAATGCTCTTTTGCAAACCTGAGGCAAACTGTTGAGTAAATGATGGGGTCTCTCCTAGCTTTCCAGTATTCTTTTTTTAAAAAATTCTTATCCAAGGATGTTTTTTCCACTGATCTTTAGAGAAGGTAGAAGGGAGGGAGGGAGAGGGAGAGAGAAACAGAGAGACAGAAGCATCACATTGATTGGTTGCTTCCTGCATGCGTCTCAACCAGGCTGGGGACTGAACCTGCAAACCTGCAACCCAGGTACGTGCCCTTGACTGGGAATTGAACCTATGACACTTTGACGTTTGGGAGACACTCTAACCACTGACCAACACCAACCAGGGCCGTTTTCTGATACCACTTGTGCTTATCTCTTTGTTTTTGAGCCTAAATAAAAAATTCTCTTCTGTCAGTTCCAATAACTACTTCAGTAAGTATTGATTTTTTTTTTTTTGCAAGCCCTTTGATTCAGTAGACATTTTAAAGATACTATTGTAAGAGTCAAAAATCAAGCAGTAGTTTTACAACTACAGGCAAACTTGGCATTCATTCCCTTAACACATTATTTCTACGCTTGGGATGACGACTAAGTGTCCTGAAGCCAAAACTGAGGAAGGCACAAAATGTCACGTCATGGTGCTATGCGTTCCTCAAAGGGCGGTGTGCGTTCTTTAATATCTTACTGGGATAAATTATTGTAATTACAATAATAATACAAATAACAATCAGCCTTTTCAACCGATTGTGCTCACAAAGATTTTCTGTAAGTAGCTTCATGTGTTTGGCAAGCACCTATTCCTCTTCCCAGTGCACCAATTATTTTATGTATATTAAGAAACTAATATATCAAGATAGCTTAAAAACTTGATTCTTTAAACGCTAAGAAGAATTTACAGTCAAGAAGTAGGTCTTGCATCGGATACTAGATATTAACTACTTCTGAACTCTGAAACACCAAAGGAAAAAAGAAAATTGTCAGACTAAGGGCCCCTTCACACCCGAGGAGTACTGCGTGGGTTTCTGGGGGCTTTAACGGTCTTGCATTGGAGGTTCTCCACAAGATGGTCAGTGACGACGATATCTTCATTCCTACTTCCAAGATGGTATAATAGATGCAACGAGATTAAATGACTTGCTCATAATATTGATTTTTTTTTTTTTTTTTTGGTACGTGCCCCTAGCTGGAACCGAACCTGGGACTCTCTGGTCTGCAGGCCAACGCTCCAACTGCTGAGCCAAACCGGCCAGGGCTGACTTGCCCATAATAAATAAAAAAGCCTAACATAAAATACACCTGATCCTTATGGTCCTTTTTTTTGGTTTGAATGATAACTCATTTCTAAAGAGAGCTGAAGTAATGAGGGTATTTTGGTTTTACTTTTCCTTGATAACCTTTTCCCCATAGCTCTTTCTTTGGTTCATTTGAGACAGACTAATTACATCAAGACCTCCTGGTTCTGATAAAACAGCCATTTCACAAAATGAAAATGGAGCCAATCGGAACTAAAATATAAACTGAACTACATCTCACTGGAATATGGTTGCGGTTAATAGTGATGATGATGATGATGATGATGATGTTAGGTTGGAACACAAAAACCTATCTGTGCTTTTTTGTTTGTATGTATGCTTGTGTTTTGGCTCAAACATCCTCCCCTTTTGTTTGGTCCACTCCCCTTTATGCTCTGTCCACTTCAAAGGCTAATTGAGGAATAATGGTTTTGCCTTAGGGTAGGTCACGATCAGAAAGTCATGATGAGGTAGGCTGCCACATTCTAGATCTGAGAGATAAAGATTGAATCCTGGCTCTACCATTTGCTGGCGGTGTAACTGTCAGCAAAGCTCCCTACCTTTATAAGCCTAAATGTTGCCATCTATACACTAGGAGGTGGAAACTGTACCTATATGAACTAAGAATTATGTATGCCAAACACAATGCCTGTTATGCAGTGAACGAACCATCAGTAAATGAGACCTGTTATGTTAACACAAATCCATAATTTCTCTATGTTGACATCTGTTACAGAAGCCAAGCAAAAGTAAAAGAAGATATAGATCACAATTGGATTTCTTAATTTATGAGCCAATTTTAACTTGACCATCATTGGATACATATCTTATCACATATACTGATTTATTTAGAAAGAAATACCCGATTGTGAGTACGGTTCCATTTGTGGTTGTCTTTGGACAGAAAGCAATTGTCACACAATCTACATCCTGCTGCTTTGTTGCCACGGTAGCCACAAGCCAGTCATGTCATTCCGGTTCCCTCTCTGCATTCAATCTGTCACCACGTCGTGCTGTTTTCTCTTCAACTGCTCCGCTAATATCAGCCCCGGTTCTCCATTCCTGTAAACATGGTGTTCCAGCCCTTGTCACCACAAATTCAAGCTAAATCCAGCCTATTTCCTATCATTCTAGCTCATCTGCGTCCACTGTTTTTTTAAGAAATCGATGTGTCTGAAGTCTTGTCCAATTTCTGGAATCCTGCCCTAAGAACTTCCAGCCTACCCATGAGCTACAGAAACCACGGAGGCATGTCCCCTAACAGCTGGGGTCTGGAACTCTGGGTGCCCAGCTCCCCGTCACACCACACGCCACGTTACTCAGTGTTCCTCCCTCATCGCAAGCTTCTTTATTCGCAGAGGGAGCTTTCCACACTGCACCATAGATCTGTCGCAGCATCTAGTGTCTCCATACTCCTATCACTCTGACCACCACCCAGAACTGCCCCCACTGACCACTTGAGAAAATTCCACTTCCTCAGTCAATCTATTCAACTGAGTGTTCACAATCCCGGATCATGGATTCTATCACTTTCAATTCATTCAGAGCCACACAGTTCCTTACTTCTTATAAAATATATCAACTCTTGCTCCCTTATCTGATAAATTAAAGCAGCCAAGCCATGAAGAAACTGCCCATTGTCAATTAGTCACTCTCCTTTACATTCTTCCAAATGTAAGGTCTATTTTCATATTGATCACAATTACTTTAGTATTTACATTGAGAGTAGTGAATACAAGTAGTAGCATATGGGGGGAGGAGGGGCTGTTGATCAGGGAGACATTTCAGAATTGTCAAAGTGGAGAAAGTCCATTAAAAAAAGTAAAATAAGATGGACAAGAAAGATAACTGGAATGATGCTTTATCTTTCAAACTAGGAAGAAGAAAAAAAAAATACTTTAAGGAGTCAGATAGACCAGCAATTTACAATTTACAATATTACAATTTTTAAAAATCATCTATCCTTAAAAATCAAAGGTCTAGCCTGGCTGGTGTAGCTCAGTGGTTTAACATCGACCCATGCACCAAGGGGTCGACGGTTCGATGCTGGGTCAGGGCACATGACCAGGTTGTGGGCCCGATTCCCAGTGGGAGGCATGCAAGAGGCAGCCAATCGATGTTCTTTTTATTATTATTGTTATTAATTTATTTTTGTTTATTTTTTTTCCTTTTTTGCCCATTGATACCCTCCTCCTGATCCCGCCCCACCAGCATTGTTGTCTGTGTCCACTGGTTACGCATACACCAGTCAATGTTCTCTCTCATCCATATTTCTCTCTCTCTCTCCCTCTCCCTTCCTCTCTCTCTAAAATAAACAAAAAAGTCAAAGGTCTATATCTACTTTTTTTTTTATTTTAGTATATATTTTAAAAGTATGTCATTTACTTTGAAATTTCAAGTCATGTGAAAGGAAAGCATTCCATTTTTACACTTCCCAAGAAGATGTGGGACTTGTAAAGATTGCAGAAAAAACAAATCCAAAATGAATCCTATCTCAAAACCACTTCGCTTCATCCAGGGGCTCTTTAAAATACCAACTTATACCTGCATTTTTTACCAATTCCCTAACAAAAGTATAATGTCCAATATAAACTCATATAAGATGTGGAGTATAAGAATTTGTCGATACCTGCCCTTTCTCTCCTCCAAAAGAAAATATTAAAAAATTCAATACTGTAACCAACATAAAGTGGAATCTCTGTATGTAGGAATCTCAAAACGTAGGAATTGTTTATACTTTCCACTTTGCCTCCAACAAGCAACACTTGCAAAAGGACTGAGATCCAACATGCAGAATCTTAGCAGTGGACACAGATTTAGAAATCATCTAGCTTAATATCTGCATCTTCTATGAGCACCTTTTCTGCTTGACTTTTTTTTTTTATCCTCACCTGAGGACATTTTTCTATTCTTTGTTCAGATAGAGTGGAAGGGAGAGAAAGGAGGAGAAAGAGAGAGAGAGAGAGAGAGAGAGAGAGAAACATCAACGTGAAAGGGACACATCGAGTGGCTGCCACCCGCATGACCAATCAGGCCGGGGACAAACTGCAACTGAGGTACGTGCCCTTAGCGGGAACCGAACCCGGGTCTCTCCAGACTGCAGGCTGATGCTCTTACCGCTGAGCATAACCGGCCAAGGCTTCTGCTTGACTTTTGTCTGAAGTCTTGAGACGGGAAGCTCATTCCTTCTAGAAAAAGCTTCTTTTTTTTTTTTTAAATGAAAAGAGAAGAACTAAAAATGTCGGACCCATGAGTGAATTCTTCAGAGCATCACGACATGCTGAGATTTAGTTGCGTGCACACACAGAATATCAAAATGTGGCCAAGTCTCATCCATATCTTACTAGGACTCTGAAGTGTGAATCGAAAACCTGAGGAGTAACAGGTCTATAGCAATAAAACTCCAGAAATAAGTACTCATAAAGGCCAAGCTTTGCAAAGCAAATAACAAATAAAACTGGAAATGTTTCTTCCCCAAACCCTGAATCACGGTGACGGCTCCAGTATGTGTGAATTCTCAAATACTTACAAAAATGATACCAGATTTTAACTGAAAGCAGCAATGTGTGGATATTTATTTTTTCCTATATTGTACCTCCAGCATTCATGAAAATCTGCAGAGTTTAAACTAGCCTATGACCTAAAACATGGTAACTCTACCCCTGGGAATTTAAATATCAAAATCGTATTCTAAAATGACACTGTTGCTACCATTGCAAAATGTTCATTTGTTTATTCCCTTGGTATTTCTGTCAAGTGCACCTCTGCATGTTTTAATCTAAAATACGTGTCTTTGTCCAGCCGGTGTGGCTCAGTGGTTGAGCGTCAACCCATGCACCAAGAGGTCGCCAGTTCGATTCCCGGTCAGGGCACATGCCCAGGTTGTGGGCCCAATCCCCAGTGGGGGGTGTGCAGGAGTCAGCCAGTTGATGTTCTCTCTCATTGATGTTCCTATCTCTCTCTTTCTCTCCCTTCCTCTCTCTTGAATATCAATAAAGAAAAAAAAAATTATAAACATTTAAAATATGTGTCTTGGATAGAGCTAACACTATGGAAGCTACAGATATGGACCAGATATCAACTGTTTCCACCATTACTAAATCTTATGGTTGGCCCCAACTGTCACTGAATCAACCAGGGCCTAGACGGCAGAAATGGTTTTGTAGCTATGTCACTAAGAGATAGCAATATAAATAAGCTTTTGGCTTCTATTTTTTTCTGACCTCAATAAAGTATTACAGAGTTATAGACAGTTCTCAGTGAAGCTTGAGCTATTCAAATCACAAGGTTTCATTTCAACAGACTTGCTATCCTAAAGCATGTGAAAATATTTTTTTTCTCAATGCAAGAATTATGTAAAAAAAAAAAAAATCATTCAGAATGCTTCCGTAACAGAATAGATCAATGTTAACTACGATCTGACTACAAGAATGAAAACATTTTCATTAACAACATGCTACATGCACATATATGAATACACACACACACACACATATATCTCCATGATCAGTGTGATTTTTTTCCAATTTTATCAAATTAAATAGTAATAAAAATCATTTTTTTACATCATTTTCATAACTCTTTCCTAATTGTATCCTGATAATTCTCTCATAGGGGAAGTTGAACATGTGTGAGTACCATTTTAGAGATAAAAAAATTAAGGAAGATAAAGACTCAATGAATTTCACAAGGTTACAAAGGGGAAATTCAAGTCTCTTGACCTATAGCTTTCGAAATCTCAACTACACAGTGTTACAAAAATAGAGTGAGAAAATACCCAGAAATCCTTATTTCTTCCTTATGAGCCTTTCATCTCTTTTGACTAAACATCTATTATTAGGCTAACTTCAGGGCAGGACAGTAAGTAAGTACATCAGTGAGTGGGTGGGTGAATTTGCTACTTGCAAAACACTGCTAAGTCCTATGGAATGGGAATGAAATCAGAGATAGTTAATACAGAGTGCATAGCATCTGTGGCAACTTTAGAGCCACTATGTTAAGTGAAATAAGTCAGAGAAAGCGAAGTATCATATAATTTATATGTAGAATCTTTAAAAAGTTGAACTCATAAAAATAGAGATAGTAGAATGGCAGTTATCAGGGACTGGGGGGATGGGGAAATGAGGAGATGTAGGTTCAAGGGTACAAACGTTCAGTTATAAGATAAATAACTTCTGCGCCGTGGATTCAGTGGATTCAGTGTCAGCTCAAGGACTGAGAGGTCCTAGTTCGATTCCCTGTCAGGGCACATGCCTGGGTTACATGCTCAGTCTCCCATAGGCGGCATGCAGGAGGCAGCCGATGTTCCTCTCTCACATTGATGTTTCTATCTCTCTTTTCCTCTCTCTAGAAAATCAGTAAAAACACACTTAAAAAAATATTTCTGAAAAGGATAAATAAATTCTGGGGATATAATGTACAGGATGGTGATTATAGTTAATAATAATTTATATATCTGAAAGTTGCTACAAATAAGAAATGGTAATTACGTGATATGACTATGGTATAAGCTAACGTTATGGTGGTAGACTTTTTGCAACGTATGTGCATCAAATCAACACGTTGTACACCTTAAACTTATGCAATGTCACATATGTCAAGGAAATCTCAATAGAGCTGGAAACAATAGGGCATAGTTCTTTTTCTCAGGTAATGTACTAATAGGGATATTATGAAGACCATATGCTCATGCACTTACTATTTCTATTGGCAGGATGAATGCACACAAAACACACACACACAGCGAACTGGGACTAAGGCGTTCGTTCATCCCTTAGTAAACAGCGTTTTAAAGATTGCAAAAAAATGCTTTTAGGTAGTTGTATACAAAATGATCAAGAAATACAGTAAGAATGGGATCCAACTGGCCTTTCTCACACAAGACTGAGACCAATCTCACCAAGACCTCAGAAAAGGGTTCAGGCAACAACAGCGTCATCTGCAAAATCCAAATGTAGGACATTGAAGTTGGCCAAACCAAATTTGCCAAATATAAATTGTTGACCATAACATTTTGTCCCCGTTTCACAATTTAATGAAGTTAGCTCTATAAACTGTTGCCTCTTATAAAACCGTCAGTTGCTATCGAATCTACGGCAATTTTCTTTGTGGTCAGCCTTACATTAAACGTGAGTTGTCTTGTCTCTGTTTTTTATGTAATATATATCATGTGGCTTGAATGACAATATCAAAACATCATTTTGATAACTGTAATATCATAAATGCTAAAATTCTATCAAATAGGTCCTTACTTTCATTAAGCTAATCATTAAGATTATAGGCATTATTTTTATGATGAGTAGATCAAATAAATGAAATATATAAATAAATAATAAATTTTGAAAATTCTAACATACATCACACAAAGATGACAATCACTTATTCTTACATTCCTAAGGTAGCTATTCTTCTCACTGGGGCTTAATATGTATGGGTCAAAAGAATAACAGCATTATTTTTTAATTTATATATGTCTTGCCTCATTAAAAAATTTTTGAGCCCACTAAGATATTTCAACAGGTTAAGTATCTCTGGGCTCATGATTCCTTAGCTGTTTACCTAGCAAAAAGAGGCAAACAGGAACTGATTTTTTTTTAAAGAAAATAATACAACTTATATTAAAATTAAAGGAGATTTAAAAGCTGTATCAAGTTTACCCCACATTAATTCCTTATGTTAGAAGTTCAATAGCAGAAGAAAACTTAAATAAAAAATTTTAAATAATTTTACTGTTAGCTTGGAAAACCCCTAGCTAGCATTACTCCTTGCTGATCTGTGAAGGTATACTAATATTATACTTTATTTTATTACATAAAGTCCATACTTTATTCACACTGCCTTAGTTTTTACTGCCCTTTTGTTCAGTGTGGTCAATTGGCATAAGAGTTTACATACATTTCAGAGGTATAATATAATGTGATATTTGTATACCCTACCCAGTTGCCACCACTCTTAATTACCAACAGTTGACCCCCTTTGCCCCTTTCACCCACCCCCAACCCCTTCCCCTCAGGGAGTTTTATGTTCTCTGTACCTATGACTTTGTTTTTCTTTGGTTAAATTTGTTGATGTTGGGGTTTTTTTTGAGGCTTTTGTTTGTTTGATTTTAGATTTCACAGATAAGTAAAATCATACAGAATTTGTCTTTCTCTATTTGATTTATTTCATTGAGCATAATACCCCCAAGGTCCATCCATGTTGCTGCAAATAGCAAGACTTCATTCTTTTTTATGGCTGAGTAGTATAGGCAATATGAATAAAATACGAACCTTTTTTTTATTGAATTCATTTATTCTAGCATTTTATGGCAGAGTCTTTGGGGTGTTCTATATTATTATATCATCTGCAACAGTGAGTTTCACTTCTTCCTTTCCAATTTGGATGTCTTTTATTTCTTTTTCTTGCCTGATTGCTCTGGCTGGGACTCCCAATACTATATTGAATAATGACAGTGAGAGTGGGCATGCTCGTCTTGTTCCAGATCATAGAAGCAAACTTTGTTTTTCCCCATTGAGTAAGTTAGCTGTAGGCTTGTCATACATGACCTTTATTTTGTTAAAATCTGTTCTCTCTCTACATGCTTTATTGAGAGTTTTTATCGTAAGTGGAAGTTGCATTTTCTGCATCTATTGAGGTGATCATACGGTATTTATCCTTCCTTTTGTTAATGGATTGCATTGCATTGATCAACTTGTGAATGTTGTACCATTCTGCAGTCATGGAATATATCTCACTTGATCATGATGTATGATCTTTTAATGTATTGTTGAATTCATTACTAATATTTTTTAGAGTATTTGTATCTATCTTCATCAGGGATATTGACCTACAATTTTATTTGATGTTGTATACGTGTTTTGGTATTAGGGTAATTATGGTCTTGTAAAATGATTTTAGAACAATTCTTTCTTTTGCAAGTTTTTGCAAGAGTTTGAAAAGAACAGATATTAAATCTTCTATGAATGTTTGGTAGAATTCACCGTGAAGCGTGTGGTCCTGGACTTTGGTCTGCTGGAAGTTTTTTGTATTATTGATTCATTTTACTCACCAGTAATTGGACTATTGAGATTTATTGTTTCTTTGTTTCACCATGTTTCAGTCTTAAAAGATCGTATATTTCTAGGACTTTATCCATTTCTTGTAGTCTGTCCAATTTGTTGGTGTGTGATAGTTCATAGTGGTCCCTTAGAAGCTTTTGTATTTCTGTGATATCAGTTGTAACTTCTCTTTCATCCCTGATTTATTTGAGCCCTCTTTTTTTCTTGGTGAGTCTAGTTGAAAGTTTATCAACTTTGTTTATCTTTTCAAAGAACTAGCTCTTGGTTTCATTGATCAAAGATTCTATGTTTCAGTCTCAATTTCATTTATTTTTGCTTTGATTTTTATTATTTCCTTTCTTTACTATCTTTGGGCTTTGTTCATTCTTTTTCTACTTCCTTTAAGAGTAATGTTAAATTATTTACTTAATATTTTTATTGTTTCTCTAGACAGTCCTGTATCACTATGAACTTCCTCTTCTGTATTTGCTTCATCCCATAGATTTGGAGTGTTATATTTCCATTTTCATTTGTCCTGAGGTATGTTTTGATTTCTGCCTTGATTTCTTTGTTGACCCATTGGTTGTTGAGCAGCATGTTTTTTAGTCTTTATATATTCATGATTTTTCCAATTTCATTTTTGTGGTTGATTAAAATTTCATACATTTATGATTTGGTAACATACTTGTTATTATTTCAACCTTCTTAAATTTACTGAAACTTGTTTTGTAGCCTACCATATGATCTATCCTATGGAATGTTATAGTAATATTATACTTTTTTAAAAGGTTAAAATTTGATTTTAGGTAATCCTTAAAACCAAAATATGTTTCATAACAGTATTTAAAACCAAGTTAATTTTTTTCATGATTGAGTAAATTAAGGTTGACAGGAAGACACTTAGCAGAAGTGTACTTATAATGGTATACTATTTTCAGATGTGCCCTTGCTTAAAGATTTGGAAGCAGCCCAAGCGCCCATTAGTAGATGAATGGATAAAAAAGCCATGGTACATTTACACATTGGAATACTACTCAACCAGAAAAAAGAAGGACATCTTACCTTTTTGGACAGCATGGATGGACCTGGAGAGCATTATGCTAAGCTAAATATGCCAATCAGAGAAAGACAAGTTCCATATGATTTCACTTACATGTAGAAACCAATGAACAATATAAACTAACAAAGTGGAGGCAGATTCATGGATACAGAGAACAAACTGGCAGCTATTAGAAGGGAGGAAGTTTTTGGGGCTGGATGTGAAAGCTGAATGGATTAAGCAGTAAAGATTTTCAATGAAATTGAGCAGCCCCAAATCCTTGGAAAGACTGACAAATAAACCTACATCCTTGGTAGCTCTCCAAGGTTCTGAAATGTAATTCCTAATCACTCCCAGGCACTAGTCAGAATGCTCTCTAGCTCAGTCAACTCCTAAAGGCAGAAAATAGAACATTACAGGAGCTTCAGAGTAACTAACACACATGATCTTATTCTGAGTATCTTATCAACATATAAGAACAAAAATCTATAATAGGCCTGATGTTTATTGCATTTTCTACTAGGTCTCTTTATTGTCAAAATCTTGAGGAGAAGAAAGAGAGCTTTGGTGTGTAGTGCAAAGTAGATCGATTCACTTCAAGTCTTACACCAAAGTTGTTCTCATGCCAGAAGCCTCCTCAGATTAATTTCACCTATTCTAAACATCCCCTTATACAGTAATAACATGTATTTTAAGAATTTGTGCTTGTAATCCTTTCATGTATTTATATTTTATCTCTCCTAAATTAAATGCACGCTTATTAATAATGCTGAGTTTTATGTCTAATTTTTTAATATCTAAAAACATGGTTTTATATAGAGCATGCTCAAAAATAATCCTTTAATAGATTATAGTATATATGTAAACACCCCAACCACTTCTGCCTCTCACCTGACTTTTTGTTTTTCTGGATGAAAAACAGCTGACCAACGTGATCAGTTGCTATAGTGATAATTACTACAGCAAATACAAATTGATCAATAAACAGGTGTTTGTTCGTTTTTTTTGTTTGGTTGTGTTTTTCCATCACTATGTTTGGTTTCTGCCTATAATTTTAGGTAAATGATGGCTTCTTTATCTCACAATTTTCAATCTTCTATGGTACCTAAAAATCAATAGACATTAGGTCCTTGAACACTGTTTTGTTCAACATAATTTCATTATAAAGTTGATAAAATACTGTAGAAACTTAAGTCATTTATATCAATTAGCCTATGGTAACGTTGGTTTCATTATACACCGTTTCACTTAAAGTTGGAAAACCTATCAATGGCATTAAGTGACTGTATATGCATTGTATATGCAACTGGTATTAAAATAATAATTTTAGGAAAAATTTCAAGGCTCAAGAATAACCACATTTTAATGTAGACCTATATATTCCCTATGGAAGTGCCATGGGTTAAATGTAGACAGAAAAGATGGATAACATATGTAAAATCAAAACTACTTTTCAAACTATAAAAGACATTAAAGATCAACTAGTCCAAAGTGCTCACATATCAGAAGTGGGAAAATTGAGCTCCAGAAATATAAAATGACTTGCTTTTGGTTATCAAGAACACTGCTAGGACCAACAAGCATGTACCTTCCTTGCTATCTTACTAAACTTTTGTCCTAATACAATGTATTGCTTTAAAAAAAAAAAAGTGTTGGCTGAGTCATGAGCATCTTTAAAACATCAGAGTGCAGGTGCAATGAACTCTGATGAAGAGCAGAAGGGTCCTGCCTACCCATTCAGCTGATTTTTGCCTTTCTCAAAATGTTGGGGACTAAAATTTCCAGAAATCTGCAGGCAGGTACTTTTCTGATCTAAATTCTCCTTTCTTCTTTTTTTTTTTTAATCCTCACCCGAGGACATTTTTCCATTTTTTGTTCAGGTAGAGTGGGAGGGAGAGAGAGGAACAGAGAGAGAGAGAGAAACATCGATGTGAAAGGAACACATCGAGTGGCTGCCACCCGCACAACCGACCAGGGCCGGGGACAAACTGCAACCGAGGTACGCGCCCTTAGCGGGAACCGAACCCGGGTCTCTCAGGACCGCAGGCCGACGCTCTAACCGCTGAACCAAACCGGCCAGGGCTAAATTCTCCTTTCTAAAACAATTTCAAATAAAACAGAGTTGGAAAACTCCAAGGGAGATGTTCACCAAGAAAAGAATATTTTATTAAAAAATTTTGATACAATAAACATTTCAGTTTAGGTCTTATTATTCAATTATCCTGATAATGTAGCCTGTAAACATGCGGCTTAGTGAATAGAAAAAAATATATTAGTCTTTTCAAGAGCCCAGGGAGTCACCTTTGAACTATATGATGCATTTCATGTAAAAAATCACTTACTCCATTTTGATCTGTATCTACGTGCTACATGCTACAAAAATACTCTAAAAATGAAACACAAAGGTAAACACTTCCTTCAAGGGAAAAAGATTATACATTTTCAAAGCTATAGTACACAATAACAATCGGAGTCTTCTGGTGAAATATAAAGTTGTCCTTTAATTGGCTTGACAAAAATTTAATTTCTAAAGTGCTGCATAACACCATTTGGTCATACCCATCTTGTGCTCAGTGACATAAGCCAGCCACAGAAAAACAAGTACCATATGACTTCACTCATATGTGAATATAATGAACAAAATAAACTAACAAACAAACTAACTAAGAAACAAATGCAAGACATAGAACAGACTGACAGCTGTCAGAGGGGAGGGGGATTGTGGGGGTGGTAAAAAAAAAACGTGAAAGAATTAAGAAAACAAAAAACAAAATGTCTCATAGACACAGACAACAGCATGGTGATTCCAGAGGGGAAGGAGGTGGGGGGGAGTAGAAGAGGGTAAGGGGGGATAAACGGTGATGGAAGGAGACTTGACTTGGGGTGGTAAACACACAATGCAATATGTAGTTGATACATTACAGAATTGTACACCTGAAACCTATATAATTTTATTAATCAATGTCATGCCAATAAATTAACATTAAAAATAAAAATAAAAGAGCCATGGCCAGTTTTGCTCAGTGGTTAGAGCATCAGCCTGCGTTCCAGAGAGACCCGTGTTCATGCTAAGGGCATGTACCTCGGTTGCAGTTTGTCCCCGGCCCTGGTTGAGTCGTGCCGGTGGCAGCCACTCGATGTGTCCCTTTCACATCAATGTTTCTCTCTCTCTCCCTCCCACTTTATCAGATCAAAAAATGGAAAAATGTCCTCCAGTGAGGATTAAAATAAAAATATAAGAAAAAATGGAAAAACATATTTTATATTTCTTACCAATCACACTGGCTACATTTAAGAACCTAACCAAAAATTATGTTACTGAGACTACAGGAAACAGATAATCTCACACACTGTTGGAATGTATAATGATTAATGTGGAAGAGAATTGTGTAATATCTAACAGACTGTATATACATTCACCCTCTCATCTAGCAATCTAGAAACTTACCTGAAAAATATATTTCCACAAGAATTAAACAACATAGGCACAAAATCGTGTGCCATATTCATGTTAATTGTGACAGCAAAATATTAGGAAAAACTGAAATGTCTAACCATAAAAGATTAACTGAATACATTATAATATATTCACATAGTGTAACATTAGGTAGCCATATACAGAGGTGTGAAAGAATATTTACCATGTCTACTGTTAGAGTAAAATATTAGGGTAAATATGAGTAAACATACTTGTTAATGTACATATGGACACATATCCATGTGCCTATATGTACAGAGATACATGTACGTGATGTGTGTGTGTGTGTATATATAGCATGTATATTTGAATATATACACTATTGATAAATCAGAAAATAATAAAATTGTTACCTATGGAAATTTAGGAACAAGATAAAAAAATAAAGATGTGATTGAGACTTTTCTGAGTACAACTTTTTATATATATTATAATTCCAAACATATACATATTTAATAAATATTTTCTATTTCCCAAAAGTCAGATTAAATTAAAAAGAATAAAAAGCCAAACTTAATATAATACAAAGAGGGAATAACTAAACTCTATATCAAACTGGTAATGTAGTAAATTTCTTGATAAAAAATATTCTAAATGCAAAAAGAAAGGGGGCCAGATATATGGTGATAGGAGATGATTTGACTTTAGGTGGTGGGCACACAATGCAACGTACAGATCATGTATCATGGAGATGTATACCTGAAATCTATATGATCCTGCTAATCAATCTCACCCCAATAAATTTAATTCTTAAAAAAGACAAAAAGAACTGCAAAAACTTTTTAAACTTCCCTGAGTGTGTATCATTTACAAGGAGATCAGAATACCCGTCTCATGGGGTTGTTCTTAAATTACATGAAAATATATGTACCAAATAGAAGAAACTGGATGTGGGGGCTGTGGAAATCCTCTGTACTATCTTCACAATTCTTCTGTAAAACTAAAATTATTCTCAAATAGGAAGTTTACCGAAGGAAAATATTATGTACAACACTAATCATTCTGCAGTTTCTGAGTCACAACAGTGAGTGTTCTAAGGTAATGCAACCATACTAAGAAATAATAAATCATTTACCTAAATCACCTTAAAATTATAACTTCTATGTTGTATTGTATTTAAACACATGTATTTATATACAAGTATATATGGCTCTTTATGGTTTTCAGGGAAGTTTCATACATTAGCTTATGAAAGAGTCACAATAACTCAGTAAAACAGACAGAGCCACACAGGTCACCTCCCTTGAACAAATGAGAGAACCGATGTCCAGAGATGTTTATACACTTGTCCTTATTCACGTAACTCATCTAAACTGGAGCTAGAACCTCGCCAACTCCTTGTCCACTGCTTCTCCCCACACATGACACAGCACACAAAAGAACCTCTGCTATTCTACTGCGTGATCCATGAACACATCTAGTACTCCCCATTGAGACTTGATCCTGACACTCCTGGGAGACCCTACATGAAGCAGCCAGTTGTTTACATCTTCAAAACCTAGGAGCAGTAATGTAATTATTTGGAACCACAAGCCTCTTCTCTAAATGAAATGCTTAGAAAGAGACTTTGAAGGGCTCTTCCAATTTAAATACTTCTGTGGTCTTAGTTTGATCACTGAGGGTCAAGGAATCTCAGTACTAAAAACAAACTACCAATGCAACAGCCGATCATTAGTCTTACATCTCTGTCAATTAACTCAAGGGCCATAAGAAAGCTCAGACTCATCTAAAAATCGAAGGGCATATAAACAAAAGAATAATGATGATAAACTCAAAACTGCATGACAGTTTGGCTTTCATTCATTCACTAAACAAGTATTTATGTTAAGCCTACTATATGTTGGGAATTGAACCGAGAACAGTACCAAGTTCTGGGGAGTCAAGGAAAATAATCCAGTGTAAGGAAACTATCCAGAAGGAGTTCAATATGGGGTGAGCTCGTACTCCATCAAGAAACTGTTTTAATGGCAAAAGTCAAGAAAGTCCTATGAGATGGCTTCCCACAAACCAGGAGGTGGCCGGAGTATCAGTAATGTTTTTAAGGCTGCAAACGAGTGGTTTTCAGAATGAATTAATCTAAACCTGGATACTTGTTTGCAATACAACAAGATGAAATTCTTTCATTCAGCAAACCCAAAGAGCTGCTTTCGAAGTCAGGACCACTCCAGGAGTCGCTCAGACGGCTGCTCTCCTGTGGCCTCATTAGCTGACTCACAAGGCACACAGTGGAGCAGCGGCCTAGATTCCCGCACACCAACTCTGACATTTATAAAGCACGTTCAGTACCGACAAGATCAAAAACTCAACCTTCTTCCAAATCTCATAATAACTCCCAAACATCCCTGGCTTGTGCTGAGGAAACAGAAAGTGATAAAGCACCCATTAGAGTAAAACAAACAAACACACAGACACCCTTGGGAATTATGGGCTTACCCTCTTCCCTCCTGCAGCACGAGGCACCTGTATGATTTTGATCGCACGTTTTCCCCTTAGAAAACACTCATCGCATTACTCCCAAACTGGACTCATTTGCAGTTGCCATGGTCCTATGATGCTGGCAAATTTACCCACAGACAGTTTTCCCTGTTAAAGTGTAGGCCTCCAGCCCAAACTTCCTCTGCTTCTGTTTTAACGTCCGTGTGAGACATCTTGGCGCTGTGCGTGGACTCCAAGCCTTGCTCATTGCTACAGTGAGAGTGAAGAAGGCGTGACAGCCTGGTGACTGAAACTATATCCTGGGCAACAGCTGTGACGAAGACGATAGTTGGGTTTTCAGTGTTTCAAAGCAACCATTTTATTGTTAATAGCTGAAATGTATTGTGTACATGTGTGTCATGATCCATCATATCACTTTTCTATTGTGGTAAAACACAGCATATTAAACTTACCATCTTAACAAAACACTTCAGTATACAATTCAGTAGTATATTGTATTCACATTGTTGTTCAACAGATCTTTGTACCATTTTAATCTTGTATAACTTGAACTCTATACCCATTAAACACTAATTACCTCTCCTGCCTAGCCCCAGCCCTTGGCAACCACCTTTCTACATTTTTGTTTCTATAACTTTGATATATCATATGAATGGAATATTATCATAATTAGCCTTCAGTGACGGCCTTAGTTCACTTAGTATAATGTCCTCGAGATTCATATCTGCTGTAGCAGGTGACAGAATTTCCTCCTTTTAAAAGACTGCAAAATATTTTTGTATGTATATATCACATGATACATTTCGTGTTTTATTTCCCATTAATCTTCCACATGCACACACACACACATATACGGGCATTTGGGTTGAGGTTACTGTGGACAGTGCTGCATTGAACACAGCTGTGCAAATATCTCTTCAAGATCCTACTTTGTATTCTTCTGGCTCTATGTATCCATACCTGAGAACGCCAGATCACATGGTAATGCTATTTTTAGATTTTGAGGAAACACCATACTGTTTCCTGTAATGGCTGCACCATTTTACACTCCCACAAACAGTGTACAATAGTTTCAATACCTATGTGTCCTCATGAACACTTGTTATCTTCTGTTCTCTTCAGTGTGGCCATTCACATTGGGTGTGAGATCATATCTCATTGTGGTTTTGATTTTCATTTATCTTATGATTAGTCGTGTTGAGCATTTCTTCACATGCTTGTTGGCCATTTATATATTTATTTGAAAAAATCTCTATTTAAATCCTTTGCCCACTTTGTTAATCAGGATTTTGTTGTTGTTGAGTTGTAGACGCTGCTTATATATTATGGATACTAAATCTTGTGAGATAAATAATTTGAAAATATTTTATCCCACTTGCCTTCATTCTCCTACTATTTCCTTTGATGCACAAAAGTTTTATGTTAAGTTTGATGAGTCCCATTTGTTTATTTTTGCCTTGGTTGTCTGTACTTTGGACATCATCTCTAAGAAATCATTGCCAAATCCAATGTCATGGAAATATTCCCTGTTTTCTTCTAGGAGTTTTATAGTTTTAGATTTTTTGCCTAGGTCTTTAATATATTTTGAGTTAATATTTGTATATGGTGTAAGGTAAGGGTCCAGTCTCATTTTTCTGCATATAGATACCCAATTTTCCCAACATCTTATGTGGAAGAGAATGCCCTTCCCCATTGTTAGCCTCGGTACCTTGGTTGAAAATCATTTGGCTATATAGCTGAGGGCTTATTTCTGGGCTTTCTATTCTATTCTGCTAGTCCATATATCTGTTTCTATGTCAGTACTATACAATCTTGATTACTGTTGCTTTGTAGTATGTTTTGAAATTGGGAAGTATAAGGCCTCCAACTCAGTTCTTCTTTCAAGACTGTTTTGACTATTTAATGTCCCTTGAGATTCCATAGGATTTTTAGGCTGTTTTTCTCTATTTCTGAAAAAAAAAATTCATTGGGATTTCGATAGGGATTACATTAAATCTGTAGATTACTTTGGGCAGTATGAACATTTTGAGATATTAAGTCTTCCAATCCATAAGCACAGATAATCTTTCCACTTATTTATGTTTTCTTTGATTTCTTCTACACCATACAATTTTAATAAGGCCTTTAGTAGTTCCTGGAACATAAAAGTTCAAAGAAAATGTGTAGGCAATATGTTTCTTAATTTGAGGCCCAAATGCATGAAGTCCATGAGCTTTGAAATGTTGTGAAAAGTGACATTAGTGAAGCCACTTCAACACAGAGCCAGAGGAGCCATTGCAGAGGAACCGCCTGCATGTCTTTTGCTCCTTGAACCTTTGGAATGTTTGAATCAAGCAAAATAACCTCTGGTCTGGGCCAAAGCAACATTGTTTTCCAAACACCTGTTTGTAAAGCTAATAGGAAAGCAGACACCCTGACCACAAGGACTGATGAATGCGTAACACACTTTGTTAACACCAGTAGAAATCCCTTTGTTCTATTCATGTATTTAGCCCCCTTCCTCTTTCTCATAAAATCTTTACCCTGAAATGAGGACACAGTTTGGGTTTCTGCCTGAACCTGTGCCCCCGGATTGCAATTCTATGACCTCAAATACATGTCTGTTGCCTCTCATTTTAACTTTGTATTTTTAGGTTAACAATGGACACAACTTTTGGAACTTATGTCTTCCGTGGAAGAGGATAGAAAGATCATTCTCATTCATGTATTAATGAGACATTTGTACACTCAGAACTAACACATCTGACTTGAGTCTGGCACTGGGCATACTGCAGCTAAATTGAGAAAGAAACTTGCCTTCATGAAGTTTACAGATTTTTGGTAGGCACATACTTTATCAAAGCTCAAAATAGTTGCTAATCCAATGTCATGATTTTAAAAGGGAAGAAATCAAGGCATGGGAGGTAAAGTATTTTGCCAAAGGTGAGAAAGTCAAGAGACTTGGAACTCAGGGGTCCCCGGACTCCCAGGTCAGTGTTCTTTCTTTCTTCTGTGCCCCTCCTGATACCATGGCCAACAGTGGGGCTGAGATCCCTGAGCAGCAACCTGCCTAAATGGCTAAGAGACATACGAAGAAATGTTCAACATCACTAATCCTCAGAGAGATGCAAATTAAAACAACAATGAGGTATCACCTCACACCTGTCAGAATGGCTGCCATCAACAAATCATCAAACAACAAGTGTTGGCGAGGGTGTGGAGAAAAGGGGACTCTAGTATACTGCTGGTGGGAATGCAGATTGGTGCAGCCACTGTGGAAAATAATATGGTGTTACCTCAAAAAATTAAAAATGGAACTTCCGTTTGACCCAGTGGTCCCACTTCTAGTATTATACCCTAAGAAGCCTGAAACACCAATCAGAAAGAATATATGTACCTCCATGTTCGTAGCAGCACTATGTACAATAGCTAAGATCTGGAAACAGCCCAAATGCCCATCAGTAGATGAATGGATAAAAAGGCTGTGGTACATATACACAATGGAGTACTATGCAGCTATAAGAAAGAAAGATCTCTTGTCCTTTGAGACAACATGGAGGGACCTGGAAAGTATTATCCTAAGTGAAACAAGCCAAACAGAGAAAGACAAGTATCATATGATCTCACTTATCTGTGGAATATAATGAACATAACAGTCTGAAGAACAGGATAGTCCCAGAGACGTGGAAGTAGGGTACAGACTGACTATCCCCAGAAGAGGGGGTAGGGGGGGAGAGATAAAACACAGAACTTATATGCATGTATGCATGAACAATGGACATGGACAACAAAGCTGGGGAGAGGGTGGGGAGGGGGGAAAAGGAGAAACATCTGTAACAAAAATAAATTAATTAATTAAAAAAATAAAATAAAAGACAAAAAAAAGATTATGTCAACCATCACAGGCAGAAAGTTCTGATACATATATATTTTTTTCACTAAGGCAAGAAGGGGAGTGTGTGTGTGTGTGTGTGTGTGTGTGTGCGCGCGTGTGTGTGTGTTGTGCCCATGTTGAGAGAGTTGGGTTATTAAATATGTGTCACCTTTTCTTCATGCCAATTAGAACATTATTAAGCCATGCATTCACTAATTCTAATCACATATGCCACACTCAGTGTACCTCAAGTTCACAACTTTTTGAAAATTAAAGACTAGAAGAGACATTGTGACACCTCAAATAAAAAAAGGCATTGTGGAAGATTTCCTAGTGATGTACATTAAAATCCCAGTAACAACTCTTTATACTGTTCGAGTCCTTAGTAAACCACAAAAAGGAAACTCTTTCACATCTCTAGGGTCATGGTCCACAGAGAGCCACTTCGGAAAGACAAGAGCCAGAATCCCAGTCCAGCCACTCACTGTGTTAGCAACCTGGCCTCAGGTTCCTTATCAACACATTGGGGAAAATAACAGTTCCTATTCCACATGATTGTTGGGAAAATTACATTCATTAATAATTGCAAAGTGTCTAATACAGTGTCTCACAGTCCCAAGTATTTGGTAAATAATCATTACTGAATGAAGGAAAAAACATTAAGTTTACTTCTAATGTGAATACAAAAATTAATTACCTATGCAGTTACTACAAGGCCAAGGTTCTACTTAGACCTGCTCCAAGAACTCCTAGACTACTTATCTATCACCCACACTTGTCCTGCTCAGTAAAGATCATCTCTCATGCTGTCTTTGTTTCTTCCACACATACATAATGTCTTAAGAATGAATGAAAGAATAAACACGGTTCTGAAGCAAAAGAGAACAAATGTTGGTGTTCTCAACATAAGAAAGATCTACCTGAATTTTAATATTTCTATTATAGCGACAAAGGGAATGTAAGAGGGAGTGAAGTTGGGGTGGGGGTTGAAGGGATGAGGAGGGAAGAAGTGACAGCCAGCATGTTTGGGGTCAAAAAAGAGGATAAAATTTCCTTCCTTCTTTCTTTCTTTTTCCCTCTCCCTCTTTCACTTACTTCCTCCATCCCTGATATTGTCTGTCACCCCAAAATTTATATGTTGGAATCCTAACCCCCAGGCATGATGGTATCAGGAGGCAGGGTCTTTAGGAAGGGCTTAGGTCATGAGGGTAGAGCTCTAATTAATGGGAATAATGCTCCTATAAAAGAGATTACAGAACTCCCTGCCGCTCTCCAGCACGTGAAGACACAGCAGGAAGTAACCAGCTGTGAACCGGGAAGAGGGCTCTCACCAGAGAACACAACCATGCTGTTGACTTGATCTTGGACTCCCAGTATCCAGAACTGTGAGATACAAACTTGTGTTGTTTATAAGCTACTCAGTCTGTGGCCATTTATTATAGCAGCTCAAATGTACTTGGACTATGATACTCCTTCCCTTCTTCTTGGCTGAGGTTGGGGGTGATCTAGGGTGACCATTGAAGCATGAATCAAAGGGAAAGGGAACCTGGGAGAGAGAAGAACCAACATGAATAAGTAAATAAGAACAAAAGTCATATAATGAATATTGGCAAGCAAGAGAAAAAATATAAGCCACAATTTCTCACAGCTTTGGCTTAAAATTCATTGAACAATATAGCACTTCATCCCTTCACTAAGCCTTTATTTTCTATTTCCCCTTTCTTGTTAATCACTTTTATGCCTTACTCCTTTGGCTTTCTTTCAACCTTAGTACAACTATAAAAGCCAAGCAAATTATCAAAGAAAGAGGAAGTGATAATGACTTAACTGATGCTAAATAATTAATAGAAGTTTTAATATGTGGAAACAAACAGTAATTCAACATGTGATTAAAAAGTATTAACCAAGATAATGCTATGAATTAGGTGAGAAAAATGTATTCAGCTCTTTATGTTGTTGCTAAAAATGATTGGATAAGGTGTTAATATCCAAAATATATTGAGTACTCATACAACTCAACAAAAGGAAGACAAACAATCCAATTATAAAATGGGCAGAGGACCTAAACAGATACTTCTCCAAACAGGACATACAAATGGCCAAGAGACATATGAAAACAATGCTCAACATCTCTAATCATCAAAGAGATGCAAATTAAAATGATTATGAGGTACCACCTCACACCTGTCAGAATGGCCGCCATCAACAAATCATCAAACAACAAGTGTTGGCGAGGGTGTGGAGAAAGGGGGACTCTAGTACACTACTGGTGGTAATGCAGACTGGTGCAGCCACTATGGAAAACAATATGATGTTTCCTCAGAAAATTAAAAATGGAACTTCCATTTGACCCAGTGATCCTACTTCTAGGAATATATCCTCAGAAGCCTAAAACACCAACCAGGAAGAATACATGCACACCTATGCTCATAGCAATGCTATTTCATAGCTAAGATCTGGAAACAGTACAAGGGCACGTGAGTAAGTGAGTGGATAAAAAAGCGGTCGTACATTCATACAACACAATAATAGGCAGTTGTAAGAATGAAAGATCTCTTACCCTTTGAGACAACGGAGGGACCTGGAGAGTATTATGCTGAGCAAAATAAGCCAGTCAGAGAAAGATTAATACCACATGATCTCACTTATTTAGAGAACATCATGAACAAAATAAGCTGTCGACCAAAAGAGATCAAGAGTCATGGAAGCAGGAAACAGACTGACAATCAGAGGGATGGGGCGGGGAGATAAACCAAAGAACTTACATGCATGTATGCACAACCAATGGACACAGACAGTAGGTTGGGAAAAGCAGGAAGGGGGTGGGTATGGGGAAGAGGGGTCAATGGGGATAAAAGGGGGACATCTGTAATACTTTCAATAAGAAATAAATAAATACACAAATAAATAAATAAAATTAATTGGTGAGGACTGGGAACTGCATCTCCTCATTTGTTGCTAGTGTGGCTGCCACCAGGACACCATCTGGAGGGCAATTTGACAGAGAGCATCAAAAGGCTCAAAAACGGTCTATATCTTTGACCCCCTCAATTGCTTTTTTAGAATAAATTTTGTAAAGGGAACCATTAAGAATTATGCAATTATTTATCTAAAAGAAGGTTTTAAAGGCTTTATTTTTATATTGGAAAACTAGAAAAAATGTAAGTATCTGACAAGGGGGGACTATTTAAATAAACAGTTATTAAGAACCATTTATTAGGAGAGTGATTAATGGCATGTAAAGATGCTCGTAATAGATTAAGTGCAAAGGCAGAATATGAAACATTGCATAGTCCACATGCCATTTTAATAAAAAATATTTATGGAAAGCTCCTTCTTTGATAAATGCAAAATATGTGTAAGACTTTGTATGAGAGCCGATTGTACTCACAGTTATGTGTGCTGAGGCAGATTTTATTCCCAGGGGACTAAAATATCTATTCCATTCCTAATTATACCTAGTCTTTCAGACAAAATCTTTTAAAATGTATTTTTGGCATTTGGGACATGCTCCTAATATTTGTTATTTTCCCTCATAACATAACACAAGTATCGACTGGCTTAAGGCCAAGCATCTAATAACAGTGAACTTACATGTTCTTAAAATTTCCACAACTTCAAATTTTTCCCAAGTTATATTAACTCCATAACCAACAAGGTGTATGAGCAGTGTCAACACTTTCACCTATTTTTTCCTTTTCCTTCATTTTTTAAAATATATATGATATAAAGACCAAATATCTATCATATTAAATGAGATGCAAAGACTGTGATACTGAAAGCTGACCAGCGAGCTGGTAGGCAGCATTGGGATATCATGGTCTAAAGTGCCTGCACTTCAGCACAGACATGAAGTCTGCATCTGGTGTGTGAAAGGTACTTTGGGCTCTTATGAATGACGTTCAAACAGAGGATGAAAGTTGAATGAAAAAAACAAGAATCATCTCTATATTGAGCATAATAATCAGGGTCCATCAATGTTTTTAACAAGTAGAATTTAATATATGGAACTAGTTCAGAGACACAGAAGCACTAGAAGGGAAAAAGCAACACCTAGGCGTTTCAGCAGTGATAACACACCAAGCAGCTACAGCCCTTAGCACTGCTGTGGCAAAGGAATGAAACTAATTTTCAGAACTGACACACTCCACGGATGCCCACAGATCCCGGACTTACAGCCAAGCAGCGGAAACCAGGGGCCTCAGAAAAGGGTGCACGTGTTTCATTCTGGGAGTGTGGGAATAATACAGAGTCTGACACCAACGGACAGGAATTAACTATTGCCTCTGGTACTAGAGCCTTGGGTGAGATGCAACTGACAGAATAATAAGGAAAGATTAAAAAATAAATTCCCTTTGTCAACCTACCATCTTTTACTTTTTCTCTTACTTTCCCAGTTGGCAGGACGTCCCAGGGAATCAAAAGCAAAGGAGAGCTATGCTTTGCCCAGTGCCAGCCACTGCATCACAACGCAAGTAGAGAACACAGAAGAGTAGGTTTGGAGCTGAGTGAGACTAACTTATTAAAAGCTATTATACTATATATATAATATATACATATATGAGATTATTTTGATAATTGCAATTTCATTCCTTTATTACCCCAGCTCGTGCTCGCTCTCTCTCTCTCTCGCTCTCTCACACACACACACACACACACATGCACACAATCATATACACATGCATACACCCACATACACTCAAAGAGAAAAATGCATATACATCAACATGTCAACCACAGTTATGAAATGGTGAAAAGATTATGAATGATTAAATTACCGTAATACTTTCCTCCATTTTCTCATTCTTCTGCAAGAAATAAGTCATAATTATTTTCTAAAATTATACCCAAAAAAGCTGATTTCTGATTAAAAGAGTGTTAAGTGATATCATGTAACATTTGGATGTGAAAGCTTCTGGTATATTTGCAGGCTTTTTAGAGGGTAATTTCTCATTTAGACTAATTTCCCTAATGGCATCAGGAATAAAATGCAACCCTCTGTTTACCCAGCTAAACAATGATTAATGCTAAGTATATGGAAGCATATGGTAAGACTAATGACTAGTTTTCTCTGTTTGAACATGGTAATGGTTTTGTGAAATAGACTAGCGCAGTGTGTAAAGAGGTTAGTAGATCAAAACCAAATATTAATCAACTGGCTAATAATTTTGGCAGCGCTGTTTACAATAAAAACATGGTAAAATAATTATTAGAGAAATAAGCATTCCCTACAGAACATTAAAATTTAACAATAATGAACATATCTTAGTCTATTTCTATAGCTTGCTTCAGTTTTCCCTTTGACTTGATAATTATAATCATTAGTATCACCACCATTACTTACCACCACCACAGCTATTATTTATTGAGCACTTGCTATATGCTCAATATGTGTTGTATGATTACCTGACTTTACTCCTCACAACAATCCTATTCAATCTATGCCATCATTTCCATTTTTTAGTTCAGGAAATAAAGCCGTAAATGGTTTGACTATCTCATCCAAGATCATACAGATAGTAAAAACAAAGCCAGGACTCCAAAGAAGCTTAACTTCTTCAGGGTATTATATTAATACAGTACTTAATATCAATCAACTTAAGGCATTATAATATCGATATATTTAAATATATTATAATATTAATCACTTCAAGGTAATATATTAATTTAAATTCCAATTATTTATTTTGTGATTGAGTTATTTCTTCTGTGGTTCATTTATGTAAAATAGCCTAAATTCTAATAAACAGAATGTAATACCTTTGACTGTTTCCCTCCACTAATGTATATACTTTACACAATAAATGTAATTTCCAAACAATAATAAAAATAGAGTTTCATGTATTAAGCACACCTTCTTACAGAGGGTATTAAATGCCAATAATTTACTTCAAATGACTGTGTACTGAAAATTTAAATCTTAACATTTTCAGAGAAATGTTTGTCTTCATTATATATGACTCCACCTGCAAATGAAAGCACCTCTGGTCTCTCTAGCTTTTTCTTTTTTGGGGTGGGGAGGGTCCTCTTTTTTTTATACTGGTAATTTCTTGAAAATACAGGCAAGGGATAGGATGTCAACATTATTTCAACATGAGTACTACCATTCTTCTATCCTACATTTGTCAAAACCAATCACTGAACTCATTGCCATTAAACCCATAGGTGATTTGTGGAGTTTTCCAGGTTGGCGAACATGTGAAGTTGCTATGAGGGAGGGATGCTCTCATTAACCACAGACAATATCCTATGATACTCTTCCATTTGGGTGCTCCATGGTTATATCTTTTATAATAATGTGGTAAACATCCTGGTGGAAATAAAAGCCTGTTTGGAGAAGGTCTTAAGATGGCAACACTAGAGGTTCCTGGATTTCCTTCCTCCCAAAGACACACCAAAAGTACAGCTATATATGAAAAGAATTCCTTCTGAAAGGAACCAGCTGAGTGACTCCCACGCATCAGGTAAATGAGAAAAAACCCACATCAAGATGGTTAAGAAAGGCTGTAAATCCAACCAAGGGCACTGTACCATACAATAGAGAGAAAATATCCGACTCCCAGGTTCTCTATGAGAAGTGAAGTGTTTGGACTACATATCTAGTCCCCAATTTTTAAAGCTTCCAACCATGGGATGGGCTCCCCCACCCTGGACACTTAATTCTGAAAGACAGGACAGCAGCAAACAAATTTGCATATTTTAAAAGGCATGAATGAGCACTAACCACAGCTCGTTCCCCAGGGCCCAGTTCAGAGGGAACAGGCAAAATGCCCAACTGCACGTCTTTCCCTGGAAGAAGTATGATTCAGAAGCTGCTGCATGAGGATTATGATGCTAATTAGCACACATAGAGGTGCTGACTGGAATTTTTCCTGAGGCCCAAAAGAGCCAGAGGTCACTTCCTGTACCTTCACCATCTAATTCACTCTATAAATAATACCAATCACTGGTATCTCTGTGAAAGAACTTGGTCCACATATCTAGCACCTCAATTCTTATGGCTGCCACCCAAGGGATAAACCCAGAAATCACCTAGCTCTGACAGCAAATGGGCTTTCATTCACAATTACAACAGGAATATAGCAAATACAAAAAATTTTGAACATGCATAGGAGCACCCCCCACATCTATAAAATATGGGTCAGTGCAGGGGGACCAAGCAAAAATGCCCATATTCCATTTCTCCCTGGAAAGGATTTGACTACATACTTTCTAAGTTGCTATCTAAAGATCTGGCTTCTAATCAGCCTGCATCTAGTATAGACTGTAATTCTCCTCTTTGAGACACTGACATATCTTGGCACAGCATCAACTACTGGGAGCAAGTAAGAATAAAGATGATGGCTTGGACCATCACAGAGTTTTAAGAGGTAACCAGGAGATTGGATCTGGCTGATTTATGAGGTTCATTTCCTACATGAGACTAGCCTGTCAAGACTTTAAGAAGTGGCTATTTTATATAATGTGTAGAAACCAACAACTAGAGATTTTTTTAAAATGAAGAAACAAGGGAATACATGCCAAATATATATATATATATATATATATATATATATATATATATATATCTCCAGAAACTGATTTTAATGAAGATGAGTAATCTAATATACAGTTCAAAATAATAGTTATACAGATGTCAAAAGAGCAAAGCATGAGCAAAGTGAGAATTTCAATAAAGAGATAAAAAATAAGGTAAGAAAATACAAAACAAAATTATAGAGCTGAAAAATACAACTAAGCTAAAAAAATTCAATACAGGGGTTCAATAGCAGACTAGAAAAAGTAAAAAAAAGGATCAGCAAACTAAAATACAGGAAAGTGGAATTCATCCAATCAGAGAAACAGAAAGAAAATAAAATTAGAGTGAAGATAGCTTAAGAAATTTATAGAATGTAATCAAGCATACTAATATACATATTACACGGATTTCAGAAGAAGATAGATAGGGAAGAAAGCTCATTCAAGAAAATAATGTCTGGAAACTTCCCTAATCTGCAGAAAGAAACAGACATCCAGATCTAGGAAGTATAGAAAGATCCAAAGAAGATTAATTCAAAGAGATCTCTACTGAAACATACTTTGTTTAAATTGTCAATAATTAAAGACTAAGAGAGAATCTTAAAAGCAGCAAGAAAAAAACAACTTGGTATGCACAAGGGAACCCCATAAGGGTATCTGCAGATTGTTTAGTAGAAAATTTGCAGAACAGAATAGAGTGGCATGGTATATTTAATGTTCTGAAAGAAAAAACTGCCAACTAAGAATATTCCACCCAGCAAAGCTGTCCTTCAAAATTCAAGGGGAGATAGTTTCCCAGAGAAGCAAAAGCTAAATAAATTCCTCACCACTAGAATAGCCTTACAAGAAATGTTAAAGGAAGTTATTCAAGCTGAAACAAAAGCATGCTAATTTATAAAAGAAATACATATGAAAATATAAACTCACTAGGTAAAGGTAAATATATAGTTAAATACAGAATAATCTTTAATAGATACAGGTAAGTCACTTATAACTAGTATAATCTTTAAAAGACAAAAGTATTTAAAATGACCATAACCACATTAGCTTGTTAATGGATATACAATATTAACAAAAATGCCACTTTCATCACTTTTGTTCAACACTTACTGGAATTCCTAGCCAGAGCAAGCAGACAAGAAATATACATGAAAGATATCCAAATCAGAATGGAAGAAGTAAAATTGTCTCTGTTTGCAGCTGAAATGATTTTATATGTAAAAAACCCTAAAGATTCCATCAAAATATGTGGAATAAACACATTCATTACAGGTGCAAGATACAAAATCAATATACAAAAAGCAGTTACATGTTTATACACTAATAAACAGTAAGAAAGAGAAATTAAGAAAACAATCACATTTACAAATGCAACAAAAAAATAATTTTAAACCTAGAAAAAATATTTAGCCAAGTAGGTAAAAGACCACAACACTGAAAACTAAGACACTGACCAAAGCAAACAAACGAACAAAACAAAAACAAACAAACTGAAGACAAATAAATGGAAAGATATTTTACGCTCATGGATTAGAAGAAAATATACTGCTAAAATGTCCATTCTACCCAAAGCAGTGTACAGATTTAATGCAACCCCTATTAAATTTTCAATGACATTATTTGTAGAAATAGAAAAATCAATCCTAAAATTCCAGTGGAAGAAGAAAAACTTCAAATAGTCAAGGCTATCTTGAAAAATAAAGCAAAACTAGAGACAACACACTTCCTGATTTCTAACTGTATTATGACGTGCCAGTAAGCAAAACAGTATGATATCGGCATAAAACCAGACACATAGATCAATGGAAAAAAGAGAGCCCAAAAATATACCCATACATATATGATCGATGAATGTTGTATAAAGGCGCCAAGAACATGCAATGAAAAAAGTGTAGTCTCTTTAATAAATGACGTTGAGAAAACTGGGACCCACATACAGAAGAACAAAGCTGGACACCTACTGTGATACATACACAAAAATCAACTCAAAATATAGTCAAGATTTGAATGTAAAACCTAAAACAATAAAACTCTTAGAAGAAAAAATTTACATTGGTCTTACAGAAAATTTTATTTTCATTTGACACCATATGCTAAGGTAACAAAAGCAAAAATAAACAAATAGGACTATATCAAACTAAAAACCTTCTCCACAGCAAATGAAAGCATTAACAAAATAAATACGTAATTTAGGAAGTGGGATAAAATATTTTCAAATTGCTTATCTGATAAGGGTTTAATGTGCAAAATATACAAGGAACCCATGCAACTCAATAGCACAAAAATAAATAACCAAATCCAGAAAATGGGCAAATGATCTGAATAAACATTTTCCAAAGAAGACATACAAATTTTCAAAAGGTATGGTAAAAATTGCTCAATATCACTAATCTGCAGGAAAATGTAAATTAAAAGCATGAGATATCACCTTGCACCTGTTATTGTAGCTTTTATAATAAAAGACAAGAGAACCCGAATGGTTTGGTTCAGTGGTTGAGCATCAACTCATGCACCAAGAGGTAGCCTGTTCGATTCCTGGTCAGGGCACAGGCCCAGGTTGTGGGCCGGATCCCCAGTGCGGGGCATGCAGGAGGCAGCCGATCCATGTTCTCTCTCATCGATGTTTCTAGCTCTCTCTCCCTCTCCCTTCCTCACTCTCTAAAAATCAATTAAGGAAAGAAAAAATAAGACATGATATAATAGATGCTGGTAAGAATGTGGGGAAAGGAAACCTTGGTACACTGTTGTGGAAATGTAAATTAGTAGAGAAGTAGGAAAAATAGTATGGGGGTTCCTTAAGAAATAAAAAACAGTACTACTGCATGATCCAGCAGTACCGCTTCTGGGTATACATCCCAAGGAAACAAAATCATTATGTCAAAAAGATATCTGTACTCCATGTTTATTTCAGCATTATTCACAATAGTCAAGGTATAGAAACAATTCAAGTGTCTGTTAAGATAAATAGAAAGTAAATGTGATAGTTATAGATATATAGAGAGAGACATATAGATATAGATATAGATATAGATATAGATACAGATACAGATACAGATACAGATACAGATACAGATATAGATATAGATATAGATATAGATATATGGGCAAAAGTAGCTTTACAATTGTTCATGTGGAAAATAATATAAAAATTAATAAATAATATAAAATAAACTCTGTTTTATGTACTCACAACTATAAACCTACTTTTGTCCCACCCTGCATGTGAATGAATGGAATGTTTCTTTTTCCTTAAAAAAAGAAAATCCTGCCATTTGCAGCAACATGGATTGAACTGGAGAGCATTATGCTAAATAAAATAAGACAGAGAAAGACAAATACTACACAGTACCACTTATACATGTATTTTTAAAAATTTTAAATAAAATGTTGAACTCACAGAAATAGAGTAAAACGGTGGTTGCCTAGGACTGGGGTGGGCAGGGAAAACAGGGAGAAGATAATAAAAAGGGTGCAGACCTGCAGTTATAACTGAATAGGTTCTGAGAATCTAACATAAAACATGGTGACTATAGTTGATAACACTGTAATATATAATTAAAATTAGCTAAGAGTAGAATTTAAATATTCTGACACACAAAAAAGTTAAACATGTGAGGATATGAGATAATGGATATGTTAAGTTGATGTTGGGAAGCCTGTTACAATATGTTTACCACATCATCATGGTGTCCTCTTCACATAAATGACAATTTCATTTATCAGTTATATAACTCAGTATAGCTGAAACAGTAATACAATCTGTGAATATGTAACACAGCATTCCAGAAAGCACTTTCAATTAATCAGATTAAGTGTAAGAGATGGAATTTCTTAGTTGTTCAGACCAAATAATGAGGCCTCTTCACTATGGGCAGGTGACTGGGTCTCTTCTAAATGGAGTAGACATTCTAGTACGTCGTTGGTAAAAGCAGGATTCTGTGACAAGACTCAGACACTAGGCCTTACACTGGTGGTCATGGGGACCCCCGCTCTCCCTTTGAGCTGTCTGGCCCACAAGGTAGTTAGACATACTGGACAAAATGGGTGGGCAGGACGAATATGTTCTTTGCCACACAGAGGCAGGGAAGGAGCTAGGCATCCTATAGAGGTCACTAAAGACA
This sequence comes from Molossus molossus, assembly GCF_014108415.1. Lineage (NCBI taxonomy): Eukaryota > Metazoa > Chordata > Mammalia > Chiroptera > Molossidae > Molossus > Molossus molossus. Next base: position 18,109,873 of record NW_023425377.1, read on the forward strand.
CACATACTACCTTATGAGCCAGAATGTCTGTTTTTAAAAGCAACAGAACTGGCAAGAATCAAGCCTAGCTTACTCATTCACACGTGGACTAAGCTATGCCACAGGGCGATCAGAGAGAAGTCACATATGTGTTCCTGAGGGGCTGGAGCATTGAGAAGGTGGAGGCACTGATGACTTGAAATAGCTCTTAGAAAAAGAATCCTGGAGTACAAAACGCTAGCTTCCCTTCTCCATGAACATGCTTGAAGAACTAGGCTATGATCAAATGAAGATAAAAAGTTCACTGGGTTGATTAGATTGTGTGAAACAGGGATCAGCTAACTGCTGCCTAAGAGCTAAGAATGCATTATATATTTTTATGTAATGAAAACAAACCAAAGACACATGCAAGTTATATGAAATAAAAATCTCAATGTCCATAAATCACATTTTGTTGGTGTACAGCCATGGTCAATGAGTTTACATATAGTCTATTGTTAATTTCATAATGACAGTGTAGTTGTGACAGAATCCCCATGGCCAAAAAGTCTAAAACATATGCTATCTGTCCTATTACAGAACAAGTTTGTCGACCCCTATTAACATAGACAATCAACAGAGTTTGTTATGGGTATGTGTCCATCACTGGAATCTTCTGTCAGTGCTAAAATTTCACAAATATATCTCTGCTGGGACATCTGTTGAGCAGGTAAAAATGTATCACCATAAGATGATAAGATCACTTCATTTTGGAGGAACAGCCCCAAAGTGATCAAATATAGACTCTAACTATCTCCCCTATGTTCCCCTTTCTTATACAACACGAACCCACTGGAAATGAAGGAAAAATGAAGATGATTAATGTTTCTTCTCTGGATCATTAAAAGTCACTTTATACAATTTATGTAATCTGACAACTTCCTCAATCATTATGATTCACTTTCGAATTGTATTCAAGTATATCCTTTTGTTTATTTTTACAGTTTCCTGAAGGAGAGACAGATGGGACTTAGCTAGGGAATCTTAAACCCCTCTGTTGGCTGCGCCTAGCCGCCAGGCTCTCCTGCAGCTGAACTGTGAACGTGATTGGCTGGTTCCCACTGAGTCCCAAGACCCATTGGCTGCTTCCCACTGAGCTCCAGTCCTGATTGACAGCTTCACTGCCTCTCTCCTTGAGCTCAGCCTTTGATTTATTGCCTGTAGCAGTGCACCTGTATAGTTGCTAAGAAGGTAAAAGGAGGACTCATGAGGTCACATCTCAAAGTGGTATTTCCTTTGTATTCTCTCACAGAAATAAGTGCAAGGAGGAAAGGGACCCTAGCAATAAGGAGGGAACTAGACATATAGATTAAATTATTCAGCAAATGAAATTAATGTCCTACAAACTTTGAGTTTTGCCCCAACCCAATAACATATGTAACATTTTTTGTTGTTGTTAATCCTCATCCAGAGAATATTTTTTTCATTGATTTTTAGAGAGAATGGAAGAGAGAGGGGAGGGGAAGTGGAAAGGAGGGAGAGAGAGAGCAACATCAATGTGAAAGACACATTGATTGGTTGCCTCCCACACACCCCTGCTTGACCAGGGCAGGATTAAACCTACAACCCAGGTACATGCCCTTGACTGGGAATCAAACTTGCAACCCTTCAGTGTGCAGGCTCATACTCTAACCATTGAGCTGTACCAGCCAGAGTGACATAGAAAACATACTTTGAATCACAGTCATAACTTAGAATCTCAGAAAGAGGATATCCTGGACTCTAGATACATATATTTTGGAAATGGCAGAAACTGCAGATATATATTCATATTATGAGTTTATATATTGTCACTCCTATTAATCTGCTTTTTGTGACTTTGATGCACACGCATACATGCAGTCACATACCCTACATTAATTAATCAATCACCAGTAAATTAACTGAAAAAAATCTAGAATCTGGACTCAGGAAACTGGAGTTATGCCTTGATGTCTTCAAGATGCCAACTCTGAGATCTTCATTTCAGTAGCATGAAGATCTTTCCTGTAGTCATCTCTATAAGGTATACCTTTAATTACTGGAATAGAAAATGGACGATGCTAAGTTATCATCCTGAACGAACATCATCTACTCTATCCATAGAACCAAAATCATACCACTTAGTTCCCATCTATTAAATAAAAATGAATTCATCTTATTTAATCTAAGAAGAAGACTCGTACAATGTAAACTATAACACATTGTTGAAAGAAATGAAAGAAAACCTAAATAAATGAAAAGAACTTATGTTTATGAATTGAATGATGTAATATTGTTAAGATGTCAATAATACCTAAGACAATCTATAGATTCAATCTCCATCAAACTCTCAAAGACATTTTTTGTAGAAATAGGCCCCCCCCCCTAAAATTCATATGGAATGTCAAGGAACCCCAAATAGCCAAAACCATCTTGAAAGAGAAGAGCAAAGAAGGAAGACTCATACTTCCTAATTTCAAAACTTACTACAAAGCAACATTAATCATGACAGTGTGGTAAAACCATAGAGACATTTAGACCAACAAAATTGAGAACCCAGAAGTAAACCCTCAGGTATACAATCAAATGCTTTTGACAAGGGTGCCAAGACCATCCAACAAGGAAAGGACAGTATTTTCAACAAATGATGCTAGAAAACTAGTTATCCACATACAAAACATAAAGTTTAATTCTTTATTGACACCATATATACATATATATTAACTCAAAATAGATCAAAGACCTAAATGTAAGATCAAAACCTATAAAACTCTTAGAAAAAAACATAAAGCAAAAACTTCACAACATTGGATTTGGCAAAAGGCACAGGCAGGGAAAAATGTGTATAAAATTGAACTTGGAGAAAATTAAAATTTTTGTGTATCAGAGGATACTATCAACAGAGTGGAAAAGCAAATCCTGGAGTGGGAGAAAATATTTGCAAATCATATATCTGAAAAGAGGTTAATATTCAGAATACATAGAGAACTCTTAGAACTCAAAAACAAGCAAACAAAAATAAACACCTGATTTAAAAATTAGCAAATGACTTCAATAAAAATCTCCACAAAGATGATATACAAATGGCCAGTAAGCACTTGAAAAGACATTCAACATCACTATCATTCAACATCACTACCAAAACTACAAGGATCTATGCCCTCACATCCACTGAGATAGTTACTATTTTAAAAAACACACAAAATACGGAGAAAAGGGAACACCTGGGCACTGTTGGTGCGACTGTGAAATGGTGTACCCTTGTGGAACACAGTACAGTGGGCACTTCAGATAATAAAAATAGAATTATCATATGATCCAGCAACTCCACTTCTGGTTGTATACCCAAAAGAATTCAAAGCATGCTTCGATGAGATAATTGTACAGTCATGTTCACAGTAGCACTATTTGCAATAGTGAAAACATGCAAGCAACCCAAATGTCCATTGACAGATGAATCAAGAAGCAAAATGTAGTATACACACCAACAAAGGAAAATCATTCAGCCTTAAAAAGGAAGGAGATTCTAACATATCTTACATTATAGATGAACCCAAGGACATTATGCTAAATGAAATAAGGCAGTCTCAGAACAAGTACTGTGGTATAATTTCATGTATCTGAGGTACTTAGTCAAAATAATATAGACAGAAAGTGAAATGATGGCTGCCAGGATTTGGAGGAGGTGACGATGGGGCACTATTATTTATTGAGTATGGAGTTTCAGTTTCCAGATGAAAAGTCCTGGAAATGGATGATGGTGATGGGCGCACATAATTGCAAATGTATTTACCACCACCAAACTATACACTTAAAAATGGTTGAGATGGCCCTGCCCAGTGTGGCTCAGTTGGTTACACATTGTCCCATGCACCGAAAGGGTAAAAGTTCAACTCCTGCTCAGGGCATATGCCTGGGTTGCAGGTTCGATTCCCAGTAGGGGGTGGGCAGGAAGCAGTGATCGATGTTTTACTCTCACATCGATGTTTCTCTCTCTCCTCCTCTCCCTTCTTCTCTCTATTAAAAAAGAATCAAAAAATCATTAAGATGGTGAATTTTACATTATGTGTATTTTACTATGGTAAAAAAAAAAGAATTGAGAACAGCAATGAATTCACCTTTTGACGTGCCATCTAATTCACAGGAATATTGTGAAAATTCTTTATTTTGTGTATGATATTCCCTTGAAAAATATAAAAATTACACGTGTTCAAAGTGGTATTAAAGAAACATTTTTTTTCAGATGCTAACTCTCTTATTAGGTTTTAACTTTAAAGATGGTTAATAACAGGTAACCGCTCCTGATGAATTTGAGTTGGTACAGGAGACACATTCTTAGCACTAGCCTGGCTCCTCTTTAAAACAATAATACGGAGTGAGAGTGAACTGCCACCTTCATCCTGGGCTACTTTTTTTTGCCCATAATACATATCACCTTCTAATATCAAATACAATTTACCTAGCAATTACGTCTTTTTATTTTTCTTTCTTTTGTTAAGAAACACATAGATAACTTTGTCTATTGTCTTCACTGATGTAGGCCAAGTACATGGAATAATGCCAGGCATAAAATAGGTATAATAGGAGATATTATTGATTTGGATCATTTTTGGACTTTTTCTTTGGTGGGATAGAGGGAGATGGAGCTGTGGAAACTCAGGGGTTTAATTCCACGCAAATAAATATCACTCATTCTCCCGTGTGAGTCTCAGAAAATTCCTTTTCTCATGATATTGCAAGAAGTCCACTTCCACCAGCAACAGGTGGGGACATGGAGAGCATCCCACCAATAACAGGTATCAATAAGTTATATAATGTAACACATGAAACTTCCCTTTATTCAAGCCCCCGTAATCCTATTTCCTTTAAAGAAGTTATTTCCAGGCAGATTTTGTTTTGATCTTTCTGAAACACATAATAGATGGATCACTAGTTCTTTCATTATTTATCAGATATTTACCAAGCATCCATTATGTGCTAAGCACACTTCCAGACGATCTCCTTGATGGCATTCTCTCTGGCCGAGTCTGAGTACAGAGTCAGAGGTTGCTAGTACTAATAGGGCAGATTCACATTGGTAGACAGAACTCCCCAGATTTACGTGACCATTTGGATAAGATCATTTAGTCAGACCACATAAACTGCCTAAGCCCACTTCTGTTTCAGGTAACAGAATGTAGCAAAGATAGTGATTGGAAACTAACTATACCTAGACCTACCAGATTGCAGAGATGGTTCTATTTTCGTCCATCTCTTTAAAAGGAAACCTAGTTGCTGTCCAACGGATAACCAAGGAACCAAAGAGAAAACTCTTCTCATGCTTTTCCCCAACGCTCCAGACCATAGAATCAGTGGCCTTTAATTTAGCTCATTTACTTAATGTAGTATTCAAAGAAATTGCTGTCATGAGGAGGTACCCTGCCCTCCATCAGATGTCTTGTTTGTACATTAGCAATGGCATAAAACAGAATCTAGCAAATTTTAAAACTTCAATGCTTTATGTCTTTTTTTTTTTTTTTTGCCTCATTTATTTTCCTGATTTATTCTGGTCCTTTCATGCCCTTAGACTTCTCTGCTTTGGTTCTCAGACATCTAATTGCTATGTGTTCTGATGGATAAGCCCTTGGCCATGGTCCCCTGTTTTTAGTAATAGAGGCTCTTTCCCTTTATCACTCTTTTTACCAAGGAGATTTTCTTAATTAAATGGTCTTTGCACTCATCATCTCCAAAGTCTCATTTTATATCTGCTTCGCTAGACGATCGCCGAGGTCCCCTTCCAGTTCTTAAATTCTGTGACATTTGTGCATGACAGATACTAAGGAGATCATAGAAATCATCATTCTTCTCTAAATTTTTTAGCATTATCGCCTGCTTTTTCATTTCAGTGATATTTTACAGTCAATTTACCTTTAGATTTTCCTCACAGAATCATTTCCAACGACCGAAGGTGTTTGAGCTTCCAAAAAATGCAACATCTGTGTCGCTGGCAAGTTCACTCCATAACCACCTTAATGGTTGGCGCTGAAAGAGCTAAAACTTCTGCTGTGTTGTTTTAAAGAAGGCAAGTAGATGGAAATGCCAGTCCCCTTCCTGGCTGCGTCCATGCGGATGGTGCCAGTGACTCCTAGAACACACTTCCTGCAAGAGACCACTTCCGGTAGACCTGGGCAGCATCCTGGAGACACCACCTCAAAACTGGCCCAGTCCTCCTCCAAAGCAGACCACCCATCTCCCCGTGTGACCTACCCCCTTTATCCTGCTCCATGGAACATACCGATTCCTAATGTGATATACAACGTGGTTATTCTGTTCATTATTTTTTGTCTCTCCTGCTAAATAGAAGCTTCACCAGGGCTAGGAGCTTTGCCTACTGTTGTATGCCAAGCATCTGGAATGATGCCAGGCACATAGCAGGTGCCCGGAAAATATGTCTAATGAAGGAATGAATGATCTCTGCCTCCACTAGCGTCAGAATCTTAGGGGGCAGGGCAGGGCAGCGTGAGGTTGGTAGGGGAACGAGGGATGAAAATTTAAGGATGCACCATTTCAGGGACACCACGGCACTACTACACCCATGAGGAGGTGAGAGGAACTCTTTAAACTGAGCACCCCGGGCACCTCCTTTCCTCACCCCAATCCCACCTCTGAGGATCATCACTGTTAAAAATACAGAATTCTCACTACTCCCTATACCTACTGAATCACCCCACTTGGGGTGGGGGTGGGGCTGGGAATTTCCGTTCTAATGAGCTATTTGGTCATTGTAATGTTTGCTTTTATTTGAGAATTTCTTTAAATTAAGCAGCATTGCCAAGATGGATTTTTTCACTAAACAATCTCTAGATAGTCCATCTCACTGAAGTCCCTTCATGACTTCTCTATAACTTGGCTTTCCTGTCTTTTTCCTAACAAAATTCAAATGCTATACTATTTCATACATGTTTTGTGTTCTAAGCCCCCAGGACTGCTCAACGAACTTTATACAATACACCTAATCATCCTACAACGCACCCAATCATCCTACAATGCACCTAATTGCACCCCATATCCATCCCTTCCCTTCACAATGCACCTAATTGTCATACAACACACCGAATCGTCCTACACCACCATGCGATTGGTGCTACCATTTATGCATGCGGCAACTGTGGCACAGGTGAAGTGGTTTCTCTACGTTCACACCCTAGTAAGGGCGGATTCCGAATTCAAACCCCCCACAGCCTTGCTCCAGAGAATATGCTTTAGACAGAATGCTCTCAACATTCCAACTAAAAGGAAGGTGTTCTCACCCAAGTTTTAGATCCTCTCCAATGTCTCCTTTCCCTTTCTTTGCTACTCTCTTTATTAGAAAACCTTTTTCTGGTCACTTCTCGACTAAAAACCTTTCTACTGAAGTCACACACGTTCTTCATTATCCAAGTCGAAGTCCATCGCCCATGAAGCCATCTTCAAACACCCCCTGTGAGCACCCTCTCCTCTCTTGGGTTCATTTAACTTGGTTTCTCTGTTGTTCTGTCTGTATTGGGTTTTGGTGCAGGACTAACCAGATATGATTACATATTTTGCAATACCAACCCTTATGAAGCCGTATTTCCTTTTACCACTGTCCTTTTCCCTCACTAAGGTACTGCCCATGCCATTCTATGCTCATTACATAGAATGAAAGAAGAAAAAAAATCATGAAGAATAAAAGAGAAGTAAGTGTTCGCTTTTGAGATTCAAAAGTCTAGCCCATTCTCCTAGGAGAGAACAGAAATTACTCATCAACAAAGGCCTTTGATTTGGGAACATTTTACATGAGTATAGGTCAGAGATATCTGGCTGACTCCCCATTCCATGTATAAATTCCAATTTATACCATGTTGGATAAAAATTCCCAGCTGGGATGAGGGCCAGAGGGGAGACAAGGAGTGAAGAGAGATGTTACTTTTGTGTGAAGGAGGAGCCATGCAACCCGTGCATGTTGGTCTTCAGAGAGTCAGGAGAGAAGAGCATAGCTGGGTGACAATCCCAGGCCAGAGTCCAAGGAAGCGGCAGAGCTCCCAAGAAGAGTCAGTAGCTGCGTCTGCAGGCAGCGAGGGCATGATGCAGCCAGTCAGAGCACGGCTCAGGGCAACAAAGTAACCAATTTGCCAAACGTAACATAAAACCAGAGTCTTAGCCAGCAAGCACTGCAGTTACTTCCATAGCTTAATGTTGCATTTGAGCAGCAGGATGAGCTCACATGCCCCAAAGCAGTAAGCTGTACTTGAACTATAGGGATCAAGAGTGAGTCAGCAGTGTCTTGAATGGAAAACAGGCGACATGGCAACAAGAGCATCATGGATGTATCAGTCCAGCCAGATCACGACCAGCCCATGTTCACCCTCCACCAGCCATGACCCCATACCCCAGAACCTCGGTTACCTCTTGTCTATACCTTCCCTTCACTTTGCACCAGCACACCTCCCTTGATTCTGATCCTCTCCCGGCCTAGATGGAGCCCTGGCGTAGGAAGCGGTCAATCATTATTTGTAAATGAATGAAAAAGGTAGAGTACATCTTACACATTTGGAAATGGATCTTGTATTGCCAGGGGAACCCTCCATCCCTAGTAGTCATCAGAGTGGCCAATCAGAGGAATGTAGAAGCAGATGCCTCTATCACAGCTCATGATTCCCTGTCTAATCACAGATGCTGGTGCAGCTCGGAACACCCCAAGCCCTGAGTGAGTTCTGCAACACAGCAGTGATGAACACAAGAAAGAAAGCACGTGGAAACGAGGTCCATTTTATTTCGGTTTGTAAAAATCACAGTCCACGGAGTCCTTAAAAGAGTCACAAAAGAGGTGACATATGTGGAGGTCTGGCCAGAGAAGGCCTTTGTGGATTTGGCAGAAATGAATTACCGTTTCTGACACATTTTCCTCGGGGACACTCAGATGCAGCATTATCTTGAACTTAAGTTAATTTGCTCACATTAGACAACTGCAGGCCTTCATTTTTGATCAAGGGCAAAAAAGAAAATCAATGCATACATTATTATTATGTTTTTTGTTTGTTTTTTGAAAAATGGGAATACACAGCTGAAGATGGTGTGAAAGAAGCGGAAATGGAAACAGTATAAAAAAAGCAAGTCACTTTACTGCATGACAACCATCACTATGGAAGCAAAAGACTTGGATTTCAATGATTTCACAACGGAGGAAATTCAGAGAGAACAAGTTTTTAAACAAAATATTAAAAGGTGAGTAATCCATGGGGAATCGTTTCTTGAACAGGTGTCTGAAGGCTTATAATAAGATATAAGAATATTGAAATATTCATCTCAAACCCAGTTTACTTAGTGAATTTATTTTTATAATTAGTCCTTCTGGAAAAAAAAAAAAAAAGATTTAGAACCCAATCTGAGCCTTAGAGCAACCAAAGGCAGCTCCGGGTCACTACGGGTGTTTGAAAAGCCGGCTCTACTATGAGCTGGTGGTCTGACGACAGCTGTATCCCTCACCTGGGGTCCTTGTCTCTTGCTTACAGACTAACAAATGAACCCTTGACTGCAGTAAACTAGCAGGGGTGGAGGGACTCAAGGAATTGGGGGGTGATATGGTATTCTTTTTACGTGTACTGAATTAATTCAAGCCTCATTAGTGAGACATTTCACATTTTAGGTGTTTGGGGAAATCTCATACATTTTAGACAGGGGAGGGAAAGGGAAATCAATACAAATGTGAGGGTACTTTGTAATATCAGGGGCTTAAGGGGAGGGATGACTGAAATAGCTTCATATCCAAACTTAAAGAAAATATATTATATCAATGTACTATTTGTATATCATTTAAAATCAAACAACTAGTAAGATGACTTAAAATGAAAAATAGTTGTCCCAGCATCCCCAGCTTCCCAGGTGCCAGAGACAGCATTTTCAACGGTTTCATTTGTTTCTGCTAGAATTTGCCTTCATGTTTCCAATTAACAACATTATACCACAAGTATTGACTTCTATTTAGCTGTTACCCACTGATTTGCTACTACAGGAGATGAGGATTTAACTCTTACATTACCAGCCCCTACTCCTATCTACTTCTCCTCCTTCTTCCTCTTGATACAGCTTCGTCACAATTTTAATTAAATTCACATGTGGTTTAAAAGTCATTCTTATGACTCTGTAAATACTGTTTATTGCTAAGTCATGTCAAGTATTATTGCAATCTCATTCCATTTCAATTTTTCATTTTTCCTGGTGTTAACTGCCTCTTTTATTCTTTAAATATTTGCCTCTTTTTTTTTTTTTTTAATTTGGCACTTTCCAGACAACAAAGTTTCACCTTCAGGAGGATGGCCTCAGCTGGCACAACAGGAGAAAAGTAACACGGCCTATCTCTCTCTCTCCCGTCCATAGGTCGGCCTGGATGTGATGACCCAGGGAAAAAAGCCGACGCAGAAATGTGCAAGAGATTTTTCTAGCCTCTGCATATATTACCTTTGCTAACATCTCATTGGCCAAGGCAAGTCACATGGCCAAACTCAAACTCAAGGTGTAAGGAAAAAGGACTCATGGTGGAAGAAACTGCAAAGTTACATTAAAAAAAGGTACAGATACAGGAAGGGATGAAGAATCTGAACCATTCATGTAATGTCTATCACAGTCATTAATCAAATCATCATATATGATGGGTTTGTTTCTAGATTCTCTAGTTTGTTCTCTTTATCTATTTGTTCTACTCTGTGCCGATATTCTACTGTCTTCATTACTTTCACTTTATGATGGGTCTTGATAGCCTGTAATGTTAAATCTTCCAGTTTGTTACTGTTCATGATTGCCTTCACTATTTTCGGCTTTTTGCATTCCCATATAAATTTTAGAATCAGCTTGTCAATTTACACACACACACACAAATCTGCTGAAATTTTAGTTGGGAATGAACTGACAACATTGAGCTTGACCTGAGCTCTGCGCTCCTGGAAAACAGCAAAGCAATCTCCCCATCATTCGGTGTTCCAGGAAAGAGCTTACTGCAAAGGACTACCCTTCCTACTGCCTCAGAGAAGATTCACAGATGCCCTGCCTTGTCTACCTATGCCAAATCCAGACACAGCTCCTCCAAATTCCCATTCTTAGCCTCAGAACTGAAGAGCTGATCTCTTCGTACTCACTGACTAATCTGGACAACGTGCCTAATAACTTAACTAAATAGTTACTCAAGCTTCTCCCCTCCTCCCAGGCTCCTGAACTTTGACTTGCCCCTAAACTTAAGCAAGCATTTAGAACAAAGGACTTCTCCCAAGAATCAACTGACCAGAGAGAAACACATTCCCTGAACAACTGTCTGACTATGCTACTTTGGTTACCTTAGCTGTCTGCCACACTCCGTCACACCTGATCCTTGCTTGTCTTCTTCACTCCTCACTCTATAAGGTTTTTCTGATTGACCTTTGAGATACTTGCAGATGTTGTGGATGAGGTGGAACATCCCCCACCCCCACACACCCACACACACCTGGGCTGTAATTATACCTCTTGCCCTACTGCAATTTTTTCCTCTCCTTACTTTAATAAGTCCTTTAAATAAAGTCTTTCTTTACCTAAATGTGGGTTTGTTTTTATTTGACAAAACTATGGGTCAAATTCAGAAGAATTAATATATTTACAACATCAAGGTTTCCAATCGTGAACATGGTATGGCCTTCTTCTTATTTAGGTCTTTGTTAATCTCCCCCCCCCCCCCAACACACACACACCAACGTTTTGTACTTTTTAGTGCTGAGATCATATATCTCTTTCCTTAGTTGCATTCCTAGTTAGATGTTTTCTGATACTATCGTAAATGGTACTTTTCATTTTTTCTTTTTAATCCTCACCCGAATATATTTTTCTATTTATCATTAGATAGAGTGGGGGCGGGGAATAAGAGAGAGAAACATCTATGTGAGAGATACACACCAACTGGTTGCCTCCTGCATGACCCAACCAGGGCTGGGAACAAACTGCAACCAAGGTATGTGCCCTTGACCAGAATCGAACCCACGACTCATTGGTCCGTAGGCCGATGCTCTAAACACTAGCCAAACTGGCCAGAGCATAAATGGTACTTTTTCAAAATTCACTTTCTAAATGTTTTCATCCACTAGGGTAGGAGAGAGAGAATAAATTGCACCATCTTTATGGAGAGCTATTTCAGAAATATTCTTTAAAAGCCTTATCATATGTACATCATTTGACTTTAAGATATTTTGTTAGTTAGAAGTGGTATTTTTAGGTCCCAAATCCAATAATTATGCAACTATGTATGTACAATAAGATTTATTGAAGCATTGCTTTTAATAGCAAAAAGAAGAGGAAAGAATTATCCAAATACCCAACAACAGAAGAATGAATAGATACAAATACTATATACATTCCTAAATCTGCTATTAAAAAAACCAGTAAGTCTCCACATATGGTATAAAATCATTCTTGTTTAAAAAAATCTATTTGTATATACATGCATATTTAAAGTGTAAAATTACACATAAAATTTTAGGTGTTAACTGCTAATAAACCAAACAAAATATCTATAATACATGTGTTTATATATATGTGTCAAAAATAGCATCAACAGGAAATGATGATAACGTCAACAGACTATTTTTTTGAAATTGTCATTTATTAGCCTAAGACTGAGCTTTGGCCTTGATTATAGTGTTCATTTTTAAAAACAGTGACTGATCATTGGACCCTTGAGGAAATATTAGCAGTGTACAATTTCATACACTATCCCAAACTCAAACAATATATATTAACAAATGTTAATATATTCAACAATTAAATGTGAGCTCTGATTTCTGTTATACCACCAAATTGAATGCCATAATAATGACATTTGATACGCATTTTGCACATATTAGCTGTCCCTAGCATTCTGCACAAGAGGAAAACCACGGCTCTGATGGGTAACATTTATTACTTACCTATATCGACAAAATTACAATAATAAATTCACATATAGCATTTGTAGTATGCATAGAGCAAGTAAAAGAAAATTAACCTGAGATGCATGTACCTCAGTTAGATGCATGTACAAGTTAGAGAGATACACCTCTCTAACTTGTAAAAGGGGTTTGCTGTGACCACTTTCGTATTTGTTTATTGTTTTAAAAGTATACTCAAGACACTAAGCTTTTGACTTGCCAGTGTTTAACTCACACTATAATATTTCATTATAACTTCCGGTCAAGATGGCGGGTAGGTAAACGCGGTATCTCGTCCTCCCACAACCACATCAAAGTTACAACTAAACTACAGAACAACCATCATTCAAAACCGCCTGAAATCCAGCTGAATGGAAGTCCTACAACTACGGAATTAAAGCAGCAGCCACATCCAGACTGGGAGGAGGGCGGAGGCGGACGGGCTGGTCCCACACCCACGTGTGGCGGATAAAAATCAGGAGGACACCTCGGCTGGGAAGGTCCTTCCTGAGGACTGAGGGGTCCCCGTCCCACACCAGGTGCCCCACTCAGGGTTCCAGTGCCAGGAAGAGAGTCCCCATCACTTCTGGCTGGAAAAACCAGAGGGAACTGAGGTTCAGGGAAGCTGACGCGGCTGGAGCCCCAGGCAGCTCCTTAAAGGGCCCGCACACGGACTTATCGGACTCTCTCCCTCTAAGCTCGGAGGGGAGGCAGCTCGAGGGGCACCAGAGACATACAGGGAAGAACTGAGCTGTTTGGCACTGGAGCGAGGGCTAGAGAGGAGGCTTTCTCGGGGACAAACGTGCTGTCAGAGGCCTTTGTTCCTTTGGTGAGCGCTTCCCGGGGGCGGCAGACAGTCGCCATACCTGGGACTCCAGCAACCTGGCTCACACTGGTAGCCCCGCCCTGGTGACTCCCTGAGGCCCCGCCCCCCCCCCCCCCCATCTTTCAAGCCCACCAAAGCTGTGGCCACTTGCTTAACCATAGGATTGGCCAGTCTTGGATCCTGCTTCAGATTTTTCCTAAATTCTTTCAAATGAGCAGCATCTGGTCTCAGCGAGCCCCATACCTCTCGTTAAGTACTACACTGAAACCAACACAGGGAGGCAGCCAAAATGAGGAGACAAAGAAACAGGTCCCAAAGGAAAGAACAGAACAAAACCCCAATAAAAGAACTAAGCGAAATGGAGATAAGCAACCTAACAGATACTGAGTTCAAAATACTACTTATAAGGATGCTCAATGAACTTAGTGAGAACCTCAGTGAACTTATGGAGGGCCTCAAGAGCATAAAAAAGGACCAGTTAGAAATCATGGATACACAGTTAGAATTGAAGGAGGCATTAACTGAAATAAAGAATAATTTACACAGCTTCAATAATAGAGTACGTAAATCCAAGGAGCAAACCATCGATTTGGAATATAAGGAAGCAAAAAATGCTCAATCAGAACAGAAAAAATAAAAAAGAATCCAAAAAAATGAGGATAGTGTAAGGAGCCTCTGGGACAACTTCAAGCGTGCCAACATTCGCATCTTGGGGGTGCCAGAAGGAGAAGAGCGAGAACAAGAAATCGAAAACCTGTTTGAAACAATAATGGCAGAAAACTTTCCTAACTTGGTGAACGAAACAGACATACAAGTCCAGGAAGCACAGAGAGTCCCAAACAAGATGAACCCCAAGAGGCCCACACCAAGACACATCATCATCAAAATGCAAAAAGTTCAAGACAAAGAGATAATCTTAAAAGCAGCAAGAGAAGGCAACTAGTTACCTACAAGGGAGTTCCCCATTAGGCTGTCAGCTGATTTCTCAAAAGAAACTTTGCAGGCCAGAAGGGAGTGGCAAGAAATATTCAGAGTGATGAAAACCAAGAACCTACAACCAAAATTACTCTATCCTGCAAAGCTGTCATTTAGAATCGATGGACATATAAAAACTTTCCCAGACAAGAAAAAGTTAAAGGAGTTCATCACTACCAAACTGTTATTATATGAAATGATGAAGGGTCTTTTTGAAGAAAAAGATAAAATGTATGAACAAACAAAATGGCAATGAATACATATCTATCGGCAATGGAATCTACAAACAAAATGAACAGGTAGAACAGAAACATTCTCATAGATACAGAGAACATTTTGTTGCTCGCCAGTTGGGAGGGGGATTGGGGGAATGGGTGAAAAAGGTGAAGGGATTAAGGACAGTGAAGGGATTAAGAAGCACAAATTCATTGCTAGACTGACAAACCTCAAAGGGAAAGGGGTTGGGGGGGTGGGAAGAAATAAACCAAAGAACTTATGTGCATAACCAATGGACACAGACAATAGTGTGGGAAAAGGTGGGAGGGGGGCGGGAGTGGGGAGGAGGGGGTCAATGGGAGAAAAATGTGGAACATCTGTAATACATTTTACATCCAACAATAAAGATTTGAAAAATAAATAAATAAACAAAATAAAATAAAAAAATTAAAATAAATTTAAATAAATAAATAATTCTGTATTTGCATTTAAAAATATATATATATATTTCATTATAGTTCTTCTCTATCCACATTGATACCCTTGAAGCATTCTCCAAACAGCATTCTCTGTAGTTACTATTTAGACAAAGGGATATACTTCACAGTAAGCCCTCCCCACCCTTAAAGTCATTGCTCTTTTCTGTTTCATCAACTTGGTCAATGTCCTGCATTAGACAATACTGCACGTTTAAAAGACCGCTCTGCCAAGCCGGTTTACGAGACAAAAGCAGATCACCAAAGGCTGGGGATTGGAAGAGTGTAGGGGAGGGAGGTGGACTGTAAAGGGTGCTTTTGCGGGGGGTGGAAATATTCTGTCCTGGTGGGAGTGGAAATTTCATGCATGTAGACATCTGCCAAAACTGAATTATTCCTGAAAATGAAGCAGTGCTCTGTATATAAACTGTACTTAATAAAGTTGATTAAGCCCTGTCCGGTTTGGCTCAGCAGTTAGAGCGTCAGCCTGGGGACCAAAGAGTCGCAGGTTCGATTCCAGTCAAGGGCATGTACCTCAGTTTTGGTTTGGTCCCTGGACCTGGTCAGGGTCATAAAGGAGGCAGCCAGTCGATGTGTCCTCTTGCATCGATGTTTCTCTCTCTCCCCCCACCTCTCTTTCCCTCCCTCCCTCTCTATTTGAAGATAAATGGAAAAATATCCTCGGGTGAGGATTTTTTAAAAATAAATAAATAAAAATAAAGTTGATTAAATAAATTCCCTAAATAACTGGTATATCATGTCTTCAGGAGAACTTAATGACCAAGTAGCAACTCTCTTTCTCTTTCCATATTTTCTGAAGCTTAGATTTGCAATTTCTCTGGCTCAGCAAGGTAGACCACTCTTTGGACTACCAAGGTATGCTCCACTTTAAATATCTCCACAACTCCAAAAGATTATCTAGAACACATTTATTTGTGTTTGTTTTAGAGTGGGCATTCAAGCATCGGTTTGTAGACGTGTGTATCGTTGTTCACAGAGAAAATCAGAAGTCCCAGGATCTTTATTCTTATGCCTCATCCTGGACAATTTGTCACCTTGTCATTATGTCAAGATAAAGGGACATAAAAAAGAAAGTGGGTGTAAAGGAGAAAGAGTATTTTTTGGAGGCTGACATGTTAAGACTGACAAAGAACACCACACAATTAACAAACATTTTTTTTCACATAAAATCGCAAAGGATAGTGCTAGAATCATTTGCAGCCTACCACACAGAATAAAGAAAACCCTCAGACTCTGAAGGTCTGTGAAATCAGTCAGAATAATCATTACTTTATGTTGCAGGTAAGGCAGACAGAGTCTTACAGAATAAACAGAATAAATGCTGTACCTCCTCCAAAGTAAACGGAATAGTACACCTCATTCCTTAGGAAAAAGAATCACAGGTAACTACAGTTAGAGTGAAATTAGGATTCCAAAAATGAAACAGCTTGATATGGAATAGAAAAAAATATATTTTCTTTGGTCTTTTCAAAATTCTTTATCTCCTGGCATATTTAAAAAATGGCACAAGGTTTTCTTTGGAGAGGTTCCTAATCTATTTGTCTTTCCATTCTTGATATCTATAGTATATTGCTACTTAAACAAAGCCTATTTTAAATAACTCTGTGCACTCTGTTTACAGCATGGACTACAGCATATTAAAATAAGCTCTAGAGCCCAGCTGGTGTAGCTCTGTGGCTGAGCATCCACCCATGTACCAACAGGTTGCAGGTTCAATTCACGGTCAGGGCACATGCCCAGGTTGTGGGCACGATCCCCAGCGGGGGGCATGCAGGAGGCGGCCAATAGATGTTCTCTCTCATTGATGTTTCTATCTCTCTCCCTCTCTCTTCCTGTCTCTCTAAAATCAGTAAAAAAAAAAAAAAAGAAATTGCCCTGGCCGGTTTGGCTCAGCAGTTAGAGCGTTGGCCTTTGGTTCAGAGAGACCCGGGTTCGGTTCCCGCTAAGGGCATGTACCTCGGTTGCAGTTTGTCCCCGGCCCTGGTTGGTCGTGTGGGTGGCAGCCACTTGATGTGTCCCTTTCACTTCAATGTTTCTCTCTCTCTCTCTCTTCCTCTCCCTCCTTCCCACTCTATCTGTACAAAAAATGGAAAAATGTCCTTGGGTGAGGATAAAAAAATAATAACTCTTTAATAATAATTAAATAATAATAATAATAAGGACTAGAACGTTTTGCCTGGCTGGAGTTAATACACTAGGAGAATGTACAAGGACATTCTAAATCTGTGAATTCAGTACATTCAGCCATGTTGTCACCACAAGAAAGGTGACCAATTGAATTCCAGTGGGTTCCATATTCCACCACACGAAGCTAAAACCAAGAGAGATAAAAGAAGTTTGCAACAAACTTTGTGAAAGTGGTTAATTTGGCATGGGATAGTAATTCTACTTATACTATTCCAGTCAAATAAACTTTTTTTACTTCAAAAATAACACACAAGATCCACTGAAAAATAGGTAAGAATGTGTCCATTTGAGATGAGCACTAATCTTTCCTCTTCCAATTGAAAGCATAGTAATTCTGTATCCTTAAAATATACTTTACTCTCACAATGGAAGCACAGTAACTTTATATCCTTAAAATATATCCCAAGTTACTTTCCTCATTATTGATTAGTACCATCAAAATTATATTAATTGATCTTCGCAGGAAGTCTAAATAACAGCGTATCTTTCTGAGCCCATGACTTCCGAGTGAATTTATTTGGAGCATGTTCCCATTTTTCTTCCACGCACAAGGAGTTACTTGACTCCCTCTTAATTTTTTCCAAAGATAAATTAAAACCAGAAACTCTTTGCGGCATTTTACATTGCACTGAGCACAGTCTCTTCAAATGATATATTTTCCTGGGTTAATTATTACATCTTTGGAAAATCTTTGCAGGAGGACAAGGAAATGATTAAAGAGATCTGGCGCTGGGTGAAGAGCAGAAATGAAACTATCGGAGGTAAAAACCTAGGATTGTTGATGATTTGGTAAACATTAACACACACAGGAGATAGATATATATATATTTCTGAATGGCATGTCCTCAAAAAATAACAGCCATAGGCATTTGTAGTTTTTTCCTGTTTCTTCAGTTGATTTTATACTACTTACTTTACTACTGTTTTTCTCTACATTCAGAACCGACTGATAGACATAGTAAATCCTTAAAAGAGTGCCTATATATTAGGAAAATTCAGGATTGCACGCCTAATACTTAGTAATTAAACCTAATTACAATTCACCTTAAGTATTCTTGGTTATTTTTATAGCATCTTTCTCCTACTCACCCAGGAAATCTATTCTAGGCTCCTGATTATGTTGGTGTTACCGAAAGATATTAGTCTCTATTCAACTGCTTTTATAGTGTGGCTTCAGTTCGTACATCCTCTCGTAACTCACTCCGACTCCTCCTACACTCATTTATCTCTCCCAGAACTTGCTCAGTTCTTGATCTTTCCAAATCTTACTCCAAACCCTGGACAACAGACATCTCCGGAGAGTCTAGTTTCAGCCACAACTTATCCTCTGTCTACATTCACTCTCTTCGAAAACTATTCTGTTCTTACAACCTCAAACACTATCAACGTCCTGGAACTTCAGATGAGAAACCATGACTTTTTTCACCCCCTCCCCCAACTACTCACATGGGTATTACACTGTCCCCTTGGTGGCTCCTTCAAAACACTCCTGTGACCCTGCTCTTCCCATCCCCCCACCTTAGGTACCACAACCTATATTGCGATTCCTCTGAAATGAAAAATACTCTAGAAATTCCAAAATTCCAGACTTTGGATTGCATCTCTCAGTTTGTGTCTCATGCCTGAATTATCACAAATCTCATGCTCACTTGACAAGACCAACAGAGAAAAATATGGGTGGATCTAAAAGGCACGTCCAGTCACAGGGCAAAGCCTGTGACTGGTTGAGGGAGGCAGCAGGGAACAACTGTAGCGATTTTTTTTTTTTTCAAGACTTCAATATTTTGAAAATGATATCATTGGAAGATCCAGCTCTCTGGGTTTATAGAAAAGTCTGATTCTTCGGGGGATCTAGGTGGGATATACCAGGGGCCAGGGCGGTAATGTTTAATACTCATGGTTTCATTATTGCTTCCTCAGCACGATCTCTAACACTGCCACCCAGAACCGTTCGAATCCTCTGCTGCGCCCACTCCAGCCACCCGCCTTCATCATGCCCCTAGCCACATGGAAAGCTTTCCTCTCCATCCTTTTTATGGGGGGGGGTTCTTTAATAAGCTTTACTTTCACCTCTTCTCATGGCCATTGTTAAGTCGTAACCACCTCCTATAGGAATCAAAGAAGTTATAAGCTAGAAACGTTCAGCCAGAATGCCTGAGTTCAAAGGCTGGCTCCCCTCACGCTCTACACTGTGGTATCGGGCAAATTCCTGAACCTCTCTGAGCTTCTGGGTCTTCATCTATGAAAGAGAGATGCAAGAAGGACCCGACCCACAGGCCCTGTTTGTATTCACTGAGATCGTCCATGTGACAAGCTTAGCCCGATACAGAATATGAGTTCAATAATGTCACCCACGACCATCAGCACTGTGGTTCCCTCCCCGCGCCTGGGTGCTGCTGTTCTCGTTGTTGTTGCTTTACTTCTATAAATTGCTATAATCAGTTGAAATGTCTTGATCCCAAATTAGGTGGCTGCTAGTTAACTTTTGTAAGATCTTGCTCTGAAACTTAGAGTCAAAGTTTAAAAAATTTTTTTTTCCTTCAATGACTTTTTAGTCAGAGAGAAAGTGAGAGGGAGAGAGAGAGAAACATCAATGAGAGAGAATGTCGATTGGCCACCTCCTGCCTGCCCCACACTGGGGATCAGGCCCACCCTGGGCATGTGCCCTGACCAGGAATCGAACCTGTGACCTCTTGGTGCATGGGTCCATGCTCAACCACTGAGCCACACCGGCCAGACTAGAGTCAAAGTTTTAAGGGCACAATCCACATCCTCAATTGTTTGCTCCTCCTTCTAATAATTACAGTATTCTTGTGGCTAGAAACAAAAGTCACTTCCACCATTTATTTGATGACCACTATGTTGGCATGAAGCACTGTGCCTGTCATTTTTAATACATTTTATCAGTCGATCATTTATCTACGTAAAACACTATGAGAGGTCATGTTTTCCCTTTTAGAGCGAAGAGAAGAGCAGTGCACAGAACAGGTGCTTTCATGCCTATCACGTCCAGTTCTCCAGCCCGGCCAGAGCCACAGCAGACTCGCCAGCACCCAGCACTTCTAAAGGTCCTGTTGCGATGCCCCTGTGCCAAGTGCCACAGCTGTAAAGACAAGCAGGGCACGATCCCTGACCTTGAGAGGCTTATGGTGTTCGTGGGAAACTCAAAAAGTTAACCAAATAACCAGAGTCTTTTGTTTTTTTGTCACATTCAATCCCTGATGTGATGGGGTTTGGAGAGGACAGTGCACTCTACGTAAGGAAGAGCACGCGCAGGAGTGTGGGACAGGGTGGGACTTCGGGAAGCACATGAAAAGCTCCCATATGAAATGTCTGGAATCAGTGGTGGCGATTCTGAAGATGAAAAAAAGTGCAGTGTCTCACGTCGCCTGCAAAGACACTTGGACTTTCCTTAGTGACGGGAGGTCACAGAAAGGTTCTACGCAGCTGGCGGTGGGTGGGCATGGGTGACAGGGAGGGCAACGGTGTAATCAGATTTGCTTCGAGAACCAAGCACGTTCAGAAGCCATTTGGAAGACAGATTTCATGGGGCAACAATGGAGTTAGCTGTGTCACTCAGGAGATAAACGATGACGTCCTGAACCAAAATGCTGGCAGGAGGAAGACAGACAATGGTACAGATGAGTGAGCTATTGAGGAGGGAGAAGGAGTGATGGAGACCGTCAATGGACTATGAGTTATGAAGGAGCCTGGGAAGAGGCCTAACGTTATCTTGGAACATTCTGCTTCCACCTTCAGATTCTTTAACTTTGGGCTGTGGTGAAAGAAAGTGTTAATAAGAATACTTCTTGAACAAACCAAGAAAGCCACCACCTCCCAGGACTAGCACCTCGGTGCCTTGATCTTAGAAACTTTCATGGAATAACAATCCCAGAGCTTATCCAGGACCCCAGAGCAGCATGCGTGATCCGGCCCCCGTCTGTGTCTCCTGCTCTGTCCTGTTTCTCTGCCCCACAGTTCCAGCGGCTCTGACCTCTGTTGCTCGAACTTCGCCTGTTCCTCCACTGGAAGGCCCTACCCTTAGATCTCCTCCCGCTGGCCCTTATCTCAGAGGCTGCTTTCTCAGAGGCTGTCTGCAAGTAGTCATCGAACGTGGCCTCCCTCCTCTGCCAACCATCACCCTCGGTGATTTATTTCAGTTTCCATCTCTCCCTGCAAGTATCGTATTTGAGTCCCCACTGGCTGTCTTACCTAGTTAGGATTTCAACCTCTGAGTGCAGGTATCTTCTTCTTCTTTTTTTTTTTTGCCTTGATCACAGTTGCGCCATGAATGCACCACCCGGTATATAGTAAGTGCTCAATAAACACTGAATAACTAAACTGCTTAACTGCCCAGAATATAACTGTGTATACTTTATAAAGTGCTTTCAAATTCATTATGCCCTTGATGTAAATTCAACAAGAGTAATCAGGCTAAGTGTATGCATAAGAAAACTGGGATTCAGCAAGGTTCCCCGACTTTGTAAAAGCCACATAACTAAAAACTGCAGGGACTGTCAAAAGACATGAATTCTCCATATCATTAAAAAACTGGACAGCGTTGTTTTTTTCTTCCTAATTTACTATCAAAAGGATAACGATTAAAGGTCAAGTTAACTATAAAATAAGTTATTACTTCATTATTTCACAGGAAAAAAATGAGATTCAGGTATTTAATATGGTTTGGGGAATTTTAGGATTTCACTAAGATTTTTCCGGAATCAAAGTTTGTTAAAGGGGCATTGGGATGGAGGAAATGGTTTCTATGCATGAAAGCAGTAATGTATAAAGACATCAGTTGAATCTGTGTGTTCAAACAAATGCAAATGCCTATGTATTTACTGAGTTTATTCACCCTCTTTTTTCTTAGACATAACAGCATTTAGCAAAATGACAATTATATTTTCTTTCAGTTTTATTCCTTTCAGTTGAATATCTGCTCATTTGCGTCTTTCACTTATTTTTGTCAAGAATCAAGATGGCATTGATTTAAGTATTTGTGTCCTCTCGTACCAATATGGAGATGCTCTATAGCTATCATCCAGACCCTGGAAAAGAGGTTGGTAAAAACTACTTAAAAATAATTTTAGGTGCTGGCTGGTTTGGCTCAATGGTTAGAGCGTCGGCCTGTGGTCCAGAGAGACCTGGGTTTGGTTCCTGCTAAGGGCGTGTGCCTCGGTTGCAGTTTGTCCCCGGCCCTGGTTGATCGTGCGGGTGGCAGCCACTCGATGTGTCCCTTTCACGTCGATGTTTCTCTCTCTCTCTCTCTCCCTCCCACTCTCTCTGAACAACAACAAAAAATGTCCTCTGGTGAGGATAAAATATAATAATAATAATAATAATTTTAGACAATATACCAGGAAATGATCTTTCTGGCAAGTACCCAGTTATTTTATTGTCCTTTTACTTTGGTTTTATATAATAAAGTTAGTTATAATTATCAAGCAATATCATAATTTTAAAAATCTATTAATGTTAGCTACATTTATTTCTTCCAGGATTCAGAAATTTCAGTTTTATTATGAGTCTATTCTATTTTGCTTAACAATATACATTCCTCTATTCTATTTTGCTTAATAATATATTTTCCTATGCCAGCTATTTAAAAAATAGCTAATGAGTTATTAAAGTGATATTTGAACTTAAACAGAATCAAATTCATGCTGACCCATGAATTATTTTTGGTTTATTTCATAGAAAATTTGGTAAGACAATAGTCATTTTACTCTTAAAAACCAATGATGTGTAACAACTTTTAGAATAGCTTATTTATCATTGTCAATCTCTCTTCACTCCTGTGCTACCAGTAATATGCACTGAGATTAAAAAATAGATTTTTTTATATAAATACATGCTAAAATCTCCTGAAAAATATATCATAAATTGTTTATAATCAAATTTCTCTTATAAATACTCATACTTTGTGGGATTGGTAGATGTTTCGCCAGAAATAAGAAGTTGGCAAGGTTATTCAGCGAAAGAAGTGAACGTGGATGAGAACTCAATGTCAGATAAGCCTCTTCAGATCCAAAGGTTATTTCCAAAAGTCTTGAAAGGATTCCACTGGATAGCAAAGGTGAATGGTAACATTTGAAATAAAAATACTTTATCAGTAAGTCAGCAAATCAGGGGATTTCGGAGCTGGGAGAAGCCCTCAGTGTCATTGAACCCAATCTTATTTTAGAAATGAGGAAGCCAGGAACCAGAGAAGTATAGGCACGTTCCCAGATCACAGTTCACAAAGGCACGGCCGCAGCTGAAAGAAATGAGTCCTGGTTCCCTGGATGAGAGCAGGTGTGTACATCAAGAACCGGGGGCTGCAATTCTGAGTCCACCATCACTAAATGCTGATTCTGGAAAAGATATTTCCCCTCTAAGCCTCGGCGTCCTCGGGCAGTGCAGGAAGACCTCACAGGGTGGATGCCTGCTTCTGGCTTGAGCAGGTGCCCCCAGCATCCTTCCTCCTCCCGCAGATGCTTCTGAATGACAGGTGTGTGATCTGGGCATCGCCTCTAGGGCAGGATTTGAAAGGCTCGGGAAACCTCCACAGACCATCTGCTGTATTATTCTTATTTATTATTTAACTTTTAGTCTGAAATAACTTTATATATTCCCAGTAGAGCTGCATAGGTAATACCGTGTGCTTCTGTATATCCGTCACAGTTTCCCTAAGATGAACATCGTACAACCATGTTACATTCAACAAAGCGAAGACATTAACGTTACTACAATATTTTGCCATTGAAATGTTCCCATGAACTACAGGACTTATTTGGATTTCCTCGACTTGTCTGCTATTGTCCTCCCTCTGCTCCAGGATCCCATCCAGGGTACCACGCGGTGGTTAGTATATCCTAGGCCTTCAATTAGAACTTATCCTAATCTAATTAATAACGTACTATTCAGGTCTAGTGATCAAAATCGAGGGACCCGCAGGTTAGCAGAGAACACGGTAGATGGACCCACTTCATACATCTGGCAAGGGCCACTGGCTTGCGTCAACCCACCCACGAGCCATCGAGATGGAAATGCCTGTAGTTCTTCGAGGACCCCCTTCGCATGGCACAGATGCTACGCTCTGTCTGTTTTTAAGTTAAACCTAGAGGTATCAAGTGAAAAAAAAGCAGACACGAGCACCTCTGTTTCGCATGCCCTGGCATTCCTATTTCCCCCCTTGGAGAAGTACACATTTCTGCTCTAATGACCAAGCCACAAAGACATAACCTTTAAATTGAGAAAAAAATCCTGCCAACAGGATCAGACAGATCCTGAGACAGGCCACTCATTCACAGAGGGAGCGGAAGGCTACTCCCCAGCTGGGAAATGACCTCGGACTGCACCTAACTGATGGTGTCTGGCGACGTGTTATAAATGTCCCCTTTCTTCCAAGAACTAATTCCAAGCACTGCAGAGAGATGGCTGATGGGGAGAACTCTGGGGAAGCAGCACTCTCTTCTCCGGCAACATCCTCGGGGGGATCGATGGGGAGACGGGACGCGATTACAGCCGGGACCTGTGCCAGGGCAGGAGGGCCACCAGGTGATGGTCCCTGCCTGTCTGAACGAACGACCGGCCTGATGTGACTGGTGTCCAGGGGTCCCTCCTCCTCACTTGTTTTGCCTGGCACTGCACCGTAGCTACAGAGGAGCCGGGAGGACGACAGAGAGGCTTCCTGGCACCACCTGATTTTCAGAGAAGACACTGATAGACCTAATTCTGGAAGTTCCACCTGTGACAAAAGCGATGGCCAAGCCCTTCCCCGAGAACGGCATAAAACCTTTCTGTGAGAGAAATTCCTCTCTCTTCTGGCTTGAAACTTCATGTTCTTTCAGCAATTATACCATATTTCGGGGATTTTCCTTACTTGTTACTGAGCCCGAAGGAAACCCTTACCGGACATCACGGCAGAGAGGGCGCTGCCGCTTGGGTCTTGTTGGATCCTTGGTGTCTACAATGCATCGTGTACAAACGGTTCACTGTTAAAGTCCAGCCTGGTGGCTCCTCTTCTGTGACTCCCCCGCCCCCGTGCCCACTCTCCTGGGCCTGCATGAGAAGCTCCCGATCACCCACCTGCGGGGAGCCTCCCAGCCAGTACCTGTGCCCCTCTCCAGCTCCCTGAGATGCCTGGGAATTCCGGATCCCCATCCGACCACGCAGCGAACATCTCAGCAACAGCTCACCCGTCACTGCGCAGACCTGCCAGCTGCCCTCCAGTCTCATTCTGCCTTCTGACAGCACACTCCCCGCTCAGCAGGCAGAGTGACTCTTTCCCGGCGTCCACCGGAGCACGCCAGGCAACTGCCCACAGACCGCCATGCTGTCCATGTCACTTACAACAAAACCCACAATGCTGGCAGAGCCCAGAAGGTTCCTAAGTTCTGAAATACCAGCAGCCTCCCCGCCTCCCTTGATGACTAATGTACCAACTCCCCTTTGTCCACTCAACTCCAGCCACACTGGCTTCCTTCTTCCAACAAGCCTAACACACGCCCTCCTCAGGGCCTTTGCACAGGCCCTCGTGCTATTTAATCCACTTTGACCATTTCCCTCCAGAGCTCACATGCTGATACGCTGCTATCTCTAAGGCAACCTTCTGTTTCCCTTTATCTAAAAGTGCACCTCCCAATCTCCCCACCCCCCTGCTTTATTTTTCTTCACAGCACTTTCATCACCTGGCATTTTATATAGTTATTTGGTTTGTATATAGTTTTTCCCCCTCCAACCACAATGGAAATCAAGAAAAATAATAATAAGCAGATTCCCCCTTTTTGACTACTTCCTAACAACGCTTTGAGGTAGATTTAAGATGGATAGTATTTCCACTGTACACATGAAGAAATTACATCCAGTGAGTCTCAGTGATCTGCAGCGGCTTAAAGGATGAAAATTACTGTCTTTCTTCCCTTTCTTCCCAAGGAAGACCAGAAGTGCAGGAAGCGCATGGCTGTGTGAGAGATGAGACCAGAAGACTGCTCGCAACACCCAGGACCCCACAGCGCCAGGGGCCCGAGGGGGCCAGCCGAGCCGTAGTCGGCTGGTGGCTCCTCCAGGGATCACACCGCTGCCCGTAAACAACCCTCCTTCGAGGAGGCTCATTTGTCAAGTGGTCCAAGCAGCAGCTGGGCTGCGGATCACCGAGGAGCCTGGGGGCAATTCGTTCCCATGTTCTGACAGCGAGAAGTGGAAAGGCTCAGCTTTTTAGGGGCTGCTGTCTGCTCCGGGAGGTTCTTTACTGAGCCTCGAGGTGGGGTGTGTCCCCTGCCGGCCGTTTGGATTCCTCTTTACAAGGACAGAAGTCCTAGCCCCACTCCCTCCATGACCAACTCATCACCGCCAGGACATGCAGGCAGTGGGGGAAGGGCTCCTGCTCACAGCCCTGTGACTGCTGACGGCAGGTGAACTTCCTGCTGAGCCTGACTCCTGGAGGGTGCGTCTCCTGGAGGGTGCGTCTCCCGTTCCTCCTCGGCTCCCAGAGCACCTGGCACAGAGCAGGTGTTCAGTAAATCTCTGTTATGGGGCATCGGCCCTTCACTTAATGAGTCCAGGCCTGGTTTTCTTATCTGTCAAATGGGGAGACGAAGCTCCCTACAAGGATTGTTAAGTTGAACACATAAAAACAAACGCATTTGTGTCTTAATTGCACACAAGATGTATTGGTTTTCTTTAACTTTAAAAAGGAGGCGGCCAATCAATGTTCTCTCCTCGGTGTTTCTCTCTCTTCGTTCCTCTCGTTCTAAAATCAATAAAAAAAAATAATTGGAAATAAGTAAATAAAAAGTAAAATGGATGTGCTGTGGGCCTGGTGGGAGGTATGGCGTCATCTCACTGGTCACGGACACAGATTTGGTGAGGGACAAGGGCAGGCTTTGACTGGAGCTATGTGTTCCTTCGGGGTGCTGAGACTTCACAGGAGAAGGAACTTAAGTTGAACATTCCACCCAGGGAGTTAATAAATATTCTAATTTGCTCAATTGAATGCCCTCAAAATTATATTGCAAACTGAAATAATAAAACTGTGCTGCCTTAGTCTAATTCTTAAGAGGAGTCTTTACTTGTTCTAATAACAGAGTCAGGAGAAATGGATGGTTATATTGGATCTTAGGTACCATGTGATAATTTACATTGCACTAGATCTTTGTTAAATGCTTTACATGGATGATCCCATTTGTTCCTGAAAACCATCCTATTATGTATGTTTTTCCCATTTCTCTGGGACAGAGCCAGAGCCATTTTACCAAGGTCACACAGCTAAGCGATGGAGCCAGTAACCAAGCCCACAGTCCGTGACATCATCCTACTGCCTCTTAAAATCAACCAAAATGAACTCTCTGTGATCTACCCATCCATGCATTCATGCATCCATCCATGTATCCATCCATCCATGCATCACGCATCCATCCATGGATCCATCCATCCATGCATCACGCATCCATCCATGGATCCATCCATCCATGCATCACGCATCCATCCATGGATCCATCCATCCATGCATCACGCATCCATCCATGGATCCATCCATCCATGCATCACGCATCCATCCATGGATCCATCCATCCATGCATCACGCATCCACCCATGGATCCATCCATCCATGCATCACGCATCCACCCATGGATCATCATCATCCATCCCCATGGATCCATCCATCATGCATCACGCATCCACCCATGGATCCATCCATCCATGCATCACGCATCCACCCATGGATCCATCCATCCATGCATCACGCATCCATCCATGGATCCATCCATCCATGCATCACGCATCCACCCATGGATCCATCCATCCATGCATCACGCATCCATCCATGGATCCATCCATCCATGCATCACACATCTATCCATGGGTCCAGCCATCCATGCATCATGCATCCATCCATGGATCCATCCATCCATGCATGAATCTATCTATTCATACATCAATCAATCCATCCATGAATTCAACAAAAATGTACGCACAGCTACCACACAGAAAGTCCTACAGTGGCTGCTGGGGAACAGAGGGAGAAAACAGACAGCTCTGCCATCATAGAGCTGGGAATCCAGTGTAGACTAATAACATTAAACAAGCCATCAAACACATAAACACAGAATTAAAAATCACTCTAAGTAATGGGAAGTGAAATTACAGGGCACTACATGGAGACTAAACACCACAGGGGGATTCACAGGGAGCAGGTGTAGATGGCCCATTGGGAAGAGAGGGCAGGCAGGATCCTCGAAAGTGGACTGGACAGAGAACAGAGAGAAAGCAAGGCAGCAGGTGACCGAACGGTTGAGGTGAAGAGTGTTCTGAGTTGGAGAAAGAGTAGGGCCTGAGAATGGGGGAGGGGGCCAGAAATCAGAAAAGAGTGGAGAAGGAAGTGAAAAAAAAAAATGAAAAGAGAGAGAGAGAGAACTAAAGAAAAGCTTAAAAACCGCTGCCTCACGTGGGGTGTCCTTGGCTTCGTGGGGCAGTTTTGAACAGTTCACACGTCAGGGAGGCGGACTCCATGATAATGAAGAGCACTATTTTGCAGGTCTACGTTCAGTTCTCAGCGGAAAGGATTTGAGGAAGGTATGGCAGCACTAAGTGCAGAGAAAAGTCCGGGGTTGTCTAAAAATGCCTCCCAAACCTCACCTAGGCTTGCTGCCCCATGTCCGCGGCCATGGTGGTCTGAGGCCTTCTCGGGTGGAGCTGACCAGCTCTGCGGTAGGCTGGGCTCTGGGTGAACTCAGCTTCACCACCACACCCTGGAAGCCACGGGCACTGCAGTCTCTCCTAAATGCTCCCATCCATGTCCCTATAAAGCAATGCTTACTATTATTTTTAATGACACAAAGTGAAATACTTCACTGACCTAGTAATGGAAACAAGGTGCATGTGATAAGAAAACGTCCATTAGCCCTGGCCGGTTCGGCTCAGCAGTTAGAGTCGGTCAGTGGACCGAAAGGTTGTAGGTTCAATGCTGGTCAAAGGTATGGACCTGGGTTGCAGGTTTGATCCCTGACCCTGGGCGGGGCCGTGTGGGAGGCAACAAATCTATGTGTCTCTCTCACATCGATGTTTCTCTCTTTCTCTCTCCCTCCCTCCCTTCCATTCTCTCTAAAGATCAATAGAAAAATATCAATGAGTGAGGATTAACAAAAAAGAAAAAAAGAAAGAAAGAAAGGAAAAAAGGCAATACAGAAAACAGACACAGGAAGAGAAAGTTAGAATCTCAGACATTAAGAAAATTGCCAAGAGCAGATTACTAGAGGAATATTTATTTTTCACACAAAGCTAAGTCAAAGAGGAACAATAATACTGTCTTATCATACTGTAAGTATCTCCCTCAAAAATATATTTGACTATTTCCATAAATCTTCTAGGAAATCTTCACAAGGTATGCTGGTATAAAATTTTTCAGACACAGCTAAGACTTTTCTTCTTTCTTTTATGCTTCTTTAAAAAAAAAAAAAGTCTATTCCCAAAATTTCACAGTCAAGAGATACTTGTGACAAAAAACAAACAAACAAAAAAAACAAAACAAAACAGTACATAAACCAGTGATAATAATGGCACTTTCCCTGAAATAGCCCATCTGCAACTTTCCAACAATTTGAAGCATTTATCCTTAGGGACCAATATTTGAAAGGTGTCTGAAACCTGTACACACAAGCTGAAGGCAACTGTCAATACCAGCCGGGTTCAGGGTACTCTCAACAGTGTATTCACCGGTAGGCTCGAGAACTCAACCAGAAGAATCAACAGATTCCAGGCAATGTTGCAGAGAGAGGAGCATCTGGGCTCCGGCAACTTGCATATTTGGCAACACAAAAATAATGCCTTAAAGTATATATGACAAAAGTGTTCAATAGGATTGATCTCCCTTCCTTAAAGGGTACAGACGGAACAAGTTCTCTGCTGATGGACTGATGGGTCCTCAGAACGAGATGCCATCTCAGTCCTCGTCTTTCCAAGGAGTTTATATTTCCCACGGAGTCGGGAGACCAGATTAAAGGGCAGAGGGAACAATTTCTACCACTTAGAGAGTCCATTGGCAAGTGTTCTGTCTGCTCCTCCTTACTGCGAACCATTCTTAATGGCCCAACTGAGTTCCTGTCACCCCATGAAACCTGGAGAGGCAGCTTGAAAGTCTCCTGAACTCCACCAGTCCTGTGGCCATTACAGCTCAACTCCTAAGGGCATACTGTCTGGTGAGGTTTCTTAAATTAAAAAAAAAAAAGTGTGTGTGTATATATATATATAACACATATATACACACATATATACACACACACAAATGTGCACACCCATCACAATTATACAAATTATAAAACTGACATGTTGTAATTATAAAAATACATTATATTTGTGTGTGTTTATACATGTACACACATACATATATATAACATAAGCATATAGAATATATTGAGCAATTACTACATGATCAAACGTCCTCACATATTTTACTAAACACAACCCTGATAGAAAACATTATCACGTCAGTTTTCCAGAGAACAAAACTGAGGGAGGTAATGTATCAGTCATTCCAATCTTTGAGTTATTTACGAATTTATAAAGAGTCATACCTGTCTGGCCTCTCTAAGTCGTCTGTGATACCTCGGAGAGCTGGGACCCGTACTGTCCGCTCTGTGTCCCTGGAAAAGCCTAGCACACTATCTGTACACAGGGTGTACTTGCATAAGCCAATGCGTTTTGATTTGATATTGAAAAGACCAGAAAGGTAATGCTTACTTAAAATGTACCCTCTACAAATGACATTTGAGTTCAATATTGACTTGGAAATACAATTCCAGACCCATTCCTATCCGATACCAGAACCAAATACCAAATGCATATCAGAGGGAGGCATCTCCCTGTCTCCCTGTCTTTTGGTATTTCCAGCGTCGGCAGGGGCAGGGTGGGAATCATCAGATGCGGTTCCAGCTCCCTCTCTGTGAAACAGTGATGCCCACAGTAGGTGCTGGTGCCATTCCATGAAGGGGGCTGCCAGGCGGGGGTGGGGAACACTGCTGAAATGGCAGAGAAGAGAGAAAAGGGGGGAAATCCCAGACATTCACATCCTGTGGATTAAAAAGCCAACGAAAGGAAAATAAAAAGCCGGTCCAACAATTGACAGAATTTTCAATGCAGTCAACCTGAGCTTCAATATTTATTCCAACAGGGAAATTGAACTTCGAGTCCAAAAACAACTCTCAGCCCTATTCTCTGCTCAAATACACTTACATTTACATTTCTGGGTGACAACGTTGCTATATTTAAATCTCAGCTCTAAAAGCAGCGGGACTGTAAATAGACTCATTTTAGCCATTTTATCAAATTCTATTAGCTTTCCTTCCTTGCCGCTCTCCAAGGCAGGCAACGTTCATACGTGCAGGAAATGTAAATGATTTCTTTTGATAACTGCATGGGTAGATTCCCAACTCTGAAATCAGCTCATGCTTACTTCTGAGAGCTTATAGAGCGATGCTAAAGGGGTCTATTTCAGCATAAGGAGCCCACGGAATGTAGTACCTGAGATAAAAAATGGGGGAAAAAAGATAAAAGCCATGATGTCAGCACCGTCCAGCGCTGTGCTGGGTGGAGAAAGCACGGTGAGCATCGAGGAGGACCGAACACATCTCCCCAGGGAGGGCATCGCTGGGGCTAATGACAGTGCCCGTTATGGTCATTGAGACAGAGCCAGCCAAGGACACGGCCAAGCTCACACATCCCTTCATGAATTCCAGCGGGGTCCTGTGGAGCCATCAGCCCTGACCTGGCTCCTCAAGACTTGGTTCTCAGGAGGAGCGGATTCCCCTCCTTCCGCCTGGCTCCCCAGTTTGCCTGCACCAGCGGAGAGATGACACGCACATCTTAACCATGTACTGTCCCCCTGCACTCCGAATGCCCTAGTACCTCCTCAGGATTTCCATTCAGGGATGTGGGATCGGGCATTTTCCAAATGGGAGAAAGTGAGGCACATGTGTAAATGATGGGCTGAGATTAAAAGTCTCTGAAACCCACCTTACAACAGAAAACATGGAGAGAGAAGCTTGGTGACATCCCCACTCGGACCACCACTATCCAAACCTAGAAAAGGGAATCTCGTGAGGAGAGGAGGGAAGTTTGGTTTAGAGAAACGAAGACAATCAGATGTTGATGTAATGATGAACCAACTTGCCTCCTCCTCCCAGACTTGGTGTGTGTGAAGCGCACAGAATCAGATTTTGTTTTAAGGGTTTTGAAGCAGAAGGCAAGTGGAATTAGGTATGCAGAGTGTTTTAGATCTGCCCTGACCCAAAATCTCCATGTGCACATGAATCACAGACCCAGGGCCACTTGAGGAAGGAGTGAAGACATCACCCCATCCCGTACCATTAGTAGAGAAGGGCATCCTTTGAGAGAATAAGCTGGAGGTCCAGATAGCTCTCAAAACAGAAGAGGGATGGGAATGTGTAATGTGCACTTCTTCACCAACCTCAGTGGGACTTGGGAGGATGGTTGTCCATCTCAGCAGAAACCAGAATAAAAAGAGTCAAATCCAAAGACAGTTTGGCCACCTCCCTGCAAACCCTAAGGGACACTGCAAGCCCTGTTTGTTGTTAGTTTATGCTCCTCATCAGATGTACTCAGCTCTACCTGCCTCCCTGGTCCCTGGCCATTGGTTCCATGGAGAGCTCTGGCCATGACCGTCGTGGTTCATCTAGTAACTTCCCACATCGCCTGCCACGAGGGCTGGGCACAGCCTCCATCACATCCACATCAAAGGCAGTGACAGCATCTCTGACTCCCAAGCCTGATGCCATTGCATCAGAGGCTCTGTCTCTTCCTTCCAGACTCAAGTGAAACACTGCTCATTGGACGTGGGATGTAGCTTCGCCAGCTATTGCCTCGAGAGTCTGTTAGACAACACCCAGAAGGGCAGACACACCTTTGATCATGGGAAGGAGCTGTCTATGTGCATTTGCCAAACTGGGTCCAGGTCTGTAATCTACCAGCTTTTATTTGCCTACCACCTTCCTTGGTTCACTTTTCTTCTTCCCCTCACCCTTGGCACCCTAGGATCCCACTAAGCTAACCACTAACGTGTATGCTTTGTCACCCAATTCGATTTCTAGAGAATCTAGGTTAGGCACTGGGTACCTGAAATTAAATCCAGGAAGGAACAAAAGAAGAGAAAACCCTAAATGTACCCTGAAATTTACAACAAATGGTTAAACTTGACTGAATTTAGCCAGCAGTACCAGATTGAGAGGCTGAAATAATGATTTTAGAAAAGTTGCATCTTCATACTTCTGACTTTATAGTTTATGAATTAGATACTTGCTACATTCAGAAACATTAAAACAAACTGCATGAAAATCCTTTCCCCCAGGGCTTGAAACACACAGCTGTGATTCCAAATTAAGCGCCATTCAGGACAAAGAAAAGAGGAAAGGGTTTATGTCTATACCGCAAACATACCGTGGCTTCTCCACCTCTCCGGGGTCAAGACAGAAGCCTGTACCACAGAATGAGAAAGAATAATCTGTGGCTAAGAAGTTGATATCGAAAAGCATGGGTTTTGGGGCCAAAGATATCCAGTCTTAGCATCATTGCTTCAATTAATCAGATTTGTGCCCTTGGGCGACTGAGTGACTCAGTCCCCTCATCCATAAGGCAAAGCCGCAGCCACACCTCAAGTTGGTTGTGAGTGTGCACCCACAGCCCCTAGTGCTGTGCCTGGAACAGCAAGCACCGTGCAAACATGTGCGGGGGTTGTGACCGAGGTGTGAGTGGAGTGGAATCTGAGAAACCCATCACGATCTCAGCAAAGAGCACAACCCTCAGTGACACACAGGTGGATATTCGTTACAGAATTAGAAGCAAAAATAAAGTTTTGATCATTCTCTCTCCTTCTTATGAGCTTTACAGTGCTCCCCACGGTAAAATATTCAAGAGGGTGTCTTCCAGATGAGATACAAACTTCTATATTTGATATGTTTGATCCCAGACTCCCTCAGTTTCAAAAATATTAATCTAGAAAGAAAGATATATGGATTCATAATTAAAAATACACACGTCAAAGACATGCATTATGCCAGCATCTAAGGCAAGGCCCCTGGGTTGATCCAACGGGCTTTCTGTCTTTGCAAACCGAGTTTTATTGGAACACAGCCACGCCGACTCAATCACATATTTTCTGTAGCTGTTCTCTCACGTGAAGAGGAAGTTTATGGTCCACAAAGCCTACAATATTCACACTCTGGCTCTTTAGAGAAACAGTTTGCTGAGCTCTGATCTCAGAGCAGAAAGAGGGAAGAATAGGAGACAACTGGAACGAAAGATTCAGGAACGGGCCAGTGAGATGGCTTCAGATGGTAGGATAATCCTGGTCCTATGAAGATGCGTACAAATGGAGAGGAGACAAAGAGATAACAGTCTGCAATCAAGTTCAATGTGAGTAAACTAAGGCTCGGGCACACCTGCTCCTTAACGCAGAACGATGACACCAAGAATGATCGTTTAACTCTCCCCCAGGGTCTTAAAGGAAAATGTGTCATCTTAGGAAACGCAGTTAAAGAAAGGACATATAATTAAGAGATAGCCTCTTTTATGAACTGAAGGCAACAATAATTGGATTTAATGTGTTATGGATGATGATTTATATGATTATTACAGAAACATATCTGAGACTATAAAGAATATTTTCAAGTATAATTCTGTGGCATTTTATTTTATTGTTTATTAAAAGAATTGATAAAACAAAATATCAGAGGTCAAGCTTTTCTAATAAAAATTGATGTAGATTATTTAAGAATTTCAAATTAGTATATATAAGATTGATGCTGGGACAGATCTTTATCTGAACACTGATGTGACCTTGTTTAAAAAAATCAATTTATTTCCTTCAAGTTTCATATTATAATCTTTTAAACATTTAGCTTCTTTAAGACAATTATGTATTTCCTTTTTTTTTTTTCCTTTTTTTCTTTTAAGCAGGAGGAAGAGAGAGAGAGAAACATCGATGTGAGACACATCTACTGGTTGCCACCCACACGACCCCAACCAGGGCCGGGGACAAACTGCAACAGAGGTACATGCCCTTTGCGGGAACCGAACCCAGGATTTTCTGGTCCACGAGCCAACCCTCTAATCGCTGAGCCAAACCAGCCAGGGTTGCATTTCCTTTTTTTAGTAGTTTTGTTCATTTTGTAATTATTGTATTTTATTATGAAGGATTGGTAAAAAATTTGACTCAAAGATTTAAAAATATGTGTACGCCGATTGAATACAGTGAATGATTAAAATATTTACTGAAGATCAATTTGATGAAGAAGTCTTTTCTTTGTCAAAAAATACAATTTCCTACTGTCTACCAAACTCCAGCCTCCCATGACACTTAATAAAGGGAAAATGTCATCTTTTCCTGATAATCAAAAATACTTTACAGTCCTGGCCAGTGTGGCTCAGTTGGTTGAGCATCGTCCCACGCACCCAGAGGTCACCGATTCAGTTTCTGGTCAGAGCACACCCAGCTTGGGTTCAATCCACAGTAGGGGTTGTGCAGGAGGTAGTGGATGGCCGTTTCTCACTCTTCGATGTTTCTCTGTCTCTCTTTCTCTAAAATCAATGAAAACATATTTTTAAAAAATACTTTTCAAACTCTACATATTTAGCAATATAAAACTAATTAGTTAGCCTCCTCGGTGTGGCTCAGTGGTTGGGCATTGACCCATGCACCAAGAGGTGGCTGGTTAGATTCCAGTTCAGGGCACATGCCCA
Organism: Molossus molossus; assembly: GCF_014108415.1. Classification (NCBI taxonomy): domain Eukaryota; kingdom Metazoa; phylum Chordata; class Mammalia; order Chiroptera; family Molossidae; genus Molossus; species Molossus molossus. The sequence continues at coordinate 18,146,211 of NW_023425377.1, forward strand.
GGTTGTGAGCCTGATCCCCAGTGGGGGGCAAGCAGGAGGTGGTCAGTCGATGTTCTCTCTCATCGATGTCTCTCTCTTTCTCCTTTCCTCTCTCTAAAATCAATACAGAAAAATTATTAAAAACTAATTAGTGAAATTAAGTTATTCTCATATAACCATTAGAATTATTTTAATATTTAATGACATGGAAAATATGTTTACAGTATACTAAATGAGAGTGTTAGAACAACAGATTCCCATTTTATAAGAGAAACATTTCTGTACATAGTTAAACCCACAGAGAGATTCTTTCTGGAGTTTAGAGATTATTAGTGACTTCTACTTTCCTTAAGATCCTCTCTATGTATTTTATAAATTTTACAAATTTTATTTGTTCAGTCTTCATTTCATCTGTAACTAACAGAAGTATACATAGGTTTGGGATTCTAATATTTTATGGCTATTTTTTTTATTTGCCTGAAATCCAATATCAAAGAAATGATTATTAAAAATTGATTATCTCTTTAAAACATAAAGCTTGACTAATTCAAGTAGTGAATAGATATTCAGAGCATCCAAAAAGAAAAAAAATGAAAACGTGAAATTTACATATTTTTGTTCTTTAAAATCATAGCCTTTCCTTATGATTGTATTCTGGTGATTAACCCCCACACATCTTTGTAGTGCATGATAGTCTATAAGGCACCTTGACGATGTTATTTGATCTTCCGAATAATGTTGTGACATAGGCAGGACAGCCATCGCCAGCCCTGTAACGGTGAGAAAGAGGCTTGCGGTGCTTGTCACGTGACCTTTATTAATAAAAAGTGTGGAGCTGGATGGAACCTACGAATCCCTCTCCCTTTCTAACACAGCATGCTGCTCCTTGAAACCGTAATGGGAAGCACTCCGCTTTGAAGAATGGTTAAAAAGGCGAAGTGCATCACTCACAGCCACACGCGGGATAAAGATGACAGGGAGTTCAATGACAGCTGTCGCAGCACAGACTGGGATTCGCAGTCGGAGCTGGGAGATCTCAGTTCCAGTCCTCTCCATCATCCGAGTATGCCGTGCGGTTTTGAAACAGTTCCAAGCCCAGGTTTGTGCAATCCCCTCCAGATTCCTGACTTTCGGTGTCTGCTCCATAAATTCATACACAATTGAGCACATAGAGTAATGAATTTCGTCCACTCACCCTGGCAGATGGACCCTTGCTTTATTTATTGGGCCCGGTGCCCTGGGAGCTGGTCTCTATGGACTTCTTCAGTAGGTTCCCTGGTCCTCAACACTTCTGGATAGGTTTGGTTAATAGGGGCATTAGCAGGAGGCTGGGGTGCAGGAGGAGAGTGGGGTTAGGTTCATATTCCTCTGGCTCCCTCCTCTTGCTCCTTCAGGACTAGAAGCAGGTGTAACTTCTGCTGTATCCTGATTCGTCATATAGAAAAACAAGAGAAACTTCTTTCTCTAGCCAATTGAATCCACAGATGAAAGTCTTCCCCACATGGGGGATGCCAAACAGTGTCTAGTATTGGTGAGGATCCATGAAAGGATAGAGAAAGGGATGTTGTCGGAGACTATCCAATAAAATTCAGCACCCTCATTCTACAGATGTGGACATGGGAGACCAGAGTGTGACCCAGTAAAGAGCACTTGCTTTAGTATCTGAAACTAGTACTCAGTGTATATGTAGTTCTTTCCATCAATAGGAACCTAAGTCAACTGAGAGGTTCTATATACGGTAAAGTGTCCAAAACAAATTACTTACCTGGAACATGTATGTTAATTCAAACTCAACTGAATGCTAACCTTCACAAGTAATGACAAGATTTGTTTGGTTAAACTGACACCATGATACAAAAACAATATCCCAGGGTCCTGTTCATTTGAATCACCAACTTTGAGATTATTCACTTCTTGAAGATTGTGAATTTTGGTGATTCACTTTATTTCAAAATTTGAATATAAATTCAAAGGTTGATACTTAATTTTTTTTTTCTTTATTGATATTGGAGAAACAGGAAGGGAGAGGGAGAGAGAGATAGAAACATCGATGAGAGAGAACATCGATTGGCTGCCTCCTGCGTGCCCCGCACTGGGGATCGGGCCCACAACATGGGCATGAACCCTGACCGGGAATCAAACCAGTGACCTTTTAGTGCATGAGTCAACACTCAACCACTGAGCCTCACCAGCCAGGCTTACTGCTTTGATTTTACATTACAGTAAAATCCCCAAATTCAAATACTCAAAAAACTGATTTGGACTGCATTTCCATCAAACAGGAAGTTATACAACCAAGGGACCCAGTCAAAGCACTTAACTCTTATGCTAATTATAGTTGCTTTTAATATATTCTACTAAAAAGTCCCATATTCAAAATCCACGAATGATCAGAGGCAGGAGTATGTTAATGGAACAAAGCTGCGGGGCATGTTCTGCTCCCACAGGGGAGAGAAGACCCCCAGAATAAGCAAAGTCTCTCATGGATGTACTATACACATCAGTTTGCCTTTCTGGGTGTATATGAGTGGAAAAGTATTTTCCCGACTAAACACTAAGCTGCAGTATGTTTAGAGTCTGTGGCGAAGTGGAGGTGCAGGAATAGTGGTGGATGGAGTTTCTGAGTAGGTGAGAATGAAGGTCTTTTTGAAGGAAGTTGAATGGCCAACTTATTATTAGTCTTCTCATTTGTAAAACAGTGCAAATAATACTCATACCCCATAACACATGTGGGGACTAACAGAGATAATGCATGTAAAAGCATTTAGTCCATTGCCAGTACTCAGGACTCAGCAAATCATATTGACTATTTACTACTGTTGTTGGGGAGCAGAACGTGGTACCTCAAAATATGCTATTACGATTAATTTGCATTAAAGTTAGCGAAGAAACAGCCAGTACAAGAAGGACACTCTGACCTCCTCTGCACCCCTGAAACCAGGAAATAAAGCTCCCCCTTGAAAGGTACCCTCCCAATATGGGGGAGTCATCCTTTATCACTAGAGACATGGAATTTGGGGCTAAGAAGTCTATATAAACAAACCTTGTTATTTCTTTCCTACTTTACCACCCCTATACTCCTTTGTACTGTTCATTTTTCACAAAGTTAATGCTTCTTTGTCTAAAAGGTATAAAGGGTATAAAATCTGCCTACTTTGGTCATGACTTTTGAATCTAATATTTTTACGAGCTCCCATATATGTGAGATTAAATTTGTTTTTCTATTAATCCGTATTTCAGTTTCATGATTAGGCCCGAGAACCTGGAAGGGAGGAAGGGGAATGTTTTCCTCCCCTACCCTGTGTTGATGACAGCTGTTCTTTTGTGGCCAGAGAAGATACTCAGTAACTCAGTGGCTCAAGTTAAGCATCTGGGAATGCTGCTCACAGAAACATTTAGACTCTCAGACGCAATGAATCTTTGAGCATGCTTTAACTAAAATTCGTCAAGCATCAGGGATCCATGACAGCAAACCATCTCTATACAATGCATAACAACAATTTTAGCTTTCTCGCGTTTGTCCCAGAAGGCAAAAGCAAACCATGCTGCCTTAGCATCATACTACAGAGACAGGCGAATATCAGGAACTTTCCTAAGATTGTCTATAGCAGAATTCAGTGGTGACCCCTGGGAGTGGAGGCACAAGTAGAAGCCAGTGATCCCCAGCTACCTGTCCACGGAAAGATTACCTTGGAGTGATCCAGGGGGCTGGGAATATTACATGTTCCTAGTCCTCACCCTTGGAGTCTAATTCAGTAGGTCTGGGGTGAGCTGCACAGCTGGGTTTTACTGCTGTTCATGAGATTCTGCTGCACAGCCAGATGTGGGAATCGCTGGAAAACGGACAATGAATCAACCAGGAAGCCTTGGTGCTAGGCTGGCTAACTTGACAGAGTACCCTTTGCAACTTTTCTCTCCTGGCTTGGCCCCAATTCACGTATTTGCAACACAAAAGAGTTGCCTTATGAATATCTTTAAGATCTCCTCCTCCGGACTCTGCCATTTTACTTGGAATGCTAAAAGTCAGAGGCAAGAGCCGGAAAGAGAAAATATCCTGGTGCATGTAGAAAAGATCAATTCATGTATGGCCCAGCAGGCAGAATTTTGGCAGGGCAATTGAATTTTTGATAGCTCCTTGGAAGGCTTTCTCCCCACATGAAGCAAAAATATTACCCGCCACCTTCTGTCTCCTCTTATCTCGGAGGTGTGCTGTCTCTGCAGCCAGGCTGCCAGTCTCCTGCATACTCAAGTGTTCATCCAGTGCAAGTTAATGAGCAACTGAGCCTTGGCAGGAAGCCCACAGCTACTGCAACTCCCCTGGTCATGGAGAGCGCAAGTCAGCCTGCAAAGAGGGACCAGGGCCACCTGGCTCCTTCGGCTGCCTGTTGTCGCTGACACGGAGCAGCGACAAGCTGAGATCCTGGGAGTTACAGAAATTACGTGTGAGCAAATCCTGCGTGCTTCTGGTTCGGGGCCTGGCTCACCACACCACCAGGCTTGTCCTGCTTTCTGCAATGTGGTTTCTGTTTGTTTCTTCCAAAGGTTGTGACCTGGAGGCCCCAGGCCAGAACTAGACTGACAACATAATTTGTCTGGCCTCTGCAGTGGTTTTATATCATTTAAGTCAACTTGGGGAAATTGAAATATTTCCCATAAAAATCCAGTTCTCTACATTCTCCTGCAAAACATGAAAGGTCTAGAACATGGGACCACCCACAATCTTTAGAACTGAATGACTGGCTGCCCCATTTCAAGGGAACACGTATAATCCAGGCTACCCCAGACGCCACCTCTCCGTACGATATTGCTGATGCTCAAGTCTAATGTCTACAGCCATTTACTACCTTGCTCTTAGTATATTTCTTTGGCTGTTTTTAAATAGAGAAGCACTTTGGTAGCTACATTTCTAACAAAAGGGCTGGGGGAGAACAGGCTGGTACTGGAGATCGCCACGTTTCAGAAGGAGATGACACAGAGTTTTCATATACGCTTAAGATGCAGACTGAGCCGTTTCACTCATTAAAGTCCCCCCCTCCCCTGTGTCTCTGTAGACACTGGATGTGTGACCCTTTCACTACTAGGAGGCTGAGCTATGTCCAGAGCTAAGAGAGCAGGGAACAGCAGAAGGAGTAGCATGTTGCAGAGCAGTGATGTTCAACCCTCTTAGAAATGAAGATTCCTTTAAAAAGAAAATGAGATTGTTGGGAAAAAAACAGTATTTCTATTGGTCATCTGTTACCCTTGGGGACAGCATGGATGGACCTGGAGAGTATTATGCTAAGCAACATAAGCCAATCAGAGAAAGACAAATATCACACAATCTCACTTATTTGTGGACTCTGAACAACCAAGTAAACTGACGAACAAAACAGGACCCGAGGAGGCATGGATACGTGGAACAGACTGACAGATCTCAGAGGGAAGGACAGGAGGACATCAACCAAAGAATATGCATGCGTATATGCCTAGCCCAGGGGCGCAGGCAATAAGGGAGTGAAGGCCTAGCAGGGGTGGGGGCAGGGTGGAGGGAGGGACATGGGGGACACCTGTAACAGAGTCAACAACAATAACAAGATCTTAGCAATGATGACCAAAGTTATCATTGGGCAGAGCGGAGTGGTGTTTTATGGGTATTCATTATATTATTCTCTATACTCCATGCTTGAACTGCTTCATAATTAATTTCCCAAGAAAATGGGATTGTTGAAAGAAATCTTTCTTTTTTTTGGTACGTGCCCCTTGCGGGAACCAAACCCAGGACTCTCCGGTCTGCAGGCTGATGCTCCAACCACTGAGCCAAACTGGCCGGGGCTGAAAAAAATATTTCTACTGGTTATCTGTTGAGAGGCAGCCATGTGCCGTGGTTAAGGGCAACGTTTTAGACTCAGAACAGCCTCGGTGATATAAAACGAGCCATGACTACCCCACTTGCATCTCTGTCTCACACGGAGACGACTCGCCCTGGCCTCCTGGAGTTCCTCCAACGCGGGAATCAAATCCGCACCGCAAGCTGGACGGCAGCGTCTGGCACACAGTCAGTGCCCAGCGAGGGCCGCTAACACCGCCGTCATTGACTGATACAATGCACAGTGACAAACAGCTGGTGTGCGTACCTGATCACTTCGAGTCAAATTCATTTTCCATGCAGTGCAGTGGCATCTGCATTTGAAAGAGAACAACATGTATATTTGCCAGACATCATTTATCCAGCCCCCCGATCCTTGGTGCTGGGGAGGCCTGTGTCTCTCACTGCCTCCAGGGACTTCGGGGGTCTGAGGTGAAGAGGGCGAGGAGAGGTGAAGTCACTCCGCCCATTCAAGACAGGAGCCGGAATCATGTTTCCACACTCAAACTAGCGGCCATCCTCGGAGGAAAGAAACCCGAGTGGGAGGTAGACGAAGGGGAATGAAGGGAGAAGGAAAGGTTTCCCCGGGGAAGTCATTGCACAGGTCCTAGCCTACCAAGTGAGGACCTCAGGTTAGGTCGGTGGCTTTCAGTGGGCGCCTTAAGGAGCCCAGCAGGAACGGATCAGGTTAGGGACCCAGGGGCGGGCCATGGGTGGGATCCAGACCAGCCTCACTTTGGAGGGTAGCGTAACATTCCATGTGCAAAGAGCGCTTTGCTGCTTCCCGAGTGCTTGAGAAAACAGGGCGAGGTAATCATAGAGCAGCATTCCTCCCACTTGGCTGTACACTGGAATCTCTCCAAAGAGCTAAGAAAATGCAGATGCATGGGACGTAGCTCGGAAATACGTTTACTTAGCCCTGGCCTGTTTGGCTCAGTGGTTAGAGTGTCGGCCTGTGGTCCTGAGAGACCCGGGTTCGGTTCCCGCTAAGGGCACGTACCTCGGTTGCAGTTTGTCCCCGGCCCTGGTTGGGTCTTTCGGGTGGCAACCACTTGATGTGTCCCTTTCACATCGATGTTTCTCTCTCCCTCCCCACTCTATCTGAACAAAAATGGAAAAATGTCCTCGGGTGAGGATAAAAAAAAAAAAAAGAAATACGTTTACTTGGCCCTGTGTATGGCCTGGACACAGAGATGTGCAGATGCCTCTGAAATGATCAGCCAAGACAAGGTCAAGGTAGCCCACTAGTCTGCCTTCAGTCTATTCCATGCAAAGATCCCATGAAGCATAAGGAAATAAACTCAGACCCACAAAGATCAGAATTTCAGGAGAGTTCAGATCATCAAAGCGTGCCAAGGGGGCTACATATTCTCTCTTTTTTTTTTTTTTTATCCTCACCCGAGGACATTTTCCCATTTTTTTTTTGTTCAGGTAGAGTGGGAGGGAGAGAGAGGAACAGAGAGAGAGAGAGAAACATCGACGTGAAAAGAACACATCGAGTGGCTGCCACCCGCACAACCGACCAGGGCCGGGGACAAACTGCAACCGAGGTACGCGCCCTTAGCGGGAACCGAACCTGGGCCTCTCAGGACCGCGCCGACGCTCTAACCGCTGAGCCAAACCAGCCAGGGCCATCTTCTCTTGAAGACTGGATTTCTAATGACTTTTCTTCACAGGAATAGTGAAAGAAAATGTAAGTGCAGTTTTCGAAGAGCTATGTAAAACCTAGGTCCACGTGAAAGGCTTGATTGCTCAATCCCCATACACAGTCCGGGTGATGAGGGAACTGAAGTTCCTGCTTTCGCCAGAAAAAAAAATATTTATTTTTGACTTCGTCACTGTGTCCATTTCCTTTTAGAAGTTATTTACGTACGACTTTGTGGCAAGAAAGACCTATGTCAGTTCCAACAATCCAGCAGGGCTACCAGGGCATCGTTTGAAACATTTGAACAAAACAATACAGTCACTCAGCTATGGTCACCTAGGAAAAATTAACTAGCATGAATGTAGTTGATTTGTGCTTCCACCAAGTGAGATTCATCATCTCTGGAAAATGGAGACTGTACAAGTTTCCTTCCCGCTTTTGCTCATCCAAGTCATCAAGATCATTTTGTATCTCAGAGAGAGAGAGAGTTGTCCCCTGGCATGTTTTGGTGAAGAGCAGAGCCACAGAATTTCTAACTAGGAAAAGGATATGTATTGTCCTGCCAGTGTGGCTCAGTGGTTGAGTGTCGACCCATGCACCAAGAGGTCGCTGGTTCGATTCCGAGGTTGTTGGCCCAATTCCCAGTGAAGGGCGTGCAGGAGGCGGCCAATCGATGTTCTGTCTCATCGATGTTACTCTCTCTCTCCCTCTCCCTTCCTCTCTCTCTCAAATCCATAAAGGAAAAAAAAAATATATATATATATATACATCTATCTAGATAGATCTATATATATATAAAAGATATGTATCAACTCGTCCAAGGGTGTTTCCATTGCATTTTCTGCAACAAGTTATATACTTGTGAGCCATGTGACTTGTAAGTCAAAGCTGTCAAGAAGAAATAGGAGACATGTACTTTATCTTAAATTTTCAGGCAGCCACATTAAACTATAAAATTAAAAAGTAAAATCTGTTTTAATCACATAATGTTTGACATAGCAAAAATATTACCATTTTGACAGGTAATCAATATTTAACATATTAGAAATAGGTAAACTGTACAATTGAATTATATCTCAATAAAGCTGTTAAATTACCAGAGATATTTCCAAAGGTATATATTTTACAAAGTCTTGAAAATCTTATATGCATTTTACACTTAGAACATGTATCCAGTCAGACTTGCTGTGTACACGTCAAGGCTTTGAGAGCCACACGTGGCCAGTGCGACTGTACTGTCACTTAAATGGCTCATGCACAGTCATGACAGAAGCCAAGGAACTTTGGGCTTTCTCCTCTTTAGCTTGCCTCTCTGTCCCACGATGCTCTCAGTAAACAATATTTGAAGTTGTCAGGACTTCATTCTTCATCTTCTAGGTCACCCATAGGAGGAGAGAAATAAAAAGAGAAGCAAGTGGGAATCCTTGCATCTCTCTCTCTCACCTCTCTCTCTCTCTGCTTCACCTTCTTTCTCTCTGACCATCTATGCCCACTGCTGCCCTCGGTGTCTCTGGCTTTATATCATGTGTGACTCAGTCGATTGTGCTCTTGTCTGTTCTTAGTTTAAGTGCAGAGTAATGAAATGTTTTATGTTTTTCTTTTCAAAAAATGTTTGCCTACTGAAGGCATCATATTTTTCTATTCCTTTGAGGTCCAGAGGTTTCCACCACGAGGCCACACGAGGCTAGGGTCTTTGTGTTTCGGAGAGTCCTTTTAGTTCTCCTTCACTGTGTCACACACACAGAACCTAAAAGACCAGGGAGAGCTACTCAGGAAAGATGGAGAACAACTAGGAACCTATTTTTTTTTTCATAAAGCAAATCAAGTTCATTTATTCAAAAAAGCAAAATCACAGCATGAAACTGCCTCCACTCCAATTCTGGGATGTGAACAGACTGAGCCAGAGAAAACATGTTCGAGAGCACCATGGGGAGGCAGTTCCCCTCCTCTGCAGTCCTGCACCCTCACGGTTCCCACGCTGACCACGGGCAAAGCGAAGTCAATGCCAAGTCAACGCAGATCCATTCATCTCTGTGCTACGGACGTGACACTGCACAGATGCTGAAGGTAAACCATCCACCGGACCAGCGCCATGCTGTCCACTAGGGAACACTACAGTCCAGTAGGAAATCGTGGGCATGACAGACGGTCTGAGGTACATGATGATGCAGGAGGCCCAGGCCACATGGGCTGCATATGAAGGGGACAGACCCAGGCCAACGGAGGGGGTTAGTGAGCTCCGCTTACCGCACAGCCGGACCTTGAAGGTGTACAAAGGTTCCCTAAATGAGGAGCAAGCACGGGAGGGAGGTGGGAGGCTGGGAAGCATCCCAAATGGTGGGTTGGCATTGACAGAGGCTGCAGATGCTAGGGTTGTGGTTCAGAGGAACACAGGAGTCACAGAAAGAAGGGACAGAAAGGAGGTGGAGTGTGGGGGCCGGGGTGGAACCCTGCACACCAGGAAGAGCCTCGGAGCCAGAACAAAGCCTTTGGCCTCTAACTCCGGCAGGAAGTTACTGAACGGCTGTGAACAGAGAACAGACATGATTAGGCTGCGTTTTAAAGAGATCACTCTAGCTGCAGTGTGAACAGACTCGAGAACAGGGGTGGTTGCAGGGAGACCAATTAGGAAGCTATAACCAGGGCCCATGTTTCCAAAGCCCAGGTTTGGGTGGTAAACTAGCTCCCACGTGGCTGGAGCCTGGCAGTGCCTCTCATCCAGTCCACAGACCTTTCTGAAGGTCAGGAGACTGCATGTCAAAATCCGCGTTTCCAGCCTCCCGTACAAGATGGGCGTGAACACTGCAGGCTCACCTCAGTGTCCCAGAACAACCAGCTGGAGCTGAGTCATGCTGGCCTCTTCCAGGCAGGGCGGGGGTCCTTCCATGCCTCCAGGTCCCTGCCCCGCCATGCCTCATTGCTGGGCCCTTTGCTAGTCGCTATAGAAACTGTAGCACTTGACCTCCAGTGCAGAACCACTTAGTGGCCAAACTCAAGGTGAGGAGGAGTCCAAAGGCCTGTGCTTGAAGGATTTAATGGTTGAACAGTCCATCAGTAGGGCTGCCCAAGACTGCAAAAGGACAGCCCGGACAAGGGGCCACCATGGGCTCTGGCATTCCAAGACCATCTGAAAGCATCTGCACAGTAACATCCAAAATATGACTCAGTGTGTTCATCAGTGTGTACGCTGAGTTTAACTTGAAAGATCATGTTCCAACGGGAGCCCATTTGAAGCTGCTTCAAATAAAGACCTTTGATTTGGGGGGCGGGGGATACGTACGCTAGTAAGATAGATAAAAATATAGATGTCAAACAGCTGTCAGGACTACTGAACTTCTCCTGATTGGGCAGAACTTTTCAGACTTTTAAAGCTGGAGAGAAGTCTGGCCAGTGTGACTCAGTGGTTGAGCATTGACCCATGCACCGAGAAGTTGCTGGTTCGATTCCCAGTCAGGACACATGCCCAGGTTGTGGGCTCGATCCCCAGTGGGGGGCATGCAGGGGGTGGCCAATCGATGTTCTCTCTCATTGATGTTTCTATCTCTCTCTCTCTCTCCCTCTCCCCTCCTCTCTCTCTAAAATCAATAAAGAAAATAAAGTAAAATAAAATAAAATAAAAAATAAAGCTGGAGAGAACGCTAAGCATTCTTCTAAAGAAGCCAAGCCAAAAGGCAGACCAGTTTCCAGGCATTGTGTTGGCATGAGAGAGGGCCATTCTAGCAGCGGGGGTGCGGGGGATGTTTATGATTATGGGTTTTAAGAAAATTCAAATGGTACCGTTTCCTAGCCCCAGGTATGAAATAAATGGGAGGGCATTTTCTCCCCGGAACCTTCCCTTTTATTTCATTCTGAAGTACGTTTGGCATTAAGAAGAAAGAGTTACAAAAGATCAATCAGAGAGATGAAGCTTCCATAAGTCATTTAACCTGGCGGTACTCTATGTGAATTCTATTGCCGTTAACATCCGAATGCCGCTGCATTAATAGACAGTAGATATTTCACCCAGCTATTTATTGAACAACTTGCAAATTGCCACATCAACAGATTTTGTAGGAGATTTAAGTTTTTCCTTTCTAGCTATCCACTTACTGATCTTTCTCCTCCTCGTGTCCTCATCTCTAATTTCCTGTTTCTCTATTATAAAAACGACCAGTAACTTTTGAAAGTTAAATCATTCATTCAACAAACATCATGAGAATTTACTATGTCACAGGTCTGTACACAGAAAGTTCTGCTTTCTAGTGGCGAAGTAAAGCAAGCAATGAACAATTTAAATAGAACCATTAACAGCTAAATAATTTTAAACTGCTGCTATTGCTGTCATAGAGGCATGCTAAGGAAACAGGCAAGGTGAGGGAACATCATGTTGAGAGGATAAGGGAATCTTTCATGTGATAATTGAACTTTTTTTTTTTTTAGAAACAAAAGTAATCCAAATCTTGATATAATGTGCACAAAATTAGACTTCGACATTTTTCAACAAGCTCCCTCAATGATTACTTACCCCTCTAGGAGAATTCACCAGTATTTGACTTTGCTATTTTGTTTCATTAGAGTTCATTTTGAGAAGGTACTTTCTAACAAAGACTTAAAGCCTATAGAAAGATAATCTCAGTTACAGTTTGAGTTCTCCATAGGGCTAATTGGTTTTGTCTCTAATTCAAATTTATTTCCAAACACCTTTTGAGGTGGTCTACAGATACTTTGTTACTTTTTTTGTGTTTTATAATCCTCACCCAAGGATATTTTTCTATTTATTTTCAGTTATAGTGGGAGGGAGGGGGAGAGTGGGGGAGAGAGAGAAACATCAGCATGAGAGGGGCACGTCAACTGGTGGCCTCCCGCATGACCCTGACCAGGGCCAGGGATGAACCGCAACCAAGGTATGTGCCCTTGACCTGAACCAAACCTGAGACTCATCGGTCTGCAGGCTGATGCTCTACCCGCTTTGTTACTTTAAATGCTCTGATTCATGCTCTGGCTAGTTTGGCTCAGCAGTAGAGCACTGGCCCTTGGACCAAAGAGTTGCAGGTTCGATTCTGGTCAAGGCTCATACTTCGGTTGCGGTTATAAGGGAGGCAGCCGATCAATGTGTCTCTCTCAAATTGATGTTTCTCTGTCTCTCTCTCTCTCACTCAATCTGAAGATAAAAAGGGAAAAAAGTATTCTCAAAAGAAAGTATCCTCCAGTGAGGATATAAATAAATAAATGAATAAATAAATAAATAAATAAATAAATAAATAAATAAATGCTCTATGATTCACCTTTGCTATCTTCCTATTATTCTCACTCATGTATGAGGTGAATAAAACCTTTGACATATACTCCTTATATATTTCAATGATAGCCATGTTCATACTTTTTGAATATACTTTGACAAAGTGAGTCTTTAAGGATCAGTAGTCAGGGTGGATTCCTTCTTGCAAATGTTTTCCTCCAAAGAACATAACTACCAAGCAAAATATAAATAATATTGTTCACTTTCTCCCTCTCCCCACCTGGGCTTACCCGAAGCAAGCAACCATATTCAACTGCTTCTGTGTTTAATTCTCTAGAGGTAATCTCACTAATTCTCCTTTTTAGGCTTATATTGCTCTCATAATTTACCTTTCATGATATATTTATAAACTTCTCTCTCTGAAATACAAGGATTTTGCTTACTCCTCTCTTTTTCCAACTTCATTTTATTCTTCTGTGGTTATATTTGTGACTATAAGTAATATATCTCAACTTCTGTCTTGTTTCATTAACCTCAGGGGATGGGGGCGGGGGGAGGGGATTCATCTTCCCATTTTCTTAAAGACATCCATGCCTCTACTTTTCCTGCAGCTCCTCCTCTTAACTCTGTATGTACCATTATGTGTCTGCCCTACTCACTGTCAGGGTTTAGACCTTTGGTTAACTTATCTATTTGCTTTATAGGTTGATTCTAAAGGTGGAACAGAGAGTGTATTACAACTACATAACATGTTCATTGGTAAGCCAGGTAGTGTGCTAAGATGTCATTTATTTCTCTTTGGATTCAATGTCATAACCCCTAAACCACAAATGTCAAATGGAGTCTTTTTGTTTTTAATGTTTGTTTATTTTTAATTGAGTTTTAGAGAGAGAGGAAAGGAGAGGGAGAGAGAGATAGAAACATCCATAAGAGAACATCGATAGGCTGCCTCCTGCATGGCCCCCCACTGGGGATCAAACCCACAACCCGGGCATGTGCACTGACCAGGGATCGAACCAGTGACCTCTTGGTGCACGGGACAATACTCAATCCACTGAGCCACACTGGTTGGGCTAGATTCCCTTTCGTTGTTATGCTCATTTGGGCCATAGTTTCCTTACATAGACTGCTGTCCTTGTTGAGGCTGTGGTTTCTCATTGTCTGCTTTTTCTCTCCTTCAGAGAAGACACACATGCTTTCTTCGTGTCACATCCCGGGGCTCACTGGCAAAACTCTCTGTTGGTAGTAACCAGCTCTGTTTCTCTTCTTGATGAGGTCCCTGGACTTCTCTAATCTTAATCAAACACTTTCTAGACCTGCTGCACTGGTGGTGTTGCCACCGGGCCCTAACACTGGAGCAGACTCTAATCATTTATTCCCCTCTGTTGTTTTGTTCTAAGTGTCTTTCAAGAGATAAAAGGCTTCCACAGCGTGCTCTGAGAGCCACCACAACCAGCCGGACCAAACTGGTCCCAGAGGCTTGAGCAGCTGCAGTGAACAGCCAGACGGAGAGCACAGAGGGACCGAGTCAGGGGGCTCACGGAACAGAGCTGCTGCTACCCAGAGCCCTTTACAGAGCCAGATGTCCATGATGAGGAAGGCCCGGTGCCCAGACCGAACATGGATACATTTACGGGACTGACCAAACTCTGCCCAGATTACAATCTCTTCCTAGTCTGATCTTTCTATTCCCATACCTCTCCTTAACTGGCTATTTCCCAAATCACCCAGTGAGACTCTCCTCAATGAAAATGTATGAATGTGTATGAGCTGTTCTTACCCTCACCTCCAAAAACTTGTCTCAAGACTTTGTTCGAGAAAACAGATTTGAGCTTCTCCACCTCCGTCCTTGTCAGACAGGAACTTAACAATAAATTCCTGTTTTCTGCAGAAGTCTGATGTCTCGGGATTTGGGTCTTTCTCTGCTGGGCTAGCAACAGGCCCATTTGTTCGGCCCTGATACACTATCATTGATATTTTGGAGAGGTTCTTAATTGGTTCCCCCATTTTTTAGTATCTTTAAAAATTACTTCTTGAGCCCTGGCTGGTTTGGCTCAGCGGTTGGAGCATTGGCCTGTGGACCAATGAGTCTCAGGTTCAATTCCTGTCAAGGGCACGTGCCCCGGTTGGGGTTGGTCTCCGGCCCTGGTCAGGGTCATGCGGGAGGCAACCAGTTGATGTATCCCTCTCACATCAATGCTTCTCTCTCTCCCTCCCTCCTACTCTATCTGAAGATAAATAGAAAAAATATCCTCTGGTGAGGATTAAAAAAAAAAAAGAAAGAAAGAAAAATTACTTCTTGAATTTCAATTTCAATTTGCAGGAATATATTCAGAAAGGGTTATGAGAGGTCCGGTTATCTTGCTGCTTTAAAATCCCTTTATTTTGTACTCACTTATAGTTTGGCTTAGAGCAAAATTCTAAGCTCAAAATAGTTTTTCCTCAGAAAATATAGGAAGCTGAGCCACTGTCTTTGCTAATGAAATGTTTGCTACCAGTTTTAAAATGTTGTTTTTTGTAGGACATTTTCTGTTCCTCCTTCCAGAAGCTTTTGAGATTCTTTCAGTCTTAGAATTTGGAAAATTAAAGCTGATAGATTCAGAGTATTTATTTACTTCCTATTTATGTTACTTGGCTCATAATTCAACTCTTCCAAATTTTAATATAACTGAGTGCTTTTCTCTGATGTGTTCACTGAGCTATGTATTTTATATCAAAAGAGTATATTTCCTTTACATACCTTCCAAAGAAGTTTTGATATTGGTGAGAAAAAGCATTTCAAAATGTCTTGAATAATTAAATATCCCCACTCCCTAAATTTACCTGGTGTTTTTAGGGGCCCTTTTAATGGGATGAAGGACCCCTGCTTTGATCTACTGTCTTTGACTTTTTTTATTGCTATTAAATATTCTCTTTACTAAAATTAGTCCTACAGAATTTATAATTTATAGTTCAACCTTTTCATTAATTAAATAATATATAATTTACCATAGCTATTTCATATTCTCTACTGTTTTCTTTCTGTACTGTGCTGTACTTGTTTTATGGATGGATTATCTTTTTACTAATATCAAGAATACTGCCAAGAGAGTTTTAAATACCCTCCTCTGTCCTTCATATTATCTACTTTTGCAATGGTTACACATAATTTATTTGTAAAATATGTCTCTCTTTCGTGATTATTCTTCTCTGTCCCTAGCTACTGGCTTTCTTCATAAGTCTGATTGTCATTTTTTACTTAAGAATGAGGAGTGAACGTTTATGTCAGGTTAGGATGTAGAAGAACATAAACAAATGTCACTCCTGCTACCAACTATAAGAACTAGCCAGTTCCCATAGGTGCCTTCCTTTAAAGACTATACATATAGCTGTAGATTCAAAGAAATAGAAGACTCCAAGCCCAGAGGATGTTTCATACTTGTGCTCAGTGGCTGGGGTTGGAGGTGGGGTCAGCAGAGCAACGAGCTGGCCAGAGCCAAGTGCCCTTTGCTAAGACCTGGTGAAACGGGCCAAGCCTGGATGAACCTGGAGGCTTTTATGTTGGAACTAAAAGAGCCCTAAGTGCAAAACTTAATCCACCATCCAAAATGTAAACATTTTCTGAAACAAAACTTAGCAGAATATCTTTGTGATTTTGAGCCAGCCCGGCAAAGATGTCATAGGACACAAAAAGCACAGATCATAAGATACAAATCTGAATACACTGGATTTCATCAAAATGGAAAACTCCTGTCCTTCAGAAGACAGCATTAAGCAAATGAAAACTCAAGAAACAGCCCTGGCCAGTTTGGCTCAGTGGTTAGAGCATTGGCCTGTGGTCCAGAGGGACCTGGGTTTGGTTCCCACTAAGGGCGCATACCACAGTTACAGTTTGTCCCCGGCCCTGGTTAGGTTGTGCGGGTGGCAGCCACTCCATGTGTCCCTTTCACATCGATGTTTCTCTCTCTCTCTCTCTCTCTCTCTCTTCCTCTCTCTCCCTCCCACTCTATCTGAACGAAAAATGGAAAAATGTCCTCAGGTGAGGATTAAAAAAAAAGAAAAGAAAAGTCAAGTAACAGACTAGATGAACCTATTTGTAATTTATGTAAAAGACACAGAACTTACATCCAGAATATTTAAAGAGCTCCTGCAACTCAAAAATGTAAAAAATAACCCAGTAAAAAATGGGACAAAAGACTTGAACCGACTCTTATAAAAGATATAAAAAAAGATCAATAGACACAAGCTAAAGTCTTAACATTATTAGCCAGAAATGAAATGTGCATTAAATCCAGAGACACCATGTCACATCAACTAGAGCGGTTCCATCTAACAATTCAGCATTGTTAGCAGGTGGAAAGAACAACGGGATCTCTCGTGCACTGCTTGAGGGAGTGTAGAGTAGGAACCATTTGTTGAACCATTTGGTTATTACTTGTAAAAGCAGATATACACCTGTATCTCGACACAGCAATTCCACTCCTTGATATTTACCCCAAATAAATCAAAACCAATGTCCATACAAAGATTTGTTCACAAAAGTCCATAATAGAATAATTCTTAATACTTCCAAACCAGCCCTGGCTGGTTTGGCTCAGTGGTTGGAGCATCGGCCTGTGGACCAATGAGTCCTGGGTTGGATTCTGGTCAAGGGCACGTGCCTCGGTTGTGGTACGGTCCCAGGCCCTGGTAGAGTCGTGCTGGAGGCAACCAGTCGATGTGGCTCCATCTCGTTGATGTTTCTCTCTCTCCCCCTCCCTTCCAATCTGTCTGATGATAAGTACAAAAATATCCTCGGGTGAGAAATAATAATAATAATAATAATAATAATAATAAAAAAAAATATTCCCAAACCAGAAATAGCTCAGATGCCCAACCAAAAGGAGAATGAAAAAGCATGAACTATTACTACAATGATACTGGTGAGAAATAATAGTGGTTAGCTTATTAACATACACAAGAATATGGATGGACCTCAAAACCATCATGCTGAACGAAGAAGCCAGAGGCAGAATGTTCCGTGTAAGACTATTTATGGGAAGTAGTAAAAGAGGCAAGACACTGTTTGCCTCAGACAGGGGAGGAAAACACATCAGGACTGCCTGAACTTACCAGTGACGGAAAGAAATGTGGCATTTGATTGTGGCAGTGTGTACGTTTGTCAAAATTCAAACTGTACACTTAAAATCCGATTATCTCAGGAACGTTGATCATAAAAATGAATGTGGGGAATGAGCTCACTACCTTATTGGAGGTGAAATTTCCTACGCTGTTTCATAATAGAATCATGTTACATACGGATTAGGATATAGAACCACCCATATCCGAGGTGAAATTCATGCCTGGTAAAAATGACCTTTGAAACACCAGTAGAAAAGTGTTCGGTATTTCACTATAGATATATCACAGAGATCTTCCTCTAGGGCAGAAATCAACTTGAAAACCATATGAAATAATTGCTTTGCATATTTTGAATCTATTATATACTAAACATCTTTAAATAGTCGTGTTCTACCCAATACAGTGAGAAGTGAGATGGTCACACTAGGAAAAGCATGAAGGAGCTGGGCCATAAATTGACAAATCTTACTGTGTGTCTAGAACACGTTCCCACTGAGTAAAATGACAGGTACTTAAATCACTTTTCCAGTGTCCTTGTCGATCATATCCAGTTGAATTCAGATAAGTTAAACATACATAATATATAATAACATTCTTTTATATTCAGGTCCGTCTTGCCACTAGTTTCTACTGATAAATAGGACGGCTGCCTGCCTGAGGGCTCTGTGGATGTTTTATTATTATATTATTTTAATATTTTTTATTGATATTTTAGAGAAAGAGGAAGGGAGAGAAACGTCGATGTGAGAGAGACACATTGATTGGCTGCCCTGCCTCCCGCAGACCCCCTACTGTGGATTGAGCCTGCAACTGCAACGCAGGTATCCATAGCATCAGCTCTGTTAATGAGAAGCAATAGAAAGGAGGAAGAACCATCATTCACAGCACCACAGGCAGATTTTCAATTAATCCTTTCTTTTCTTTTTGGTTAATCCTCATCCCTGAATATTTTCCATTGATTTTT
Organism: Molossus molossus; assembly: GCF_014108415.1. NCBI lineage: Eukaryota > Metazoa > Chordata > Mammalia > Chiroptera > Molossidae > Molossus > Molossus molossus. The sequence goes on from NW_023425377.1 coordinate 18,164,962, forward strand.
TAGATAGAGTGGGTGGAAGAAAGGAAGGGAGGGAGGGAGAGACAGACATCGCCTCCCACCTGACCCTGACCAGAGATCAAACTTGCAACCCAGGTATGTGCCCTTGACCAGAATTGAACCCGCAACCCTTTGTTCCTCAGGCTGATGCTGTAACTGCTAAGCCAAAGCAGCCAGGGCTACAGGTGGTCATCTGTTCTGCAAATAAATTCTGTGGTGTCATTATAGAAACTGACAGAATGGAAAGTGATTGAAGAAAGATGTCAGAAAATTAGCGACCACAACAAATGAGTTATATTTCTGTTTCTGGAGAAGGAAACTTTGATCAGTTTTATTGTCATTATAAATCAATTTTTTTCATCAGACTTTTCTTTATCTTTTGTTAGAGCAACAATGACATTAAAATGTTATCTGTAAATAAGACAACACCTGTCAGAAAACAAAATCAGGAGATCTACACTGCCAAATCCAGCCTTCAGGAGTCTAAAATATTTTGAAAATGTACTACTTTTAAGAGAACAAGTGTTTTAAAACCTGAAAAATACCAGGGACATTAACATTGATATATGCAGAATCCAAACTATAGAGGTAGCTCTTCAGATAGCACATATCATATGTGGTAACACTTACAGCAGAGTAAACCTACATTGCTTCCGATGTCTAATGGGTCAAATCTGGTAGCTAATAAAAGAACCATCATCTCTCATGGGAGGAGTTATGTTTTGGAGATAAAGACATCAAGGGGTACCTAAACGTGTTCACTCTGAAAGCAATGCTTTTTCACCCTGGAAGACTAACGGAAAGCTCTGGAAACTCCAGAAGGACAATCTTCCAGTCCGGAAATGGCAAGTAGGTCCCTGCTACTATCAGTTATTTTCTGAAGTAATGCACTGGGAGGTGTCCAGGGTCCTGAGCTGCGGTCGATTAGTCATGTCTGCTACAGGCACAGCAAAGGCGTGAACGAGCACCACGTGCTGGGTGTGGTCCACCTCTGCCTGGTCAGAGTGATGGGAACTGACACAGCTGCAAAGCACAGTACTGCATGAGAACAAAGACAGTAAGAAGCAACATTGTAGCTAGGAGGAAATGAAGACAAAAGACCTCTAATGTATTACACACCTAGAAAATTCAGGACAAGCAAATAGAAGACAAAATAAAAAAATATATAACAAAAATAAAATAAAAAATTCCGCAAAGAACCAACGAACCAGTAGAAAAATGCATTATTTTGAAACTAAATCTATTCTATTATATATTTATGCCCCCTCCCCCCATTCCAGTATGTGTTGTGTACTTGCTGTTTGCCAGGCCAAGCTGGGAACGAGAAAATACATTCATAAGAACAAGAATGTCTGGCTTGAACAGCTTGCATTATATTACAGGAGACTGACTTATAAACACGATTATGATGACCTCTCTTCATAATAAGAGTTATAATGTAGGTTTGAAAAAGATGCCATGGTTGCCCAGCCAGTGTGGCTCAGTGGTTGAGCATCAACCCATGCACCAAGAGATCGCCAGTTCGATTCCTATCAGGGCACATGCCCAGGTTGTGGGCCTGATCCCCAGTGGGGGGCGTGCAGGAGGCGGCCAATTGATGTTCTCTCTCATCAATGATTCTATCTCTTTCTCCCTCCCCCTTCCTCTCTAAAATGAATAAAGAAAAAAATATTTAAAAAAGAAAAAGATGCAATGGAATCTAAAGGTAGAAAGCAGCATGTGGGTCCAGGGATTCTCAGAGGCCTCCATAAATTGGATCTTAAAAGATGAGGGGTTTCCCATACATTTGGGGGGGGGCAGTGGGTAGGAATGGGCACTACAGGTAAAAGGACCAGCAAATGCAAAGGAGTGGTGATTTAAAAGGACCTGGCATATTTCTGAAAAAGTGGAGGTCCCTGCAGCTGGTGGAAAGGCGGGGGGTAGGGAGAGAGTAGGAAAATGGCAGAGATGATACAAGAAGGCACAATATAAGAGGTATGGGGTGTACTGTACAGTAAGTTGTTTGGATAATTCTTCAAGCAATGGGGGTCAGAGTTTTCAAAGTGTTTTCACATTTATTCCCTGTTTGATCCTCACAAAACTTCCCCAAATATATGGCATAGGTATGGGTCAACTCAGCAGTCCAGGCTGGATACGAGGAAACTGCTGGTGTGGACATTTGAGAAAGAGCCACACACACACAAAAGTGAGAAAGTGGGGGTGGGTTTTGCAGCAAAGCAAAGGAGGGTAATCAGCAAGTTGAAGAGAAAAGCGCACATCATTTGTAGATGTAAATTTGCTCTGTGCAGATTCCTAACCTCTGTGATATTTGCCTCGTTATAAAAACAAGACAGGTCAAATTTCAGACATTAAAATGGCCACTGTGCCATAGTCATCGACAGGGTATGTGCGTGTGTTTTAACCTGGCAAGTAAGAGTTGAACACAGCAACTCACATTTTCTTCGTTTCAAAGGACTTGGGTAAAATCCAGCCCAAGTAAGCAGGCAGGCTGCAAAACACAGTGCTCAAGGGGAGGGACACCAGTGATTTCTTCAGCGCTGTCAAAAGGAGACTACTCTTAAAGTTTGAATCAGAAACAAAATACAAAGACAGAGAAGGCGCTACCACATTCAGAAGCAGAATCGAGGAACGCTGCGGCAGGTACCTTTGGTAGGCATACTTTAGCAGAGGATAAAACATCCTGTGAGCAGAGTTGGACCCTTTACTTTCATTTTAAGGGCCTAGTCTCAAAAAGGGAGCTTCTTATTCTACCAGGGTGGTTTTGAGAAAGTTATGTGACCTCTCTCTTCCTCGGTTTCCCCAAGTGTGAAATGAGATAGACTTATAAGAGCCGCTGTTAGAGGTAGAAAGAAAAAAAATCTCTGGCCTATATAGAAAGAAAAATTGGACTATATTCCAAATAAGACTTTCCAAATGAATGATGTTCTACCATCTCATGATACAGGGAAAGTGCTAAAATTGAACAAGAAGGCAAATAGACGTTTTCTAATTTCATTCATTATTATATATATATATTTAAATACGTTTTTATTAATTTTTTTAGAGAGAGAGATAGAGACATCCATGTGAGAGAGAAACATCAACACCCTAGTTGATTTGGCTCAGCATTTAGAGTGTCAGCCCATGGACCAATGAGTCTCGGGTTCTATTCTAGTCAAGGGCACGTACCTCGGTTGTGGTTCATCCTCAGCCCTGGTTGGGGTCGTGCAGGAGGCAACCAGTCAATGTGTCTCTTTCACATTGATGTTCCTCTCTCTCTTTCTCTCCCACTCTATCTGAAGATAAATAGAAAAAATATTCTCAAGTGAGGATTAAAAAAAAGAGAGAGAAACATCAATTGGCTGCCTCCTGCACACTTCCTACTAGGGATGGAGTCTGCAACCCCGGCATGTGTTCTGACCAGGAATCAAATCAGGGCCTCTCAGTTCATTGGATGATGCTCAATCTACTGAGCCATACTGGCTGGGTGAAATTTTATAATTTTTTAGCTCCATCTGCTTGGACCTTCATATTCCATGTTTGAATTGATACTTATGGATAATGGTCAAACATGTCTATAGAGTGTTGTTGGATCACCATTGATTAGTAGTTTATTTAAAATTAAATGAAACTCACTATTTGGAAAAATCTAGGATATCCTCAGGCTCACCTGATCCAAACTTCCATTTTACACACCAAGACACTGAAACCCAAGAGTCCACAGGTGTCAGGCAGATATCAAGTAGCCAACTTGTCCCAACCCCTAGCTCAAGACAGGTGCTCAGCATCTATTAGCTGAATAAAGAAACAAACAAAGCCAGCTGTGGAAAGCTACCCTCTGAATTTCCCAGCAAGAAAGTGGTTCTACAGATGCTCTCATGTTTGACACCAAGATATTTATTATCCGAGATGAAATTTCAATGCATGATGAATTTCAGAGGAAACTCAGTGAAGGCTGAAGAAAATCACAGGAGAAGGACTGTCACAAGATTTGATAAGTTAGCCACAGTTCTGCTGACATACTGGGAGACCCAGAAAACATGAAAACCATCATCTGCACATCCAGAGGAAACAGACAAGCACAACGGCGATCCCCATAAACACTAGTACTTGGATAAAACCTGCCTAAGACTTTATTGACGAGAAAGCTCCCAGAGGGGGAAATACACATTTACACACACACATGCACACCCCTCTGACATTATCTGAAGGGTTCTTATCCCGAGCCACCCCCACTTCCCACACTTAGCGGTGATTCAGAAACGATGACAAAAACTATTCTCAAGCGCTATTCCTTTTCATCACAGCTTTTGGAGGTATGTAGAGATTCTCCACTTAAACAGTGGGTTGGTAATAGACTGATCTGGACTTTACAGAAAAGGGTACTGTCTTCTGGGGATTGTCAGTCTGTACCCCACTTCCATGTCTCTGGGACTACCCCATTCCTCAGACTGTTATGTTCATTATATTCCACAAATAATGAAATCATATGATACTTGTCTTTCTCTGTTTGGCTTGTTTCACCTAGGATGATACTTTCCAGGTCCCTCCATGTCGTCTCAAAGGATAAGAGATCTTTCTTTCTTACAGCTGCGTAGTACTCCATTGTGTATATGTACCACAGCTTTTTTTATTCATGTGTCTACTGATGGACACTTGGGCTGTTTCCAGATCTTAGTTATTGTAAATAGTGCTGCTACAAACATGGGGGTACATATATTCTTTCTGATTGATGGTGGGGTAGAGATAAACCACAGAACTTACATGCATGTATGCATGAACAATGGACATGGACAACAAAGCTGGAGACAGGGCAGGGAGGGGGAATCAGTGGGGGGAAAAGGAGAAACATCTGTAACAAAAATTAATTAAAAATTTTAAATAATTTTTTTTTTAAAAAGGGTACTGTCAGCATGCACATATTTGTCATGTCTCTGGCTTTTAAATTTTCCAGTGGAAATTGAGACGAAAAAGCAGAGCTAAAATAAAGACTTTTGCCCAAGTCTCATGAAATCAACATGACAGTACCACAAATGGGAGGGCTGTGGACAGGAAGTCAGCTCTTCAGGGTTCCTTCCCAAGACAATTAACCTTGTCCCTATCCTTTAAATGTGCTAAATAGTTTCAGGCTCCCCTTCAATAACTCTGGTCAGAGAAAACGTGACAGCTACATTTAATGACAGTTTTTCCTCAACACGGTTTCTGACATTTAATTAAATGCTTTTTTTTTTTTGGCCACAGGGTCAACTTCTTTGAGAGTTTCCAAAGTCTTGTAATAAAATGGATCCAGTGTGCTTTAGAAAACTATAGCACCCTGCTTTGGGCTGAAGTGGACACACAGATACACAGTGGCTTCCAGAGGCCACATACCAGAGATCACGTTGTTCTCTTGCTGAGGAGTGTCACGGTCCGTATGATCTCTACCACGAAAATAACAGCTTGATATTTACACGGGGGTTATAAGGAACCAGCACATATGAGCACTTGGCAACCACCCTTTTATTTAATACTTACTTTAAGTATATCAAGTAGTCATGAGAATTGTCCCATCCTACAAATGGAGAAACTGAGGCTAGCAGCAGGTCTGTGACTTACCGCTGGTCACACATCCAGAATGAGGAGGAGCCTGAGCTCAAACCACGTGGTCTTACCCCAGTGCTCCTCGTTAAACGGCAGCACCCCTGTCAGCCACGCTCCGGTGTTTTCTAAACTGCATGTGTCATGGTTTCTGATGTGACTCTTTGTATTAGGCTTCATACTCAAGATGGGTCGTCACACCGAGAACACAGACCTGCATCGGAGTGCGTTACAGCAATGATCCCGGAGGGCAGTAGTATTGTCTGCTATTAACTTTGCGTCTCCCCTCCCCAGAGTCACCAGAAAATGTAGAATTCATCCATTTAATAACTCCTGTCCCTCACTGGCCATTCTGGAAGCCTCTTCCAGGGATGGCTGCCTCACACTGGATCCAGAATTAAAAATGGAACCAAGGGCACGTAAGTCAAAGGTATAATGTGATGGTTAAGACATGTTTTGAAGACAAATGGACTGACTCCTGAGTTCAGCTTCTGTGACCAAGCAATATGGTTTGTAGCAATTTACCTTACTTTGCTCAGGAACAGCTTCCATATCTGTAAATTAGGAATAATACCAACCCCAGAGTTGTTTCAGGATTTCAATGAGTTTGTATTGACCTGGGCCCCGAGGCTAAGGCCACTAGATTCCATTCTTATGTAGGCCTCTTGGCTAAGGCGACTAAATAACTCCATTTTTATCGTCCATGGACCTTCCTCGATATTTTTCCAATAATAGGTTAATTACCCCTAGAAGTAAAGGAATTTTGCCTCAGATTATAGTTGCCCCACGTGTTGGGAGGCATTTGCAGGCACTCATGAGCATGGTGAATAATACAAATTTTGACTTCTGCAATCGCTGGCACACCCACTATTGTACGGGTCCTCTGGGATGGGGGGCAAAAAGAGGGTGGGGCTTTTGTTTTTAAAATCAGATGAGTAAGAAGAATCGGGGCTGCTGCTCTAAGGGGAGACTACGCCCTCCGCAGCCTGCTGGCAAGAATAAAGCGCCCCTTTACAGTCTGGCTGTGCTCTCTGGTTATCTTGCTGACACATTGTAACAATATATATTCAGAATAGTGCTTTTGACAAAGTACTCAATAAACGGAAGTGTCTAAAAAAGGTTTTCTCCGTTTTACATAAGGTACATAGAGTGAAAAGCTTGGTGAATATGTGATCTAATGAGTTCTGATGAATGCCTATCATGGCACGGGACAGTCCCACCACCCAGAAACCACTCTTGTACCTTCCCCAGTGATCTGCAAGCACTGGTCTGACTTCTGTCATTGCAGGTTAGTTACGGCTATTCTATAATTTCATGAAAATCTTACTTTTTGGAGGTGTTTGGTTTCTTTTACTCATCACACTATTTTTGAGATGAATTCATGTTACAATGTTTATCAAAATGTTTTATTTTATGGCTGACTAGTGTTCCATTTTATGAATAAATCAGAGTTCATCCATTTTCCTGAGTTGGGCATCTGAGTTGTTTTCAGCATTGGATATTTATAAATAAAGCTACTATAAATATGCATGGATAAGAGTTTTCAGTCCTCTTGGACAGATAGCTAGGACTGGAATTGCTGGACTGTAGCACAGACAGTAGTATAACTTCATAAGAAACGGCCACATCATTTTTCAAAGTGGTTGGAGCATTTTACAGTCTGGCCAGTACTAGATGAGATTTCCAGGTGCCAAGTTTCCTTTTAACTTTTGGTACACGGGGTCCTTTTCATGTTAGCCATTCCGATCGGGGTGCAAGTGGTATCTCACTGTGCTTTTCATGTGCATTTCCCTGACAACGAATTATGTGAAACACCATGGCTTATGTTTATCGCCCATTCTACAGGGTGTTCCAAAAATGTATGCACACTTTAACAGCTGATAACTCAATGCTCATTCGTTTTCAGGTTTAACTGATTTGAAATAATGGGTGAAGCCAGACGAAGCTCTGAACAAAGAAAATTTATCCACTAGACTTTTTCATGGGGATGCATACAAGAGAAAGTTTACGATACGAAACTGACAACCGTCGATGAATCGGAGGTAGCCAGTGAGCGAGAATGCGCACAGATATCGGGTGAAATAATGCTTGATGTCTGCCGTCCCACTGCTCATATCAGCAGCGCCTGGACCGAACGGGGATCAGCTTGAAAACAGGCGATGACAAAACAATTAGACAATGTCTGCAGATTCCGTTACATTTTGAAAATGAAACGTATTTTAATAAACACTGGCCTTATAATTATTCAAAGTGCGTGTACATTTTTTGGGACACCCTATATATCTTGTTTTATGAAGTGCCTCTTCTTGCGATATGTGTTATAAATATTTTCTCCTGGTCTGCAGGCTGTCTGTTTTCTTAGCAGTGTTTTGGTGTTGTTTTTTTTGATGACTGATGCTTTTAATTTTCATGATGTTCAATTTATATTTTTCCCTCTGTGGTTTGTGCTTTACAAGCCCTTTAGAAGAAAACTTATGCACACGTAAGTGTAGCAATCATTAATGTTCTTAAAGTTTCCTGTTGTGCAGAAATGATATATTTTTTTTAAATGCCTTTTCTTATCAGAGATCAGGGAACAGGTTTAACAGTGATTTTCAAATGTTAGCAAGGCATGTGAATTATCTGGAGAGCTTGTTTAAAAACAGATTCTGGCCTGGCTGGTGTGGTTCAGTGGTTGAGCATCGACCCATGCACCAGGAGGTCACCGGTTTGATTCCCGGTCAGGGCACATGCCCAGGGTGTGGGCCTGATCCCCAGTGGGGGGCGTGCAGGAAGTGGCCAGTCGATGTTCTCTCTCATCGATGTTTCTAGCTCTCTCTCTCTCTTCTTTCCTCTCTCTCTCAAATCAATAAAGATATAATACTTACAAAAAAAAAAAAAAACGGATTCTGATTCCGTACGTCTGGGACGGGGCCTGTGCACCTGCACGCCCAACACGCTCAGGTGACATGGAGGCTGCTGTTTTACGGGCCACCTGCGAACAGCTTTGGCTCAGAACCATGACGTGGCTTTGCTACTGTCCCGGAAGAAGCTTGCTTGCCTTTCCTCAAGTCTGCGCCCACGGCCACTAAGTTATGCTGTCTTCACGTGGGAGGACATCTGAAGATCTGCGCAGGGCACTGCCGCGCGGGGGCGGGGAGCACCGTTCAGAGGGAGGGGCCCACGCTGCCCCTTCCTTCTTCCTTCCCGGAAAGCGGGCTTTGGGCTGGGAGCAGGGACACGCACACGACTCCACACACCAGAGCTGAGTCCAACCCTGCGATAAACATGCCCTGTGTCCTCTGTCAACAACAAGAGGGAGCTCTGTTTTCCCCTAAAGGGTTGACGGTCTCTAAACAGGACCATTCTTATGGCCCAGTCCTTTAAAACTGTCTCTGCTCAGATTATGTTTTGAGTAGTTGACATCTAGGTGGATATTCCTGACAGCACACCGGCCTTCTGAATTAAAGATCAACACTCTTGAAGCAAAGAACGCCGTCATCAGAATCCCAGCCCAAACCCCTAGGCCTCTCCAGGTTTCTCGGACAAGCAGAGAAGACTATTTAGCTTTCCTTCCGACAGATCCAGGGCGTGGGCCGAGGACAGCATGGCACTCCACATCTATTATGTATAGTGTTTAGACTGCGCAAGGACTCCGAAAAGGTGCCCTGTACATTCCCTTCTTTCTGATGGCTACATTACCTGTTTAGCCTTTGCAAGCATGTTAATGGGAAGTGAATTCATACATAATATGTATACCGAAACTGCTTTACAGATGCCCTATGGTTCAAAGAGGAAAAACAATGTATCTTCTTTAAAAAAAACAATCCCCTGAATAAAGGGGAGAGGGGTCTATTACAAATACTCTCCCATTTTCACTCATCTCTCCGCATGCTACATGTAGAGGTACTACAGCAATGCAAATACCAGAGCTCAATAATTTCTGCATGGGCTTTGGAGGATTTTGCAGAAATTAGATAAAAAGCATGTGTGTGTGTGTGTGCTTTATTCTCAAAGGAAGGTCTATGCATGATCTGCTGAAAGTATACACCACACTTATTCTAGCAGAGATAAATTCAGAGATAACATGAAAGCAGGCTTGTGGCTAGAACTAATTGATTTTCATCAGCCCGGGAACTCTACCTTGTAAAAATAGTGACACAGGGCACCTATGTGCCATGACAAGGAAGCCAACTCAACAGCTCAGCTTCCTGGTTCTCCAAGTTCCCAGAAGCCTTGGGTTATGAAGGGATTTTCTGGAAGGAAATTAAAATGATAGCAAACGAGTTATCAATGGAATTGTCAGAGACATTATTCAGCTTCTCTTGGACATGCCGCGAGGTCCCAGGCTGTTAAACCACGTTGTCTTTTAACCAGCAACGTGTGCAATCTCCCTGTGCCGTACGGTAGAGCAGAGAGACTCACATTCTAACAGATCTGGGAATGAGTCTGCCCCTGCCTTGCTATACTGCCTTAGAAAGTATTTGTGTGCATGTGTGTGCTTGTGCATGGCATGTGCATGTGTGTGTGTGTGTGCGTGTGCGAGATTTTGAGAGTATATTTGTGTGTATTTATTAGAGCTGGGACAGTGAAACAAGGAAGGGCTGAGGGTAGAAGCAGCAACAGGAGAGCCCAGGCGGTGCTCTGCTCTGGCCTCTAGAAACGTGGGAAAGATGTGAGCCCAGGCGGGGCTGCTGTCAGCTCACTGGAGAGCCAGGGAAAAGGGGGCCTTGGGGACAGCTTCAGGGGTGAGCCCGGGATGAGCTGCCCATTGCCCCTGGGTTGCACATGTTGTGGAGACCCTCAAAGTTTAGGAGAAAAGTAAAATGCATGTCTGAGAAGGACGAAAAGCATGACGTGCTCCAGAGTGAGCCCGCCAGAATAACTTTTTTATTTCTCTCTCCCGTGATTTCCAAAAACAGAAATCCCGAATCCAGAGGGCTATCAGCTGCACTTGTGGTATCTTTCCAAAGCTTATAGTACAATGCCGGACTCACAAAGAGCACAACATTAATGGTGTGTTCTGTAGGATGTAGGATTCGCTCCCTGTCCTCCTCCCATTTGTCCCCCTTTTCTAGAGAGAGAGAGAGAAATTAGATATACCCACTCAAATTATGTGTGCATATATTAATCATGCATATGCATGTATGTTTGCACGGGTATGCGTGGGCACACGCCCCCACACTTATCATGTAACGAGAAACAAAATGGGACCTTTGGACTCCAACGACGAGTCTCCCAGCATGAGCACATGTGCGAAAGCAATACAAAGACAGCTCCCCCAAAGGCCGTGAGACCCCATGCTAAGCTCCGCCTTTTCCTGCGGACTCCGCGGATGGGGATTAACTGCACCCCCGCACCATTCCTTCACTTAGCTCTCCACCCCATCTTATCACAGAGCCACAGACCTCGATGTCTCTTTTGTTTTCATCAGAGGTACCTACACAAACCCTTCCCCTTGCTTTTTCTTCCTGCCCTCTTGCTTTTTATTATTGAGACAATGCAGCCTTTGATTTCTCCCACTGGGTCTTATCCCACCCGATCACACCAGCTGGTAACAAAACAAACAAATCACTGCTTAAAAGGAATGAAGGAGAAAGAAAAGAGGGAGAGAAAAGGAGACGAGAAGCAGAAAAGATTGTGAAAATGATAAATGTCTTTAAGTGTATTTGCCTTAAAAATAAGATATGAAAAGCACGCGGCCATACCTTAGCAGTTCTAATCTCCTCGAATCCCGAACACAGAACTCAGGGCAACATTGGGGCTGAGATGATCTCCTCAGGCCACCACCAAAGAGAGAGTTTTCTTAACCTCCACACGGGGTCCAGTACAGCTTTCTCCAAGTCCCAGAGGAGGAAGACGTCCGCCACGTCTACAAAGTCACAGGGAAAAGGAGACATTCATAAAGATAAACCGGAACTAAAATATAACCATGATCTTAAAGTCAAGACCATTTGGTGTGAAGAGACTGCACAAAAGATACATTCAGTTCTGGTTGGCATAAAAATGCATAAAATCTGAACGAATGCAGTCTTGTTGAGAATCAAGGAATTATACAAAAGCAGAAAAAGCCATAGCGTATCAAGACTGGAAGGTCTTCTTTAGGACACGACTAGCCAAAGGCGCTCATTTAACTTATGAGGACACTGAAGATCAGAGAGGAAATGTCATTTGCCCATGATGATTCATTACCTGTGGCCGATTTCACGGGAATCTCTAGCAAACACAAACAAGGAGCTAGACACAGTGGTCCATGCTAACATGAGACGGGACAATGCATCCGTCATCTTGAACATGCCTACACTTGGCTTCTGAGACACCCAACTTGCCTTCTACACTGGCCACTCAGTCTTGCCTACCTCTGTCCATCTTCCTGGCTTCCTCCTTCTCAGTAGACGGAATTCTGTTCGCCCGGGGGGCAGCCCAAACCCCTCCAGTCAACCTTGACTCCTCTCTCTCATAAACACCCCACATCCTCCACGGCATCAACAAATTCTGGTGGCACTGCCTTTAGGATAAATCCAGCAGCTGATCACTCTCATCTCCTCCATGACTGCTACCCGGTCCCAGACATCACTGCCCATCTACAGGGCTGCCCAGCGGGCATGCTCAAGCCATGGCCGGCATTCTCAGCGAGACCACCGAGTAAGAGAGTGACACTCCCCTGCTCAAAACCTCCCCTGTCACTCAGAATCAAGGTCCAAGTCATTACCACGGCCCCAGAGTCCCCTGTAATGCAGCTCTGTTACCCCTGTCTGTCTTCAATGCTGTCCCCTACTTATTCCTCTTCAGCCAGCGAGCCTAGCCCTTCCTCTAACCTTCAGCTACCTCTGCTTGAGGCTGAAGCACTCAGTCTCCTTCCCCTGCAGTGCCATCTTCCCTTCGCTATTTCACATCTTTGCGACCTGCTCGGTGAAACAGGTTCCCTTATTCGGAGCAGTCTCACACTGATTAGGAGGCAGTGGTTGGGAAGGCTGTTGGGGGATAATCACAGTCTTCTCTTCCTGGTTCCACCAACTATAAAACCCTGACACTCTAGCCCTCTAAGTACCCGATTTCTCTATAAAAGTGAGATGATAGAAATAGCTATGCCCTTAGGATGTCTATGCAAATGAAGCGAGGCATCATAGTTAAATCATTCATTACTATGCATGCCACACGTACTCAACAAATGTTTGCCGCTCTTAAATTGTTATTTTTATTACTGCGGGCTTACACTCAGCGTGGCATTCCATCATTTTATCCACCCGCTTCTCACTCCTCGCCAGAGTCTAAATATTTTGTTTTGCATCATACGGAATGGCTTTTGTGGCCCTTGGTGACTCTGGGCAATTTTCTCCAGACCATCCGCAGACTCAGACAAGTAGCATTACCCTAACTGCCCCCACATTCTGCAGGCAGACGGCAGAATTTTGTAGCCTGAGAAACTGAAGTCTTCCAGTTACTCCTTGCCCTCTTGCTGATGCTCAGGATTCTGACGATAGTCTTGGCCATCATATTACAAAAGGCCAAGGATGTGATTCCCACATCCCAAAGCCAAGAAACACAACTTAGAAAGCAAACAATGCTGAAACTCAGGACAATGATAGATGGAGTTGTGAAAGAAATTGTGCTGCTTTGGGAAGTCAAGTCTCCAGTCTATCAAATGCATCTTTATTTTTTTAAGAAACTGTCTGTGTTTGGTAGTAGCAACCTAAAAATATGTCACCTACTTTCAGGTTTAGTTAGAGTACAACCCACTAAAAAGTTATGATGCATCAGGGAAAACTTACAATCCATTCTGTGTCACTGAAGGACTTGCTCAGCATTTATTAACAAATGTTTCTTGAATACATGATATTTGCCATCACTTTGTTGAGGACTGGGGATATGGTAGGGCATATTTAGGACTTTATTTGTACTCACATGAACCTTTCATTCCAACACTTCTTTGTCTTTTGCAATTCCCTAACCTCCTCCCAGACTTTGGAAGATGTGACCAACCCCTACAAAGTGGTGGATTCACCCAACTAGTGATACAGGATGTGCCCATATAAATAGCCTAATTTCTGCTTCATATATAGGGAAATTTTAATTCTTGTTTTTTTAAGGAGACATGCTCATTTTCTTAATTTGCTCCCCACACACAGCTCTTCTGAATTGACCCTGATTTCTTTCCCTCCTTCAGCAAAGAAACAAAAAGTATCCACCAAACTCACAAATACACTCTCCAGTAACAAGATGCCACATGGACAGTAAGACATACAGGGTTTGGATGCAGAGGTGACAACTTCACAAAGTGGCTTTGTTTGGAAAGCTTTGGAAAGTGTAATGGGATCAATGCAGTTGTATGGCAAGATAAAATTAATAAAGTGTATACCAGAACTATTGCAGAGGGAATCGCGTCAGGAAGAGACACCATTCCCCTGAACGCACGCTGCCTGCGTGGGCAGAGTGCAATCACACAGGCGGCGGCATCTCTGCCCGTCAGCCAGCCTTGAGTGCAGCAGGGACTGTCATTTTTCAAGAGGTGGCATTAGTGTCTCTCTGATGGCAGAGTGTGAACCACACCTCTCTAATGGCTGGGCTGCATCAAGAAATATTCCTGTGAGTATGAAGCTCCCAGGCACTGATCCTCAATTGTACCCAGACTCACTCCCAAGAGAGGCAGGCATCGGGGCAGGGGGGTAAGACCAGGGAGATCGGAGAGGGTCAGACGGAATGAGGAATGCTGAAATTGATCTCGATTAAGATTTTTTTGAAAGAGGGTCAGGGTGAACTATGAGTTAATCTAAGTACGCCAACAGGGTCAGGTCCTACTGGGAATTGGAGAAACATTGCCATAAAGACTTACGCTTCAAGGAGAACTGTGATCACAGGTATACTACATATACCACGCATACAAGGTTGTGCCTCCTATACCAACACACAGCATCCACATAGCCAGCAATACTTTAAAAGTGGATATATTACGTCCACTTGCATATGAGGACGTTGAAGTTTGGAGACATTAAGTAATTTGCTTGAAATCACAAAACAGAAAGTGCCCATCAGGATTCAAACTCAGAACTGACCCTGGAGCTATTAATAGGTCCTCCCCAACCATGCTGAAAACCACAGTGAATTCTTCCCCGGGTTCTGTTTCTGATTAAAGCTAGTCCTGACGCTTGGAAAGGCCACAGTCCAAACTCCAAGGGAGAATTCAGTCTTCCAAGAATGTAACTGTGAAAGCTGGCCCCGCTCCGTCTCAGCCCAGGAGAAAGAAAGTGCACAGACAGGAGAGGACACATTTCTCCCGAAGCCACAGAGGAGGTCACACCGATCTGTGGAACAGTTGCCTCCTGAGCAGAGGAGACAGTAGCCAAGCCACCACTGCGGTTGTGTTGGGTCTTGGTTTGTAAAATATGAATTACATTTCCTCCCGGTTGACATTACTAAAACAATGCTGGGCCCTTGAAATATAAAATACTAATGGGGATCTAAGCTCTCATCCGTAACTGGAATCATGACCCTCTGGCACAATATTGGAAAACTTGCTTATTTATTCCTAGTCTGGACACCAAACAATTGAACTGCCAGGGAATAGTAACAACAAAAAATAATAATCTGTGCCGCTGGATTTTAAAGATTATAGAAAACATCTGGTGACTTATTTTTTTAAATTGATTTGAGAGAGAGAGAGAGGAAGAAAGAGCAAGAGAGAGAGAAACGTCAGCTTGATGTTCCACTTATTGATGCATTCACTGGTTGATTGTTGTATGTACCCTAACCGGGATCGAACTCACAACCTTGGCATCTTGGGACGATGCTCCAACCAACTGAGCTACCTGGCCAGGGCACATCTAATGACTTTTAGACACCAGATCTCTTGCCAATGCATTAGCACCTATTTCCTTCACGGGTTAGCCTTTCAAATTGAAGTGGAATCAAAGGGACTATAGAAGAAAAGTCACTGAACATTATAATAGGATTTCAGAGAAGTTCCTCACATCTGGGTTAATTGTGGATCTGCATTCTTCTTTCCTAGTTAATGAAATGCTTTCCTTAAACCTCAAGACACTGACAATCTGTAGGCCGTGATATCAGCGGCTTACAAGATGTGCCTCTAAGATTTAGTCTTGGTGGAAGCACAGGTGCCCACCCTCACCATCTCTTTATGCACCTGCCCACTATCCCTCTCTTCCGGCATTTGCTATTTTTAGATATCTAGAGATACAGGCCCACCCTTAGCTTTAAAAAATCGGTCTTTGTCACCAGAAAAGCAGCTCCTAGTCTAATAGCAAGTATGTATATAAGTTCCCTAAGTACATCACTATTTGCATGATTCAGAAATTCAGTCACAACTCCTCATAAATGCCCATGCATGCCCAGGGACCAAGACACAACGGAGACACCAACAACATGCACAGTGGCACCGCACTACCCCGCAGGGCCTCGAACGGGGGCCGCGGGTGTTCTGTGCTGCCTCAGTCTGTAGCTGAGTTCACCACACCCTCCTTACCTGTTATCATGGGGCCAGACTTGGACCACATGCTTAGGCGAACCAGTGATTAACTTACCATGGCTATTTTAAGTGGCACTTTTGCACATATCTCCTGATACCAACAAAATAAAACGTTGAGAAAGTATCACCTCACCCTAAGAACATCGACCCCTAATTTCCTTAGTCACACATGTAATTTCGATCTACAATATTATACCACACCGTGAACACAAAGGGAGGGTGCTCAGCAGAAACCTGTTATTCTAGGAGACTGCCAACAAGGGCATCATTTTAAAGCCTTGGCACCAAGCATCCAAGGGTAATGCTGGGCTTCATTCCTGGCTCAGCAGCCCATGATCACAATCACTGTTATTTAACCTCTTAGTGCTCCATCTGCAATACAGAAATCATAATAATACCTGCCGCACAGGGTTCTTTGTGAGGAGTAATTTTACTACAATGGTGCTATGTTTGAATTAATATAATTGTACATATGTTATTACTTCATTGTGCTATGAATTTTCTTACCTATTAAATTCGCATAACAACACCTCAACTGTCTGCTGGGTACAGAGGAGGGTAAAAGATAGTTACACGTGTGACAATACATTTACGTCTTGCTTACTAGTCCAAGTCAGAGACTCACGGATTCAATGTGTGTCAGGCACAGAGCAAACATGCACCCTGGAGCTAAGGCACAGACATAAGGACTGTACACGGACATACATAAGTCGTGTATGTATGCCACCTTTCACGGATTGATGCCCAGACAAAGTGACACTGTTTCCTTGAGGACTCTGTGGTGGAACAACAGGAAAGGCTGGCCATGGAGACATGAGGCGCAGTGGGATTGGTTGCCATGGTTATTGGTAATCAACATGACAATTAGAAGCTACTACTGACTGAGCTTGTGTGTGCCAGCTCTGTGCTAACCTTGTGTTCGCTCATGAAGTGCTCCCAGGACACTAACGGAGCGGTGTTATTAGGGTTCCCATTTTGCAGATGGGGAAGGTGGAGGCTTAGAGTGTTACAGTAACTTGGGCAACATCATAGAATGTTGGTTGGAACCCAGGAGAGCCCGTGTCCACCACCTCAGCTTCCAAAGACTCAAACTCTTTCCCGCTAGAGGGGAGTGGGGCTGGGGAGAGCTGGGTGAAGGTAAAGAAATTAAGCAAAATATAATTTTTAAACACTCATAGACAGATCACCAGAGGGAAAGAGGTTGGGTGGAGGTAGAAGAGGGTAAAGGGGGGATAAACAGTGATGGAAGGAGACTTGATTTGGGGTGGTGCACACACAATACAATATACAGATGAGGTGTTGTAGAATTGTACACTTGATACCTATATGATTTTATTAACCAATGTCACTCCAATAAATTCAATGAAAGTCTTTTAAAAAGAACTCATCTTTGTGATAAAAACTGTAAATATGTTTTACTAGTTTGTTATTTATCTCCTTACATTGTGCTAATGTAATTTTGTGGGATGTAACCTTTTCATTTCATAAAAGTAAAGAGCTAGTATTTCTAATATATAAAGATCTTCTAAAGATAGAAACAAAATACCACAAATACTTGTCTAAAAAAATGGCAAGGGATATCAACAGGAAGCTTAAAGAAAAGAAATGCAAATAGCCAATGAACTTCACAGCACACATAATAAGAGCATTGAAAATTATGGATGGGAAAACGAGATCATCAATGAGAGCAAAGGGTTAAAACACTACAGATGTATTTAAATTTAGGAGTTTATACTGATACTAAGAAGAAGGAAAAAACCCATTGGTCCCCTTTGGAAGATGCTGGAAAGCCAAATTATTATTTTGAAAATGGTAAATAAAAGAAAATCAAGCCCTGGGCGGTTTTCTCAGTGGTTAGAGCGTTGGCCCACAGACCAAAGAGTTGCTGGTTCGATTCCAGCCAAGGGCACAAACCTCGGTTGCAGTTCGTCCCTGACCCTGGTTGGTGTCTTGCAGTAGGCAGCCAGTCGCTGTGTCTCCCTCACATCGATGTTTCTCTCTCCCCTTCTCTCTCCATTCCTCCCACTTTTTCTAAAGATAAATGGAAAAAAATATCCTTGGGTGAGGATTAAAAAAAAAGAAAAGAAAATCAAGCTTTTGCCCTGCTTTTTCAGGTGATTTATACTCCAGTACTGATGAAAGACAGTTTCAATTTGTAGGAGTTTATCACCAAAAATAAAAACAAATTAACAAAATTTGAATATCAATATTTTGTGAACCCTAATGAAGTAGTAGATCGAGGTAAAAATGATCAATGGCTACTAAGACCACACACACAAAAAGAGAGATTCCTTGTGCCTCCTGTGGGAAGCACACAGCTCCATCTCTGAAGTAGCCAAAAAAGGCAACATGATTCCATCTGCTAGCTTCCAGGAAGCTGAGTGACTGAGGAATTTGCTACCTGCACCTCTGGGACGGAACCACGGCTTCCAGACGGTGGACTGTCTACAGGACAAACAACCCCCCTGTCCTCAATAGAGTCTGAGGAAAATAATGGAGAGTGATGAGGAACTATGATCTAAGAGAGACCGAGGAGACATGCAAGTCAATTCTAAAGGACGGAACTTATTTGGATCTTGACTTACAAACAAGATGAAAAAAATTATAACCAGTAACTTGAAAAGTGACTAGAAATTTGATAAAGATAATTATTAAATAATTAGAGAGGAATACTGAAATACTTAAGAAAGACATGGTGTTGTGGGTGGAAAGCAGCATCTGTGGGGGCTGGGCGATGTAGGGAAGAGGACTAGCAGCTGGCTTAGGGGGTTACAGATTCCATTACCCTGCTCCTTCTGTGTTAATATGTTTTTAAGCTTTTCCATAATGAAATGAAAAGAACTATTTGCCAGATACAAGCCCATATTGCATCTGTAAGATAAAGCAAGTTTACAAAAGTGATACTAGTTTTCTCTGTGTGGTAGGGTTATGTATAATTTGACCTCATTAATTTTCTGGTTTTTTCTTTATGAGTGTGTGACATATTAACACGTGAAAATTGTAATTTCAAAACAAGTTTCTCCACATGAGGCTATAACCATCAATATTTCATTGCTTAAGCAATTAAAAAGCAAATACTGTAAAATCTTGGGATTTGCTAAATCTGGGTGGTAGACACACAACCATTCAATGTAGCATTTTCCTTAATGTTTAACATGTAACATTATATATTATAACATTATAAAAATTGAAAATAAAATGGATGTCTTGTTACCTCTATTAGGTCACACTGAACACTTTTTCTCCAAAATAATCTCTACAAGTAAAGTGTGTCACACAATGTAAATTATTTGTACTCTAACCATAAATGTAAGAGAGACCTTTGCAACAATTTCCAAAGAATTGGATAGAAGATTCTAGAAATCTGCCCTATGGGGAAGCCTGTAGGATAGTAGTGAATCTACGCATTTTAAAATATTTTTATTTTTAAAGAACAAAAATGTGGCCCTGGCTGGTTTGGCTTAGTGGCTAGAGCATTGGCCCATGGACCAAAGAGTCTTGGGTTCGATTCCAGTCAAGGGCACATACCTTGGTTGCAGTTCGTCCCCGGCCCTGGTCAGAGTCATGCAGGAGGAACCAGTCGATGTTTCTCTCTCTCCCTCCCTTCCACTCTATCTGAAGATAAATAGAAAAATATCCTTGGGTGAGGATTGAAAAAAAAAAATGTGACTTGTAATTCATTACACTGAATGGATTTTACTCTAACGTTGTTAAATAATTAGGGAAAAGTCTTAATTACACAGTTAAAAATATCTCAAAGAGAACTGGACGAGGCCATCCAGTCAAAGAGAAATGGACGAGGGATCATCCATTTAATCCGACTGTGTTCACAGATGAGAGGATGGTGCTTTGTCTAAAGGCTCAGAAGTGGTCGGGGTCCACCGAATGACAAGACCGAGGTCTCTCATGCCCAGTTCCCATCTTTCATGATCCAGCCACACCATAAGGCATCTTACCCAAACACTTCTATGATCTTGGCCAAACTACAAACCAGTATTATATTTATGATCAGAAAACTGGTAAGAATATGTAAGACATAAGATGAGCTGTGGTTTGGGGAAGGAGGGGGTTATTTTTATATAGACTAATTATGACAGCAGTTTTAGGTTGACAGGAAAATTGAACACCAAGTACAGGAAGTTCCCATATACTCTCTGCCACTATGTATGCAACCACCACCAACATACTGCACCAGACCGGTATGTTTGTTACAAAACAATCACCTGAAGACCAGAGTTTACCCTAGGATGCACTGTTGGTGTACATTCCATGGGTTCTGACAAATGTATCCACTGTAACAGCATCACAAAGAATACTTTCACTGCCCTAGAAATCCTGTATGTCATCTATTCATCCCTCCCTGCCCGCTTCCTAGCAACCACTAATCTTTTCCCATCTTTGTGTCTTTTCCAGAACATCAGAGACTTGGAATCATACAGTATGTAGCCTTTTCCAGTTGGCTTTTCTTTCCCTTGGCAATACACATGTAAGTTCCCTCCATGCCTTCTCATGGCTTCTTCGCTCACTCCTTTTCAGAGCTGAGTAATATTCCATTGTCGGAATGTACCCCGTTTATTGACCCATTCACCTACTGAAGGGCATATGGGCTGCTTCCAAGTTCTGGCAATTATAAATGAATCTCCTACAGACATCTGCATGCAGGCTTTTGTGTGGACATGTTTTCAACTCCTCTGAGTAAATTCCAAGCAGTATGATGGCCGAATCTATGAGGCAGGGGTGACTTCAGTTTTGTAAGAAACTGCCACACTCTCTTCAACGCTGCGGTATGGAGAGATTAAATTTAAAAACATATTCCTAAGGTGAAAAACCACACACAACCAGTGTTATTCTTAAACTTACCTTAGGAAGGCAGCATATTGACTTGACATTATGGACCACAAAAGTCGCTCAGCTGTAAATTCTGTGAGCACAGAGAACTTTTCGGTAGTTCACTATATTACCAGAATTCTTGGTACCTAAAACAGTGCTGGTACCTAAATTCTCATCAAATGTTTGTTAACTAGATAAATCCAAATGGGGGGAAGCTTTCCTTCAGTTCTGTAGCACCCAGTTGTTGGGTTGGACAACACAGGAAGACTCCTCACAGGGGCCTTGCAGTGTAAACAAGTATTTTAAAACAATGGGGTACCCCACATTTAGACCCCATCTTCACCCTGTAAGAGGTCTGAGAGACTGGGACATGCAGAAAAGCAGACTCCAGCCGCTCCTGTTACTCCAGGGCATGTGTACATGGCATAGGAAGGGGGACAGGATCCTCCTCACCGCGTACACAGTTCTCTCTTTAGCTGCCATGCACGTACAGTTGAATTTACATAAATTAAATGCACATAAATGGAAACTCCACTATAATTGCGAAACCATTACATTGGAAATAAGCTTTCATTGAGATCACATTAGGAACCAGAAAGATTAAATTAGTAACATATTTAGCCCCATCAGGAGGTAGATTATGGAGTTTACCGAAGGACAGGTACACAGGACATTGGCTGGCCAAGCTCCTGGCTAGAAAAAGGAACAGCCCCGTCACCTGGACAAGGACAGGAAAGCTATCTTGAACTTCGAAGCAATGACTATGAAGTCATCCGAACCTCTGAACCAAATCCCTGCTTTGCAAACTTAAGCCTCCTCCTCCGGTCTCAGTTTTTCATGCTTATAAGAGAAGCATAATATGCATGGTTGTTGAAAGACTGTATATGACAGGTCTAATACCCTCCTTTCCAATGTTCAAAACAAACAAAACTGTAAGAACGATTCCTTAGTCCAGGTGTCAAATCCTGAGAAACACAGATTTGCTGATCCTCGGCCTTTGCTAACTCTCTGCTTCCCACACAAGCAAAGTTCCTATTTAATACTGATTAAGAATCCACAGAGCCTTATGAATTACATAAATGTGCCTTAGATGGCCGGCTATTATCTTTCCCTCACCCTTCCTACCAGATAAATGTGAAGCTAAATTAGTCACTTATCATAAAGTTCTCTGAAAACATTCAAGTTGAAAGAAAGGCCAGATAATTGTTCGTAGCCATCTGGCACCAGTGATGCTCGTGAACTTACGTGAACCATTTGGTAGAAATCCAAACATGTCTATCTTCATCCGGCATCTCACTTACCGAAAGCTCGGAGTTGAGATTTTCTGAGAGGAGAAAAGGGCTTAACACAACGGAAAACAAGGGAGTCAATCCCTGAGCTCATTCACAGTCACGTAGGGGAGCCTCAGGGAAATTCCAGCTCCAGCATTTAGTTTTCACTTAGGAAACGTCAGGTGAAACTACACACTTTACCAGTCCCACACATGTGCACGTACACAGGTATGCACACGTAATGCACAGTGCACAGGATACACTGTGGGTGCTTTTTAGCCTAAGTCCTTTCACACGAACAGCAACGTGTCCT
Source organism: Molossus molossus (assembly GCF_014108415.1). Classification (NCBI taxonomy): domain Eukaryota; kingdom Metazoa; phylum Chordata; class Mammalia; order Chiroptera; family Molossidae; genus Molossus; species Molossus molossus. The sequence goes on from NW_023425377.1 coordinate 18,187,391, forward strand.
CGTGCTCAGAAGCAAGCACATCTGCAACGAAGGCGAGCCCTCCGTCCACGGCGGCCGCCGCCTCCCCTAGACCGAGCCGAGATAAGCACCTTCCACTTGCTGGATCATCATAAGAGCCTCCCACTGGTGTCTGAGCAACTCATCGATGACTGAGCCCAATCCATTTTCTACTCCATAGCAGGAAAGAACGTCTACAAATACATCATTCCACCCCTCAGCCTAAACTTTTCAAAAGCTTCACACTGCCCTTAGAATAAAACCCCAGATCCTTCGCACGGTTTAGGAGATCTTCTGAGCCCTGCCCCTACTCCTCCGGTCTCATCTGGTAGCACACACTCCCCCTACACCTGTGTGCCAGGCCTCCTGGCCACCTTTCTGTTACAGAGACGTGCCATGCTCCTCTGGGGATGGACAGCGTAAGTGTGACCTCACATGCCCTCAGAAAGAAAGATTAAACCCCATCTGATGATGAGTGAGGGCGATGTGGAGTATGTCTTCTCATTCATGAGAAGGTTGGGTCCATTGGCCCAGATGTGTTCCAGGGATGTGAAAAGCACTTTTCTTCCTCCCTTTCAAAGAAGAAATAGATCCTATTCGCTGGAACCATATTGTTTTGGTAAGTTTTTCTCCCGCACATGCTCTCTCTCAGTATTCTCGCCCCACCCCAAACCTCAGACATCTTGACACATTCCCCCGCACGGCGTGTGCAAGCTGGCCACCTGCATGCGACGCTCCTCAAGCAGGTTGGACACGGAGCCGCTCTCCTGGGGCAGTTGTAACATTGCTGACATGTCAGCGACCTGACGATGAGAAGCCCCAGCTTCTGAAAATGACTGGGTACTGCTCTAAAGGAAAATGTGACAGAGAATTACCCCTTAGAATGGAACAGATCGTGACATTAATTTGAAAAGTTACCTTGGAATGGGGGAGAAAGCACTTCTTTGAAGAAGAAAATTGCCGATGAAAAGGCTCATTTCTGAGAGGAAAACACCGAGAACCTGCTTCGTGTTGTCTGAACTTCATTATGCTCAAGCTAACGGCCAGCCCCATGCTGTCCCACCTCCCCAAGCCTCGGACAGAATTGCACAGAGTACTGTGGGGGGAGGGAGGGGGAAACTACAGGTGAGTGAAGAACATTTTCTTAATTTTTATTAGGAATGATATTGGGGAATTATCTGAGTAGAAATGTAATCCAAATAAGCTGAAGTAAAAATATGGCTATTATAATTGCCAGGGAAGAAATATAATGAAACCTTAATGAAGTCAGTGAACAGAAAAAAATAATCGGTAATAGTAATTATAAAATCTAAGTCCTATTCATAGGTACTGACCCATTTCGTTCTCCTAACTAACTTACTAAGGTTTTATTATAATCTTCACTTTCCAGGTGGAGAAAACAAGCAACGTGCCCAAGGCAGCCAGGGGGAATTTGAATCAACATGGTTTGGCTCCTGAGTCCACACACACACCACGGCACCGTGTTGCTTCTCGTGTCTTAAATTCAGACACGAAGGGATATGATGAATGGCACACTCTGCCATTGCTCCCCAAAGCACAGGTGAGTTAGTACCACCTGATAATGCAGGGACAGAGGCACACAACATTGTTTGAATAAAGAAAAATAAGTCTTAGAGATCTTCTGAGGTGTCCTATAGGATGCAAGACCTTCTGACCCCTAATCTCTAGGTGTCCTCAAAAGCCATGGTTCCTCATTTGGAAATGTGTATGGAGTGATTTTGAAAGACTTGCATTTGTGTTGACACTGGGCAATAAATGGGTTAGCAGTGTACGTATAAGGCCACCCCGAGATAACCTTCACCCTGGCATCACAGAGAGAGAGAGGCGTTTTCATGAGATCTGCTGTTAAAGAGTGTTTATCTGCATGAAGACATAAGAGGAGGGAAAGAGATGTGAAGACCTTTCTAGGCAGAAGAAACTATAGAGCCTGGAGGAGAAAAAAATGTGCTTTCAAGGAACTTAAAGAAGTCCTACATGGATGGATGAGTTGCCCGTTTTCAGGATGAAATATTATAAGCAATTACAATGGAAAATAAATTGGGATGAGACCACACAGCACAGTGCAGGCTGCATTGAGGAGTTTAAACGGATTAAGCTATTTTAAAAGTTAGAGGAAGAGCACGACTTGTAGCTGGCCTGGCCCCCCACACCTCCTGCATCCACCACATCTCCACTGAGCCACCCCGACCGTAGAGAAATCAAGAAGAACCAACAAACTGAATGACTGAGATCTGCACAGGGGCTGAATGGTAGGAGATGAAGCCAGCCAGCCAAGAGGTGAAGGAAAAAGAAGGAAAGACGAATGTGTCCAAAAGAATAGGAGTTTGCTTCACAAGAAGGTGATTCTGAGTGATGAGATCAAGAACTTACCATGGTATGTTGAAGCCAGCTAGCAGGATCCACATGGTACATTTTCAGGAACTTTGTGGGCTGGTTGTTAAATCACTGATAACTTGAAATCAGCTGTGTTGGGAGTATTTATACTCTTAACATTGGCAATCGCTATAACACACGGCTTTTCTTTTTGGAGAGCTGGTTTACCACTAAGCCACTGCCTATACTCAATAGGATTTGGTGTTATTGCCATTGTTAGAGGGGAAAAAGGTAGAACTTTGCAAGGAAGCCATTTTTGAACTTCTCATTTCTCTGTGGGTTTATGTATTGAAAAGGGTAACACAAACCTGAAATCATAAGCCATGTGGGACATTTTATTGGCCCCTGTGTTGGCTTGACCCACTCAGAGTGAAGTGAAATAGTGAACTTGATCAATCTTCATATCCATGAGTTTCTATCCATGTTCGTGGATACACAGATCGAAAACTTTTATTAAATAAAAGCAATGTATCTGCTTAGGAAAGGCAATAAGATTGGGTAGAAATTTCATCTGGGGATCATATCAGTGCCCTCAACTGAAATGCTAAAAGTAAACACAATTGGGAGTTAGCATTCTTGGTTACTAATTATACAGAAGATTTAACCTGAAACCATGAATGAGCTGCTAGAGGTTCCATGAATCCCTTGCAGTTTATGCAAAATGTGTTATTTGCATTTGCCTAAGGCCAGGGCTCAAGGCTTTGGATCCAAAATAAGATTGGAAACCAGTGATTTATAGAGTATCCCAAGGTACATCGGTGGCCTAATTGAGGTAACCACTGCCTGTCTCCTAGAATGGAAAGTATTACAAGTTAGTTGTAACAGCCCAATTTTATTTGCTTCTAAGGATTAATAACAGACATTTGAAGTAATAGGCAGTGACTTTGGAAAGATGAAAAATAATATTAGGTAGAAAAATTAAGTGAAGTGATATATATATATATCATTGTACAATCCTTCATTGTACCTAAGCTGATAAAAACTCTAACATGGAGATCAAATGTCAAGGAAAAGAAATGTGTTCTCTAACCAAAAAAGAACATAAGCAACCAAAAAAATCCCAACAAAAAATGTAAGTCTTTTATCCTTAAGATACTGGATACACTAAAATAGTGTATCAAGAAGATTGAAATAATTAAAGATAAATGTCAAAATGTTGTCTTTCATATACTCAACATCACTAAAGGAGGGGTCATTTCACAGACACATCAGTGGACAAGAAAGAGAAACAGTTGTATCCGTCTCCAAAAAGAGATTTGTGTGATGCATGTACCCATTCTAATGTGCTCCAGAATTTCCCTTTTAGTAGTGTGTGTCAACGTGGCGAGTAGTTAAATATAGATCATTAGTCAGCGTATGTTTAATTACATACCAGTGTTTCTTGAAGATTAAAAATGTCTGCAATTCAATTATCCCCATATAACAGGTCCCATTTGCTACTCATTCAGCTTGGAACAATGTAGTCATAAACTATATCGTCACAGATCTGTTTGATACTACTCCATAGAGCTAATTTCAAAGGGGAAAAATACACCTGCTTCACACTTCAGGGAGAGTGCTATAGATCCTTCTACATTCATGGGGATTGCAGAGCACAGCCATCCCCTTCCTCCAGCCCCTTTTCTCCATCACTACTTTCAAACAATCTCAATTTTCACACAGCTAGCTTTTCAAAGCAAGGCATGCAAAACAGCTAACCTTTCATTTGAATGATCTTAACTCTGGACTTACACATGAGCAAATCATCTTTAGAAATTTGGATCACTGCACATAGTTACCCACATGATAACATTCTGACTGAATCTGAAGTGATTCTTTACAAGGAGAAATAAAGGGGAAACACACACACACACACACACACACACACACACACACACACACACATATATATATATATAAAACTCCTGACAGCAGTGTTTAAGCTCTCAATTTAAGGTAGAAGACCCAGAAAAACAATTTAAAATATATAAGTGGTGCTTGGAATAATTTATTTGATTACATGTACTGCAAGTATTTCCCTTCATGTTTTTGTAATGTACCTGATCATGAAAAAAAAACAAATTTACGTCTCTTTTCTGGCTCATTATGAGCCCAGCTCATTTGGTGCGGAAAACCTACAGTTTAATTGCTTGATGTAAATTTGGCTAGTAGAATGCATGCTGAAACATTACTCTTTTAATTATGTTAATTTATAGCTGAAAAGCTAAATGTACGAAGGCAATAACATTAATTATTTACTTGCCCATTAAAGCTGCATATATATTACCAAGCTAATTGGTTTCATAAGTCTGCCAAAAAATTAAAAACAAGTTTGTTCACTGATTTCTATGAGAAAGGTACACATAGTCTCAGCAGGTTACTTGTTTTTTATTGGATTGAAATGAAAATATGGGTAAAATACTTTATCTAAACAATACTGCACATATCTCCTTCCTTCCAGGGATAACACACATTTTACAGAAAAAAGGAAGTAGAGGCATCTGCCATCCATTCAATGCTTATTCCGCACATAGTACTGTATGTGCATTATCTCATTTAACCCCAGCACTGAATAAAACGCTAACTGGCATTATCTGTGTTTTGAAGGTGAAGGAATGAAGGTTCATAAAGAGTTAAAAAATTTTGCTAAGCCCAAACGCAAAACAGTCAATCAAATCCAGGACTGACTCTAGAAACAACCAAGTTCTCACCACGATTTTAATACCTGCTATTCACAGCACACTGTATGCTTGCGGACTCAACATGATTCCCTAAGGACTTGAATGTCAAAATCAAATTACTCAACAAAAAATGTATTCAGAACACTATTTGGATATTGGCATAAAAAATAACCAGAGACCATAATCAAAAGTACAGGAGTGGCTGATTACTATATATACCCCAGTGACCCGAACACACACTTGAACCTTATCTGTAAAATGGAATTCGATATTAGACATGTCCCTCTTAGACTACAGCCCAACAAGGGCACTCATAAATTGAAGATTATAATACCTACATTACTAGCCTCTTGGGCACAGTGTGAAAATCCAGTGTGCACTGGGATAAGAAAGGACTATGAAAATCATCAAGCATTATGTAAACCACAGTTAGTACAATTACTGTAAGACTGCTGTGTACCTAAGCAATTCCCACGCAATTCACTCTTTGAGTTGATATGGGTGCTGCAGTTTAGCTGTTCTCATATAACCAGAAAGGCTTATAAAATTTTTCCAGTATTGGGTAGGTATAGCCATGACCTTGTCCAGAGAAAACTTTTAATAATATACTTAACAAGAGACAATTAACAAGCAGTCTTTAATTATTACTCAATAAGATATTATTAACTAAGAATGCTGGGATAAAATAGAAGGTGAGATACACATTTTATATAGTAGGACCCCTCTGATTTTCTTCTACTTTAAGCCACCAAGGAAAATCACCAAACATTTTTTTTTCCCTTAATTCTGGTCACAGAAAAAAAAACAACAATTATTTTTAAGTGAAAAGCCCTCTTGTCTCTGTACCACTTATTTCGAAAGTCTTTCTTGAACAAGGGCTAGGACTATGCAAAGTCTGGGTGATCGCAGGCCTATGAACATGATGACAACAATGGAAAGTGCTATGAGGTGTGTGCTCACGCTGTCTGTACCACAGGTAACACCGGCTTGTGCAGTTTCTCCCTCAGAGAGGGAGGCAGAGACAGGAAAAGAGAGACACAGAAATGTAGAGACACCAGTGGATGAAATACTTGTAGAAAATGTAATTTAATAAAAAATTTATGTTGCTACTCTGAGATTATTCTTGAATCTTCTTTATCCATTACATTTTCTTTTATCTGATTTTCAAAAAAGTCTCTAAAGTATAGGATGTCCCTCCAGTTTGAGTTTCCACCAGAAACGGCAATGTCTTACAGTAAATATACCAAAGAGAGGTTTTAAAACCTGGTGGAAAGTACTTCTGTGTAAGTTAATTAACGGAAGTTCATTTACCAAAATGGCACAATGGTAGACTTCAAAAACTAATTTTCAAATATAAAAGCTATAGGCATGTGTGAGGAACTCAGAGAAGAGATAGGATTCATCAGAGAACCCTAGTTAAGGCAAAGGTCTGTTTCCATGTTCTGAGCATCATTGTGTGCTAGCTAAACCAAGCTTTTCCCTGCCTCTCCAGTTTCCTGTTCCACCCATGACACACCCGTGACAGCCTACACGAAATTCCAGATTTCACTACATGGACAGACACATCCTGTCATCCTGTGTGCCCTAAACTGATTGGCTGGAAATGACACTTACTGTGTCACAGAGAAACATCCAGCTGAATCCTCAGTAGGCCAGCCCGTCGTTGGAATACAGGTGGATTTTCAGCGCTTTGCCTCCAAAAATGAAGGTAGATTGTCATGACACTTTGAAAAAAATTCAGAGAATTCCCTTAAAGAAAAATCTCTCAATTACCAGCAGAGTCCATCTGTATATTCTCCCTCCCTTGCAGGTTGCTCCATTAATATTTTTTAAAATAATAATTTACCAATCCCTACTTTGTAAGAGTTGGGCTTTTGATCTAACAGGCATGATTCAAGAAAAGTTCTGCTGCAATAAGGGGAAATGAAGATGCCAAAATGACAATCATTCTTGGAGTTCTAAAGACAAAAAGAAAAACTTCTAGAAGAAATAAAGATGCCCTAACACTGCTCATCTTACACTAAAGAAATAAATAAAAACACAGCCACGTACACCTGTGTGAGGGACATCTGCGGGCATGTTGGGCATATTTCTCATCTCCTTCATGATGATTAATGTTTTGACATTCCCAGGAGATAACACTCTGATGAAGTATAAAAAGCATATCCCTTTGCCCTGGCCGATTTGGCTCAGTGGTTAGAGCGTCGGCCTGCGGTCCAGAGAGACCCGGGTTCGGTTCCTGCTGAGGGCCTGTGCCTCGGTTGCAGTTTGTCCCCGGCCCTGGTTGGGTTGTGCAGGTGGCAGCCACTCCATGTGTCACTTTTGCGTTGATGTCTCTCTCTCTCTCTCCCCCTCCCTCTCTCCCTCCCTCCCTCCCACTCTATCTCAACAAAGGATGGAAAGGTATCCTTGGGTGAGGATAAAAAAAAGCATATCCCTTTTCATGTTGTGTGTTTTTTTTTCCTCCTGTTTTAAGCCAATCCTGTTCTTTGTTGGTTTCCTGAAGGCAGTAAGACGGAATGAATGGGTTTGGGTTTTGGGAGGGTAGAGGACTGATCAACATGCTAAGTTGTGGCATTACGTAACCTAAAAATACTCTCATGTAAACGATTGTTTTTAGATTTCCCCCCTCATTTCTGTGCCAGGAGTATGCCGCTGCCTCATTCGGAGACTGCTCTGCCACCATACGGGGCTGGGCAGAGCAGAGACAGTGGGGGTCAGAGTATCCACACAGGCTATCATGTATGTATCTGTGTATTTACTTATTAAATGAAAGTAATATTCTGAGAGTCTTTACCACATAGAAATGTCTATGGTAAAAATGGACGTTTTTTCTACTCTGTATACTAACATAAATAATAGGTGGGTATATTAGTTATCTATTACTATATAACAAATTACTATAAATGTAGGGACTTCAGGCAATCCACATTCCCTCACAATTACGATGAGTTAGGGATCTGAGCGCGGCTTCACCGGGTCCTGCGATTCAGCATCTTTCACAAGGCTGCAATTAACCAGCCGGTCAGAGTTGGGGTCCACTGGGCACTCAGCTAGGGTAGGGTCCACCTCCAAGCCCATGAGGTTGTCGCAGGATTCAGTTCCGTGCTGGCTACCGGACTTCCTTGCCAAGGGCACCTCTACACCGGGCGGCCTGCTCCATCAAAGCTATCAAAGCACCGAGTCAATCGAGTACGTCGGCCAGCAAGACAAAGTAATACTTCCTAACATCTTCATCACTGCAGTGGCATCCCACCACCTCAGCCATACACTGTTGGCTAGAAGCAAGTCACGAGTCCAGCCCATACTGGAGGGAAGGGGATCACATACAGGCCGTGGATGCGAGGAAGTGGGGTCATGAGGCGTTATCTTAGGTCTTCACGCCATAGTGGCGGGGACGGGAACAAACATGGGAGGTGCCTTTTCCATGTGCACTTCGGCCACTCTGGGCCGTTCCCTCACTGTCACGGCCGGCCTCCCGTTCCCGGACAGATCCCTCTCCATTACTCCTCTGAAGGAAGAGCCAAACAGTACTCACGTTACATGCAGTTCATTTGCTATGCACAGCTGCCCAAAGTCCCCGTCTCTCCTTGGCTGTTCACGGACAGCCCCAAGATCAAACTGTGTAAAAGCGGGAACATGAAAGGACCCAAAACAGAAGCGAAGTTTGCACACTTCACTGGAAGTGGTGGAATGTTGATAACGGTAGACTGTGACACTATTTTTTTCTGAGCCCAGCAATTCAGAGCAACTACTACAAAAAGATACAAACACACTAGAGGTATGTCAAGATAAAATCCTGAAACAAACAGTTCAACTAATCTGTAGGAAGGCAAGAAAAAAGAAACATGAGAAACAAATGAAAAGCGAGTAATAAAATGACATACTTAAGCACTAATGTATTATTTTTTTAAGTTTCTATACATTTTTCCAATAGCTTCATTAAGGTATAATTCACATACCACTAATGTTACCCCCCCCTTTAAAGTACATAATCATAATAACTAATATATTCAGAGCTGTATATCCATCCTAAAATCAATTTTAAATATATTCACTATATTCGCTACCCTCCAAAAGAAACTCCAGCTCACCTGGCCCTATCTTGCCCCCAATCCCCACTCTCCTAAGTCCTAGGCAACCAGTCATCTTTCTGTGTCTATAGATTTCCCTACTCTGGAAATCTCCTATAAATGGAATTCTACAATATATCATCCCTTGTGACTGGCTCCTTTCATTCAGCATAATGGGGCATGATTTGCCCAAGCCCGCACAACCTGAGTTACAACAATATTTAAAATCCAGGTCAGACTCCAAACTGCACACTTTTTGAAAATCATCGCACATCACACAGTGACTGCGACAGATCGGTTACTGCAGGCGAGTGTGGGTCACAGGTGTGATGTGCATTACTCAACAGGAGCGGAACAAATGGAAACTGAAAAGGCGGCTCCACGCTGGGCCCAGGTGCAGCCAACAGGGGAAGGAGGCAGACACCAAGAACCACTGAAGAGGAACTCCGCCCATTCCAGCTGCATTCCAGCCCAGGCAGGCCTTCTGTTGGGGTAGAGAGCAACGCTTAGGGCAGATCCCAGAAGAGCAAATCCAGTGCATCCAGTGACCGCTTTGGGAGAGGACAATGCATGGTGGCGAAGGGGACAGGGCTGGGAACTAGACTGGCACGGGTGCACAACGTGGTTCATTTGGGAACCAGTGTATCCAGTTCCTCCTAGTTACCACTCAGCCTTTCTGCTCCCCGCCCCCACTCCAGCCACTGCTACACCACCGTGCAGGACAGCATCTGGTCTGGGGCCCTTGACACGTACCTGTTGCAAGGACCTGTCCCAGCACTTGTCTAACCTATGGTGGGAGACCCCAGGGGGAACCCGCTGGGCACTCAGAAATGTGCCGTCTGGAGAAGTCAGTCCAGGTGGATCAACAGCCAGCCAGCCCGCGCTGTCCTGCCATCCCCGGTGGACGGTTTCCACGTGCATGTCCTACAGCTCCACACAGCAGCCCGCCTTCGGGAAGATCAAACACCCCCCAGCAGTGCCCAGCGCCACGCGCTTCTCTCCCTGTCCCCCCCTCCTGCTCCCGGGACTCTCCCAGAAAACGACCCCTGTCCCCGGTGCATCTTTCAGGAACACCAAGCCCCACACCAAGCTGACTCCAGCAACTTACTTTACAGTCCGAAATGTATTTTCCCCAAACACCAAGTGTTACTCGTAACTGTTTTCTCCCCCCACAGAAAGATGAAGAGATATTTTGAGTCAAGCATTTGGCCCATGGTTGAGCCCACGGTGAATGCTGAATAAATGGCAGTGAATGTATTCGCGGTGTCCCCGTCAAGTCATTGGACATCTTGTACGGAAGCCCCGGGCTTCATCCCAGCGACCGGCAAACACCCCCACCAGAGCACTGACGACAGCGCGGCTGTTTTTCTAACGCTTTGCTCTTAGGTCCTGGACACATAATGCCCGAGTCCAGAGCGCTCCATTCCAGCAAACCTTGAATGAAATTACAATGCCTGGGAGCGGGAAGGAACTGAAAAGAGTACGATTATCTACTGCTGAAGTCATGCCTACATTATGTAATTAAGAGATATAAAACTAAAAGCAACAAATGAGCAAACGAACAAATACTCATAGACACAGACGACAGTTAGGTGGTTACCAGAGGAAAGGGGGGTCAGGGGACAGCAAAGGGTAAAGGGGGTCAAATATATGTTGATAGAAGACTTGACTTTGGGTGGTGGGCACACAAGGCAATATACAGAGGATGTATCGTAGAATTGTACACTTGAAACTTATATAATCTTATTAACCAACGTCACCCCAATACATTTCATTTTTAAAAGGAGGGAAAAAGATATGCGAAGTAGCAAACTTTATCACATCGCCAGCTAGCAATTTTAAGAATGTCTAGGGACTGACTGGTTTCAGGGTTTGACTAGCTTCAGGGGAATGTCTACTTTTCTTACTTCCGTTCTCTCCACATTTCTTAGAAATTCTTTTGAAACCTCCTATTGTATTGGGAGGTTTGATTTTAAATTGAACCAGGTGGCACAGTTTTATGCTACATTACATAAAATTATAGTAAATGAAGCATCCAATTTAGAAGAGTGAAAATGAAGATTATTCCCCCTAAGCTCTTGGAAAGAGAAACAAAAACAGTAACGTAGAGGGTGGGGGAAATAATAAAAACCTCCCGTTGTGGCAAGGTGGAGACACATGGAGGACGGAAGCCTACAGAAGAAACCTGTGAATTCTGAAGGAACCAAAACAAATTAGAAATGACAGGGAACTACCTCTGCAATTTCCCAGGAGACCCAACTCTCTCCCCTTCCAGTGTGCTGGCCCCAGGAAAAGAGGTGCTGCCCATTCCTGGAGTTTATTCTGAGACAAACACTCAAAGCAAAAATAAATTCTCCTGGTCTGTGATATACTGTACCTCAAATGGACAAATCTAGATAAGGTTCCAGGCTTTGAAATAGTGAAACGGGTCATTTAGGATTCTGTCCGTCTGAAAGCCCCAAAGCCTGCAACAACTTTGGAATTGTTGTTCGGACTGTCATCACAGCAGTTACATCTAGAGATGAGTTATGAGTTGCAGGTTGGAAATGATGGAAAAACAAAAAAGATGATCTAATGAACTGTTAAATTATTCTGGCCAGAACAAGATCTCATTGACTCTGCCTCTGTAAGATTGTTCTCTATCAAACATTTTCTACTGTTCTCAACACCGCCGTACTCACCTCACACGTGGAACATGATAAAGGCTCATAATAAGCCTTCCCTGATCACCGTTATTTTCTACCCACCCAAATCCATTAGAAATTCCACTGTCCTGTTATAACTGTAAAGCCTCTCTACTCAACAACCTTTAGAATGGCTCATTCCAAACCTTGAATCCTGGTGTTCCTGGCCCCTCAACCTGACCCCAAGATAACAGTCCATTTTAACCTCCCTCATCTCCTATATTCAGTTTTTTTTTTTCCTCACCCGAGGATATTTTTCCATCCTTTGTACAGATAGAGTGGGATGAGAGAGAGGAAGAGAGAGAGAGAGAAACATCGACATGAAGGGACACATCGAGTGGCTGCCACCCACACAACCAGGGCCGGGGACAAACTGCAACCGAGGTACGTGCCCTTAGCGGGAACCGAACCCGGGTCTCTCCGGACCGCAGGCCGACGCTCTAACCGCTGAGCCAAACTGGCCAGGGCTATATTCAGTTTTTGTTCATACCATATAATCTTCTGTGTACACTGTACTAGGCACTTGGGCTACAGCTGAGATACACAAGGTCACTACACTTCCGTCATTTCCATTACAGTTGCAGGAGATAAACAGTAAATTATCACATAAACCAGACAACTTCAGGTATGCAAGGCCATCAGGAAAGTCAGCAAGTTTGTCCACATAGCATCCCTCCTCCGCCTCATTGCCATCTCGGGCTCTGTTAAGACAGTCTCTTTTCTCCTACCCATATACCCAAATCCTCTCACCTTACCCTTCAAAACCTAGCTGACTTTTCTTTCTTCCATGAAATGTCTCCTGAAACTTGGCTCTTCTCGACCCAAATCCTTGGTAACCTCTCTCTCCTTCTTCCTTCCAAGTCATGCTCCACGGAACCTCTGAACAGCTTTTCTCATGGAACATACGGGACCTTCAAGTAAGACGTTATATGAAGAGAGCAGTGTGGCTAAAAGCATATGGGAAACTGACTGCCTTCTCTTTTTATGTTTCTATGTTAGATCTTGTCTAGTGGTGGGCTGAGAACCTGTCTCATCTTCTCTTGTATTTCTCGCAGCACTAGGAACTGGATCTCTAACTCTTCACCCCGGTCACTCTGTCTAAAAATAGGAAAGAGAGACCTGGACAATAATACAATATCATGTAGGTGAGGTCAAATGAGATATAAGAGATAGGCCATCTCATTCCTAACTTTGCCATCTATTCTCTTCTGAACTTTTCTGTAAGCCAAGCTCTTGAGTTTCATTTACAAATTAGCAAGAAGAAAAAAAGGAGCACAGGGTATGATAGCCACATCCTATGGAATTTTACAGCTCAAGAGGCATTTCAGACCACTGTCTGTGAGAGAGGAAGGTTGGACAGGAAAGCTTCCCGGCTGGGGTGGCTTAGTGGATTGAGCACTGTCCCATGCACCAAGAGGCCACAGTTCGATTCCCAGTCAGGGCACGTGCCTGGGTTGCACATTTGATCCCAGTAGAGAGGACACGCAGGAGGCAGCCAATCAACGACAATGCTTCTCTCTCTCATCAATGGTTCTCTCACCCTCCTCCCCCCCATCTAAAAAATTGAAAAGAAAAAAAGGAAAGCTATTGGTTGGACATCTATTACAATGAGATTTTTTAAAAATTAAGGTCTAATTGACAAACATTATATTAGTTTCAGATTTACAGCATAACGATTCAATATTTGTATATCCATAAGATTTCTGAAGAAAGAATTCCGCATGTTAATAACAATAAAAACCTCTGGAATAGCTATTAACCCAATATCTTTCAGCTGCACATTTCTATAATTAAGTTATTGTTAATTCAACACATTTTGGTGTAGCTTGGAAGAGTAGCCCAACGCATACGCTTCACATTTGTCAGATAGGCTCTGGAATGATCCAGAGAACCCATTCGATATTTGTTACCTCTGCGTCTTACTTTCTCTTTACTTTAAAAATAATTTTTTTCCTGCCCCCGGTTTTTCTATTTCTAACCGATTATTTAACAGCAGTTCAGTTATACATTGTGTATACCACCTGTGGCTCAAATTTATGCTCTGAGTCCTACGCATTAGCACCAACCCCTGAAAATAACTTTACTTCTAGGCAGGGGTCCGGTTCATTAATATTCATGCAATGAGTTCATTCTGAGATCTTTTCTTCCCATCCTTTAAGGCAGAAACGAAAGCTACGGGGAGCTCTGGCTCTCAGGAGGCCAGTTCTGTTCTGTGGACCCCAGCACACCCCTTAGCCAGCCATGCTGGGTTTCTCTGGTCCACAGTGCAGCTGGCTGAGCCCGGCCGAGAGGACACAGTTGTAGAGCACCTGAAATCCACTACACGCAGCGCAGGTGCAGTAGCTCCACCGCCATGTAAACAGGTCCAAGATCTTGCCAAGAAAAGATCTTGCTCTCTTCTTCCATATGTATGCCGAAAAGAACAAGTTCACATACTGCGCTTGAGTTCAGGTGTGAGAAAACCATCTCCGTAGCTCTGCTCCTTCTGAGGGAGGATTCAGCTCAGCCTTCTCGGGTCAGGCGTGAAATAGAAATGTAACTACTCAAAGAAATAAGGAAGCAAGTGTATGGAAAGCAGGCACAGGGACGCACAGAGATTTCATGAGCTCCCTATCCGTGTCTCTTTTTCCTAGGTGTGTTCATTGTTTATGTTTGGTTTTGGATTTTTAACTCTGGGGTTCTCAGCTAAAGGCTTTCTCTTGGCCTTGAAGCGTAATAGAGATCAGGCACCGGATATCTAGTTTTGAAGATACAGATGGTGGACAATTTTAGCAAGAAAAGGTGTATTGTTTCCCCCAGGGATGATTCTTATAGACACATTTTTAGAGGATATGTTATTTTCTCCTGACAATAACCACAAAAATGTGTCTAAATAAAAGACTAGTGTTTTGGTTTAGGTGAAGATAAATTCTTGAAATGAACAGATTTTTATATATCAGTGCTCTGGGAGCCCGGACATATAGCAAGCACACCAGGAGCCAGCTCACCCAGGGCGGGAGCCGGCGATGATCGATGGATGTGCAACGCCCCGTAAGCACACTGCTGGTGGCCCTGTCCTAGGGTTTTGTTTTGCTTCCAGAATAACATGGTGACGTTCATGTCCACTACCTCAATTAAATGCATTTTATCATCAAAATTCTTCTAGGTCAATCTTTTATTTTTTAATACAAAACATTGTTTTCTATCCCACTCTTTATACTTATACCACCCAGATTATACCTACTAAGATTCAAACAGATGTTTTCAAACTGCATTTGAATGCACTTTGAATTCATCGTATTGCCCCTGACTTCAAACAAACTTCTTGATCTTATTCCCTATATTCCAGCATTCACAAAGCTCTATAGTATACAGTCTCTGTACATCCAGTCCCATCAGTTCAGCTCCCAACAAGTTTCTAAGTCAGCGGTTCTCAACCTGTGGGTCGTGACCCCTTTGGGGGTCGAACAACCCTTTCACAGGGGTCGCCTAAGACGTAACAGTAGCAAAATTACAGTTATGAAGTAGCAACGAAAATAATTTTATGGTTGGGGTCACCACAACATGAGGAACTGTATTAAACGGTTGCAGCATTAGGAAGGTTGAGAACCACTGATAAAACTTCATTAGGAAAAAACAAAACCCAAAAAAACCTAAATATTTGAAGGAGCTTAGATACCACCTGAAGAATCCACCCTTCTACCATATTCCTTTGGATCTAAAGTCCTCTGGCCTCGGAGACAGCAATACACTCTGAACTGTTCCAAAACTCCTCTTCAACCCTGTCAACCCCCCCCCCCCCCCTACAAACAAAACAAAAAATAAAACGACAACAATGTCCAAGAAATCTTACTGGATTTCAATTCTTATCAAATTATATTCCTGCTAAAATATTTTCGACAGGTACCTCACTGCCTAGAGGTTTATAGCCACACTGCTTAGCCTGGTATTCAAGACTTACTAGAATCTGACCCTGGAATTCCCACAAATCCTCATTCTCTACTGCTATTCCTACCCACCTTATATCCCAGGAAGTTACTTATGGAGGCTATTGCATTGCTAGATGCTCCCAAAATCAAACCTTGAAACTCACTGGAACAAAAGCCTAGATTACTATTGCAGGACAGGTATTCTGTAACAAGAGCTTCTATTCTATATCAGAACTCGGGAGCACCCTGGATGAATATCTGACCTGAATGGTTTTGTGACAATCTTATGCATGAAGATAACTGATGTTTCGGGCTTCTTAGGATATATTGTGAGAAGTGGAATCACTGGGTCAAATGGCAGTTCCATTTTTAATGTTTTGAGGAAACAACATATTATTTTCCACAGTGGCTGCGCCAGTCTGCATTCCCACCAGCAGTGTGCTAGAGTCCCCTTTTCTCCACACCCTCGCCAGCACCTGATGATCTCACTTATTCATGGAACATAATGAACAAAATAAGCTGTCGACCAAAAGAGATCCAGAATCATGGAAGTAGGGAAAAGACTGACAAACCTCAGAGGGGTGGGGTGGGAGGGGAAAGAGATAAACCAAAGAACTTACATGCATGTGTGCACAACCAATGGACACAGACCTTAGGTTGGGGAAAGCAGGAGGTGGGTAGGAGCAGGAAGGAGGGGTCGATGGGGGAAAAATTGGGACATCTGTAATACTTTCAACAATAAAAAGAAAAATGAAAGAATTCTAACAACAACAAAGATGGTCTGAGAACATGTCAGCACTCCTTTGGGGAGAAGAGTCGAGTCTGAGGTCCGTTAACAGCTAAAAGGAGCAGAACAAATAAAAGAGAGAGAGCCACTGAAGCGGAGACATTCACAGGCTGGTGTAGAAGGCGGGTCTGGACATTTGATTTCCTACTGGCAATAACCACGGAGACGACGTCTGTTGACTGCGTGTGAGCTTCTGCAGGGACTGCGCCCCAAGCCCGCGAAGTGGAATCACCCACGGAGCCACGCGGGCGTGGAGCAGGCACATCCCTCGCCACCGCCGCCTGGAGCCAGGATTTGAACCCCGAGGCGCTGCCTCCAGCCTGTGGGGTTTGACAGCACGACCCTGTCTGACCTCACACATGTCACACAGCCTCCGGAGCCCACGGAGGACGACGGCCTATTCCAGGCGCCGCTCACATCCAGCCGTCTGATGTTTGCTGCGGGCTGGGGTCTCTAAGGCACTTTTTCTGACAACAGTTGAAGACAGCCTGACTCAGGTTCCCCAAACCTTTCTCCCCTCACCCTCAGGTCCGCCGTTCTGAGGGCTGCGTCTTCTGAACGGACCCCGAAGCCCTTCCCACAGAGCGCGTGTCCTTAGCAGAGGAAAAAGCCAAATAAATTCGCCCTTGCTTTCTGGCTTCTCTCTCTCTGTCCTGCCTCTGTCCTGCCTCTGTTCTCTCTCTCTCTCTCTCTCTCTCGCTCTCTCTCTCTCTCTCTCTCTCTCTCTCTCTCTCTGCTGGGAAACTGCCTTAATTTAATTAACGCGTGTCCCTCTAGCCAGGGCTTGGGTTCGCTCTGTTGAGCGTAGTTATTTTCAGCTGGGTCAATAATCAGTGGACTCCCCCTCAAAAAAACAAAAACTTCATTTCAAAAACAATAAACACACTTGTAGAAATTTGGACACTATGGGGCATCACAAAGAAAATGAAAATCAACTATAACTACTGGTATATTTTGCAGTATGTATGTATCTCTAGTCTTTTTTTCTATGCATAGGCGATAGAGCTTTATAAAATAACTTTTCTCCTGGAAAATTTCTAAAAGACTAGTGTAGAGAAATCTGTTCACCCACCCTCAGCACAGTGAATAACACGGCCAACCACACTTCACCTGCGCTCCCACCCAGTGTCTCCTTCCTGCAGGTTACTTTGGAGCCATCCCAGACATCAGGTCATTACAACTAAAAATATTCTATTATGTTTTTTATAAAATATATGTGCTTTTCATTAATCATAATCTAATACCGTTGTTTCACCTGTAAGTTTAATAATAGTTCATTCATATTAAATGTCACTATTAATGTCCATATTTCTAATTTCTCATGAATTATTTTTAGGTTAATTATTTGAATCAGGGTAAAATTTAGGTCCACACATTGCTATGGATACAAGTCTCCTGCATGTTATCACCTCGATGTACAGTCCAGGGAGTAGCCCACTGGCCTTACCTGGGAGCTGGTTAGAAATACAAACTCACAGCCTCCCCCCAACCCCCACCCCCAAACCCCCACCCACTGAAGCAGAATCTGTATATAACAAGATCCCAGGTGATTTACATGCACATTAATTAAAGTTTGAGGCTCATTGCTTTTAAGTCTCCTTTAAACTCTAGCTTCCCATTTTCTCTCCCTTTAGCTTTTTTCTTCATAAATCTTTTTAGAAGAAACTAGGTAGTTTGTCTCCTGGAATTTTGCACTCTGTGACTATTACTAATTTTATCCTCCTGTATGCCTTAATATGCTCCCCTGTTTCCTACATCTATTATAAACGGGGAATTACATCTAAAGGTCTGATCAGCATCAGGTTCGATTTGGAGGCAGGGACAGGAATGCATCCCAGGCAGTGGTGTTTCAAGAGGCACATAGAAGTCTCGTTGTCCCTTTTTCTTCCTGATGTTAGCAACCTTAATGATCATTGTGCAGATCTGTTACTTTATTAGGCATTGTAAAATGGTGCTATTCTATCTTCTTTCCTTATGTATTGCTTTAGCATTTCTAAAAGGAGCATCTTTTTCATATGAACCATTAGATTCCTCTGAGGTTATCTTAGTTTGATCAAGAGGACCCACCAACACTGGCATCTTTGTTCCCTAGCAACATACTTTAGCAACGGGGCACTTTTACTTTGGTGCTGGCAACTGGAAATCAGCTCTTGGTTGGTCACTGAATCTCCCCGTTCCTCCTCAGGTACAAAGCTACACCTCACATTTGGACTTTATTTCTTCACCTCTCCTTGCCTGGAACAATACTGTGATGAATCTCTCATATATTTGAAGTATGTTATATATTTTTTTGCTTTATTAATATATATTATCTTGAGTGCTATTGGCTTGTGAAATTATTATAACTCTCACAATGAACCTGTGCTAAATAAATTGCTGGCAAAGACGGACTCAGTCTCTGAGTGCAACATTTGCTGCCTCCCCAAAGCAGAACCAAAACTCCAATCATTCCGGCTATTATACTGTTGAAGCTAACATCCCTCCATCTGTGGCTGCCAGGAGCCTACGGAACTAGCTGCTTCACCCTTCCTGACATATGCTCAGTAGCTTTTATATAGTTTCCTGGTGGGACAAGATCCACATTCATTTCAAACATTTCCTACCTCAAACCTGAATCAGTCACATCTCCAAGAAGCCCGACTGACTTCATGGTGGCCAGTTTTTTCTAGTTCTCTTCAGAGGACAGACCTACTACATATGTTTGGTTTGGTTTCCAGAGAAAGTCATCCTAAGTTCCAACTGATACCTACAAATCACATTTGGAACAACGGTGATTTTAATACATTCTTTTTTTTTCTTTATTAATTCCAGAGAAAAAGGAAGGGGGAGGGAGAGAGAGAGAAACATCAATGAGAGAGAACATCAATTGGCTGCCTCCTGCATGCCCCCCACTGGGGATTGGGCCCAAAACCTGGGCATGTGTTCTGACTGGGAATCGAACTGGCCACCTCTTGGTGCATGAGTTGACGCTCAACCACTGAGCCACACTGGCTGGGCCCGGCTGTGATTTTACTGAAACCTATCTGTCTTACTGCCATGTTCCATTTCTCATACACAAAATAGCCTAGATATCAGTGGCATCAACATCATTCCTCATTTGTCCCTAATGAAGAACTCTGAGGTTGTTTCCAGTCTTTTGCTGTTACAAATACCATTGCAACAAATAGCATTTTGTTTGCATATTGTAATTGTTTTGCAAATTTATCTTAAGGATACTTTTGAAGGAATGACTTGTAGCAAAAGATAGGCAATACATATATTAATGGGATACTATTATGATGCAGTGTATATTTTTACATAATATTATATCAGGGACATTTTTTCTATGTTGCTGTTAAATATTCTTCCATGGTTTCATTTTTGATGGCTATGAGATAGTTCATTTAATCATTCTCTTATTATTGGGCATCCACCCTGTTTTCTATGGATTACACTTTCAATCATGGTAATGATTATCCATGTAGACAAACGATGTGCACTGTTTCAAAGTGCTTGGTTATGGGCCAGTTTCCACCGTCACTTGATAACACTGTTTTGAACAACCGCTCACACTAAGTAGTTATCCATCATCACATTGCATGGATCCTACAGCAAGAGAACTTTCAAAACTGCTTTCAACGAAAGCTCCGTTTGTAGAGTTGAAATAAATACTGGACGAAGACAGCATTTGACCCCAACTTTGTGACTAATTCTGACTGTGAGTCTAGTCCACACTGTCATTTATAGACATAGAGCCTTAGATGAAGTGACTTATAGATTTTCTTTCAGGTTTAAAAAAGAATGTAATTCTAACAAATGTTGTATGCTTTCATGCCCTCTAAGTCCTTAAAAGTTAGAGCTGTTATTCTTCTACTTGTTTATTCTTTTCTTCTATTATTCCACTAAGCATCTAATATCATGCTTTACTCATGGAGAGTTTTATTACCTGCATGCTGAATTAACTTTTCAGACTCCTTCCTGGCTGTTGAACTAGAGTGTATGCCTCTAAGTATAGAAAAGATTCATGCCCAATTAAAGTTCTACAGATATTTACTGAATGCCTCTTATTTATAAGGCATCGTGCTGGTTCAAATCTAATTTTTCGATAAATTAGGTTTGTTAGAGGAATAAATTCCTTATAAAATATAGAGTCTAAAAATTATGCCCTACAACATCCTTTCTTCCCTGTCTAACAGGAGTAGACATACCAGAGATGCATTTATTTAAAACTAGGCCACCGTGACGGGCTGAACACAGCTAACAATCTTCAAATCCATATCCACCTACAAGAACAGATTTATCTTTAACATAATTTCTAATTATGTCCTTGCTCTCAACGGACTGCCTGCAGCATTAACTAGAAGAGGAGACAGAATAACAATCCGGGGCCTTCAATAAACTTGTTTCTGGTTTTCTCTGATGTCATTTGGAAGAGACCCAATTTAGAAGCGTCCCACATAGATGTCAAAGACACTAGTCACACCTTAACAAGAAGCCATCTTTCTAAGACATCTCTGCGCAGCCTACAGACACTACTCTTTTGTTATCTTTCAAGAAAATAAAAGCCCTGGCTGGTGTTGCTCAGTGGTTAGAGCACCGTCCCATACACCTTGCAGCTCCAGCACAGAACTCTTGTTTGCTGGACCCCTCTCACATACCACACGGGGCGGGAGAGCCGTCAAAACAGCTCCATTTTGAAATGTACTTATAAAAGGAGTATGTGGGGGGCAGGAGGCGGGCATGTTGGCCAGAGTTATCTAGTTTAAATGCGTCCAAGGAAGAGGATCTGGCCCAGATACATATTTTTATTCTATTTTAAGAGGAAGAAAATCCCAATGTCCCTCTTTGTGTATCCATAACATAATGTGGAATCACGTGCTCTGTAAATCAGGATGATTCAAGAATTAATATTCACTGGAGAAACAAAGCTACTGTGTGGAAATCAGAAAATGGAGAAGGACTGGAAGAATGAAAATAGGCAAGTATAAGAAAAAGAGAGAGCCCTTTAAAAATGCATTAATGTTGTGGTCACATAAATACAAAGGTTTGTCAAAAGATGTTTCAGATACTCAAATACACAAAATCCATGTTTATCTAGAATGCGAACATCCAGATGTTTGGACTTAACACTTTAATTTTGTGAGAAAGGATTAATAGGATTACCAGATTATAGCCGTGAACACTCTAAAGCCTCCAGAACTTCTATAAACTCTAGACTTTTATTCCCAATTTCTTCCTTGACATCTTCCCTCGCAGACATGCAAGGCATCTGGGATTTCACATGACAAGAACTGAAAATCCGACTCCCTCTTGCAAGCTGAGTGGTTCTCGCTCGTGTCTCCTCTCAGCGAGTGACTGGTATTTGGAGGCCCTGAAGCGTGAGGGAGGGAGAGCCCAGGAGGCAGGCCAGCTCCGGAGTGTGACCAGCACAGTCACACACAGCCCCACGCTGCGAAAGGTCTTCCCTTGGAGCTTAATGCTTTGTAGTCGTCACCTTGAATTTCTCAGTGTGACCTTCTAATTTGTGTTTTATAATAAAGTCCTCTGCAACACGGGGACACACCAGAGCCAGGACTTGGAGCTTCGGCTCACGTGGGGTCCCGCCTCCCGCCACCACGCTGCTTCTCAGGACGGGCTCTCAGCCTTCCTGTCCCCAGCCATCCTGAGCCCCCCCCAGCCCACTCCTCCCTGTCACTGTCCTGTGGCGGCTGCTGCTCTCTGCACAGAACGGAGACCAGACCATGTTGGTGGCAGGCAGGGGCACTGATTACACTATAGCCCCTCCCGCTCTGGGGACCTGCACTCAGGTCCCCCAGGGCCAGCACACAGCCCATGGTGTCTCAGCAGGGTGTGGCAGTGGCCGTAACTGCCCTGGGATGGCAGTGCCACAATGCATTCCTGGGCTACTTGGCGGTGGAAGCCTCTTGCCCAGCCCCCACCAGGTACCAAGTAAGTCCTGGGCGGAGGCTGCAATAACCTTGGGGGTTGCCTATCCATGGCCGTCGAAGCAGAGGGCCTGTGGAAAGGGGAAACTGACTTCCCGGTCCCCAGTGAGGGCACAGCACATGGAAAGACCATGTGAGGACACAGCAAGAAGGGGACCATCTACCTACAGGTCAGGAAGAGAGCTATCGCCAGAAACGGACCTGTCAGACCTTCGTCTGGGACTTCAGTCTCTGGAACTGTGAGAAAATAAATTCCTGTTGTTTGAGGTACCTGACTCTAATGTTACGTCATGCCAGCCGGAGCTGAGCAAGACAGGACCATGATGGCCTGATACAGGTGTGGTCCTGAACTGGATGCTGACAGCTGTAAAGAAAACTTGTGAGTCAGCTGGGGAGATATGCATGACATCTGGGTATCAGACGAAATGAAAATGTGTTGAAATAGAAAAGCGAAGACGATGAACTAAAAATACACAGATTTCAAAATAATATGTACAGTATCACCTCACGTGAAAAACTACAAGAATGTGTGTATGTGTGTGTAAATGTATACAGATGTAGAGATAGATAGATAGATAGATAGATAGATAGATAGATAGATAGATGATAGATAGATAGATAGATCGATCGATCGATCTGGAAATATATACAATAAAGTGTCATAGATTGGATCTTTCAGTGGTAGGAATGTGATTAATTTTTAATTTTGCTTGTCTGTATCCACTCATTTTCTATATACGTGTACTGCTTCCATAACAATAAAATATAATTTTTTAAAAAAATCAATGCCAAGTCCTTCTTTAGGAAGAAACGTGTCAAGTTGTGAAATGACTCTGATCTTCTTCATGTCTTCCGATGAACCATTTCCACATCCCATCTTTCTCCCCGCGAACCAGCCGCAGTTGTGATCCCATAGCCATCGGTAGAGAGGCGCTGATGCTCTGCCCCCCTAAAACATGAAGCACACCAAGCATCATGTGTCTGTTGGGTCCCAAACTTCCATTCGTTTATAGTTGAAGAAATTCATGATTCAATCTCATTCAAGTAGAACTTGCTGGATGAATTAATCTATTCTCCCTACAGGAATATTCCTCTAAGTATTAAAAAGAATGTAATACTATCTTCTGATCTCATGTGAAAGTATTTAGGTGAACATTCGACGTGGCGATACCAGGGCATAACCGAGACGTGAAGTGTTCCTTTTATTCCCTTCACAGCCTTTACGGGGCATCTACTGTGTTCAAAGCTCTGAAAACCTCCACTTCCTCTTACCTGAAATGTTCTTTTCTTCCTTCCTCGCCAATTAAATGGATTTTACCTCTTCTTAGAAACTTCAATTTCTCCCAGAAGTCTGATCTGATTTCTCCAAGCCAGAGCAAATATTCCCTTTGTCTGAAAACTCAGGGCGCTGTTTCTTTGAGTCCCTATAAACATTGAGCCCTCAGTTACTTAAATATGTTTGACATCTCTCCCTAGATAGACTGGGGGGCCCTGTGGGGTAGAGTCCTCTTTTGAAAGTCTGCAGACACTGAATAAATGTTTGTCGATTGACTGACAGACCTGGGATTTGCTTTGCTCTTAGTCCAAAGCTGTAGTACAAAACTACGATAGAGTATAGTTGATACTTATTGAAATGGATGTCAATTCTTGACCTCTAAACATGGCAATGACCTTTTCTAAAGAGTCTTGGGGCTCTGGCCAGTTTGGCTCAGCAGTTAGAACATTGGCCCGTGGACCGGGGAGTCCCAGCATCAATTCCCACTAAGGGCATGTACCTCGGTCGCAGTTTGTCCTCGGCCCCCACTGGGGTTGTGTGGGTGGCAGCCAGTCAATGTGTCTCTCTCACGTTGCTGTTTCTTTCTCTCTCTTCCTCTGCCCTCAGGTGAGGATAAAACAAAAGAGTCTTGGGTTCTACCCTGTTTTCTAACTGGCTCCAGAAACAGTGGGCTAGTTTGCTAACTCCCAGTAGAGAAGAGATCGCTCCCTTCCAGTCTGAGCAGAAGGGGTGGAATGCTGAATGAGAACTGCAGGGTTCCAGTCATGCACCAGGTGGCAAAAAGGAAGCTTGTTCAAAGAAGTAAAATCACTCTTTCTCTGCTAAGAGTGTTATCTTAAGAAACAAGATGCAGCCGGGCCGAAAGTTGGGTCTTCGTCCCATTTTCCGGCGGCTGAGCCAGGAAAATGAGATACTGGAGAGGTGAAATTTTGCCAAACCCCTTGAGAAATGACTCATTTGCTGCTGGGGATGCTAGAAGGTTGGTGACATTTAATTGAGGAATTGCCCAATTTTCCATCTGGTTGACGAAAAAAAAAAAAGTGAAACAGTTGGGCCTGATGTATGTCACTGAGCTAGAGGCAGGTGCCATCCAACCTTATTTTCTTAAAGCAACGGATCTTGGCAACAAGATGGCCCTGTTCCATGGTCCGAGGACACAACCAGAATCACGGGGAGCTTGACTCTTGTTCCGGAAAGATGCTTAGACTATATTACCTTTTTTTTTTTAATCCTCACCCAAGGACATTTTAGCACGTATCTTCAAATAGAGCGAGAAAGAGATGGAGGAAGAGAGAGAGAGAAACATCGACTTGAGAGAGACACATCGACTGGCTGCCACCCACATGGGGACAAACTGCAACCAAGGTACGTGCCCTTAGCGGGAATCAAACCTGGGACGTTCTAGACCACGGGCCGATGCTCTAACCGCTGAGCCAAACTGGCCAGGGTGACTATGTTACCTTTTGACCTACTCTACAGTGCACCAAAAACAGTCAGAGTTAAGACATGGGCTGTGAGTTCTTACAGATGGTGTTAAATTTCTAGCTCTGCTGTTTATTAGCAATGTGGCCTTGGAAAAGTATTGCTCTTTCTCTGTTCCTCACTTTTGTCATCTGTGAAATGGACATTATCACAGCGGTTACACACACAGAGACCACAGTGAATGGCTAAGGCAAGCATCATCTTTAGGGAGTCTGACACCTATCTCTTAAAAACCAGAGTTTCTATTGTTATTTTCTACTATCACCAGGGAACCTCTTAACTTACAAATGCATGATTCTGAGCCTATCTAACTTCCAGCCTTGGAGGAGATGGTCTACCTGGGGCGGTGGCACAGAAGACCAGGGCACATTTGAATTACGGGATGGATGCATCCAAGACTTTAGGCACTGCCTCACCTCAATGTCCCAGTGTGCCAGACTGGCCGCTATTCCTCACTTTGAGAAAGCCTTTTCTACTTTTGCCTGGTAACTGTTTTTGGTTTTTTTTTCCTAACTCATCTTTATTGTTGAATGTATTACAGATGTTTCTCCCTTTTTTCCCCGTTGACACCCTCCTCCCCATTCCCGCCCCCTCCTGCCTTCCCCACACTATTGTCGCTGTCCATTGGTTATGCATATATGCATAGAAGTTCTTTGGTTTATCTCATTCCACCCTCCCTCCCCCTTTCCCTTTGAGGTTCATCAGTGATGAACCCTGTAACCTTTTTATTCCCTATTCCCAGCTCGCCCTTGGCTGCCATTCTCAAATAGGCAAATCCCATCCTTCTTCAAGACTGAGTCCAAAGGCCACTGCCCCTGTGAAATCATGGACTCCGCAGTCAGAGCTGCCTTTTTGTTGTCCTGAAACCTGCACGGTACTGACAGCTGGGCCCCCTTTTCTGTGTATTTCATTCAATTTTGCAGTATGATCACCTGTTGTTCAGACCACCTTCTCCATCCCCGGTAGCAAATCCCTCATTTCTCAAGGATGTATCTTTTTACAGAGAGAACATCTTCTTCAAATGTTTATCTTTCACACCTAGAGAGCGTGAAAAGATACTAAGGTCTAGAGCTTTTTACACAATAGGTACTCAGTGAATGGTTGATGAATCCACGAATAAACAAATAGCTTTGAGCCTATTCTTGAATCAATTAAAAAACCTGTTACACACTCCCTACTCCTCCTTCCCTCGTACAACAGCAACATCTGCTCTTTTGGAAACACTGCTAAGAAAACTTCTGCCTGTCCTCCCATGATCCTCACTCATTCGTGCCCAGATGAGGAGGATGGAGTCATCTCACCAGTTAGGGAAGAAAGGGGCCCCAGTGATAGGCAATCAGCCCATCCTCGAGGTTCAGCAAGCTCCCTGCGGGTAAGTCAGCCCTCTTCAGGGGCATGATTGGTCTCGGCCACCATTGCGAGCCCAGCTTTTCCTGTGCAGATGTTGTCATTGGTGCATAACTTACAGAGGGATAGTGGGTGGACCTGCCCCTACATACACATTCCATAAGGAAACCAAAGAGAAACAATATTTTCAAATATGACACTTCAAAAGGAAATACAGAGCGTTCTGAAGCTTACATATCAGAGATATGAAAACCCCAAGAAGCTATCGCCCTTCTTTGAATCGACACTCTGAAGCTGATGATGTTTGACTAACAGGCGACTGATAACATCAAAAGTGGCTCCAGCCAGTTCATCTGTAAATTAGAACAAGCCACGATTGGAACAAGCTCGGCCAGGATGGCACTAGAGTCAGGGGAGGACGTTGAAAACCCTGAAATAATTTGAGGTAAGACTTAATAGCAGGCGTGCTGCTATCATAGATAGAAATGTCATCTAAATGGAAATGAAGGCACATATCAGCCCACATTGAAGGGACGGTTGCCAACAGCCAGATCCTGAACACGACACCACACCCTCCAGATCTCTGGCTTCATTCATCCCGATAGCAAACACAGAAGAGGGTGCAGTGGAGGCTTTTTTACAGTCATTGACTTGAATCCAACAAGGATCTAATAGGTGTCCACGAGGTATCTTGTAAGCTAGTAGAGCAGGCTCTCTGGAGGCATAAAACACACAAACATCTAGCTTGTTGTATACGCAATACCCACCTTTCTGTTAGAGCTCCACTACTGGGTAATTACAATCAGGAGCGGGTCTAGATTTTGTGGGGCCTGAAGCTTATGCCATATGGGGGTATGGTCTCTAAGAAAAAGAACACAAAATCAAGCGGCCATCCTTGGAAGGGGTTCTTGCAAGCCAGGGGCACGGGGGCGTCAGATCCACTGGCCTTTCCGTGAAGCCCCTCTGGTTCTAGCACAGTGGTGTTTGTCCCGACAAAATCCTCCTGTCAATGGTCTGCTCCGTGTTTTCCAAAACACGATGCAAGTGACGAAACAGAGATAATGAAGATCGTGATGACGATGATGACGATATAATGATAAAGATGATGGTGATGAAAATGATGCTGTGATGAAGATGGTGAGAGAGAAAGAAAGCGGAGAAGATTTGTATAGAGCAAACCTCTGTATCACTTCACACTCTCGCAATTGGCCGCTGGAAACAGCCCTCTCCTATTCCCAGCTGCTCCCCCACATACAACCCTCATTGGAAACTGCTGCTCCTACAAATGGCCGGACGCTCACTGTACCTTGTCTTCGCAGTGCACGTCCAGAAGGATGTGAAGGCCTGCACTTTGATCTCCTTCCTTTCCAAAGTAGTTTAGCGAAGATTATTTTATTTTATTTTACTTTATTTTATACAGGCGAGAGACGATTGAAGCTTTTCTGCCAATAGGTCTCCCGTAGTATGTTAGTTCTCATTTTCTTTCATGAGTGTGAAACAGAAAAGGGAAACTATTTTCTGCGCAGTAAAGGAGGTTCTGTGGGTACCCTACAAGGTGTAAAGGCTGCCCGGCCGGTGTGGCTCAGTGGTTGAGCGTTGACCCATGCACCAAGAGGTCGCTGGTTTGATTCCTGGTCAGGGCACATGCCCAGGTTGTGAGCCTGATCCCCAGTGGGCGACATGCAGGAGGCAGCCAATTGATGTTCTCTCTCATTGATGTTTCTATCTCTCTCTCCCTCTCCCTTCCTCTCTCTACAAAAATCAATAAAGAAAAAAATTTAGAAAGGCGTAAATGCTAAAAGGAGAAAAAATACAATTACTTCAATCTAGTAAAGTTGGACTCCCCGTTGTTGCTTTTCCTTAACTTCCCAGTTGGTTTTTAGACAAATATTTCACTTGTCTAGTTTTCCTCTAATGAATTACTTCTTCAACGGATAGTTTTTATGTCTACTGGATGCCTGTACTCCGTCAGGCCCTGGGAACCTAGCCACGGATTTGTGAGAGGAGGCACGTGCCTAAATAGCATCATGCAAAAAAGATAACTCCCCCCAAAACACACCACTTGCCTTACCCATAGGCATACTGCCTCTACTTTTGGTTTTAGGATGCTGAGGGGTAGAGGTAAGAGCACTCAGAGATGAAAAATAACAAATAGTATTTGAGATGCTCTTTAAAAAGGAATCAGGATTGTGCGTTATACATGTGTACACTAACAGTGTGTGGCAGAGGGCAGAAACGTGAACACGGAGGACTAAGTGTACACACTGTTTCACTGGAGACCCACAGAGCGCCAGTGGAGCAAAACAAGAGCTGGGCTAATTGGTTCTTTTTTAAAATTTTAACCTAGATTTATTTTATTGTTCTAAAAAGATATAGCAAAATTTACTATCTTAACCATTTTAAGTGTATACAGTTCATACTGCTAATTATAGTCACATTGTCTTAAAAGAGATTTACAGAATTTTTTCATTGCAAAACGAAAACTCTACTCCATTAAACAACAACTCCCCTCTTCCCTTCCCCCAGCTTTTGGTAACCACCATTCTACTTTCTGTTTGTCTGTTTCTGTTTGACTGCTCTAAAGAATCATATAGTATTTGTCTTTTTTTTTTTAATTAAAAATTTGTTTTCTAAATCTTTATTGTTGAGAGTATTACAGATGCCCCCCCACCCACCCACCATTGCCGAAGTGCTCATACAACTCAACTAAAGGAAGGCAAACAATCCAATCAAAAAATGGGCAGAGGACCTGAATAGACACTTCTCCAAAGAGGACATACAAATGGCCAAGAGACATATGAAAACATACTCAATGTCATTAATCATCAGAGAGATGCAAATTAAAATGACAATGAGGTACCACCTCACACCTGTCAAAATGGTTCCCATCAAATCATCAAACAACATACTGGCGAGGGTGTGGAGAAGGGTTAACTGGTCCTTAGTGGTAGGTGGTGCGGTAGACCACAACGGATGACTTCCTGCAGGAGGGATGTCCTGAAGATGGAAGCACAGGGTCTGTGTGTGTATGGGGCAGATGCCATCTCCAGGCAGATAAAGGGGTCCTGAGGCACACAAATAAACAAATAAAATGCATGACACATGCCCTGGCCGGTGTGGCTCAGTTGGTTGGGTATCATCCCAGGTATCTGGGGGTTGCAGGTTCAATTCTGGGTTGGGGTATGTCCCCAGGTTGTGGGCTCAGTCCCCTGTGGGGGGCATGAAGGAGGCAACTGATCAATGTTGTACTTTCACATGTTTCTCTCTCCTTCTCCCTTCCTCTCTCTAAAATTCAATTTAAAAGTCTTTAAGCCCTGGCCAGTTTTGCTCAGTGGTTAGAGTGTCAGCCTGCAAACCCAAGGGTTTTGGATTTGATTCTTGGTCTAGGGCATGTACCTGGGTTGCAGGTTTGATCCCCAGCCCTGGTCAGGTATCAGGTAGTGTGGGAGGCAACCAATCTATGTGTCTCCCTCACATCAATGTATCTCTTTCTCCTTCTCTCTCTCTCTCTCTCTCTCCCCCCCTCTCCACTTCTATCTCCTCCCTCCCACTCTATCTGAAGATAAATAGAAAAATATCCTCGGATGAGGATTAAAAAAAATTTTTGGTTATCCCCCCGCCCAGGCCCCTTCCCTCTGAGATCCCACAGTCTGCTCAGACCTCGCAACATTTCAAAAGTAGCAGTCGGGCCCTGTGCAGAGCGTCTCCCCACGGGGGCTGTCTAATACTCCCTCACGGTTAGCCTGAGGATGTGGACTTGGGGGAGTCAATACCCTCTCACTGGCATACGATTCTGAGTCCCCACCAGCTCCAAACGTCATAAGAGAAAGTCATGCTCCCTGGTCTCTACCCTCTTATTGTCCTCTCTCAGGTCCAGCAGAATCATCTGGGCATCAGGCCTGAGAGACGCTTAAGATAGGACAGTCGCAGGAAGTCTGCTGTCCTATCTAGTTTTCTTTTTAGGATCCTCATTTATCTTGAACCCTCCTTAAACATCAGTTGCCCTATTCATTTTCTGCATTACTTCCCTTCCGTGTCCCCTGCGGCCCCCACAGATGCAGTATGTCTACAATGACAAGATAAGTATTGTGTTCCTTAGAGGAGTTTTCTTTTTGACATGATTATTTTTGGTCTCTGATGTCCCCAGGAAATCTCTGTCTGTGTAGTCTAGTCTGTCTACATTGGCAGGGAATTAGAACGTGCAAGACCTGTGTTTGCACATTTTCTAGACCTCACTACCTGCTATTTAAAAAGACAATGATTCATTCCCAATTATCTTTTCTCATGAAGACAGAGCTGTCTCCCTGATTTAAATCACAACCATCAACATGCTACCTCATCTATGGATGGGATCTCTAAAGATGGAACACAACAGAAGCAAGATTTCTTCGTGCCCTAAGATAAGTCTCTGTATAGGTAACTTTCATTTTATATCCATTTGATGGGCAGAACTGCCTTCTTACACAGTGAGGATATTGGGGTCTGAGATTTTGAAGGTGCTGTTGGAGGAGCTCAAAGACAAAGAAATGCCTGGTGCTGGGGGAAATGTTGAGGAGAAAATTATTTCAGTTACTGATTTACAAGCTCCATCACACTTGTTTTCACGTCCTTGAACACATAGTGTTTCTTATGCCTCGGGGCCTTTGCACATGCTGTTCCTTGTGTCTAGAGGAATCCCCTCCCCACCTTCCTTTTTGCCTTTCTCAGGAAAGCCTTCACCCACCTTCCAGACTAAATCAGATCCGCCTTCGTATGCATTCACAATTCTGAGCACTTTCCCTTCATGGCCCTTGACAGTGATGTCAGCTGGCTGAGCCCTGTATCTCTCGTTCAGTCTTCAAAATAAAACTCTGAGGAGGCTGAGGCCACCACGTGGTCCATGCCAGGTGCTCCAGTCAACCGTAAGTGCCACGAGGGCAGTTCTGTGTTTGCTGGGAAAAGATTCTTGGTCCATATCTGTTAAATCAATGACTGCAGCATAAATCAGCGGGAGAAAGTACACTTCAGGCTAAAACACATCTGGGTTCAAATCTCAGTTCTGTGATTGGCCAGCTCTGTAAACTTGGACAACTT
Source organism: Molossus molossus (assembly GCF_014108415.1). Lineage (NCBI taxonomy): Eukaryota > Metazoa > Chordata > Mammalia > Chiroptera > Molossidae > Molossus > Molossus molossus. Next base: position 18,218,996 of record NW_023425377.1, read on the forward strand.
ATTTAGCTTCTCTAAGTCTTGGTGTCCTCATCCATTGGAGATCATGAGTCTCGCCACACACACACACACACACACACACACACGCATACATGTTAAGGGAATTAAATGAGATAATATAGGTGAAAGAATATAATTATGCCCACCATGAATTATATGCTCAATATATAACAGCTTCTCTTTACTTTTCAAAAAAGTATTTCTTAGTGGTCTCAGTTCTTCAGGCAATTTCTGTTTATATTCTATCGGTATTCTTTTTTTTTTTTTAATCATCCTCACCAGAGGACATTTTTCCATCCCTTGCTCAGGTAGAGTGGGAGGGGAGAGAGAGGAAGAGAGAGAGAGAAACATCGATGTGAAAGGGACACATCGAGTGGTCGCCACCCGCACAACCAACCAGGGCCGGGGACAAACTGCAACCGAGGTACGTGCCCTTAGCGGGAACCGAACCCGGGTCTCTCCGGACCGCAGGCCGACGCCAAACCAGCCAGGGCGCTATCGGTGTTCTTAAACACCATTTGGACACTTTGCTCACCAAAATGCAATGCTTCAAGCTAATCGCTCTGGGTTCTTCCTATGATGTTATTTCAAGAGTGAAGATGGGCTTCTTGATGTGTAGGGGAACACATGCCCAGTGGAAAGCAACAAGAATAATCATGACACAATCCATGTTGTTGGACTGGGGAGAGCCAACCGGCGTTTCTGCGCTGTACACGCAGCCCCGCCCCCACAGTCCCCCGGGTCACGCTCCTGGCTGGCAAGCTGGCCGCTTTGACCAGGCTGTGAACACTTTGGCAGCGGGAGGAAGTTGGACTGAAAGAAGGGAGCCCTGAATCCCAAATTAAAAGATGCTCCAGTCAAAAGGGAGCCATGACATTAGCATTTCAAAGTAGGAAAGCAAACAGAAAGACACAAAGGAAAAGTATGAAAAACACTTCAGGAGAAAATTCTTTTGAAGTGCCTCAATTCCCCAATAACAGTTAATGATGATCTAATAGTACCCATTATGTCTGACTAATTACCTTATGAATTTTTACACTGGAAACATGCAGAAGGCAGTCGTGAGCAATAAAAATGCCAGTTCAATATGGGAGAATGAAAAGTGCTCACAAAAAGAACACAAACCTTGCTTACGCTCGAAGCGTTTACCACGTACCACGCTCTGAACTAGACTTTTAACTCATTGAATTTTCATTATACTGCACGACACATTTATTTAACAAATATGTACCAAGTGCTTACAATGCATCAGGTAAACAGATGTGTTTAAAGCAAGACAACAAGAAGCCCGCCCCATGAGGCGGGGGTCTAGCCGGGGAGACCCGCTTGTCATGTCTATCGCATAACTGAGGATAACCAACTCAGCCGGGCTCGCCGGGACCTCCCTGGTTTCAGCAATGCAAGTTTCATGTCCTGGGAATAGCCCCTCAGTTCCGGGCACAGGGGGACAGTTGGACATTTGGCAAAATGACACAAGACATAATTAGAGTAAGTACTATCACAAAGAGGTACAGAGTTAGATGAACTGTGTATGACTAGCACTCTTTACCAGAAAAAGAAACTGAGATTTAAAAAAGTTCAAGTTTCCCCTGTGGTCCAGCAGGAGTCTGAAGCCCAGTGGTTTTGACTCCCAATCCCATGGCTTGATGCTATGGGTGAGTCAATAAAATAGCTGCTGGTAGTTTGTGGTTAAGAGTATAGACTTGTACCTATTGATGAAAAGCTTCCCGTAAGTTTGGGGGAGGAACGTTCAGTAGACAAGGAAAGAAAGACTGCAGAGCAGATTCCTTGGGTCTGGGTCCGGAATGCAACTCCCCCTGCTGCAAACACATGAACACAGACACACACCCGCGCCCTCAGCCATCCCCATCTTTTGGGGGTGGGTTGCTCATGGACAAACAAACAAACAAACAAAAAAGCATTTTTCAGTTAGACTGCAGGCTTTTTGGGGGGATATGTGTTTCTTCAAGTGTGAGGAGTCAGGGAGGAGGACTGTTAAAAATTGACAGGGTGTCCGGCTGGTGTGGGTCAGTGGTTGAGCATCGACCCAGTCACCAAGAGGTCACTGGTTCAATTCCCGGTCAGGACACATGCCCAGCTTGTGGGCCAAATCCCCAGGGGGGGGGCATGCAGGAGGCGGCCAATCGATGTTCTCTCTCATCGATGTTTCTCTCTCTCTCTCCTCTCAGTTCCTCTCTCTCTAAAATCAATAAAAAGAAAAAAAAAAACTTGAAAAAAAATTAGCAGGGCATACCTAAATACCTCTGGGCAGAGGAGGGTATTTCAGCAGATGGCACCAGCTCCATTTGGTCTGAGAAATACCATTTCCTTGTAGGATACAGTGAGGGAAGGATCATGTCTTGCATTGAGTAGTTTTATTTATCTGGCATCTTTGAGATAAGATACAAAACCAAGAAGTCTTGAAAATTGGTGACATGGGGCAGGAAAATAGACTGTAAGAACCCCACCCCACCCACACCAGTGATAGCAGGGTCTTTGGTATGTTTTGGTAACTGCTATATTCCTTGTACACAGAGCCTTGCAGAGAGTAAACACTCACTAACACTTACTGGATGAATGGATGGATGGATGGATGGATGGATGGATGGATGGACGAATGGATGAGGAGATAATGGTCCTAGTTTCTAATTGGTGAATATAGGAAACCTACTTTATCTCTCTGGACTTCGGTTTTCTCATCTATTAGATGGGAGACTTTAACTGTATCCAAAGTGTATACTTCAAGCTAAGAAGCCATCATCCACAGACAGGATAAATCTCACTGTCAGCACATATTTTTAGATGTTCAACTAGAGAACAACTATTAAATTATGGTATAGTAGTCTGGTCAGTGTGGCTCAGTGGTTGAGCATTGACCCATGCACCAAGAGGTCGCCAGTTTGATTCCTGGTCAGGGCACATGCCCGGGTTGTGGGCCCAATCCCCAGTGGGGGGCATGCAAGAGGTGGCCAATTGATGTTCTCTCTCATCGGTGTTTCTGTTTCTCTCTCTCTTTCCCTTCCTCTCTCTTTAAAATCAATCAATAAAGAAATAATTTTAAAATTATGGCATAGTCATACCACAGAAAAATAAATTGTCATTAATATTGATGATGTAAGAGTATATTTATGGAGAAGAAAAATGCTCATGATATTGTAAATTTTCTAGAGTTATAAAACAGCATAAACAGTATAATGTGATCCACAGATGTATAAATGTACAGGCTTAGATAGACCTGAAAATATATATATCAACATGTTGGTGGGGCCTATCAATGGTTAGCAGATTTATGAGTGAGTTTTTTTGTATAATTATCTGCATCACCTAATTTTTCTGTGTAATGATGTGTTGTTACATCATATAGATAGACATCATGACCCAGCATCTCATTCACCTAGCCCTTCTCCGGGGAGGTACTATAATATCATGTAGGGATTAATACACGATCTCTGGAATCAGACAGCCTGGTTCCAGTCCTGGTTAACTCCCTTGGTGTGACCTCAGGTAAATTACTCAACCTCTCTCAGCTTCCGTTTTCACCTGTACAAAACAAACAGTGATCTCCAACTCACAGATCGGTGGCAAAGTTTAAAATAGGTCATCTATTCAAAGTGCCTGGCATATATTAGGCATTTGCTAAATGTTAGTTATTATTATACCAAATACAAAGAGACATTTAAAAAAATAAATCTGCCAAATAATATAGTCATATAACACTGGATGTGATCTGTGTTATGATTCTACTCATATGTTTCTATGTCGTTACTCATATTAATTCCTAAAAGTATAATATAATTTCTTCTTTCTTCCCATCTTAGATGTTCAAACGGTGCTAACCCTCAAAACCCAGGGCACACCTACATGCCATCAACTCTCTGTAGAAGGGACTGCTTCCTCCTCAGAAAATCCAAAGCAATGAACAGGCCCATTCTTCCTCATGTTCTCCCTTAGTTGCATCCTGGTGTATCAGTCTCCTAGGGCTACCGTAATAAACTGGCACAAACTGGGAGGCTTACACAGCAGAACTTGAGCCTGGCACAGTTCTGGATACTGGCAGGCTGACAGCAAGGTGTTGGCAGGGTCATGCCTTTTCTCAGTGCCCAGTGATGCCAGCAATCCTTGGCACTCCTTGGTTCACAGACACATCGCTCCAATCTCTGCCTCTGTCACATGCACTTCCCCTGTTTCTGTGTCTGTTCGCCTCTTCCTACAAGGACACCAGCCATATTGGTTGAGGGTCCTCGCCCTAATCCAGTACATGCCCATCTCAATTTGATTACATCTGCAAAGACCCTATTTACAAATAATGTCACATTCTTTGATACTGAGGGTTAGGACTTCAACATATCTTTTTGGGGAACACAATTCACCCAATGTTAATTAGTATATATGACATATGCCCCCTAATCAATAGCAAGTTCCTGGAATACAGGTACTCTGGGTCATTACTATGTACCTCTTTCCCATCAACCCACCCAACCTCCCCATGGGACCAAGTTCAGAAAAAGAACCCTTTTAGTGCACTATGGATTAATGAGTGGAAAATTGAAGACATACAGAGGAATGTAACTGAGCAATAGTTACATTAACTGGTAACCAAACACTAAATCACATGATGTGGTCTATTTAGTTGTAGGGAATTGGGAGGTCAGGAAGGAAGGAAAAAGTATGAACAAAAGATTGTGGAACATAAAATTTAATCTATATCTATATCTATGTATGTGTGTGTGTGTGTGTGTGTGTATTCTATGATAGTAGAACCAGAACCCTAGTAAGCAGAGCAGATCTGGAATGGAAGGTAGATACTAGACAGAAATGGATATAATCCATCGCTTGTCTTCTTGTTAGTTCAGTGATCATTCTTTGGTCTCTTCTCTATTCTTCCTGCTTGTTTATTATTCCCTAGTTGGATTCTAATTTCCTTCCTGCGAGAAAATAATTGAGTTGGCAGCTAAATATGCCAATAGTACCTGGGCTTTATCCTCCTGACATTAAACCTCTTCCTGTGCTACAGGGCAAGCTGAGAGCGAGGATAAAGACCAGATCTGTTTCGGTGACCGTTGTATCTTCAATGCTTGTCATGTAGAACAGGCTCAATAAATACACCTTGAGTGGACGAAGGATGACAACAGACAACTCTAAGAATGTATGCACATATGCACGGATGCATGTGTGTGCATGTGTAGTTATGAGTGGTTACTACATTCCATGAACTTCAGCTTGCTGACCACAGGAAAAGACCACTTGAGTGTTAACCTCCGGTTCCCGAACAGTGTCAATTGCGTATTTGATTACATCTTTTGCTGTTTTGTCCCCAACCTTGTTTATATTATTAGTCTACCAGATGGGACCTGTGGTTTTTCCTGTTTTATATTCAGCTGAATATAGCACTTTGCTTGATCAATGTGAAATATACCAGGCAATACTAATGCAGAATCTGCCTGCATTTAAATTTAAAGCAGATGAAAATGGTGATCTTAATAAATTAATTCTTAAAAGGTGGTATAAAACAAGATCTGAGAAGCCTAAAAGCTAAATGAAAAATGTGAGATGTTTTTTTACATAGTTTCCTCCCAAATTTCCTCCAGTGTACACACCCCTAAGGTGCATTAAACAAGCAGTATACACATCTTATGATTTTGTACTGAGGGGCTTTGTCTTTCTAATTGGTCACATTAAGAGGGACAGTCTTTTTATGACAAGTAACAATATTGGAACAGCATTATGCTTTATTCTCTTCTTTGTGAAGGAGGATATTAAATTTTTATATTGTGATTCAGATAAAATATTAAATCTCTCAAGGAAAGAAATTCTCTATAACTTTCTCAGATCTCATAATATGTGGTTACTTACATTTTAATGATTTGTCTAGAACTTCTTTCTTCATTAAGTACAGAAGCTTAAGAAAATAAATAAATAATATTTTGATTGACAGAACTCACCATTGTTATCATACCAAATGTTTGTTAAGCAACCCCTACATAGTAAGGAGAGTTTGTAGCATTCGTTAATGCAACACATTGCGTTCTCTAATTTAATCATCATCATGACATATGAACTGAAAATTCTACTATCATTAACATAGGAAGGAACTGAGATATTAGAGGATAAAAAACTAGCCCAAGGTCACACAGCTAGTAAGTCAAAGAGTCAGATATTAATTTAGTTCTGGCTAACACTGGAATGTATGTGCGATTTACTGAGTCATTTTTTTACTCATTCATTTTTTAACTGAAAAAAAAGGTAAACCATAAAAAATGAACTGATTTTAGAAAAACAATAATCACGGAGCAATGGTCAAGTGCTGTTTCTGGTCTGAGTGCTCCTTCTCCCCACCTTCAATACTGCCATTACACCCATCAATCAGTCGCCAATCCAGAGATTATATAAGAGTCAGAAGAAGCTGAAGTAAAAACACATTGTTATTGTAGCCAACCAGGTTTATCTATTATTAAATACATATTTACTCATATATACTTTAATGTTAGCCAGACGTACAACTTTTTCTTTTTACCCAAATTTTGAATAGTAACTGATATTGGCAATAAAGGAGCACAGTCTTTGACTTTTTTTGTTCATTCATTCTTTATTTTTTAAATATATATCTAGCATATTGAGTACCTACCACATGTTTTTACAGGAAATACGTAGCCATTTATTTAATTATTTAAAATATGTTTTTATTGATTTTTTTTAGAGAGAAAAGGAGAGAGAAATATCTCTGTGAGAGACACATTGATCGCCTGCCTCCTGCACGCCCCCTGCTGGGGATCAAGCCCACAACCAGGGCATGTGCCCTGACTGGGAATCGAACCAGGACCTCTCAGTACATGGGAGGACACTCAGCCACTGAGCCACACCAGCCAAGCTGCACAGCCATTTAAAATGTGCTCTTCCCCCTCTAAGGGAGAGAGACTGACACATCTATCATCGTGATATTTGCTTTTCAATCGCCCTCATAGTCTAGTGAGCCAGTGTCAGACCATGAAGCTGCGAAGCAGGTGCCACTCCTACCGGCCCCTTTCCATTTCACTTGCTCCCAGGTGGGCAGGGCCTCAGGGAGCCTTTCCATTCATTCAAACCACATTCTTAAAGCCTTTTCTTTTTTTATGTGCTACGTGTGACTGAATAGACTCCAACTCTTGGAGACCCTAGGAAGGGTGATATCTACAATGTCCTTCCTTCTTTTTTCTTTTTAAATTGATTTTAGAGAGAGAAAGAAAGACAGAGAGAGAAATACATCGATGGGCTACCTCCTGAATGCCCCTGATGGGGGGATCAAACCTGCGCATGTGCCCTGAACAGGAATTGAACCTGCCACCTTTGGTGTAGGGGACAGTGCCCCAACCAACCGAGCCACACTGGCCAGAGCTCCTCTTTCTTCATACTGTTAAAACTGAAATATAATCAAGTGCCTCCCTTTCTAGAAAATTTGGTGTGCAACGTGTATTTATATACTTAAAATAGATCATTCATCAAAGGACTGTTTCTGATGGAAAAGGCCAAAAAGCTTTTTGATATTTCTAAAACTGCATTGAATTCACTGACACTGTTTGAAATACCAAAGGGGGGGTCACCAGAATGTCCTTTTTCATTTGAGAAAAAAAATCCCGCTAGTTGATAGCAGATAAAATCAGGTATGCAGGGATTGCGAATTAAGCTACGGGTCTGCGGAGTAGGATCCCTGGACCAAGTCCAGCCTGCCACTTGATTTTATAAATAAAGTTTTATTGAAACACAGCCACATCAATTCAGTTATGTATTGTCTATCATTGTTTTTGTGCTACTTTGGCAGAGAGCATATGGAGGACAAAATCTAAAATATTTACTATTTTTGGCCTTAAAAAAAAAAAAAAAGGCTGCCAAACCATTAGTCAGATGCTTCCTAAAGAGCTGTATTTCGCTAGCCATAGACACAGTGGCAAATGCCCCCTTGAAGAGGTTACCTTAGGTGCTATGGTCGAACCCGGATACTAGGGAGAACAAGGTAACATCATTCTTGGAATCAGTTGTGATTTGGTCTTGATAATACCAGGAAGCTGATGATTGAACTTAACCAATCTCATTTTGGTCTTTCTGAGGACAACATCCGTCAATAAGTTTGGCTCAAAGAACTCTTTCAGCCTTGGCCGGTTTGGCTCAGCGCTTGGAGCATCGGCCTGCGGACCAGAGATTCCCGGGTTCGGTTCCCGCTAGGCCCTAGCGGCTGGGGGCATGCACCAAAAAAAAAAAAAAAGGAACTCTTTCATATAAAAAGATAGATCTGTATAATTCACACAGGGATGTTTAAACTCTGGCTCTGCCCCTGCCACCTCTAAGATTGCTGGCTCCTCCTTGTCTGGGATCTCAGGCTCCTTGTTTTTAAGGATTCCATACATGCCTTTCACCCAGTCACACATATCTCAAGCTGACTTCATACACTTGTAACTATGATTATTTGATTAATATTTATCTCCAATAAACCCTAACTTGTATTGAGAATTGTTGCCATGTCCATTTCTCTCTCCATAATGTATTCCTAGAGTTTGCTACAGGTTGGGGCAGATAGCAGATCCTTAATAAACATCTGCTGACTGCTATTTAGTGTCTATCTAGCAACAAGTATGTATTGTTGCCTACCAGGAAGTTGCATATTTTCGTGTGCCCTCCTCAGAGCTCGGCAATGGAATGTCCATTTATCAGGAATTCGGCGATTGTTCTCTGAATAACTGCAAGTCCAGTCAGGTCCGATCTAACAAAAGCTGACTAGAGCCACCGTCTCTGCGATTTACTTTATAGAGGATGATGTCACCCAGCAGTTCAACGAAACTTGGTGACAGCTGTTATGCCTCATGAATGATAATATGTTCATCCCCTATCCTTCTCAGATAAAAGACCAGCGGGCTGTTGAAACAGCATGAACAAAACTGCCAGCAGACAGCAATTCTGTCCTTGTCACCCAGTAATCCCTTCTGCTATAGTCCAACAGCTGGCTTTGCCCTCTCTGTTTTCTCTGCAGACATGGAGATGGGGCTAGGACTTTCAGCGGGAGTAGCACACTTACAACAACGTTCATGATAATCAAGGTTTAGAGGTAAGACACCACAATGAAGATGAGGAGAATCGATGCTGATCGGAGCAGTAAGAAAGAAAATGTAGACATAATCTCTCAGTATTTACCGCAATGTGTTCATTCCATGGAATAGCAGGGCTGCAAGGCGCTCCATGGAGAAAGTCTGTGAGCCAATGAATTTGGGAAAAACTGTGAAGAATGGGCCCATCTTAACGATGGATTGCATGTGCTACTACTCTAAAGCTCCTAACACAGTCCTGCAGTTCTAAAAACGTGATGCAAATTGACTCGGATTAGCAGGGATCGATAATATTCATTCATGTCTGAGGTTTCCCCCCTTTCCTGGGCAAAGGAAGTTTCTCAGCCCCTTGCTTTAGATAGCGCCCCCGGACTAGTTCCAGCCGATGAAGTGGGAGTAGGTGGGACGTGGTCACTGCCCGGCCGAGGCAGGGAAAAGCTCCTGTGTGAGGTCCGAGCTCTCTAACTGCCCATGAGGAGTTGGTGACCACCATGCTGTTGGTACAAAGGCGCGGCCGTGTGAGGGAGGCCACGGAGCTCTGACCACTGCAGGGGAGCCAGCGGCCCTGTCCCACAGCACTTGGAGGGAGCAAGGAACACACCTTTTCTGTGTGAAGCCACCGACATTCGGGAATTCGTTCCCAAAGCATGGTCTACCCTACCTCGAAAGCTGGATTGGTTGGGTGAGAGGAATAGCAAGCACCGTCCTTGGCAACGTGGGGACACCACTGAAACACGGAAGAGAAGACAGAAAACAATGAAGGGACCATCTGCACCAAGTGAAGTCAAAATCTTTCTTCTTTAATACCATTCAGTGAGCTCCTACTGTGTGTCAGGCACGCGACTGGTGCTGACATATGCTATGGATTTAATCCTTCCGAGAGTCCCAACAAAGATGTCACCATTTCTAGTTCATAGGTAAGGACCAGGGGCTCTAAGAATTCAGATAACTTGCCCAGTGCCTCACACTGTGTGGGTCACAGAGGCACAATTCCAATTCTGCTCTTCCCTGGATCCTTCTCATTCTAAGATTGGGCTCTTCCCACTTAGGAGAAAAGATGAGCCTTTTCGCCAGGAACACAGACATGACAGCAGGGGCAGAAAAGCACATGATTGTACTGCGTTTTCACTGTGCAACTCAGAGTCATCCGACAGCAGCAGCTTATCTCCCAGAGTGAGTTTCTCAAACAGCAAAGAAAGAGAAGTAATTACCATCTGACTCTACCTCTATCTTTATATTTCAGCAGGACAAAAGAGAAAGAAAAAAGGCAATGTTACACTGAGTATTATGTTTTAAAACAATTAAAAATATTTACTGAATGGTATTTTTTTTCCCATTTCTTTCTTGCAGTAAAAATAGCTCCAAATGTTTGCCACAGAAGTATCCCTACATATGGCCCCCTAAATCAATTTGTATCCATTACTGGGAGAGTATAACAAACCTAGGTAAATCTGATTGTTCTTTAATTGGAAGTTATAAAATGTGTCATGTTTATGTGCTCTGATGATGTTGCAAAACATTAAGTGCTGAAAAATGCTGGAGTTAATATTTCTTCAACGGCAAAAGTACGTATTATCCTATTTTAGAGGTCACAGTTGCCCATTTATGCTAATTCTACTGCATGATATTTAAGAATAACAATTAATAACCAGGATAGAATTTCATGTTTCCACAGCCTTAAAGGTGAACTTATTTTAGAATTAAAGTCTCTGAGGTATTTTTAGATGCCACAGAAGTCACTATAGAGCAACAAAGATAAAACATCACAACATTTGGGTGGCAATAAAATTAAGCAATTATTTGGCAGTAGAAAGGAAAGAGGTACTGATACATGCTACAACATGGGTGAACCTTGAAAACGTGCTACATGGACCAAGTCAGAAACAAAGGTAACATATTGTATGATTCCATCTACATAACATGTCCAGAATAGGTACATCCATAGAGACAGGAGGTATACTGATGGTTGTAGAAGAATGGGGTGGTGAGTGTTTGGAAATAAGGAACGACAGGTAATGGCTAGTGGGTTTCCTTCTGCAGTGATAAAAATATTGCAATTTATTGGGAAGATGGTTGCATAACTCTGTGAAAATACTAAAACCATCAAATTATATACTTGAAATGAATGGATAGTATGGTATGTGAATTATGGTCAATTAAGCTATTAGGTTAAAATTTAGTATCAACAGTGACTACTGGCGACCTCTTTTGAACCACGTTTCTTATCTTCGGTGCTGAGATCACATGCCTTCCTCTAGTTCCTAGGGTATGTGAGGATCCCACTCACCTCAGGTCTGCACATGCCATCCCCACTAATCAGACTCCCCCTCTGCTGACCTCCAACCCACCATACATTGCCCGGACCTGGGTTAACTCAGGTTACCACTGAGTTACCATGAACATCAGATTACCACTCTCATGTGCCCAGAAAAAGCCTTTATGACTCTCTGCATACTCCCCACAGAGCACCCATGATCACCTTGCACACCTACACATTTACTTAGGCTTTCAAAAAGGGAATTTCTGTTCTTATTTGTCCCTCCAATGGGCACAATACTTGGCATAGAATAGATGCTCAGTAAATGTTTTAGAAATAAGTTAATTTTTAGTCTAACTTTATTTTTTATAATAAAAGGCCTTCCCTCTCCCCCTGTCTGTTTTTCTATCAATGAAATACAGTAAGCATGTCTCTTGAAAACTTGAAAATAAGCTGTTTATTCAGAGATGTACTAATAGAACCATGGGCATTAACCAAACACAAAACATATCTTTTTGTAATCCCTCTGTGATTTCTTCCAGGAGATAAATGTCCTCGAGGAAAATAACCAATAGAATTGCTAGAACAATTTGTGGCTGAAGAAAGAAATGACTTTTCTTTATATGAACAACATTTGTTTTGATGTCTGTGCAAGTTTGCCTTTTGCTTTGGTCTAGGCATAATCACTCAGAAAATACCCCTGTGTGCAGGAGAGCACAGTGGTTAGGAGTGAGTTCAAATGCAGCCTCAAAACGGAATTCAAATACAACCTCCTTCTTTTGCAAATTACTTGACTTTTAAAAGCTTCTGTTCCCTCATTTGTGGAATGAAAATAATAATACCCAACTACTTAGGGTTGTTCTGAGGACTATATGAGATACATCTGTAAACACTTGGCTTAGACCCTGATCAATACATGATGATGATGATGATGATGATGATGACGACGACTTATTCTACTGTGAAGGAGTCAGCAGACCCTTGGGAAAGGGCCTGATGGTGAAGAGACACCATTACAAATAAATATATTTCAAGATAGAAATCAAGCCCATTGTCTGTAATTTATCCTACTGATACCCTTGCACATGTTCTCCAAATTTAAGGGAATTTTCTATTACAAATAGCATGGTCTGTAATAGATTTTTTGAAAAGTCAACTATTAGAAACAACTAAAATATCCTCTAAGACAGGACTGATGAATTAAATTATGGTGTGCCCACATAAAGAGAATGTAGCCGTTAAAATATGATGTGAGCTGTTGGAAAACGGAGGCCCTGTTCTCAGCTCCCTCCAATTCTCTCTAAGTCTTCCAGTTTCATCTTTAATCAATCCAAGAATCACTGGCGTTCCTCATTTTGTCTTCAAAATAGTTTAATAAGAACATGTATATTAAACAATACAAAGGAGGTACCTGTGCTCAGTTGATATTTAAAGGTCTTTTAGATATGTAATTAAGTGGAAAGAGTAAAGAATAAAATATGAGCAACATACTGCCTCTTGTGTGTATGAAAATATACAGGCATCGGCCCAGAGAGAGGTCACAGCGGCTGGAAGAACCAGGACTGTTTTCCAGTGGATTTGGGCAATGGGAGAAGATGATGTGAGAAGGGAGTAGCAGCCTGAGGATGAAGCAGGCACAAGGGCATGTGTGGAGGTGGACACGCACAGGGAGAGGTAAGAGTTTGCAGCTTCCAGAGGCAAAGAGTCAAGGAAGGTGCACAGGTCACAGGAGAGTTGAGTCAAGGGTTAGGATGATGTGTAGAACTTGAAACGGCAGACCGAGGCATCTGGTGGGCATTGGGAAGTCATGGAAGGTTTGTGAAGAAGGAAATAATACGATCCGAGTCGTCCACGAGGGTGGGTCACGTGGAGGGTTATGTCCAGACGAGTGGAGAAGACAAAGAAAGGACGAGGGCATTTCGGGCCCTGCTACCTGCTGCCCAGTGGTTCCCTCTGCATTTTACAACCACCGTGTTGACACGGCGTCCATGCTACTTTCTGATAAGTGTTGCTTTCCTACGAAATAAGTCACATGAACGGAGCTAGCAATTCCTCTCCAAAATTCCTGACAGATGGCCCACACATCTAAAAATTACTGATCTCCATTCAATAATGAAATTCGTGGCAGACACCATTTTTCAAAGAAATGTTATTTTGCCTGTTAAATGAAAGGAAGTGGGATCGTTAAAACAGTTCCCTCACTAATGCATTTTAAATGAAAAGCTTTTTTTAAAGTCTTTGGGGGGAAAAAAAAATATCAAAAGTTAAACAGAGAAGGAAAGCTCAAATTAATATGATAATTCTATCAACATTCAAGGTTCTGAGCCCAAGCCCACGAGTTACAGGGCATATGGTGATTTACTGCTCCCGAGCTGTAATTTTAACTGTGTCTGTGGAAATGACAAAATAAATGTCTCAAGTGAAGTTTTCATCACTCTTTCAAAGTGAAATATGCAAGTATTATAACTTCTCTGTTTTGTTTTAGAGATCGGTTTGTTATAGTAGGAAGCCATCATGGTTTTCATTAAATGTGTCAAATGAGGTTGAGCCAGAGAAACAGATGATGGATTCACATGTAGTAATTTTGTCTTTACAGTGAAAAATGTCTCTCCCTGGACATTATGTATTTCCCTGTCTGACAGGTTTTTTTTTCCATAAAAAGGACAATGAACCTTTTGAATCGTAGGTAAATTAAATTACATGTTAAAACCTGATGAAACTCTTGGAAAAACGATGCTGCTTCAGCTGTTAAGATTTAAGTTCCTATTTATCTGTGCCCGTGCTAAGAAACTGCCCTTAGCGCTTTGGTGAGGAAAAAGGTAAATGTCTGTGATTGAGTCCTGAAATAGGTCCATAAAAAAGGAATTTGCTACAAGCAGCAAAACTGCACATATTTCAGCCTTCCTGAAGTCACAGTTTAAAACCTCTGCTTCCTAGAACTCAGTTTAGTGCTTAACACTGACTAGCTAAAGGGAGACACTGGTGAATGGATGGCTAGTTGACGGAAGGAGCACTGTTCCACTTCACAGTCTCCACCCTCAGTAAGCCACCAATATACACACATAAACACACAATACAAAAACAACATGTTTATGAAAATAAACAGTATCTGTCAAATCCATATGATACTTGCATATAACATCTATCTATCTATCTATCTATCTACCTACCTACCTACCTACCTATGTATCTATCTCTGTCTTTATAAACCAAATACTAAAACACCTTCAGATATAGTTGTTTCTATATTTAGTTTTTATTTTATTTTTTATCCTCATGTGAGGACATTTTTTGCATTTATCTTTAGATAGAGAGGGAGGGAGGAAGAGAGAGAGAGAAACATTGATGTGAAAGAGACACATTGAGTGGCTGCCACCCACACGACCCCAACCGGGGCCGGGAAGAAACTGCAACCGAGGTACGTGCCCTTAGCGGGAACCAGAACATCCAGTCCGCCGGCCGACACTACAACTGCTGAGCCAAACCAGCCAAGGCGGTTTCTATATTTAGTTTTTAAAAACTGAGTTAGAGATCATCTATGAAAATATGTAAATGCTACTTCTGGGCCATAATATAGATATACAGTTTGTTTTTAATTTTTACAGATGTTAGCTGATATTGACGTTCATAATGATGAAGTAATATAGGCATTCTCTTAAAAGTCAGAAAAAAGATGAAAATTTCCAGTGTCATAACTAAGATCTTAACATGAATTTAAATGTCAACATGAATGTCAAGAGCGATTATGATTCACTCTTTTGTTTTCTTCAATTTAATAAAAGCTATATAATTACAATATGAGTAATGCAATAACTGAAGAAAAGATGTAAAAGACATAAAGACAAATATATATATATATACACATATTTCTAGAAAAACATTTCAGTTTTTGACACAGTACTCAAATAAAAAGAATGTGACAAGTTAGATGGTTCCTCAAAACTATAAAAATTAATAGTTTTTTTATGCATTAGAAATAACAAGAAAATTTGATGGGAAAAATTTCCAATTACAATAATAACAAGTACAAAATATTTAGCAGTGTTGTTTAAAGAAATATGTGGAAAAATCACAGGAAAAATAAGAAACGTTGAATAAATGTAAAATATAAAACTACAAATTCTACAAGAAAACATGGATGATTTTCTCCTTAACTGGGTATAGAAAAAGCCTTCCTATTTATGAGTCAAAATTAATTTGCAATAAAAACATAGCTTGGTGCATCTGAATACATAAAAACAATAAAGGTTTTTATGTGTCAATTATATCTCTATAAAGCTGGAATAAATAAAGTTTTGCATGGAAAAACACTATAAGCAAAGTCAACACACAAATGAAAGTAGGAGAAGTTCTGTGCAATAATATCCCTATTAAATTATTTTTAATAGTTATGATTTGTAAATTTGAGGACTTTTTTTAATGTTATAGAAAAAAGTAGTTACAAGAATGTTTCAGAATGGAAGTTGGTATGGAATAGTAAAAAGGACAAATATATGGTAATGGAAGATGATTTGATTTTGGGTGGTGGGCACAAAGTGCAATATATAGAACACATATCATAGAAGTATACACTTGAAACGTATACAACCCTATTAACAAAAGTCATCCCAATAAATTTAATAAAATTAAATAAAAACAGATAATAAAACTGGTTTTTAAACATAAAAACATGTTCAATTTCAATTATAATACAAGAAATAGAAATGTCTCAATGATAAGATTTGCAAAAATTCAAAGCTTGACAATAGAGTTTTTTGGTAAGGTCATGAGAAAATAGTCACTCTCATATGTTGACGGTGGAAATTCAAGGCATCTCCCCTCCATGTAGGAGAATATGCATATGTATTATGAACTCCACACGCTTTCATGATTTGATCCAGCAATTATATATCTGAGAATATACCTGAACGACACCTCCAACAGTACAAAAGTATGTATGCGGGATCGGTCATTACAGCATTATGTGTAATTGCAAAAGATTGGCAATTATCTTAAGGCTCAGGTACTAGTGATTAGTTGAATAAACTATGGTGCATATATAAATGCATCCAGCGGAGGACTAAGGCATCCAGCGGAGGACTAAGGAAGGTCTTTATGAACTGCACTGGGAAGTGATTTTGAAGATACAATACAGTAAATAGAGCAAATTAAAAGTTATTACAAATAATATGCTACCTTCGTGTAAGAAACAAAGAAAAATAAATATACATATGCTCATTTTTGCAAAAAGAAAGAGTAAAAGAGGAATGAATTCTAAAAGGACTGCAGAGGGGCTACAGGTTAGAGGGGATAAGAGATGGTGGGACCCTTCAAAACTATGTCTTTTTAGAATTGTGTTTATAGCCTACAGCTGCAAAAAATAAAATTAAATCAGCAAGGCCAGAGATAAAAGTGCAAGCAGACAGAAGCAAATAAACCCAACTTCATTTTAAATGAATAACAAAAACACAGAAAGAAACAAAGAAAACAAATCCAGGTAACCTTGAAACGGAGTGCTTACAGAAGGATCGTTCTGACACTGTTTTACATGTACTGTAGAACAAATGAGTAAATGTGTTGATGTTGGAATTGGGGTTGTCACGTGCAAGAAGGTAGATTGAAATGTGTGAAGTATAAAAGTGTTGTGAGTTCTCTGTTTTGTTTTTTTAAAATCAGGTTATTGTACTAGAAGGCATCAGTAATTTGTCAAAGTAAGTAAGAAACGTTTGGGATTGGATTTGTTTTGAAATATTTATATTTGCTTTTTCTGTCCGCTAAATAGCTTTAGAGGCACTAATGCCCCGGTAATAACAAACCCAGACTTGGGTTGTTAAATATCATTCCTCACTAAAACAACAACAAAAAATAAAAAACAACAAAACCAAGAGGGCTATTTAAAAAAGTGTCCATCTCCAGAGCTAGAATATCTTGTGCAAGAAAACAGAGAACGCACACTCCTTAAGAACTACAAATTGGTAGTTACAAATAGTCACAGGAAAATATATATAATAGTATAGGAAATAGAGTCAATAAAATTGTAATAACTATGTACAGTGCCAGGTGGGTACTTAAAATACGGGGGAGCCCCTTTGTAAAGTGTATGATTGTGTACCACTATGCTATACTCCGGAAACTAATACAAAATAGTATTGAATGTAAACTATGCTTGAAAAATAAAATTTTAAAAGAAGATGGCAAAAAACAACAACAAAACAATACACGCTGAAAGCATGATGGTGGTATATCCAAAGGACACAGAATCACCTACTACCGGCTCCACCTGACCACGTCTGGGACAAATTTAGCATCAAAATAACGAAGATCACTAAGGTGTTTTAACCTAGTGAATAAGAACCCATGGGTTTATATTGAAAACAAATAAATTAATTAATAAACAAGAGAAAAGTGGGCCCTCTTTTTTATCTTGGAATGTCAGGTGGTAAATATGGAGTGGGAGAGTAGGAAATTACCATTATGCAACTAAGCAAAGGTTGGTTCAGACCAGAACCATCAAGGATAATGGTATCAAACATCTGCTCAAATACTGCTTCTTTGCCCCACCGGTGTGGCTTAGTGGTTGAGCATCGACCCATGCAGGAGGCGGTCAATCAATGTTCTCTCTCATCAGTGTCTCTCTCTCTCTCTCTCCAAAAATCAATAAAGAAAAATTAAAAATTGCTTTTTAGCTGCAAGGGGAAAACTACTGACTGTTCAGTGGAGCAATACCCTAACTGATGCCACCATCAATGTTGTGCAGGAAGGGCAGGTGGATATCCTGTGCCCCCAGATGAGATACACTAGGAAGAAGACATTACTTACATGGTGTTCTCACTGGAAATGCAAACCCTGAATCTTCCTTAGAAAGAACCATCTTCATACCCCAAATTCAAAATACTATAAAAAGAACTAGCCTGTATCTGTCAAAAATAACAATATCACAAAACACAAAGAAAGGCCAAGGCACTGTTCTACACTGAAGGAGACTAAAGAGACAGGACAAATATCAGATCCTCTGGTAGACTAGATCCTCTACTGGAGGAAAAATCCCATAAATATGTATTGTCTCTAAGGAGACAATATTAGACAAATTGGAAAAAATGGATATATGACCTGTAGATTACATAAAAATATTATATAACTATGAATGTTTCTGAAGTTATAAAATATACACTATGACTACATAAGAGAAAATCTTTGTTCTTAGGAAGTAAGCATTGCCCTATGGTTGTGATGGATGTGGTGGACGCAATCTGTTCTTCTGTGAAAAATATAAATAATGATAAAAATAAATCACGTTATTTTCTCAAATAAAATATAAATAATACACACATGTGGATGATAAAACAATCACGGCAAATGTTAAAGAAAATTGAATCTGGGTGAAGACTATAAGGGAGTTCTGCATAGTACTCTTACAGCTTTCTGTAGATTTAAAGTGATTTCAAATGAACTTTAAGAAAAGGATGCTGTGTTTCACTGGAGGAAATAAACAGTAAGACAAGCCAAGGAGATGTGGAAAGAACAGAGTAACAAGTAGAGTCCGGCTCCAGCAGACACTGAACCTGGTTATAAAGTTTTTAAAAATTACAGTGTCGTTCTACTTCAAGGACTGATGAACAGATCAAAGAAAGAGAACTAAAGGCCCAAAAGAGACACCATAATTACATGTGTTCAAGTTGGAATTTCTCTTGGCAAAAACGCATATAAGTAATGCTGCAATTGTTTTATAACTATTAGAGAAAATATATCAAAGTAGACCCTTACCTCATAAATTAACCAAAACATATTTCAGGTATAAATAAGTGAACATAAACAAATGAAAAAACACACACATGCAATGGAAAAAAACACTAAAGAGGAAATCTCTACCTTAATCATTAAGAATGTCTTTTGAAGAATAAAGACCAATGATAAAACTATTAAGAAAAATCCTAATTATTCTGACATAGAAATGAAAGATTGCTATATATTTTTTAAAAACATAAATAAAATTGAGGGTAAATAACAAATTGCGTTATTAAATTGGCAAAAATTTGACAGAAAAAACTAATAGTGTCTCGCTCTAAAAACACTTATGCAAGAAGAGCTGATACAGAGACTCTTGAGTAAAATCCGACAATATGTACCCAAAGCTTCAAAACTTTCTAATCTCATTTTTATTTTAAATTAAACCTGGAAGTAAATAGCAACGTTTAAAAAACACCTAGTTGTCCAGCTGTAGGGCAATGGACCAGCACTGTATAGCCATAAGGAAATGCTATGAAGCCATTAAAAATGTAGCTTTAATGGATCTGAATGATAAGAAAAATACTCATGATATACTGTCAACCAAAACAAGTGTAAAACTTAGACAAAACAGAGAGGTAGATGGGTAGGTAGATAGACATAACTTTGTTACTATACTGCCTATTTGATTTAAAAATGAATTCAGCCTAGCCGAGGTGGCTCAGTGGATTAAGCGTCATAGTCCCATAGACTGAGAGGTCCCGATTTGATTCCAGGTCAGGGCACATGCCTCAGTTGCAGATTCGATCCCCAGTAGGGGCCGTGCAGGAGGCAACCGATCTATGTTTCTCTCTCTTTCTCCCTTCCTTTTTTTCTAAAAAATCAATAAGAACATATTAAAAATAAATAAATAACAATGAATTCTATTTACAGATGATGAATTATAGAATTGTACACTTGAAACCTGTATAATTTTATTGTCAGAATAAATTTTATAAAATAAAGCAATTAAAATAAATTAATAATATAGTTATCTGCCAAAAGAGCATATGCCACCTAGAGATCCATGGTAATAGGAACAAACAGAAATTAGATACAAATGTATAAATAAAAGTATGGAATATATACAGTTTTTATAACATATACAGTTGACTATGACATAGCTTTCCTCCCCCGAGTTCCTAAAGTAGTACTCAGTCGACACTTAATCATTGAGCTAGAGTAAAAGTCATTAAAATGCTCTTGACCTCTCCCTTCCTATGTATGTTTCCCTTTTCCCATTCTGCCCAAAGCATGTGCTTGGTGAAAGATGCAGAGGATGACCTATGCATTATTCAGAATTAACATTTAAAAATAGAATTACGTAAATCACTTTTCATTCAGTGTATCAAACACTACGTCTAGAGGATCAACATACATACATTTCCCATGGTATAGACAGGGTGGGCACACTTTTTCTGCAAAGGTCCATGTAGTGAATGAATATTTTATTGTCTATAGGACATTGTCTCCGCCTTAATAATTCAATTCTGCCCCTTGAGGTAGGAGGTGACTTAGGTAAGTTGAGGTCTTCAAATGGGTAGG
This sequence comes from Molossus molossus, assembly GCF_014108415.1. Classification (NCBI taxonomy): domain Eukaryota; kingdom Metazoa; phylum Chordata; class Mammalia; order Chiroptera; family Molossidae; genus Molossus; species Molossus molossus. The sequence goes on from NW_023425377.1 coordinate 18,239,609, forward strand.
GGCTCTGGTACTCCCACCCAGTATGATACACTAGAAAGGGGTCCCTTGCAAGTCCCCTGTACATTCCTAGTGTGTAGTTACATTAAATCACACAGGTGGCCCGCTGCGCAGATGGAAGGGTTGGCTCGCCAGCTCGGTTCTAGGTCATGGAGTCCAGCGGGAGCCAGTGGTAGGGAGCATGCCTGCTCTGTGAGGCAGGGGTGGCTGAAAGCGAGCACAGCGTGGCGTCTTTAGCAGATCAGAGCCAACATGGATAAGAAAGCCTGCCAGCCATTATAAGAACCTAAACATGTGAAGGGTCCAGTTCAACATAGAATAGCGTAGATTCCCCAAACAAATTAATGTCCTTCTCTCTCTTTCTTCATCCGTACTTTAAATCTCTCTCAAAAAAAATAAAAAAATAAGCCACCATGGGAAAAATGCATACTCTTAATCATTCAACTTTGAGTATCTTTCTCTAATCCTCATGTGAGGATTAACTAAATAAATAAATAAAAGATAATGTTGACTAGATATTATAATCACCTAGATTCACTAGACATCAACTGTCTGAAAAGTTATTTCAGTTTCACATTTGATTACACACTGTGTAAAATATATGTTTATAAAGTTAATCCACACATTAACTGGGTTATAACACAAACAGGTTGTAAGAGCTGCCTAACATGTTTCGACATGCTAACCGCTGTTGGGCATACTCTCACACTGAATTACAATTTTATACATATTTAGTCTGTCAAAAGCCACAAAATAATTACTGTATTAGACTTCCAACTGTTAAATCTTAACCTGAAGATTAAGATAATATGTAATAAACAGAGAATCTAATTGCTACTTTGTGTAGAATTTCTACAGCCCCAAAGTTATGGTAAGTACCATTTATTTATTCCATCTGAACTCAGGGAAGATTAAGAAACCATTGATGCACATTTGATTTTACACATTAGCACATTTTAATTAAATCTCCCAGAGTCTATAATATTATATGTGTGTCTAATTAACTATCTCATCAAGCTTCTAAGTGGACCAAAGAGTAAAATATTTGGATTTAAGCAAAGCAAGATCATTAAAGAGGAAAAATTCTCTGCATCTGTAAGGAAACAGGCCGTTTTGTCCATCCTGATTCCTGGCCTTCTATAAATACACACTCCTATTTAGAGATGGCTTAGGATGTTCATTTCAAAGGTAGTAGATCAACAATGCAGATGTTGCTGGTCTATAGACCACGACTCAAAAGTTCAAAAAGGTGTCAGATCCATAACTCAGAGAATCCACTGGGCCAGTCCAATGAGAACATTAAAATCCTGCCAAGGAGAAGCTGGCAATTCTTAAAGATCTATTACGGAGAGTCTAAAAAAGTAAGTGGATTGTTAGCAGCATCTGGACCAGTCCCTTTGTTCAAATGGTTATTGTGTCTAAGGTGCGGAACATTGTACTGGTAGTGAACATCTGGGAGATCTGTGAATGGGACCGGGGGGACTAAAGAACACAAGGATTAACATCCCCAAAGATCTGAGCCAGAAGGCCAAGGATGAAACTGAAAGTCTCAGTCATGAGAAGTGTGGGGCAGTGGCAAGGAAATAACTCAGCCCTCTGGCCAAGGTCCTGCATAGGTGCAGGTGTGACTGAGACCAAGCTAGACTGGCCTTCCCAGCCGTGGGGAGTGGAGGGCCGGCAGGCAGGGCGATTGGGCAAGGCCCCACAATTTGTGAGCTCACTGTTTGGAACCCACAGGGTCATTTCACCTGTGAAAAGGTCCACACACTTACATTAAACTCATGTAATAACCTAACGATGGTGTTAAAGCTCCATCCTGGGGTCTGTAGGTGTTTCCCAGGAGGGAAGGTAAGCGTGATACCAGCAAACACACCTTCCCCCTCCTGCTCAGTTGCGCTGGCAGTGGATTGCAGACACCTCTTTCTTCTTTCCCGCCACCGTCCGGAGATCCAACCTCCACGAGTGTTTCAGACTGATCTCACACCTGCCCTCCATCCCAGCTTTCTCATTAACCTCAGATCCCTCTAAAAATGGCGTAATTTCCAACGTTAGAAATATGACCCATATAAATATAGAGTGAGCATATGTTAAAGATTTTATTTAACTCATTAATAAGGGAACAAGTAAGAGAGTTGTTATGGGATAAACTGAGTTTCCCACAATGCTATGTTGAAGTCCGAACGCCCCTCAGAATGTGATCTTACTTGGAAAGAAGGTCACTGCAGATGGAATCAGTTAAAGGGAGGTCACACTGGAGTAGGGCGAACCCTTGATCCACTATGAGGCCACCGCCAGAAGCTGGGAAGAGGAACTTGGCTCTTGGGGGGAGAGTGTCAGAACTTATTCTGGTGGCTGTATAGCAAGTTTGAGAACCCCTCAGCTGGACGAATGTGAAACGACACCCTAGAGCAGATCCCCATTTGAAAGCCTAAAATAAAATAGAAGCCATTCATATATATGTACATATCCCACCCCCCACCCAAATCAGGCAACGCAGCCCACACCAAAAGGTGAAAAGAAGTTCTAGGAATACATATTTATATTTTATCTGGAGGTGGTGGATGTTAGGGGGAATTCTTTTTCCTTTCCAGTGTCCAAGTAGAACCAGATTTTTCTGGCTCTCAGCTATGGCAAATGATTAGACACGCCATGGCTCGGTGGAGTGGTGAGGTTTCATTTCCTGGGAGGAAGAGGCTTAAATCCACCAGAAGACTCGTTTGTAACAAGCTTACAAGTGCTGGGAGAATAACCGTCCACCCCGCTGGAACAAGTCAGTGAATGAAAGAAGGGCTTTGACCTCAAGTGAAAAAAAAATTAAGGGGATTTGTCATTTTGACTTTGGTTCTGAATTTAAAATCAATGCCAAGATAGAAAACGCCATAATGCATCTCAATGCTGTCAGTGACCTTCCTTAGAGAATGGGGTGAAATATTAGTGATCACTGGATGAACCGAGGTCCTGCACCTGATCAATAAGGATCCTTCATTCCAACAACAACAACAATCTAATGATAATAATAACAATCGAAGCTCACATTGACTGAATGTTTACTCTGTGCTAGAGATGGTGCTGAGGGTTAAGTCTGCATTCCTTCATTTAATCTTCACTACAGCTCTCTGAAGGACTTCCTCTGACCCTGGCTTTATAGAGGAGGAGAGTGCAGATACCAGAGGTCATATAACTTGCCCTTAATAAATGGAGAAGCTGGAGTTCAAACCCAGGTCCATCTGATAATCCTAGAACCCAGGATCTGAAACATTGTGTCATCATATCCCTTAATAGACCAGAAAAAAATCTGTGGCGGGCATGAGCGCCACCTAATGGTCCATCCTGGACTGTGAGTCCAAGAGACCTTGAGTTGCAGAAGCTGCCCCCCACCCCGTGTTAAAAAACACAAAACAAACAAACAAATGAAGACTATTCTTGAAAGCGACCTAATTTTCATTTTAGTGTGATTTGATTTTCTTCCTTGAGATCTTTCTTAATTCTGTTAGAATATCCTCAGTAAAAGGCAGACTTGGCCCAAAGTCTCCTAATGCAGGCTGGAGAGCGGAGATCAATCAGAGGCCCATTAGGGAAGGATGACGGGGAAGTGGCTGGACACAGTCAATGCCAAGAGGGTATCAGGATCCTTCTTGATGTTTCAGGTGTCCTCAGTGTCTGCTGCTTCCTGAAACACTAACTCTAGAGTCAATTTCCCATTACCCACCTGTGAATTCTTCCCTCTGCAGATTTATGCTCAGAGTGGCTTCGGTCACTGTCCGGCCCACGTCGGAGCCCCCTGCTCCCTGCCAGTTAATGCCCACCACAATGGAATGCCAACTAACTAGACTCTGGTTCCAATAACTCCCTAGTCACTCCCCAACTGGAAAGCAATGGTTTTTCTTTTATCACTATCCAGGTCCGGGCCATGACTGCCCTCCCAGCCCCATGTGCTCACAGAACCAGAGGCAAAAATGGTACAATCTGGGAAAGAGTGAAGACCTGGATTCCGTGGGAGCCAAGAACACAGCACTTATTGTAAGAGGTCTGCTCCCTTACCCAGCTCACATCTGCACTACGTCCCCATGGTTAGAACCCTTTGAAAAGATAGCAGGACAGAAAAGTATGTAAGAACATCTAGCACCAAACTTCGCTTTACCAAAGTGTTCTTTTCCTGTTCAAGACAGCACGGAGGAGTTAACAGGTTTCCTGGTGAAGCTCACCTGGCTTTGAGATGGGGTTCCACCACTAACTGGCTGGGTGACCTGGGGAAAATGACTACTTCTTTCTGTCGTTTCCCTAGCTGCAACAGGAACAGGAACAGTACTTACCTCGGATGGGAGGTTGTGATTATACAATGAGATAACAGATGACCAGCACCTCACAGAAAGCTAGGAACACTGCAGTTGTTCAATGACTGGAAGGAATCATCATTGTCTTTACCATTAATAGTAACAGTAGCAGTATTACCAGCAGCAGTAGTAGCAACAGTAGCACCAGTACTATTATAGGAGGAAGCCAGGCCCAGCTGGTGTGGCTCAGTGGATGGAGCAGCATCCCATGGACTGAGGGGTCCCAGTTCGATTCCTGGTCAGGGCACATGCCCGGGTTCTGGGCTCAATCTCCAGAAGGGGACACGCAGGAGGCAGTCGATTGATGTTTCTCCCTTACATCTATGTTTTTATCTCTCTCTCCTTAAAAAATCAATACAAACATATTTTTTAACAAAAAATAAAGGAGCAATTTACAAGTGTTGGATACATTTGGAATAAGTTACCTCCAAAACACAAATAGTATGTTTAAGAATGACACATATTTGTGTATTTTTAAAATACGCCTTGCCTCTAGCTTTGAATATCAAGTAGCATGTTACCCTGAAATAAGGATGGCATAACTAATTAAGATGCTTTCCATTTATTCCTTCTTTGAAGATACTAATTCAAGAGAATTGCTTAATCTTCTTTCTTAATCTATTTAAGCATGCAAAAACACAAATGGACTTCCCTGAGACCCTAATAACATGCAGTATAAGATAAGGCCACTTGCTTTCAAATTAAAACAAAAATCTACGTTTCTATCTTTTTTTCCTAATATAGTGACTAATGGAACTCTAACACTTTGATCTTCCACTTGAAAAATATCACAACAATCTTTAATATGCAAATCAAGGCCACAGCTGGGGGGTCACCCACAGCAGGTGCCCTCCTCCCCTCCCAACAGGAACTGGAAAATCTATGGGAGCCCTGAGGATCACTACTTTCAAAATAATTTTACCACCAACAAAAATCTGCCAGCTTACCTTGGTCACATTTTGAAATGAAATTTAGATATTAAGTAGTATTGATTTCAATTCAAAAGCTGCTCTGACCACCTCTCTATCAATCCCCCTGTGTTGGAAGGAGGACCGGTGGAAATCATTAAGTCATTTATCTTGTCAAAAACCTCGGCAAAGTGCCCAGACGGAGCCAACGCTGGACAAGGCTACTTTGAGTTCCCATTCTCACTGGGTAACTGACTTCCCATAAACCCTCCGTCAGCCTCAGCCCAGGTCAGACAGCTCTGAGGAGGAGAGATAGGGAATCTGAAAATACACATCACTACAACTGATAAAGAGGACCTTTCAAGATTGCGGTGGGTGGGGTAAGGCGGGAATTATATTCCCTTCCCAACAATGCGATGAAATCTAACACTCTGTTCACACTCCCTAGGTTTAGGGACATATACCCCATCCTTTCTGCATTGAACACATACTCATCCAGCTTATACCTTGTCCCAGGCACGTGGCTTGGTGCTGGGGCTGCAGCGAGGAACCAACGCAGAAGAAGGTGCACAGACAGCTTCCAGGCTGCTGGGGCAGACAGACGGGCAACAACCGATTGTGCAAATGAACACATGCTATTGAGTTGTGACACCTATGTAGGACAAGAATCAGAACTCTGACAGGGAGCCACAGGGAACCAGGGAGCAGGACTGAACTCTACAGAGGAGATGGCATTTAAGAGAAATCATGGGGTGAGTGGGATTTGGCCAGAAAGGGGAAGTGCTCCAGGCAGAGGGAACCCTCATGGCAGGAAGTCAGGAGAGGGTGACGTGAGTGGTGCCCCCAGATGACGTCATCATGCCACGATGAGGGTGTTGGGTGAGAATCGGGCAAAGGCTGCGGAGTTTATTCTAAGGGCCGTGGGAAGGACTTGAAGCAGGGAGGCAGCATGAGGAAAACAGACAATAAAAGTCAAATAGGAGGACACTAGATTGTTCTGTTGGGTTTTTGTTTTTCTGGAAAAAATTTCCAGAATGCGGATTTTCCTCTCGCTGGATGGTGTAAAGCCTTTTTAAATCAAGGGTGGTCGCCCGGTCTCCCGCAGCAGACTCGGCCACGGGGCTGTGGGAGGAGCAGACCCTCTGCGGACCCCCCAGATCAGCAGCTCTCTGGGTGGTTCCAGGGTGCTCCCGACAGGCGTGGGCCCTGCAGGAACACCGTGGGGTGGACAGTGCAGAGTCACGGTGAGGCAGGGTGTATGCAGGGCAGGCTGGCACCACAAGGGTGTGACGGAAGCCCGGTGGGCATGAGCCGACAAATACTGCAAGTGGACGTGGATGGGAGGAGAGCATCTCTCGTTGGGGAGCTTGGAAGGAGCATGGGATATAGCATCCCCAAAACACAACCTGGGACATAGCATCCCCAAAACACAACCTCTCGGAGACACACCTGCACTCGCACCGCAGGGCAGGAGAATCTTCCTCCATCCCTTTCCATTCTGGGTCTCAAGGTCAAGGAACCCTGTCAGAACTGCTCACCTGACTCAGGGTTCCTGAGAAGGACACACTTTTAGGGGGCCTGGCAGGCTGCCTGGGGTGCTTTTTAGCCAGTATCTCATCCTCAGTGGGCCTTCTGGTCAACCCTGAGAGGGGGTTCTGTCTGAGTCCTGGCAATGTGATATTTATTTATTTTGTAATTTTAGTTCAAATAAATCAGTTATTCCTGCTATTTCACTCCTCATAATCATCTATTCCTCATCTTAATATATTTCATTTAGAAATAAAATTGCTGGTCAAAATAATGCATTTGTCTAATCGAAAAATAATACTCAGCTCAGGCAAATTAGATTCAGTAATACCTCTCACAAAATATAAGTATTTGGAAATTGGATTGTTAATTAACATGAATATTATTTAAATGGAAAACATTAACAGTTCAAAATTGAGAATATGAGGTAGATATATGCTATTCAGACCCAAAATTGTTCTCCACAGTATAAGAGTAAAATATGATGATATCATTTCTCAATGAGTCAATGGAATATAAAACACTTTTTTCTAAAAATAAAATTTTAATGAATCATTGACAAGACTTTGAAATTCAGCCAGTTCCCCATAAACAAATTAGTCTCTCTCTTTCTCTTTTTTTTTTTTTTTTTGACTCAAAAAGTAGTGACAAAAAATATTCCATCCTGTTCAATTGCATTTTGTTTGGAAGACTGTTTTCTAACTAAAAAATCATGTGTTTAAGCAGCTGTTTCTGATGTAAATGCAGAAGGTGGGAGAAGGCAGGGTCTCCCTGATAGTCACACGTGACAATCTCTACATCAGCCATCGGTGCGTGTCCCTGTACCCAGACACCAGACGATGAGAGGGAATTGGAAATGATGTCAAATACCCAGCAAGTAGCAGAGCCTCCAGTCCAGCCAACAGAGGCCTTTCCTATTGTCTCATTTCAGCACGGTGTCTAAATGATGCGCATCGCTCGGACGGTGCCAACCAAAGGTTTGCGTGGGAACCGGCGCTAGTCGGATGTGAGGCATCGTGTGTGACCGTGGTCCTGTCAGTGTGGTCTGGGGTCAGCAGCGGCCACACTCTTACTCAGTCCGGACTTGCTGAACTGGGGACTCTGGAGGAGGGAGGGCAGTGACCTGGGCTGTCATCAGCCACCCAGTCGGTTCTGATCCCTGCTGAAGTTCCAGAACCATGGGTCTAGTCCAAAGGCTGCCTCGGGGTCCCCAAAAGCACATGTGACATTGAGTTTGGTGATGGGGTGAGGGCTGGAGGGTGGGGGAAGGTGAAGAAAGGAAAGAGGGAGGGCGGAATGGGGACCCAGGGGGAAAACCAATCAGAGCGCACCCTAAGCTTCTGGTGCTGACATCAGTATGCGGACTTGTTTCATACAGTCAGACTTCATATGTGGCTTTATTAAAGAAATCATATTTTTTACATATAAAAACCACTGTTCCAGGCAGGTCTTCCCTTCCAACAGGGAAGGAGGTGCCTCGGGCTCTGGAGGTCCTCCGCTTGGCCCTCTTCCAAGCACACACTTTCCACAGGGTCAGGCATGTGCCCCCCAGGGCCCAGGACCTTCCTCAGGCCCGGGGCCTTGTGAACTCGGCTCTACAGTCGGGGTCCCAGAGCTGTCTGCCCAAATGTGCCCCATGTGTTGCCCAGGCTGTGCTGCTGGCCTCTTGCCCAGGGTTATCTTTTCGAGGGTGGACCGTGCTACCTGTGTGAACTGTAGGCCCAAGACATGTGTTGTAAATCTGTGTGTGTGTGTGTGTGTGTGTGTGTGTGTAGAGAGAGAGTATATTACAATGTCTTGAACTTCTGGTTGGGAGAGACTGTTCGTCCTGGGGATAGTCAACTCTAAGAGAGAGCAAAGGGCCCAGCCGGGAGTACCTTTTGACCTGCAAACCAACCAGTCCTGTCTATACCCCAGACACCTCCTTGTCTGACTCTTACACACTATGTCCCGAGTCATCCCAGAGCCGGGGAGCAGGCCACTGGCGGCCACTCCTATAGCGTAGAGACCTCGGGAATTACTCAGGGTGGCCAGTGTTACACTTGCATGTCCTGCCTTGTCTTTCCTGAGGAAACCCCCATCAAAGTCTGTGGCCTGCATTTATCCCCCCTGCCTTCTGCCTCCTGACCGCCAGGGGTCCCTGTGCGCCTGCGAGACGCCCAGTGACTCCCGCTCCGGGACTCGAGAGTACAACCAACTGCGTCCTCCCGCAGATGCCCAAGGCCCCTCACAGTGTGGGATGTCCCCAAGGTGAAAAGAGTAGCCTGTGGCCAGGGCGGAGGCAGCCATGCACCTCCATGTTCAGGCTCCAAACTCCAAGGAGTCAAGAACCCTACACTTACACCTGGCCCTTCAAGTCATTATAGAGTAATGTTGTCAAGGTAGGAAGACAGCGCATACTCCAGCGATGGGTTCCCTTGGTCTATCTTTACACCCCTAGAAGGCGAGCCCCCGTGTGCATTTTACCGTGGGTGCCACGGAGGTTAGGGGAGAGCCTGGTTACCAGGTAGGACACGGCAGTGAGTTTGGGTTGCTTGTCTATGGTGTCATTTAAATTGACTTATTATTTGTGAAGTGGCAGGAAGTTTGCCCGTCTATCTCAAGAAGAATGAATTTCAGAAAGAAGTGCAAACATTTCTGCATTCCTCCTCTGCCAGGGGCTTCAAGTCAAGTTCTCACACAGCAATCCATTTTTCAGAGATGCTGTGAAATTCTGCCACAGGGGCAGGGACTCTGTCTTGCTTTTCACTGCATCCTCACTGCCTTGCCAAGAGCCTGGCACAGGATAAGGTCTTGGTGGGTTTGCTGTTGTTGTTGTTGTTTTGCTCCTATTTCTTTATATTATTTTTCAAACTACTATTAAAATATGATTGACAGCCCTGGCCGGTTTGGCTCAGTGGTTGGAGTGTTGGGCTGTGAATCAAAGAGTCATGGGTTCGATTCTAGTCGAGGGCACATACTCATTTGTGGTTTGGTCCTCGCCCTGGTTGGGGTCATGCAGGAGGCAATGAGTCGATGTGCCCCTCTCACATCAATGTTTCTCTCTCTCTGCCTCCTTTCTACTCTATCTCAAAATAAAAATGGAAAAATATCCTCCGGTGAGAATAAAAAAATATGATTGACATGTAAAACACTGCAAATATCTAAAGTATATAACTCAGTGAGGTTTAAGATAAGTACACACCCATGAAACCATTACCACCATCAAGGCCATAAACATATCCATCACCTCCCAAAGTTTCCTCCCATCCCTTCATACTGTAATTAGCATTATTACCATTTACATTAATGTGGTAAGAACACAAGATAAGATGTACCACTTAGCACATTTTAAGTATACATTACAGTATTGTTACCTCAGGCATGTTGTGTGGTGGATCTTATCTCCTTCAACACTTTGTACCCTTGGACCACCACCTCCCGTTTCCACCCCACCCAAGTCCCGGCAACCACCATTCTACTCTTTGTTTCTATGAACTCAACTATTTTTGATTCTATATGTAAGTAAGATGATGCAGTATGTATCTTTCTGTACCTGGCTTATTTTACTGAGTATAATGTTCTGCGGGTCCATCTATGTTGTTGCAAATGGCAGGAGTTTCGTGTTTGTTAAAGGTTATTAATCTCCCACCGTATGTGTACACCATCTTTTCTTTACCCATTAATCCAGCAATGGGCACTTGGGCTGTTCCATATCTTGGCTATTATGAATAAAGCTGCAAACAGCATGGAAGTACGGGTATCTCTTCAAGATCCTGATTTCAGTTCTTTGGGATATGCTCCCAGAAATGGCACTGGATCAGGTGGTAGTTCCAGTTTTAATTTTTTGAGGACCCTCTATGTTTTCCATAATGGGTGTATCATGTTACATTTCCACCAACAGTGCACCAGAGTTCCCTTTTGTCCACATCCTCACTGACACTTGTTATTTCTCTTTCTTTTTTTTTTTAATCCTTACACGAGGATATTTTTCTATTTACATTCAGATACAGTGGGAGGGAGGGAGGAAGGAAGGAAGGGGGAGAGAGAGAGAGAGGGACATATTGACTGGTTGCCTCCCGCACAACCCAACCAGGGCTGGGGACAAACCGCAATCGAGGTAGGTGCCCTTGACCGTAATTGAACCCGAGACTCATTGGTCCATGGACCGATGCTCTAACTGCTGAGCCAAACTGGCCAGGGCATCTCTTATTTCTTAATAATGGTCATCCTAAGAGGTTTGAGGTGGTAACTCACTGTGGTTTTGATTTGCAGTTCCTCGACATTAGTGAACTTCTTTTTGTTTTTTAATTGGAGTGACATTGGTTAACAAAATTATATAGGTTTCAAGTGTTCAGTTCTATACTACATCATCTGTATATTGTATTGGTTTCAAAATTCAAAGTCAAGTCTCTTTCCATCACGACTTATTCCCTCTTACCCTCTTCTACCTCCCTCCACCCCCATTCCCTCCTGTGATCACCATACGGTTGCCTGTATGAGTATTTTTGTCTTAATCCCTTCACCTTTTTCACCCAGCCCCCCAAACCTCCTCCCCTCTGACAGTTGTCAGTCTGTTTTCTGAATCTATGAGTCGGTTTCTATTTTGTTGGTTAGTTAATTTTTGTTCATTAGATTCCACATATGAGTGAGATCATATGGTATTTGTCTTTCTCTGACTGGCTTATTTCACTTAGCATAATACTCTCCAGATCCATCTATGCTGTTGCAAAGGGTAAGATTTCCTTCTATGTCACGGCTGAGTAGTATTTCATTGTGTAAATGTACCACTGCTTTTTGATCCAACAATTAGATAATTTCATGATACATTTTTGTTAAATAAATGAAAGAAAAAGGATTGAAGGAACCAGTTTAAAAGGATCAAAGTTCCCAAATGACATGAAGTCCACTTACCAATCACTTATTACCCTCCTGCTGTGTGCTGGGGAGGGCCCGCCCAGATGGAGTAGACACCGAACCTATCTTTAGAGCATTTACTTTTTAGTGAGGAGAAACACATGCACCGATGTTCCCCACAGGAGCTGGGGAAGTCGCAGCTGTCTGGTCTGGTCTGTCCAAGGCAACTGTTTATCAGTCTCGATCTTTAAGATTTATTGAAAGCTCTGGGGTAACATTTCCAATGGGATTAAATGACAAAGGTCCCAAATGTCGGGAGACTAGTCCTGAGGAGCCTAACATTTCTCTTTATCAGGCAGAAAGCTGGGCTCAGCTCATCCTGCATATGGACTGGGGGTAGGAGGGTGGCAGGCGCTAGCGGCAGCTAAAGGTATCACGAAAGCAGAGACGCCACATTCCACATGCAGGACGTACTTGGCCTTTCCTGGAGCCAACACGTGCTTCCAGAAATGTGATCCCACAGCTGCAAATAAGACATGGGCACTGCTCAAACAGTTGCTTCTAATGAGATCACCGAAGAAACACTAATGACGAATGTCTGCACTTCGTCCATATCACAGCCTCTGCCACTGACTGGCCTGCCACCAGGGGAGTCCCAGCAGGTAAGGCGTGAACAGCGTGAGCAGGTGTTCTGCAAAATTCCAGGACTTAACAAGCCTTCGAGGGTAGAGAGACATGCTATCCGCTGGTTTGTCCATCTCGGGTATTTTCTTGCATGAAACCGTGCAAGGTGCAGTTATCCCAAAGGCCAGAGCTGCAATTTATGGTGGACAGGACAGACCTATGCCCCAGAGGAAGACAGGCACCATGAGATGAAGTCAGTGGATCGTGTTTTGTGGGGGTGTCATCAACGAAAATTCTTCACATTTTTCTAATTACAATGGAACCAATAGGAGAACCCAGCGAGCAGAGGAAAACTGCAACTAGTCAGCAATTTTCTCCAGAAACAGCCATGTAGAATTTTAAATAAGCTTTGAATTGGACTAGAAATTGCCTTTCCCTACGCTATTTCCTTGCCTGACAAGATGTTTTTTAAATGATTTTAAAAATCAGACTATGCGTCGGTGACACGACCACATTTGTCACACCAGATCACATAGCTGATTAGCTGACCTGAGAATTCTACCTTTGACCAAACGCCGTTATTTTTTTTAAGACGAAGGAAATGATTTTCATGAAGTTTGATTATGATGTTCAACAGCAATAACTTCATCCCTTTTAAAATTATTATGCTACACAGATCTTCACATGCACGAAAGGCACCCAGCAGCCTCAATGCCCGAGGCCACGCCTGTCGTCTGACCCACAGGATGACCCAGTCCCATCGACAGACAGCCCTTAGCCCTTGGTGCTTATAAGTTTCCTCCCAAGCTCATGTCCTACAATTCTGTATTTTAAAATAATCTACACTCTGTCGACGATGAAAAAGCTCAAATTTAGTGTAAGACACGGAGCAATGCTTGACCTAAACAAGGGAACTTTAAAAAATCCTCAAGTCCCAGGGACATCAAGCACAGCAGAGGGAATGTAGTCAGTAATATTGTAGTAACTATGTATGCGCCCAGGTGGGTACTGGGAATACGGGGAGGAACACTTTGTAAAGTAGATGGTTATCTAACCACTATGCTGTATTCCTGAAACTAATACAAAATAATATTGAATATAAATTATAATTGAAAAATAAAATGTACTGTGTGTAATATGCAGATCATGTATCATAGAAATGTACATTTGAAATCTATATAAGCTTATTAACCAATGCCACCCCAACAAACTTAATTAAAAAAATAAAATTAGAAGTGTCACCAAAAAATAAATAAATAATTTATTTAAGAAAACTTTTTTTTTCTTTATTGATGTTTAGAGAGAGAGGACGGGAGAGGGAGAGAAAGATAGAAACATCAATGAGAGAGAGCATCAGTTGGCCGCCTCCTGCATGCCCCCCACTGGGGATCACGGCCACAACCTTGGCATGTGCCGCTTACCAGTAATTGAACCAGTGGCCTCTGGGTGCACGGGTCAATGCTCAACCACTGAGCCACACCAGCCAGGCTAATTTTTAATCAACAAGCTGGCACTGGCTGCTTTGGCTCAGTGGTTAGAGGGTCAGCCCATGGACCAGAGAGTCCCGGGTTCGGTTCCCACTAAGGGCACATACATCGGTTGCAGTATATCCCCGGCCCCGGTTGGGGTCTTGTGGATGGAAGCCGGTTGATATGTCTCTCTCATATCAATGTTTCTTTCTGTCTCTTCCTCCCTCTATCCCTCTCGTTCTATCTGAGATTCGAGCAAATGCCTGATATTCTGGAACACGATACACTTGTATATTGAAAAGAAGCTTTAGCAATGTTAAGACCTCTTTATGAAGCACAGACAGTCCCCTTTCAGGCAGACAGAGTCAGTCTCCTGGTGACACCTGAGGGCTCACTTGCTCACTTAAAGTGAAGAGAAACGAGTTCTCCTAGGTTGTACTTTTGGTTGTTGCTTATGTACACTCCACTGAACTGTCTGCTCCATGGCGACAAGTTCACTTCCAGGATCATTATTCCAATTCTGTACCACCAAACAAGCTTCTGATAAAAATCTGAAGGCTATCGAAGTCACTTGGGCAAGTCTCTCAAGCTGAACACTCAAACCCAGAATTCTCCTAACTGTCAGGGTTCCACAGATCAGTAGCCTGCTCTATCACGACATGAGGAGTCAGTATAGCACGGTGACTAGGTCCAGCCACAGCTGTGAGCTTCAGCTCTCTTTCTGTGAAACGGGATCCATAGCACCCACCTCGGGTGGTTGTAAGGATTGACTTTGTTACCTGCCATGTGTGTGGTTCAGTACCCAGAACAAAGCCAACACTCAATAATGGCTCATCAATTATTATTACATTTAGTAGGACAACTTGTCCACATAGTCAGTCTCCTCACACCATCTCTCCATAAAACACACTGAGAAGTCACACATTTTAACTCCTTCCAAAATCATGAATCAAATAACTTCCCTTGCAATTAAAATACCCACCCATTCAACAAACATGGAGCAGACAGGACGCCCTATGGCTTTGAACCCATTTCATCCTTGAATGCTGACACAGAGGGACAGATCATGGCTTGCTGTCATGAAATAAAGCTAGGTAAGAAATCAGCAGACCCCGCCCATTTGTCATCCATCCTGCTGCTGAAAAGGAACATGCCCCTGACTCCCTCCTGTGGCCCCAGGAGGCACACTCAAGTTCTTTGTCCATGAAGGAAGCATCCCCACTCTTCTAAGACCTACCGGGTTGCTCTCAGGTAGCAGGAGCTAACTCACAACGTTGACAAAGCCCAGCTCTTGCCAGTGCATTTTTCTGTAAGAAGCCCAACCGACGACCAGGTTCGGGTGGCTTTTCAGGATCAGAGGCTGTGGTTCAGAAGGTAAAGGGTGGGCTGTGGGACCTGAGGGCTTGAGTTCAAATCCAGACTCTGTCCCTCAAGAGCTGTGTAGCCTTTGATACCTTATCCTCCATGCTCTCCCACCTAAATATGGCTTTGAATGAGAACGGCACCTACAGAGATATCAAGAGGGTTCATCCTGAATCCAGTCAAGTGCTCAGAGCAGCTCTTGGCCCCAAGTCAGTGTCCATCTGAGCTCTTGGTTCTCACCTACACTTTCAGTCTTGTGGCCTTTGTTGTACTAAGATTCCCATGTCTTCATAGCATAATCATAAAACAAGTGTAGAACAATTTACAAATTGTTTCTAGGTCCAGAGTTCATTGGGGGATAAGAGGACAGGGAGCAACTATTGGTTACATCTTACAGAAAAGGAAGCCCAGGTAGTTGGCTTTCTGAGACTCCAAAGCTAGTAAATACAAGGCTAGCAGGTGAGTCCAAGCACTGTGCACACTTTTCCACTCAGAGTAACTTTTAAAAAAATTGTTTTCTTTATTGTTTAGACAGAGAGAAAGGGAGAGGGAGAGAGAAACATCGATGAGCGAAAACATCGACTGGCCGCCTCCTGCATGCCCCCCCACTGGGGATGGGGCCCACAACCTGGGCATGTGCCCTGACCGGGAATCGAACCAGTGCCCTCTTGGTGCATGGGTTGATGCTCAACCACTGAGCCACACCGACTGGGCTCAGAGTGATTTTTACTTAAAACAAACCTATACCTTATCACATCTTCACCAAATATGACCTTGCTTCCTGCCCTTCAAAGTGCAAGTCTTACAAGATACAAAGTACAGAGGCAACATCAACCAGCCCAGTGACGAGATCACACATTCACATTTGTGAGATGTTACACTACATGCTTTGCCTGAGAGACCTCATTTAATCTTCACTACACCCCAATGAGAAGGGTGCGGCGAATAAGCCCATTTTCTAGAAGAGAATACTGAGGCTCGGGGAGGTCAATGTGTTCCCCAGTGGCATAGAGACAGAATGGCATATACTCTTTTTCGACTCCAGAGTTCTTCTTTTTTTTATCCTCACCCGAGGACATTTTTCCATTTTTTGTTCAGATAGAGCGGGAGGGGGAGAGAGGAAGAGAGAGAGAGAGAAACATCAATGTGAAGGGACACATCGAGTGGCTGCCACCCGCACGACCAACCAGGGCCGGGACAAACTGCAACCGAGGTACATGCCCTTAGCGGGAACCGAACCCAGGTCTCTCTGTACCGCAGGCCGACGCTCCAACCACTGAGCCAAACCAGCCAGGGCGACTCCAGAGTTCTTATCCACGACACACTGGGTCTCGCGTGCCTCCAGTGTATGCTGGTCCTGTCTGTTCCCCTCCCTGGGAGATGGTCCCCATGGCCTCTCAGGAGAGATGCATGGAGCGAACGTAACTTCCAGGCAGACTGTAACTTCCAGGATGACCACTATAACACCTGTCATTCCACATGCTCTTTACACCCATGGTGACTTGAACACTTTTCCCACCTAGTGGTGAAGTCTGTGTTCCCCTCCCCTTGTACCTGGGTGGACCTTGGTACCCTCTTTAATTGATACAGTATGACAGAAGCGTGACTTCCATGCCTAGGTCATAAAAGGCCGTGCCCTCCTGCCTCGCTCTCGCAGGAAGCCTGCTGCAGAGCCTCAGCCGTGGAGCTGTGAGGGCGTCCACACTGACAAATGCTCAGAGTGCAGGGGCGAGGTATTCTGACCCTAAGCAACACCGCCCACCTAGACACGTACGTGAAGACACTCAGACTGGTTTCAAATGTATGCAGAATGAGTTTTAATCAGGTATGGTAAGACGCACAGACATGGACATGCTTGTCATAAAGGGAGAAATACCCAAAAGGAGAGGCATGGCCATACAACGCAGGGGGCCCTAGGGGTACCCCAGGAGGCAGAGGGAGGGACGGGAAACCGAGCGAGAGCCTTTATTGTGGTTTCTGCAGGAAAGGATAGGCAAGGCAGGTAAGCAGACCTGGGATCGGCTAGTTTGCATCACTTGTGCAGTCTCTGGGGTACAGGGGCTCTCTCTAGTTGTCTGGTACCGGTCCCTGGGGCGATTGGAGCAGGAGGGCAGTGACCAGTACTATGAGCCCAACTAAGGAGGTGGTTGAGGTACAGTCTCTGGGTTGGTTAGTTTGCATATATAAGGGGTGCTCTTGAGCAGGTCAAGTGTCTGCCACTTCTAGGAATTAGTTTGCCCTGGGAGGGGCAGTCCCTACAGCCTCAGGAAGGTCCCAGAGGTCAAAATATCAGGAATTTAGAAAACAACAAAGGGCCTAATTCCACCCCTAGCCATCACCCCAACTCTACTCTTCCAGTTTTTTCAGGTGAGGCTCCGGATGCTTTATAGCAGGAAAACACTACCCTTGCCAGGCCCTGGGTGAATTCCTGACCAACCAGCAGGGGCGCAGTCAGCCGGCTGTTGCTGGCTCTGTTTTGGGTGGTTGGTGATGGAGCAGTGGGGGACCCATCTGTAGCTCCGGGAAAGATCATTCCCATCAGCTCCAGCTCACCCCACCCATGGCAGGAGGCATTCCTGATGAAGCTCCTCCTCATGGCATTTCATTTTCAATAATTAGTGCTCGTATGGATGATAGGAACACGTGTTCAGCTCATTTTCCCCTCTGCCTGCAGGAAGGACTCTCACCGACTAGCGGTGCTAATTCTTCGGCATTCTCACGAAATCCCCATATTAAAAAGGGAGGACACAAGCGTCTATTTCTGAATCTGCACTGCCCACGGCCACCCTCCTGGAAACCGACCCCGCCCTCCTCCGCAGAGAGACAGAGACGCAGGCGTTGGTGTCGCCTGTCCCAGACCAGGGGTGAACCTCCGGGTCTGCACAGGCAGTGAGCAGAGGGAGAAGGCTTCGAGGGGTCCGTTTCCATCTGAGTCAGTTCGCTCTTCACGACAGAATCCTGGTCTCAACGGTCAAGTAGCATCCAACCCAGAAAAGGAAAAAAAAAAGTATGTATTTTGCGGGGAGATGATGAACACTAATATTCAAAGGCACATGCCAATTTGAAAGGAGAATCTGAGAGCTTTGAAGATTCAACCACAGGCGAGACAGAAAGGGGCCAGCACAATCCCCGTGCTGATGAGTAATGAGGGAAGGCAGAAAGTAAGTAAGCGAGAATGCTCAATTCTTATCCTCCAACCTTATCAAAAACGAACAAACCAACCAACAGAAAACCGCGCCTCTGGGGAGGTCAGACTCCAATCCTCTTTGGGGAGGTAAGTTTACATAAGAAGAGAAACATCTCCTTGCGGATTTGACATTAAGCAGTAACAGCCACAGGTTATGGCTCCAGTCTGAAAGTAATAACAAATATAATAATGACAACTTCTATTTTATTCCAATAATAGATAAGTGTATGTTTAAGAATATTTTGGGTCCTGAAAGCCACACGTTGTTTTGGGCTCAGAGTAAAAAAGTATGAGTCAAAGATGACTGCAAAGGTTTGCTATTCTAACCCTACTTAAAATAGTCACCAGCCAAGTTTTTATCGTGCACCTGCTATGTACATGGCACCATGAGACACCTTTCCAGAGCGTATGCTACTCCCTTGAAATAAGGTGCGGATTGCTGAATCCAAAATTAACCCCTCAATTTGCCTACACACACTCGAACCGAGACGCGGCTGTGCGCCAACACTAGCCAGGTCTAGCAAGTCTCAAACTCTGGTTAGTCATAGGGCTCCTCAGGAGAGATTACTGACAGCGATGAATGCAAAGGCACTGGGTCCCCTCAGTGCAGACAAGACGAGCTGTCATTTTCCAAAACAGTTCTTCAATATCAAGAGGAAATAATCATAATGATAATAACAGCAATAAAAATGACAACATTTAAAATTCTGGATGAAAAAGAAATAGAACTTTCTAGCCTGATGATTATAGCTAATAAGACTGTATTATATACACTTGAACATTGTTAGGAGAGTGTGGTTTTTTTTGTTTTTTTTTTAATGTATTGTAATAAATTAATATTGTAAATTGTGGCCCAAACCTGTTTGTGAAAGTGTTTTATATTATTGAGGTGTCTTGCCTCCAAATTTCAAGTCATTCTGGCTAATAAATGCCACCACCTTGATTATAAAAATTTAGGGTACACAGTTTGGTGTCTGGCATGGACCCTCCGTCAGCCCAGCACTGAAAGCCAAATGTCAGCTAGGAAATTAGCAGGTACCTGTCTTCAACACCTGAGCTTGCTTGCACAGTGACTGGTGAAAAGGTGTCCACACAGCTGGATGGGACGGCATCAGGTCACCGCACTGCGGTTTGGGCGTTCAGCGAGCTATGTACCACATGGCGATGCTTTACAAAGAGCTTCTAGGTTGGTTGGTTTCTGTTGTTTATATACACCTTGGAAATGAACCATCACAATGAGGTCTGTGGCATTTCTAAACCTACATATTTTGAATGGGGCCACTCAACAGGAAATGAGACCCTGTAACTTAATCAGATTTTAAATACGTGCATTTAAAACATGCTGTAGTGAGTAGAACTATCCAAAGTGTCTGGGATACAGAGAGTAATGTGACAGAGAACTGTGACTGTCAACCATAAAGATGCTGCCCTCTGCAAAGAGGTGAGACCACTTCCTACTGTGAGGGATTGCTCAACACAGTTCTTCTTTAAATTGAGATATAAATGACGTATAACGTTGTATTAGTTTAAGTGCACAACATAGTGACTTGATATATCGTGTACATTGTGAAATTATTACCACAATAAGTTTAGTTAACATCCATCGCCACACATGGTGATAACATTTTTTTCTGTGATGAGAACTTTTAAGATCTACTCTCTTAGCAACTTTCAAATACACAGGACAGTATTATTAATCATAGTCACCCTGCTGTGCATGACATCCTCAGAACGTATACGTCTTATAACTGAAAAGGAGTCTTTGGACCATGTTCATCCAGTTCACCCTCTACCTCCACCTGCCCCTAGCAACCATTAACCTGTTCTCTGTATCTCAGAATTCTGGTTTTGTTTGATTTTGTTTCTAGGTTCCACATGTAAATGAGATCATACACTATTTTTGTCTTTATCTGATTTATGGCGTCTCAAATAGGATTTCTTCTATTTTTTTAATGGCTGGATTATATTCAATTTTGCAAATATGTCACATTTCCTTCATCCGTTCATCAGTTGATGGACACTTAGGTTGTTTCCATGCCTTGACTACCGTAAATAATGCTGCAATGAACACGGAGGTGCACATCTCTTCTCAAGGTAGCAATTATATTCCTGGGTCACATGGTAGTTCTATTTGTAATTTTTTGTGGAAACTCCATACTGTGTTCCATAGTGGCTGTACCAATTCACATCCCACCAAGAGGGCACATCCTCACCCACTTTTATTTCTTCTTTGTGATAATATCTAACAAGTGTGAGGGGCTCTCTCATTGTCAACACCTCTGTGACACTCGAGGCTCCGCTGTGGTGGGGTCTGCAACCAAGGGGCAAAGGCTTCAGGGTCTTACTGGGGACCCTCTTCACCCTCAGAGTAGGGCCATCCACTCTTTAAGGGGCATGGTTAGGACTATATTTGATCCTTTTTAAAAGACTTGAGCTCTCAAAACTCTGAAATAGCAGTTTTAAAAGCACAACCTTGAACCTCCGTGCATCTGATATCTTTGTTATCGTTGAAGATCCACACGGACCCGTTAGAAGAGAATGCCAGTGGTCAGTGCATACACATGGGTAGCAATTAACTTCAGATCTCAGTTCCATCAATAAGAACGTTAGTCCTTGAAAAGCAAAAAGGGTATGTGTCATTAAAGCTGTAGGAAGGAAAGGGAGTAATGATTACTATAACTAGTAATGTGTTGTGTACTTGAATATTGCCGAGAGAGTAGATTTTAAATATTCTCACCACAGAAAGGAAATGGTCATTATGTGAGGGGATGGAGGTGTTAGCTAAGGCTACAGGGAATCAATATGCAATATATAAATGTATCAAATCAACCCTCTATACACCTTAAAGTTAAACAACACTATATGTCAATTGCTCTATCTCAATAAAGCTAGAAAAATCAAAATGAAAAATAGAACTTGCAGGTTATTCATTGAGGACTGCTGACCTACATTTATTCTTCATCCTCCTTAAGATTTTTTTCCGGCCCTTTTAGGCCCAACTTCAAGGTGGTCCTACCTGCCTTTCAGCCTCATTCCCCTACTCCCTGGATAATAGGCCTCTTCTCCCCTTTTTTTACTTCCTCTCGGGCATTAAGCTCTTTCAAGTCTTAAGGCTTTGCTCATCTTAGAACCTTTTTCCTCATCCATGATCCCAGCAATGATTCCTTTTCCTTTCTGTCCCCGAAGGCTAGGCCATTCTGTGACTGTGCCGTGTTGTCATGGGGCCCTGCATTTCCCGTTGCTCCCTCTCCTTGTATCATGGGAACCGAGGACTTACCTGTGGGAGCTGGTCTGATGCGCATCTCCTCCGATGAACTCTGAGCCCCCAAATGGCAGACACCACAGATCACAAGCTCCTTCTCCGAGAACCTATAGCAGCACCTCAACTTCTGCTCCCTGCTCACTAAATAGCTGTTGACTGGCTGGATCACAAATACCAGCATTTTTTCCTTTTGTGTCAAGTCAATTTTCACTTATTTTCCAGATTCAGTTCCAATTCTGTCTTCTCTGGAAGCTTTGCTTGACAATTCTCTGCGTGAGATGTCACATCATCTAGGTAGAGACCCTTGAGGGCAGGGAAAGAATCTAATGCATCTATTTAAGGACAGTGATGGCCCAAGTCCCTGACACTTTGATAAGAGCCTAATAATAACAGTTTGCTACACCTAACTCAGTAGTTTGGGTTTGTTTTCTTTCCTGTAGACAATGAGGAACCATGGCTGATGCTTTGACATAAACATGTAAAGTGTCAAGAGTTTAAACAGTTGTTTGTCTTGGCTGACAACATTTTCAGTGTCAGAAGCAAGAATAGAAACAATGAATACTAATGAAGCGTATAAGCACCTTATTTTGTTGTTAATCCTCACCCTGGAATATTTTTTCCATTGATTTTTAGAGATAGTGAAAGGGAGGAAGGGAGAGGGAGAGAGAGGGAGGAAGAGAGAGATGTTGAGAGAAACACATTGATTGGTTGCCTCCAGCTAGTGCCTGAAACCCAGGTAGGAACCCTTGGCTAGAAACTGAACCTGCGACCCTTCTGTGTGCAGGCTGACGCCCTAACCACTGAGCCCCACCTGCCAGGGCACAACTTTTTTTTTTTTTAAACATCTCAGAAGTATTTCCAGCATCTGTAACTGGATATTAAAATAGAAAGTTTCTGAAGGGAGGTAGACAATAGTTATAAATACACAAAGAGTTCCAAAGAATACTTATCATCACACACTGAGTATCACCTGAAAAAAAATAATTGTTATTCAAAGGAGTTTCTTTCTAGGCATTGCTTCTTTGCTCTTGAGCAGATCATGTAATCTTTTTTAAGTATTTTTGATCACACTTCCAGGCCCCTCCTGGGCTTGGATTACACCTGTGGAATAGCCATCATTCACTGGCTGCCACCCTCTGCTGGTTGTAAGCTCCATTCAGTGTGACCTCTTTGAGTCTGAATTCTCACTCAGGGCCATGCACCTCACTGTTTAAGAAAAACAGCTTAGTCCGTAAAAGATGAAAGTGCCAATCACAGGAAGCTGCCTCACATTCCCTGGGCACAAGCAAGCTTTACAAAGCAGCGAAAGCCTTCAAATGGAACTCTCAAGTCTCGAACTATTTATTCTAGTGTGTGTGTGTGTGTGTGTGTGCATGCACATCCCTGTATGCATTCATACTTGTGTGTAGACCATGTTTCCCGATGAAATGGCACTTGCTTAGCTCAGATAATGCTCAAAAGGGCACAGTCCTTTACATTGAGGTCGCATTGTATGCCTTCGAAGACTTTGCATAGATATTCAACAGTTAGACAAAGGGGACAATATCAATGACCTGAGAGGTGCCTCCGACTGTGGTTCTCAAAGTGTATGCTGAGAACCAGAAGCATGGGCACCACTGGGACTTATTAGAAATGCAGATTTCTGGGCCCTCCCCCCAACGACTGAATCACCAACGTTGGAGCTGGATCCATAAGCCTTCCATGGGAGACCTGCTCAAGTTTGAGGACGTCTGGCTCAGAGAAGAAGCCCAGCAGTCAGTGCAGGGATGGAGAAGAGCATAAAAAGGGTCACCGTGAGCTGGGCTTGAAACCTGGCTCCTCCACCTCCTCTGGCAAATGACTCACAGACATTGTCTCAGTTCCCCCAGCTCAAAGCTGGGCATAATCACAGTGCTTACCACAAAGGGTCACTGCAGGAAAAAAGTGATAAGCTGCTGGGTAGAGCATTCAGTGAATGTTCGCAAGTGTTGAATGGGTC
Source organism: Molossus molossus (assembly GCF_014108415.1). Lineage (NCBI taxonomy): Eukaryota > Metazoa > Chordata > Mammalia > Chiroptera > Molossidae > Molossus > Molossus molossus. The sequence goes on from NW_023425377.1 coordinate 18,263,093, forward strand.
ACGCCCAGTAAATACAGAGACCAGAAAGGACCAGGCCTCTGGCTTAAGAGGGAAGAAAAATTCTAAGATTATATCTGAACAAAATGGGTAGAAGCCAACACATACAGAAAATGACAATGCCTGCTTCCAGTGCAAGGCTAAGACATCTTCACAGTTGATTCATGCAGAAAGCCCACCCTACCCCAGAAGCACGACCACTGTCTACAATAATCTCATGTAAGACCCTACGGTGCTTTCCTGCACTAATACAGAGAGAGGAAAAATCCGCAAAAGTGGATGCACCTTTCCAAAAGCACTGCTATTTCTCAAGTTTCTCTGTCCTTAGAAATACTGTGGCTCCCCACTCCAGGGCTGTTACTGATATTGAACATGCTGCTGTGGCTGCAGGGAAAATAAAACAGGTATGTTTTTGTGCACAACAGCGCAGGGGACACCTCAGAGCTGCTCAGAACCCTCTCAATGCACGGCTTACACGCATCCTTTTTCTTGCTCCATGAAAACAAGTCGAAGGCATCAAAACCCGGCCCTGACAGCTGTTGTCTCTCATTTCTCCCCGAGATAATGAGTTTCCAGCCGTCAAGCCCGCTGCCCAGAAGTGGGGGTGGGGCTGAGCCATTGGGTGGAAGAGGAAGAAACTGAAGGACAGGAAGGAACAGACACGGTCTCCTTTTGATTCTCCGGCCATCAGCCTGGCGTTTATTTACACCTGGTGGAACTCTAAATGTCAAAGCGTGATTCTTCATGTTGCAAAGTACACGAGGGTATTTTAGTCCTGTCTTATACATGCCCAGCCTGATGACACAGAGACCAGGGGGACACGCAGGGCTGGCCAATCAGACGAATCTTGCTCATCACCTGTGCAAGGTAAGATGCTGTCTTCCTTCCTCATCACCTAAGGACATTCTAATTATACTGAACTGTATTTGAAGCTCTATTCTCTACTTACAGAATGCAGAATGAATTTCATTGCCTCTGAGTCCTGCGCTATATTTCCCATCCCAAGAGTTAGTCATTTCTCCTTGGCAGTATTACGATCTACTGTATTTAATTAGGAAGTAGATTGCAGGGATGAGGGAGTGAGTGACAACTTTCACTTAGTATGACAGAAAATATGACAATGACAGTAAGCAACACCAGAAGTAGACAAACTGTGGCCCACAGGCCAAATTGAACTCGCCACCAATTTCTGTATGGCCCATGAGCTACAAGTAGTGTTCACATTTTTAAATGGTTGAAAAATAAATCCAAGAATAACATTTCACAACTCATGAAAATTGCATAAAATTTACATTTCAGCGTCCATAAGGTGTTTCTTTTTGGAATGAATACATGTGGTCTACAAAGCCTAAAATATTTACTATCTGGCTTTCTGCAGAGAAACTTTGCCAACCCGGAGTTAAATGAATAGCAACCGATGTGAGTGGGCTTCACTCATACTATGAGGGCCCAGATGGTTGTTGTTGGTTTTTTTGCTTAGGATTAGTGAGTCAACAAAATTGACAAAAGTTCAAAATCCCACTGGAAGAAGGAAAGGAGCCTGGCAGACAATCAACTGGTAAACATTTTTATATCTTTCACAATGGGAAGAAGAGGCTCTGTCTGCCGGTTCTATCTTCTATGGTTAAAATTCCACTGTCAATTAGAAAGAAACACATGCTCTTTAAAAACGGTAACAGTTACAACAGTAACCGCTAAGTTTACTAAATGTTTCCAGTGTTCTGGGCAAATGTGTATCATTTCACAAAATCCTCACATTAATCCTGTGATCATTGTTATCATTTCCATTTGACAGAGGAGAAAACTAAAATGTAAAGAGTTTAAAGAACTTTCCTGGTTAATGATTCTGGCTTATTTTTACTCTCTGCAAACATCATTTAATCTTAAAAATAGTACTCACTCCATCTCTTGTTTTGTTGTTTTTTTCATTGAGGTATCATCTTATAATTTTGAGGATCTACCTTTCTTGTTGGACATCAAAACCTTTGGAAGTAAAACATGATGGGAACTGAAGCATGAAGTCAATTGGACCAATTGAGAAGAGCACGCAGGCTGTGGCTGGCACTATTAGTTGTCTACCTATCACTCAACCTGACCTTCTTCAAGGTGGATCTGTACCTAGCCCCAGATGAGAGAGACACTTTCCAGACTTCCCTGACAGCTACAGTGATCCTAAGACATGGTTCTGGCCATGGAGGTGCAGGTGGGGGTGTGTTGGGGTTTCTTAGAAAACAATTTTTTCCTAATAGAAAGAAAAGATATAGTTGGAACCATTCCATTACTGTTTTCTCCTTCTCCATGCTTTAAAAGTGGATGTGATGTCTGGAGTTACAGCAGCCATCGTGTGACCATGAGGCCATATACACAGGGTAAAACAAAGAACTGCAGACATGCTGCTCCTGAACCAGTGACAGCAAATGTCATATCTAGACGTATCCATTTAGGTGGTTACTTGCAACCATTCCTAACTGATAGAGATACAGAACAAAGTGATAAAAAAAACTGAACTTATCTCTGCATTCTGTCATTCCTATTTCCTGAATGAATTGTTCCCAACATAAAAAGTTTCAAACTCGTATGATATTTCATAATAATAAATATATATACTCTATACTTAACCCAGATAAGCCTTAATTAAGATGTAACAGGCATTCATTTTTTCATTCATTCTCTCCCTCAAAGGATACCTGTTAAGAACCTATTACTATGGATCAGGCACTGTTATAGATGCTGAGGAAAAGAAGGTCTCAGAACTCAGAGAGGGCGAAACAGACATTTGCCCAGAAAGCCTAATTGTCAGAGATCAATCTATTATCATAGTCCATGGAAGGCCATACAAAGTAACCAGAAATAATCCAGTCCCTTGAATCAAAAACGATCTGGGTTGGAACTCATGTTCTGCCACTTACCAGCTAGGGATTTATGAAAGTCATTTAACTTTCTCCTGAGCCTGTCTTTCATCTATCTGTAAGGTGGAAATAATAATATTTACTCATAAGAAAGATGGGCGACCGAGACAGTGCAATGGTGGTACCCAGCATAGCCTGACTCCGTTGTCCTTGTTATCGTTGTTATCAGCATAGCAGGATATGAACACCCTATATTCCAATATCGATGAGAAAATGGGGTGGCATGGGAGAAGGCAAATAAGACCCAGAGAAGGCTGTCTGGAGGCATTTGAGCTAGAAATGGAAAAAATAAGAGGGATAATGGAACGTTTTGAGCACAGATAACAGCCCTAGGTAGGAAGTGTTTGGCAGAGATGTCAATGGAATAGAGCCTGGTGTGAGCATGAGAACTGCCAGGCTAGGAAGCTGAAAGTCAGGCTGGGGCAGATGGTGCAGGGCCTGTAAATACCAGGCCCAGTCTGGTGCTTCTTCCTACCAGCAAGGAGACATCTGCAAGGTTGTAACCAAGGAATTGACATAATCGGGTCTCTGTTTTAGGTGGATAATTGGCAGCAGAATGGGAGATGGGCTGGAGTTAGTGAAAACTATGAGTAACAGGAACCATTAGGAGGTTATTTCTATAAACCCGTCAAAGAATAATGAGCCACCAAACCAGGATGGCAGTACTAGAGCATGTGGACGAGGGTAGGTATTAGATACATTTTGGAGGTAGAAAAATCAACGTTTGAGACCAGTGGGCTTTGGAAGGTTAAGAAAATCAAAGACTCACAGTTGATTCTGAGTCATCTCGACTCAGGGGTTGAGGGGCTACACATGCTATTCAGTGCGACAGCAATGGTCAGGAAGAGTATTACCGAGTGAAAGTTCAAATGATAAGAATATGGTCATTTTTGGGAGTTAGCTATTTCTGTCCAGTCCTTACTAGACTCTCCTTGAATGCCACTCAAGCCTGCTCTCTCCTGTGACTTCAGTGCAAGAACGGCCGCAGTCTGATCTTCACATACCATGATGGATACTCGTGACTGCACCATAATAAGACATGTGATTTCCAGCCTCTTTACCAATAATTCTGTGAGGGTTGTGCAATCAGAAAACATGCTCCACCGTACTATTATCCATCCTGCTGCCACCGTGCCTGGCGTAGGGCCTTGCAAGTGACAAGTGCTCAACAACTGGTTGTTACTTGGATAAGAAATCACACTTCTTAAGACTTGACGCTCAAGTCTTCGATGATCATCGTACAAGCTCTGAAGGGACAATCCTGGAAGGCGGTCTCAGAAAGAAAGGGCAGGGAGCTATTTGCATAAACTCAGACTCTCGGAGGTTTATCAACGCCCCCATAGAGACAAAAGGTGGCGTTCTGCGGCCTGAGCCCCCCACTTTTTCAGTGCTTCAGCCCATGAGCTGTTCTCAACCTCTGACAGCTTCGCATGCTCGTCACAATCTGCGTCCCTCCCACCCCTCAGCACAGTCATGAGTGTGGAGCTGGCCCAGAGCACGCTCCATGCATGAATCCTGTGAGTGCTGACACTGTGCTCGTCTAAGCCCCCAGGGGTCCTCTTGTACTTTTCCGCATCCTTAACCTCACGCACATTTCTCATGTCTCCCCTGCAACCCCAGTTCCACGAACACTGATCAGCAGTCACGTGGGCTGGGGAGTGTGGTCATGGCGAAAGGAGTTTGGTGAATCATGGATCCATTTCATAGGTACCGACAATGTTCAGGAGCAGAAGAGCCTTCGGAGTATTTCCGACACTGCCCTGATCATGGATATTGTAAGGGAGTGTGTCATCTCCAGGAGGGATAAACTAAATGGTAAGACAAAGAGTATTTTCAAATCCTTGGTCAAGAGATACAGGAAATAAGTAAATGAATGAATGGAATGAACACAGTCAACGAAGGGAACGCGAGAATTACCTGCATATTTTCTCTGAAATACGTATCTCCCCTGGAGTGCAGTCATTCTCTACCTGTGACTACATCAGGAGGAAAGGAAGAGGATCATAGGTTTGAGGACGCAAGGAAGAAATTCTGAAGGGCCCAGAGTAAGGAGACTCCCCTTCAGAGACAGGCTATCGCCTTGAGCAAACACCCAAGTGGACGCCTTCCTGCGAAAGAGAAAGCGTTTATGTAAGTAAGGGACAAGTCCAGGGGCACAGCCGTCGGCTGAGGCTGGCAGCTGTCTGCTGGGAAACTCCCTTCTCTCTCCTGTCCATCTCAGAACCCGATTCACTCAGCACTCACGTCCCTCAAGGAGCCGGTGTGTTAAGGTGAACTGCTACCACTCAAAAGTGAGGGAGGGAGGACGTCACTGTTTTCAATTGCTTGAGGCTTGCAGTCCCCGGTTTTGTTAGCTCCTCTTCTGGGGAACCTTTCTACCAAAGTCTATGGCCCCGCCGAAGTGAGGACAGAGCCACACAAATGCCATTCTACCACAGATGCCATTCTCTTCGTGTATATGATTGAGATACGTCACATACAAACGCATTGGCGCTTGGGATTTACAGTAGACAGAGAAATGGTTCCCTAAGTAAGTCTATCTCCTAATCCTTAGGGTATGCCAATGGGATGAGGTAATCCCAGAATGTCCTGGTAGACCCCATGTAGGCACATCAATGCTGAAAAGCAGAAGAGGAAGAAAGAAGACATCAGAGAGAGGAGGCAGAAGAGGAAGGCAAATGATAACAATCACAGAGAATTCACAGTGATGAGCTGAGGGATGCTGGCTCTAGGAGCTACCAGTGGCCCCGGCCAACAGCTAGTTGTCACACAGAAATGAAGTCTACCAACAACCTGAACACTCCAAGAAGCAGGTCCTTCCCCAGATAGAAGCCCAGTCCTGCCAACACCATGACGCTGACCTTATGAGATTCCAAGCATGGAACCCAACTGAGCCATGGGAACAGCGAGATAATAAATGAATGTTGTTTTAAGCCATGAAATCTATGGTAATTTGTTACTGCAATAATCAAAAACTGCTATAATATTTGTTCAAGTAACCCAGGAACATTCAAGTGCCAACTGTGGTTGGCCTTATTTTGATTTGTCCATTCAAGTATGTATTTTTGGAACACCTCACCTACTCTGGCCAGGCACCTGCTGGGAACACATACAAGGACTAAGCTCACAGTGATCAAAGGAAATGAGCATCTCCTCCAATGCTTTCAGTCCAATTAGGGACAGAAACATTAAAAAAACAACATTTATATAAATACATACATAATAGTAGACTGTGATCAATAATATGGGTGGGAGGTGACTGGTGCTAGGAGAGTCTATATCAGAGGTTCTGGTTGGGGGGGTGTCGATAAAGACTTCCCTGCGGTACAGACAGGTAAGCTGAGATCTGCAGTTCAGGTGGGCAGAATGTGAAGGTGCAGAGATTTCGAGGAAGAAAGAGCAGCAAAGACCTTCATGCAAGAGAGAACATGAGGAATGTGAGAAAGTGGAGATGCGGAGGGAGCGAGGTGGGCTGCAGCGGTAGGCAGCGGCTAGATCACGAGGCATTGTGAACCATTCTAAGGACTTCCCAAAAATAAAACCAAAACGTGTGCCCTGGCCAGTGTGGCTCTGTGGTTAGAGTGTCGGCCCGCACACGGAAGGGTCACAGGTTTGATATCTGGTCAAGGACACGTTCCCAGGTTGCAGATCCCCAGCCCTGGTAGGGGTGCGTGTGGGAGGCATATGTTTGATGTTTTTCTCTCACGTCAATGTTTCTCTCTTTCCCTCCTCCCACTCTCGTTAAAATCAATGAAAAAATATTCTTGGGTAAAGATGAACAAAAAAGAAAGAATAACACGCATCATGCTTCATAAGAAAAGAAATTATCTGTTGATTAATGCAAAGGACTTATTCGCTGATTAGTGATTATAGAAGCTGTCATGTACACGAATGATACTCAGGCCGCCCCTGTGAGCTGTGGATGTTCAAAATTTCAACTCATGGTTTAGGTAATGAAGTACCAGCCCTGCCCTTCAAACATCAGATCACTCACAGGTACAGAAAAAGCCCTAAACTCAGCGTTATGAAACTTAGAGAAAGTGATTTATTTTCTCCAAGATGTAGTTTATGCATGCAAAGTGGAAATAATATGTTAATATAACGAGGACACACAGCAAATATTTGCTGAGTAAATAAGTAAATAAATTCCTTCCCTGCTTGACTCAGGATCAAATAAGAACCGAGCATATGAATGAGCTTTGTAAAGTGGAGCCTGTTTTACAAATGTGAATAATGATTATTTCATGTGTTTTTTAATTTTTTTCTTTATTGACTTTTAGAGAGAGATGAAGGGAGAGGGAGAGACAGAAACATCGATGAAAGAGAACATGAATCAGCCGCCTTCTGCATGCCCCCCACTGGGGATCAGGCCCACAACCTGGGCATGTCCCCTGACTGGGAATCGAACCAGTGACCTTTTGGTGCATGGGTTGACACTCAACCACTGAGCCACACTGGCCAGGCTGAATAATTATTGTTATTATTAAGCTAACAATGTCTTCATTCAAGTCGAGGTTGCTTAATGGTTCTAAGGACGGAGTAAGAGCCCTGCTAATGATACTGACAAATGGGCTGGAAAAGGTCACTGAAGAAGGTTATGGCATTTTCACCCACGGATGCACTTAGTCTGGAATAGCAGCCAGCTGCCATGAACAGATCAGGGGGCATCAGCAGAGGACCAAGCAGTTAGACGAGAAGAGGCGTCCTGAGCCCTGGGATTCTACGCCCTAGCTAGAACACCGGGGCCCCAGTAATCCTGGGGATCACTAACTCTACGCAGAATCAGCATCAGACTTACAATCTGCCAAAAATTGAAATCAGTAAAAATTCTTAAAAACATAATTCTTGTGTGGTTGCCAGAACCCTTCCTTGAAAACCTGAGGAAGTTGTGTTTCCCCTGGGGACTGTTTCTGAGATCATAACTCCGGCCAAGAATTCAAGTGATTTCATATCACAGACAGAATATCACGATGTTCAAAGCGTGAGCTCCGGAGTCCAACAGAACTGTGTTTGAGCTACAGCTCTGGCGGCTGGTAGAAAGGTTACTAACGGCTAAGACTCCGTTTTCTCATCAGTAAAATGGGAATAAGAAGAAGCCGGTGCAGGCGTGCTCTCTCTGCTGTGTGCAGGGCCCGGTGCACACAAATACCTGGGGAATGTAGTACCGGTATGGACCCATGTTGTCCGAGGGAACCTGAAAACTGGAGTAACTGTAAGACAGAAAGAATGTTTAGAGCCCTGGCCGGTTTGGCTCAGAAGTTAGAGCGTCGGCCTGCGGTCCAGAGAGACCCGGGTTCGGTTTCCACTAGGGGCACGTACCTCGGATGCAGTTTGTCCCCGGCCCTGGTTGGTCATGTGGGTGGCAGCCACTCGATCTGTCCCTTTCACGTTGATGTTTCTCTCTCTCTCTCTCCCTCCCACTCTGTCTGGACAAAAATAGAAGAATGTCCTCGGGTGAGGATAGAAAAAAAGAATGTTTAGAAAACACAAGCCATATCTCACTAGGTGTTCAGCAGCCTATCTCTTTTCTGCCTAATGCTAAGGAAGAAAAGGAAAAGTTAAAGTCTGTCTACAGAAGATTTCCTAGCTGAGCTATTTGTCTACACTGGGGGGTGTCTGTCCAAGGCAGAAAGGAGCACAGTCTTATTTCAGAGCCCACCCTCAATCGCTGGCATGTGAAATACTCTGGAGAGAGGAGGCGCTGTGATTTCAGAAACCCCTGACCCCCAGAAAGCAGAGTGATCAAGAAGCCATTTATCTATAACATCATAGCTGAGACCTCCAAGCAGAGCCCAGAGTTCAGGCTTGTGGAAATTAGGTCTTTAAATGTACTTTACTGGCTAGGAAACCTGTCCAAAAAATGCCTATCATGCACAGTGTTAATGACACCTAAGATGACAGAGCAGACACCCTGGGAGACAAACGGTACCTTGGACAGAGGATGCCAGAGGAAGGGCGGAAGAGCCCGTGTTCTGACCTGGTCTCGGTGAGTACTAAATCCTTCTAGCCCCACGAGTGAAACGAACCTAGTGGGATTGGAAAAGAGTGTTTTCGGTGTCTGAATATATTTATGTTGGGTTCATTTCCACAGAAAGCTGAAATAGACTATATAACCAGCAACTGAGAATTTCCTAGTGCTTGGCTTACTTGCCAACGGAGAAAAGTTCTTTGTGTGTCGCTTTCGTTTCATTCATTCGCTTACACAACGTTTATTGAGAATGGACACATGTCAGACACAAAACCCTGCCCCACACCACCAAAAGTCTATAGAGAAACAGAAATCGAACCGAAAAACCCACAAACAATTGGATCTTTATGAACTGTGACTGCTGCCTTCACGGAAAAGAACAAGGTTCTATGAGAGAGGGACAATTTGAAGCAGGTACATACTTTCAACAGGGGGTGGGAGGCTGGGGAGGGTGAACAGGGACTTCTCCCAGCTGGATTTTCTCTCCTCTATCCCCTCTAGACTGTAGAGACCACCTTCTAGTGCTGTGATGCTTCTCGTACAAGCCAGACAAAAACCTCCGGAGGTGGACAGGAGACCCAAACTGAGCCTGTTGCTATCCCCCTTGGGATTTTGTGAGCTGGACCGCCGGTTTCCTGCACGGTGCCATCCTTAAATGCTGGTTCCCTGCAACCGACTACTCTTTTTCCTGAACTTTGATTGGAGCCAGCCCCCGTGGGTTCCCAAACACCAATACCAACCACAGAATAATGTGTGTTACCCAGATCCCTTTTCAAGAATGAGAGATTTATCCCCTCAGCTGCTAGGAGGGCTGCCAGCAGACGGCCCTCAGCTATAAATCCTCTCTGAGAATTGCCCTTATGAGCCAGCCTATATCCAATGCCTGGCCCAGGCAGGATTATGAAGGCCATTTCCCTACCTCAGCTAGAGACCACTGTAGAGAACCATCCCTCTTCCTAGCCTCCATGGGGAAGACAGTGGCTTCTTTCAAAATGTGTCACATCCCAACTTCTCCACCTGCTCAATCCGTCTCTCCCTTTCCCTGCACAGACACTGATCCCAACAGCCCTCCGTAGTAAAATCCTACGTGCTAATCTGTGTCCCAGAGTCCGCATCCTGGGGAGCCGGATCCACCCTGACCAGAGACTGGAGCACGGTGGTGTCATTTTCTCTCTCAATGAATTCATCTCAGACCCCAGGCATCTGTCGAGTGCTGCGGGTGCCAGGTACCGTGTCCCCTGGAGAACAGTTTCGCTCCGCCACAGAACCCCGAGTCTTTCTCACGGGCGTCCACAAAGCCGAGCACACTAGCGGTTCTTCCAAAGCGTGGATCTTGAATACCCAAGGCAGCTGCAATGAACCGACGTGGGCCCCTGACTGTCGCGTCGATCTGTCCCAGCCAGAGAGTTAACATCCTGGGAGAGCCTGGATCTGTCCCAGCCGGAGAGTTAACATCCCGGGAGAGCCTGGGCTCACGGTCCCGGGCGCTGGCAGCTCACGTGGCGGCATTCTCAGCGGCTGTGACACAGGAGACACCCTGAGCGCATGCTAACGACGTCGCCATGAGGCCAGCTTTACCATCCACTGGGTCATAAAGACGGGGAGGCCGGTTTTTCAATCAGTTCTTTAAATAGTGCTTTTCTTGCTGTAAATACAGTCTTTTTAAGGCATCTTTAGGATTCCATTATTTTCCACCTAAACTGTGTGTGTTTTTTTGTTTGTTTGTTTGTTTTCATTTTAAACTCCAACTTGTTGGTCCCACATTCTCTCCGAAGAGAAAGCTCCGTTCCGGAAGAATAATTTTGGCAAAATAACATAAAATATTTATTCATAAATATTTATAAATAAATATTCATCAACAAATTATATTTAGAGGGTTGGGGACTCACAATTTCCGTTGTTTTAGGGCTTAATTGAGAAGGAGTGACAGGCACGTCCAGGGCTGACGTTCATGGCTGGCGAGGGCCGAGTCCAGGCAGGGGACGCGGAATCAGCACGCCTCGTTGTCCCCAGGAGCGAAAGGCAGGGGGCAACGTGCACAACGGATCAGTTAGCACACTTCATTGGTGTCACAACTCTGATTCATCCTTCTGTCTAAACAACAGACACAGTCACCACAATGTCATTAAGATGCTCACTATGACTTGCCTCTTCATTAGTTGAGAAGGTTCTAATCATCCAGGTATTTAAAACTGTGTTTCCTTTTCTCCACTGCCCCCCAACCCCCAAAGCCCCACTAGCTCCTTTTCCATTACAATGCAGATACTTGGGGCTCTGCTCCCTCTGAACCTACTGATTCAGGATCATATTCTACAGATGCTCTGGAATCTGCATTCTTAGCAGTGATTGTTACGTACAATAGTGTTCAGACCTAACCATTTTGACATGTGACATCACAACGGGAACCCCCAAGTACAAATGACCTATGCCACCTGCTGGTCTTTTCCTAGAGGTGTGTATTCCCACCACTTTCAGTGGGACTGCCCCACCTGAGAACAGCCACTCCGACCTCCCTTCGGCTCTTGGCTCTTCACCCTTCCCGTCTTTGGTTCCCGGGACCGACACTTCGCCATTCCCTTTCCTGACGGCCACTCTGGCCTAGCTTTCTGTCCCTCAAATCCATGCACCATGACACAGGTAAGAAACAAGGTCAGGCCACAGGTTGTAAAATAGCTGAACACTCATAGTTTTTATTTTATTTTACTGTTATTATTTTTTAATCCCCACCAGAAGATATTCTTCCATTGATTTTCAGGGAGAGTGGGACGAGGGGGGTGAGAGAGAGAGAGAGAGAGAAACATGGATGTGAGAGAGACACATCGATTGGTTGCCTCCCGCACGACCCCAACCAGAGCCAGAGATCGAACCACAATGGAGGTACGTGACCTTGACCGGAATCAAACCTGCGACTCTTTGGTCCACAGGCCGATGTTCTAACCACTGAGTCAAACAGGCCAGGGCTGAACCCTCATCTTGACCAGTCACTACATCAATAGAAAAATACTCTCATTCATGCGCTTATTTGTTTATTCAGTATATGTTCACAGAATACCTAGTACATGCCAGGAACTGTGCTATGCCCTGAGGATACAGCTATACAGAAAACAGGCTTTCGACGCATGTTGCAGTGTTTATATTTGAGCAAACTTTAAGGTGATTACATAATTAATTGTTTAAGAGTGATAAGAAATTCTATGAGGGGCAGAAAGCACTGGATCTACCTAAATTTGGAAGAGACAGCAAAATCCCCGAGGAACTAATTGTTGACACACCCTCAAAGGGGAGAGCAGTCAACAACTTGGCTGAGAGTGTGAGGTGGACACGGACGTGGGTCCGTGAGCCGAGGCGTCTCCTTGCGGAGGAGGCAGCGTGGACTAAGACCCTGAGGTGTAAAGGGGCCTGGCCCAGTGGCCAGAAAGCTAAGGGACGATTGGTAAGAAAGGGGTTGCTATCCAAGCTTATGCTTGATCTGAAATTACAGCAAAGACTTTCTTCTCATTCTAGGAACCACGTGAGCCCTGGGGAGGGGAGTTAAGGGGTCTGATCTGCATGCCAACCACTCTGCTCCGGTGCAGAAGATGAACAGGATGGGGCAACATCGTCATCAAGAGGCCACTGCAGGTGACAGACTGGCTGAGGGGAGGGTGGCCATGGTGGAGGAAGAGGGCGGAGGGAGGAGGTTCTGGTGATTGATGAAGATCTGGGGTGAGGGATGAGGCAGCGTCAAGGATGGCGCGTTGCTTTGCCTTTGGCCCCTGTGAGTCCTGATTCATGGCCACTCCTCGGGCAGGAGGAGAGCAAGGGAGACTAAGTGCACATATTCCGAATGGCATGTACTCTCCATGTGTCCCCAGGTCATCTCCAACATGAAGAAAATAAGTGCTTACTACTTGGGACTGTGGGAAGATCAACGAGCTAATACAGTCAGCTACTGAGAACAGTGCCAGGCACACCATGAGCTCCTGCAGCCACGACCTGGTCCTGCATCCACCCCTGTGGCAGATGCAGCCTGGCCTGGGCTCTAGGGGCAGCCATACCTAACTTTCCCCCTTCATCTGGCATTTACTTACCAGTTACTACTATGTAGCTCCATTGTTTTTTTCTTTTTAGCTCTATGTTTGCTTATTTCTCTTTCCAAATGTAAAATATTACAAACATCCAAAAACATGAAAAATAATGTATCAGGCACCAGGAGACACTCCCAAATTTAACGAATGTTTACACCTATTTTTATTGTTGCTGTTGTTAATTCTCACAGGAGGATATTTTTCCATTGTTTTTTATTTTTTTAGAGAGAGTGTAAAGGAGGGCTGGAGAGAGGGAGAAAGGAGGAAGGGGGGGGGAAACACCGATGGGTGAGAGACACATTGATTGGTTGCCTCCCGCACATGTCCCAAGTGGGGCCTGGGATTAAACCTGCAACCTAGGTATGTGCCCTTGACCAGAAATCAAACCCATGACCCTTTGGTGTGCGGGATGACACTCTAACCACTGAGCCTCCAGGGCCAGACCTATTTTAAAAGCAATAAAATGGTGCACAAACCAGTTAATAAACTCCCCCCATTAATTTCCAATTCTCTCCATTATTTTGTAACCATTATTCTGAAATTGGTGTGTACTGTCTCCTACCATTTTTAAAAATACTTTTACTACATATGCAAATGTCCACAATAATATATAGTATTGTTTTGTACGCTTAAAATTTGTAAATAAATGGTATCATACTAGAACTACGTGGAATTTATCTCACAAATGAAAGAAATGGTTTTAACATGTGAAAATCTATTGCTAAATTTATCACAAAAACAGATTAATAAAGAAATAATACATGACTCAATAGATGTAGTATAAGCATTTAATAAATATGCAACACCCACTCATGATAAAAATTCTCTTCAACTTATTAATGCATCACGTTAGGCCAGGGTTTCTTAACCTGGGCATTGTCGACATTTTGGAATGAAAAATTCTTTACTGTGGGGAACTACATGTATATTGTGGAATGTTTAACCTGTAGCACCCTCCTACTCATGATGATCAAAAATGTTTCCAGCCCTGGCTGGTTTGGTTCAAAGGATGGAGCGTCAGCCTGTGGACCAGAGAGTCTCAGGTTCCATTCTGGTCAAGGGCACGTACCTCAGTTGTGGTTCAATCCCCAGCCCTGGTGGGGGTCATGCAGGAGGCAACCAATCGATGTGTCTCTCTTGCATCCATGTTTCTTCTCTCTTTCTCCCTCCTTCCCACTCTATCTGAAAATCAACAGAAAAATATCCTCAGGTGAGGATTAAAAAAAAAAATGTTTCCAGCCCTGGTGGGTGTGGCTCAGTAGGTTGGAGCATCATCCCATACACCAGAAGGCGGTTCGATTCCCAGTGAGGGTGCATGCAGTAGGCAGCCAATCTCTTTCTCTTTCTTTCTCTCTCTCTATCTCCTCTCCTCTCCTCCCCTCTCCTCTCCTCTCCTCCCCTCCCCTCCCCTCTCCTCTCCTCTCCTCCGCTCTCCTCTCCTTCTCTCTGAAATAAATGTTTAAAATAGTTTCCAGACCTTGCCAAATGTCCCCTGGGACAAAACAGCCCTTAATTGGGAACCTGTGCATAGGCAAGTTATTTAATCCTAGAAGACTCCATTTTCTCGCTTACAAAATGGAGAAAATGATAGGACCCACACTATCAGGGATCTGTACAATAAAGTGATAGAATGCATTTCTGACCATTGCTGGTAATTGCACTATAGGCCCTCAATAAATGTACTTGCTTGATGGTGGTTGTGGTGACAGTGATGATGGTGATGATGATGATATCAATGTTGATGGGCACAGGATGACACTGTTGAAATACACACAAATGTGCTTTTGTTCTTGGGGTTCCCATCTCTCTCGGCCCCTCGGCCCTCATCAGAGAGATTCTGCGGCCCTTTCCTCCAGGAGGGATGACACAGCAAGAATACACAGACCACAAGGAGCCAAGGTCCAGCCCCAGGGAACGGGTGGTCTCACTGGCATGGAAAATAGACATGGGGTGGATGAGCTGAATGATGAACTTTCCACCCTAGTCTGTCCTGGGTGAAACGGAGAGACAGGGATGCTGATGGAGGATTAAGAGGTCAGAGGGTCCCAGATAGGAGGAGCAGACCTGGAGGATGCATGCCAAAGGAAGACGGGGCCACCTCCAGAGGTTTCCCAGATTTTGTGGGGTATCCCATTAGGAGTCCACTGTCTGTCTCCCACACCCATGGGAACCAGGCAAGCTAAGTCATTCCATCTATTCTGTTTGCATGAGCAGTTCTTATCCTCTGAGGCCTCCAGTAGCTGAGCTTCCAGGCGTGTCCAGCAGGGGGCACCATGCCACCCACTGCCAGCAAGCTGCGCTCACCACTGGGACCTTCCCGACTGGGACCTTCCTGACTGGGACCTTCCCGTGGGAGCTGCACACATCTGTGACCTGGACATCATTGGATCCCCCATGCATTGTGACCTGTGGGACCACCTTTCCTGGACATCTAGATGGCCCTTGACCCCACCCTTAGGACACAATAAAACCTGCTCAAGGCCCCTTGGACGCATCACAGTTTTGTAGCAGTTGTGTTTCATCATTCGTCCTAAAATCTGATGCTGGGCGAGGAACCTAACTTGCCTGCGTCTCGGTGTCCTGTTCACTGAGCCGCGGTGAAGCCATTCGGCTCTGCAAGTCTGTGATTCCGCCCTCTCTACTTCTCCGGATCAACTGTTCTTCATAAATATGCAGTAACTGCTTGAGAAATACTCAGATGCCGTCATTTTTAAGCCACGAGAGATTGAGATGTAAAAAAAATAAAATAAAAATGAGAAGTGGGGCTACTTCGACAGACAGCATGAATCGACTGCCAGGAAGAACTTGGCGTATAAAATGCCACGTTAGTGGCAGTTTTACTCCGTTTTCATTCACCTTCCTCACTTTTACCTGCTGTGATTTTCAAACTGCCTGCCCCGGAGGCCAGAGCACACTGACAGCAACAGACCACCCAGCCTCCCACACCCAACACTGAAATGAAGGACAGAAATGATAAAATGTAAGGGATCTTTGGGTGGTGGCAATTTCGACCGAGTACTGTACTATTTTCAAGATAAGGAAACTGAGAGTTTGAAAAGTTCAGGAACTAGTCTCACATAATTTTTAAGTGGACAAGCCAGAATTCAAGCCCAGGCCTACGGGGTTCCCATACTCACAATCAAAGAATACCCAGGTGTAGATGCTGTATATTTTATTCCGTGTGTCATTCATATTCATATTGCCTCACTAATTTACACATTTTGTTGAATGGCCATTTCTTTTCTCTCTCACCTGATCATTTGTATTCCAGTTCCCTTCATTCAGAAAACCCATCGCCATGGATAGGACTGGGTTGGGCCGAGCCCGCGATTCAGTGCAGGAGGAACATCTGGGCACAACAAAAGCAGGAACCCTTCCGCCCTGTGCTGCTGTAACTGAGCCGCGACTCTCCTTAAAATCCTTCTCAGGGCAGAGCTAGATTCAACGGGACTATATTAAAAAATGAGTCATTCGTCTTTCAGACTAATTTTAAATGATTAGAAAATGAGAAAGTCTGTGCAAATATGCTATGGGTTATTAAATCCTGCTTTGGACTACACTGCAAATGGGTGTGGGTAAATATCAGCCACAGAATGATAATTACTCAAGTCCAGCGGGCTCCCACAATGCCAAATCCACTCGGAGTGCATTTGCAATTTGACATAGTGTATAATCAGACTGCTCTGACTTTTTATTAACAGTTAAAAAACAAAGTTGCGGGGGTGGGGGGTTGACAAGATAGGAGACATGTATAGGGTTACCGTCTCTAATATCGAGAGAGGGACACCAAAAACCAAAATCAATCCGCCCTGGCCAGGGTGGCTCAGTTGGTTGAACACTGTCCCTTGCACCGAAAGGTTGCTGGTTCGATTCCTGGTCAGGGCATGTGCCCAGGTTTCAGGATCGATCCCTGGTCAGGGTGCCTGCGAGAGGCAACTGATCAATGTTTCTCTTTCACATGATGTTTTGCTCACTCTCTCTCTCTCCTCTCCCTTCGTCTCTCTCTAAAATGAATAAAATCATACATTTTTAAAAATATATCAGAAACCAAAAACAATCTCATTGAAAACTCGGCAAAGGGCATAAAGATGACGAAAGAGTGACCAGCGACCACATGAAAGATTCTTAAAAATCACTGTTAATCTAAGCAATGCAAATTAAGATAGACATACAATTGTTTTCTCTTCCAGATCACCAAGGACTGAAAATGCACGCTACTGGTACAGTGCCGGTGAGGATTCAGGGGGAGGAGCACTCTGGTACACTGATGGTGAAGGGTAACTTTGTAATATCTATAACATTTAGATTGTGCCTACTTTGTAATGAACCAATACCACATTTCTGGGTGTTTTTCCTAATACAGAAATACTGAATATCTGTGTAAGAGGCATATATATGTTCAGGAATGCTTACAATACTACTAAACATTTTGGGGGGGACTGAATTGCCATGATAAGGGGATTGGCTATAAGAATTATAATTCATTCCTAAACAAAATACTATGCATTAAAAAACAATTAAAGCCCAGCCGGTGTGGCTCAGTGGTTGAGCGTCGACCCATGCACCAAGAGGTCACCAGTTCTATTGCCAGTCAGGGCACATGCCCAGGTTGTGGGCCCAATCCTCGGTGGGGGGGCATGCAGGAGGCAGCCAACCAATGTTCTCTCTCATCGATGTTTCTATCTCTCTCTCCT
Organism: Molossus molossus; assembly: GCF_014108415.1. Lineage (NCBI taxonomy): Eukaryota > Metazoa > Chordata > Mammalia > Chiroptera > Molossidae > Molossus > Molossus molossus. The sequence continues at coordinate 18,280,728 of NW_023425377.1, forward strand.
TTCTCTCTCTAAAATCAATAAAGAAAACACAGGTTTTTTTTTTTATCCTCACCCAAGGACACTTTTTCCATTTTTTGTTCAGATAGAGCGGGAGGGAGAGTGAGGAAGAGAGAGAGAGAGAGAAACATTGATGTGAAGGGACACATCGAGTGGCTGCCACCCGCACGACAAACCAGGGCCGGGGACAAACTGCAACTGAGGTACATGCCCTTAGCGGGAACTGAACCCGAGTCTCTCTGTACCGCAGGCCGATGCTCTAACCGCTGAGCCAAACTGGCCAGTGCAAGAAAAAACAATTTAAAAAAAACAATTAGGTACTTATAATAGTATAGAAAGATTACAATATATTGTTCATACTATATGGTTGGGCAGAAAAAGTTATAAAACAGTATCATATTCCATCAACAATGAGAATGTAATAATTATTACAAAAATAACCATTGCAAATGGTTATCAAAAAATGTCCGAAAGGATATAAACGAATTCAATAATGGCGGTTATCTTTTGACTAAAGAGAACTTTCACTGTGTGGTGTAAACATTTCTGTATTGTTTACATCTCTGACCATTAGCGTGTATTATTCTTTCCTTCCATTAAAAATGTCCGGAGAATATTTGTTAAAGACTCGATGATCTAATCATTTCACTTTGAAAGGCTCATGGAACATGCCAGAGGGAGTGACCTGGTGTGTATTCTGGGAATGGGGTCCTGTATCTAACCAATGGCAGTTCAGCATTTCTACGTGGGCGGGAGCTGGGGCAGTCATCTATTTGAAGGACAGTAATTGAATCTGTTGCAACAGTGTTTTTTCTTTTTAAGTTTAATAAGACTGAGGAACACATGATTAGACAATGTTGTTTGTTTTAATATTTTCAATATTTTAAGTCATTTTGTTGTTTCTAGTTATCACTTTACCCATGTAAGACGGCAATAATGATTCCTGTATCATTTCCTGGGACAACTATGCCAAACAAATGAGTCCCGACAGGTCAAAACAACTGGAAACTAAAGAACACTCACAGGGATGAAGGACTCTGTGACCCTGGACAACTCCAGAGTCGCACTTATGTTGGTCTTTTTTTTTTCCAGAAGACAAATTATTTACTCAGTATTTTCCCTGTGACCCTATATCCAAATTGCATCTGCAAGCATGTTTGTGGTCACAGAATTTGTAACAAATCAACCACGGGGATTCACATTAATTACAGACTGAGTCTTAGGAGAACAATAGGGTGATCACAAGAACAGTTTCATCCAATTTCAATGCCTGGAAATTATACTTTAGAAGAACAGAGAGTGGTGTCACCAGTAACAGCCACACAGCAACCAAATCCTTGCTATACCTCCTCTCTGGCACTGCAGTTAGTGTTTTAGCAGGAGCTGTCACTGACATCAGTCACCTCCTCCTGATCCTGTGAGAGACGATGACTGTGCCGCATGAATCACATAAGGACAGATTAGAAAAACAGAACTTTGCTGGCGGGCAGACCTGGCTTGCCAGACAGGGACTGTGGGGTATGCAATTCAAAGCAAAGCAACCACGGACCCAGTACTCACGTCCACTTCCTCCCTACTTCCCTACACTAAAAGAAGTCATGAAAACAAAATGCTCACTGCCCAGTCCTCCCCACAGCCAGGAGCAGTCGTGGGGCATGGGTCTTCCTAACAGGACTACAGAGGACTCTGCCGAGTCTACTTCCTTTCCTGATGAAGAAGACACACCGAACAGGCGTTTCCCTTCCTTCCTCGCTCCCGCCTGGAACGCAGACATGCTGCCTGCGGAAGCCCCGCTCAGTCCACGAGCAGAAGGCTGAGAGCCCCCAGACGCCGGCCTCCACAACACCGAGTTGCCGAAATCGGAGCCAGCAGCTGCCTCCTCCCAGGGTTCTTGTGATGCCCGTTTGTTTAGGTGACTGCTACATGGGTTTTCCATCACTTGCTACAGAAAACAGTTTTAATACATATTCTGTCTCTCTAAACAACAGCTGACTAATCTGTAAAATGAGGACAGGAAGGGAGACCTTGCAGATGATGTACACGCATGTGTAACCTATATGTGTACATATATAAAATCTACGATATAGTCAGTCATCCAAATCCTTGCTCAAATGACGGTCCTCAAAGAAGTCCTACCCGAAACCCTATGCCATTAGAATCCCCCATCAGTGTCTGCTTTATTTCTCTTCACAGCAGCCTATATTAGAGATACATAGTATCGGATATTTGCTTAGCTCTTTGTTGTCCGGGACTCTCTGCTAAAAGGATCCTCGATGAGGCCAGAACTTTATTGTGTTTACTTCCGTATCCATCGCACTTAGAATTGTGTTCAGCACATAATTCACATTCTACCCCTATCTATCAACTAATGAATGAACAAATCCATGGTTGTAAAAAGCTGATCATGACAGTAGTTTAGTTGTTATACAGTAGAGAATGGTGATGCGGCACAAGCTGTACCCACTGGGAGAGACGGGCCCGAGAACAGGGGCTGTCACATCTCCGGGGACACCCAGCACACACGCAATGACATACACACAGCCATTCACGGTCACATCTTTTCGGTAAAAGCAAAATAATCGGATTTAAATGTCCATCAATAAGTTAAGTCAATGGTGGTACGTCCATATTCAGGAATAATGTGGTCATTCTGACAGAGGTGTCGTGAACTGATGGGGGGAATGGGGTGAGGGTGATGGGGAACTCTCACACTCACATTGTTCTGTTGAGACTGTCACCCCTTGCCTGTTTGAGGCTCTGCCTTGGAAGGGCCCGAGTCCTATGGTGTTACAGACCTAACCTGCTTGTGTACACGTGAGCACGCATGGGTGTGTTCTGTTCCTCAAAGTCTTACAAAGACAATGAACACAACTTTTATTCTTCAAAAGGAAGAACAACTTGGCAAACTGGTAAAGGACCTTTGACTTATGCAAAGGACCTTTGAGATTATCCAATTTGGCTTCCTCGCTAGCAAGCAAATGGCAGACGTTGTGAGGTTCAGTTAACGCGGCCAGCGTTCTAAGGATGGTGAACAATAATGTTTCGAGCTGTAACATGTTCTAAACAGCACGATACCGATGGCGCACAGGGAGTCAGGGCTGTGCCAAGCACTCCGTACACGCTAGTTCATGGCATTCCTTTGACCACTCCAAGACGGGTTTTATGGTTCACCCTGGGGTGAGAAACCTTGGAGACAGGGAGCTGCCAGAGATCTGGAACCCACCCCCCATGTCAGAGGAACAAGGTTCAAAGTCCCAGCTGTTCTGACTCCAAGTACCATCCCTGCACTGTGCATGTGATCCTCGGACCACAGGGCCTCTGCCAAATTGAGAAAACAATCCAAGTTCAATGTCCGTGACATTCTCAAACACACACTCATTTTCACTTTTGGGGGAAATTATCTAAACATAGATTATCACGAATTCTATTTACCTTTTTTTTTCATAGTTCTCTCACATTTTGAAATGTGCATGGTCAGCTCTGCAGGTTCCTAACAGGCAAACAAACACTTACAAATAACTGTGATGTTTTAATTCTAATTTAACTCTGTTGCCCAATACAACCCCATGGGCCAACACCCACACGTGCTCACAAATGTGTCCCGGTTAGCACTTTCTAAGCAAGCCGTCTTTCATCCAGGATGAGAAGTCAAGGGTTCCCACTAATGAAGTGTTGCCATGAAAACTAGATGTTTACCCTGGAGATCTACCACAGGCATGCATAACAACATACATACAGATGTTCACGCCAACACGGCTCTGTAAAAGCAAAATAATGCAATTTACGTGTCCCTTGATATGTTAAACAAATTGTGGTACACCCATATCGTGGAATAATATTCAGCTCTTAAAAAGAAAGAGCTAGATCCATATATATTGATGTGAACAAGGTCTATAAAATAGTGTTAAAAATAACAAGCTACAGAAAAAATAATAAAACATTATCTCATTTACTGAAAATCGTCACACAGCAAAACCTGATACTGCTCTCTGCACCAATTCACATACATACATGCATCCGTGCAAAACTATCTGGAAGACACACCTAACTAGTGTTACTGGGACTGCGGAGAGGTCGGAGGGTAGGACCACAAATGTAACAGTCCTCTGTTCTCCACTGTGGGAATTTCAGAGAAAGAATGTACTCATGTATATTTGCATAGTAAAAGAAACTGATGAAAACCACAAGCATCAAGAAAAATAAATAAATAAATAAATAAATAAATAAATAAATAAATAAATAAATAAAACCACAAGTATCTCAGGAAGAGTCCAAAAGCACCGATGTGACATGAGCCACAGTGGCCAACCCCCACCCCCACCCCCACCAATTCCCACACCTCCTTCCATGAGAAATGGCTCAAAGTCCACGGATAGACAGCTAGCATTTAGAAACCTCGGCAATTTATTTTTAAATTTACATCATTCCTAAAAGCTACGCATTTTGATTTCTGATCAACCTCCCGCACGGCCTCTGTTCGGCTCTGAGAAAGATGATCACTTCAATGCCCCCCCGGTCGCCGTCACGGCCTCACCCCAATCACCCTGCAGTGCTGAGGCAGCTGATCTGCGCGTGAGCAATCCCGGGGGAGGGGAGACCTCAAAGTCATTTACATGCCTTCTTGAAAAGAAGACACTAATGCTCCTCGGAAAGCTGACATGTGTTGAAGGAAGAAGGTGAGACCCAGAAATCACGTCCGATGGTGTTCAGTTAAGAGAAGGAAGAAAATGCCTTGAGCTCCCTCCTCCAAGTGTCTCCGTGACTCCTTTTTGCAGACGCTCCACACCATCTCCACCGAATTAAGAGGAAATGGGTTGAGGAGACTGAGGCAGTGAAAACCAATTGTCCATTCACTCCCGGCCGCCGAAGAAGACATCACGGACCGTGCTCCACAGGGTAATAAATAAACCTGATTGAGTGTGTGGGTAAGAACATTAGAGAAACCTGGAGTGCCTTTGAAGAGCATTGCGTGGAGCGAAGAATATTAAAGAGAGAGGCATTTTCTCTCTTCACATTTCAGCGTGGTGGTTCGGGAGAGAAAGCATACCTGAAATGGATAGGAGTAATTTTCCATCATTATAGAAACCTTAAACCACCTCTGACTACTTATACCCTCATCTCTTAGCATCCTAGTAAATTGCAGTTATTTGTTCCAAACAAACAGAAAGGCCCATGGTGAAACAGAGCAATTTAAGGCTGGAAGAACACGGGCACCTGTAATTCAATTTCATGCCAGCTGGTTTCACAACACGCTCCTCTACCTCTGCTTATGACGGGAAACTTCCCTGCATGGGGAACTTTCCCCTCGCTCAGCGGAGGGTTGAAGACAGGTGGACCTTAAGTGAACAGAGACGATCGTCACAGGCGGGGTGTCACTCAGCTTTAGTTGCCCAGGCAGCTCAACATCCACTTGGTCCTCAGGCTAGCAGGGAAAACTGTTCAACTTGCCCAGCTCCCAGGGGAAGCACGGAAGGACTGGAGGAGAAAGAAATGCCCCAGGGGAAAAAATACCGACCAATTATCACTGCAAATCTCCAACATGGCCTTGGCTGGTTTGGCTCAGCGGTTAGAGCGTCCACCTGCGGTCCGGAGAGACCCGGGTTCGGTTCCCGCTAAGGGCATATACCTCGGTTGCAGGTTGTCCCCGGTCCTGGTTGGTCGTGTGGGTGGCAGCCACTCGATGTGTCCCTTTCACATCGATGTTTCCCTCTCTCTCTCTCTTCCTCTCTCTCCCTCCCACTCTGTCTGTACAAAAATGGAAAAATGTCCTCGGATGAGGATTAAAAAAAAAAAAAATCTCCAACATGTAAGACGATAAAGGAGGAGCTGTATATGTACATATGGATGTATGTGTGTATATGTATGTATGCACACATGCCTAAGCATGTGTGTGTATATATGTACATGAAATTATATATATATAACATAAATTATTCTTTGTGAAAAAACTAAACTGAGACATAAAACACATGAGACTGCTAATAACATTAGCTGGTTAAAATGTGATTAGTGGTGATGCATTTGAATGAATATAACAGAACGTAGCACTGCATTTCCTACTATTTGCTAAGCTCCTAAATTTGGATCAAGTTGCTGTCGGAGGTACAGGAGAGCGAGACACCAGAAAGGGAAGACTCGAAGCCTCTCAGAGTAAACATCATGGTCTGAGGTCATGAACTGTGTCATGAGGTCATGAACTGTGTAAGTGCAGAAACTGGATCCTATCTATACACTGGGCTGGGCTAAAGTGAACTGACTCTGATCCATCACACTAGCAAAGGAATGTAAGCCAGAAATTTGCCATGGTAACTATAACTTCCAAATTGAATGGCTGCTTAAATTCTCTAAGGTGAGAGATGTGTTATTTAATGTGATTATGATAATCATTTCAGAATGTATATGCATATTAAAACATCACATTGTACCCTTTAAATATGTACAATTTTAATTTGTCAACCATAGCCCAATAAAGTTGGAATGAATAAATTTAAAAAATGATAATAATAGCACGTGATCAGTAGAATGGAACCATAGAAGGAAGTTAACATTTGGCGACTGTCTGCTATCGGATGCAAACCAGTATTAATATTAACACGAGTATTATTAGTGGGAAACACTGAGGATTTATCCTTGTGCTACCCAGCTTCACTGAATTCTCACAACTGCAAGGAATTAGGACCAGTACTGTCACTGTCATTTTAGAAATGATGCTCAGAGAGGTTTCAGACACACCCAAAATCACACAGCTGGTGAGAGGCTGAGCAGGCCATCCACACCCTGGCAGAGTGACCCACAGCTTGTTGCACCCCACAGTCCCCTGCAACTGGGTGTGGCTCATGGGAGTGTTTACAAAATGCTGTCACAAAAACTTTGTGACTTCCGTCTAATGTAAAGTGCGGTCCCACACACTGCCTCGTTCTGGTATCAACCCTTCAGGCAGGAAAGCATCATCATCCGCATTCCCTAGACAAGGACAATGTGACTCAAATACGCTAAGGGACCTGCCCACAACTGATAAGGGAAGATACAGAACTTGAACACAGATCCTGATAGCAAAATGTCTTGTAGCTCTGACATTGAAATGCATGTTCACATTCAGGATGCTTAAGTCCAGTTGGTGTGGATTCATATTGACTTGGTGGACATTTATTACAAGGGTAGTGATTCTGTTTGGAGTTGACAAAAAAATATACAATGTAGAACTTCCAGACACTTGCTCCTCTTGGCATCAAGAAATGTCTTGAGGTTTGTGTTTTAAATAAGTGCATGCTATTGCAAGAGATGTATCAGATTTGCAAACATTTAAACATTAAACCAATGATTTTAAAAATTGGTTAATTCAAAGAAACAAATCTGTCATTTCATGAAGACAGCACCAGGCAGGGAAATTCTCTTTTCCTCAAACCCTACCTATACTTATTAAAATTAGCTAAGAGATACAGAACTAGAATGAAAGTGAGACGTAAGTAAGCACTTCCCCGTGTGGATGGCTGGGGATGTTCTCAATTGTGCAGCATCAGCCAAAGGCAGGATCTGAATTAGAACAGACACAGAGGTGGATCAAGCAGAGAGCCCCCCCCTCTTCTACTGGGAGGGCAGCACGGTGAGGGGCCAAGCACTTCTGCCACTGATGGAGTAGGCCGAGGGCGAGGACGCATAGAGGAGAGAGCTCTGAGATGGGCAGTAGGGCAGCGGCCTGCACCATGGACGTCTACTTCAGACAAAGACAAGGCTTCTGAGGCAAGATCTAACCTCAGGTTTGCAGAAATCAGGGAAAATGTCTAGGACCACCATGCTCTCGACCTCCCCTACTGCCCAGGACAGAGACGCACCGCCCAGACTGTCTGAATACTGTGAGGGATGGGGATGGGGACTGGCATTCTCTGGAATTTGCCTTTACCAGCCTTCTCCCTCTTGCACTCAGGCAAACACGAACAATTCCAGAACCAGGGCTGGGTACCCTGGGGCCCAGGAGGATGCTAAGTCGACATTGCCATCCGCCTGTATCGTAGCTGGGCTAAATTGAACACATAGGCACGGGTGGAATGGCCTTTACTTAGCAGAGCTGAACAAACATCCCAGCGGCTGGACCTTCCGCAGAAATACAGGAGTTCTGGCCACAGGATGCAGGGGAATTGCACGGGCCGTGGAGCTACAACTTGGCATGCAGTCCCCCCCTCTCCCGACTGGCTGTGCTGTCTCGGTTCCCTTAACTGTGCAAGGAGGAGCTGTTATAGAATATTTACAGAAAACTAGCAAATCTATATCGACGGCTGAGCACAAACGCTAGCCAATCATAGATGTCCTAGAAAACTGTGTTTCTCTTCTTTGCTTCCTTTCCCACCTTCATGGCGGAAAAAATAGACAATGAAGCATGTTTAGGCCAAAAGTAAGTACCACCTGTCTACGAGAAACACCGCCCTGATCATAAAATCATAAAAATGCAAAGCAGTTCTAGAACGTATACAGATGGTTTTCTCTGACTATAGCAATAAGTAACTGTAAAAAGAAATGTAGCCATTCACTTTTGCAGGTATCAACATAAATAGTTGCCATGGAAATCAGGTTTGGCACAACCAACGTTTGAAATACAAACAAAAACTGAGTTTCTGCAATGACATGTGACAAAGCATCAACTTTTTTGGTGCTTCCATTTAAGCTAACTATTATTTTTCTGACTTTTGGGGGATCCTTTTTACTTACTATGAGGATGAATTCTTTGTGAAAATACAATAAAACACTAAACTGTTTTTCAACAAGAGTGCCAACTGAATACATCCCTGCAACAGCAGAGAAGAGAATAAAGATGCTGGGATTCTTCCTGAGTAACAGATCATCTGTAGAAGTCATGGAATTTTCTACAAACCACTCCCTGAGTCTGTTTTCTTATCTCCAGAATGGGAAGATAAGAACAATGATATTTTTCCCCATGGAGGCTGTTTGTGAAGATTAAATAAGACAATACATAAAATAGAGCAATGCCTACTACGGAGTGAGGGCTTAAGAAATGTCATCAGGCCCTGACCGGTTTGGCTCAGCTGTTGGAGCATTGGCCTGCGGACCAGAGAGTCCTGGGTTTGGTTCCCGCTAGGGGCACGTACCAAAAAAAAAAAAAAAGTGTCATCAGCATTGCCACTGTTACTGTTCTAGATCATTCTGTGAACCAATGAACCAACTCTCAAGCAAAACAAGAAGACTCAGGGAGACCTGATACATGGTATAGGGAATTTAATGACTTTTTGATCATTTTAATCAGATCATGTTATCACTAGATAAGTGCTTCAGGGAGATATCAAATAATTGACAATAAAAATTATGAATATAAATTTCAAAGCTTGTTGATGAAAGCATGTACCTTAAGATGCTAGATTATTCCAGAGATACCACCAGTGTTTGGACTTTTCTTCTTTTTTTTTCATTTCTTTCTTTTTCTTTTATTTTCCAATTAAAGTCCACCGACTTTGGTTGAACATGTATGATGAGTGGTCACCACGGAGGGCACAAAGACAAGCTGGGGGACTACCTTACCGGGGCGTCCCTTCAATACGCACGATGACAGAAAATGCTTGCCCTTGAATGTCAGCACCGATTATTGAAAACAGTCCCAGTGAGTTCAGGGCCAAGTGTGGGCAGGGGACTCTGCCGAGTAAGAACGGAGGTCTGCTCTGAACAGTCAGGTTTCCTTGTCCGCCTCAACGTGATTCTGGGAGTAGCTTTCCGATGCCTTTGTGAACAGGCACGGACAGCTTCGGTGGACGCAGCACGCGGATTGCTAAGGCAACTCCTTCGGAAAAGCATCGCGATGTCCACGTGGACGGCCTGGCGGCTCTGTCAGGAGCCAGACTCTTGACACTTTCCCCAGCAGCAGAGCTCGGACCCCGTCTCCTGCACGTCTTCCTAGGCCCCTGAGTACAGTTGTGCAGGCTCAGTACACGCTCAATCAAGCACCTGTTATCCAGGTGGTGACCCCTGCCTCAGGCCCCCCTAATTTCTCTGGACGGTTCAGGACCCTTTCTTATTTCACTCCTGCCTCCTGCTACATTGTATTTTCCTGCGTCTTCGAAGCTTCCTCGCGTGCACACCTGCAGGCCCTGCACAAGCACAGAGGCCGTAGGAAACGGCTGGAGGGTGTCCAGTTGAGGGCACTGGGAGTCCTCCCCACGATCCAGTTCAGTGGAAGGACAGGAAAGGTCCAGTCAGTGACACTGAAATGCCAAAGCCCAAATATTCACTAGACTAGTAATTCAGGGGAGGGCTCTGGAGGGAATGGCTCAGACCCATTTCCAAAGGTAAATACACACATTCCCGACAGAATGATTTTTTTTTTTTTTGATAAATTTTTTTTTCTTTACTGATTTTTAGAAAGAGAGGAAGGGAGAGGGAGAGGGAGAGAGAAACATCATTGACAGAGAACATCGATTGGCTGCCTCCTGCATGCCCCCCACTGGGGATCGGGCCCACAACCTGGGCATGTGCCCTGACCGGGAATCGAACCGGCAACCTCTTGGTGTATGGGTCATTGCTCAACCACTGAGCCACACCAGCCGGGCCAGAATGATTTTTTTTTAAAGCTCAGTAAGGCCGGGTTCATATCCCAGACAAGCCTCCCCGTCTCCCCCAAAATAAAGCTCAGTAAGGCATCATGGATTTACTGTCAATAAAGTAGTGATTAGGAAAATGAGTTCTTAGACAGATTTGGGTTTAAATTCTGACTTATCCCGGACTGCTATGTGACCAGACACAGATAACATAACCTCTCGAAGCCTCGGTTTTCTCGTCTGTCGTATAGAGATTCTAATAGTTCCCAACTCATTAGATGTTGCCATGATTAAATGCAGTAAACACCTCACTTTCCTACTATCAGAAGTAACTGATGACTCACGGTCTTCATTTCTGGCCAGTGGAGATTAAGCCTGTGACGGTGGCGATAGCAGGTGAGCAGCACACAGCAGGGTAATTAGATTTTAATCTTCCCTGGTCTTTAGCAACAAACACCCACAATGTTTATTTGTTGGCTGCAATGTTAAATTGCCAGCCAATTAAATGCCAAAGGGAGCAACCAGTTTACCTGGATATTTGTAACGATTCATCCTGTTTTCAAGGAAACATTTTTAAATTATTTCCCATCCAAAGTATACAAATTAAAGCTGCAGTTGAATTAAAATGAGAAATGTAAATATTCATCAGCCCAGGGAGATTATTTTTAAAAATGAATTGAGATGTACTTGCTCAAAAATAAAAATAACAGAATAATACAATTTTAAAGCCAATAAAAGGGAGTACATTTACTTGTACCTTTAAGAAAGATCCAATTAGCTATTTAACAACAGAAGCACACTCGAGAGGGGCATCCACAGCCAGCGAAAGGAGAGTGGGGTTGTGTTTGATCCCCCAATTTTCAGTTAGTAAAACCGATAGAGAAAAGATTATAACTAATAACTGTGTTCCCAGAATTCATATTTAGCTTCTCTTCTAAACCACCCTTAGCCCATGTTGCATGATCATGTTGCATCATCACCTACTCAAAGTGCGTGAGCTCTTCAAAGCGGGACGTAGAATTTCCCGTTTCAGTAATGGAAATGACAGGGACCCCTGGGCCCAGAGTGGACCTGAAACCAACCACGTGATATGTGCCTGTCAGTGTCAGGGTTCCAGGAGGGAGGCCTGAGCTTCCGTGGGGGGGTAGATTCCATCTTTGTCCTGTAGGGAATGTCTTGCATGAGCCCGTTTAGATATGCAAAGATAAAGCAAATGCCTACTTACTGCTCCTGTGGAAGTTCAATCTGGGCAGCAACCAAATGCTTTGAGATGTTAGGCTTTGGGCTTAGTGAGGTAAAATGGGTTCATTTGTATAAGTAAGTTCCCCTCACAGCTGTATTTAATTTCTTTCTGCATATGAATATTCACTGGACTATCTTAAAAAGTATTGTGTGGGCCCTGGCCGGTTTGACTCAGTGGTTGGAGCTTTGGCCCGTGGACTGGAGAGACCTGGGTTCGGTTCCCGCTTAGGGCACGTACCTCGGTTATAGTTTGTCCCCAGCCCCGGTTGGGGTCATGTGGGTGGCAACCACTCGATGTGTCTCTCTCACATCGATGTTTCTCTCTCTCACTTCCTCCTCTCTCCCTCCCACTCTATCTGAAGATAAATGCAAAAAAAAAAAAAAGTGTCCTCTGGTGAGGATAAAGAAAAGTATTGTGTGGCCTGGCTGGTGCGCCAAGAGGTGGCTGGTTCAATTCCCAGTGGGGGGCATGCAGGAGCCAGTCAGTATTCCCTCTCATCAATGTTTCTACCTCTCTCTCCCTCTTCCGTCCTCTCTCTCTAATATCAATAAAGGAAAACAAATGGATTGTGTGGAGGGAGGTGGGGGATGGGTGTTGGCTTTCACTGGTTTTGGCAGATCGTGGAGGTGGAACGTGTCAGGAGAGAGATGAGGGCCTGAACTCTTCCCCTCATGCTAAGGAAAAGCATAAAACCCACCTGGCCTGGGCCTGCTGCTGAGCTAGAACCAGGACCACGGCTGTCTTACCCCTGATGTGAGTGAGCAACTCAGAGTTGAATAAGCATTCTGCCAGCTCCTATTGTTATGGGGGGGTGTGGCTTGTCTCCCCATTGCTAGTGGGAGTGAGCTTCTTGGGGTACACCACTGAAATAAGCATTTCTAGGAGGATGAGATATGGTAGAAAGCTTTACTTCTGTGCAGTTGTACCCCTGGTTTTCCAAAGTCCCATTTCCCTTAGTGCAGTCATAGAAGAAGTGTAGCTGTGGTTTCAGTAGAGCTAATATCAGAGCCAGTGTCTAGAGTTTCCTTCCCACAGTGTAGCCGGGTCCAGTTCAGAATCAGACTCGCTGCAGTCCATCAGTCCACTGTGTGTGGGGTCCACATGGCCTTGGGCCATATGAGCGAATGTAGAAGAACCAAGAGAACGTGCCCCAAGCAACAAGAGCCCGAGAGTCCCAAAGCACAAGAGAGCAAACGCCTTTGTTTTGGGGGATTATGTAGTCCCAATTTTTCATGCCCTTGCAGTGGCCACACCCATTCTGACCAATCATTTCTGCCCCCAGGTGTGATTGACAGGCAAGTACCTTCCCTATGTCACCCCAACTTTACTGGGTATGCCTCTATCTTCCCTCCCCACCCCCCTGAGGAGTGCCAAGCTACAGTTCCCTGGTGAAGCTGCCCCAAGGACATGCCTGTAATATTTGGCCTTCTCTTTCTTCCTTTTCCATTATTAACAGCTGGCTAATGAGAACAGGATCACTCTGAGCGCCTCCCTTGGCCAGCCAGGTCAACAGAGTGGCAGAGGCTGGGCTTCCCGTGAAGAAAATAGAGGTTATCACTGTCAGTTAGAGTGGAGCAACTAAAGAGATGGGGAAGAAAAGGAGGGAGGAAGAGGGAGGGGGAGGGGGGAGAGGAAGGTTGAAATGGTGGAGGGAGGAATGAAGAGGAGGAGGAAGATCTGAAAGAAAGACGAGGAGAAGGAGGAGGAAGGGAAGGGGAGGGGAGGGGAGGGAAGAACAGAGGAGGGAAGAAAGGGAAGAAGAGAAAGGAGCAGGGAGAAGCTGGGAAGAGAGGGCAAGGGAATGGGGAGAAGACAGCCAAGTGTTCGGTACTATGCCCTGGGAACCTCTATGCCACACCGCCATTGTCTTCGATCTCCAGATCTGCAACTCGTTACTTTTGTTTGTTTTCTAGTAAGATATGCTTCTCTCTCTCTAGTCAGGGGTTAGGACAAGGGCTTTGGAGTCAAATGTCACAGTTTGAGAGCCTTTGGAAATCTACTAGTATGTGACCTTCAGACAAAGGGTTCATTGCTCTTTCAGTTTTCCTCAATTAAAAAAGTGGGATAGCCCTGGCCAGTTTGGCTCAGCGGTTAGAGCGTGGGCCCGTGGACCAGAGAGTCCTGGGTTCGGTTCCCGCTAAGGGCACATACCTCAGTTGCAGTTTGTCCTCGGCCCCTGTTGGGGTTGTGTGGGTGGCAACCACTCGATGTGTCTCTCTCATATCGACGTTTCTCTCTCTTCTTCCCCTTCTCCCTCCCACTCTCTCTGAAGATTAATGCAAAAATGTCCTCAGGGGAGGATAAAAAATAAAAAAAAGTGGGATAATATTTTCTCTCATCAACGTTTCCATATCTCTCTCCCTCTCCCTTCTTCTCTCTCTGAAATGAATAAAGAAAAAACAATCTGAATGTGTTTTTTTAACAATAATAAACGATAATAAATCTACCTTTGTTGGAGTTGTTATGAGAATTAAGCAAGTAAACATGTTGTACTTAGTGTACTGCCTGATACATAATTAGTACACAGTGCTAAATAAAAAACATCTCTATCAAAAAATACTACTAACACTGTTGAATATTTAAAACCTGTCTCCTAAAACACTGATTGTATGTATAAAATGTTATTCAGCATTTAATTACATTCTAACAACCCAAAGTTACTCTAAAGGCAGATAAACAAAATCCTTTCAAAAAACAGAAAAGAGTAAGGAAGAAAAATATAAGGCTTTCCAAACCATAAAGTTGGATAGTCGCAAAATAAAGACTATTCAAAACGAACAATTCCTTGAGGAAACACCATACTATTTTCCACAGTGACTGCGCCAGTCGGCGTTCCCACTGGGGTCCCCTTTCCCCACATCCCCAGCACTTGTTGTTTGATGAGTTGTTGATGGCGGCCATTCTGAAAGGTGTGAGGTGATATCTCAGAGTCATTTTAATTTGCATCTCTCTGATGATTAGTGACACTGAGCATTTTTTCTTATGTCTCTTGGTCATTCATATGTCCTCTTTGGAGAAGTGTCTATTCTGGTCTTCTGCGCATTTTTAAATTGGATTGTTTGTCTTCTTTCTGTTGAGTTGTATAAGTACTTTATACATTTTTAGATTAACCCCTTATCAGATGTATCATTGGCACTGTATGTTTTCCCATACAGTGGATTCATTTTGATGCTGGTTTCTTTTGCTATGCAGAAGCTTTTTAGTTTGACTTAGTCTCATTTATTAATTTTTCTTTTGTTTCTCTTGCACTAGGCAATGTATCAGTGAAAATTCTGCTATGTATGTTTCCTCAAAAAATTAAAAATGAAACTGCCATTTGACCCAGTGATCCCACTTCTAGGAATATATCTTAAGAAGCCTGAAACACCAATCAGAAAGAATATATGTACCCTTATGTTCACAGCAGCGCTATTTACAATAGCTAAGATCTGGAAACAGATCAAGTGTCCATCAGTAGATGAGTGGATAAACAAGCTGTGGTCCATTTACACAATGGAGTACTATGCAGCTGTAAGAAAGAAAGATCTCTTACCCTTTGAGACGACATGGAGGGACCTGGAGAGTATTATCCTGAGTAAAATAAGCCAGTCAGAGAAAGACAAGTATCACATGATCTCACTTATTTGCAGACTATAATGAACAAAATAAGCTGATGAACAAAATAGACTCAGAGACAAGGAAGTAGGGAAAAGACTGACAAATTCCAGCAGGAAAGAAGGTAGGGGGCAGGGAAAGATAAACCAAATAACTTATATGCATATATGCACAACCAGTGAACACAGAGAACAGTGCAGTGAAGGTGGCACGGGGGTGGGGTGGTGGAGGGAGGATGTCAATGAGGAAAAAAAGGAGGCACATCTGTAATACTTTTAACAATAAAGAAAAAAGAAGAGAAAGATTCCATCAAGAGATGTAAGTACACAGAGTTCCTTTATTACAAACTGTAGACACTGGGGACATGAGAAATGCCACTTGGCATGCACTCCAGCCCGCACTCAGGAGAAGACCTGGAGAAAACATGGGGAGGGAACTGAACAGGGGACTAGAAGAGATAGTTCAGCGCTGGCCCAGTACACCTGGCAAAGGGCTTGGCTCAAAAATACAAGTGAAATAAATGGATGAATGAAGAAATAGGAAGAAAAACTCTAGGTAACTGTGAAAGGCTGATTCATGTGCTAAGTTATGTCACAGTAAACTGAGGATGAGGCCAGGTACCCATAGATGACCTCACTGTAGCTAAGTGCTGAGTCAGATTTCCACAGTTGGTAGCAAACCTGTATTTCGGCTGACCTTGAATTACATTCACTGATGATGTGCAATTGTGAAAAATGAAGAACAGAGACATATTGGTTAAATGAACAAATAGAACAGAAAGCAGAGAATTAGAGACAATGAGCGCTAGTCCCAAATCAAGTGTGAAAATGTATAAAATTCTAGACATAAAATCCAAGCATATGGACTCTAAGTCTAGTGTTCCATGTTTTCCTTAAACAATGAGGTTTCCAAAACCTCTCTTCCTATATTGTAACTAGAGAACAAGACTAAGTATCAGGAAATGATCTAAACGGCACTGCTGATCTTCCAGTGAAGAAAGAATTAGGTCGAAATGGAAAGACCGTACTGCATTATAATCAGTCATGAGTATAGACATATTTTGACTCAAAACGCATCATTTAATCCTTTTGAAAATATCTTCATAGAACACTATTCATTCAGTATCTATTCTATGCCAGGCACTGTACTGGGCTCTGGGGACAAAATTCCTGAAACAAGGTAGACATGTCTGTCACCCCCTAGACTTCTGATCGTCCCCCTCCCCCATCATATACATTCAGGCAATAAGATATAAGTGTATTAAAACAGAAGCATGCAACTCCTCTGTAATCAAATTTCCTCTTTCTACTAATGAAGATAAAAATACACCTTTCACACATCGTGTCTAGGTGGTTGATGAAAACTAGTATTTTGGCAAAAGTACAAAATCACTGAATACCTCGATAAAATACTACTTTAACAAAAGTGATTTGAATGGCAAAGACTGGGAAATGGTTTTGCTTCTCATGTTCAATGTGGTCCTTAAATGGAGGCTTTTCCAACAATAAAGAAGCAACCAACATAACATTGTTATAATAAAGTTCAAAAATTATTTAATCGAATCACTCACATTTCATCCCAAATGTGCCCCTTAACCTTAGGGTCTCGACAGTGCTGAACTAGCAACATTGCAGCTCCTGTCATAGTCTGAATGGGGGAGAAGTGAACTGGACTGAGTTGTACCCACCCCTCCAAAGGACATATGCAACTTATAATGCCTGTGAATGTGGCCCTTATTTGGAAAAAGGGGTCTTTAAAGATATGACCAAGTGGAAGATCTTGAAATGAGATCATCCTCAGAGTTAACAAGATGAACCTTAAATCCAATGACAAATGTCCTGTAAAGAGAGAAGACACAGAGTAGGAGGAACGTGGTGATGAATGAAGAACGCCTTGTGAAGATGGAGCAGAGGCTAGAGTTACGCTGCCCCACGCCCAGAACGTCTGGAACACCAGAAGTTGAAAGAGACAATGAAGGATTCTCTTCTAGAGCCCGTAGAGAGAGCATGGCCCTGTGGACACCTTGATTTCGGACTTCTGGTCTCCAGAACCACAAAAGAACAAACTTCTGCTGTTTTGCAGTGATTTGTTATGGTAGCCCTAGACCACTAGTGCAAGTATTCCTTGGATGATTAAAAGTAAACACCAGCACCTTCACTCTCTTTCATGTTGGCTCAAGGTATGAACAAGCGATCAACTGTCAAAGAAGAATTTCCATGCATTTGTTGTTTTGATTTCTTCTCCTCAAAGTTGATTAAATCTAGTCTGAATTTTTAAAAAGTGGTGTTCTATTGGTCATAAATGTTCCTAACTTCAAATATAATCTCATTTCAGACAAGCCAGCTGCCAAGCCAAAAAAACCACCCCTTGCAAGTCAGTAATATGCATGATAAATTTACAAGGAACAGCAAGGAGGACCTAAATCATGACCACAAACACCTCACCCCATGGCACGCCCACCCCAGATGAATCAGGGAATGCTGAGGCTGGGGAAGGGGAAGAGGTGAAGCAAAAATAGCAAGGAGTTATTATTTCGCTTAGTCCAGATCATGTATCATAGAAACATACACTCGAAACCTGTATGATCTTATTAACCAATGTCACCCCAATCGATATAGTAAAAAATAAAGTTGGAAAAAATAGGAAGGAGGCATTTAAAAACAGCATGCTAATTTTTTTTTCTTTATTAATCTTAGAGAGAGAGGTAGGGAAAGGGAGAGAGAGATAGAAACATCAATGAGAGAGAACATCGATTGGCCACCTCCTGCATACCCCCCACTGGGGATTTGTCCCACAACCTGGGTATGTGCCCTGCCTGGGAATCAAACCAGTGACCTCTTGGTGCATAGGTCAATGCTCAACCACTGAGCCACACATGCCAGGCTAATTATTTTTCTTTATTGATATTAGATGGGAGGGGGTTAGAGGGAGAGAGAGATAGAAACATCAATGAGAGACCATCAACTGGCTGCTGCCTGCATGCCCCCCACTGGGGATCAGGTCCACAACCTGGGCATGTACCATGACCGGGAATCAAACTGGCAACCTCTTGGTGCATGGGTTGACACTCAACCACTGAGCCACTGCTGGGCTGCTGATCTAATTTTTAACTTGCAAATGCAATTACTTCAATGTTTGCCGCCTCCAACTATTATAAGTACTACTGATTCCTTTGACTTCATCTGTGCCCACTATCAATCTTACACACGATACACTAATTCCCTACTGTTTTTCATTGCCAGTTAAATCATCGCTGTCAAACTCAGTAAGTTGTTTGAGGGTAGGGACTAGGTCACATTTTTTTCTTCTACCTCCAGTTTCTTATCAGGGCTGATTAAAGAGTGGATCATTAAGAGCTAACTAATAATTGGCTTATTTTTTATCCCTGTTCATAAGTGCCTAATCTGATCTCACAACTACTTTGACGAATGAATACCAAGGCACTGGTGTGTCAGTGTACAAGCAGATGTAAAATATTCAGAGGCAGCATGCTCATTGATATGGCTACACACCCCCCACACACTAACACGCAGTAGAAATGTCTGACCCTACATCAACTCTGGCAACAATTACCAGCACATCTGAGAGTTCTAGTAATATGTTAGATAATTATTATTTTTTCTTTACAAAGGAGAACCAATAAATGGAAATATCTTCAGTATAGCCTACAACGTAGTGTTTGCAAAGATAATATTAGAACTGTAAGGCTGCTGTCAAATGTCCAACTCTGAAATATTACATATTGTGTTATATATGATTAGCTATCAGCCAACCCTGATTCAAAAATACCTCAAATATTTTTGGGAAAATTCATCAATAATGATATTTACTTAGCACTAGTTCTGGCCTAGCCATTGTTCTAAATGCTTTATTGAATTCACTTATGTATTAAATCGTCAAATACTTATGAAGTGTGTGATGGTTAATTTTATGAGTCAACTTGACTGGGCCATGAGTGCCCAGACATTTGCTCAAACAGCAGCCTGGACCTGTCTGTGAGCATGTTTCTGGATGAAATGAACATCTGAACTGGTAGACTGAACAAAGCATTTGGTCCCCCCCAAGGTGGTGGGTTTCATCCCATCAGTTAGTTGAAGACCTGAGTAGAACATAAAAAGTTGAGTAAGAGGTACCTTCACCTGCCTGACTGCTGGAACTGGAACATTGGTCTTTTCCAGCCTCAAGACTCAGACTGAAACATCAGTTCTTCATGGGTATTGAGCCTTCAGGCTCTTGGACTAGAATTTGTAACATCGTCTCTCCTGGTTCTCAGGCCTTCAGTCTTAGACTCAAAGTACACATGGGCTCTCCTGGGTCTCCAGCTTGCTGACTGCAGATCTTGAAACATAGCCTCCATCATATATATGTATGTGTGTATATGTGTGTCCACACACACACACACACACACACACATAGCATCAAATGTTTTACGTTCTAGTCATTTAATCTGAAAATAAAACCACGAGGCATCCCTATTAATAATTTCTTATCCCTATTTTACACATTAGCCTCTAAGAACTGCTTTAACCCTAGACTTGGGTCCCTACTCAAAGGGATTCTAGTTGCTATAGCATTAGTCTAGTACCTTTCAGCAGTGTTCATTTTATCTTCAGTTTTATTAATCCGTGTCTCATCCATTTAGCTACTACATGCTTCCTGCCTATGTGTGTACGTATGTGTGCACATGTGTGTGTTGTGTGTCGTGTGAGATATGCATCTTTCTGCAATCCGTTCAGCTGAATACTGACCTAGGAGGTGGGAAGCAAAAGTGTCCCTTTCAACAGGGATCAAAGTTTAAGAAGCAATACTTTTTCTCATAAGACATGTCTACAATTACTGACAAGACAGATGTTTTGTACTTTCAAAATCTGTGAAAGAATCCTTTGTTTTTTTCACAGGTAGAAAAATGGTACAGGTCTTCCATCCATCTGGTGGGGAAGAGCTGAGGTTGGGTCAGTTGACATGGTTTTAGGTCATAGGTTAACTGGACTTATGAAATTGGCCTTCTTGCTTCCCCAGCTGGGCCTCCATTTCTGACGTGGAGAATGGGGATGTGAGAGCCTCCAGAGGGTCAGAGGGTGGCATGAGCTGTTCAGTGAGGCGCCGAAGAAAGCCCTGGGCATGGCGCCTGGACTAGATGAAGTGCTCTCTAGTCCAGAAATATTTAGCTTCAACTTTAGCATCAATTTCGTATTTGAATGCATATCTCAGAAATTAATATTAAGTCTGGTAGACAAAAAAAAAAAGTCAGGAATTGGTTGGGGGAAACAGGAGACGACCCGGCTGCCCAGGTGTACGGGAGGCAGCCCAGAGGTCCAGCAGACGAGCATTTACGCAGTGTGTGGTTTGTACCAGGCACAACCCAATCAGCTCACAGTTCTCACAGCCTCAATGCACAGTGGATATTCCTAGGGAGCTGCTGTGCCAGGTTTCTGTTTGGTGTTAGGGAGTCAGTGGGGAGCAAAGCTGAGAGTTCCTGGCCTCATGAAACATAGTCACTAAGCCGTTGGTGATACCTGCTTGAAAGAAATGCTTATCTGGGCAAATTTTTCCTGTAAGGGCCAGCCAGTAACAGTTTAGACTTTGTAGGCAGCGGTCTCCGTTGCCACCCTTTTACTTTGCCCTGGTAACACAAAGGCAGCCCTGGACAACTTGTCAATGAATGAGCAGGGCTGTGTTCCAATAAAACTGCACCTGTACCTGCAGAAACAGGAGGCAGGCAGGAGGCAGTGTGCAGATTTCAGGATAGTGGAAGAAGCCACTAACTCCCAGGCCAGGGGAACTATGAAGGGCATCAATAAAAGGAGGGGCGTGCTCATGAGCTGTGCTGTGAAAAAGAAAAAACAGATTCCCTGAAAAACAGCAAGAAGTAAAAGTTCGAAGGGCAGCAGGAAGGGACAGTACAAAGTCACCGAAGCCTTGGCAGACACAGCTCGTTCAAGAAGAGTGAGGGACCCGGAGAACTGAGACTGGGACAGAGAAAAATGAACAGAGAATCTGAGAGAGTCTTTCTGGATGTGGCTCCGTGGTGGTTGGAAGCAAAGGTCATATTATCTTTCAGTCTTTCTTTCAGTCTTTCTTTCTTTCTTTCTTTCTTTCTTTCTTTCTTTCTTTCTTTCTTTCTTTCTTCTTTCTTTCTTTCTCTCTCTCTCTCTCTCTCTCTCTCTCTCTCTCTCTCTGTCTCTCTCTCTCTCTCTTTCTTTCTTTCATCTTTATTGCTGAATGTATTACAGATGTTTCTCATTTTCCCCCTATTGACCCCCTCCTTCCCACTCCCGCCCCTCTCCTGCCTTTCCCCACACTGTTGTCTGTGTCCATTGGTTACACATATATACATGTAGGTTATTTGGTTTATCTCTTCCCATCCCCTACCCCCTTCTCAATGAGATTGGTCAGTCTAACAACCTATTTGTACCTCTTAATCTTTTCACCCTTTTCACCCATTCTGCCAAACTCCCCCATCTGGCAACCAACAAAATGTTCTCTGTATCTATGAGAATGCTTCTGTTCTGCCTGTTGATTTTGTTTGAAGATTCAATTGTCGATAGATATGTATTCATTGCCACTTTGTTTGTTTATATTTTTTATCTTTTTCTTCAAGAAGACCCTTCAACATTTCATATAATAATGGTTTGGTGGTGATGAACTCCTTTATATTTTTCTTGTCTGGGAAATTATTTATATGGCCATCGATTTTAAATGAGAGCTTTGCAGAACAGAGTAATCTTGGTTGTAGGTTCTTGCTTTTCATCGCTCTGAATATTTCTTGCCACTCCTTTCTGGCCTGCAAAGTTTCTTTTGAGAAATCAGCTGACAGTCTTATGGGTACTCCCTTGTAGGTAACTAACTGCTTTTCTCTTGCTGCTGTTAAGATTCTTTGTCTTGAATCTTTTGCATTTTGATGATGATGATGTGTCTTTGTGTGGGCCTCTTGGGGTTCATCTTGTTTGGGACTCTCTGTGCTTCCTGAACTTGTATGTCTGTTTCCTTCACCAAGTTAGGGAAGTTTTCTGTCATTATTGTTTTGAATAGGTTTTTGATTTCTAGTTCTCTCTCTTCTCCTTTTGGCACCCCCAAGATGTGAATGTTGGTACACCTGAAGTTGTCCCAGAGGCTCCTTACGCTATCCTAATTTTTTTTTTTTATTATTCTTTTTTCTTTTTGCTGTTCTGATTGGGTGTTTTTTGCTTCCTTAGATTCCAAATCGATGGTTTGCTTCTTGGCTTTACCTACTCTACTATTGAATCTGTGTAAATTATTCTTTATTTCAGTTAGTGCCTCCTTCACTTCTGACTGGTCCTTTTTTTTGCTCTTGAGGCCCTCACTAAGGTCACTGAGGTTATCACTAAGTTCACTGAGCATCCTTATAAGAAGTGTTTTGAACTTTGCATTTGTTAGGTTGCTTATCTCCATTTTGCTTAGTTCTTTTCCTGGAATTTTGTTCTGTTCTTTTATTTGGAACCTGTTTTTTTATCTCCTCATTTGAGCTGCTTCCCTGTGTTTGTGTCTATGTATTACTTAGAGGTATGGTGCTAGCTGAGACCAGATGCTGCTTGTTTGAAAGCATTTAGGAAAACCTGAAGCAGGATCCAAGACAGGCCAATTTTATGATAAAGCAACTGGCAACAGCTTGGGTGGGCCTGAAAGTTGTGTGGGGCGGGGCGGGGCCTCAGGGAATCATCAGGGCGGGGCTACCAGTGTGAGCCAGGTTGCTGGAGTCCCAGATATGGCGACTGTCTGCTGCCCCAGGGAAGGGCTCACCAAAGGAACAAAGGCCTCCTCTGATAGCATGTCTGTCCAGGAGAAAGCCTCCTCTCCAGTTCTTCCCCATGTGTCTCTGGTGCCTTTCAAACTGCCTCCCCCACACTGGAGCCTGGAGGGTGCGAGTCTGAGCACGGGCCCTTTAAGAGGAGCTGCCTGGGGCTCCAGCTGCCTCAGCCTCCCTCAGCCTCAGTTTCCACTGGTTTTTCCAGCCAGAAGTGATGGGGACTTCTCTTTCTGGCACTGGAACCCTGAGCTGGGAGCCTGGTGTGGGATGGGGACCCCTCCGTCCTCAGGGACCTTTTCAGCCGAGGTGTCCTCCTGATTTTTTTCCGCCACACGTGAGTGTGGGACCAGCACGTCGTGCCTCTGCCCTTCTGCCCATCTCAATGTGGGTGCTTCTTTAATTTCGTAGTTGTAGCTTGATTTCAGATGGTTCTGAATGATGGTTGTTCCATAGTTTAGTTGTAACTTTGATGTGGTTGCGGGAGGACGCGATGCCACGTTTACCGACCCGCCATCCTGATCGGAAGTCCATCTTTCAGTATTTCTAAAGGTCGAGCTGCCTTTCCCCTCCCCAAACTAAATGATGACATGATGCAGTTCAAATGCTAGTCATATCGAATTGCCATCTAATCATTTAATTAAAGCCCCTGCTGGCACCAGCCGTCCTCGGGGCCCATTTTTCATTCGGGCACATTTCATTACACGTTTCAAAGCAAATTTGCCTTTTCAAAGGCACAAAATGCAAATGACTAGGTTTGAAAGGAAATGCACCAAGCTCTGCATAATGACAGAGATTTTCTTGGAAAGCAGGAAGACACAGACAGAGTTATCTTTAGGGGCAGAGGGTGGCTTATTGGTTCTGTAGGAATTCTACACGATATGCATTTCAGCACCAGGATATAAAGGAAGCAAAATAGCAACCAGAAAGCAAACAGCCATCCCCAGCTCCTTTTTCAGCATCATTGAAACCACTTTTAAAACAGGATGCATCCTTTGGACCAGTAAGACCAAGGCAGGCATTGACAAATGGAGGGCATTACTGCACGGCCAGGAAAATGATGAGCCGCTCGGAGGAACTGACCTGTTCAGACAGGCACACCTAAAGGTCAATTAACAGAAAGCATTAATCGGCGAATTCAAGTACATTCAAAAACACTCTCCGGAGTAAGATAACATCCACTCTGAGGCAGCGTAATGCATGTTGGTGGTACTCAAGATAACGGAATGAAAGTGACCTTAGCAATGTCAAGCAGCATCTTCCTCCTCGGGTCATGGAAACTCCTGGAAGCACCACACTCCAATTACTTGTGTCTTTCACCTTGAAAGAGGAAGCCACTGCACACATTTTATGAGTCCACAGACTCTAAAGTGGGAAGCAATTGGTCCAAAGGGGAGAGAGTGATACAAGATGAGCACTTTTAATTTGTTCTAATTCATTCTTTAGCATCAAGGACAGAAGAAAAGCTGACCTTCAGGATAAACCCTTTCTTTTTCCTTTTTATTTATTTATTTATTTTTTTAATTTAAATTTTATTTTTGTTACAGATGTTTCTCCTTTTTTACCCCATCGACACCCTCCCTCCCATGCCCCCCAGCCCGTCCCTGGCTTTGTTGTCCGTGTCCATTGGTTATACGTACATGCACATAAGTTCTGTGGTTTATCTCTTCCCACCCCCCACCATCCCCTCTTCTGAGGGTTGTCAGTCTGTACCTTTCTTTTTTTTATTAAAGAACACTTTTTGTTAATATGGTTTTATTGATTTTAAAGAGAGAGAGGGAGAGACAGAGAAATATCGATATGAGAAACATCGATCGGCTGCCTCCTGCATGCCCCCTACTGGGGAGCAAGTCCACAATCCGGACACGTGCCCTGACCAGTAATCGAACTGGCGACCTTTCGGTGCACAGGGTGATGGCCAATCAACTGAGCCACACCAGCCCAGACTCACATCAACCCTTTCATTTTGTGGGAAAACCACCAGCACCTGGAGCAGCAGCACCTGGAGGGTTCGGATAAAGTTCAAGGTTGCAGACTGTTCTGACTTGTGGCCAGAGTACACGAGGGTATTTCAAACAAGAGCTTCTGACCAGGGAAGTTCACCAGTACTTGAACCATGGCTGATTAGCTCAGCTGAGGCCTCAGTCTGGAGTAAACTAAAACCCTCATTCTGTCCTTTAAAAGAAAGGATGCTCAACCCTAGCCAGACCACCTGCAGATCCAGACAGGTCAGACCTTACCGCAAACGCAGACCACTGCTCACCTTGAAAACACGGGGGAAAACAGTAGAGTATTTTGACATGGGCTGCCTGATATGTATTTTTCCCCATGTCAATTTCAATTACATTTAAATATACATACAGAAAAGTGCATATATCACAACTGCACATCTTGATAAATTCTCACATAAACACACCTGTGTAGTTGATAATTAGGCCAAACAAACAAACACACGTAATATTACTAGCACCCAGAAGTTACTAGCATCTCACACCATCCTTTAGGATAACCACTGCCCTGACTTCTAACAACATGAGGTAGCTTTGCATGGCTTGCATTTTTGTATAAATGGAATCATAGAGTATATCCTGCCTGGATTCCTTGACTCAATATTAAATTTGTGAGATGTATCATATCATTAGTTCTAGTTGTAGATTGTTCTTCCTCCTCAGGGCATAGATTTCCACTATGTGAACACACCACCGTGTATTATCTATTCCACCAGTGCCGGTTGCTTACTTTATGCCCTGCTCTGAGCTACCAGAGAGAGCGCTCATGAAGGGCTACTTGTCTTTTGGTGAGCTTGGCCGATTTTGACCTTGCCACTGCAATGTGAAAGAGAAACAATGACGGGTGGCATTTTAACAGGGCCGTGTCAGATGTGTCAAGTGACAATGTGAAATCTCGTCTTTTGTTTAGCATAATAGATGAAGGGGGCGTTCCTGATGCACAGTCTGTTTCTGACCCTCCCCCCAACCTCAGCTCTGCCCCTGTCCCTCGCTGTCCTGTCTGGTTCGAGAGGCTGATTGGGGAGAAATACACAGAAATGAAAGAAGGCTGGCAGCTCACATGTGGTATTAGTAGCCCTCCTGAAAGGGACAACAAAATATGCTTTTGAAACCACAGAAGGATTTCTTACAGGAGAATTTTTAGGCGAGAGTGTTCCCTGCCTCCAGCACCGGACGCAATAAGTATAACAGACTCTATTTGAAGAGTATCGAGTAGTAGCAGTTGTTGAGAGAGAGAATGTACACAACTCACTAAAATCCAAGCCTGCAGATGGGAGAAGTTCTGGAAGAGGAAAAAAGAGAGAAACTGCCTGCCGGAAAAGAGGCGCAGGCAGATAGAAGTGTGGAAGGCTTTGAGGCAGGGTGATGGGTGGGCATTTTGGGGGGCCTTCCTAGCAATGGTTATTTAATTCCTCCTTCTTAATCCCATCCCAAAGTCCTCAACTCTGGGACGGCAGTGGGGCACTGACCCAATCTCTGGCTGTAGGAATCAACACTGATTGTCTTAATCCAACCAGGGTATCCCATCTTTGGAGCCGTAGTGATTGGTTTGGGGGAGGGGCTTCATCCACTGGTGAGCCAATCAGGATAATTCCTTCTCTTGATCCCAGATGTCACGAGGACATTCAGACACGTGACCGAAGACACTGAGCCTCAGCCCTTTCTCGTGAAGGATGAAACACACCCTCTATCTGTGCACTCTGGTCACGGTGGTGGGAAGCAGAAATGGAGAGAGAAGCCGGATGTGGCAGAAGAGGCACAGATTATGCTCTGATACTGTCACTTTCGTCCCGGATGAAGCTGCATGTGATGTGAAACATGTCTCTGGATTTTTCTTACACGAATTAATGGATTCTCTTTTGAAGGACTACAAATGGAACTTCGTTGTTTTGTTTGCTGGCAACCAAGGCTTTCCAAAGTAAAATGTGATGACTGATCTGGGCCTGAAAAATGAGGCTCTGAACAGGGACGGTCGGCACTGGTGTTGTTCCAGGAGCCAGCATGGTAGGAAGGACGGAGGGAAAGGACCCGGGACAAGCACCAGAGGAGAAAAGGCATCAGAGTGTAATGGGAGGCAGTACCATGCACGGGTTGAGACAGATAAGTGGTCAGCAAACGTGTCTTTTGTAAAGGACCAGACCGTAAACATTTTCCATTTTGCGGGCCAGATGATCTCTGTCAAGACCACTCACCTGTGCCAGGGTCACAGGAAATCAGCCATCGATAACATGCCAACAAAGCAGCGTGTGCCAATAAAGCCTCTTCTGTGGACACTAAGATCTCAATTTCATAAAATTGCTACAAGTCTCAAAATATTGCCTGCCTTTTGATTTTTTTTCAATCCTTTAAAAGTGTAAACATCACCCGGCCAGTGTGGCTCAGTGGATTGAGCGTCAGCCCAGGGACTGAGAGGTCCCAGTTCGATTCCCAGTCAGAGCACATGCCCCGGTTGTGGGCTCGATCCTCAGTGGGGGGCATGCAGGAGGCAGCAGATCAATGTTCTCTCTCACATCGATGTTTCTCTCTCTCTCTCTCTTCCTCTCTCTCTAAAAAATCAATCAATAAATAAAAGTATAAAAGTCCTTCTTAGCTCATTGGTCATCATCTGCTGACCCTTGAGGTAGAGCGAACCTACGGTTTCTACATTCATATTCTTCTTCCACCATACCCTAGCTCCATGACATGGGGCAAATTACTTAACCTCTCTACACCTGCAACTTGATTGCTAGAACAGGGATCGTGACAGTGCCTAACTTGTCATTTCGTTCCAAGAATTAAATAATCAAATCCATAAAGAAGCGAAGTGTTTGGCACACCAGCACCCAGCACGGACTAGCCATCTTTCTTATGATGGATTGTGAAGGTCTTTTCACACTAGGCTACGCATCTTAATAACAAAGCAGTCAGTGCTTCTCTGAGCAGAAAACGTACACAGAGCTGTGCCTTCGGAAGTTTGCAAAGGCATCTGTTGGGACAGATCAGAAAAGGATTGCCTATTTAAATTGACCTAACGTGTGCCATCTACCTAGCGTAGGAAATTCAGATGTCTATGAATGTCTTGCTTTTCATCTCAGTGAAGTATTCATTATTTACACACACACACACACACACACACACACACACACAAAGAGGGGTCAGGGCTTTTGGGTTTTGGTTTGGAGTTTGTTTTCTTTTTTGTTTTTTTTTTAATGGGGAGCAGGGAGGCACCATCCTCCCAGTCCCATGTCACACCTTTTTTTGTTGTTGTTGTTGCTAACCCTCACCTGAGAATATTTTTTCCATTGATTTTTAGAGAGTGGAAAGGGTGGGGTCAGGGGGAGACAGAGAGAGAAACGTGGATGTAAGAAAGACAAATCAATTGATTGCCTCCAGTGTGCACCCTGACTTGGGCCAGGGATCAAACCTGCAACCCAGGTACGTGCCCTTGACTGGGAATCAAACCTGTGACCCTTGGGTGCATGGGCTGACGCCTGAACCACAGAGCCACACCGGCCAGGTCTGTCACACACTTCTTTAAAAACAAATTATTTTAGAGACTCAGCTGAGCTAATGATTTTTTTAAAACCCACGGTCACTTCTGATTTGAACTTCATTTGTCAGTTTTGATAATTTATTCATTGACTAATTAGTTCAGCCAAATCTTATAGAGTGCATCTCTTTCTATGAGCCCAGATGGTACCTCATCACACAGATAATGGGGAATACGGCCCCATACTGTATTTGTCAGATACCCCACTGGGTAACTGATAACCCAAGAACGGTTCAGTAAAGATTTGCATTTAAGGTCTCTTAAGGTCCTCTGATTCCCCTCACTCCCTTCTCCCACACACACTCGAGATCCTAACCCCATCTGAGATCATTAGCAAATCCAAGTCTTCATCAATATCCCAGGGGAGCCAGTGAGATGCCTTACAGGAAGGTCTGCAGCTCATTGGCCAGGAGGGCCCCAAGCCAGTTTTACTTCTCTGCTCCCTGCTGCAGGGAAACCAATTAAAGTTTGCTTTTTCTTGAATCATGCAAACAAAAAGCAGTATAATCTGGTTGAACAAATCTGTTCAGGCGAGAGAAAGGTGCCCATATTCACAGCAATAAACGTGGGCAATAGGAGATGAGTATTTTCCTCCAGCTCCTGCCTCTGACTTGGGCAGTCACCCAATCAGCAACAAGTATTTGTTGAGTGTCTACTACACGTCAGGCTCTATATTAAGCACTTCACATGTTTCATTGTATGAAGTCTTTGCAATTCCCCCATGAAGCAGGTCCCATGCCCCCAGTTTTACAGATGAGAAGAGTGAGCTTTAGAGAGATCACGCTCTCACCCGGGTGCGTACAGCTTTAAGCCTGTGCTCCAGGCCCTCACCCCCTCTGCCCAGTCTGCCCTCTGTCCCCGGAGCCAGGGCGTCCAGGGGAGCACTCTTGGCTCAGCACGAACAGGTGTCTGCCGGCGGTGGTGGGCGGAGTTGAATGTGGACCCTCCACGCTCCTTCACGCTTCCATCTCTGCGTGCTGGTTTTGTAACTTAATCTCGATTGCATTACTTTCCAAAAGTTCCTCTTTGGGATGTTTCTCTCCCTCTGAGAGAAAATTGTATCCATTGTACAGGTGAAGAAATGAAGCCAGGGAGAAGAAGTGAAGTAGCTTGCTCCAAGTCTGAAACTATTGGAGGAATGAGCTCTATTTGTCTCTAGACCTGGGTCCAAAGATGTATTTCCAAGATTCCCAGACTCAGGAAAGGCATTAAGGCTCCCTCTGGACTCCCATTCTTATACAGAAAGGCCCATCTTTCCTCGAGACAGTTGTATAAAAACAAACACAAGTTATAAGTCATTTCCCAGATCCTTAAACATTTATACATATAAATAATATATACGGGCCCGGCCAGTGTGGCTCACTGGTTGAGCATCGACCCATATACCAAGAGGTCACGGATTCGATTCCCGGTCAGGGCACATGCCCAGGTTGTGGGCCTGATCCCCAGTGGGGGGCGTGCAGGAGGCGGCCAATCGGTGTTCTCATTGATGTTTCTATCTCTCTGTCTCTCGCCCTTCCTCTCTCTAAAAAAATCAATAAAAGGAAAAATATTTAAAAAAAATATATATATATATATACACACACAGAATTTAGGTATTTATGCTAATATTATGCTAATAATTTTAGCCTTGGGTTGTTCATCTGCTAAAGGGAGCTAACAATACCAATGTTACTAGATTGTCATGAGAATAAAATAAGAAAATACAAGTTAAGCATCAGCATCAGGGGAAGACATTTCTCCACCTGTCAATCTCTCCATCTGTGTCCATCCAGCCCCCGACATACCTCCCTCTCCATCGCTCTAGCTACATGTATTTGCTGGCGGAAAGGAAAGGGTGATGTCTGAAAGGCGGGGTTCCTGGCCCAGCTTATTCCCTGCTCTTCCGCTCCGGCCACCTTCCCTGCCAGGCTCTGTGACCCCCTATCTGTAAAGCGAGGGCTTCGCTGGATCACCTCTAGAGTGCTCAGTATTCTCGGAGCCCTTACACGCTCATCACCATTACAGTGCACCACCCCTCCATGTGACAACGACATTCAGCTTCCCAGAGCAATCTGCAAGAGGGTGAAATTATGTGCAGTTCTGTCTTAATGATCCAGCTGGTGTGGCTGCCCGTACGTTTTGGAGGAAGCTATAACTAGTCTGTGTAGTGGCTGATGAATTTCACAAGATGATTTTATTGTGGTTATATAAACAGTAACTTTTGAACTACTGGGACGATGTTTTGGCGTGAAAACCTGCTTTGATGAAGCTAGGGATATCAATCTCTGACTATTTAAATCTTAGTAAGATTAATAGAGAAGGAAAAAAGGAGGGCATAACCCTATTTGCATTAAAATACTGTTATTTTTTTTAAGGTTTCAAAACACCATTAGGGAAAGGGCCTTAGTATTTTATCAACAAGATTACTTGGCAACATTTGATTAAACTCTCAGCTAAAAAAAAAAAACAAAAAACAAAATAGTAGAAGTAGCAGACACATGGAAGTTGGCTAGATTTAGTTTCAAATCCAGGTTCCGCCCAAACTAGCCATACGACTTTTGCCTTTTGATCCAGTACTTTGATACCCTCAACTAAAGCACGAGTAGAATGATATCTAACTTGTAAAATTATTATGATAATTAATAAAATAAAATTTGCAAAGCATCTAACAGTGCCTATAACTCAAAGCACCTGACAATAAACATACCCGAAACAGGAATCCGGATTTTTCTTCTACAGACCTGCCGTTTACAGTCCTGTGCTTCCTGACTTGGTGGACACCATCAGTCACCCCGCTGCACCAACCAGGAACCTCAGAGGTATCCCTGTCACCCTCCTCCTGCTTGTCATCCTCTGCATCACAGTGCCCTGCCCGTTTTCCTCTGAACTCTCCCCAGTCCACCCCCTCACTTCATCCCCATGGCCACCATCCCCCATCCTGCCTCCCCCTGTCCTATCTGAGCTGCACTCTCCCGGCACTTCTCGTCCACCTGTCTCCTCTCCAGGTGGTCTTCCACAAAGCAACCAAATCCATCTTGCAGGAAGCAAATCTCCGCATGACCCTCCTTGCCTTTAAGCCTTTCTAGGCTCCCTCATTCTCCTAGGATGAGACCAAATTCCTCACAGGGCCTTTGAGGCTCTGCCCAAGCTGTGTCCTCCTGGTCACTGTCACTGCATGTTAGCCCGCCGCCCGCCTCGCTCCAGGGTGTCAGCAGCACCGGCCTCTCTGGCGAGCGTTAAGGGCCCTGGCTCTCTCAGCCACACTCGGTACTTGTGCTTGAACACCTCGCTCATCAGCTCCCACATGCACCCCACATCTCAAGAGCAGTCACCTCTGACACCACACACCGATGCTGCCCTCTGCACCCGCTTTCCAAGCTTCTTGGGCTCCTCTTTTGGAGCCTCTGATCTCTTGTAGTTAAATGTTTGCCTCACTCTTTGCTAGTGGTCCTGTCCTTCGTGATGCTGTCAATTCAGTGGGCGGGGGGATCGTTTCTGTCGTGTTTACTATTGTTTCTTGGGAACTAACAAAGAGCCAGGCCCAGAGTAGGTCCTCAATAAATATGTTTGAATGAATGAATGAAAGTTCTCTGTTGTCATTCTCTGCCTTCTACACACATTTCCTGATGTCTACCACGTACCAGTTACTGCATGAGATAGTATTAATGTTCTCTCCCAAACTCTGCTTGAGTGTGCAATAACACAGACCTCATGGCTTCCGAAATTCTTCACTTGCAGAAAGTTCTGATATAAGTTCTTTTTCAAAGTAAGAATTTTATCTTCATGATAAATTTGTGAAATTTATCTTTATGTTACTTCTGTTCACTTGTAGGCATGGTTTATGTTTTGCACTAAAAATCAAAGAGAATAAAACCATTGATATTTATAAAAACTCAAGGTATGTGCCCTTAGCGGGATCTGAACCCGGGTCTCTCTGGTCCGTCAACCCACACAATAACCGCTGAGCCAAACCAGCCAGGGCTAGGTTGTTCAGGTTTTGATGTGGCTTTAGCTTAATTCACAATAAGTATGTATTGCTTTTGTGATTCAAGGAAACAAATCTACAGAACCATTCCACAGTGAGAGGCTAAGAAAGGGTCTGAATCCCCCGAGAAATGAATGACCACAAGAAAGAAATGTAGTCATGTAGCCTAGAGAAGGCCAAGGCAGAACACATGACTGTCTTCCAATACTTCCAGGCTGCTGTCACGTGGGGGGGAGCAGGCTGACCTCTGCAGGGCAGAAAGAGGACCGTGAGCAGGTGGAAGGCTCAATGAGGTAAAATTCAGCCCAAAGGTAGGAGAAGTTCTTTCCTCCCTTTGAGTGATTCTTCAACAGTAAAATGGGCTGATGTGAAGCAGCCAATTCAGCATCACTAGAAGTAGAGATCTCTGCCACAGAGAGTCTGCAGGTCGCTTTCAGGTCAATAACCCCCTGAAAGTTGTGCTGGTGTGTGTATTTTTCAGAGGAGTGGCTCTCCTACAGCTTCACCTTCCTGTGGGCTTCAGTGACCCCCAAATAAAGGAGGACTCATAGAACCGGATGACTGCTTATCATTGCTGACATCAAGGGGATTTAGACACTCTTGACATTTTAATCATCACATCTATACCAAGAGTTAAAAATTAGGGGAAAAGGCAGTTCTGGAGTTTCTTGGCTCCTCCTCTATGCAAATCATTTAATTAAAAAAATTAGTTATTATTGTTCATTGAGGGCAAGGACTGTGTCTTACACGTGGCTATATTTTCGCTCTGTCAAGCACAGCTTCCTGCCCAAAGTAGGTGCTTAGTAAATGTTGACTAAATCCATGAAGCAATATATGAACAAACTCCTTTGGTCGATTTTCCCCTTGATGTCATAATTCCATCAGCGAAGCAGAATTCTGTGGAGTAGTCGGTGGTGGCACCGTGACAACAATGATGGTGGTGATGATGAAAATGAAAACGTTATTAAGCATTTCCCATGGGCCAAGTACTTTGTTAACCATTCCCTTTATAATAGCATGAGTGATACCGCGTTCAGTGAATAAAAATGAGGCTCAGGTTAAATTAGTTCCCAAGATTACATAGCCAGTAAGGGATTCAAACCAAGGCCGATCAACTATATTATGTGCACTTTTACCTTCCGTGAAAAGTTCTACTGAGGGAGTACAGTTTCTTGGGTTTGGGTCTAAACTCTGTCATAGCTGTGTGAAGAATTTAAGCAAGGTACTCTTCTCTGCCCTTTATTTTTCAAATCCGTTATGTAGAAAACAGAATCCTAAAAAAACCCTGAGAAACAGCATAGCATAGACTATGTTTTTTCCCTCCGAGCACATTTCACTCTGCATGCTTGAACATCATCGTAACACCTCCTGAGTGCCCATCCTAACACTTCAGTCATCTCTGTTTTACTGCCTTGAGTATGTTTTCCTAGTTCTTCACATGCCTATATCTAGTCATTTTGGGTAGTATCTTAGATATTGTGTGTGATAGTGTGTGTCTGGATTCTGTTACGTTCCGCTGAATAGGTGTGTCTGTTGTTGTCATTTGCTTATTTTAGCAGACATTTAACAACTCCAAACGCTGCCTCCACTGCAGTGGTCCTCAGTGGAGATCTCAGTCCAATTCTTTTAGTTTTCATCCTTGCATAGTTCAGGGGTCATTCAGAGATTGGGAAGAGTTCACATGGAGAATTGGGGGTTCCCTCTCCTACAGCTTTCCTTTCTAGAATTTTCTCCTTCATTTTCTAGCTTCTCAAGTTCTTTCTTACAATTCCTCATGCCGGTAAGTTTGCAGGATTTAGCTCACCCAGCAGTAAACAACCATAAGCAAAAGCCATAAAAACAGAAGACTCATCCAGTGGCATTGTCTTCCTTCAACATTAGCTCCCCTCCAATTTCTGTCTGCTTTCAGTCACTCTCCATTGTCATACATAAGGCAGACATGAGTTCCTGTCTGACTCTCCCTTCGACCAGAGTGTTGTAGTTACCGTGCACTTCATGGGTTACAGTGACTTTTCCAGGCTTTAAGGCAGTGGTTCTCAACCTGCGGGTCACGACCCCCTTGGGGGTTGAACGACCCTTTCACAGGGGCTGCCTAAGACCATCGGAAAACACATATTTCCGATGGTCTTAGGAACCGAGACACGGCTCCTCTGTCCGTCTCCAGGCGGGTCCGCCCACATGCACATACGCCCACATACAACATGAGGAACTGTATTAAAGAGTCGTGGCATCAGGAAGGTTGAGAACCACTGCTCTAAGGACTTTATCTCCATCACAGTTTGCCCCAAGGTACACTTTTGATTTTCTAAGTGTACCATAACGTGAAAAAGATTGAGAAACACTGCCTTAGACAAAACCACCTCACCTCTTGCAGTCTTTTTCCATCAGTCAAATAGGGATACTAATGGTATATATCTCAGAGAGTTACTGTGAGGATTCAGTAAGATCACAGGTAACGGTAGGCAGTGTGTGAGACACTGAACCTCAAGACATTCAGACAAAGCTTAGTATCACACTAATAGTTTTTATTAATGCCAATGCAACTCTAATTTCTGTTGATTTAAATAATATCAAGGATTATTAAAGGTAACATCACTGTAGGAGGAGATCCCCACCCCAATTTACAAGAGACTATTCATAGTTGCCCCTCCCTCTGCCTTGTAAGGAGAGTGTGCCCATATGCTGGGTTCCTGCACTTGGTCCCTCACAAACTAGTCAACATGCCAGCAATAAATATGATAATAACACTAGTCCACTGCCTAGGTCTTTACTACATCAGGACTGTTCTAAGCGCTTTACATGTATAAACTTACTAATCTTCAGATCAGTCCAGTGATGCAGATGCTGTTGTCTTCTTTACCGCAGAGTAAACGGAGATTGGTGGGATAACTTGCTTAAGGTTGCACAGCTAGGAAGGGCTGGAGCCAAGGCCTGAGTCCAGGGACTCGGTTACCAAGGTCTGCTTTCTCAACAACTAGAATCTAGAAGCTAAAGGGACAGAACCGGCAAAGTCAAAAGGTTAAAATGATTTACACTGAAAGAGGCAAGGGGCTACTTGACGGAGAACAAGCTGGGCCTATAAAAGCAGGAGGAAGGAAAGGAAGATGACTTGAGCAGGCTCGGGGAAGATGGAAGGAAGCACCTGTCTCTTTAAATAGGTTATTGTGCTTTGTATCCCTTTTTGGGGATGTTTCAAGACCCAAGGGAAAAAAAATCTTGTGGGTTTTTATTTTCCTTTTTTGAGATAAAAATGTTAATGTTTTTTGGTTTGGGGGCCTGGCATGCTTTTGTGCTAAGTATTGATATTGTTTGTCTCTCACACGGTGCAGCTTCAGCTGGATGATCACGGTGCTGCTAACTGTAAGACTGATAATGAGGGTCATTTGACATTTACATGCCAACTTCGACACTCTTTGGGTACTTAAACAAATGATTTAAACTTTCAGTGTGACAGCTGTCTCATCTGTGAAATGGGAATAATGTCTACGTCACTGGTGTATTGGTAGGATTACCCGATATATACATGGATATAAACAGCACCTGATGCAGTGTCTGGCATTGTGGGTGATCAAAAACTATTAGTTCCATTTCCTTCCTTCTTCCCCTTCTTCCTCAAATTCTCAAAACATTCCCTGTGGCAAACAGCTACTGCCTTATGGGAAAGAACACTGCCAGAGCATCAGCACTTTTGGTTAGTGGCCCAATTAAGTAAATGCCTATTAAATTCACATATATTTCAATAGACAGTACATGACACCCAGGCTAATGGAGGAGAAGAAAAAGGCAGAATGATTAATGAAGTCCCAGTAACAGCCAGCCTGACGCCTCATAACCAGCCACATGTTTGCTTACTCATCTATAATTTGTTTGTTTTTCCTTTTTGAGTCCCGAACCCAGAAGGGGCTGTCAGAGGAGAAATTCACTCCGAAGCGAATCCCCAGGCACACTTATCCTGGGAAGACCTCGGTTTATTTCGGGCTGACAGCTGGCACCTGTGGCCCGCAGTGAAACACTCTGACACTGATGGAAAGAGACAGGTGGCAGGGCTGCCACATTTGATTGATAAAGTGATCTAAGTATCACAGGCACCGAGAACGTCGTTAGCGATCACTGCTTCCCTGTAGGAAGCACCCCGCAAGCCAAGAAGCCACAGAGAACATAGCTCTTGAGCTGCTGTGTATGCAGATGTGTGTGAGCAGAGAGAGTTCCTTGCACTGTGGCTCCAAGAAGGAGCACTGGGTCTGCCGTGC
Organism: Molossus molossus; assembly: GCF_014108415.1. NCBI lineage: Eukaryota > Metazoa > Chordata > Mammalia > Chiroptera > Molossidae > Molossus > Molossus molossus. The sequence continues at coordinate 18,317,620 of NW_023425377.1, forward strand.
AGAAAAGCTGAGTTCAAATCCTGACTTGGTCATTGAGAAGCTATGGAGCCCGAGGGTAAGTCATTACATTGTGACCCTCAGCTTGCGCCTTCTCATCTCCGCTCGATATTCTCAGCAGCTAAATGCCACTTCCTCGGGGAATCCCTGATCGCCCCACTCCCAGACAAGTGCCAATCCCTTTATAATACAGCCGATTCTGATCATATTTGTAATTAGATTAAGTACTGGTGACTTATCAACGTAATGTCTTCCCCCACTAAACTGTAAACACCGTCAGGGCTGAGACTGCATCTTTCTCATCAAAAGTAATCCCTAGTACCCTGTACATGCATCTTCTCTCAATCTGCTCATTCCTAAATATCTCATTTCAAGTGCTTCGACTCCCCAAAGACCTTTTTCCAAAATGCACCCGTTTCTGGGATTTCTCTTTCTCCCTCGCTTCATTTACAGATCCAGGTTCTTCTCTATCACATATCTCCCTGCCTCATTAGTAGAAATTGGTTTAACCTTTGGCTCCTCTGATTCTGTTTATTTTCCAGATTATAGCTCTCGAGAAAACAGACCTTGGTGGGGGATGACCCGCATTCAAACCCCGGCTCCAGCACTTCCTCGATACTGGACCTTGGGCACGGTGTGGGGCACACTGGCCCGCTCGCTCATCCTCATGCTCTGCCCGTTTGCACTTGCTATTCCTGTGCCCGAAAGGCCCCTCCCCTGACTCCTTCTGCAGCTGTCTCCCTGTTAGGGTTCAGAGCAAACACAGCGCCTCAGAACTGCTTCCCCTGCGCCCGCACCCCGCACGCTCTCCACTGCACTGACTGCTGGCTGATACTCTCTCCTTCGTTCACTTGGTTACTATCTGTCTCCTCCCACAGCAATGACGTTTCCATGAGGACAGTAACCTCTCCATCTGGTTAACCACACACAGTAGCCCAGCCCCCCAAAGCAGTGCCTGGCTGGGACTGTCCTTTCAACCAATTTATTTTGACTAAATGAATTAAACAACAAACTAATTCACAAGTAAATGAATGAATGAACAAAAGTCACTAGAGTATTGTAAAGATTAAGTAACAACACCAAAAAAAAAAAAACCACATAAAAGTGCCTTGTGTCAGCCAGGATTCTTAGTTGTAAGCAATAGAAACCCATTCCGCTGAATTAAGCACAAAAAAGAATTTGATCACAGGGTATTAGTTAATCAAAGAATTCCTGGGAGAATTCAAAACCTGCTGAGGGGTTAGGACCAAGCATATTGATGACCCAAATGCAGTCGCAGAACGTGGTGAGGATATCATGACTACTACTGTCCCAAGCATTAGACAGGGCAGCTTACACCACCACCATGTCTAATGCTTGGGACAGTAGGAGCCACGAACACTGGGGGCTTCTGCTGCTGCTCCAAGAACCCTATCAACAGAACAGGAATCCTGTCCCCAGGACAGTTGCCAGGGTCCCAGCTTCATTATGTCATTAGCTCACCATCCAGGTCTGCGGCAGGCACCAGCGACTGGCAGATTGCAGGCCAGATGCCCACCTTATTGTTGGGCATGGGCAAATCAAACAGCCAACATTTTTAGCTTCTGCAAAGGGACCAAGGGTATGACGCCTACCTTGAATCACCGAGTGAGGAGATTTCCAAATATGAGAATAAGACTCAGATGCAAAACAGTCAAAATTAATGACACATTTCCGCTGCCACGCTCAATAAACACTAACTGCAAAACAACCCAATCACCAAGATCCTGTCTGTTACAAACAACTGACAGTCGATGTTTGGAAAAGAGAAGGTATAAACAAAAACTACTGCTTAATTCTTTAGAGCTGCACCAAGTGGGAAACACACATTTCACAACTTTTTCATGAGTTATTCAGTTTGTCAACCAGCTTTATATTAAATGTGCTCAGGTATTGATTTGAGGGAACTCTTGTCCTGCATCATTCAGAGCGACGCAAAAAAAGATCGTTAAAGAGGCTTCTTGCCGACACAGCTCTGGGGATGTGAGCTCGCTGCCAAAGAAGCCGGACCGTTTTCATGACTTGCTGCTCACCCAGGAAAAGAAATCTTCAACTGCTTTCCAAAAATGCAACGTCAAATACTTTTTCCGGAGGCAGCTGCTGACTCAGAGGGGCTCTGCACTCTGCAACATTCCCTGGCATGAGTTGGTGATTTGGTTTGGGGACCCACCCAGTCTTACCTGACCCACACTTGATGGGATTATAAATCGAAGATGCCCATCCACTTGTAACAAAACATGAGCAATCTGAGTCACTCCCCCTGGAATTTGAATCTTGACAAATGTCATAGGACTAAAATAAAAAAGATGCTTTCCTTAAAATTGTCAGCGGCTTGATCATGGTTTTAACTCAAATCCCTATTTTTTCTTACCTTGATTCTTAGATTTTTTTTCCCCTTAATTCTGTGAGCTTTTCAGATAAAATTATAGTCTGTTAAACAATGAGCTTTATCTTCTGTGTGTGTGTGTGTGTGTGTGTGTGTGTGTGTGTGTGTGTGGTGAGAACATCTAAGACCTATTCTCTTAGTAATTTCCAACTACACAATATAGAATCATTAACTATAGTCAGTACGTTGGACATTGGAACTTCAGAACAGATTCCTATTATACTGAAAGTCTATACCTTTAAACAACCCCTAGTCCCTGGCAAACAATAATCTACTCTAGGTTTCTATGAGTTCAGCTTTTCCAGATACACATATAAATGAGATCCTACAGTGTTAATTTTTCTCTGTATGACTTATTTCACCTAATGCCCTCAAGACTGATCCATGTTATTGCAAATGACAGAATTTCATTATTTTTAACAGCCAATATTATTTTATATATTCATATATCACATTTTCTTAATCCTGCATCCTTCAATGGACACGGGGCTGTTTCTATATCATGACTGATGGTAATGCATGATGAAATGAACACGGGGTGAAGATATCTGTTTGACATAGGGATTTTCATTCCCTTTGGATACATACCCAGAAATGGAATTTCTTGGTCATAAGGTAGTTCTATACTTAATTATTTGAGAAACATTCATACTGTTTTCCAAAATGGCTGTATGATTTACATTTCTACCAATAGTGGACAAGGGTTCCCTTTTCTCCACATCCTCACCCACACTTGTTGTCTCTTGTCTTTTGCATAATATCCATTGTAAGAGGTGTGAAGTGATATTTCGTTTTGGTTTTGATTTGCTATTTCCTGATGATGGGTGACATTGCTCATCTTTTCAAGTATTTGTTGACCACTCTGGGAAAAAAAAATCTATGCAGATCCCTTGCTCATTTTTTCATCAGATTATTCTTTCTTTGCTATTGAGTTATATGAATCTGATATCTATTTTGAACATTAACCCATTTTAAGATATAAGGTTGGCAAATATTTTTTTCCTTTCTGCAAGCTGTCTTTTCTGCACATGAATTTTTTTATTTGATTTAGTCCCATTTGCTCATTTTTGCATTTGTTGCTTATGCTTTTGGTGTCATATCTTAAAAACAAAACAAAACAAAATAAAAAAACAAAACACTGCCAATACCAAAGTTAAGAGCTTTTTTTAAATGTTTTTCTTTAGGAGTTTGGGGGTTTTAAATTTTACATTTAAGTCTTTAATCTATTTCTAAGTACTTTTGTGTGTGAGTGGTATAAGAAAAAGTCCAATCAACACCATTCATTAAAAAGAATTTTCCAGTAACTATCCTTGGCTCCCTTGTAAACATTTAGTTGACTACACATGCATAGGTTTATTTCTGGGCTTTCAATTCTGTTCCTTTGGTCTACGTGTCTGTTTTTATGCCAGGACCATACTGTTTTGATTACTGTATCTTTGTAATATATTTTGAAATCAGGAACTGTGATACCTCCAACTTTGTTTTCCTTTCTTAGAATTGCTTTAGCTATTTGGTCACTTTTGTGGTTCCATGCACATTTTAGAGTTTATTTTTTGTTTGTTTGTTTCTATTCCTATGCTAAATGCTTCTGGAATTTTTATAGGGGTTGCACTGAATCTACACATGGCTTTGGGAATTATGGACATTTTAACAATATTAATTCTTCCAATCTGAGAATCAAGGATATATTTTCATTTATTTGTGTCATCAATTTCTTTTATCAATGTCTTATAGTTATCAGTGTACAGATCTTTTCCCCCCTTGGTGAATTTTATTCCTAAGTATTTTATTTATGTGATGTTATTGTAAGTGGCATTTTCTTTATTTCTTTTTTAGATGATTTACTGTTAGTGTATAAAAAAATGCAACTGATATTTGTATGCTGATTTTGTATCCTGCATCTTTACTAAATTCCTTTATTAGTTCTAACAGTTTCTTGGTGGAGTCGTTAGGATTTTCTGTATATGAGATCATGTCACATGCAAACAGAAACAATTTTACTTCTTCCTTTCTGAAGTCTATGCCTTTTGTTTATTTTTCGTGCCTACTTCCTCTGACTAGGAATTCTAGTACTATATTGAAAAGGAGTTGTGAAAACTATCCTTGCCGTGTTGTGTGTGTGTGTGTGTGTGTATATATATATATATATATATATATATATATATATATATATATATATAATGTTTTTATTCATTTCAGAGAAAGGGAGATGCAGAGAGAGATAGAAACATCAATGAGAGAGAAACATCAATTGGCTGCCTCCTACACACTTCCGACTGGGGGTTGAGCCCACAACCCTGGCATGTATGCTGAACTGGAATTGAACCGGTGACCTCCTAGTGCATGAGATGCACTCAACCAACTGAGCTACATGGCTGAGCACCTTGTTCTTGATCTTAAGAGAAAATGTTTTCAACCTTTTGCCTTTGAGTATGATGTTAGCTATGGGCTTGTCATATGTGGGCTTTATTATATTCAGGTCCATTAATTCTATATCCAATCTGAAAGGATGCTGAATTTTTTCACATACTTTCTCTGCATCTGTTTGGTGATATATGATTTTTATCTCTCATTCTATTAATATGGTGTATCACCTTTATTGATTTGTGGATGCTGAACTATCCTTGGGAATAAATCACACTTTACCATAGTATATTATCTGTTTAATATGTTGTTGAATTCAGTTTGCTAGTATTTTGTTGTAAATTTTTACATCTATATTCACCAGGGATATTAGCCTGTAGGTTTTTTTCTTGTAGTGTCTTTATCTGGCTTTGATATCAAGCTAATGCTGGTCCCATAAAATGAGTTTGGGAGGATTCCACCCTTTTCAATTTTTTGGAAGAATTTGAGTACGATTGATGTTAATTCTTTAAATGTTTGGTAGAATCATCAGTAAAGCCATCTGGTTTGGGGATTTCCGTGTTGGGAGGTTATTACTGATTCAATCTCCCTAGTCATTATTCACACCTAAGATTTTCTATTCCTTCATAATTCAGTTTTGGTAGGTTGTATGATAATTCCATGAATTTATCCATTTTTTTTAGGTTATCTAATTTGTTGGTATATAATTCTTCATAGTACTCTCTGATGATCCCTCATATTGCTATGGTACCAACTGTAAAGTTTCCTCTTTCATTTATAATTGTATCTGAGTCCTCTCTCTGTTTTCCTTTGCAAAACTAGCTAACGATTTGTCAATTTTGTTTATATTCTCAAAAACACAAACTCTTACTTTCACTAAGTTTTTCAATTATTTTCCTACTCCCTAGTTCATTTATATCTACTGTGCTCTTATTTTCCTTCCTTCTGCTAACTTTGGGCTTAGTTTGTTCTTTTTCGAGCTCCTGATGGTATACAGCTAGGATTTTTATTTGAGAGCTTTATGTTTTTTCTTAATATAGGCTTCAGGATACAAATGTCTTGTCAGTCTTGCTAGGTTTTCTGAGGATTTCTCAGCCCCCTTCCATGAGTACACCGGTCCCATACTTCTTGTTCCCTTTTAGGTAGTAATTCTTAAGGTCTTTCTGCCTTCTCTCTATCCTGCAAAACCAGGCTGGGTGCTGACAAGTCTTTTGCTTTGCCTGGGGCAGTGCAAACTGCTCAGTTCGGTGCACTGTCTCCCAGTGTCCAGGCAGCTTTCTGCCTAGTCTGCAAATACCAGCACTTGCCACCCTAAGGGGTGAGGGGCCGTGTGGGTAAGGTGTGAAAAGCACAGTAGGGGTTGCTGTGCACCAACTGGGGTGACCCACAGGTGAGGTGTCCCCGGAGGCTCCTAGGCGGGCTTCTTGACGGAGTCCATTTAGTGGTTAGTAGGATCCACATCCCTTTGATGCCCTCTGAGCAGAGCCTGGCTGCTATGCCCCCAGCGCCCCCTGCTGCCCAGTTACATAGCACACCTCAGTCTTCTGGGTGGGCAAGAATGAAGCGAGTCTCTTTGGCAGCACCTCGCACAGCTGGGGAAGCCAGGCACCCATTCACATACTCTCAGTTTCACCCGTGGGAGGAACTGTGAGTTATGCCACCTTGAGAGACAGGTGACAAGGGTCAAATGAAACTGTTCCTCTTGCCTTCTCCAGTGGGTCCAATCTTGGATTGCTTTTGCTAAACACTGATATCACAGGCTTTGGGGCAAATTCTTTATAGGCATCATATCATTTTAGCCTTCACAAAATCATCAAGATTCATTTGATATCCATTTCTTCAGCTGAGAAAGTTTCGGCTTAGAATGGTTAACTGCCTGCCCAGGGATGCTCCGGGATGTGGCAAAGCGCATGCGTGCACCTGACCACAGTGCACTGGACTGTAAGAATGGCATTCATTCAGTCATTCATTCATCCGATAATTATTGACTGGACACATATTATGCTAGGTTCTGTTCTAGAAATGAGGGTGAAAGGTAAATAAGGTTTTCTATGCCTACAGAGTAACATTCCTATGGTTAATTAAGATAAATGAACTATTTCACATAATTTATATGATTATCATATTATTTATTTTTTCTCATTTTATTTCATAAGGCTCTCAGGGTACAGCTTATTTGAAAGACATATTCACAAAAGCCTACCCATATTGTTCTTTAATATCTTTATCATTTTTTTCTTTATTGATTTTAGAGAGACAGGAAGGGAGAGGGAAAGAGAGATAGAAACATTGATGAGAGAGAACACCAATTGGCTGCCTCCTGCATGCCCCCCACTGGGGATTTGGCCCACAACCTGGGCATGTGCCCTGACCGGAATTGAACCAGCGACCTCTTGGTGCATGGGTTGATGCTCAACCAGTGAGCCACACCGGCCGGGCTTGTTCTTAAATATCAAAGTACTATTTTCATTAAGCGTAATGGTCCTTCAGAGCAACTGACTTTTGAATATACAAAACTCCTATCATTTTGATTAAAATAGTGTTAATTTGGGCATTCTCTCATCTGCAATGTATCGAATGCTTGCATGACTGGGCTTAATTGCACACACTCAATGGGTCTATCATAGAACAAACTGTGTGTTTGATCATCCACTCCCATTACTACTGGTTGACTGACACTTCAGACCCCAACAGGGATAGTGCTGCTTAATGACTCGAGCACATTGGTTCAGAAACCAACATTTGAGTCTTTGAAAATTATAGGAACATGCCCCATTCCTTTTCAACATAAGGGATTTAAAGTATAGATGAGTCCTGGCCGGTTTGGCTCAGCGGTTAGAGCGTCGGCCTGCGGTCCTGAGAGACCCGGGTTCGGTTCCCGCTAAGGGCGCGTACCTCGGTTGCAGTCTGTCCCCGGCCCTGGTCGGTTGTGCGGGTAGCAGCCACTAGATGTGTTCCTTTCACATCGATGTTTCTCTCTCTCTCTCTGTTCCTCTCTCTCCCTCCCACTCTACCTGAACAAAAAATGGAAAAATGTCCTCCGGTGAGGATAAAAAAAAATAAAAATATAAAATAAAGTATAGATGAAAATCTCACAGATCTTAAGCTGCCCTAACGTTGTAAATGTAGTATATAATCACACATTTGATGCTTTTAAGTGAAATACTTGCAGCAGTGGTGAGCACAACCATGATTCCAGCTCCGCATGATATAGGAAACATGGAGGATATTTTCTTACATGGGGGTGATGGATTCATTGATTTAGAAGAAGTAAAGAGAGGAAGGAAGTCCGTTTGTAAACCTGATTTCTGAAGAGAGTTTCTTTAAGAATTTTTGTTTCTCTAATAAAATATATATATATACCTTGCACACAAAAAAAGTAAACCAGAAAATAAATAAACAGTACATTTTCTGATAATAAGTACAAAGGAAAAAACTAAAAGGTAAAGAAACAGCTTGGGATGGGGTGGAATTCGTATTTGGTAAAATAGTCAAGAGCCATGCAAACATCTGGGATAGAGCATTTGAAACAGACACAAATGTCAAGAGCTATCATACCCGGGGCAGGAGTAAGCCTGGTATGTTTGAGACTCAAGAAGACCTGTGTAGCAAGAATGAGAGAGAATTTAAAAATGTAAGAACTCAAGTCAGGCTGACAGGCAGCGGTCAGGCGAAATGGGGAATTTGGAGTGTGGCTTTCTATTGTAGATCTGACTCTCACTACGGTAGTTTGTCTTTAGGAAACTCATCAACTCTCCCTGGGTTCTTTCCTCATTTGTAAAATGAGACTGTGGAAGAAGTAGGAGCCAGGGACCCGAAAGGTATTCCTAGCCTTGACATTCTGTGGTGCTTTGAGAATATGATGAATGACAAGGAAAAGGTAACAACTGAATAATGAATCCAGCCTCTCATGGTGGTCACCTTGAATGTCTCCATTTTTTTTTTTTGGCCTATGAATCAATGTGAGGGTTTATAAATAAAACTACTCTTTTCAAATACTGTAGGCCCATCTGATAACCATGTTAGTTTCATGAGTCATTAAATGCAAGGAGATAAGCATAATGCCCGTGACATTTTAATCAAGGAAATTAAAAACATTTAAAAATATGTTTTATTTACTTTTTAGAGAGAGGAAGGGAGAGGGAGAGAGAGATAGAAACATCTAGAGATCGATTGGCTGCCTCTTGCACACCCCCTACTGGGGATTGAGCCTGCAACCCAGGCAGGTGCCCTGACCAGGAATCGGACCAGCAGCTTCTTGGTCCATGGGTTGATGCTCAACCACTGAGCCACACTGGCTGGCCTAAAAACATTTTGAAAATCAGTGAAATGCCCCATCACATTGGTGAAATATTTTGATCTGAGCAAGGTCCAGTGTGAGATATATTGGACGCTTCTATTTCACTGAAATTTTCCAGGAAAACCAATAGTTCCTAGAACCAGCTATTTTGGAGGTGAGTAGGTCGAAACATCTTTGAACTAAAAGGAGTCACACTACTGCATGAAATTTTGTCACGTGCAGAATATAAAGCTAACTTAAATATATTTCTGATAATTATCCCTGGTGATGTAAAATTTGCCTAGGCAATTTGGATGGCAATTATCTGATAAGTAAAGGCATCGATCATGTCTGGAGTCAGGCTCGCTAACTAACTAGTGTGTCCAAGTTCAAGCAAATCTGTTCTTTTATTCTCTGTCTCTCTACGTTTGTTTCTGGTTTTGCTTGTTCATTTATTTTGTTCTTTATATTTCACATGTAAGAAAAATCATATGGGAGGTGTCGTTCCCTGACTGACTCATTTCACCTAGCAGTGGTTACCAGATGGCAGAGGGTTGGGGGGAATGGGTAAAAAGATGAAGGAATTAAGAAGTCCAAATTACCAGTTAAGAAAACAGTCACAGAGGATATAAAGTAGAGCATAGGGAATATAGTCAATACTATTGCAATAACTATGTATGACGCTAAGTGGGAACTAGATTTATTGGGGTGATCACTTCATACGTTATGTCAATGTCTAATCACTGTGCTGAAACTAAAATAATATTGTAGGTCAAGTGTAATTGAAAAAAAGTTTTAATTAAAAAACAACTATTCATTTTCTCAAGAAACTTCAATTCTAGGGAAAAAACCTACAGTCAGGATAAAATACAGGAATGAAATATGTATCACTTGATGAAATATGCGAATGAGAAGGGGGAAAGTGCTCCAACAGAGCAGTTCTGTGTGAGTCCGTGAGAGTCCGACCGACCAGTGCACGTGGAGAAACCTGGAGAGCACGTGACCTGCCTAAGGCCAGACAGCAAGTGGGCAGAAGCAAATCAGAATCGAGGTTTCCTGATTTAGAAGCCATACAACACCTTGCGTATAAAATGCGAAGAGTAGCCGGTGTGGCTCAGTGGCTGAGCGTCGACCCATGCACCAAGAGGTCGCTGGTTCGATTCCCAGGCAGGGCACAGGCCCAGGTTGTGGGCCCGATCTCCAGTGGGGGGGCATGCAGGAGGCAGCCAATCAATGTTCTCTCTCATCGATGTTTCCATCTCTCGCTCCCTCTCCCTTCCTCTCTCTGTAATATCAATAAAAAAAAATTAAAAATAAATAAATAATAAATAAAATGCGAAGACTAGCTATCACATTCCAGACTCAATATTAACCTGGAATGTCTTCCGTGACAAAATGCTAACAGTACTTGTTTGTGAAAATGTATAATTTACCAGGATACCAGGGGCACCTGCTCAACACAACTGGGTCCTCTTCTTCAGTAGCAATTAAAAACAAAACAAAACAAAACAAAACAACTTTTATGCCTCATAAAAGCAATTTATCTAAATGACATTAAATGAAGATAACTGCAAAGGATTGTGGATATTTCTGGTGCATGTGTAAGTCTATTTAGGTTGAAATATATTCACAGACAAGTGCTTATGATACTATAATAAAAATCCATTAAGATGTTGAAGTAATTTTTTATTGAATTTATTAGGGTTATATTGGTCAGTAAAATTATATAGGTTTCAAGTGTACAAGTCTGCAGTACATCATCTGCACATCCCACTGTGCACTCACCATCCACAGCTAGTGTCCTTCCGTCGCCATTTATCCTCCTTCACCTTTTTCCACCTCCCCCAACCTGCTTCCCTCTGGTGACCACCAGACTGTTGTCTGTGTCCCTGAGTTGTTGTTTTATTTCTTTACTTCCTCCACCTATTTCACCCTGTCCCTCAGCCCCATGCCCATTGTCAGTCAGTTCTCTGTATCTGTAAGTCTGTTTCTATTTTGTTTGTTTATTTTGTTCATTAGATTCTACATATTGAGATCATGTGACACTGTCTCTGATTGGCTTATTTCACTTAGCATAACAGCCTCCAGGTCCCTCCATGCTGTCTCAAAAGGTAAAATTTCCTTCTCTTTTTACAGCTGAGTACTATTCCCTTGTGTAAATGTACCACAGCTTTTTATCCACTCATCTACTGATGGGCATTTGGGCTGCTTCCACATTTTGGCTATTGTAAATAACACTGCTATGAACACAGGGATGCATATATTCTTTAAAATCAGTGTTTCTGCTTTCTTCGGATATATTCCCCGAAGTTGAATCACTGGGTCAGAAGGCAGTTCCATTTTTAATTTTTTGAGGTAACTCCATACTGCTTTCCACAGTGGCTGACCAGTCTGCATTCCCACCAGCAGTGCACAAGGGTTCCCTTTTCTCCACACCCTTTCCGATACTTGTCATTTGTGGATTTGTTGCTGGTAGCCCTCCTGACAGGTGTGAGGGGATATCTTGTTGTGGTTTCAACTTGCCTTTCTCTTACGATTAATGACATTGAGCATATTTTCACATCTCTTGGCCATCTGTATGTTCTTTTCGGAGATATGTCTATTCAGGTCCTCTGCCTATCGTTTAATTGGATTGTTTGGGTTTTTTTGTTTTTTGTTTTTGTTTTTGGTGTTGAGTTGTTTGAATTCTTTATCTATTTTGGATATTAACCCCTTATCAGATGTATCACAGGTGAATATGTTCTCCCATTCAGTGGGTTGTCTTCTCATTTTGTTGATGGTTTCCTTTGCTGTGCAGACACTTTTTAGTTTGATGTAGTCCATTCATTTATTTTTTTCTTTTGTTTCCCTTGCCCAAGGGGATATATTAGAAAAAAAGATTGCTATGAGAAATGTCCCAGATTTTACTGCCTATGTTTTCTTCTAGGATTTTTATGGTTGAGCTTTACTTTTCTTTCTTTCTTTATGGTTAATCCTCACCTGAGGATATTTTTTCCCATCAGTTTTTAGCGAGAGTGAAAGGGAGAAAAAGAGAGAGTGAGAGAAGAGAGAGAAACACCGACATGAGAGAGACACATTGACAAGTTGCCTTCCGCACCCATCAGGGATCAAACTTGCAACCCAGGTATATGCCCTTGACTGGGAATTGAACCCATGGCCCTCTGGTGTGCAGGACAATGCTCTAGCCACTGAACAACCCTGACCAGAGCTAGTGGAGTTTTACATTTAAAGCTTGAATTTATTTCTGTGCATAGTGTAAGGAGGTGGTCTATTTATTTGAATGTTTTCTGCTGGTTTTTATTTTCTTATTGCCCCCACCCCCATGGAACTCAGAATATAGAGGCATATAGGAAGCTTTATTCACTGAAAATAACCTAAAAAGCCTTTTGCTTTCAAAAAGGTTTTAAAAAGCTAAAAAGAATGAGAGAAGAGATTTTCTTTGGCACTTAGGAAATTTACCTTTCATGTGACTTGTTTCAAATGCCACATGGATTAGACAAACGCATTTCACCACCCCAGTTGTCGAAGTTGTTCCACTCATTCCTCTCAGACCTCCACCTCCCTTGTGCATTCCCTGAGCACACCCCACGAACCCAAAACGCGTCACCACCTCCTTCTGCACAGGAATCCTCGCGTTGTAAAGAGGGCTTTCCGGGGTCAGGTCTCCTCTGCTATCTGCAAGCCTGCCTTATGCACATCGCTCATGTGAAATCCATACATGGACACCTGTTTTCGCCAACACAAAGAAATCAGAAGAGGACTGTTGCTTTCACAAACGAAGGTGAAAAGAGCATTCAGTGTTTGTTTTGCAGCTACTCCTTGTCGAGGCTAAAGCACACGGTCGTATGTCAAGCCAGCCCCATCAGCCACATCGACCACATCGGACAAGGACCTCCTCCTTCAACATCGAGGCAGGGAGACATCAACGCTGTAGATGCTGGGGACCTGCCTGCCCTGAGGGAGTCAGAGGATGATGAGATGTTCACAGATTTCACTGTCTCCTCTCTCCTACACCCCAGTTTCCTGTACCTCCCACCACCTCAACCTGCAACCTTCAATGTGTGATGATTCAGCCTAACACACCATCAGCACCACCACTACCTCTCAGCTTTCCATGTGCTCACTGTCTTCCTGACTCCGGTGAGTAAAACTGTCCTGCACACAGATTACTGATAGAACCAGGAAAAGAGGTTGAGTGTACACAGAGCTTTCAAGTTTGTGCTACAAAGTGAGGACTCCATTTTGGAAGCAGTGAGGGTCATCAGAAGTTTTGGAAAGAGGAAGGGTCCAGATCTATGTCTTCGAGAGATGACGTAGGAAACCCATGTGGGGATGGAAGGGGGAGAAGGGATTGGTGAGAGCGAGCTGAGACTCGCCGTGATGAGTAAATGAAATACAGCAGTGGCAGAAGCAAGGGAGAGGGAATGTGGAGGGAATTATCAGGTTTAAGTTGCGAAGTCACTGGGTTCATGCAAAAAAGAATTCACTGAGAGAAGGAAGTCCTACTTCTGGGAGAGGTGTCCTCTCAGTCAAACTACTGAAAAAGTGCGCACAGTACTCGGTACCGAAGATGATCCAATAGGGAGACAAAGCAGGCATGGTCCTAGCCTCAGAGAGCACACGGTATTATCACATCAAACTATGGGTCAGTATTTTAAATATGAAAGTAAATATAGTCACACCAAATAAAAACAGAAAGGAAAAACACACACACACACACCATAAAACCTATAAGAAATTTAGAATTAGATTACATTAGAAGGCTGTCACTCTAGGAACTAGAATTAGAAAAGAGATTTTGAGGTTCACACTATACCTTTTCGTATTGTTTGAAATTATGATAACGAGGAGATAGCATTTTTAAAATTTAAAAATTCAATAAAGATTAAAAAGTAACTAAAATTATATTCAAAGTTCAACAGACAGCCCCCCCATCCCCAAAATGCAATTTCAAAAGGATTCAGAATAGAAAGAGAATTCATGTATATTTTAAAGATGTCCTTGAAGATGCCTGCTTTTGGTTGTTGCATAAAATATGCTTAATTTAATTTATTTTTCCTGAACGCTACTGGAAAATTTGATAGAGAGAAAATCCAATTTTGGTTTTTTTTTTCTTTGCTTATTATTCCATGTGAGACCCTGAAGACATTCACATGTTCTTTTACATGCGCTCTTTGCTTTTTCTCTTTCTCTTTGAAAGAATAAAGACAAAATGCATTTTGTTTTCTATAAATCAAGATTCAATTGATTGATACATAATGCCATCCAAATCTGGTACCCTCCTCTGAAGAAGCAACTCAATTTCTGTATGTGTAATTCATTTAAAAAGCCATTACTACCAAGACCCTCTCCCTGTAACTTCTGTATTAAATAAAGAGAGCCACCGAGGGAACAGGGCATCAAAAAATAGCTACATGCCACTTCTTGCTTTCCAAGCTCAGCGATAGCAAGGGTCACGAGACATTACTGGGAAGAGTGCCATCATTCACATGGTGTCCTTATGACGATTTCACACATACAGTAGCTCCCCCCTTCCACAGAGGGATGCCCGAAATCACAGAGAGCAGCGAACCCTACATAGACTGTGATATACACACACACACACACACACACACACACACACACACACACATCTCTGATAAATCTGAGGCTATCAATTATGCACACTGAGAGAGATTAACAACATTAACTAACGATAAAATGGGACAATGATAGCGATGTACTGTGATAAAAGTTACGTGAATATGGTCTCTCTCAAATATCTTAGGGCACTACACCAGCGATTTCAACAGGTGTGCTGTGGAGATTTTTATTTTTTATTTTTATTTTATTTTTGTTACAGATGTTTCTCCTTTTTTCCCCATTGACACCCTCCTCCCCACCCCCCTTGCCCCGTCCCCGGCCTTGTTGTCCGTGTCCATCGGTTATGCATACATGCATATAAGTTCTGTGGTTTATCTCTTCCCTCCCCCACCACCCCCTCTTCTGAGGGTTGTCAGTCTGTACCCTACTTCCACATCTCTGGGTCTACCCAATTCCTCAGACTGTTATGTTCATTATATTCCACAGATAAGTGAGATCATGTGGTATTTGTCTTTTTCTGCTTGGCTTGTTTCACTTAGGATAATACTTTCCAGGTCCCTCCATGTCATCTCAAAGGATAAGAGATCTTTCTTTCTTACAGCTGCATAGTACTCCATTGTGTATATGTACCACAGCTTTTTTATCCATTCGTCTACTGATGGACACTTGGGCTGTTTCCAGATCTTAGCTATTGTAAATAGTGCTGCTACAAACATGGGGGTACATATATTCTTCCTGATTGGTGTTTCAGGCTTCTTAGGGTATATTCCTAGAAGCGGGATCACTGGGTCAAATGGAAGTTCAATTTTTAATTTTCTCAGGTAACACCATATTGTTTTCCATAGTGGCTGCACCAGTCTGCATTCCCACCAGCAGTGTACTAGAGTTTCTGTGGGAATTTTTAAAACATGCAATACCTGACCATTTAGTCAAGAGCACTGACCTCTTTTCCTTTAGATTGCCAAATAAAAAATTGACAACAGCCAACACAGTAATAGGCACCCAGTGCGAATTGATCAAAATTAAATCTATGTTGTTGTTTTTTTGTCAGATGGCAAAAAATATAGTGTCTGGTGTGCCGCAGAATTTTAGTAATTAGTTCACGTGTACTGTGGGCTGAGAATGGTTGAAAATCGCTGCAGTATACATACAGCACGAGCACAAGGAACATCCTGGGGGTGCGGAATGAGGCATTATTTCATCACACTGCTCCGAAGGGCATGTAACTTATGAACTGTTTACTTCTGGAATAGTCTATGTAATATTTCCAGACCGCTGTTGACTGCCAGTAACTGCAGCCACAGGAAGTGAAACTGGATTGTGGGGGTGGGGGGAGAGGGCTACTGTACAAGACTTTATTCTATAATAATGTCGACCTGTCTTCTTTTTCCGTGAGCATGCCTTGTCTCATTTTTACTATGCATTAGTTCTAATTACAAAAGTCATACAAGTTCAAATCAGAAAGATTATAGTTTTAAAGTGTTAAGAAACATTAAAAGTGCTGAGAAAGGAAGGAGGGAAGAAATGAGGAAGGAAGGAAGGAAGGAAGGAAGGAAGGAAGGAAGGAAGGAAGGAAGGAAGATGGAAGGAAGGGAGATGGAAGGAGGGAAGATGGAAGGAAGGAAGGAAGGAAGGAAGGAAGGAAGGAAGGAAGGAAGGAAGGAGAAAGGAAGGAAGGAGGGAAGGAAGGAAGGAAGGAAGGAAGGAAGGAAGGAAGGAAGGAAGGAAGGAAGGAAGGAGAAAGGAAGGAAGGAGGGAAGGAAGGAAGGAAGGAAGATGAAAGGAAGGAAGGAAGGAAGGAAGGAGAAAGGAAGGAAGGAAGGAAGGAGGGAAGGAAGGAAGGAAGGAGAAAGGAAGGAAGGAGGGAAGGAAGGAAGGAAGGAAGGAAGGAAGGAAGGAAGGAAGGAAGGAAGGAAGGAAGGAAGATGAAAGGAAGGAAGGAGGGAAGGAAGGAAGGAAGGAAGGAAGGAAGGAAGGAAGGAAAGGAGGGAGATGGAAGGAAGGGAGATGGAAGGAAGGGAGATGGAAGGAAGGAAGGAAGGAAGGAAGGAAGGAAGGAAGGAAGGAAGGGAGGGAGGGAGGGAGGGAGGGAGGGAGAGGGAAGGAAGGAAGGAAGGAAGGAAGGAAGGAAGGAAGGAAGGAAGGAAGGGAGGGAGGGAGATGGAAGGAAGGGAGAAGGAAGAGAGGGAGATGGAAGGAAGATGGAAGGAAGAGAGGGAGATGGAAGGAAGATGGAAGGAAGGAAGGGAGATGGAAGGAAGGAAGGAAGGAAGGAAGGAAGGAAGGAAGGAAGGAAGGAAGGAAGGGAGGAAGGGAGGAAGGGAGGGAGAGGGAAGGAAGGAAGGAAGGAAGGAAGGAAGGAAGGAAGGAAGGAAGGAAGGAAGGAAGGAAGGAAGGGAGGAAGGGAGGGAGATGGAAGGAAGGGAGATGGAAGGAAGGAAGGAAGGAAGGAAGGAAGGAAGGAAGGAAGGAAGGAAGGAAGGAAGGAAGGAAGAGAGGGAGGGAGGGAGGGAGGGAGGGAGGGAGGGAGATGGAAGGAAGGAAGGAGGGAAGGAAGAGCAGCCTCTCACACTGGGAAGCTGGCCTGCCACTCATGGTTGGCTCTGCTCTTCTCCGGTTGGACACACAAACCATCTTACAAAATGCCAACCTCAGATTGCTCTGAGACCGTGATAAAATGAGACACACCAAGGCCACTTCACAGTTTTGTCTCAAAATAGATGGCTGCAAGGTCACTGTGCCTCCCACTAAATATCAAATGATCCTCCTCTCAGCCAAAATATATGCCTGCGGCTTCTTCACCAATTACCCTGCTATCCTCACTCGAGTGTGCCCTCCCGGTAGATAAGATGTATAAGATGCCCAATCATAGCCCTGACCCTCCCTCAGACAGCAACTGACCTAGAGTGAATCCCTTGCTTCCTTCAGCCTGTCCACAAGTTACCCAGAGAAAGCCCAGTCCCTATTACAGGCCCTTTCTAACACCCTCTTGCCAAGACACCCCATGATTGCACATGGGGTGTCCTCCTTGGCTGTGACTTAACTACTGATTTGTTCCCAGTGGTCTTTGGCTGAAAGTCCCTAACAGCCCCTGTAATCTTGTCACCATCCTATTCTGTCGTATTTCCTCTCTTTCTTTGAACTGTGACAGACAAGAGCCAATGATCACTAACACTTACCGAAGGACTGTGCTCCAATCCCGATCTAAGTGCTTGACTTCCATTACCTAACTGAATTCTCACCGCAACCCTCTGACGCAGATGCGAGTTCACTTGTAAAGATGAGAAACAGGAATGTGAAGATAAAGCAGTTATAGGTTTTAAAACAAGGACACTTAGCCACGAGGATGCTGACATTTTGAGCCAGATAATGTTCTGCTGGGGGAGCTGTCATGTGCACTATAGGACATTTCCAGCATCCCTGACCCCTATCCTCTGCATGAGAGAAGCATCACCCCTCTTCCCCACCTAATGACCCAGAGTGTCTCCAGACATCACAATGTGCCCAGGAGACAAAATCACCCCCAGGTGAGAACCACTGCTTTACATAATCGGGATCAAACTGTATACAATTTCATTTCCATTTTGTTTTATTTGAGATTTTATTGTATTTTCCCACTGTTAACATATTGTTTAAAAAAAAAAAATTTGGAAGCATAAATGTTAATGGGTACAGAAATGTATATACTCCAATTTATTGAAACATTCCCTACCATGGATCATGGACTATCTTTATTTATTTATTTATTTGTTTGTTTTTGTTTATTTTTGATACTGAAAAGGATTCCCTGAGCAATATCTTCACACACACATTATTTTCTATTTCTCTGCCTTTTCTTCTTAGACTCAATTACTAGGAAAATATATTATTGGACAACAGAGTACCTTTATTTTATTTTATTTTTCCAGAGAAAAAGATGTGCCATTTAATTTCACTTAATTCCCCTATTTGTTCCACTAATAGAATTAAACAAGGTGCATGTGTCTCTCCCAGCCTGTTTCCTTACTACTCTTTTGCTGAAACACGTGCTACCTGCGTCCCTGCCGCACTGACAGAGCATGGTTTTCGGAGCAGACACCCAGCATCCAGGCTCAAGCGACCTCAGGTGGCCAAACCACAGTGTGAATGGAATGAAATGTTGGGAGACGAGGCCCAAGAGACGGGACACAAACCTGTGAGGAGTCCTTCCCGCCAGATATCCCGGGCTGAATCGTGTGCCCCAGAAGGCGCGTCCACCCAGAGCTTCAGAAAGGGAACTGACTTGGAAACAGGGTCTCTGCAGATGTCATTAGATAAGATGGGGGTGGGGTCATAATCCAAAGACTGGTGTCCTGTTAGGAAGAGAAGACGTTTGGACACACAGGGAAAATGCCAGAGAAGACAGACACATGGACAAGGCCACGTGAAGACGGAGACGGACACTGGGGTGACTCTGCCGTAAGCCAAGGTGTGCCCAGGACGGCCAGCAAGCACCTGAGGTTAGGAAAAGGCAGGGAGGACGCCCCCGGCACCCCCCAAGAGGACAGAGCCCTGCTGACACCGACTGCTGACCTCTGGCCTCCAGAGCTGCGGGAGAACACATTTTTGGTATTTAAACCACCCAGGGTGTGGGACTTTGTTCCAGTAGCTTGAGGAAGCTGATGCATCCACACATGGCTGGGCCTTTTACTCTGTCCTTAAAGAGCTGCTGGGAGAAGTTCAGCAGGAAGGCGCAAGAAAAGCGGACTCAGTGGTCTGAAGGTGGGGACCATGTGTCTTTTTTATTTTCTAGGAAAGAATAAGTGTGTGTGTGTGTGTTTGACTCACCATCATTTTATAAAGGAAAGGGTGTTTTAACACTAATGTAGGTTGGCAATCATCTCAGAATATTATCAAAGTTGAAGCATAATTTTTATCATTTCTTCATTTCCTCGTTTTTTTAAGTACTGGAAAAATTTTATCCCTGGTTCCTTAAACCCTTGCTAATTCTAGCCTAGTCCCGACTTGAACCACCCTCGAAGTCCCCTTACAGAGAGTCACTGCCCCAGGCACAGGAAGGGACACGGGACAGACCAGCATTCACAAACCCTCTCCTCGGTGTCACACGTACGCTCTTACATCTTCTCGACATCTCACACGTCCAGTTGAGTCAGATTTATTACAGAATAAATCATGGAAATCTGGAACTAAAATATATCCTGGAGACCCCAATTCAAGCTGCTCCTTTAACCTAGAGATGCTCAGACCCAGGGAGCAGAAGGGCTGGCGTCTGGCTGCCCGGCTGGTCTAGAGCATGGCTGGTACTCTTCGGCCATCTGTCTTTCCTCCAAACTGACCTCTCTGCTTTGCCTTTGCTGGTCTTCTGCCCACTACACACTTTTCACCCTTGATTTCCCCAACTGAATACTAAGCTCTTTAAGGCCAAAGGCCACTTCTTGAGGTCCCTTCCTCGGTCTTTCCGGCGGGGCACCTGTGCTTATCTGTTTACTAGGGGAAGAAAAGAAACAGGTGCAAAGAAGCTGATAATCGATGGTGATGAAAGTCCTTCATTTTCCAGTATCTCCGTAACTAAATCAGCCCCTCCCCACAGGCCGGGCTTCCTCCCCGCCTCCTCGGTCCCCAGCCTCCCTATCGCCCTGCCTTCCTCCGTGCTTAGTGATGACCGTCTCTTCCCAGGTCTGCTGTTGCTAGGGATGTTGCTAGCTTTATTAAAATTATTCCTGATCTCCTTGAACCAGAATGTTTTCTTTCTACACCAAAAGGAAGACACGATACCAGAAGGGCAAGGACAAGACACGGGAAGGGCTTTGGGACAAACGCTGAGAGATTTACTTTTTGTCTCACCTGAGAGCACTTAATCATCTACCCCAGACTGAGTTCTCCCTGCCGTACGCTCCATTGGAAGACAGTCCCATGCAGGGCTCTAAGGACCTATGTTTAATTTTAAACGAGGCCCTTAATTTCTCTAAGGCTCGGTTTCCACACCCATAGTGCGGGAGTTCTAAATTGAGTCTATTTCACTAAAAGGGTGTTTATGAGGATCAAAATCACAGAAGTGTTCTACAAACGATAAGGTGGGATACAGGAAAAAATCATCTGCTTAGTAGTTAAAACAGGTAAATAACTCCCTACTGGGGGAAAAAGCAACATGCTAAACTAAAAGGCCCTAAACAGATACTAAGTGCTCCTGCTGAAGAAATGTCGCTTGCATTCGCCAAGTCTGTTTATCCGACTTCCTCGCTTCCTTCCCTCGCTTCTCTGTAATTCTAACGGGAAAGGCAATGTCAGTGTTCTGCTTGTACTGCCTGTCACATGAACATATCGATCAGCTGACGGTTTTTCCAAGGGCCTTGTGTGAAAATGTCCATTCGCAAAGAGCCTATTACATAAAGAGCATGAAATAAATAATTATGAATGTTCATCTCCGCCACTTTCCAGCTCTTTTTGCTGAAGAGAAAAATCAGTTTTCATGGCTCGGAGTCTACAAAGTTTTTATCTTAACCATGAGTTTGGACAAAAGGCAGGCGCTTCCCTAATGTGTTCCAAAAGCACAGAAAAGTATTCCAGAGACTTATCTCTAAACTTTTTTGATAAGTCACCCTATTAATAAAATAAACTTGAGCCTATACCCGTAATATATGTACTTTTGGATAAATTCCACATGTACTATTATGTTTACATATTATAGATTTCAGGAAACATGGAAAAAAGTTAAATGGATGAAATAAAAATATCTAAATACACAACTCTTCATGTTTTTCTTCAGCACCTGAATGAATAGCCTTACCGACCTCTGTGTGGCGTGAGAACCCCATATTGGACACTGTAGTTCTAGCTTATCCAAGAGAGATGCGTTAAGTGGTGCCCTGTTCTGTCCCAAATAGTAAATATATTTCATGCTGTGTGGTACGGTAATAGGTCTCATCAAGAAATCTATTATTCTCCATTGTGTTTATGTACACATGAACACATTGTGTACACATGTGTTCATTGCGCACGGGAACACTGGGGTTATCCGATGTCCAAGTGTTTCAGCGGGCATTACTGGGCAGGAGCCTCTGGGATTTATTGGTCTTCCCAGATGAAACGGTCAACTTCCCATGCCCTTTCCTCTACAACTTACTTTTCTTTGGGGGCTGAAAATACTGCAGTTTGGATGAAAGTACTTGCAAGCTTTTGCACCAAAAATGTTTGCACTAGTTGGGGAGCAGAAATACGTGTCGGCAGAGTCTGGAATTATAAGCAGAAGGGCAGTGCTGAGAACCCCCACACAAACACACCCAGACACCCTCTAAAGCTATTAGAGAATACTTACCAACGGTAATTTTTTAAACTGAAAAATTACTTTGAAGTTTCATGTTTACTTAAATATTATATCCTGCTCTTTATTAAGCCATATTTAGTATTACTATAAAAATAGTATTTTAAGACTGATGGTTGCCAGAAGGGAGGGGGTGGGAGGCTGGGTAACAAAGGTAAAGAATTAAGAAGTAGAACTTAGTAGGAATAGTCACAGGATGTAAAGTGCAGCATAGGGAACATAGTCATGACCTCGTAATAACTACGTGTTACGCCAGATGGGGACTGGAAATATCGAGGTGATCACTTTGTAGAGTATGTAATTGTCTAACCAGTATGTTATACATCTAAAACTAAAATAACACTGAATGTAAAAAAAAATAAAATAATAAGACACAGCCCTCAAAGAGCTGCCTTTAAAAAGCAAACAATAATAGTAATAGTAATACTGAATGTAAACTGTAATTGAAAAATAAAATTTAAAAAGAATAATATTTTAGCCCTGGCCGGTTTGGCTCAGCGGTTGGAGCGTCGACCTGCGGTACAGAGAGACCCGGGTTCGGTTCCCACTAAGGGCACGTACCTCGGTTGCAGTTTGTCCCAGCCCTGGTTGGTCGTGCGGGTAGCAGCCACTCGATGTGTCCCTTCACATCGATGTTTCTTTCTTTCTTCCTCTCTCTCCCTCTCGTTCTATCTGAACAAAAAATGGAAAAATGTCCTCGGGTGAGGATAAAAAAAAAAAAAAAAAAAAGAATATTTTAAAGTCATAAACAACACATAGATGAGGGCCTTCAGTAATACGGTCCACGCTCGCCCTGTTACTTGGGTTTCCCCATTATACTCAGGATTCTGCTCACCAGTATAGACCCTTTCTCACATTGCTATAAGGGATGCGGATTTGGCTGGGAGGCAGGGAGTCAGCCAAGTCCCTGCATGATGCTCACTGTCCACCTGTGTGACTCCCGGAAGTCACTTACCTTCTCTAAACTTCATCTACGATATCAAGTCACATAGTGACAGCTGGGGAAACCATGTGTGCCAACGGAATTCCTTCTCGGCCACTCCTCAGAGAGCTCCTCTCGTAAACCAGAGCATCGGACCGCAAAGGACGCCTGTGATCATCAAACAGTTCAGAGATGAAGAAATAGAAGGGGGTAACTTCTTGCCAAACATAGAACTAGTATTTTCAGACACCAGAAATGATGATTTTGACTTGAGGGGGAAAAAAATGTTTCACATCCGGCCAGTGTGGCTCAGTGGTTGAGCACTGACCCATGCATCAAGAGGTCACCAGTTCGATTCCCGGTCAGGGCACATGCCCAGGTTGTGGGCCAAATCCCCAGTGGGGGACATGCAGGAGGCGGCCAACCGATGTTCTTTCTCATTGATGTTTCTCTCTCTGTCTTTCCCTCTCTCCCTTCTTCTCTCTCTCATAACAATAAAGAAAAAAACTATTAAAAAAAAGTTTCATAAAAGAAATTAATTTTCTTTGAAAGTCTTCAACGTATCAAGAATTGAACTTATGCCCTGGCCGGTTTGGCTCAGCGGTTAGAGCGTCCGCCTGCGGTCCGGAGAGACCCGGGTTCGGTTCCCGCTAAGGGCATGTGCCTCGGTTGCAGTTTGTCCCCGGCCCTGGTTGGTCGTGCGGGTGGCAGCCACTCGATGTGTCCCTTTCACATCGATGTTTCCCTCTCTCTCTCTCTTCCTCTCTCTCCCTCCCACTCTGTCTGTACAAAAAATGGAAAAATGTCCTCAGATGAGGATAAAAAAAAAAAAATAGAATTGAACTTATGCCCCAAGTACAAGTTCACTGCTCTTTCCAGAGTATATGTCACTAGTCCTCACACATACCAGATGCTTGAAGCATGCTTGTTGGGGTGAACCGAATTATTCCAGCTGAGGGACGACTTTCAGAAACAACTGTATAGGCTGCATTCTTTTTACTGTTTCTTCAAGCATAATGCATTGCTCAGTCTTTGCCAGGGACTTCAGGGAGGGTCTGTATGTGTGCGGGGTATTTTTCAGCACTGCCTCTGATTATGGAGAGTTTGAGCCAAACTCCATCTGTTGCTACACCCGATGTTTATGTTGCGGTTCTCAGAAGTGCTGCTCTCTACGAGAGTTTGGGTTTTGTTCTGGTTTTGAGCAGCTAAAATGCTCAGAAGATTCACATTCCCGCTGTGATGTGAATCTGCCCCACCTACTCTTCAGTCTCCTCATCCGACCCCTCCTCAGGTTCTCGGCCCCACTCCCCCATGCCTCTACGACCCCCATGCTTAGGGCTTTCCCATCGCAATATAAAGCCAAACAAGGCACGAGGTCTTCCATCCTGTACACTCCCTCTACTGTATCCCCTTTCCCCGACTGAAAAGCTAAAGTTTTTTACTTACTTTTTTAATCCTCACCCGAGGCTATTTTCCCATGTATCTTCAGAGTTGCAGGGAGAGGAGAGAGAGACATCGATGTTTGCCTCACTCACACATCACCCCGAGCAGGGCCAGGGACTGAACTACAACCGAGGTACGTGCCCTTGACCGGAATTGAACCTGTGACTCTGGTCCACAGGCTGACGCTCCAACCACTGAGCCAAACCCACCAGAGCAAAAGCTAAATTTCTTAATAGAGTTGTCTGCACACACGATGCCACAGACTCTCCACCCACTGCCGTCTGGCCTTGGCGTCCGGAGTGCCCCCAAATCTGCTCTCCTTAATCACAAAGAACCTCTTGGTTGGTACATCAAGCCGCCGCTTCAAGGCTCCTGCCTTCCCTCCCTGGCTCCTGTCACCATCCGCCTCGAGTGTCCCACCTCCTCAGACACCCGTGCTTCATGCCCCGGGCTTCTTGTCGCCACCTTGCCCATTAAGCTGCGACATTGCCCAAGGTCCTGTTCTAGTCCTCCTCCTGTTTTTCACTGTTATCACATAGGACTTCAACTATTTTCGACGCCGTTATCAATGCCACGTTCACCTCTTCAACCCAGACTTCTCTTCTTACTCCAGACTCGCGTGTCCACGGCCCCCCAGACATCCCCGGCTCCCAGCGTGGTGGGTACTCCAGTCCTGCTCCCAGCCCTCCCCGAGGCCGGCCTACCCATCCCCTCGCCTGAGCTGCCTGGAATGTCGGCAGCGGACTGCTCAGAGCTGGGTCTGTCACCAGAAAGCCCTGTCCTCGTCTGAGAACCGCATGCGTAAGCTAACGCCCTCGTGCAGCAGGACGTCCCCCTAAGTGACCAGTTGGTGTGTCCATAAAAGTGCAGGAGCTCTTGCCTCAATTTCCGGTAGTCGGAAGGGCCACCGGAGTTCTGGGTAGGACTGGCTGATGCAGTTGCAACTGCTTTGTATGTCTGCTTTTCTCTTGGCCTGTCCCACCCTTCCTCCCTTCTGTAGGGGATCATGTCCTGTGAGCACTCACCAGACAACCTGCTGCGTTCAACTCTCTGTCTCCATCTCAGAGAACCACGGTCAACACCAGAAGAAAACGCACCGCCCTCCCCTAAACATCCCCTCCTCCTCTACTCTACACCGTCTCATTCAATGGCATCATCATCCACCCCGAGGAATCATCCTTGAGCTCTTCTCTACCCATCAGCCGCTCGCCAAGCCTCGTCACTTCAACTTCCCAAAGATCTTGAGAGTGAATTTCTTTCTCCATTTTTACGACCCCCTCAGTTCAGCAAGCGCCCTCCCGAGATGATTTCAGTGCATTGCAATTAGCACGCCAGGGCTAGATGTCAATCATTTCCTCCCCAGGCTGGCCTATGGTCCCGAGACAGCCAAACACACCACTCATTTGCTTCTGTCCAAGAATAACCTCATCTGAGGTTCCAAAGAACCACCAGTGTCTAGCAGTATATCTCACAATATTATCATTTTCTGCGTACGTCATGCTATGAAAAAGACTAGAAACGCTAGGTTCTCATGGGTCACATGGCCACGTGCTCCCCTTCCTTGTGCTAGGAGGTCAGCCTCTTGAAGACAGGGGTTCTGTATTCTCTGTCTTTCTGTTTCCCAGTGTTTAGCCTAGGGCTGGCATACAGCAGGCCCTCACCAAATATTTGTTGAACAAATCAATAAACTAACAACTCAATCAATCCTTCAAAAGAAGTAATGAATCAAAGGAAGGGGGACAATAATGAAAAAAGGAAAGGGTGAGGATGATAAACCCGTCCCTCACCCTTTCCAGAGCCTGGTCCCTGCTGTTAAATTGATGGCCAGGATGAGTAATCTGTTTTTAAAGATAAGAGGAATGTTGACGAAGTTCCAGACGATAAAGTTTTAAATGATAGTCACATTTTCTCATTTTGTCTTCTTCAAGTTTGCAAACTCCGAGAAGGCTTCTAATAGAAGTTTAGCAGTGAAGCAGTTTAACCAAAAGAGGGGAATCAATAAATATTAATTAATGATAATCATTAAGGAGAAATAAGCAGGCGGAACACAGAACTGGAATGGCTAAGTAAGCTCTATCGGACACAAATTTCTCCCTGGAATGAACATTTTATACTATCGGTCCTGCCTGTGGCATTATAATTCTCTTTAGTAGTGGAAAACACTGGTCAATAAGTAGGAGAAAAGAAAAAAGAAAGGGGCTCATGTCCCGGTTCAATCACATACTAGTGGTATGACCTTGAGGGAGGCACTTAACTTCTTTGAACTTGGAAGTCTCTGCAAGAAGGAAGAACCGGGCAGATGATGCCCGTGTCCACTTCTAGCTCTAAAATTCTACTCTCTTCTGTCCTAGGCTATTTTTAGCTCTCTCTCTGCCTGTCAATCCAGTGTTTTCTGCAAACGGAAAATGAATTCCAACTGCTTAGCGTTTTATCCGAGTTAGCTAAAAATAAACTTTAAAGCCAGGACCAGGAAACTGTGCTGTGGGAATCATGCATGTCGGCAAGCCTGAAGTTTTTTCACGGAAACAGTTCTCATCCTTCTTCTTCACCTCTTGAAGCATCTGTTTCAAACAGGAGAGCGCTGATGAGTGAACATGATACCGTTATAATTAGCTAGTTATTCATGGGAAAGGAGCAAAAGACAGTCCAGATATTACAGATCTGTCATTTGGAGAGTTGCACCAGGAAGCTACACTTCTACACTCCCCGGGGGATGGGTGTGACCCATCAAAGGGAAGATAGACGCATGCCCAGTAAAGTGGGGGTGACGTAGGGAAGGTTCTTGCCTGTCACACCTCAGGATAGAGATCACTGGCCAGAATGGGCATGGCCACTGCGAGGGCAGGAACATTTGGAATACGTAATCTCCGGAACAAAGAAATCCAATCTTGTTGCGCTTGCCTCATGGTTGGTGGGTTCTTTTGCTCCTGTTCTCTTGCATTCGCCCTATGACCAGGGCCATGCGCACCCCACAGGCAATGAACTCCTGGGCTGCAATGGGGAAATACAGCTAAGCCAGACTGATGCTGGACTGGACCCGGCTCCACCATGGAAGGGAAGCCCTGGGTACTGGCTCTGATTTTAGCTCTACGGAAACCTCAGCTATACTTCTTCTATGGCTGGACAAAGGAGAATGGGACTTTGGAAAACCAGGGAGGAAATCCCAGGAAATAGAACTCTCTACCATATTTCATCCTCCTATGGAGGCCTCCAGGGATCCGTATCCAGTGGCACCCCAAGAAGCCCACTCCCAAGGACAACCAGGGAAGATGAGCCCCTCTCCGGCCTGGTAGCATACTTATTTACTAAGCTGACCCAGGTAGCAGGAGGGAGAACATAACACATAGAATTTAGGCAACTGATGACTTCTAGGGATTGCAAAGAAGTCTGGGAGCGAAACTGGATCAGAAATGGAAATCCAACATCTGGTGACAGACACTCAATGGATCTGTTCAATGATTCGCCTCTCGTTCCCCGCAGCTTGCTCCAGCCGGGAGAAAACTGAATATATGTTGAGATAGCAAAGGTAAGTTTGGTGTTCAAGAAGTATGTGGTCATATCACTTCACCCACCTATAAGCTCTGTTCTGGTGGTCTGCATGTGTTTTCTCAAGATGACGATTACCATTTTCTTTTTCTCTTGTTTAAAGGAGACCAGTCACAACAGAACTTTAATGTCATGGGCTGGTACATTTTATATTCTTTAGAGAAGGGTGAAATATGAAAGAGAACGACATGAATAAAAACTGAACCATTTGTAATAGTTGGCCATCCAGCAATTTTCCTGAGGCATCAGATGCCAGAAACCACGGTCTGCATTAGAGAGCGAGAAAAATATAGCCAAAAATTATAACACAAACACCGGCTGGGAAACCATGGGCCCCTACTTCCAGGGATTCTCTGACCAGATCCACTGAAAAAGTCCTATCAGTGGCCCCACGAGGCTGCATCGCACAGCCTCCCTTTGGAGAGGGCTGCCCCGTGGCCACCTGTCCGCTGCAAGAGCAGGGTGAGTCCTCTCCTGACAAGCCGTCTTTCAGCCTGGTGACTTGGTATTCCTAGGAGCAAAGTCCCTAGGGGTATTTGGTGTGCTTTCCAGAAAAGTTTGCCTTCCCGTGGGTGAGACTGAAGGTGATGCCTCCGTGGAAAACTCATTATTTAATTCTCAATCCTCGGTTCTCAGCTTTGGTCCATAAGACCTCTTCTAAGTACCGTAATTTCTAAGTCAGAATAACTAGCATTACATCGCTCACCTCCTGTGGGCCAGATCTTTCACATGCAGCCAACTTTCCACTCAGTCCCCACCTCAGTCCTACTAGGTCAGTATATGCTACCATGAACCTCCTCAGCACAGGGGACAATCCGAGTACATACTCGTATACACTCTACTACTCAGTGTGGAGAGTCAAGTGATCCCTCTCAAGTGATAGTATGGGAAAAGTCCTCCCTTCAGCCCTGACCAGAATGAACCTAGAGGTGAGAAGTACAGCCAAATATCACTGAAAACATAGAAGGATATATGTCTGGGGTCAGAAGAGAAAGTTAGGGTCAAAATGTCAAGTTCAAATGAAAGCAGCCTTTTAGGTATAATGACCGATTTCATTTTCATGATATAAGACTTAGAAATATTCAACACAGATGCACTCTTTACCAGGACAAGGAGAAATTCGAAGAGAGCAAGAGAATCACAGTTTAAGCGCAGGCACATAAAAAGAAGCCAAGAGCCAGCCCAGCGAGGTCACTGAGGCCGGCCACTGCACCTCTGCTTCCCTTTCGCTGGGTGAGAACACACCGTTCCTCCGGCCCGCCCCCTCGCGTGGACAGCCGCAGGAAGCATAGGAGGTGGCAACACCGAAAGAACCTGCTTCAAGTTCAAATGCTACCCTCACTCTAATTTAATTCCATTTGATTTCCATGAAATTCGGTGAATATAAACTTGAAGAATAACCCCAGCCAACTGTTCAGCCCTTCCTCGTGAACAATGCATCCTTTGTACTTTTATAGCCCTCCTCGAAAGAAACAAGAAATGAGGTTGGAAAAATGAAGATCAATACAGACCTGCTGTTCATACTAAAACCAAGTTCAATTTGGGATGACTCCCACACCTCATCTATCAAAAAGATGATCATAGACCATGGTGACCACAGTACTGGGGCAAACCATCACGAACACTGAAGATCAGAGACTTCAGATCGAACTGGACTAAATATCCTAAGCCGTGAAACTTGAAAAGAAACGCTAAACCAATCCACTAAAATATAAACAGAATAAACCCACGAGTTATTTCTGAAAGAGATGATGTTGCATCCCACTTCTTTTGTTATAGATCATTAGATTTTTCACTTCTCCCCAAACTAATGAAAAACATCCATAAACAGGGCTCATGGGAAGTAACAGGAGTCTGTTATGAAACAGTGACAAGATGTTACTTATTTTCTTTACATGGTAGGTCTGTGCGTGCACCTTGTACGGTTCACACGTGCAAAGAACTCAATTTGTGCAATGAACCTTTGTCTTAGGGGGTTTGTAAATCGGTCTTAACTGAAGATAAATAATTCTGGCAAGTACTTTTTTTCTGCGTAGATATAAAGCTACCGACCACTGAAGCCCACAAGGGCACTGCCCCCTCTTTGCTTTGTCCCTCGTCCCTCTCTCCCTCTCACATCGAACCCACCGGGTAATCAAAATGTGACCCAGATGTGACTTTCGTCAGGAAACCTTCCCAAGTGTATTTGTGGAAGTGCCACCCAACATCACATCACACATATTAAATGTACCCATAGCACACATTAACGAAATTTTTTGCAATACTCTTTTTGGAATGTTTAAGATAATTTAGCTTTTGAACTTCTTTGGCTATGAGTGACTCTTCTGCTCTGTGTTTGGCCATGCTTGCTTGAGAATTTGATTCAAGCTCAGGCATTATTACAAAATGATAAGATCTAACCTAAGCATTGTTTTCAGATGCAATCCAATTTTTAAGTGCTTAAAACTGAACAATAACTGAAATTGATATAATATGTTTGGCAGACATTTACACATTATTACATTTTATGTTGCAGATTTTATCTTAGATTGTGTGTTTTCTTTCAAGCTTTCCTTCTAGTAGGCTGATCAGCTGGGCCCTAGTATGTAGTTAATCTGCCACTTATTTTATTATCATTTATTTAAGCACAGATTATCTTAAACCATGCATTCTCAATGGAAGAAATGCTGCTAAAGGGATGAAAATTGGTTCTAGGGGAACAAAACCCTTACTCTCATTGAATATGAAGCACAGACATACGTATAGTATATAAACTGATACGCAGTATACTTCTACATAACCTTTTCATGGGTGGGCATACAACTAGGAATAATACCTAAACAGGTTCTCGGGGTGGGGGGGGCAATAATTGCATAAAGGCTGAGAAACAGTGCGTTAGATTGCCTTCAGATTCTTTGTATGTATCTGTTTGATTTTCCTAAAGGAGCTGAAGCTATGTAAGAGCAGGGATTACAGCTTCTCCTCTTCTTGAAATTTACACCAGCTGTCCAAAGGTCCCAAGATTTTTTTTTGTTTTCTAGCCCCCTGGGAATACACTGTGGTCTAATTTTATGCAACCTTGAATTATGTAAATTTGAAAGAATGTCATAATAAACACCCAGGGTTCCAAATGTGAAATAATGCAAATTCCTTCAAACTAAAAAATGTACCTGGTTTCAAAGCTGGTGAGTCAAGTGAATTGTTAATTGTGTCTGCTGCCAGGTGGTAGCATTATAGGCATGGAATTCCTCCCATCTTTTATGGGAAACAAATTATGTGAAGTCTCAAGGAACACTTCTCTCCAATAAAATGAATTGCAATAGATTCTTTTGAAGCATACTTGCAGGAACTTAATATAGAACTATAGAGTATTACATATATATATATATTTGAGTTCTATATATACATATATATATGTAATAAGTCTGGAGACATTTGAAAACATCTGTTTAGCTATTATAATAAAGTTATATAGCAGAATGCATTTTGGTCATCAAATGTTCGTGCTCATTTTTCTTCATTGCTTGTGATGGAAGATACGGCTATTACTGTAGCAGGGCTGTCATATGAAAGACTGATTTGAACAGACTGAATGATACATCTAGCACTGAAAACAATCAGCAGAAGTATGAACCAGGAGAACACCTTCGTGTATTCTAGAACACTGTCTAAGCACCTGGCCCAGTGCCTGGTACACAGTAGGAATGAAAATAAATTGTTTGTTGAATAGATGTGAGATCTTGGTCAGAGCATTACAGTGACACTGGATGCTGAAAGGGAACCAAATACACATTGTGATGACCACAACATCAACATTGGTTCCGGACGTACATTGACAGTTGCATCCAGATCTGACGGCAAACCTGTGAAAGGTTCCCAGCAAACCATCAAAACCACAACAGCAATCCAAGGCACAGTACTGAGAAAGGAAAGAGGAGATCCAAATTCATGGTTTATTCCCAGTCCCTGACATTGAGACTTCGAGAAAATCACTTACGTCTCTGGACCTTCATTTCCTCCTTAATAAAATGAGGGCATTGGAAAAGCGATCCCAAATGGCCAACATTTTAACTGTAACATTTTATGAGCGCTGTGTTCAATAACAGCTTATCAACAATGGATCTCACGCTGCCCTGGGTTTGAATATCCAGCCTATGCACTGTAGTGCAGTTTTACATCAAGGAAACCATTTCAAGGGTCTTAATATTTCTGCTTCAGAATTGTGCCTGGTGAGCACAGACTGTGCAGAAATCTTCCCCTCATCCAGGGCACGTCTGCTACATTCAGCCACATTTTTACAGTATTATGGTTTGAGATTTCTTTAAAAAAAATTTAATCCTATTTCAAATATAATTCAATATCACAAGTACAAGCTTTGCCTAAAGAAAGGAATGACAATATCCTGACTCTCAAAGTGCTTATAATTATCGAAGAAACAAAAACTAGGCATATAGAGCAATTAAATAACAAGAAGGAATAATATTAATAAAAAGTTTAATTGAATAAACTCAATGGCAAATATGTAGGGTCTAGCTAGATAATTAGTGCAAAGAGCAGTCAGACTGGGACGAGGTCACTCATAGCAGAATTACCAAAAGGCTCAGCGCAGGAGGCAGTGTCCCGGACTGTAAGGGGACTCGGAGGTCATGTAACCGTTCTGCCTACAGCATTTCATCTCTCTCTACCACCCAGCTGCCAATTAATGTTGCTACTGACGGAGAAGCCAACATTCACTGGACAGTCCATTTCTTTCTCAATCAGCCCCTGCTACTATAAAGTCTGCCTTGTGTTGACCTCTGTATTTTCTTCCGATCTCCTGTTCCGTGTCCTGGTCTCTGGGGTCTGACAGATCAAGTGAAATCCCTCTTCCACATGAAATCTCTTCGGTCACTTGCAGACAGGGCTCATCCCCAACTAGCATTTTCGCCTTTTCGCCCTTCACCGGGTGATTACTCCCGGGCCCCTCCAGCATTTCTCTCATATGAACGTGTCTGTTCTGTCTCCATCCCCTCTCCCCTCGCCACTCCTGTCCCCTGTTTGAAAGGTTACCTCTTTCCAAAGCCTCCCTGACTTGGGTGATCAAAGGATAATCACCAGGGGTAGAGAAGGATAATCACCAGGTCAGGAATCTTGTTAAAGAGAGAAGTCTGGGAAGACATTTACCATACCACTGCTGTAAATAATATGAGAAAGAAATCCATGACTAACAGTATAGATTTTTGGCCATGGAAGGGTCCTTAGGAGGAAAACTGTTAGTCATCTTTCTAAACTTAAATGTCAAGAGCAAAAAAAGGTAGAAAGAATGAAGCTAGGAAGTGAAGATTTCAGGAAGAAATAACATAATCAGAGAGTAAGGATGTGAGCAATTAAAATGCTTGGAAGGGCCCTGGATGGTTGCCTCAGTGGCAGAGCATCGGCCCACAGACCAATGAGTCCGGGTTCGATCCCAGCCAACGGCACGTACCTCGGTGGCGGTTCATCCCCGGCCCTGGTCGGGGTCGTGCGGGAGGCAGCCAGTTGATGTGTCTCTCGTGTCAATGTTTCTCTCTCTCATCAATGTTTCTTTCTCTCTCTCTCTCTACCTGAAGATAAATGAAAATATATCCTCGGGTGAGGATTAAAAAGTAAAATAAAATAAAATGCTTGGAAGGGAACTGGGGTAGGAAGACGCCAGGAAACAAGGACACTGATTAGAAAGAAGGGAAGACAAGGAAAGAAAGGGAGGGAGGGAGGGAAGCCGACCAATGAACAAAGCTTCCAAGTTAAAAATAAATAAATAAATAAAATGAGTGAGAACAAGTGAAGGTCATATAATGAGGGGAAGTCATGATTCGACCTGAAAACCTGGCTTCCGAGGTGAGCTGGGAACCGGCCCCGCGCAGCAGAGACCTGGCGGCAGCCTGGCCTGAGCCACTGCGCACGGGCACGCGGGCCGCCGTCCGGCACTGCTCCGAGGAACCTGCCTGGACACCGTCTGGACAGAACCCAAGGTCTGTGGCCCAGTGGGAAGCACAGATCGTTAAAAGGAAAATGTCGAAAGTAGTTGCCACGTTGTGCGTGCTTTCGCAGGCTCCTGCCAGCGGGAAGAGGACTCTGTAGGGCGGGGGCTAAGGACGCACTGAGCCCAGGGCACAGGCCTCCCGGCCCCGCTGGGTCCCCTCCGGCTCGCCAGGCATGGTGTTCCGCCCTCTCTCTGACACGGTGCGTGCAACAGCCCTCAGATCACACGCTCACTGTGAAATTCCAGACAGAAGGGAGGTGTTAGTTTCCTTAAAGCTGAGAACGACTAAGGGAAGTCGTTGACCATGCTTCACGCCTACGTCTCATGCACGGAGGGGAAGGGCACTTGGAAAGAGGAAGCTTTTATGCCCCAAATCCTTAGGCGAGAGGTTGAGTGGACAGTGTGGTGAAGGCTGCCCAGACCCCAAAATGAGGGCCACCCCATTTAGAGAGAAGGCTGTAGGAGGTAGCAGAAGAGGTCGTTGTCACAGGAGACTTGTGAGACACAGGGCACAGCAGAGCCCGTGTGGCCCACATCCAGCAAGAAGTGACACTGACCGGTGCAGGGCCACTCCCTCTCTTTCGTGCCACACGGCTGGGCTCGAATTCCTCCACAACACAGTTTTGGAGTTTCAAGACATGCCACTTTGTGACATTGTGTTCTCACGGGTGCTGGCCACAGCGGAGGACAGGCCTTCCTGAGCAGAGGGTGCAGTGGCCACCGTGCTGAGTGTGGGTGACAGAGAAGCCCCTCAGGCACTCCCAGGACTCTGGAAAAGACTTCACAGTGAGTGGGACGATGGACTCAAACAGGTCTGAGCAAGAATCAGTGTACGAGATCCAACTGCCACTGTGAGCTTACTTGTACCCAGAAGTGACTGACGTCGAGAGGATGTTGATTCTATTCCATGTATCCCTGCTTATGATTTCGTAATCTTAGGTGGGCCTCTGGGGAAATATACTTGATATATGCATATAAGGATGATTATCTCCTATACGTTTAAAAAATAAAATACAGAGATGAAGTTGTTGGGAAAGATTTGGAAATTTGCATGCCATAGTGGACGATGGTGGTCCAAATTCAAGAACCTATACATAAACCTGGACTTCACAGGTTGAGAGGGGCCGGGGCCCTTCTACAAACGACGGCATCGTGGTGGTGATCACACAGGTAATTACGCAGAAGGCATTGCTATTCGGCCGATGTTCATCCTACTCATCTGTGAAATGAGAGCCACTGAAGTCGGACGGAGCAAGGAGCTAAATACCAAATTAGGCCCTGAAATCATCTCCTTCCAATTGTCATGCAGAAGGTGCCCCGCTCTCCTTTCCAAGCAACAAAGCCCAAATATTTATGCAGCAGGTTACAAAGCAATTGAAGAAACAACACAAATGAATCACCGGGCTGAGGGGTATCTTCACTTGGACAGCACACTCCCCGATGCTTGGGAATTGTTGGTGCTCATGATTCATGTTCTCTTCTCCGCCGATTACCGAGTGACAAATTAGTTACCATTATTCCTGTTTTCCTCGAGGAGGACAAATAATTCCATAGGCAGTCAGTCTTTTAGTCTGTCCTCTCCCACAGGCTCCCTCACATTTGTCATCCTGGTGATGTGCTTTCTTGTGGCCCTTGGTGGACATATTTTATTATCGGGATTGACATGATATGCTACCGCCAAGCCACTATCTCGGCTGAAGTCCCCGAACTGGGGAATCTAATGACCTTCTGGGGACCAAAGCCCAAGATAGGCTTTCTTCCCTAATTCCACCTGTCAGTCATCTTACTTATCACTCCTGAATTTCTCACTCGGCTTCCTTTTATTAAAATCTGTCTCTAGACTCCTGCAGAACTTACTATGTAAAAGAGGGAAGAGGAGATTTAAGTCTTTTGCATTGTTCTCTCAATCACTGATTTTTAAACTTCTTTATGAGTGGAGAAAGTTTTCTTTTTTAATGACACACTGGGCAGAACCCCAATCTATAAAATGGTGGAAAGAGACCCTGCGTTAGTCAAGGATATTGGGGTGTGGCCGAGCAGGTATGATGATGGATCTAGACTACCATCCACAGACATTTCCCAACCTCACCCTGCTGTCACGCTCCGTATTCTCCAGAGTTTAAAATCTGAAAACCACTAACACGTATTATACAACTTTCTGTTTTAAAGGTATTTAGTTGAATATTTTCCATTTGGAAAAAAAAAAGAGCATATATGAGATCGCCAACCTGCTCTAAATGCGACTATTGTTTGCCTTTTGTTCTCAGAACATTAAAACATTGCACTGTGGTTTGATCTAAACATTAATCTTTCTCTAGAAATAATTTGTTTTATCTTGAATTCCCTGGAAAAAAAAGAATTCTAAATATTGGAAAAACTTTGCCTCATCTGTGAGGCTGTTTAGAGAATTTGATGCACCTGATTACTGGGCTAAGGTCAAGTGTCAGTGCCCCTCGCTGTGGTAAGGGCCTGGACAAAGCGGCAGGAACTGTGAGTGGTTCTCGGAAGCTGGAGTTTGTGATGTCTCTGAAGAGAGACGTTCCTCTCTCGCTGTTGGAAGCAGCCGCTATTATTTATTTATCCCAGTCTGAAAAACTCCATCATCTCGGCTTTGGTTCTTATAATCCTGTTTTTCAAGTAGCATGCTGGCAACATGAAGACAGACGTTTAGCCACAGGGAAAGCCCCCCTCGATCAGGTAACATCACTGCGTGGGCACGCGGAACAGTGGGTGAGGGAAGGAGAAACAAGGGGTGGTTATTTACAGAGATCCTACAGCACTGTTATAGGAGGACCCCGCTTTCCACCAGGTACTAAGTGAGATCCCCTCGGAAAATGCATCCTTTCTAACTTCCAAATGTTTACTAAGCATATCAACTCTCTTTAAGGTTTATTGGAATAAAATAGTGATGGGTATTGCTGGCACTTAATGATTCACAGGCTGAGACTAGACTTCCATTCTGAAACAGGAGGAGGAGGATACACCTTGTTCCTTAAAGGGGTTCAGCAGGGGACCCTTCCAGAGCATCTGGAGAATTACACACAACCGCAGACAGATGATCCCCCACCTTCCAGAGCCTAACAGTCACCAGATGGTTAGCCTCAAGCTAATCAATGATTTAAAAAAATGAAATCGTTCTTTCTGCGTCCTTCATGAATGAAGAGGCCACTAATAATTTATCCCCAGCAGGGCATGTGTTCCATTATAATACATTTATGAAGCAAGTTATGTAGCCATTCCTTCCTTCATTTCACAGGTGTGTATCGGGTACCTACTACAGTGCAGGTAAACTGCACCTTTTTAAGTTTGAAGACAGAGAGCTTCCCCCTGACAGAGCAGACAGCCAGCCACACGGTGATTAATTTGGTGAAAGTGTCACTGTCCGGGGTCTGGCCCTCAGCCCAAAGGAGTTCCGACAGGCTGCAGCTTGATTTCCAGGCTCATCTGCAGCTGCTGATGCTGAGTTACAGAACAAAGCTCACAAGAACTGGAGTAGAAACCAGGGAGAAAACTAATTGCGGTGTGGCCAGGGATTCGCAAGGGTATCCCGGCCAATGTGTTCTTTGCAATTATGTGGAAACAGGTCCAAAATCTGTCACCCGCTGTCTGATTCTGTGCAAGTCCAGCAAACTCGTCAGCTCCTCAATGTCCCCATCTATAAAATGGCAACCAGAACTTACTCTAAAAAATGGTGGCTATTAAGTGAAATACACTTTAAACAGTGTTTATCACTCATTAGTGCAATAAGTATTTACTGAGCACACACTATACACTGAGTATCATACTAAGCACTGGGGATATAGCAGGGAATGAGTCAAATATTGTCTCCACAGGTTTTTAGAAACAGCCGAGTGAAATGAAGAGAAGGCTGGAGTCCACGGTACGTGGAGAGAGGGCTGCGTGCACCACAGAGCCAGGTGTGCCCGCAGTTGGCACTGCCTCTCAGGTGAACAGGGTGGGTCCTGCCAAGTTCCCCCCATGAGTCCTTTTTCTAAGCTCCCTTTGGTGTTCAGTGTCCCTTGTGATGGACAGCTGCCCTGAGCACACATACCCAGAAAGCTAACACTAGCTAATAATTGCCAAGCATATACCCTGTGCTAGATAAAACGGTCTTACTCTGGCTAGGAATCTGGTCTTTCCCTAAGATGACTTTTGCATCTTTTCTAAAAGTTAGTTTTTGTGGTATATTTGTTAATGTGGCAAGTTAGCCAAACAGAAGCTATGATTCCCACATCTCACCGGGCAGCTGGAGGACAACAGTGACACAGTCGTCACCTTTTTATGCTCAGAAGGTAGATGCAGGGCACATGCACTGTTGGCTGCAGCCTGTGTGTGTTTAGTTGCTGGACAAAGGGCATCAGTTTCTCCTGCAGGTCATCCCTAACCTCAAA
Source organism: Molossus molossus (assembly GCF_014108415.1). Lineage (NCBI taxonomy): Eukaryota > Metazoa > Chordata > Mammalia > Chiroptera > Molossidae > Molossus > Molossus molossus. Next base: position 18,355,829 of record NW_023425377.1, read on the forward strand.
ATTGGAGGCTTGGAAGATAATGAGAGATCTATGCGGGCCCATCTGTCCTCGTGGGCTCTGGTCCTTCCCTGCAGTTTGTCTTTGCTTCAAATCCATTTTCCATTCCCAACTGTCCGCATGGCCAACTCCAGACTTCAACACCAGATACCAAAGCAACAGCCTCCTATCGACTGTGTAACCAGCTCTCACCTATCCTATGTAAGTCATCTAGGGTTTCTGCTTTTCTAACTGAACCCTGACTGATATAGTATTAGTTCCAAGTGTTTCTCTTAGGGTAGTTGCCCTTCTTTCAAAGTTCCTGGGAAGATGGATGAAAGGTAAAGCCATTATGATGAATCCTTATTTTATTTATTTATTGTGTTTTTTAAAAAAATTGAGATATAATTTACATACCATAAAGTTACCCTTTTAGAGTCTCCAACTCAGTGGTTTTTAGTACATTTGCAAAGTTAAGCAACCACCATCACTAACTCCAGAATATTTGCATCACCCCCCAAAACCCTGTGCCCATTAGCAGACACTCCCCGTTTCTCGCTCCCCTCGGCCTGTGGCTACCACCCATCTGCTGTCTCTATAAATTTGCCTATTCTAAATATTTCAAATAAATGAAATGACATATGACCTTTCATATGTGCCTCCTTTCATTCAGCAGAATGTGTTCAAGGTTCATCCATGCTCTAAGCACATATCAGTACTGCATCTCTTTTTATTACTGAATCACATTCCAATATATGGATATACCACATCTTAGGTATCCATTCGTCAGATGATGGACATTTGTGTTATTTCCAGTGTTTGGCTATTGTGAATAATGCTGTTGTGAACATTCACGTACAAGTTTTTCTGTGAACATATGTTTGTAATTCTCTTGAGTCTGTATACACAGCAGTGTAAGTGCTGGGTCAGAGGGTAACTCTATGCTTAACACGTTGAGGAACTGCCGAACTGCTTCCAGTGTGGCCATACCACGTTACATTCCTCCAGCAGGGCTGAGGAGTTATAATATCTACACATCTGCTGTTACGTCTTTTTTTTTCCTTTTTATTAAATTCACTGGGGTGACACTGGTTAATAAAATTATATAGGCTTCAAGTGTGTAACTCTATGATACATCGTCTGTATATTGCACTGTGTGGCCACCACCCTAAGTCAAGTATAGCCATCCTCGTGGGTGTGAAGGTCATCTGAGTATGTCTATACTTTCTTATGCAAAGATCCTAGGTGGCCAGAGTGAAGAGTGTCATCTCCATTGTCTTGGGACAAAGTTACGGAGGGAATACTAATAATAATCAGTACACTTTGTGTTGGCACAATGTTATATTGTAAAGAAATTATTTCATCATAACACACGATTTTCTCCACAACCCCTCCATAAAGCAAAGATGCAGTTCTTTTTGCAGACTCTCCAGTGTATGCTAGAGTGACAGGCAGAGACTTGGATCTGCGTTGAATGGCGAAATTCCATGCATTTTATAGATGAGGAAACTGAAATTCAGAGAAGGAAACTGACATGCTCAAGATCATCCAACCAGTAAGTGCAGGTTTCCCGACCTGTGAGCAGGTATTCCTGTGCACGGTCAAACGCGGTATGATGGCTAATTAAAATGAAGGATGAGCCAAACAGAGAAAGACAAATATCATATGATCTCACTTATTTGTGGAATATAATGAACATAACTATCTGAGGAATGGGGTAGTCCTAGAGATGTGGAAGTGGGGTACAGACTGACAATCCCCAGAAAAGGGGGTGGTGGGGGAGAGATAAACCACAGAACTTATATGCATGTGTGCATGAACAATGGACATGGACAACAAAGCTGGGGAGAAGGCAGAGAGGGAGGGGGAGAGGAGAATCAGTAGGGGGAAAATGAGAAGCATCTGCAACAAAAAGTAATTAATTAAAAAAAAATAAAATAAATAAATAAATAAAATGAAGGATGATGTTTCACACATAAGCGGACCATATTAGGTCAAACGACAAGATGCTACTTCATGCTATTTCTTTGAGAGTATGGTCTTATTAAAAGAGTATAATTATAAAAATCACAAGTTAAAAAGTAAGGCCAGAGTCAACATCTCTTGTGTGCGTTCTCTCTCTCTCTCTCTCTCTCTCTCTCTCTCTCTGAGCTTGGAAAATCATGAGTACAATACTTTATATTAAAAAACTGCCTGGAGCCTGGTTGGTGTGGCTTGGTGGGTTGTACGTCGTCCCATGAACTGAGAGATTCCGGTTCGATTCCCAGTCAGGGCACATGCCCAGGCTGCAGGATCAATCCCCAGTAGGGGGCGTGTGGGAGGCAACCGATTGATGTTTCTCTCACATAGATGTTTCTCTCTCTCTCCCTAAAAAAAAAGTGCCTGGAAAATACCTTCACCTACATCCTACATAGGCACTTAGAAGATAATTACTCTGTTTAAAATATTGCATTTTATACATATAAAACTAAAACATCCAAACAAACAAAAATAATAGGTAAATAAAGTGTGGTTACTTGAACTATTAAAAAGAGGTTATGATGCTGATGATTGAACAACACAGTATCTGTACTAAATGTCATCACATTGTTTTCAAATGGATAAAATGGCTAATTTTATGTTATGTGAATTTAACCACAATGACAAAAGAAGGCAGAAATTCTGCAAAGAAGCTGATTACACAACTTAGTGGTGAGTTCTGTTGTATCAAGACTGGGCCAGGTCATGAGGGAGTGACTTACAACACTGGTTGCCAGGGGAACCAGCTCCTCATTGGAAGACGATCCCCGACAGCTACAGAAATATATCACACATGTTTCTCAAAATCCTTTCTCCTTGTGATTTAAGTCAGGCCGTGGGAGGAAAAGAAAGACATCCTTTCCCAAGGCACGTACATACACATCTCACCCTTTCTCACGCACATGCATGGTCACACACAGCACGAACACTCAGGGCACCACCTCTGCTAGCTGGGGAGGCAAGGTGGACATGCACGCAGCTGGCAGCGAGCCTCTGACACACACCTGGAGCTCCAAAGCCCTGCTGAGAACTCTGCTTCCGAAGGCCTTTGCTCCTAAGAGAACATCGACAGTGAGGTCAAAGTGTTTTCTGCTCAAACCAGAGAGAAACTGGATACATACCTGAAGCGAAGTGACCGAAAGAAATACAATGCGCCGAGGACTTCTATTTCTCTGTAACTTGTTTGTAGCTCTGAGCCCCGCAGGACGGTGTTTTATGAATCTTTATTACATTGTATTCCACCATTAGCATTAATTAGGAATTAATCCATTAATCGATTGGTTAGTACAAAAAAGCTTTGTTTTTCATTGATGACCCATGCCCATCAGAGCTTCTGCTCTATTCACTGTCCCTGGTTGGGCAGGTGCTTCCCCTAGGGGTTCCTGTTTAGTAAAGAAACACTTAGCTTCTCCTTGAACAATGGGTGGGCCCTGCTTGAACCAATGGAGTTTTACTCACTCAAGGTCAACCAATGGACAGGTAGTTCAGAGAGCCATGATGAAAACAAAACCAACAACAACAACAAAAACCTTGTCCCATGTTAACAACAGTAATTAGCTGGTCCAAAAAAAAAAAAAAGTTCTCCTTTCAAGTTCGTACATGAATATATGGGTAAAAACAGACAGTTGCTAATAAAAGGAAAAAGGAGAAAATTAAAGAAGAGAGAGAGAGACTGGCTGAGAACCCAGCGAAGCCCATGGGAAGCACATGGAAACACAGATTGCAGCTTGCATGCGAAGTGTTGGCATGGCAGCCTATGTTTTTTGCAGCAAAGAATGCATGAACTTACACAGCAAACAAAGTCAGATTGTGAGGAAATAGTCTAATCTTCATTCTTCATATTCCAGCATTGCTTAGTTCAAATGCATAAATAATCATAGCCGAAAGTCTGGGTTGAAAATACTTGAAGTGCAGACATAGGGCTCAGGAGAAATTAGATTGTCTGTGTATAATTCTGTTCAACAAAATACCAGCTAATAGCCCCACATTAAAAGGCGCTTTATTATTGGTTGGGTTTACAGAACAAAACAGACTTTGGCACCTATCTGGATAATTTTACTGCTACAACTGCTTATGAATGCATAATGGTAATATCCTTAATTTTGAGAAAATGTTTATTGGGCACATACTATATGCCAAGCACTGTGTTAAATTATCAAATTTAATCTTTCAATAATCCCATTGGAATAGTATTATCTCCAAATGGCTGATAAGGATACCAAGGGTCAAGAGGTGAAGTCAGTAGCCCAGGTCACAGAACAACTAAGGGGCCAAGTTGGGGATCATGACCTGGTTTTTATATCTATAAGGACCATATTTTAATGATTATACTCATCTACAGACAAATTTGTTGTACGACCCTGAGAAACTGATTAACCACCCTGTGCTTCCTCAGCTGTACCATAGAAGTGTTGGCATAGATGATGACCATAATTGCTTCCAGCTTAAAATTGCTATCATTCAAAGTATAGATAAATAACTTCTGAGTGTAAGGATAAAACATTATTAACAACACCAACTAATATTTATATGAACCCTCGCTGTGTGTACATATAGTGGATGCCCAATAAACATGATCTTAATCACATCCTTAAGACTTAGTTACAACTACTGTTCCCTTTCTTACAAATGCAGAAATCAAGCCTTAGAGAGGAAACGTAGCTTGCTTAAAATACACACAGTGTCTCTCAGTTGTTTTCTTAACCCCTTTACCTTTTCACCCAGGTCCCCCAACCTCCCTCCCCTCTAACAGCGGTCAGTCTGTTCTCTGTATCTGCGAGTCTATTTCTATTTTGTTTGTTCATTAGATTCCACATATAATTGAAATCATATGGTGTTTGTCTTTCTCTGTCTAGCTTACTTCACTTAGCACAATATCCTCTAGGTCCATCCACATTCATCAGTATGGTGATTACCAGAGGGAAGGGGGTGGGGGAAGGTAGAAGAAGACAATGGGGGGATAAATAGTGATGCAAGGAGACTTGACTTTGGGTGGTGAACACTCAGTACATACAATATACAGATGATGTATTCTAAAATTGTACACTTGAAAATTATACAATTTTATTAACCAGTGTAACCACAATACATTCTATAAAAATATTTTTTAAAGCTGAAAAATAAATAAAATACACATGGTAAGTGATGGAAACAACTTCAACATAAGAAGTTTCAAATCAAAAGGTTTGAATTTGAGAGGTAAAAACTGTGGGAGTCTACAATTTCAAATTGGTTAAATCTTTAGTGCTGGACTGCCTAATTTTTTTAACCAACTCATGAACAAATAGAGAGGCAAGAGAGACCCCATAAAATCTATAAATAGTTATGATGGAGAAATCCACTATTTGGGGTACAACCCCACTAAGCCATTACGATCTCATTTTTGTTGCTGATCCATGAAGTGGGGATAGACCATCAGCTTATAGGTAGGTAATGAGGTTCATAAGTAACAAGATTAAATGTTGAAATAGACCTGGAAGCCATCTGGGACTCAAAGTGCGCTAGCAATGCAAAGAGTTCTTTTAAACACTTTAAACAATTTATCTTCCTGGCTAAGTGCCAAATAAGAGATTCCTGAAGCGTTCAGATATGTGAGGTCAGGTTTGCCTCCACCACCAGCTGGCTTTGTAAAAAGAACACTGGATTTAGTTAACTTTCTCAAGAAATTCAGACGTGCTCTGTCCTTGATCTGACTTACCACTTACTATTCAAGCAACGGGGGCAAATCACTGAGCTTCTCTAGGCTTCTTATTCCCAGCTGTGAACCGAGCTCCTAGTCTTCCAGCCCACAGAGCTTCTGACTCAATTTCTGAATCTTAATTTCAGGGGTCCCGCCAACCCTCGCACTTTAATTTATATTGCTATTCTTTTTTTTTTTAATCCTCACCCGAGGACATTTTCCCATTTTTTATTCAGATACAGTGAGAGGGAGAGAGAGGAAGAGAGAGAGAAACATCGACGTGAGAGAGAAACATGGACATAAAAGGGACACATTGAGTGGCTGCCACCCACATGACCAACCAGGGCCGGGGACAAACTGCAACCGAGGTACGTGCCCTTAGCGGGAACCTAACCTGGGTCTCTCTGGACCGCAGGCTGATGCTCTAACCGCTGAGCCAAACCAGCCAGGGCATATTGCCATTCCTTTTGACTGGCATACCCAGCTAGACATTTAGAACTAACTCAACTTTTGTTTCCTTTGTATTTTACACAACCTTTTGAAACATGGGATATATCCCCAAACTCCAATATTTGGTGATAAAAATAATTTTAAATACTTTCTTAAACCTTATATTGAACAGTGAAAACATAATTTGCTTTATTTTCCCAGGGCTCAGTACACTCCTGTGAAATGTCCTATTAAAACTCTTACTTCTACATTTTGGACCAGAATTCTTACTAGGACACGTTCCAACATCTGTATCAAAGACTATTTGCAAAAATAAAAATTGTGTGTATTCTTGCTGCTGTTGTTTTAATCAGCTTTCTCTGTACTCTACTCTCTGATGCTTTATTAGTAGATATGAAAAGGGGGTGTCTACGAAGTCCCAAGTGCAAGAATCTTCTAGAAAAATTTAATTACTGGCTTTCAAAGATTGGGGAAGATTTACAGGAATTTGATTATGCTGGAATGTGAACACCAAATTTAAAAAATCTCTGTTTCCACGAAAGACCCCAAATGAACAATGCACACTTAGTTGTAGTAGGTTTTGACAAATAAAGGAAAGTCCATCTTAATTACTAAGCAAATCACAAATGCTATAAAGAAGCATAGTTTCATCAATTCAAGTGTGAATGGCCGTTTTTTCTCATTAGAGTCTTTTGAAGAATCCTGATTTAATGGCTAGTTAAGAATTCTTTCCAAATTCTATGTGAACTGCCTGCAAAAGGGAATTTCCAACGTGTTTAAAACTTCATTGTCTTCAGTGTTGACACTCATTCCTCTACAGTCACCGTGTACCATTTAATTGGTTATCTAATTAGTTTTCAAAGATCTCGCAAAGGTAAGTATCAACCACACCGACCTTCAGAAAGCATATCATAAATTCTAACTCATTGTGATCAGGGAGGAGAGAAAAAGTCTAAATAGGAAATTAGGTAAAGCCAAGAGCCATTTTAAATCATCCTGATTTGTTTTTCTTAAAATTTCTCACCTAAAGTGTGCTTCTAAAGTATCATCCCAGCTCCCAGGAAAAAACACATTCTTTTGGGGTGGAGGTGTTAATTAATGGGCATGACACCGAAAGAGCAGGAAAAGGTTACAGTGCTACTTCCACTAATAGCATTTCTAAAAATAGAGGATTTTTCAACAATGCTCTTTCATATCACTTTCTCAAAGCCTTGGGATGAGTGGGAAGATACACTGAATGGTTAAATAAAATTACCTGCTACACAGATATTATTTACGCCTCTTCCCCTTTTGACTAATTCGATAGCTTATTTCTCGTGAAAATTGATTTCTTCGGGGCAAGCTGTGATGTTTTTTCTCTTTTACATAATTTCCCCCAAAGTTGTCCTGGGGTTATCAACTGGAACAGGGGCCACTCGGAAGTTATAATCAGAATGACGTATCGAGTCATTAACATAGCAGACACATCTACCTAGATGTCTTTTTTCAGGGCTGTTTAATGCCATGCTCCCCATGACAACTTACCCCATGGCCACACTGAACTTTCTTTTGATCCTCAAACAAGCGGAGTTTTTCCATAACCCCTCATTGTTGCATGTCACCCCTTGTCTCTCTGCCTAGAATGTTCCTTCAAGTCTCCTCTAAGCAAGCTCTGGAAAGTCCTTCAAAATGTAGATCAAATATCACCTTTTTGGGCAACATCTTTGCTAATTTGGTAGCTTCTAGTAGTTGTCTCCTCAATAGCCATTTTCACCATCTCTCTTCCTTACTGGCCTCCCATCACAAGTTAAAATACTCAATTTCCCAGTTTCCTCTGCAGCTTGAGATAAGCATGTGACACAGCTCTAGCCAATGACAGAAGAGATCGCCACTTAGGGGCATCTAAGAGTAGTCTTCCATCCCAATAATAGCTGTGTTAAGAGAACTTCCTTGCCCTTGCTGGTGTGGCTCAGTTGGTTGGAGCATCATCCCTTACACTGAAAGGTGGAGAATTCAATTTCCAGTCAGGGCACGTACCCAGGTTATGGGTTCAATCCCCAGTCTGGGTGTAGGGGGAAGGCAACCAATAGATGTATCTCTCTCTCTCTCTCTCTCTCTCTCTCGCTCTCTCTCTCTCTCTCTCTCTTCCTCTTACTTCCTTTCTCTCTAAAATTAATTTTTTTAAAAAAGAGAGAACTTCTCACTGGCAGCTGCCTGTCTTCTTCAAAACCTTGAGTCTGTGACTCTTGTGTTCCAGGAGCTGTTTTGCTACTCTGAGTGTAGACAGCTGAAATGGTGGTGGTGGTAGAGGCGAAGTGAGGGAAGTACGTATTTGTGATATCACATTGGATACTGCGCCAACCCTGGGCTCGCCTACCAAAAATTGTTTAAGCATTGTTATTGGTTAACTGCTTTAGAGAGCAACTATCTAACAGACATTCTTAACCAGGGGAAATACTCACTGGTGTGGCTCTCAAAGAATTCTTGTCTCTCTCTCATGGCATCTATTTAGACTGTTTTTTATCATATCTTTTGCAGTGTGTGCCTCATTTCAAAAATTGTAAAAAGATAACAAGTGTTGGCAAAGACATAGAAATGAAGGGAGACTTGTGCACTGTTGGTGGGACTGTAAATTGCTCAACCACTATGGAAAACAGTACGGAGGTTCCTCAGAAACAGTAAAAATAAGATTACCATGGGATCCAGCAATTCCACTGGTGGGTATATGAGCAAAGAGAATGAAAACAGGGTATTAAAAAGATGTGTGCATTCCCATGTCTACTGCATTATTCACAATAGTCAAGACATAAAAACAAACTAAGTGTCTGCTAATGGAGAAACTGTGTGGATATATATCGATTATGGCTTTAGCTAACACTACAGTGGTGGTAATCATTGCAACACACACACAATGGAATAGATTCAGCCATGAGAAAGGAGGAAATCCTGTCATTAGCTATAACACGTATGAACCTTGCGGGCACTATGCTAAGTAGATAAGTTGGACAGAGAACAACAAGTAACAACAGGGAGTAGAATGGTCATTGGCAGGAGCTGGGGCTGGGGGAATTGGGGAGAGGTTGTTTAAGGGTACAAATTTGTAACTAGGAGATAAGTCCTGGAGAGCTCGTGTGCAGCATGGTGATGAGAGACAACACTGTATTATAACTTCAAAGTTTCTAGGAGACTCTCACTTGGTTGTTCCAACCACAGAAAAAGAAATGATGCATACGACATGATAGAGGTGTTAGCTGACACAACAGTGGTGATAATCATATTGCAACATATACATGTATCAAATCAATATGGTATACGCCTTAAGCTTATACAATGTATGTCAACTATATCTCAATAAAAATAAATTTTTAAAGATGATGAACTCTCATTCCTTAGCATAGAATCAAATACAGAGAAAAAAAGAAAAGTCTGTAGAAGGAGTAAGTGAATAAATAACTGAACAGATGAATTAATAAACAAATGCAGAGGCACAGAAGAAGTACTAGGGAGCTGTTCATATAACTTTTACCACTCCATTCAATTTTTTCCATGTCGGCTGTTGAAGAAAAATGTTCTCTAAGTTATAGTGTGCACTGGTTCCAAAGCCATCTGGTATTCACTTGGGTATCAAGGACACTTCACCCACGTGTGAACTGCTCAAAAGTGTCCCTGGCACAGAAATTACCAACTGAGAAGAGAACAGAAGAAAGGGGAGTTGATATAAAGTGTCAATGGAAGGAGGCTTCAGAGTCGAATTTAAGAGTTCAAACCCAAAGCATCAGGATGGGGTTCCTGAGTTCATTTATCTACCTATGTATTCATCCACCTGGGATTTGTTGAGCATCTACTGTGTATTGTTATGGACTACATACTAGCGATTCAGAATGGTTCAGATAGATCCTTGCCCTCATGGAACTTAGGGTGTAGAGGGAGTAAGTCGCTGCAGGTTTCCGATCACTTCCTAGAATACACACCATATAGCATCAGCATTTTGTTCAAACACATAACTGAATATGCAGTTTTGCTGAAAATTGCTTTTATGAGGAAACAAAGAGTCACAATATGATAGGATATTGAACTTAGAAAAAATTCTTACAGATTAGCAAAAATATTGATTTTCGAACTTTACTTTTGGGGTTATTTTTTTTCTCCAAACACTAATTTATGTGACGGGTGGGGAAGAAAACCCTCCCTCCAAGGCTGGCAAACCCCACAGTACCCCTGAAGCATCTCTGAAGAGCCCTGGGACTCAAGGAATTAGTATAGTTTGAGTTGATTAATTTATTTCAACTCCTTCATTTTAAAAGGAAAGAGAGAGAAGTCCAAAAGTCTAAGGTGTTGAAGTTAACAACCCTACCTGGTGATAGAGCTGGAACTAAAACCCAGATGCTTTGCTTCTTCATCCTAACCCATTGTCTTCTATTCCATGAGCAATGGACTCAACCTAAAAGTCAACAGAGATCTGATGAAGGGCTGAGGACCTTGTAGAGATGTTAAAATATTAGAATTTCTGGACCATATTAATATTTCACAAGAGAAAAAATGGAGAGGAGTGTAGGAAAACCAATCAGTTTGGAAAATCGAGGCTTTATGGTCGACCTACCAGACACATCAAAGTGTGAGAGACAGAATGTGCTGAAATGTGCGGAAGTCAAAGGCTACATATCTCAGACAGTGGTTGCAGGTCAATTCTCCCATGGAAATGGGGACGTTTAACTAAAATAATGTCAAAGTTTTTTCATTTTCTGGGCTCTGTGAGGCTTCCGCCTGCCTATTACTCCCTCAGACACCGCTTTATATTAGCTCCTTGCAACATGCTCCCGCTTTGTTGTATAAAAGCCAAAAGAAAAAAATAATCTCTAAATGGGTCTGCATCCCACAGGGAATTTACTTAGATGACATTCAAATCTGTTTTTCAGGGGTTTTTTTGGTGCCATTACAAGAAATCATCCAGTCATTACACTTCAGATGTGACAGCTCTCTCACAGCGTGAAAGGCAGAAATTAGGTCCAAACGGATTTATTTAAATGCAAGGTTTCACTTACCACCAGGACATTTGTAAAGATGGAAAGATGACAGCAGATTGTGATGTCTGCACTGTTGTTATTTCATGAACTCCTGACAGCAGATGGACAAGCTCAAATATTTTACATTCAAATAGCAGACCCATTAGAGAGAACTTCCAACTACCATCTCTCCCTCTAGTTAGTCAAAGAACTCCATTTATTTTTACTTTACAATTAAATTTCAGCATGAAAGAGAAACTCCCGCTAAGAATGGGTTTGCAATGTAGTTGAAGACAAAGGACCAAGTGGAGGGGCACTTAATTCATCAAACCTCCAAACTTCCCTGAGAGTACTGACCACCTGAGAAATGAACACAGAATGCCAATCCTACCTGTGGAAAGTCCAAACCCACGTGGACACAGTACTCTTGCGCCTTGTGTGGTAGGAGTAGGGAGACTGTGTTCCTGGGAAGCAGTAAAGGTCTTAGAGCCCCTGCACGCCCTCACTAACAGAGGTCAGGGGGGCATCCATGAGTCTGGATAAGGCTCAACCACCTCTGACTCTTGCCTCCAACTGGAGACCTCAGTACCTGAGATCGGACTTCCTCAGGCCCTTTCAACAGGAGTCAAGAGAGAAGCCCCTTATTCTCCAAGTGCCTGTCCTTAGGCTGCCTTGCCTCCACCTTGAGGTTCAAGAGGGAAGCCTAACCCTCGGATTCCCAACACTTACGCTTTCCTCTACCTCCATCTGACCCAAGTCCAGCAGCATGAATCTCATTACGCCTTTCTATCCCTTTTTACATCTGTCACCACAAGAAGCCCTACATTCCCAGGTCTCCCCTGACTTCCTGTATTCTAATCAACATAATCAATGTAACCACATATGCCAGGTTGTCATGGACGAAGAAGAGCAGACAACCATGGTCTCACTAAATTCTTGTGCAGAGAACTCAAGGGGCCCTCAATGAGGCAAGGCGAACATTCCACATTTCCCTGCTGGATTACTCTCCAACCCTCCCAGACAACTACTTGATTTTCTACACTTCACCCTCTTCAGTCCTTCAACACCTCACCCCCACCCTCACATTCTGCTAATAGATCTTGCCTCCTATGTCCCTGGGGGGGAAAAAAAAAAAATGAGGCAATTGGAAGAGAATTTCGACAGAGAACCACCTCACTTTCCCAACTAACTCTATCCTTGCACTCCATGGACTTCATTGTATCCTTCACTCTACTTTCCCTCCTATCACAACAGATAAACTGCTGTGCTTCTCAGACCAGTGCATCCCACTGGTGTACTAGATCCAATCTCCTCTCACCTACTCAAGGACACAGCTCCAGCAATTCTTCCTTCTCACTCCAATTGCTTCCTCTCTATTGGATCAGTTGTCATCAGCATATACACATGCTGCTATATCAGCAATCTTTGTTAAAAATTGTTTGAAACCATTTCCCTCACCTGCTACCACTTCCTTCCACTGCAGAACTCTTTAATTTTAATTTTTCAATTATAGTTGACATGCAATATTAGTTTCAGGTGTACAACCTAGTGATTATAGACATTTACATGGCTTTTGAAGTTCTCACCCCATGAGTCTAGTGCCTATCTATTGAAAAACTCTTAAAGTTGTCTCCAATTCTTCTTCTGTTTCCTCTTAAATCCAATCAAGCTTTCAATTCTTTCCCTATTGGTTAACACCATCTCCTACATTGGGAAATCCAATAGTCAATTTCAGTCATCATATAACTTGAGCTATCAACAGCATTTGACACTAATTGACATCCTGTCTTACTGGAAACACTGGAAGGGGTTCGAAGGAAAGATCAGAAGTTCAGTTCAGTCTTGGACATAGAACATTTCAGATGTATATTATTAGATATCCAAAGAGAAATGTTAAATAATCAATAGGAGTTAGGGAGATGGGTCCGGGCTAGAGATCAAAACCAGGGAGTTATCAGTGTGTAAACCTGTAATTAAAATCATGAAACTCATGTGATCACTAGGAGAGTGAGCAAAAATCCAAGCAGGGCACGGGAAAAAGAATTTGTCAGAGATCTGATTAGTCAGCTATTTAAAGAGGTGAAAATGTGGGGAGAGGAGACCATGTAGACCTTGCAGGAATGGTGAGAACTTTGGGAAGTCAATCCAGGGCCAGATGGAGAAACACTTTCAACACCAAAGCTCCACAGGGCCGGGTAAGGCAGACTAACTAAGTAAGGCACCTCCTATGTAAGAAACAGAAGAGAAGAGGGAATTCTACTTGCCAGGATCTTCACATGCTGGTATGAGTAAAGGGTAAGGAGCAAGGACTTAGGGAAGTAGGTGAGATGGAGTATAAAAGAGAGACAGAGAAATAGGAAAATATGTGTGATCCCTGGCCTGGGACTCCTAAGAATGAGTATCACATTTACTGGTCCACAGAATAAGTGTGAATGGATTTTTTAAAATGGAAAATGTGGAAGTATCATATTCTATGTGTGGACACAACACAGGTCCCAAAACAACAACAACAACAACAACAGATAATGGAAACTAAGATCTGTATGTATAAAAGAAGTATAACAATAAAACAATAACAAGTGTATGTATAAAAGAAGTATAACAATAAAACAATAACAAGATTTCTGTGGCTAATTGTGGTCTTTCATGGTTCCATATGAATTTTTGGAATATTCTAGTTCTGTGAAATATGTCGTTGGTATCTTGACAGAAATTGTATGGAAACTATAGATGGCTTTGGACAGTATGGATTTTTAACAATGTTAATTTTTCCTATCCATGAATGTGGTATATGCTTCCACTTATATGTATCTTCTTCAATTTCTTTTTTCAGTGGCTTATACTTTTCTGAGACATCTTTTTCATTCTCGGTTAAATTTATTCCAAAGTATTTTATTTTATTTTTCAATGCAATTATAAATGGGATTGTTTTCTTAGTTTTCCTTTCGGATACTTCATTATTGGTATATAAAAAAATACAATGCAGATGAGTGGGTAAAAAAGCTGTGGTATATTTACACAATGAAATACTACTCAGTCATAAAAAAGGAGGAAATCTTACCTTTCGTGACAGTATAAATGAACCTGGAGAGAATTATGCTAAGTAAAATAAGCCATTCAGGGAAAAACAAATACCATGTTATTTCACTTGTATGTGGAATCTAATGAACAAAGTAAACAAACCAACAAACAACATAGAAACAAACTAATAGATACAGAAACAGAATGACAGCTACTGAGGGGGTAGGGGTTGGAGCTGGGTAAAAAAGGTAAGGGGATTAAGCAAAAAACAAAAACAAAAACAAACAAACAAACTCATAGACACAGACAATAGTATGGTGATTGCCAGAGGGAAATGGGGATGGGGGGAAACAAAAGAGGGTAAAGGGAGTAAATGATGATAGAAGACTTGACTTTGGGTGGTAAATACACAATACAATATACTGACAATGTATAGTAGAACTGTATACCTGAAACAAGTATAATTTTATTAACCAGTGAAAAAGAATTAAAAAAAAAATGAGGACAGTGTAAGGAGCCTCTGGGACAACTTCAAGTATGCCAACATTCACATCATAGGGGTGCCAGAAGGAGAAAAGAGAGAGCAAGAAATTCAAAATCTATTTGAAAAAAATAATGACAGACAACTTCCCTAACTTGGTGAAAGAAACAGACATACAAGTCCAGTAAGTACAGAGAGTCCCAAACAAATGAACCCAAAAAGGTCTACACCAAGACACATCATCATCAAAATGCCAAAGGTTCAAGACAAAGAGAGAATCTTAAAAGCAATGAGAGAAAAACAGTTCGTTACCTACACAGGAGCTCCCATAAGACTGTCAGCTGACATCTTAAAAGAAACTTTGCAGGCCAGAAAGGAGTGGCAAAAGGCTACCCACGGTATGGGAGAGCATAATTGCCAATGATATATCAGATAAGGGGTTAATTTCCAATATATATAGAGTGCTCATACAACTCCACAAAAGGAAGACAAAGAATCCAATTAAAAAATGGGCAGAGGAACTAAATAGACACCTCTCTAAACAGGACATACAAATGGCTAAGAGACATATGAAGAAATGTTCATCATCACTAATCATCAGAGAGATGCAAATCAAAACAACAATGAGGTATCACCTCACACCTGTCAGAATGGCCGCCATCAACAAATCATCAAACAACAAGTGTTGGCAAGGGTGTGGAGAAAAGGGGACTCTAGTACACTGTTGGTGGGAATGCAGACTGGTGCAGCCACTATGGAAAACAATATGGTGTCACCTCAAAAAATTAAAAATTGATCTCCCATTTGACCCAGTGATCCCACTTCTAGGAATATACCCTACGAAGCATAAAACACCAATCAGAAAGAATATATGTACCCCCATCTTTGTAGCAGCACTATTTACAATCGCTAAGATCTGGAAACAGCCCAAGTGCCCATCAGTAGACGAATGGATTAAAAAGCTGTGGTACATATACACAATGGAGTACTACGCAGCGGTAAGAAAGAAAGATCTCTTATCCTTTGAGACTACATGGAGGGACCTGTAAAGTATCATCATAAGTGAAACAAGCCAAACAGAGAAAGACAAATTTCATATGATCTCACTGATTTGTGGAATATAATGAACATAACAGTTTGAGGACAATCCCCTAAGGAGTGGGGAGGTGAGAGAGGGATGAACCACAGAACTTATATGCATGTATGCATGAACAGTGGACATGGACAACAATCTGGGGAAGGGGCAGGGAGGGAAGGGGGAGGGGGGAATCAGTGGGGGAAAAAAGGAGAATCATTTGTAACAAAAATTAATCAATAAAAAAAAAAAAGAGAGATATTCAAAATGATGAAAAGCAACAACTTATAACCAAGATTACTCTATCATGTAAAGCTATCATTTAGAATCAATGGACATATCAAGAGTTTCCCAGACAAGAAAAAGCTAAAGGAGTTCATCACTTGATGAAGAAAAAGATAAAAAATATATGAACAATAAAATGGCAATTAATACATATTTATCAACAATTGAATCTATAAACAAAATGAACAAGCAAAACAGACTCATAGATACAGAGAACTTTTGATTGCTTGCCAGATGGACGGGGTCTGGAGGGATGGGTGAAAAAGATAAAGGAATTAAGAAGTACAAATTTGTTGTTAGACTGATAAACCTCAAGGAAGGGAGGGTGGAAAGAGATAAACCAAAGAACTTCTATGCATTTATGCATAACCAATGGACACAGACAACAGTGTGGGGAAGGCAGGAGTGGGGGTAGGATTAGGGAGGAGGGGGGTCAATGGGGAAAAATGGGGGGGGACATCTGTAATATATTCAACAATAAACATGAGTTTAAAAAATAAAAATAAATTTAAAACAAAACATAAAACCTCTTAAAATGACTTTTCTCTGGAATTTGGCAACTCCTTTACTGAATTTATAATCATCACGAAGAGCTGGGTGGGGAAAAAAGGGAGAGATAACTACTGTTGTTTCAGAAATTGGAGCATAGTGGGCATCATAAGCCCACCTCCTCACTTTACCAATGGGAAGAACTGATGCCCAAGGAGAAAGAGCTCACTGCCCAAGGTACTTCAGCTCCAAAGTTCTGGTGCACTCGTAGTCACAGGAACTGAAGAGACACACTTGGGCTGAGTGAGTAGTGACCAGAATGAGACACGGAAATGAGAAATAAGGAAAACCTGACAACTGAGCCTCCCGACCAACAGGCCTCAGGAGCTGGTTCTGCATCCAAAGTCTACCCAGAAACATCAGCAGGGAAGACTGAAGACCTTTGCTCATTATTAATACAGGGTGGGACAAACTTAGGTTTACAGTTGTGAGTACACACAGCATAGAGTTTATTCTTATATTGTTCTTTATTAATTATTGTATCATTTTCCGTATGAACAACTATAAACCTGATTTGCCCCACCATGTACTATTCTCCAAATATTGACCTTCTTTTTTTCCTCTCCCGACAGGGTCTGTTACTCCCAGGGGACTCTGAGAGACAGCGAAGCATTGATGCTGCAACATTCCTGGTGGGAAGCCGGCTCCTGACCACCGTCCCCACACTCCTTCCTCCAACCACCTCCATTCAGAAGATCTCTCTGACTTGACTCATCTTTTGAAAATAAGGTCTAAGGTTTAATGAAATGTGTACAAATGAACAATTCACCTATCTAGAAGGTACAGACCTCTGATGAATAATTGCTAAGCTGATTATTTAAACACCCACATTCTCTTGTTAATCACTTTAATTACCACCTCCTGAATGTCCTATGCAGCAAAAACTCAAAAGAAAATCCTTTCTCAGAGAAGGATAATACTTTCTTGTGGAGTCCTAAATTTCTTTACAGAAACATTAGTTCTTGGAGTATGAGAATATATCCCATTTTTAAGGAAACATATGACCCCCCAAATCCCAAACTTAACAAGGATTACAAATGAAACAGGAACCACTCTTATTTTTTTAATTACTCTACAAAAAAGTACACACACACATATATATATATATATATATATATATATATATATATATATATATATATATCACACACAAACACCTTGCGAGGTTACTTAAACAGTCTCTATGTAGGTGAGTTCATTCACTGGTTCCTTTCTGCAGTTAATGCTTATGGAGACCTAAAGGCCTGAGATGGGCCAGGTACTTGGCTAGGGCCACACGATGACTAAGATATGCTCCTTGCCTTCAGGAACTCAGTCTAGTGGTGGAGGTAGATATGGAGAAAGAGTATATATTGTATCATGAGAAACAATGTGCAGGTGTGTGAATACAGAGTTATGAGAGCAGAGAAAAGAAACCAGTCACTCTGTGATTAGAGGCGCCGGGAAAGAGGAAAGACAGAAATCTCAACAGGGTCTAAGAGGACCAGCAAGTTAGCCAGGTCAGGAGAATGCGCCTGATAAGGTAGACTCGATAGTCTGTACACAGGTATAGAGGTTCGGAGAGCCAGGGACATTAGAAGAATCAATGGCAATATGGTAAGACTGGACAAGGGTGGAATTGGAAAGATTTCTTGTGAAGAAGCAATATGTTGCATCAGTGAACAACCATTGAAAGTGTGTGATCTACTGAAAGTTTTAGAAAAACAACTTCAAGAGGAGGTTGGAGGATAGGTTGAGTAAGGAGAAGCTGGGGGTGGTGGGGAAAGAAACCAGACAGAAAATTGCCTTAAAATCAGAAGAGAGATCTGTAGAAGCTGGGATGGAGAGGAAGGAACTGTCCAGAGATATTTCAGAGACAAAATGGACTGACTTTGTTACAGAGTCTCGTAGTTGTTAAGAGCATGAGCTTTGGAGTCAGATGAACCTGAATTTAAACTGTGGCTATGCCATTCACTAACTGTGTAACGGTGCATACGTTGCCTCATCTCTCTGACCTTCACTTTTCTAATCTTTAAAATGAAGAGAGTGGCTCTGGTCAGTGTGGCTCAGTTGGCTGAGCATAATCCCATGCACCGAGAGGTTGCCTATTTGATTCCTGGTCAGGGCACATGCCTGGGTTGTGGGCTCGATCCCCAGGAGGGGGCATACAGGAGGCAGCCAATCGATGTTTCTCTCTCATTGATGTGTCTCTCTCTTTCTTTAAAAAATAAAGCAATCAAAACATTTAAGACAGAGACTATGTCTTAAAAAATAAAAGAAAGAGTGATTTTGAGAGAATTTAATAAGCTAATGGTATAAAGTGCTCAGTATAAATTAAAGCTTAGCACATAGTGAATGCTCAATATTCACTGAATGCCGGTATTCTTGTTAGCATTATTATTACAAATATTACAATGAACAATTGATGGAAATATGGCAAAGAAGAGAATCAACAATAGTTTTCTGGCTTGGAATTCTAGTAAATGATAATGCCCTTCATGGAGACAAGCAATAACTAGACTAACTAGCTAGCATTTATTAAATTTACCATATGCCAGACAATGTTCTAGGAGGTTCACATATATGATCTCTTTTTCCCTTATAAACAATTCCAGATATTATTACCCACAGTTTATAGAGGCAAAAACTGAAGCACAGAGAAGTTCAGTAGCTTGAGTCACACAGCTGATAAGTACAGGAACACAGATGCTTTGATCCGAGAGCCTGCATTTCTACCACCCCTCTGCACAGGGGAAGGCAAGGAAGCTCTGTGACGGGGCAAAAGGACCTTGATAAGGACACAGAGGTATCATTAGCTAGTCTGAGTTTAACATGCTCAAAGACACTCGCACAGAGTATTGGAGCAGGAAAGCTGGAAATGTAGGTGTGTTCATAAATCATTTTTCTACTCAAGAGAGAAAGCAAAAAATAGGGAACCTGAGAGAGCAAAACATGGAGAGCTATTGCTGGTAGAAGATTAATCAGAAATGCAGAAGTGTCTCAAAAAAATACTTTGCAAGGCAGAGAGAAAATATGACTGAAATAATGCAAGTTTGATTTCCATGTAACTTCTCAGGAGGCTATCTACGTGTGGAGAGAGGCATCTGCAGTACTCCATGCTCCCAGGATTTACATCCTTAATGGCAACTGTGAGATGCAGGCAGAGCCCTGGAGTTGTTGGTTGATCAGGGCCATCTCAATGAAAAGAGAAACCAGGAATTCTCCTGTTGGGGCTGCCCATTAGGAGGTCTCAGATGGCAGAGAAAGAATGTGGCTTCCCTGCCAAAGTCTTCACCAGAGGCTTCTGGGAAAACTGCAGCTAGTATGCCTTATCTGGTTCTGAATGAGAAAGCTCACTTGGCAGCCATTTCGGAGGGGAACATCCCAAATCACCGAGCCTTCCTGCTGAGTGATTTGCCCCTGGGCACCCTCCCTGACAAAGCACTCACAGAAGGCTACAGCTGAGTTGGAGTCTCAGCTGCAGGTCCTGGAAGCTTGCCTAATAACCTCCCCTCCCCCCTGAATTTGTCTCTACTCTTTAATGCCCCAGCATTCCCCTTCCATATTCAGTACAGGAATATCCTTTATAAATAACTATAACATTGATGATATCTAGAATGCTTTCCTCCAGAGTACACAACACCTGTGTTCCCTACCTGGCCCATGCCTTACCCTTTCTTGGGTGGTGTGCATCGCTTCTCGGCCTTCTGGCTGAGATCAAGTCTAAGGCTGTGTGCACACAAGCACACACATACACACACACACAGATGTACAAACACACACACCTCTGTAGTCAAGTTTGTGCCAAATGAACCCATCTTTCTGGTTCTGATTGGACCAGGCACAGACACGTGACTGAAGACCCATCAGTCAGATTCTCTCCTCTGGGAATCTGGAATCTCTGACGGGGTTGACCTAATGTGAGCTGGGAACTAAGGTCACCATCTTCGGCTGCAGGAAGCAGATGCACAGGGAGCTCCAGATCCTCATTCCAGCCCCACCCAAAGCCTAGCCGGACCTCCTCCTTTCAAATTCTATGACCTACCCACGTAGTTTTCCAACAAATTGCCTATGTGGGGAGTAAATCATTAGAATCAAGATCTATTCCTTGTAGCTTCAACACCCTCCACTAAGACATGCAGTAAAACAAATTTTATATAAATGCAAATATTGCTGGAAATTTCATTCTCCAGAAGCCCAAGATAAGGCAGAAGCAAGTGAGCACTTTCTCTCTGCAATACATTGTCAGGCGAAAGTAACAATGATGATGACCGAGTTGTTTGTATTTTTTTACTTTTCAAAGTGTGCCTACTAGTTTAGGTTATTTAAGCAGGACTGTTGATATGGCATTTCAGAAGCTGCCAGGAGATGGTGACACTGAAAAGGAAAAATACCCTCTTCTGCCCCAATTTTTCTGGGTTCCTGGATCTTCTATGTAGACATATTTGGAATAATTGGTTTGATGATCCTCCTCAGTGTTATCTGAGGTGGATATTTGAGATGGACAGACCACTGATTATGAAAGGCTAATCATCACTTCACCTTTTTTTTTTCTTTCTTTCTCTTGAGATGTATAATCGAAATCTAAGTCCCTCTGAAACTGCTCACAGTGGAAACAACATATATTCAAGTTTTCCTTTTGGACAGGGGTTGTTCATGCTGTCAAACATCAGACCTGGCTTTTATATGCAAGATTACTGGCTGTACCAAATGCAAAGTATGAAAAACGAGCATTCTGTTCATAACATATTTTCAAAAGCACTAGAATGTATGCGTCCTATTATCACTATTACATTGTCATGTTTTACTTTGATCACACCTAGACATAATGCTGTACCCTCTAACTCAATATCTGTTCTTTTTGAAGTGGTTTCTGTCTACCTACCAACTTCCCTTCCCTCCCCAGCCCCTTCCTGACTCCTCTGGGCTTTCATAACATCTGACCTTTGATGCCTGCCTCTACATCAACAAATACCCTGAGTTAACATCGGGTTAGCTCTACTAGGCTGGGAACTTGTTGAGGGCAGGATATTTATCTATTGTCTCTGTATTATCAGCACCTATTACAATGTCTAGTACATAAACAATTATTAACTGTATGCTGTATGGTAAAAAACATGTATATTTTATTAATCCAAATAAACTATCTAATCTCAGGGACAAAGTGCATGTCACTTTACACTTTGTGGGTATCGATTCATGTTTATTAACTAAGCACATGCTCTTTCATTCATAAATGCTACTAAATGCTATAGGAAGGAGAATAAAAAGAAGCATAAAACATTATTCTTACTTTGATGAAGCTTACAGAGAAAGTATTTACACAAAATATGTTACGGCTGTTTTTTCCAGTTGTACTGAGACATGACTGACAAATAATAATTGTATCCATAATATGTACAATGTGGTATTTTCATACACATATATATTGAAATGAATACCACAATCAGTCTAGTTAACATATCCTCACTTCACAGTTTCTCTTTTTTGTGTATGTCGTGAGAACACTTGACATCTACTGTGTTAGCAAATTTCAAGTATACATTATTATTCTAAACATCACCATGCTGTACATTAGATCTCTAGAACTTTTTGCATATCTTATAACTAAAAGTTTGTACCCTTGAAATTTGTCATGACTTTTACCATCATCATCATCACCATCATCCTTAGAACACTTATTATATATTAGGCACTGTGTTAAGTTCTTTACATGAATTACTTCATTTAAATATCACAAGCCCTTACGAGGTAGGTGATATTACTATTCTCACTTTATAGATTAATAAACTGAGGCTCATGAAGTTTGTGGGTTTCTTTAATATTCACCTGAGGATATTTTTCCATTTATCTTCAGATAGAGTGGGAGGAAGGGAGGGAGTAAGAGAGAGAGAGACATTAATGTGAGAGAGACACATTGACTGGCTGCCTCCCGCACGACCCAACAGGACTGGGGATAAACCACAACCAAGGTACCTGTCCTTAGCAGGGATCGAACCCACGACTCTTTGGTTTGCAGACCAACACTCGAACCGCTGAGCCAAACCAGCCAGGGCAAGGCTCACAAAGTTTTAAGTAATTTTCTCGAGGTCACACAGCTCGTAAGTGGCAGAACGGAATTTCAAACTCAGGCCGGCCCCTCTCTAGAGTTGACACCTAACTGGAGCGCAGGGACAGCTCTATCGACCGCAGGGCACCAGGAACACAGAAAAGAAAAAGGGCTACGAGGTGGGAAAACAAACCCAAAACTCTCAGAGTATTTCAACCTGAGCATCCTTACTTGGACATCGGCATATATTGTAAAATTACAGCAGTTCTAAGTCATTTGTCTTAAGCAAAGCCCTTAAGTGATGGAACCAGAGAATCTCTACAGTGGTTTGAAAGCTTGACGATGAGCCGGATTTACAGCCGGAGGTTAAATTGGAAGGCTCCCAGGCCTCACGGCGGCGGACGGGGCAGGCCCAGTGTGGGATTTATTGTTCCTGAGGAGGGCAGCAGCCCCAGCACCACTAATCAGATCATACATCAGCCGAGTGATTACTGTTGACTCTTGCAGACACACAGAAAGACAAACAAGTGGCTTCAAAGTAAACGGGAGCTGAGTCTCTCGAGCCTCCCCCGTCGCGCTCAAAAGAGCTATGAATCACCTCGGTAAAGGATTCATCATCTTTAGGTGACCCCTGGGTCATCGCAGAGGCATTAAGCAGTGGGCAGGACGGCTGATATCACAGATACAAAAGAAGAATCCGAGAGGAATAAGGCAATGACCACAGCCAGTGATTAGTGGGGAGAGCGGATTCCCTTTCATGGGCGAGTTTGTATCAACAGCGTGAGTGGACAGAACGCTGCCCCCCAAGTCTAGAAACCCGAATTCTGCTCCCAGTCCTGCCATTACCTAAACTGTAGGATTTTGCTGGAATGCTCTGAGCCTTCACTTCCCTATGTATCAAATAATTGGTTGGCTGATGAGCCCTTTAGTTCTTAATTTTTTAAACTGGTACTGATGACAAGTGAAAGCATGCTACTTATGAACACTGTGAAAGATTGCATGTCAGGAAACCTGGGCACTAGTCTGATTGCTCAGTTGAGAAATGCCCTTCCCCCCTCTGAGCCTCAATGTCCCTGCCTCCAAAATGAAGACATTTGATTAAATGGTCTCCGAAGCCTCGTTTCGCTCTCTGGTGTTTGAATCTGAATTCTCTTAATCTCACAATATTAACTTTAGGAAATAAAGTGGGTGATCATTTAGCATCTAAGAGGAAGGAATCTTTCCTGCTCACCCAGGAGTCCGATGCAAGTGAAATCTTGAAATAAAAAAAGCAGGATAGATCAGATTCTGACAATACTAACAGATCCGTGTCCTTTTCCACGGGGGAAATGTTCGAGCTGCATTTTCACAAGCAGAAACAGAAAGAACATTTCCCAAACTTTCCTAGTGAGAATACAAATGCAAATGCAGGTTTGCTGGCTGGCGTTCAGCCGGGTAGAGCCACAAGGTCAGAGCTGCTGGTAAAATTGCGTGGTGCAAACTCAGGCGTAAGGATGGTGTAAATCATAACATTTCTTTATCACACCATCTCCTCTCCCATCACACAGTGCTGCACACGTGTGTGTATGTGTGCACACGCGCGTGTGTGAAGCATACCTAGATTTCTCTGACTCCCAGGTTTGGGCAGTACCTTGCGACTCATACTAAGGGAGATATGTGTTCAAGCATCAAAGTGAATTTTCAAACAGCCTATTAAGTAGGAAAATTCAAGATTTAGGCACATACCACCATCTCCACCTCTGTGCAAACCCCAACTCAATTAAGAATTAAGTCAGACTACCAGGTACTGCTAAGACAGTTCTGCTTTCAAGAATAATCTTTCTAAACATTTTTGAAGTAAATGGGAACGTCAGAGGCACCTGGCATTTATGGAGATTTCCTTGGGCCACACAATGTGCTAAACACACTCCAGGCATGATCTCATTAAATCTTCACAGCCATCAAGAGGGGAGATAAAACCTTATCCCCATAGTAAAGGAAAAACAACAACAACAACAACAACAACAATCTAGAACCAGAGGTTAAATTCTCTGCTCTAGCTCATCCACAGACTCAGCAGCGGGTTGGGCTTTCGGATCAAGGTGTGGCTGAGTTCAAAGCTCTAACCCCTGCAGAGCTGCTGTTTGGAGTCGGGGCTGTTCTGCTCCGCAGCTGTGAGGAGTTCCCGTACCTGTGCTGTTATGTTAGTCGCTACACAGAAATGGATGAGATGTGACAACACTCCCCAATCCCACTTTTCCAGCTAGAAAATGGACACAGTGAGGACAATAAAATCCCTTCGTCTTTCTTACTTTTTTTCTTTCTATCCTCACCTGAGGATATTTTTCTACTTACTATCAGATAGAGTGGGAGGGAGAGAGCGAGAGAAACATCGATGTGATAGAGCCACATCGACTGGTCGCCACCTGCATGGCCCTGGTTGGGTCGGGGATGAACTGCAACCGACGTACGTGCCCTTGACCAGAATCGAACCCGCGACTCTTTGGTCCGCGGGCCGACACTATAACCGCTGAGCTAAACCAGCCAGGGCTGTCCTTCTTACTTAAAGGATGACATAAGATATCAGCATTTAAATGAAATCAAACTAGGCAATCCTTACAAAAGGAGAGGCAAGCCAGTTCCCATGTTCACACCTGCATTTTCTCATCTATCAATTCATTAGAGCAACTGCCTTATTTTACAGACCTGTGGGGAAGACGGAGTTTTTTGAACACAAAAATTCTCTGTAAATTCGAAAAGCTATACTTTGTTTTCATTCTCTGCATCACCACATGAATATAAGAAGATAAAATGAAGTAGTTAAGAAAGGAAAGAATTCCTTTACTCCCTATATTTTATTTTAAAAATGATCCTCCTTCAAAACTGGATCTCACGTGGTAAGGGACTTTGAAAGCTTGCAAGATTATTTTTTGCAAGGAAGAACATTTGCAGCCAAAGGAAATTCTATGATTACCCAATTGTTCCAACCACCCAGCTTTGAGGGCTAAATGTGGAGGGAACCACACTATCCGCAGAAGCTGTCGAGAATGTTTTCCATCCGCGTCATCTGGACCCTGACATGACAATCAGCAATGCCTGATTCACAACGCGGGGAGCATCAGCATCCACGCCGCTGAGGGGAGCGTGAAGAATCTGACAACAGAAGAGAAACCACTGGTGTGCAAAATGAGCTGCGCACAGCTTTAGAAATACGGTTTGCTGTTTCATATATTTAATTAAATACGTGCCACGGCCATGAGTTTTAACTTTGAAGTTGAGACATCAGAGGGTGTTTAATGCTTTAAATTAAGCATTGTCTATGGTTGGGGCTAAAAGCCAGAGAATGTGTCTAGCCGGGGAAAAGATGAGTAATTTCCATCTGTCTCACCTCCAGTCCCAGAGACATTTTCACAGTTTTACAAATGTAGTGACTGATCATAGCTAGTTCCTGTTGAGTTTGCCTCTGTGCTGTGAAATGCAAAACTTGACATCTTCAATTTACTTACCAAGGTGCAAACTCAGTTGTGTTAGTCAAACCAAGTCAACTATGCGAGAAGTAACCAAAGTTAACACATTCTTCACTTTGAAGTATCAAAGGAGGCTCAGAATGGCACCTGCTTCCTCGAAGGAGGAAATCTAGTTCCACCCATGTGACTGTTAGACCTGCTTCAAGTCATCAATGGCAGATCCCGCAATGACCTCATTTAACCCACAAGGAAAATGAAGCGGAGAAAGACAACAGGCCCTGCCTATCATGCTGTGACTGACATCACTCACACTCTTCACAGTTCCTGAAAAGGAGGAACTTTATTGTATCCTTCAAACTGAGAGCCAGATCCTACTTGCACTGATGGGAACGGGCCACGAGTAGCGGCCAACCCTGTCAGAATCCTATGTGGGAACTCCGTGTCAGCTGTCCACTAGCCTCTTCAAACCCGGCCGACAGCCGCAGGATGTGGCAGTGTGGATATGACCTGGAGACACTCCCAATTAAAGATACGGTTGGATTTGATTGGATCCTGGCACAAACAGCCCCAGCCTTTCTGGAAACAGCATCTGCATTTGTAGAAACCCTTGAGGACTGTTCAGGCTCTCATTTTATTTTTTTAACAGCTTGAAGACCTTACTTAGCAGCTCTCTTGCAAATGAAAGGAAAGATGGTTGAAGTTCTAAAACATTTCTAAGCATCTCAGTACAACCATGAGTTTCTTGAAGATGGGGAATGTATTCCAAACCCTGGACTGTAGGGTGGGCATAAGAATAAACATGCGTATTATAAACACAGTATTTCTACTGTGCCATGATTTCATTAGTCTTTCTGGCTAGAGTCTCCTTTACCGAGTAGTTTCACCTAATTGCTCTATGGAAGTACATCTTCTCATTTAAGTACAGGGAAGGGCATCAAATAAAAGGAGCATATCTGTGTCCTTACAATGCCTTAGAATAGTTCTAATAGCCTCTTGTCATTTGACTGGCAATTAAGTGATGAAATGTCTTTTTAATACTCTAAGTAAAGCTACCTAGCCACACCATGATGGAGATGGGTACTTGTCTATGTACTTATATTATCACAAAGGGAGGTCACGAGGATGAAAGGTGGCTAAGTTTTAGATGAAGGAACTACAACTGTAACTCCAAGGAACCAATATATAAATTTGCTTCTAAGACCAAAAGCTTTGGCTCGAGAAGTGTAAAGCATTTCAAATTAAATTTCAATGTTCTCCTTCCCATGAGCGTTGTATCAGGTGCTTTAGAAGGGGGTTGTACATAAATATAAGACAACCACCTGCATGTAGTGCTTTTCCATGTGTGGTTTTTTTTTTTTTAACATTTAAAAAGCAAGATAATGTTCCTAAAATGGAAAGATACACAGATGTTCTTGCATTGATGTCATTTCAAATAGAGAGAGATAAAGAGTGTTCTCAGCCATGTAAGCGTCAAAATGTTGCCAAAAATTCAGCTGGAGGCTGGGGAAGGGGTAGAGGTACCAGACCCAGTTTGCAGATCCTCATAGTTTTTATTTGCTCACCAATCCTTGAAACACTAGAATGATGATCACCCTTTCATAGCTGTATTTCTACAACCCTAGCAGACCCCTCAATGTGTCCTCAATTTATTACAGAAATGCCACTCAGAAGTGGGTGTCAGGAGATTTGTCCACTGCTCTGACAAAACTGCCACAGATGCCGTTGCCTCTGGGCTGGGCGGTTGCCATTACTTTGAAGAGAAAGTAAAAAAAAAAAAAGCCATAACAACCTTTAAAAAAGTAGAGCCATCTGGAAAATGTGAATTCTGCTTAAAAATAATACATTGGTTTCTGAGGACTTAGAAATGCCTTTACATTGTCACAGGTTGGTAGAAGACAGTTGGAGACCTAGAGAAATATTATGAGTTTTGCAGCTGTAACAGGTTATTAACTTTGATGTAAGTTTCTCAAGTAAAATGCTCTGCAAAGTGCTCATTTCTATCATCCTAATCTATACTATTAGATCTATTGAGTTATACTTGACATACATTAAACTGCATATATTTCAAGGGCATAGTTTGATCATTTTTGACATAGAGAACTATCTCCATGATAAGGTAGACAAACATCTATCAGATCCAACAGTTTCCTTCTATCACTCTGTAATCTCTCTCTTATGCCTCGCCAATCATGCCCTTTCCAGCCCAGACAACCACTGATGTGAATTATAGGTTGCCACAAATAATCTTGCATTTCCTGGGATTTTATATACATAGAATCTTATAGTATGCATTCCTTTTTGTCCTGCCTTCTTTCACTCAACGTTAACCTTGTGAGATTCATCCATGGTGCTGTGTGCAATCCGTAGCTTGTTTTACTGAGAAGTAGTTTTCCATCGTACGGATATATCACAATTTGTTTATTCATCCTTCTGTTGCTGGCCATGTTTATTGTTTCGAGTTTTGGGCTATCCCATATAAAGCGCCAGGGAACATTGAGGTACAGTTTTGCTGAGTGGACACACCCTTTCTTTACTCTTGGATAAATACCTAGGAGTACAATGAATGGGGGCCATATGTTAAGTGAATATATGTTTCACTTCTTAGGAAACATTGAAACTGTTTTCCAAAGCAGCAGCACCATTTCGCATGAGTTAAGTATGAGATTTCCAGTTGTTTCACCTACTCAGAAACACTTGGTACTTTCAGGCTTTCTCATGGAACTTTAGCGGGACCAGGCCAGCAGGGCATCTCCCTGTGATTTAAATGTGCATCTCCCCAGTGACTAATGAGGTTCAGCGTTTGGCCCTGGGCTTATTCTCCAGTCGTGTATGGTCTCCGTTGAATCGTCTGCTTAAGCCTTTGCCCCACTTCCAAATGGGTCGCTTCTCTTCTTATTACTGAACTGAAAAGTTCTTTATAGAGTCCAGATACAAGTCCTTTGTTCGCTGTCTTTTCATTTTCTTAACTGTGCTTTTAGAGAAGCAAAAATAAGTTTTCATAGTTTTGTGTGCTTTGTGTCATATTAAAAATCTTTGATAAATCCACAGTTACTAAGCTTTTTCTCCTATTTTTCAAGCCGTTTCTAGACATCAAATAGTTTTTCGTTGCAGCTGTTATTTTGAATACGTACCTGTATTTCATGGTGGGAAATTGTAAAAAATACTCGTTACTGTCTTTCATTTCTTCGTGAAACTTGTCCCCTATACCTGAGTTGGGCCATAGGGTGATGTTTATTTTTCATAAGATAAGGAGTCCTCTTATTCCCTTCTTTTGAAAAAGAACTCATAATAAAAGAAAAAATGTGCAACATTGTATAGTCCTGCATTGTATGGTCATAAAAACTGCTGCTGAATTCCAGGAAGACTTTTGCTGATATGAGCAATGGTGTAACGTTCAAAGAAGTCTAAGGCAGCGATTTTCAACCTTTTCCATCTCATGGCACACTTAAAGTAATTACTAAAATTCTGCAGCACACTATAAAATATAGTTTTTGCCGATCTGACAAAAAAATAAGTATAATTTTGATTCATTCACACCGGACAGCTATTGTTGTGTTGGCTGTTGTCATTTTTTTATTTGACAATCTGAGGGGAAAGAAGTCAGAGCCCCTGACTACATAGTCAGGTGCTGCAGGTTTTAAAAATTCTTGCAGCTCACAGTTGAAAATCGCTGGTTTAAGGTATAGTGAACTATTTCCTTGTAGTGTTATGGAACTTCATAAAAATTGATCCTGGCTAAAAAGAGGAAAGATTTTAAAGATTAAAAATAGATACTACGCTAAAGCTTCTAAGATGGTATTTAAAATTGAAGACCAAATAATTTGAAGCGTTGGATAAGTTGTTCCTTCCTTCCTTTTAGAAGTCCTCTTCCCCCTGGTGAGTCATAAAATTATAACTGCACAGCAAAGTACTTTTTAACTTTTTTAGAAATATTCTCTTACTGAAATATAAATATTATGTGTGTATTCTTTTGGTAATGACTTTTCAAGGAGAAATGATGGAGGTGATTCAAAAATAAGAAAGAAAAGTATTCCCATTAAATTTAACACAAAACCTTACTGGTTTCCTATCATGTGTATGACCTAATGGTCTGCAAAGAACCGACGGTGGCCACGAGGAGACAGAAAACTGAACGACAAATGATCTCGGGCCTTACAAATATTAACTTCTTCCACGTGTCCTTTTAGCTGAAAAGATGCTTAACTTCATGTAACCACACTTCATGCAAGGGTCAGGAAATGGAGAGATGCCTGACCCTGGAGGGGACAGAGCAAATCTTCTCTATCACGAAGTGGTGGTGAGTTAGGATTAACACAGCATCGCTCATTTACAGATTATCTCACAGGGACTCAGAGAAGACTGGACATGAAGTACTATGAGAAGACCAGCAGACCGAATAAGGAGTGCTTTTATCATATGCAAAGTGTCAATGACAAATAAGCATGACAACTCCATGAACCACTGTGCCAGAGCTGGGATCGACAAGCATGTAAGAATGTCATAAAAATTGTCCTTAGAAGATTAGTCAGACAGTGGTACACAGGACAGCTCAGTGAGTGAAAGGAAGAAAGCAAATACATACTTGCAGAAACATGGACATACAGTGGAGGGAGACCAGCCTAGGGAGGGGCAGTGGCAATTGTCTAAAAGGTGAAGCAGAGCTGGTTTAAGGAAGGATGTGCTCTGTGCTCCACGGTCTGCTGCGTGGTTACAGGAGCACCTTTTATTCACCTTTGCATCCCCAGCAGTGAGCACTATGAAGTAATGACTAGATGAATATTGTATGCGCCTTAAGAACTCCGTTGTTCAATCCACAGTTACAGCCAGAGACTTCAACACTCTCCTCTTAACAACAGGTAGACAGAAAGTGAGAAATGCTATAGAAAACGTGAATAACGCTATCAACCAATCTGACCCAATTAATATTTATGGAACACTCCATCCATCAATAGCTGAATATATATTCTCAAGTGCATACAAAATATGTACCAAGATAGACTATATATGTATGGGCCATAAATATGTCTGCATAGACCTGGCTTGTTTAGCTCAGCAGTTAGAGCGTTGGCCCATGGCCCAAAGAGTTGCGGGTTCAATTCCAGTCAAGGGCATGTACCTCGGTTGTGATTCAGTCCCAGCCCCTGGTCAGGGTCATGCAAGAGGCAGCTAGTCGATGTGTCTCTCTCACATCGATTCCCCACACCCCACACCCCCAACTCTGTCTGAAGATAGATGGAGAAGTATCCTTCGATGAGGATTTAAAAAAAGAAAAAAAAAGTCTGAATAAATTTAAAGGGACTTAAGTCATACAGAGAATATTTCTGACCAACACAGAATTCCATTATAAACGAATAACAGAAAGGTAACAGAAATTTTCCCTAAATATTTGAGAACTAAATAACATACTTTTAATTTTTTTTCTTTATTAGTTTTAGAGAGAGGATGGGGAGAGAGAGAGAGAGAGAGAGAGAGAGAGAAACATCAGTGAGAGAGAACATCGAGTGGCTGCCTCCAAAATGCTCCCCACTGGGGATTGGACCCACAACCTGGGTATGTGCCCTGACTGAGAATCGAACCGGTGACATCTGGGTGCACGGGTCAACACTCAACCACTGAGCCACACCGGCCAGGCCCAAGTAACATACTTTTAAATAGCTTTTGGTTAAAAGAAGAAATAAAAATGAAATTTGAAAAGTTATTTTAACTGGATGAAAATGAAAACATAGATATCAAAAGGTGTGGGAAACATCTAAAGCAATCCTGAGAGAGAAATTCATAGCACTAAACACCTATATTAGAAAACAAAAAAATGTCTCAAATCAATGACCTCAGCTTCCATCATAATGAACTAGAAAAAAATAAGAGCTGATAACACATAAAAGAATTAGAAGAAAGAAAATAAATTTTAAAAGGGCAGAAATTAATAAAGCAGAAAACAGAAAAAAAATAGAAAAAAAACAATAAAATCAAAACCTGATTTGTTAAGAAGATGAACAAAAATTAAAATTCTCTAGCCTGATTGAGCAGAAAAAAAGGCAGGAGCAACAAATTACCAATATCATAAATGAAAGAAGCGACATCACAATGGATTCCACAGATACTAAATGATAAGGTAACATGACTATGTCTATTTAACACTACCATTGAGATTCCACCAAGTCCAATAATGCATGAAAAATAAACTGAAAGCGTGTACATTAGACAGAAGAAAAAATGCCATATTTTGGTGCAGATGACATAATCACCTATACAGAAAATCCTATGGAATCTTTAAAAAAAATTTTTATATATATGTGCATATATATATGCACATATATATACACACACACATATATATGTATGCATATGTATATATGTGTGTGTGTGTGTATATATATACACCAGAACTGATACGTAGTTGTCTGGGGACAAGAGCAAGGTGAGGGAGAAAGGGGCCAGAGAAACTTTGGGGGAAGGTAGCTATGTCTTCACTGTGGTCACCATGAGCACATACAGATATGTATCAGAACTTATCAAATTATGCACTTTAAATATGTGTATTTTATTGTATATCAATTATGTCTCCATAAAGATTTTAGAAAGAACTATTTTAGTAATAAAAGTCTCAACTGGCTTATATTTCATGTCATTTCTTAATACCAACTATAAATATTAAATCCAGATAAAGCCCTTTTTTCCTATAGCATCCATGTGATCCTGTGAAACAGTGGTAGTTAATGAAACATAAGGAGAAGTCTCTGCTAGGGTTCTGAGAAAAACCTTTATTTTCCAAATACAAATGAAATATATCCAACTAGAACAGTTCTCTGTCCCGCCTCTCTGTTCTGCGTTGAAACTACACGTGATGTGTGACAGTGTAGCAGCGAAGCCAACGGCAGCCGCTACCCACCTCTCTGTGCAATGTTTCGAATAAGACAGGTTTGCTTTTATTTGCAGTATATTCTTACAGATATACTTCCCATGTTCTTAAAGAGAGAGACGTAGCTCTTCCCCAACCTGCTTGACTTACTATTGTGTCAATATCCCCCTTCCATATCTCTTCCAGAATCTTCCTCCCGATTCTCTTTCTGAACCTCTCCTGTCATTTTCTCAGCCAGTCTTAACAAACTACAAAGGAATTTCTGAGAAGCTTTGATATTCTTTTACTGAGCTATGAAATTTTAAAAGTAATCCAATAGCCAATAAACACATGAAAGTATGTTCAACAATATTAGCCACCAGGGAAATGCAAACTACAACAACAAAAAAGATACCACTTCCCACCCACTAGGATGGCAGGGATGTGGAGAAGGGGACCCGATACTGCTGGTGGGAAAGTCACAGTGTGCAGCCACTGTGGAAGCCAGGATGCGGTTCCTTAGAAACTTGAGCATAGAATTATCCTATGAGCCTGCAACTGCACCACGAGGTAGTCACCTAAGAGAAATGAAAACATATGTCCGAACAAAAACTTGTCTACAAATGTTCATAACGACATTATTCACAATGAAAAACAACTCATGAATGGATAAATAAAAGGTGGTATTTCAATACAGTCAAATATTATTCAGGCATGAAAATAAATAAAATACTGGTACCTGTTAAAACATATATAAACTTTGAAAACATCATGCTAAGTGAAAGAAGCTACTCACAAAAGACAACACTTTATATGATTCCATTTATACAAAAGGTCCAGAACAGGCAAATCTATAGAGATGTATATTAGTAGTTGCCAGGGGATGGGAAGGGGAGGAAAATGGGGAGTGATTTTTTTAATCGATATGGGGTTTCTTTTAGGGTTAATGAAAATGTTGTGAAATTAGTTATGGCGATGGTTGTACAACTATGAACATACCAAACACTACTGAATTCTATGCTTTTTAAATGAGTGAATTGTATTAGGTATGCAAATTATATGTTAATGCATTCTATATATTTTTACGTAATCGACCATTCTTAGCAGAAAGTGTTTGTTTTTTATTCCCCCAATTGGGATCTATATTATTAGGTAGGTTTGCATGTTTTCAATCATCTTCACATGACATGTTTTGCAAAACAACCATTTACCCG
The DNA here is from genome assembly GCF_014108415.1 of Molossus molossus. Taxonomy (NCBI): domain Eukaryota; kingdom Metazoa; phylum Chordata; class Mammalia; order Chiroptera; family Molossidae; genus Molossus; species Molossus molossus. Next base: position 18,389,872 of record NW_023425377.1, read on the forward strand.
AAAATGCCCAAAGAGCAGAGCTCAGAAGTAAGTGTAGATTTCTCCATGGCTTGGTGAACCCTGGCTGAAAACCACTGACGGCTTATTCTTTTGATTTGCCGATATGTAGAAGCATGGTAGTATCCTAGAGACAAAGACATGAATAGGTTCTTCGACGTCATGCAAATCGACGTATAAGGAAACCAGTTTTATCATATTCTAATGAATATTAATAAGAGTGAAGCTTCTACAGCAGTTCATCAATGTTAGAACAAAACAACACTGAACAAAGCAAAGTTATTCCAGGACCTGTTGTGCCTCACATGGGTGTCGTGCTTACAACTTAGAACAAAAAGGCCTGTTCCAGCTCTGAAAGGTCATGAGTTCATGATGCTGTCTGATCTCCCCACAACTCCAAAGAGAAAGCAGGTGTATATTATTATATCATTGTTGTCACTTAACGGTTCTGTTTGAACAATGTTTGAAGCTCAAAAACTTGGACATCATATTCAGTCAGCGAATACAAGGAAATCATGCATTTACACTACAAGTTAATTTCTGGGTAATTCTATGTCAAAATATATAAATATTTTCCAAAGATATATGGCAATAAATAAAGATATAAATATTCACTTCGCTTATTATCTAGAATGTTTTCTTAAAATTTGATTTTAAAGAGTCAAAAATCACTCATGGGCAGATTATTTTCAACAAGCCTTAGAGCCCAAACACGTATTTACATTTCCATCTGAAGCATCTGTTCATTTCTAAGCCCCTACGTTACATCCCACACTTCAGTCAGCTCTTTACTCTTCCATTTTTTCCCCCCGATAATTCTATCATGTCACATTAGGTAGTCTTAATTCACCTTCTTCTGTTGTCTCAGTCTGTCTTTCTTTCCTTTGTTTTTATAAATTCATAACACCTTAGGCCTGACCTTCCTTGACTCATGTTCAAGTGCCTCTTTCCAAAACAACGTGAAATCCTTTGCCGAGTCTGGCAGGAGGCACTGTTTTATGAAAATCCAGCCTATTGTAGAGAAAATACATCCCTTTCAAGTTTAAAGACTCTTTGTCCTCTCTACAAAAGATACACAGAGGGAAAAGTTCTTTTTGAAACGTTTGCCCTGTCACTTCATTAATATTTACCGTTTCTCTTGTGCTGATGGCTGCTTACAGGCTATCTAAGTCTGTCTCTCCAGCAAGGCCCTTTCAAATAGATCAATATCCTTCTGCTTTTTAGTCCTGAAAAACACCTAATTGCCTTGCATTCTTCCTGCCTAAATATTATGTTTTATTGTGAGCTTCCTTTGAACTGCACTTGCTAAGGAATGGTCTAGGTGTCCTCCCCAGGACTCTTCCCTCCAGCCCCTTGTGACTGCAAGTCCTTTGTGCTGATGGAGGGCGGTGTGGGGGTGGGGCATGGTTGGGAAAGAGCTAATGCTGAGCTGCTGTCAGCCTATAGGGTACCTCTATGCAAATCAGAAAATGGCACCCATCCCCTTGGCAGTCCCAGCCCTGCAGGTGTCAGCTTAGTGAGCAGAAGGAGAGAGGACAGGCTACTCTCACCCACTCAGGCAGGTGTCCCCGGGCAGAGCATATGCACAATGTCCACAGAAGCCTTGTGAGTGATCAATACTCAAACGTGCCTTCCATTCAGCCATCCCTCCCAAACCTTTCATTGCACCCAGCTCCACTGAGCCATTACCCTGACCCCATCGCATCTACAACCTAACCCGGGCTGAAATTGCATTTGGGGGATCCCTTGTCCACGTGGGTGCCTCTCTCTACAGCTCTGGGGATAAGGCAGAGGTTCAACAGGTAGGAAACAATCACACATTTTGATGTTCAAGTCTTACTTTCATTATTGAGTCATTTCCTTAGTCTCACTGAGCCTCAGGTTCCGCGTCTGTAAAACTGCGAGAGGAACACCCATCTCCCAGTGTGGCCCAGAGCAGTGGGTGAGAAGTCATATGCAGAGGTGAGCACAGTGCCTGGGGCAGAAAGGCTCTCAAAAATGGCAGCTGCGGTAACTCTTGTGCATGTTATTTTTAAGAACATTTATTGATGGATAAAGTGCCAAAAATCAGCAAGGCATTTCCATCACTGAATTTGTTGTCATAATAAGGTATTCTGCCTCACTAGCATGGCATTTTGCAAAGCTAAAATTCCTGAAGCCCAAAGGACAACTGTGAATGCATATTTAGAAGTCTCCAACCCAACTGCTCTGTTAACTGAGAACTCGGGCTTCTCTCCAAAGAAAGATGACATTTATAACATGGAAGGCTCAGAAAGGATTTTCACCTTGACTCTCCAACATGCAGTCTTTAGAGAGGGATTTTTAACACCTTGCGAACCAACACTGGTTAAGCAACATTGGTTAAGCAAACTACCCATGCCAGGCATTGTTCTAGGAGACCTAGAAACAGTATCTCATTTAAATTCTCCAACAGCCTTGAGCACTAGACATCATTATCCACATTACAGAGGTAATAAAACTGAGACTCAGAGGAATTTGCCTTTCCCAAGGTCACACAGCTTGTAAATATCATTAGAATGTAGGTTTATGACTTTTAAAGAATTTCCTATCATTATACCACTCCAATTTTCATCTCCATGAAAACCTGATGACCCAGTCAATTTCGGGTGCTGAAAGAGAAGTCCCAGGGGAAGAGAGAGTTGGCATACACGTGCCTCAGTGAAGAAGCAAGACTGCGGGTGGAAATCTTGGCTAACCGAGGCATGTTGGAATGGTAGTAACTGGTGTGGATGTCTGCCAAGTGAAGCTTAGAATTCTGTTGGGGAGGAACGGCCCACCGTCCAGTGCCTGAAACCTCAGAAGACACCCCAGAGGCACTGTAGCCTTTGCTCAGGCACCTAAAGAAGTATTCAGCACACAGTCCCCTTGTCCAGGGTGAGGACAGGATCCAGTGAAGTTGCACGCTCTTCGAGACCTGTCCAGAGACTGGCTTCGGTGGCGGGGGACATCTACTGTGTTTTGAAAAAAGACTCTCAAGTTCGTTTGACAACAGATTTCTTTTTTTACAAAAAAAATTTGGATACAGAATCTGTTGCTTTGATTGTAAGAAAATTTCAAATAACAACAAATGCTGAATCTTAACATTTTCCTAGACTACATCATCAATCTAAATCTTGTCCACACCAAACTTGCCACATTTTCCACGTTAATGGCAGTCCACTAACAGACCAGGCAGTGTATTCCACAGCTGCACGGTTAATGCTCCTGGTACAGCATCTGGCACCACACAGGACTCAGAGAAGTGCTTCATACAAAATTCTGAACAGGAGGATGGTCTGACTACTCAACAGAGGCAAAAGAAATGTACACGACGCATATTCCCATTTCCTTACAAACACACAGCATCCTTTAACTTCCATCTACAATTCTGGGAAAAAAATCTACTGAGCCCGGCCAGTGTGGCTCAGTGGTTGAGCATGGACCCAGGCACCAAGAGGTCACCAGTTTGATTCTCAGTCAGGACACATGCCCAGGTTGTGGGCCCGATCCCCAGTGGGGGATGTGCAAGAGGCGGCCAATTGATATTTCTCTCTCACATTGATATTTCTATTTCTCTCTCCCTTTCCTTTCCTCTCTCTCTAAAATAAAGAGAAAAAAAAACTTTTTTAAAAAGAATTCTATTGAAATCCATTTGTCTGTTAGCTGCCTCTCTATTTTAACAACATTATTGGACTTTTACAATTATGTTCTACTCATTAAAAATATGATTAAATTTGGGGAAAGATTTTGAAGAGGTCTATAGGTATAGAGTTCTCTCTCTCTCTCTCTCTCTCTCTCTCTCTCTCTCTCTGTTTTGAAGAGAAGATAATACTATTGTGAGATATTATGTCCTGGGTATTATGTTGGCAATTGCATATAAATCATCTCATTTAATCCTTACAACCCCCCTGACTGCAGAGATTTTAATTCTCCTTGCACAGCTGGGAACTAAGGTTGCAGGCACCTGTCGCTATTTAACTTGCCCTCTCCTTCCACGGCCTCACCTTTCTCAGGTAGCTGCGTCATCACCTGCACAAAGGTGTAGGTGCTAGAAATGGCAGCCTGCCCTCTGTTCCTCAGGGACTGCAGTGATGCTGTCACCACGTCCCGCTGCGTCAACAGACTGTCTGCTCACCTTGTCCGTCCTCCAACAGAACTGCCAGGCTCTCACCATTTCTTGCTTTAGTGAATGTCATTTTCTCCTCACTAGACCTTCTGACCCAGCAGCTTCCCCTCTCAGAGTTTTAACATCACAAGTCTGGTGATGAACTTCTGCAGTTGAGACTTGGATGGCTACCACTTATGAGCAGAATAATGACTAGATTTTTTTTTTTTTCACCTGAAGACATTTTTCCATTTATCATCAGACAGAGTGGGAGGGAGGGAGAGAGAGTGAGCCAGAGAGAAACATTGATGTGATGCAGCCACATCGACTGGTTGCCTCCTGCATGACCCACAACCAAGGTACATGCCCTTGATAGGAATTGAACCCATGACTCATTGGTCCATGAGCTGACGCTCTAACCACTGAGAAAACCAGCCAATGACCAGATTCTTTTCTGCTTCACCTGCAGCCCTTCCCTCCCTCAGCAGCCGGTGCGCTGACCAGCCCTCCCTTAAACACGTTCTCCTCCGGGTGTGAAATTTCCATCACCTCCTGTCTACCTACCACATGCTCAATCCCCACTTTCCTCTTTTCCTCTCGGTCCCGCGCTCCACATCAGTGCCTGACTCCCAGAAGATGCTAAAAAGGTAGCAATTCCTCTTTTGTTTCTACCTAGCTTGCTGTGGTCCTGCAGCATTTTCTTCCTGGCACTGGTGCACCTTTCCAGCAGGGCTGTTCAGGTACCTGGCTCCCGGGCACACAGAAATCCCCACCCAGGCATTTCTCATCTCGTGGCCTCGTGTGATGTCTAGCGCATCACAGTCCCTAATCAAGGTTTTCTGCACAAATAAGGACTTTGGCAGAGAGCAAGCACATCCTAAAGTCATAGACAGAGGCAGACCCTGAATTTCTTGGGCCACATTCTAGAAGTGCCAGCAGAGCCTGTTGTCTTGGCGGTGGTTTTTAACCATGGGCATCTTATCAACACTGGCGGACTTGTTCCATTACAATCTTTTTTCATTCAAAATGCTCTAGTTCCATAAACTAGGGCCCCAAATAGAAAGGAATATGTCATGCATAGCCCCTCAAACCACAGAGCAGGAGTTTGCAATGAATGACTCTGGTCCTCTGCCTGACTCGAGACCTCTCCTTCCAAGTCCCTCCACAAAAGTACAAGCAAAGCCAAATGAATGGTGCAATACCCCCAACCCCACCTGTATTCCCTGCTGAGAATAGTTTCCTATTTTCTGACCCTGCACAGATTTTCATGCTGAATAACTTCCTTTGAAAGCAACAACTGTGAACAATGGGTTCTATTTATTCTGTTGCTCGTGATAGGCTAAAACAATAATCGTGTGCAGTGACCTCTGAGTCTAACAACAGTGATGGAAAAAGGGTCACCTGCAAAAAGGCATCATTCTGAGAGCCTTTCAACAGGGCATTTTCACATGTCTTCTCTAAAATCACTTTTGTTTGTCGTTTTAGACATGGAAGCAGAATGTCTACATGGTAGGTTTTTAAGTATTAAGAATTGGGAGCAGGCAGAGGCTAAAGGAACACTATTTAGGGGGAAAATTTTTTTTTTTGGCTTTTACTTTTGGTTTATTAATATAACATTTTTAGTTTTCTTATTTATTTTTCAATTACAGTTTATATTCAACATTGTTCTGTGTTGAAACATTGGGGGGACCACTCTTTAAAGTACATGATTTTCTAATCACTGTGCTGTACATCTAAAACTAATACATCAGAAATATTCATTTCAAGGTATCCTTTATAAGAATGGACAGATGATATAATCATCAGGATATTAAGATCCTCGGTTCTTCTTTCATTCTGCCCATCACTAGACATTTGGGGGCTCCTTCTGGTAAACAAAGGTAAAACAAGAAAGAAAGGGACATGCGAGTCATGTTTATTAGATAACTGATTCCTTTAAAATAATTGGTGAGGGATAAGGCAAAGCAAATTATGTAAATAAGATGTTGGAGCTTAACTGGTGATTCACCAATGATGTTCAAGAAAAAATATCAAGGACCATTCACTGATCCTGTGACCCTAATAATAGTAACATATCATTTACTGGCAAATACATGTATCACTTATAGATACCAGGCACGAATCTAAACAGTTTATACTGCTCACTAATCTAATCTTCATAGCAACTGTGTCAGATGTTATCATCACCCACATTTTACAGATGAGGACACTAAGGCACAGAAAGGTTAGGTAGCTTGCCCGAGGTCACACAGAAGCAAGTAGAAGAGGTAAGTTTCAAATCCTGGCTGTCTGGTTCCAGAGGCTTTGAAATAACCATTCTACCTGCTCTCTGAGTTAATACACTGTGGCCAGTTTTGCGTTACGTAGTTTATAACTAGTATATTACATAATCCTTTCCAGCACTGTGAAAAATAGTTTTATGTCTCCCTTTTATAGATGAGAACACTAAGTCTTGGAGAGGTAAAGAAATTGCCAAAAGAACAACTTGTAAATAGCAGAGCTGTGCTCAGACCAGGTCTGCCTGACTACCCAGTCCAAGCTCTAAACAACTGCATTGTGCCTTAGGTGAGAGAGTCAGTATTCACATCTAAAAAATGGCTAGAATGACAGTGCTCCTAATTCAGTGTCATTGTAATGACTGAAAATCCTTAAGTCCTTTTACAAATTGTAAAGCTTTATACAAATGTGAAGGAAAGCAAGCATCCAACAACTAAGCTACACCACATCCACTCATTCACGCAACAACTATTTTTGAGCCCTTACTATGTACTACCAGGCTAAGTCCTGAGCACTCAACAGTGACCAGAAACAATCAGAAAATCCCTGCCTTCACGTGGTGTTCCCTTTGAAAGAAAGAGATGTGAAAATCATGTTGATTAACTAAAAGATCCCTTAAAATGTATGATAACATAGTGAATTACAAGATAATGATATAACAGATAGTGTTGACTTCTAGAATCCCCTCCAACTCAGAGATTCTGCAACTTAGATTTTAGCCTCGTTTCCTTAATTCATTGAGATGACCCGCTTAGGGTTACTTTTCTATCCGTTTTAGCAAATTCCAGTCTCAAATAATCGTGTTTCACTGTCCTGGCTACTACAGTGGAAGGGCCACTCTCTGAGCCAAGCTTGCCCCTGCACCTGTACTCTGCCCTTTGTCTGCCCTCCCTGCGTCTCCCACAGCCGTACCCAACACAGCGACATGCAAATCCCTTCCTTTTTGGTCACTGACACGTCATTCCCTTCTACTTTTAACTAACTTAAGCCTCCTCTTCTTTCCAATCAAACCACTTCCGTTAACAGTACACGCTGACTTGAAGCTATTGTATTGTTATTTTTTACACCTTTACCTCACAGATCTCTTCTACAAGCAATCCATTCTTGCTCTATCCCTTCATGTCCTTGAGTGGACAGTCACCTCTCCTGGCCACCTGCTTCCAACATCAGCCACTCCACTGAGACCTCACAGGAAGTCCCGTTAGATGGTCTTTCTCGGTTCTCATAATCTACTTCACTTGTGAGTTTCACAAAACCTTGTATGAACAGATTGCATTAGTGTGGAGGACCGGTGCTGGAGTCAGAGTCATTGGGGGTCCAGGATGGGCTCAGCCAATTTCCCAACTGTATGGCTTTAATTACTTAATTTTTCTACACAGGATATTCATCATCTCAAAAACTGGGTTGAAAATCTGTTCTCATTAATTAAATGGTTCTGAGAACTCAGTGACATATTGCATGTCAAGCCTGGCATATAAAAAGATCTCAATAAGTACCAGCCATTATCATGATTACTATGACTACTGCTCTCATGATGACCACAGCCTCAAGTACGGATGCTACTAATGGGCATCTACCTCTGAAATCACTCCTTTTTCCTCTGAATGGGTTCTTCTTCATTCCACCCTAACAGTAGACACCGTTCGTGGTAAGCCCTCCGCCATCCACCCTCAAGGAAATCCACACTTACATCTATAACCTCGACACAATGCTACGTAAAACTGTTTTCAGAACCTTTCGGTTGCCTGTGTTGACATTACCACCAGTTCACCACAACCATCAGCATATTCTCCCCTAGAACCACCAATTTCTGAGAAATATCACGTCTCCCTTGGAGCCTGGCACTTGTAATTTCCGCCACTAAATTTCTCCATCACCAATGGCCACATTTGGGTACTTCAACTTTGCTTGATTTTTCCGATTCTTCCCTCCCTTTGTCTGTGGTCTGAGCAACTGCTCCACGCTGAGTAACCACAATGACCTGCAAGGCTTTCTCTGATCCTGTTCTCCCTGTAGACACATCCACCACCAGTGCCAGTCTAGTGCTCCTTTTATCACCTGTGTTCCACTTAATAACTCAACAGAGTTTCTTTGTTAATTTAAAGTCAGAATCTTTACTCTGAAATTCAGGTCCTCGGTCAAATCGCCTCACCCTCCTTATCCAACACTGTTTCTGGAAGTTGCCAAATGGTTGCTCCCCATCAGTCTGTATTTTCTTTATACCTCATCCAAACTGTGACCATTTTAGTCCTCACAGTTGAGCTTACTTTCTTTTCCTCATCCAGATACCTCTGTTCTTTTAAATCAAGTTTCCACTTCTTTAAGAGTCTACATAAAGTCTCCCATTGCACATGTGTAAGGAGGGCAGGGGACAGGGACACCAACCTTCCAGATCACTGCGGCTCTGACAGGCCTGCATTGGAGCCTGACTTTGCTTCTTGTAGCCATGTGACCTTAGACAAGTTGCCTAATCGCCCTAAGGCTCCATGTCTTGAATTGTTTTTTTTTCTTAATTAATTAATTTTTGTTACAGATGTTTCTCCTTTTTCCCCACTGATTCCTCCCTCCCCCCTCCTTTTCCGCCCTCTCCCCAGCTTTGTTGTCCATGTCCATTGTTCATGCATACATGCATATAAGTTCTGTGGTTTATCTCTCCCCCCACCCACTCTTCTGGGGATTGTCAGTCTGTACCTCACTTCCATGTCTCTGGGACTACCCCATTCCTCAGATTGTTATGTTCATTATATTCCACAAATAAGTGAGATCATATGATACTTGTCTTTCTCTGTTTGGCTTGTTTCGCTAAAGATGACACTTTCCAGGTCCCACCATGTCTTCTCAAAGGATAAGAGATCTTTCTTTCTTATAGCTGCATAGTACTCCATTGTGTATATGTACCACTGCTTTTTGATCCATTCGTATACTGATGGACACTTGGGCTGATTCCAGATCTTAGCTATTGCAAATAGTGCTGCTACAAACATGGGGGTACATATATTCTTTCTGATTGGTGTTTCAGGCCTCCTAGGGTATATTCTTAGAAGCAGGATCACTGGGTCAAATGGCAGATCAATTTTTAATTTTTTGAGGTAACACCATATTATTTTCCATAGTGGCTGCACCAGTCTGCATTCCCACCAGCAGTGTACTAGAGTCCCCTTTTCTCCACACCCTCGCCAACACTTGTTGATTGATGATTTGTTGATGGTGGCCATTCTGACAGGTGTGATGTGATACCTCATTGTTGTTTTAATTTGCATCTCTCTGATGGTTAGTGATGTTGAGCATTTCTTCATATGTCTCTTAGCCATTTGGATGTCCTGTTTGAAGAGGTGTCTATTTAGTTTCTCTGCCCATTTGTTAATTGGGTTCTTTGTTTTCCTTTTGTTGAGTTGTATGAGCAATCTATATATATTGGAAATTAACCCCTTATCTGATATATCATTGGCAATGATGCTCTCCCATACAGTGGGTAGCCTTTCCATTTTCATGATTGTATCTTTTGCTGTACAGAAGCTTTTGAGTTTGATGTAGTCCCATGTGTTCATTTTCTACCTTGTTTCTGTTGCCTTAGGTGATGTGTCAGTGAAAATTCTGATGTGTATGATATCTGAAATTTTGTTAGCTACATTTTCTTCTAGGATTTTTATGGATTCATGAGTCACATTTAAGTCTTTTATCCATTTTGAGTTTATTCTTGTGTAGGGTGTAAGATGATGATCTATTTTCTTTTTTTTGCATGTAGCTGTCCAATTTTCTCAACACCATTTATTAAAGAGGGTGTCTTTACTCCACTGTATACTCTTGCCACCTTTGTCAAATATTAATTGAGAATATTGCTTTGGGTCCATTTCTGGGTTCTCTGTTCTGTTCCACTGGTCTATATGCCTGTTCTTGTGCCAGTACCAGGCTGTTTTGATTACAGTGGCTTTGTAGTATAACCTGAAATCTGGTAATGTGATCCCTCCTACTTTGTTCTTCTTTTTCAAAATTGCTGTGGCTATCCGAGCTCTTTTTTGGTTCCATATAAACTTTTGAAGTATTTGTTCTAGTTCTTTGGAATATGTCGTTGGTATTTTGATGGGGATTACATTGAATCTACTGATTGCTTTGGGTAGTATGGACATTTTAATTATGTTAATTCTTCCAATCCACGAACAAGGTATGTGCTTCCATTTTTTTATATCTTTTTCTATTTCTTTTTTCAATGACCTGTAGTTTCCAGTGAATAGGTCCTTTATTTTTTGGTTAAGTTTATTCCTACGTATCTTAATTTTTTTGCAGCAATGGTAAATGGGATTGTTTTCTTAGTTTCTCTTTCTGTGAGTACATCATTGGTGTATAAGAATGCCATTGATTTCTTGACGTTAATTTTGTATCCTGCTACTTTGGCAAATTCATTTATTAAGTCTAGTAAATTTTTGATGGAGTCTTTGGGGTTTTCTACGTATAGTATCATGTCATCCGCGAATAATGACACTTCCACTTCCTCCTTTCCAAATTGGACCCCTTTTATTTTTTCTTCCTGTCTGATTGCTGTGGCTAAGACTTCCAGTACAATGTTAAATAGGAGTGGTGAAAGTGAGCATCTGTCTTTTTCCTGTTCTTAAGGGAAATGCTTTTAGTTTCAGCCCATTGAGTATGATGTTGGCTGTAGGTCTTTCATATGTGGCCTTTATTATGTCTAGATATGATCCCTCTATTTCCACACTGCTGAACATTTTTATCAGAAATGGATGCTGGATTTTGTCAAAGTCTTTTTCAGCATCTATTGATACGATCATGTTGTTTTTATTCTTCATTTTGTTTATGTGGTGTATCACATTTATTGATTTTCGAATATTGTACCAGCTGTGCATCCCTGGGATGAATCCCACTTGGTCATGGTGAATAATTTTTTTGATCTGTTGCTGGATCCGATTTGCTAGTATTTTGTTCAGGATTTTGGTGTCTATGTTCATCAGAGATATTGGCTTGTAGTTTTCTTTCTTTGTAATGTATTTTCCTGGTTTTGTAATTAGAATTATGCTGGCCTCATAGAATGAGTTTGGAAGTCTTCCTTCGTATTGAATTTTTTGAAATGGTTTGAGGAGAATGGGTGTTAGTTCTTTTTTGAATGTTCGGTAAAACTCCCCCGTGAAGCCATCCAGGCCTGGGCTTTTATTTGCTGGGAGAATCTTGATTACATCTTCAATTTCCTTAGTTGTTATTGGTCTGTTCAAGTGTACTACCTCTTCCCGGTCCTATTTTGGGAGACTATGGGTTTCTAGAAAGTTGTCCATTTCACTTAGATTGTCGAATTTGTTGCCATATAATTGTTCATAGTAGTTGTTAACGATCTTTTGTATTTCTGTGGTGTCAGTTGTTACTTCTCTTCTTTCACTTCTGATTTTCTGTACTTGAGTTCTCTTTCTTTGTTTCGTGGTGAGTCCAGCTAATGGTCTATCAATCTTGTTTATCTTTTCAAAAAACCAGCTCTTTGTTTCATTGATCCTTTGAATTGTTTTTTTTGGATTCTATGTCATTTATTTCTGCTCTGATCTCTACCATTTCCTTCCTTCTACTTGCTCTAGGGTTTTCTTTTTGTTTGCTTTCTAGTTCTTTAAGTTGTGAGGTTAGGTAGGTAGTCTATTAGAGATTTATCTTGTTTTTTTAGGTAGGCCTGTAGTTCTATGAACTTCCCTCTCAGAACTGCTTACGCTATATCCCATAGGTTTTGTGTTGTTGTGTGTTCATTTTCATTGGTTTCCAGGAAGTTTTTAATTTCTTCCTTGATCTCCTCATTGACCCATTTGTTATTTAATAACATGCTATTTAGCTTCCATGTGTTCAAATGTCTTTGCATGTTTTTGTTGCAATTGATTTCTAGTTGCATGCCATTGTGATCTCAGAAGATGCTTGATATGATTTCAATCTCCTTGTACTTGTAGAGACTTAGTTTGTGTCCTAACATGTGGTCTATCTTTGAGAATGTCCCATGTGCACTTGAGAAGAATGTGAATACTGTGGTTTTGGGGTGTAATTCTCTGTAGATATCTATTAAATCTACTTGGTCTAGTGCTTCATTTAGAGTCTCTGTTTCCTTGATAATTTGTCTAGAGGATCTATCCAGTGATGTCACCGGGGTGTTGAAGTCCCCTGCTATGATTGTATTGCTATCGATTTCTTCTTTGAGGTCTTCCAGAAGATTTTTAATATATTTTGGTGCTCCTATATTGGGTGTATGTATGTTTATCAAGGTTATATCTTCCTGTTGGATAGATCCTTTCAATATTATGTAGTGGCCTTCTCTGTCTCTAGTTATGGTCTTCATTTTGAAATCTATTTTATCAGATATGAGCATTGCTACCCCAGCTTTTTTTTCCTTTCCTTTGCTTGGAAGATTTTTTTCCATCCCTTCACTTTCAACCTATGTGAGTCTTTTGTTGTGAGGTGGGTCTCTTGTAAACAGCATATAGATGAGTCATGCTTTCTTATCCAATCAGCTACTCTGTTTCTTTTTTTGGGAGCATTCAATGCATTTACATTTAAGGTGATTATTGATATGTATTTATTTCTTGCCATTTTTGTTTAGTGTGGTTCTATTTTTCTTCCTATTTCTCCTGCTAATTACAGCAGTCCTTTTAATATTTCTTGCACTGCTGGTTTGGTGCTAATATATTCCCTTAGCCTTTTTTTTGGTCTAGGAAGTTCTTTATTTTACCTTCTATTTTGAATGATAGCCTTGCAGGGTAGAGTATTCTTGAATTCAGATCCTTGTTTTTCATGACCTTGATTACCTCATGCCATTCCCTTCTGGCCTGTAGTGTTTCTGCTGAGAAGTCAGCTGAGAGCCTTATGGGGTTTCCTTTGTAGGTAACCTGTTGCTTATCTCTTGCTGCTTTTAGGATTCTCTCTTTGTCTTTCATTTTTGGCAGTTTGATTACTATGTGTCTTGGTGTGGGCCTGTTTGGGTTCTTCTTACTTGGGGCTCTCTGTGCTTCTTTACATTGAATGCCTTCTTTCTTCACCAAATTAGGGAAGTTTTCTGGTCACTATTTCTTCAAATATATTCTCTAACCTTTGCTCATTTTCTTCTTCTTTGGGGACTCATGATACAAATGTTATTACGTTTCCAGTTGTCCCACAGTTCTCTTAAGCTGTCTTCCTGTTTTTTAATTGTTTTTTACTTTTTATTTTTTTTCTACCCTATCTTCTAATTCACTGATCTGGTCCTCAGCTTCCTCTACTCTGCTATTTAGACCTTCCAATGTGTTCTTTATTTCTGATGTGTCATTCTTCATTTCTTCTTGGTGGTTTTTAATTTCCAACTGGTTGATTTTCAACATTTCTATGTCTTTACTCATGGTGCTCATGTCCTTACACATGCTGTTGAGCTTCCGCAAGATCATGGCTCTGAATTCTAGTTCTGTTAACTTGCTTTAATTGCACCTCATTTATCTCATCTTCCATAGAGGTCTCTTGTTCTTTCATTTGGCTTTTGCTTCTGTGTTTCACCATTTTTGCTATCACAGTGGGCTTTGCAGCCTGCCAAATTTTCCCTGTGGGTGTTGATGTTCTGCTGTTTGTGGCTCCCTCACCTGGGTTTGGATGAGGCTGGGAGGACCCACATTAAACACCACTGTCAAGTCTTACTTTCCTGGTTAGAGTTGCTAGCCCAGGGAATTGGCCAGTTATCCTCTAGCTTTTTGCCTGGAGGCTGTTAGTAGTGGTCACCTGAAAAGCCTTGACTTCTCAGTTGAATGAAAAACTCCCTCAGGTGCTCAGTGTAAGAGTATTTCCGAAGGGTGGGGCAGATGTTGGTTGTTAATGGGCCCCAATTAGCATTTGAATGGCCACCATGTGTGGTTGAATCTCTGAGGTAGGGGAAGGAGTAAGATGACCACAGTCCTGCATCACTGCAACTCAGCAAAAGCTCCCAAGTGTCCTCACGCAGTTCCAGTCCAGTCTGCCCTGCCTCTGCCGGAGCCCAAGGTGAATGGCTGCTGCTATTTTAGCCTCTGTCCTGGCTCTGCACTGTGGGGCTGCTTGGGAGTTTAACCCGAGGGCGCCGCTCCCAGCTAAGGCTGCAGCAGCTCCCAACAGAGGCCACCGCTCCCAGTCAAGGCCACAGCTCCCAGCCGAGGCCACAGCTCCCAGCCGAGGCCACTGCCGTGGGCTCCCAGCCCCCTCTCGCGTCTCCACAAGCCTACCAGGATTGAGTCACTATCCCTGGTTATGTGGTTCTCCAAGCTGCTTTTTGGTTGCCTTTTCCTGACGATTTGTCTTTATTCTCGTTGTAATTCCAGTTTAGTCCTGGGCGATGGTCTGTGTAGCTTCGATCCACTCTACCGCCATTTTCCAATCCCTCGATGTCTTCATTTGTACAGAACATTTCACCGAGCATCAGTTCTAAAAATGTGGTCTACAGACTCATGAGGCTGGGCATAGTAACCTCAGATCCTATCAGGGGTCCACAATGACAAGAAGATTTTATAATAACACTAAGACATTCCCTGCTTTTGTCATTGTGTTGACATCTGCACTGGCAGTGCAAATCAATAGAGGGTGACACTGCAAATGCCTCAGCATGAATCTGGGTGTGGCACCAACCTGGGCAGTAATCACCGTGTTCCTCACCACTCAGTGCGGACAGAGAGGGAAAAGATGGAAAGTTGTGTGTCTCATAAGGATGCTCTGACTGAAGCAGCAAATATACTCGATGTTAAATCTTGACCCTCGACTGGCCACTGGGGCTCAGTGGTTGACCGTTGACCCATGTACCGAGAGATCACCAGTTCAATTCCCAGTCAGGGCACATGTCCAGGTCGTGAGCCTGATCCTCAGTGCGGGGCATACAGGGGGCAGCCAATTGATGTTCTCTGTCATCAATGTTTCTCTCTCTCCCTCTCCCTCTAAAAATCAATAAAAAAAAACCTTGACCCTAGACTGCTCAGCTTTTTAATATTGTCCATGACAAAGGGCTGGTACATGTAACCCATGTGGGCTTACTGAATGCAATGGCTGCCCAAGGAAAAGCATCTGTGCAGTTGTCTGAACTGTGAACTGAACTAGCCGTCTTTCTCAGGGAGTGTCAGTTCTTACTTCAAAAAGCAGCTGAGACAAACTATGGTTCCCGGCATTGGGATATCTGGTAGACATTCCCTTAAAAATGAAAGAAGCAAGCCTGTCACTTCGAGGTAAACAATTGACAACGTTCATTACCAATGACAAAATTTGATCGAGCAAGTAGAAATTAGAATTTTGGAAGCCTTGTATCTGCCGCCGCGGGCTTGATAGCTTCCGAATCCATAAAGGAATTTCTGAATTAGTGGTGATTGTAACACATGTAAAACATTTTAAAAATATTATTTCATGAAATGCTTCAACACATGGAGATCTGCATAATTCAGTGAGCCAATATTATCCAACAAATGACATGCATGGGTAACAGGCAATGTGATCAATAGACTTGAAGTTAATAGAGTAAAAATTCATTGGTGTATCTCAGATTCCACATTACAAGTAACTTCCTGGAAACCTCCACTTGTTGAGATTTAGTTTAGCATCAGAGAATAATAACCACAATTACCTGAAAAGGATACTACAATATTCCTTTTTCCACTACATCTCTACAAGGTCAGACTTTCTGCTTATACTTCAGCCACAACAATCCATCATGATAGATCAAATGTAGAAGCAAATATGAGAATCCATATGTCTTCTATTAAGCCAAACATTAAAGAGATGTATAAAAATGTAAATAAGTACTGTTCTTACTATATTTTAAAATTTTGCAGCCCTGCACATGCACTGAAAGGTGGCGGGTTCTATTTCCAGGTCAAGGCACACACCCAAGTTGTGGGTTCAATGCCTGGTCCCGGGTCAGGGCAGTTGCAAAAGGCAACTGATTGATGCTTCTCTCTCTCTCTCTCTCTCTCTCTCTCTCTCTCTCTCTCTCTTTCTCTCTCTCTCTCCCTCTCCCCTCTCTCCACTTTCCCCCTCTCTCTTTCCTCTTTCCCTTCCTCTTTCTAAATTTTTTAAATGTAAATTATAGTATTTTCATAAAATATATGTTATTTTTGCCCAACCGGTGCGGTTCAGTGGATTGAGCAGCCTCCCATGTACCAGGAGGTCACCAGTTTGATTCCTGATCCAGGCACATACCCGGATTGTGGGCTCAACCCCCACTAGGAGGAGTGCAGGAGGCAGCCGATTGATGTTCTCTCACTGATGTTTCTAACTCTCCTTCTCCCTTCTTGTCTCTCTCTAAAAAAAAAAAAAAAAGAAAGAAAGAAAGAAAAAGAAAATAATCAATAAAAATATATATATTATTATTATTTTTAATCCTCACCCGAGGACATTTTTTTTTTTTTTATCTTCAGGTAGAGCAGGAAGGAAAGAGGAAGGGAGAGAGAGAGAAACATCGATGTGAGAGAGACACACCGAGTGGTCACCACCCACATGACCCCAACGGGGCCTGGGACAAACTGCAACCAAGGTACATGCCCTTAGCAGGAACCAAACCCAGGAATCTCTGGTCCACAGGCTGATGCTCTAACCACTGAGCCAAACTGGCCAGGGCTATATATTATTTTTAACATGTGATGGGTTAATAATTATCTTAAATAAATTAGTTCTTTTTAAATGTTTTAGTTTTAATTTTTAATATAGTGAATATTAATATATACAACCCACATAAGCAATAGCTCTTTGATTTTTTAAGTTGAAAGGGGTCTTGAAACCAAGAATTTAAAAAACTGCTATCACAGAGTGGTTTTGAAGTTTAAATGTGTTTCCTTATATAAAAAGCCCAGCATGAACTCCATTGCTTAGTAAATATTAGATTTCTTAATGCATCTAAGCATAATCTGTAGCAGAATATATATTCATATGTTTTCTAAATTAATGTGTGTATATGTATGTGCACACATGTAGGTATTTTTTTAGTTGCGATTAAAATAACTTGTTCAAGAGAACATCTAAAATCTCACCATTTAGCTGGGTATTCAGTAGGTGCTTAGTGTTTTATGTCATTTAATCTATATACAAATGCCATTTTTAAAAGCTTTAGTTGTCAAGACTGCAACAGTAAATTTCAAATACTGAGACATTTCATTTAACTTTAATGATAATGCTTTAAATCACTCCAATAAATCAGCCCTGGAAACCACCTTTTCATGTTATCAATCTCAGCCAATACCATTCTTGCCTGGATTATTTCAACTGTCTCCTAAACCACCTCTCTGCCTCAACCCTTGTCCCTTTCAGCCTCTTCTCAAAACAGCAGCCAGAGCTGTCCTGTAGAAACACAATTAAAATCATGCTTCTACCCTGCTCAAAATCTTCCAGTGACCTGGTACCTAGCTCACAGCAGAGCCAATGTCCTGGCCGTGACCTCTGGATCAGACTCCTATCACCTCTGAAGTCACCTCCCATTGCTCCGCCTCCTGATCAGGTCATTCCCCCTGGTCCCCCTACCTCCATGCTGTTCTCCAGACACACGAAACCGTTTGCATTTATTATTCTTGTTTCTGAAAATCTTTCCACCAAAAAACACTCACTTCTTTCAGACATTAGGAAGAAAATTTTCCTTGGAGACCTATGTAAAATCTCCACTCTTTCCACACACCCGCATACCACCTGACCCCCCACCCCCAATCCATACACATCCCCATCCCTCTGCGGATTCTCTTCAGCAGTTAGCTCCACCTAACATACTTCCTGTCTGATTATTTGTCTGTTGTCTCTCTCCCCTACTGAACTGATTTCAGGGAGGGCAAGATTTTTGTCTGTTTATTCCATTACATGCCTGATACACAGAAGGTGCCAGATAGATGGATAAATAAATGAATAAACAAAGGAACAACTATTAAGACCTTACCAATTCAGATCCCTTCTCAAGAGCTTATGGGAAGAAGACGTTTTCTGACCACGATCTTGGGATACACTTACAGGGATCCTGACTCTCATCTCCACATCTCCCATGGAGAGTGCATTTCAGTATCCATGGAAAATGCAATAGTTTGAAGAAGAAGGGCAATTCTGTTGGAGAAGAGCATGACATTTTTTGGTCTGTGAAGGAAGGCTAGCAACAGCTCAGGGAGAGGAGGATAATTGACTTAGACCATCCCAGCAGGGAAAGCAAAATCACTTGGGGATATAAAGACCGTCATTGGTCAAAACACAGCATCTTTCAGTTACACTTGAAGGTAAGAAAATAATACATTGTTTTCTCATAGGATTGAATCCCTCATTTTACCCTGAGAACCACTGGATTGTGGATAAGGATCTTGAAGAAAACCCACCAGGAAGTCATTTAAAAATCCACACACACCAGGAAGGAGGCAAATTTAATTCAATTTCAAGAACACATGAAGACAAGAAAGAGAGAGAGAGTCGAGCTTAATGAGAACCTGCTGCCTGAAACTGCAGCCAGGTGGGAAGCCAGGCTCAAAGGCGGGGGTGGGAGGGTGAGGCGGACAACAGCTCTGTCTGGACCTAGCCTCCACCCCCTGGGCAATGACTCTGGCTCAGTATTGTTACACTGTATCTGGCTTCTGCTTAGGCTGACAACTCCCAGGTTCAATCAAGCCAGAGTATCTGAATTGCCCACTCCAAGATGCAGTCAGATCTCTCCAAACTTCTGTTGAAACTTCTCTTCCGTGGAGTTGGAACTCATCGCTTCTCTGATGTCCTAGAATGGGATGGGCATCTCCCCTCT
Source organism: Molossus molossus (assembly GCF_014108415.1). Lineage (NCBI taxonomy): Eukaryota > Metazoa > Chordata > Mammalia > Chiroptera > Molossidae > Molossus > Molossus molossus. The sequence goes on from NW_023425377.1 coordinate 18,408,954, forward strand.
GGATTTTCTCTCTCTACTAGCATGAAAAGAAATAGTAAGGTTCCAACCAAAAATCTCCAGCTGCCTAACAAATTGCTGACAGCACACCCCGGGGGATCCAGGGAGTATAAATCTTCCCTCTGCCACACACGCGGTAATGAACAAGTTATTTAAGCTCTCTGGCCCTTAAAAGAGAGATCATACCTGTCTCAGTCTTCCAGAACTGCTGGAAGAATTAACTAAGTATGTGAAATGTGAACATGAAAGGCTGTGTTCGAAACTTAGTTGACAAAGTGAAAACTTGCCTAGGGTTGAAATACCATTTTGCATACTAGTAACCACACACAGTTCTCACCAAGATGCTCAGGCCATGCAAGAGGCACCCCAAATGTGTCAAGTTTTCTAAGACACGCCCCTCACGGGCCAAGCTCACTAAAAGGACCTGCTAGGAGCATCACCCATCCTGCTAATGTTTTTATTTCTCCTGGCTCGTTTATGTGAGGGGAGTGGGCAGAGCAGCGAGTACATCCGGTTACAGGCATATGGGAACTCTAGCTGAGTGTGAAATGCACAAGGAGACCCGGGCTGCTATGGAGGGACTCAATGGTCAGGATTTGATGGGGCAGCCAATCAGTGTGGACTGGTGTTTTGTTCGGGGTCCACCCAAGGGCAAGAGGAGAGGTGGCCGAAGACACAGCAGGAGTCCAGACTGGAGGCGTTGCTGACAGGTCCTCTGTTGTGCCCGTGTTCTCTCCGGAGACTCCATTGGACTCACAGCCTGGGAGAAGTACGGCTTGAGTTGAACTCTGTTTAATCTCTTACTTTATGGCTTAGTGTTTGGGGTTTTTGTTTTTTTCTTATAAATAAATGTCCCGTTTTTGTTTTCTAAAAAATAATAATAATAATAATAAAGGCATATAGGATGGGACTGTTCTGTAGAGCACACCCCCTAGTGGCAAACACTCCACATTTGCTGGCCATTGCTATTAATTACTGCTTCTGGTTATTTAACCACTTAACATACAGCTGTAGGGGCGCCACAGGACTGATGGAATCTGAGGGAGCCCAGAAGTGACTCTCTTGCTGGTGGAAAAACAATACCCAGGAGACATCCAGGAAAGAAGAGGATACTATGGATTCTATCAAGGAATGTGAACAAGACACCCCCACCTGCTGGTCAAATCCTCTGGCTCTCAGACCTTTTTCTCATAGAATGTAAAGGAAGCCAGAAAGGCCCCGACCTAGAGAGGGGCTTGTGACTTCCACATGGCCCACGGACTCCACAGGAACAGACAGTGCGTCCAAGGGGCTGAAGTTAACTAAGAAGATATTATGCAGGAGTAATATATTTAAACTGCATTTTTTCAGGGGGTCTTCTCTGACCCCTAAACTACTTCCTCTGCTCCAGCAGGCGCCACTCCCAATTATAACACGATCATACTTGTTGTAATTACCTGTTTATTGTAAGTCTTGCCACTACACTGTAAGTTAGTAAGGACAAGGCTGAGGCTTGGCACAGCACAGGTATTTGGTAAATATTTGTTGGATAAATGACAAATGAGAATTTGCTTTCTTTTTCCATCACCAAAAGGAATTTATTCAGAAAAAGAAAGGGTTGCCCCCCAGGGCACACAGCCACGGGCACACGCTGGCCTGCGTGGGACAGGAGAGGGCATTAAGGACGAGGGGGGACTAGTGGTGTCTCACACACTGCAGAACCCACAGATGCCTCACCCATACGACCGAACCCTACATATGCTATGTTTTTTCCTAAACATATGTACCTATGATATAGTTTAATTTATAAATTAGGCAATACAAGAGATTAACAATAACAGTTAATAATAAACTGGAACAAGTAAAACAGTATACTGTGAGTGTGGTCTCTTTCTCTCTCTCCCCCCCCCCCAAAATACCTTGTACTGGGGTCACCCTTCCTGTGATGATGTGAGATGCCCAGGTGAAGCAAGGTGACGCAGGCATCGAGACGCAGCATTAGGCGACCCTAAGGGTCACCTGAACACAAGCACCTGATATCACAGGAGTCAACCTGATAACCAGGGTGGATACTGAGAGACTACCCGGCCGGAGCGTCTACAAAAGGAGCTGCTGGGACACAGCAGGGCATTGCGAGATTTCAGCATGCAATGTAAATAGGGCTTTTTTTTTTTTTTTTTTTTTTGAGAGAGAGAGAGAGATAAAAACATGGAGAGAGAAACATCGATCGGCTACGCCCTGCACGCCCCCTACTGGGGATCGAGCCTGAAACCTCATCATGTGCCCTGACCAGGAATTAAAGCAGGACCTCTCAGTCCACCGGAGGATGCTCACTCCATGGAGCCACACCAGCTGGGCAGAACAGTATACAATTTAAAACAAATTGCTTATGCCTGAATTTTTTTTTTTATCCTCACCTGAGGACATTCTTTTGTTTTGTTGTTCAGATAGAGTGGTGTCTATCTGAACAAGGGGAGGGAGACAGAGGAGGAGAGAAAGAGAGAAACATTGATGTGAAAGGGACACATCGAGTGGTTGCCACCCGCACGACCCAACCAGGGCCTGGGACAAACTGCAACCGAGGTACATGCCCTTAGTGGGAACTGAACCCGGGTCTCTCTGGACCACAGGCCAATGCTCTAACCGCTGAGCCAAACCGGTCAGGGCATGCCTGAAATTTTTTTCATTTACTATTTGCAGACCACAGTTGCCTGCAGGTACATGAAACTGTGGCAAACAAAACTATGGATAAGTGGGGACTGTGGTGTGTGGGTGTGTGTGAACACATATATACTGGAAAATGTACGCTATTAGCTAGTCTACACCTTCAGATCTCTGCTCTCTTCCTCAACTTAAGTTTTTAAATTAAACCACTTCTAGACTATAAATCCTTATTTTTATTTGCCAAAGAGTAACCTACAACTTGGAGTTTATAAAAAAATACTTAAATTATATACTTTAGGGCTCTAGCTGTTCGTGACAGTATCAAATTGTTTGTGTTTCAGACTTTCCACTTCAAAAGCTATATTCCCTGGATTTTTACTCTTTAAAAAAATCTAATGCAGAAATCTTAAAAACTGTATGACTCTCTTGAGAGTCTTCAAATGAATATACCCAAATACCGGGGAAAGGAGGATTCCCGCGAAGCTGGCATTTCATCAAAAACACTGTGCAAGGTATCCAATAAAATGAGATTTTTAACACCTTTCAGAAAGGGAATGAATCTTTCAAAGACACGTCTGAAGTTTAGGATCTATCTCAATCATGCGCAAATCCTGTTTGTTTTCATCCTCTCTGAGTTCGGATATGGCTGTCCAGTAGCTAATTACAATCACTACAAGGGAGTAGTTAGGGAAAGTCACTATGAATAAGACTGTAGTCAAACTTCAATGAAGGTTTAACTCAAGTTCTTAACGAAAAACCAGGATAGAACCAAGACGCAACCTTTCTAAAATGATGAAATGTACCAGTAGGTTAAATAATTTAAATGTCAGGATTGTCAGTTAGCAGGAAATAACCATTTGAAATTTTCAGGTAATCTTCTCAAATAACTCTTATTAGAAGCAAATTGGTTCAAAATTGACATTGTGTGACAAGGTTGCTTAGAAAATGTCACATCTTTTTTTTTTCTTTCTTTCTTTCTTTTCTTTTTGTCACACTGATTGGCCTGATCATCACATACCTCTATACGCCAGGGACTAGGGAGAAGGAAAACATCTGTTGTTGCTCACGCAATAATATTAAAAGACCTTTTGATAATTACTCAGCATTTCAAGTCAATTGCTGTGTTTCTCCCTCCCCATCTCTTCCCCAAAGGGTGCTCTGTGAATGGTGGGAGGGGCTGTTCCTCCATTGATCTCTGAGTGGCCAGCCCCAAGGGGATTCCAAAAATGTCAAGGAACCATCTAGATGTTCAGGGTCCTGGGACAAATGGATGGCTTGGTCAGCTCCCTGTTGTGACATGTGCCTATCACCTGGATGTTGGGGGTAAGGGCAAATGGCCACACCCACCACTAGAATCCATGTTCTCAACATTTTGGTTCATTTTTAAGGTCACGACCACGCCAGCCTCCGCAGCCACACAGGGTCTGGTGGCTGTCTCTGCCTGCCACCACCGGCTCTAAAAGCACATCCATACAACGGAACACTGCTCAGAACACAAGACACAAACTACAGGTCAAACAGCACAGGAGAATCTCAAAAGCACATGCTAAGTGATATATACATGGACTAGGTAATTCCATTTCTATGACATTCTAGAAGAGGCAGAACTAGAGTGGTAGAAAGCAGATCAGCCGATGGAAAAGACCAAAGATTCGGGGGGAGGGGCTCGACTTGAAAGGGGCACAGGAGGGCACCGTGAGGAGGTGTGCTATTCTAATGCTGACTGTGGAAATGGCAGTGCTGGGCTACATGCATAGTTTCCAAAGCTCACTGACTGGTACACATCAAAGCGGTGGCTATACATTGATGCAAATTGTACCTCGATAAGGCCTGATCTGAAAAAAAAATTGTAAAAGTAGAACATGAGTGAAGAACACCCTCTTTAACTGAGACTTGGAATTAAAACCCTCCATTTCCATAAGGAAAAAAAATGGTTCGCTTGGTGGTCCTCACATGTTAAATTCTCAAAGCTATAAATTATTCTCAATGCAACACTTCTCAGACGTCCGTGTGCCTAGGAGTCACCCAGGAAACTTGATTCAGTGGGTCTGGGTTGGGACCTGAGAGTCTGCATTTCCAAAAATCTCCTCGGAGACACTGATGTCTCTGGTGTGGGGCGGATGCTGGTCAAGGCTCTGTTAGACTGGCAGCTTCTCCAGCCATCAGAAGCTGGATTCCCCACCATGCATTGATTGTGTTTGCTCCCAGCACAGACTTTGCCAGCTCCATGAATTAGATCATCGAAATACCTATTACATGCAACAGTGTATTTCAAGCATGAAAAAAGAGTTGATCTGCTAAAAACTAAGTTGAATATTTTGTACAGACTCGATCAAGGTGAGTCTATAAAACGAGTACTCTCGAATTAGATATAGACAAGAAGACTATGCAGGATTGTATAAATTTAGAACATTTCTGCACACAGACTGCTTCAAACAGGTGTTTTGAAACAGATTTACTGAGGAATAATTGACATGAAATAACCTCCAGCTATTTAAATAGCAATATGATCCGTTTGATACGCACTTATGTACGAACCGTCACTAGTCAGCACAGGGAACCCGCTCATCACAGCCCAGTGTTTCCTGTGCCCCTTTGGAAGCTCCCTGTCCAGCCTCCACCTCCCTGGGCCCCTCCCCAGCTCCTCTGCTTCCTAGCAATCCAGACGGTTGTTGCCAGGCTCTGCACATTGCATTTTCTACAAATTTTTAAAATAAATAAATTTGTAAAATATATACTCTTTTTTTCTGACTTCTTGCACTTCACATGACTCTTCCATGTTTCTGCTAGGTTATTCTTTCTGTTGCTGATCAGTATTCCAGGGCAAGGATGCACCGCTCTGTCAGTCTGGTCACCTGGTGATGAACATTTCAGTGGTTTTCGATTTTTGTCTTCAAAAATAAAGCTGCCATGAACATTTGTGTATGACCCATTGTGTTCTTTGAGTAAACACTAAAGAGCTGAATGGCTAAGTCATAGAGGTGATCCATAGGGTGGGACAAAAGTAGGTTTACAGCAGTTTGTACGGAAAACAACACAATCATTAATAACAATAATACAAGAATAACACTTTGTTCTGTGTACTCACAACTGTAATCCTACTTTTGCCCCACCCTGTATGTTTAACTTTTTAAAAACTGCCAAACTGTTCTGTTTTCCAACGTGGCTGCACCGTTTTACATTCTCACACTACGTATCATTGACAATAATTGCTGTCATTCTTTTTTTTTTAAATCCTCACCTGAGGATATTTTTTCCATTATTTTCAGATAGAGTGGGAGGAAGAAAGAGGGAGAGAGACAGACAGACATCGACTGGTTGCCTCTCACACAACCCAGACCAGGGCCAGGGACCAAACTGCAACACACGTGCCCTTGACCAGAACTGAAGCTGAGACTCTCTGGTCCGCGGGCCAGCGCTCTAACCACTGACCCGAACCGGCCAGGGCTGCTGTCATTCCTTCCAATGTTCGCTTTCCTTGTAAGTTTTGTGCTGAACTGTTTGTTCAAATCTTTTAGCCATTTTTAACTGTCTCTGTTTCCTTATTAAGATTTAAGCGATTTTTATATATTCTGATACAGGTCCTTTATCACATATGTGATTTACATATATTTTCTCCCTCTCCTTGGCTTGTTCTTATAGTCTCCCAACAGCGTCTTTCAGAGAGTAGAAATTCTTAACTTGGATAAAGTCTAATTTATCTTTTTCTTTCTGTTTTAGATTATCCTTCGGTGTGTTTCTATTTTAAGTGGTTTCCTGTAGGCAGCATGTAATTGGATCTTACTTTTTTAATCCAAAATAAATTGAAATTGTTAGACATTTTGTATCTAATTTGAATATTAATATGGTTGAGTTTAAATCTACCATCTAATGATTTGTGCTGTGTGTTTGTTTTGATTTTTTTAGTATAGTGTCTCTGTTTCTTTCTTTTTTGTAATCCTCATTGGAGGATATTTTTTACATTGATTTTTAGAGAGAGAGGAACGAAGCGGGGAGGGGGAGAGAGAAAGAGAGAAACATCGATGTGAGAGAGATACGTTGATTGACTACCTCCCGCACCAGGGCAGGGGATGAACCTGCAACCCAGTACAAGCCCTTGACTGGAATTGAACCCATGACCATCTGGTGCGCAGGCCAGCGCTCTAAACACTGAGCCACACTGGCCAGGGCTCTGTTTTATTTTTTAGTAGTTTTAATTTAATTGCTATCTTTTCAATATCATTAATTTTTCCTGTGAATGTTTAATTTGCAACCTATGGCCTGTTAAAAACAGATGTAGAACCACAACCCAGGTGTTATGGATTGAATTCTGTGCCCCCAAAGAAGATCTGATGAAATCCAAACCTCCAGGACCTCCAAATGTGACCTTATTTGCAAATTATGTCATTGTAGAATTAACTAGTTAAAACGAGGTTACACTGGATGGAGCAGGGTGGACCCCGAATCCAAGAGGACTGGTGCCCCTTTAAGAAGAGGGCCACGTAGGGCAGGGACTACGAGGACACCTTGTGAAGTTGGAGACCGAAACGGTGCATCTGTAAGCCAAGGAAAGCCAACGATGACGGGCAAATCACAAGAAGCCAGGAAACAGCTGGGAGGGCTCTTCCCTCACAACCATCAGAGAAGGCACGGCCCTGCCAAGGCCTTGGTTTAGGACTTCCCGCCTCCGGGACTGTGAGGCAATACGTCCGTGTTCTCTCACACCAGTTCGGGTGCTTTGTGACAGTGCCCCCGGAGCCAGACCCGCCAGGCCTCTTGTCTCTCTTTTAAGAGTCTTTCTACTATATAGCCTGCTTCTTCTATGTAAATGTGCTTTGCAAATTTTAAAACTCTGAAAAACTATATTGTTTATATTGGTCTTGGGCTTTTTCTAACAGTAGGAATTTTTTCCCGTCACTGATTGTAAGTTCGTTTTAATTTTTAGAATTTATTTTTAGATTGAGGTATAATTGACGTATAACATTATATTAGTTTCAGGCTTACAACAAAATTACAGCATCTTTACAAAAGTTTTGTATGAGAAATTTCAATCAGTAAGGTGGTAAGAGCAAGGAGCCCACAACACCTAGCAAACTCCTTGAATGAACCGGTGGAAAATACAGGGTCTATTCAGAAAGTATGGATTGAAGATCTATAAATAAAGGTCATAAAAAGTACTGAAGTCACCAAAGACCTGGAAATTGAGAAACTGTTAATGAGATTGCGTCTCCATGTGGCATTTTATTTGGGTTAAACACATGGCTATGCACTTTGGTAGATTAAATTTCAATGTAATATAAAAGTATATTGCAACATGAGAAATATGTTGTAATATACTAACTGAAAATATTTGAACAGTTATTCTACCACTCTACATAACTGTAAAGTTTTTAGTTTGTATTCCATTAATGTAGAACTCTCACATGGGTTCAAATTCAACCATATCCATCTTCTCCATTAAGCCAAATTTTTGGAAAGATGACCAGCTTCATTTGGATTCCCCCATAACGTGCAAGTGGTTCACTTGGGGAGTACAATACTGGCAGGCAGTAGGGTAGTGAGACAGGAAAGGGTGTATTATCCTGCAAACACAGTATCTCACGGGATTAGTGCTCCTGGGAACTCTGGAATCCAACGAGCACCTCAGACCTATCGCACCTTAGGGTTGAAGGACCCAGAGTATTCATTCAACAGTTCCCAGAGAGAGCTGAGAGTCACTGAAGGAGGAAGGAAGGGTGGGCATTAATTCTCTGAAACTTCTTTCCTTGAGTGTGGGTGGGGCACACCCACAAGGGGTGAGGGGGACCCTCAAGCAGAGACTGGAGGCTGGCAGTTAAAGGTGGCCCAGAGTGCCAACAATGGCAATTCTGAGAGATGCTTCAATGAAGAAGAGACTGGGTGGCAGAATGGTACAGAAGCTGAAAGCAGGATCTTTAAGACTCAGAAACCCTGGGTTCAAGTCCTATGCCAGCCTTCAACAACAGTTGACTTTGGGTAAGTGACTAAACCTTTCTAAAACGTCTTAATTCTCTCTGCATAAAACAATGACTCTAGCACTGGCCTCAAGGCGCATAGAAACACTGAATGACTCTGTGTGAATAAAGCTTTGCTACATTGTCCGGCACGATCAGTACTTGGTGAGTATCAGTCATCATTATAATGATTTCTACTCTTACTATATTTAAAATTGTGAAATCTTTGTGATACAGGATATTCATATTAGGAGTAGGGATGCATCAATATGGGACAGTGTCCACTAGAGCACCTTTATTCTGAGTCCCAATTCTAATATCACGAAACATGCTACACAAACATTTTCAGCATGTAGAAAGAATGTATTGTTTTGTTCTTTTCCTTTTTTTTTTTTTTATCCTCACCCGAGGACATTTTTTTCATTTTTTGTACAGATAGAGTGGGAGGGAGAGAGAGGAAGAGAGAGAGAGGGAAACATCGATGTGAAAGGGACACATCGAGTGGCTGCCACCCGCACGACCAACCAGGGCCGGGGACAAACTGCAACCGAGGTACATGCCCTTAGCAGGAACCAAACCCGGGTCTCTCCGGACCGCAGGTGGACGCTCTAACTGCTGAGCCAAACTGGCCAGGGCTATTTGTTTTGTTCTTAATAGCTGAAACATTCTGTGCAAAGAGTTGAATCCACGTAATACCCCTGCAATCAAACCAGCTTGAATAAACTATGGCAAGCTGTGCTATAAGACAAACCATCAGTTGAAATTAAAACTTATTTTTGTATCCAAGAGAAAGAATAACTTCTTAGGGAAAAGTTACATGAAACTTGATTCTCTCTGTCATAAAACCACACCAAAGGGTAACAAAAAATGGAAGCAAATGATCAAGTCAAATCTGCATAAAATTATAATTTTTCCCGGCCGGTGTGGTTCAGTGGGTTGAGCGTCATCCTGTGGACTGAGAGGTCCCCCAGTTTGATTCCTGGTCAGGGCACATGCCCAGGTTGTGGGTGCGATCCCCAGTGGGGGCATGCAAGAGGCAGCTGATCAAAGTTTCTCTCTAACATTGATATTTCTATCTCTCCCTCCCTTCCTCTCTCTCTCCAAAATCAATAAAAACATATATATATATATATATATATAGGTCTGAGTCGTGGTTATCAATGTGGGGTGATTCTCCTCCCTCCTCCCTGGGGGACATTCACAATTTCTGGAGACACTTTTGACTGTCACAACTGGGGTTGCTGGGTGGGGGGTGCATGTACCACTAGCATGCTGCTAAACGTCCTATAATGCAAAGAACAGCCCCCCACAAGCGAGGCTATGTCTGAACTGAGGAACGCTGATTTAGAATATATGTTATGCTGCCATAAACCACTGGGGTCGCTAAACAACAAAAACTCCTTTGGATGTGCAAGTTTTTTTAAAATCATAAAGTATATTTTTTAAATATTTAACAAAAATTAGTCATCTTATGACAAGAAGTACACATCAAGAAGCCTTTGAATGCTGGGTAGCTATCCCTTCTACAAATTTGCTGTGTTTCAACCTGCCAGATGAAAGCAATTTCAACAAGTCATCAACAAGCCAGGTAATTAAAATGTTGGTATAGACATGACCTTGGTTAATTCACCCTGACTTGTAATCGCTCAAATGATGACAGAGAGGAACCCAGGGATGCTAAGGTCAGAATGGTGGAACATGGGACTAAAATTTTCATTTTCAAATTATTTTAAGCAAACTGCTGGTTTATTACAATGACATGTATTGCCTTTTTGTTTTCATTAGTAAACCCTCTGGGAACTCGGATACAACAAGTACAAGCCAAACTTGATTAGTTGGTTTATAGAACACAGAGACCACTATCAAAGAGCTAATGACAATGTCTATTCACTTAGAACTCTGAGCAGCCTGATGATTTTTAATCAAGTTTTAAAGGCGCAGAGACAAAACAAAAATTGAGAATGAATGTTTTCATGCCAACTACTGGAACGTAAAGAGGCATGTCGACAATTGTTCCAATAACATCAGAACCAATATTAGAACTTGTAAGCAGGGAAGCAAACACATTTTCAGCAAGGCAGTTTTTTTCTCTGACCAACAAATTCTACAAAACTCGACAAGAAACCATGATCCACATCCACTGTTTCTCCTAAAATTGCTTTGCTACAGCACAGTTGTAGCAAGACTGAAGAACTCTCAACACATTTTCTTCTCTAAACAAGCTCAATAAGATGAGACCCAAGTGTCTACGCACTGAGTTTTCAATGTATTAAATATCTATTAATGCATGCTAATAGTCAACTCTTAAATAATAGCATTCATATTGTTTTCATTCCACCAATGTTTCTATCCATTGCACTATGACTGAAATCCTTCCCATCTGAAGGCTTGAACATTTAGCATATTCCAAAGGAAATCAACTGACTCAAGTCAGAAAAGAAGGAATTATGAGGTATATCTGTTGATTTGTTCAAAATGTAAATAGGAGTGGGAGGAAAACTGTCAGTCTGAAATCAAGATTCAAGCCCTAAGGGCTGTCGCTCATCCTCTAGATCACGGACAACTCTGCCTGGAGCACTTTAAGACACGCTGAGATGTGACTCAGTGTCTGAGGAGTACGAGCTCGGTACATCCAGGCCTATGAACAACAATGAAAAGAAACATGTGGAAAGTTCATTAAGCCACCGCATTAAAGGAATGGACTTCAATTTTCCGAAATTTCTTTTTCCTTCTCTCTCGTTTTTTTTTTTTTTCTTTACCCAAAGTCAATATTCATTTCATTTGATCAGAACAACTTTCAATGAACTGCATTTTAACTTGTCTGCTGCAGGAAAAATTCATATCCAAATTCGTGCCATTCTTCTTCTGTTCTCATTGACATTAGGACCTTTTAGGGAAAGGAAATATCTTTATAATCATCTTATTTACAAGAGAGAAGAAATGATAAAAGTTCTGCTGTTACCTTCAAGAAGTCCCATCACAAATGCACATGCCAAAAAATCATGAAACGTATGAGTTCCCAAGGTTTCAACTTGTCAAAAAGATCTACTCTGAGTAAAAAATTAAATTAGTGATAATAAGGCAATACCAGCACAGTTTCAAGTCTATTAATAATTTTCATAAGGCGACAGCATGGATGGGTCTGGAGAACATTCTGCTAAGTGAAATAAGCCAGTCAGAGAAACACAAGTACCATCTGATCCCACTCACATGTGGAATTCAATGAACAAAAGGAACCACCAAGCAAAACAGAGACAGACTCATAGATAGAGAGCAGGCAGACAGCTCCGGGGGAGGAAGGACATAGAGGGGATAAATGGTGATGGGAAAAAATAAGATAAGAATAAGAAAGAATTAAATAACCTTCACCACTCTCCCTTCATTCCATGATCTGAACACCATGTTCTAGCACATTTGGGGGGAGAAACAGCTTGAGAAATGAGAGGATTATGTTTAGGTAGAAGGAAACAGAGTTCTCTAAACATCCAACTGTGAAAATATTTTTCAGTCCACTTTGGGGAGTGCAGATGGAACACAAACAACGCCACGCCCACTCTGGAGCCGGCTGTGCCATTACCCAGGCAGGGCACTTCCACTGAATCCTGCACAGCTCCTCTCATGTTGCAGCTGAGGCTGCCCAAATGCAAATGTCAACGCTGGGAGTTACCAAGGAGCCCCGCCAGGTTGGAGTCAATGTAGGAAGATGGATAAGAACAAGTGACTCTGGTCGCCACTGATGAGGGGCATGTGTGCAGGATGCTACAGTAGAGTTGGTGGAGCTAGGACTGAAACCCGGGGAATCTGGCTCTAGATGCTACCTAGCTCGATGCCTTGGGGCACTGTTTCCCACAGACTCACCATGAGTGAGCAGTGGCTCTCCAATGCAGAATCAGATGGTGGGGCGGGAGGAAGGAAGGATGGGTTCTGGGCAGGCAAAACCAGCAGACGTACCTGAGGCCACAATGATTTATTCATATGGACAATGTAGGGACGAGGTTTCCATGCTGCCTTTGCTGCAATAGTGTGGACCTCTTTCACAGACAGGCAGGTAGCCTGCACTAGAACCTACAACTTCCAAGTCACCGTGGACCATTACCATCGGTCACTGTGTTCCTGCACTGGTCAATGTGTCTCAACACAGGAAAGACCAAAGCACAGCTGAACCTTCTAATGACGAATTGCTGAAAGCAGCCAGGAAAAAAAAAAATGTCAATACACAATTAAAACCGCCTTCGCTTTATCCCCATAACAAGTTCTTTTCTCTTTCCTCCAAGAACACAACGAACTCCCAAGCACTCTCGTGTTCTCCAGAAAGCTGGAAGACACAGTCTCTTCGTAAGCTCACGTCCTTCAACGGACGTGGATCTTGACAATATTACAGCTTCATCTCAAAGAAGATACTGTGTTTTGCCATATCCATGTCATATTTGTGAGTCCAAGTCTTAAGTCCAAACAAGCAAAAGACCCAAAGCAAAATGAAGTTCTCAGAAAGAGAAAGATACCGGCCACTTGGAACAGTAATTAGTAAAGCTTCAAATTGACTGGCACTTTGAAAATAGAAGAAATTAGGTATAATAGACATCCTTTGACAATAATAAAAATCACAGCTCATGAATGAATATAACAAGGCCTCCCTACCCCAGTGATTTCCTGCAATTTTATCAGAACTGGTTTCAGGCAAGCGAAAAATAGACAGACAAACATCTTCAGTTCTACCTCTATCTCAGAAGTCCATCCGATTGAAACTTCCTTGATGGCAGGAATTGTGTCTCATGCATTTTTGTGTAGCCTGGAAGGTGCTTGCGTAGCTCCACCCAGGTGAAAGGAAGGAGAAGAGCAAGGTCAAGGGCAAAGGCAAGAGAAAAGGCAAGAGAAGAGCAAGGGAAGACGTACCCACCAAGAGTTATGGCTGCATCTGCCGGACCACCTTGCACAGTTCCCACACAATGGCTCAGCACACTGCTCCCCAGTGGACGCTGAATTCCGTGGCCGATCAGCAGTACGGTCTCCTGTGATATTTCTTGGTTGGCCCACAATGTCACTTTTGATCATTTTTTCAATTCACCATCCTTTCATCCGCCAAAGCACAACCAACCTACTCTCATCCTCTTCTTTGGCACCGACTTCTGCGTGAGCGAGTTCACTTTTGTCTTGAGGTCATTGCAAAAACACTTCGCTTGTTTCTTCCTCCCTGCAGGACTCTTACCCCTCCCTGAGCCCTTTTATTTTTTGTTTTTTGAGTCTAGGCAGGTTTCAGCAATAGCACCAGCCCAGTAAGGGCTCTTGGATAAAAGCTGTCTGCCTAAGCTCCTCAATTTATCAGAGCCTTCAGACATGAAAGAGTAAACCAATTCCTCGTCAGCAAAGTTGCACGACAGAAAAAAGCAAATAAAACCATCAAATGGATTACATACAAGCCTTGAATCCAAAATGAAAGCATATAGGGAAACAAGGTACTTAATCAATTAGGCTGAGCCCAGTGTTCTCTTTACAGCCAGAAACCAACCAATTAAACAGCAAATAACAAAGAAGCATCCAATTCCTGATATTTTTATAGCAAATCATATGGCCGTTCCTTCTAAAGTCCCAGTTTAAAGTCTTTAGCGTAATTCTTCAAATGTACTGAATCAGAATCATTATTTTTTTTTTAACTGTGTCAACTCATTCAAGGTCATTGTCTTCCATTGAATCAGAAATTAGCTTTGTACCTTCACTAACATTTGTACTTCTGCCAGTTATGATATTTAAAAGGGATAGATGGCATTTGGGGTGTCTATTAATATATCTAAACTACTCAAGGCTGACATAATGGAATGACATACACAGAATCCATTTCCATTTTAATGCCAAGACGCCATCGCTGATGCCATTTTAACATACTTTTTACACCTCACCCTATGTAATCCAAATTGCTCCTAAAATAAGAATTGCACAGTTAGTGCCATTCTCCTAATTAATCAACAACTTTTCAGAAATTTATGTGAGAAAGCAAAGTTTTACGTGCAACTGTTACCTGTAAAGAGACTGCAGGGATATGTAATGAAAATTTATTTTTGAAATTCTTTATTTGTATTGTATCTAAATAGAACAGGATGGATAGACAGATAGACACATAGATACGCAGGCAGGCAGATATGAGAGAGAGAGAGAGAGAGAGAGAGAGAGAGAGAGAGAACCTCATATTAAGACATCTCATTGCACAAATTCTTTTTTACAAATTGGGCATTTTCAGTGTTAAAAAATTAGAACATTCAGCTCAGTAATATTTCAGTCAATGGATTAAATGGTTATAGGTTATGTCTTGATGGTAGGAGAGAGAGAATATTAGCTTCTAAAAATCCCTGAGTTACTTCCCAGAAGCAACTCACACATTGGGAGATCCTGATTTGTATTACAACATTAATTAAATGTACAGAACTTGAGGACATGCTCGGGTGACCATATTTTACAACACTGGGTCATCTGGTCTTTTTCATACATTATGAAATATATGATGCCCAGATTTTTAATGGGGTCTACTCACTCTTTGCCGAAATACATTTGCCTTTAGGAATTTACTAAGGGAGATGTTATAACAAAAAATGAACTGGTTCATGATTTAAAATACTGAAAATGATGCTATGTTAGCCACGCGGTAATTAATCCATTCACACGCACATTCACTAATTCATCAGTTATTTACGGAATACGTCCTCGGTGCCAGACCTACACAGATAACGTTGTGGAAGAGACATGGCCCTTTCCTTCCTTCTTCCCTCTGCTTCGTGGACAAGCACGTGTTAAGCACCTTCTCCTGCAAACACTCCAGTCACTTCCCTGGTGGGTGTGATGGTCAGACACCCCTTACTCTCGCTGACGTCTCAGAGAGCTGGAGAAGCCATGGCTGGAGGATGAGCAAGCATCACAGAAAGGTGCGGTAAAAGCAGAGATCTGCAGCCCAGGAGAGGAAGAGACATGTGTCTGAGGACCGGACACTTAACTGGACAAGAAAAAGGTGAGAGGACTTCCAGGAGCAAACAACTCTCCAAGCAGAGCGGACTACACTTGCAGGGGCTTGGAAGTGTGAGGACATACAAGCTCAGGGAGGGGTTTGTGTTGAGTGATAGCCTAACCAAGGCCTTCACAATCCAGCCTGCCTTTTTGCTCCAGCACCATCCCCTTTCTACAGCCTGAGAAGTTGATCCTGGGGTGTATGGAAACAGGGAACAAAGATTCTTGGTTTAAGCAGTCCAGGTAGCATACGAATACTCACTCCCTGTATTGCCTCACTCTCTGCACAAATGGCCTCCTACCCCACCTTATTTTCCTTCAGAGCACTCACCAGCACCTGAAAGTGTGTGCTTATTGTCTGTCTCCGCCCCCAGCCCCAATCTAGCACAGATGCTCTGTGAGACTGGTGTCCTTGTCTTCCCAATAGCTTTATTCTGTTCATTCATTCATTTACTCGTTCAATCAATTAAAATGAACGGCTGCAACTACATGAACAATACTATCCTAGGAGTTAGAAGCACAAACATGAATGAAAGAGGAACAAAAATTCCTGTTTTGGAAGATCACAGTCACGAAGTTGGGTGTTTTGGTGATCTATTCTTCTCCAACAATCTACTCTAAAACTTAGTGGTTTGATACAAGAATATATTGTTGTATTTGATGAGTCTACTGGTCAAGAATTAGAATAGACCACAGCAGGAATAAGCTCATTTCTGCTCCGTGAAGACTAGGGTCTAAGCTAAAATGGCTTGTACAGGTGGGGTCTGACCAACTGAGGACTGACCAGGCAGCTTTCTCTCTCTCCAAATGGCCTTTCCATGTGGCTAGTTTGACCTTCCTCAAAGGAAGGACCTTACAGAACTTCTGGAGGTCACAGTGGAAGCTGTTGTTGTTGCTGTTGCTTTATCCTCACCCAAAGACACTTTTGCATTTATCTTAAGATAGAGCGGGAGGGAGAGAGGGAGGAAGAGAGAGAGAAACATCGATGCAAGAGAGACATATCACGCGGTTGCCACCCGCACAACCCCAACCAAGGCTGGGGACAAACTGCAACCGAGGTACGTGCCCTTAGCGGGAACCAAACCCGGGCCTCTCTGGTCCACAGGCCGATGCTCTAACCACTGAGCAAAACCAGCCAGGGTGGCTAATTATTTTAAAAGTGAGTCCTGGAACTTCCCTAGCATCACTTTATTTATCAAAACGTATTTACCAACGTAGTCACAGGCAAGTCCAGAGAGGAGGACGGGGAAACAGATCCCGCCTCTCAACGGGAAGAGTGTCGAACAACTTGCAGCATTTTTAACCCACTCGAGTGAGCTGAACCTGTCCCCAATCAACTGTGCCATGAGGCTAAAGGAAAAGAACCAAGAAGACAACATCCTGTCACCAAAAGCAAGACTAGGTTGACATCTGACAGACATGACTTTGAGCCCTGATTCCACTGCATAGTAGGTATGTGTCGCTGAGTAAGTTGCTTAACAACTCTGAATTTGTTTTTCATATGCAAAAAAGGACAAGAATTATACCCCAAATTTATAGAACTACTTTGAGAATTGAGTGAGATTTCACTCACACGCAGAGATTCCCTTGTAAACACACATGCACCCCATACCCACACAGCAGCGTGTGCCCACACACAGCACACTCGGCCCACACACCGGCCCTTGCTAAACACTTGAGGAGTGTTAGTCGCTGTTCTCTTGATGAACAGTACAAATAAAGTGATATGACTTTTTCATGTCTCCATAACTTTATACTTCAGATTTTCAAATATGTATCCCCATCTACAAAGATGACTGGGAACAATGAAAACTCTTTTTTGGACAAAGAAAATCAAACTCAGTTACCAATAGCTCAAGACTGAGAGGTTCAATAAAAAAGAGTAAGCAAACATGAAGCAATAAAATAATCACCAGCTTACAAGATGGTGTCCTGGGGGGTGGGGGGGAATAGATCTCTAAGCAGACAGTACCGTTAGAAGCAGAATCTTATTTTCCACATGTCTTTCCTTTGTGTTACACAAAGAATTCAGGGTGAATTTTCTTAGAGATAAAGAAATGTGACAATTAGATGGCAGTGGTAGGTTTGGGAACAAAATTAGTTTAAACTCTTAGACCCAAAGGAATATCTGGCAGGTCAGACCCATGGTTTGTAACGTGACCTTCAAGTTTAATAGAGACTCAGAACTTAACACAATAGATTAAAGTCCTTCCCTAACCACACTTGATGAGGATGGGTGACACCCAGAGGAGGCGTGGCCAGGAAAAGCTCCACCCACCCTACAAGTCATCTCTTAGCACAATGAACACAGATAAGACTCAAAGAGGGAAGAAAGGACACACCTTTGATTTTAAAATTTTACTAACTTCTTCAAATCTAGATCATCAAAATCTAGTCGGAAACCACTACAAAGTGGCTCATTACTGATTTCTAGACGGATGTGAGGCATGTGGACAACATAGCTCAATAGATGATCTCGTATGTAGATGAGTTAGAAATGATAATAAAATTAACATCAACTTTCTATCTTTATGAAAAATGCCATGATACAGTTCAACAATATGTTTTCCTCCGTTATTTATTTATTTTTTTATCCTCATCCGAGGACATTTTTCCTTTTTTTGTTCAGATAGAGTAGAAGGGAGAAAGAGAGAGAGAAACATCGACGTGAAAGGGACACGTCGAGTGGCTGCCACCTGCACGACCCAACCAGGGCCGGGGACAAACTGCAACCGAGGTACGTGCCCTTAGCGGGAACCGAACCCAGGTCTCTCTGGACCGCAGGCCGACGCTCTAACCGCTGAGCTAAACCGGCCAGGGCATTTCCTCCGGTTATTAGAAGCTCTCATCAGTGAGTTTCCGCAGGGAGTTTTCACAGTTCTTTCATTGCTTCGTGCGGGCGGTGACCTCAAAATGCCGGTCTCACCCACAGGCGTTATCTTTCCCGGGCGGCGGCAGAGTTCATTTATTTTGCCATCCAAGAAAACTCCGCGTTCCATTCTTCTCGGGAGGATATGTGAAATTTTAAAAAGCAAACCTATTCAGACCAAAATACCTGGGCAAGAGGCCAAGGAAAGTGAGCACTGAGGATAAAAGAACATCAAAGACCGGAGAGAGCAGCGTCCCAAAGAGTCTGCACAACTCAGGTAAGAGAGTCTCCTGGTCCTCTCTGAACCCCCGTTTGGCATGAAAAATGGGTTGGGAGATAATGAATGAGCTGTGCAAGGTACTCCTAGCCTCTAATTCCTGTAAGGTTATATGAGAAACAAAACCCCATTTGATATCTCCCTACAAGTGCCTCCGAAATACTTCTAAGCTCTACGTTCCAGCTGAAGGGTAAGCGGGGTGAAAATGTTACACATTTATGGGGAAAAGGGAAGGTAATAAAATTGTTCACCGGTAATTTGTAAAACCAGTCATGGACCTCATAACTTGACCCTTCAGTTTCTGTTCAAAAGCCATTCAGAAGAAGGCACATACCTTACACATCTCGACCATAGTTATCCAACTACTAACCATACAGAGGACACGAACGGCAGCAGCTTTGTGGAACTTGTAGATTAAAATCTGGCGCCCTGGCCAGTTTGGCTCAGCAGTCAAGTGTCGGCCTGTGGACCAGAGAGTCCGGGGTTCGGTTCCTGCTAGGGGCACGTACCACCAAAAACAAACAAACAAACAAATAAATAAATAAATAAATAAATAAATAAATAACAATAAAATTTGGTCAGAGTTACTGTATACTGAAAAATGACTATGCCAAGCACTTTGTCATTAAAGCCAAGGCAAATTAGACCCGTGTTATTATTTTTCTTTTTTTAATTTTTTTTATCCTTACCCGAGGACATTTTTCCATTTTTTGTTCAGACAGAGTGGGAAGGAGAGAGAGAGGGGGAGAGAGAAACATTGACGTAAAAGGGACACATCGAGTGGCTGCCTCCCACATGACCCAACCAGGGCCGGGGACAAACTGCAACCGAGGTACGTGCCCTTAGCGGAAACCGAACCCGGGCCTCTCTGGACCTCAGGCTGGCGCTCTAACTGGCCAGGGCTCCCATGTTATTATTATTATTTTTAATGTTTGTTAATCCTCACCTAAGGACATGCTTAGAGAGAGGAAGGGAGAGAGAGAAAGAGTGAGAGAGAAACATCCATGTGAGAGAGAAACATTTGTCAGTTGCTTCCCATACACACCCCAACTGGGGGTTGAACCACCACCAGGTATGTGCCCTGACAGGAATCGAAGGCAACCTTTCAAGTGCACAACCTTTCAAGATGCACAACCAACTGAGCCACTCTGGCCGGGCAAATTAGTCCCCTTTTAAAGATAAGAGAGAAACACAGAACAATAAAGTAACTAATGTCACCTGGACATTAACTGGCATGGATTATAGGAATTAACCATTCCTATAGTATTCCTCTGCATACATAAAATTGCTCCTATGATTTTATTTTTCACTGAACATGTGAACTTAGGTGAGTCATGGCTCTTCACTTCCTTATATTCTTGCCAGCAGGTGCAAGGTGAGGATGACCGCACCAGCCTCCCTCAATTAATATCTGGGGGCGTGCAATTGAGAAGCGTCTGAATGCAATGCTGTGAGGTCATTTCCTTCTCCCTCCCCCATTCGCGATCGAGCCTACGTTCCTTCTGTGACCGTAAGAGACATTTATTAATGAATTACACCTCTTTCCAGTATCCCTGAGTCACAATGTTCTTCTAATACGTTATACACAGCCTCGTCTATAAAAATAAAACCACACACTAAGCCTTAGCAACACCCTCTAGTGATTAACAAACTTGCTCAAGATTGGTTTTTGCTCACTAGGTGAAGGAACTTAATTAAGGAAAATGGAGCATTTACAATGGAGAGGAGCAAGCATAGTGGGGTTATGTACAAAGAAGGAATGCGACATGGAGGGGAACGGTGCGGTCCTAAGGTGAACCCAAGGCCTTCATGAGCTCAGTGTGTGTCCCCCCTCAGAATATTGACATTTATTCTAAATTGGAGAGAAAATTAATTTTCAGTTTCAAAATATCAGTTCTACTAGATGATACTACTACAAGAATAATTAGATGTGTTTGCTCAAAGTAAAGCAATACATTAGCCAGGGTCTTCTGGATATTAACAGAAACTTACTTTAAGTTAGGGTGAACCTTACTGGGCATATGGGAGGCGGTCAGGATGCGAGATTTACTAGAAGAACATACAGGTGTCCAGTGGGACTAAGTCAAGAGAAATGTTTCTGAGATTTGTGAGAGGCAGGGATCAAGATTTAGAAAGCCACCAAGAGTGAAATGTGCAGACCTAGCCTTGGGCTATTTCATGTCCTCCCTGTAGCACCCCACCCAATATCCACCTTCCTAATTCACAGCTCGTTAACAGAAACGAGACCTGGATTGCTTGCCTCAAGTCCATTTCCATTCCACTCTCCTGTTCCATTCTACTCTTCCATAGTTCAACTAATTCATAGCACTTGCCTTAGTCACCTAGGGCTGACATAACAGAATATTACATGTGCACATGTGTGTGTGTGTGTGTGTGTAAGTATATCTTCTGAGGGCACAGAGAAAAAAGAATGGAAGATGCAAAAGTGAGTGTTTTGTATACTTGAATTTTGAAACATATGTATTTCCCCAAACCATATTTTTAAATTATAAGCTATTTTGTGCCTAGCAACAAGCGATCCTAAAGTTCATATGGAAAGGCTTAGATCCAGAATGGATAACACAGCACCAAAGGAGAACGCAGTCGGAAGACTGACACTACTCAACTGCGAGGCTTACTATGACGCTACAGTAATCACGACAGTGTGGTGTTGGTAAAAGACTGGACACACAGATCCGTGACACAGAAAAGAGGGCCCAGAAAGAGACCTACACACATGCAATCAGCTGATCTTTAACAAAGGCGCAACGGCAATATAACAGAGAAAGAACAGTGTGAGAACAAATGCATACGCACATACAGAAATCTGAATCTATGCTCTGACCTTATTCCTTTTGCAAAAAAAAAAAAAAAAAATTAACTCACAATGACTCATAGACCTAAATATAAAATGCATTATTATAAAACTTCTAGAAAAAAAAACATAAGAGAAATTCTATGTGATCTTAGGTTTGGCAATACATTTTCAAATACAATCCCAAAAAGCATAATCCATGAAAGAAAAGGCTGATAACTTAGGCTTTACTAAAATCAAAATCTTCCCTTTGAAACTTACCCAAACCAAAAGTCGGGCCACAAGCCGGGAGAAAATATTTGCAAACGACGTGTCTGTCAAGCAGGAGTTGGGAAGAGGTTGAGAAGTGAAGCGCAGGGGATTTTTAGGGGGGAAAAAACTATTCTGTGTTATACTGTGGTGGTGGCTACACAGCATCCATTTGTCAAAACCCAGAGAATGTGACAGCACAAAAAGTCATCATCAATGCATGTAAGTTAAAAAGTGATTTAGGAAGTTGGGGGACCCGAGGAAAGACGCATTTTGTGACGAGGGGATCTCACCGTGTTACACACAGATGAACTGGCCTCGTGGAAGGGAGCAGCGGAACGGTTCTGATGCAAGGAATTCTGGAAATGAGTGAGGTCTGCAACACCAAGGACAAAGCAACTGCGCACAAAACACTGCAGTCCAGCTGGGGAAGCTGTTTCCTAGAGAACACAGGTTAACAGGGATGGTACCATCACGCAGACTGAAACCGCACATGAAGTGCACGGATGGCGAAGTTGGAAGCCAGGTTTCTCAACGTTGGGGCGGAAATTACAGATAAGCAAGGGCCAGGCACTAGAAACGTCCGTGTGGAAATGGATTAGGGTCGGAGACATCAGTATAAACTCATGTTTAGCATAATGCGGGTACAGATATTACTTACAGAAGTATTTAGAGAGATGTGTGTACACACAGGGGAGTAGACACACAGATATGTATTTGCTCTGTTAGCTGCAAGGGCCGTTGCTACCCGAGGAGACTGAGCACCCAGTGCCCAGATTTTGGTTTTTAATACCATTTCCCAATAAGAGGAACCAAGCTCTTGGGAGAAATGACTGATCCTAAAACTGGGGCAGAATGTATATAAATCTAGAGACAATCACGTAGTAAGAAAGTGCTAAAAATAACTTTCTTTCATGGCAATGTGTCAAGGGAACACAAAAGCCAACTGAAAGAACTCCCAACAGCAAATGCTGAAAAATTTGAGCAAAAAAAAAAAAAAAACCGATAAATAAATATATATTATATATATATAATATATATAAATAAAAAATACACATATATATAGTAATTCTAAGTTCAAATTAATATCCATGAGTTCATACTGATATAAAAATGATTGAATAAAATTAATAAATGGGAGACAAGAGATAAATATGGTCAGTATTTATTTACTAACTCATTTAAAAATTGTGAGTCCATTCCATGTGAAGTAGCTATTTATTTTTTGAAAACAAATTATTTAATAAGATTGGACTGTTGTGCATTTTTGCACACCTCCTGAACATCTGGCTTCATCGAAGAGCCCTTGATTCCCGTGTCTGCTTCTGCATTCGATCTGCTGTCATAGGCACGTCAAACATTCTGGAAGACTCCACTGTACACTTGAGAAAGAATGAGAATGAAAAGGGCAACTTATATCTTAGTATTACGGTGAAATAGTCTTGGTCTCCTGGATCCCTTGACAGGACACCCCAGCCCTCCTCAAACCAACTTTGAGACCTGCTGCTGCAGATCTAACTACCAGTTGTGGCATATACAGAGGAACATACCTAATGACACCACAAGGAAACTATCAGCAAAATACAGTATGTGGGGACTACAGGACAACACCTAGTTTATTCAGCAAACACATGATAATAAAAGAGAAGATGGAAAAATTATAAACTAAAAGAAACTTAAGAGACATAGCTACCAAATGCAATGAGAAGTCCTTGTCTGAATTCTGACCTGAACAATTTTTAAAGGGATTTATGAGACAACAGGTGAAGTTTAAACACTGTCATGATATTTGATGATACATAAGAATGATTAAAATCAGCCCTGGCCAGTTTGACTCAGCAGTAGAGCGTTGGCCTGCAGACCAATGAGTCACGGGTTCAATTCCGGTCAAGGGCACATGTCTTAGTTGCGGTTCATCCCGGCCCTGGTTGGATCGTGCAGGAGGCAACCAGTCAATGTGTCCCTCTCATGTCGATATTTCTCTCTCTCTCCCTTTCTCTCCCTCTCTCTCTCTCTATCTGAATATAAATAAAAAAATATCCTTGGATGAGGATTAAAAAAAATGATTAAAATCGTTTAAGTGGATATTGACATTCTGGTTACATTTACCAAACATGCTTGTGTTTTAGACATAGACTCTGAAACATTACAGACCAACTGTCCAGTATCCAGGACCTGCTTCAGAACAGGCTCAACTACACGAGGGACCTTTTGCTCTGTCTACGACAGCTGGCCGTCTCAGCAGTTCTGCTTGGTGCTCCAACCCGGGTGTCACGGGAAGGAGAGGTGCAGGGAAAGAGGCATGACCCATGGCCCTCTCGGGGTACACCTTGGAAAGCACGGGGTTACACAAGTATCTTTTGATGCCCCTACCAAATCAGAAATTATCTATTTAAAAATCCTCTATAACAAAACATACCGTACATATTTTCTCATCAAGTGACATGAAAAACAGCACTGAAACATCTGTAATAAAGGGTTGATAGTCTAATCCAGAAGACATTTGTCACGTTCCATACTAAGTGCTATGGACTGACCTGGGTCCTCCCCAAACTCACGGGCCTAGGGCATAACCACGCTGTGACTGTCTTTGGAGATGGCCCAAAAGGAGAAAAATCGGAAGAAGCACGCAGGGTGGGGTCCTGGTCCCCAGGAGAAGGGCGGGCAGGGGAAACGGAACTGTCAGCACGTAACACTCGTGAGAAGAGTTTTGCTCCGATTGACTGTTAATTGTGTTTTCTGCCATCGGGTGACACAGATGACCAAAACAGTGATTATGAAGAAAAATGGCATGTGTGTGCAAATATAGGTAAATGATAGACACAGGAGTTCTTTGCGGAAAAAAGGGAGACTTGCAGAATGTGTGAAGAAAGACTCTCCCTTGTCATACAATTCATAGTTCTGTGCACTGTTTCTGTTTTCCACACTGAGCACATATTACGTTGACGATAAAGGTGTCTGTGTTATGGAACAATGACAGAAGCCCGAGTTTCTCACAAAGGGTGCTGTGGACCACTGGTGGAGCATCGAGTGGTATGTCCACCCTGCGGCACAACATCCTGGGAACATGGGGTCCGAAAAGAATAAGGTGAAGCCTAAGGGACTTCTCCTGTCACAAAGGAGGAAAGACGTGCCCTGGCCAGGGTGGCTCCGTGGGTGGGCACTGACCCGGGCACCAGGAGGCTGAGGATTCGATTCCCAGTCGAGGGCACATGCCCAGGTTGCAGGCTCCATCTCTGGTCAGGGTGCATGCAGGGGGCAACCGATCAATGTCGAGTGATCAGTACAGCACTCTCACATCAGTGTTTTTCTCTCTTTCTCTCTCCCTTCCTCTCCCTCTAAAAATCAAACTATTTTTTTAAAAAAAGGAAGAAAGAGGAGCCCTGGTAGGTTTGGCTCAACAGTTAGAGTGCCGGCCCATGGACCAAAGAGTTGTGGGTTCAATTCCCAGTCAAGGGCACGTACCTTGGTTGCAGGTTTCGTAACCCAACCCCATCCAGGGTTGTGCGGGAAGCAACCAATTGATGTGTCTCTCTCATATCGATGTTTCTCTCTCTCTCCTTCCCTCCCTCCCTCCCTCCCACTCTATCTGAAAAAAAAAAAAATCAGTGGAAAAAGATACGCATATATGCACAACCAATGACATGAACACTAGGCTGGGGAAGGCTGGGGGGGGGGGTGTAGAAGAGGGAAGGAGGGGGGGAAAGGGGACATCTGTAATACTTTCAACAATAAAAATAAATAAAATAAAAAGTTTTAAAAGAAGAACAGGAAAAGCTGTAACTGTGAAATAAAACTAAAGAATTGTCAGCCCTGGCTGGTTTGGCTCAGCAGTTGGAGCGGCGGCCTGCAGACCAGAGAGACCCGGGTTTGGTTCCCACTAGGGGCACGTACCAAAAAAAAAAAATTGCCCAAGGCACCTGAAGGGAGCCGAACCCGGAGGAAAACCTGGCCCAGCACCGCCACTTCTGCAACCATCGAAACACTAAATGTCTCATCAAGGAGGAAAACATGTCCACAAGTAGACCTCGCGTACCACTGGATGGCAATGTCTACCAAGGCCACCTGCTATAAACTGGGGCACATTCTCCATCCCCACCACGAAATTAGTTCGCTTTCACCCATCGTCTACTTCTTCTCCTGCTCGATCTTATCAACACACAGAGGCAACTGCATTTCTAAAGGGTCCATTTAGCTGTAATTGTTTAGTTATTCTAGGTTCAATATTTACAGGTAGAACAGTTCTCAGAAACACTCATTTCAAATCGATACATTTTCATTGGTTAAGTTTTATAAGCAGTCCGTCGGTCTGCTGATACAAGTGCAGAGATGAGTAAGACCAAGTTCCTGCCTGGGGTACTTCCAGTCTTTGAAGGTGAACAAAAATGCAAACAGCTCATAGTTATATAAGACAGAATAAAGCAAGTGCCATTAATAATTACAAGAAAGTAGCTGGGGGAGCACATGGGAATGTGTATTTATTTCTACATGGGTGTTCAGGCTGGCTTTTAGATAATGATGAGGATTTACTAGGGACAGAAAGGTCAAGGGCAGTCAAGGCTAAGAGAAGACCAGAGACTAAAGCAAGGAAACCCAGAAAGAAGGTTGAGCTCCTTCCACACCTCAGGGTTCGGTCTCTAAGGAAACGCATTCTCTAGACCATTGGCTGAAACTGAATCATTTTACATCCCATATTTACTTCTCTCACATAGCCAGAGGCTGAGTAGGTAGACCTACTCTAAACTCATCAGAAAGAGAAAGTGAAATAGAGATGCACTTAGCAAATGAATGTGGGCTCCTTGAAAGGCAAAGGCACTGACACACCACGCCTGGGCACTTGGGAAGCTCTCTGCATAGCTCTGGGAGGACCAGTTAACCTGAAGAGTCGGAAACAGCGCACAATAAGACTGTAGTTTGCACAATAAGCTGGTGGATTTTTCCCCCCTTGGTTTAAAATACTTCGAGTCGGCCCTGGCCTGTTTGGCTCAGCGGTTGGAGAATCAGCCTGTGGTCCAGAGAGACCCAGGTTCGGTTCCTGCTAAGGGCATGTACCTCAGTTGCAGTTTATCCCCGGCCTTGGTTGGGTCGTGCAGGAGGCAGCCACACGATGTGTCCCTTTCACGTCGATGTTTCTCTCTCTCTCCCTCCCACTCTATCTGAACAAAAAATGGAAAAATGTCCTTGGGTGAGGATAAAAAATATATATAATAAAAAAGTAAAATAAAATAAAATACTTCAAGTTGGGCTCCAGCTGAACACAAATCATAATTGCAAGTAGCCAGCTGGGATGCATTTAGAATAAATCTTTTAATGTCTTCATCTGTTGGGGTCCATCAGAGCTGGTGGAGTGCAGCACCCTTTACTGGAAAGGAAGTCTCTTGAATGCCCATTACTAACAGGAAAACCTTACAATGTACAATTAAAAGGGGTAGTTGCTCTACAGGATTCAACAAACCACTCACAAAACAGATTTTCCTACCCAATGTATTTTCTACAAAAAAAAAAGCATTGTGTAATCACTCCTTTTTATATTAACTATAAACTGTAGTTTATTACTGCCTGACTTTCTTCAAAACCAATGTACAGCCCTCGCCAGTGGTTAGAGCGTCAGCCCACAGACCAATGGCAGGTTTGATTCTGGTCAAGGGCAAGTACCTTGGTTGAGGTTCGTCCCCAGCCCTGGTCTGGGTTGTACGGGAGGCAACCAGTCATTGTGTCTCTTTTATATCAATGTCTCTCTCTCTCTTTCCCTCCCTCCCTCCCACTCTGTCTGAAGATAAATAGGAAAATATTCTCAGGTGGGGATTAAAAAAATAAATTAAAAAAAAACAATGTACCTATTCAATGACAATAGTCCATGAAAAGTATGTGTGAGTCCCAGAAAGAACATAACTAAGAAAGTGCATAAAAGAGAAAACTCGGTTCTGTAAAGCTAAAACAATAGTCTTGCTGAAATGTTAAATGCTGATCAAAATAGTAACACCTTTTAAAAGTCTATAGCTCTATACACAAATTACTTGATTGCTATTTAGTTTCATTGACCTATCTGACAATGTCCTCCCCATGTGATGTATATCCTCTACATGTGATTTAAAAATAAAAATGGCAGTTGTCCTGGGCCACACATCGGGGGAAGGACAAGGCAGCCAACCGTTACGATGCAGTGTGACAGGTCAGCACTGGGAGCAGAGCAGAGCCCCCACGTCAACATTCGAGACGGGGTTGCTCGACAGACAGGTGGTAGTGCTTGGGCTGTATCCTGAGGCCTGGCGAGCAATCAGTCACAGAGAAGACCAGAGAAAAGTTTTCTAGAAATGGGAAAGAGAAGGTACAAAGGCACAGAGGCCTAAAAGCCCCTGGGATATCAGGGACCACCAGGCATGGGAACACTACGGAGATGTAGGGGCCACCCCATGGGGAACACTGAGCGGTCAGGCTGGGGGCCAGAAGGGATGTTGGAGGTGATCTAGGTCTGGACACCCAAACACGTCCAGGGACCTGCCACCCCTACAGCTACACTGACTCTCGTTGTGTACCCTGGGTCTCTCAATATGAGACTAGTTCTTCTTTCAGTTTGTGAAACTAAAATCAGTTCAGTGTGTATGTGTTTGTTTTCTGAGATGAAACATGGAACTGAAATGCTGAAGAATTGACTTGATACGAAGTCTTTTTACTAATAAAGATGATAAAAACTGAACTGGCGTTGGGCTAGAATATCCGGGGTTAACACGATTCCCTCTGCAGCATCTATGAGCTAAAACAAATAACCAAGTCTTCTGATTTATCCTGACTCCAAAGAGGACACTTCCAACAGCAGGGTCCTTAATGGCTCCTGCAAACATCACAAGACTTCTGAGTCCAAGTGAAGAGGGACACCTCTCTGTAATCCCCAAGCTCTTTGCCTAAAGCCCCTGTGCACCTCCCTGGAACCTCCGCTCCCCTCATCCGGCAGAGCACCACTCCGAGCCATCTCCCTACAGACTCGGTGGGAGCAACTAAGTGTGGTCACGGTTCTCCCGATCAGCCGCGTTTGCGGTTCAAGGGACCAAAATCAACCACGTTCATTTCTGCCGAGCAAGGCGGGAAGGGGGGCGGCGGTACTTGCCAAAGGGAGAAGTCGTAGTGCCTCGGAGAAAGCAATTCAATTTGCAAGCTCTAAATGTAAACGGGAATTGAAAATAATGAAAGGCACCAAGCAATGGCATCCAAAAGTCCAGGTGATGTCAGTGAGAAGGGAGAGCATCCTTCAGTCAGGACCTGTCCTGCTCAACCTGTTTTCTCCTACCACCCTGACAATGATCCCTACCTCTGCCACTATTTAATCAGCACGAGGTTAAAGGAAACAATGCAATTAAACTTCCGAGAGAAAACAGAGGCGGTTCTCCCTCTTTCATACTGTGTGCATCGTGCGAGACGAAATGAACCAGGAGAGGAAACAGGGGACACGGAGAGGCACAGACACCAGGGGAGGCAGCCAGTCGATGGGAACGCAAAGCAAAACCACAAGAGCAGATGAAGGCATAAGAGAGTCTTTGCAAGAGCAAAAGTAACAGTTCATCTCAGGGGCTCACGGACCAAAGACCCAGGCTTAGTCCTGAAGTCTGGACAGACCTGAAGTCAAATACCAGCTCCACCCTATCTCACTGATTGACCTCTGGCAAATATTTAACTATGGAAATGTTCACTTTTCCCAGCTGCACCCCCCTACATCTTACTGAAAGACTTCATCAGATGAATGTATGGCCTCTGAGAGTGTCTCACACATAACAAGTAGTTCAGCTTGGGGAAAAAAAAATGCCTGGCATGCATCAAGAAAGCAATGATTCTTGGGTCAAGTCGTAAAGAAGCAAGAAGAAAAATTGCATTCTTTTGTGTTTGTAAGAAAGAGTTGCCAATAACACTGTGTGAAACTGGCAATTACTGAGGGAAGTATTGATGTGGTCCCAGAGAAAGTTTCACTACTTCTGAACCTTCACAGGAGGAAGCATTAGAATAACCCGTTTTAATTGGATACCAATAATGACTAAGCTTGTTGATGAATTATGCAGTATTTATTTCATAATCATAAGTTTTCTAGAGTGAGGGAAGTCTTTGAAAACTAATCAGTGTAGTTTTTACTGCATATCAATAATACCTCAATAAAGCTATTTTTTTAAAAAAACATTCTTCTTTTTTTTTTTTTTTAAATCTCTGAGAGACTTTGGGCTAGAGAAATGATAATGATTTTAATCTTACTATCAGAGCAAGAGCTGAGGACACTGGTTGACTTACAGACTGAATTGTGACCCCCACCCCATCCCAACTCCTGTTGAAGCCCCAAACCCCAAGGTGACTGTGTTTGGGGACAGGGCCTTTAAGAATGTGATTAAGGTTGAATGAGGCCATGACAGTGAGGCCCGAATCTAATAGGACTGGTGTTCTTACAAAAAGAGAAAGACACCCGAGCACACAGGCACAGAGTAGAGAGCACGGGAGGACACAGAGAGAAGGCACCATCTGCACGTCAAGGAGAGGGGTCTCAGGAGGAGAAACCACTGGCCAGCCCTTTGATCTCCGACTCCCACCTCCAGAACCGTGAGTAAGTGCTGTGACATTTCGTGACAACAGCCGTAGCAGGTGGACACCCTGCGATTCCCTGGCAGACAACGGCGGATCTACATCTGACCTCAACCACTTGCTAATGGGGTGACTTGGAGAAGAACATCAAGCCACACTGGGTCTCTGTTCCCTCACTTCGGACTGGAGATGACGTCACCGTCGCCATCATCATTTGGGGTGTTTGGAGAAGTGAGAGAATGTTATTTAAAGGTCTTCGCACAATGTCAGGCACACTGCAAGCCCTTGGTAAGTGTTAACTTGAAATAGGAATTTTGCGATCCTGGATCTGTAACACACCCTGAGATTCTTCATTCCAGGGCTTGTCCCATGCAATCTTCTCATATTTTTGTATGACATTTTACCCTTTAAGATTATTATCTACATGTTTGTTTGTTTTTTCCAAACCAAAAATGTTTTAAAAAGGGAAAACGATGATCAACGTAAAGATAAAGAAACTGCTGCTCTGGCTTTCTGGTCATCTATTCAATTTCCTCCGAAGTGCAGGTCCCCGAAGAAGCTGTGAGTGATCACACAAAAACCAGGTACCCCAAACAGCATCCTTCAAGGCCCGAGGACGCAATAAATACTCTCCCTGCTTTCTTCTCATCCTCTCTTCCCTGGGCAGGAAGCAAGCCACTGCTCTCTAAGAAAAGAGTTCAATGTGTATGGAAGGTGGACCTCTGATGAAGGTTTTGGGGTGAAAGGAAAGTCTACTGCTAATTATGGGAGTCAGACATCAGCCACTTATAAGATATTATTCGGGAGAACAACATCTATGAAACGTTTCAGAAAAGGAGATGGTTTTAAAATTCATGACTTTCCAAAAAACTGACCCCCTGAACCTGCAGCGGCGTGGGGACCGTCCGCGAGGCTGCAGGCTCAGAGAGTCGTGCCAAAGCTCGTTGCCAACATCAAGGAAGGTGTACAGTCCCTCCTGCCCCGGTACCAGGACATTTCCATCTCCTTCAACAATGCTAAGGAGATGCTTTCACCTCTAAAGTACCTTGACAGACAGAAGGGGAGAATGACCAACGTCACCTTCAAGGGCCATTTCAAAACCCGCGGCCAGGTCTTCCCGCTCCCCACTGGGACAGAACAAAACGACAAAACAGAAGTGGTTTGTGTCAAACTAACAATTCCTGGCGGGGAGAGTCTCTCAACACCAGTCTGTTTGTTCATTTATTTGGGGTTAGATTGAAGGTTGAGGTTAGGCTTATATGTAGGGTTACATTTTTGGTTAAGGTTAGGGTTGAGGTTACATTTAGGATTAGGGTTATAATTAGGGTTTACATTAGATGTAGGTTTCCAGTTAGGTTTAGGGTTAGAGTTAGAGATAAGGTCAGGGTTAGGGTTGGTTTCGGCTTATTGTTAGGGTTAGTTTTAGGATTAGAGTTGGTTTTAGTTTCATAGTTGGTTTTAACGGGAGAAGTTGGGGTGTGGGAGTCGGGGCTTGTTTGTCAGATTCGCGTGGCTCTGACATGACATCAGAACATCCTCTGTGTGTCTGCCATGGGCATTTCACTGTTATTGTTGAAAATTCATATTTTAGACACCGATTTGTTAATTTAAAGAAGTTATGTATCAAGCGGTTTGCATTCGCTGTCTCACGTAACCTGCGCAGCCAACGAGGAAGGAAGCACAGCGCAATGGAAAGGAGGGGTGTTGGGTGGAACCACTCCGGGTGGAAACTCTGGCTTCACCTCCACTAGCTAAGCCTCCCTCTTCTCATCTAAATGAGGGCAGCAGTCCCTCCCTGCTGAATACCTGAAGTCAGCCACCATGTCTGTGACGTGCCCAGCAAACAGGGACTCGGGATCCAGGCAGACGTCACCTTCTCCCTGCAGCTTCCATAACCACTGGGCAGGTTGAGAAACAGGCAGAGAGATGAAGCCGCCCTCAGGAGGTCACTGAGTTAACACGTGGTGCGTCCAGGTGTGGCAGCAGCTGCTGCGGGTACTCATTACCATCTCTCTTTCTCAGGGACGAAACCCACCACCAGGGCTCACGCAGGGAGGCAGTGTGCCCAGCCTCCCTTTGAGCTGGAGAGCCAGTGAAATACAGACCAGGTAGAGACGGCACACATAGAAAGTCTCCTGCGGAGAAGGACAGAGAGGTGGCTTAGGACCAGTTTGGTCTGTAGATGTGATGCTGAGGGAGCTGCCACACTGACCTGGTGGGCCCACATCTCAGCTTGTTTGATGGGAAAGGAGAATGTTATTTCTGGCTTCTGTTACTAGTAGCTAAATGCAACTCTTGATTGATACAGCAGGTCCTTCTGACCCTGCAGCCAGGGAAGGCATGTAGGGAGACCTACTAACCCACGTCCTAGAAACCCCTCTTTTCCAGGTGAACAGGGACAGTCAGTTACCCAGAATGCACACGTCCTCTCAGAGGAGTATTATCAAACCATATTTTAAAATTTTACTTACTTAAGGAACACTTTTATGCACTGAACAGAAAAAAAATGATTTGCTTGAATCCAATTCAACGAATATTGCCTGAGCACCTATATGCAAAGTATTATAAGAGGAAACAAACACAACACCCAGGTCCTGACCTGAGGATCCTGCTGTGTGTTTATAGTTATTCATTCATGGGTCCTGCAGTCTAATTGTATTCATTCATTCATTCAGTAACGATTCTTGAGTACCTTTTAAATACCAAGAATGGCAACAGCAAAAAATAAACATCATTCTTGCTCTCGTGGAGTTTGCATTGTAGTCAAGGGAGAGGCAAATAATAAACAAGTAAATGAATAAATGAACAACATAACTTCATTTAGGGTTCTTCAGATTAAGTTCCTTATATTGGGCAGACGGGGAGAGCTCATCTCAAGCGGTGACATTTGTACTGCACGCCAAGGACCCCGTCATTCAGGCAGAGAGAATAGCAAACGCAAAGCCGTGAGCCAGAAGGAAGTCTGGTCGATTCTAGGGTCAGAAAGAAAGCAAAGGTGAGTAGACTATATGGAGCAGGGGTGGAAATAGTAAGAGAGAAGCCAGAGAAACAGAGGTTCAGATCCCATCAGACCCACCATGACCACAGATTTAGATTGTATTGTAAGTGCAGCCAGTAAAATTGGAAGCCATTGAGAGATTCTAAGCAGAGAAGATCTGAATTATGTTTTTAAAAGCTCACTCCAGCTGCTGGATTATGCGGTCGAAAGAGTGGACGCAGGGAGCCCAGCTGGAAGCCACGTGCGTAATCCAGGTAAGAAACCAAGGTGTCCGGCCTGGAGCAACAGGTAGATGGGGGTATACTTTTGAGTCACTTGACTGGCTAATAGAGTGCACCTTATACCAGCAAAAGAATTAATTCACCTTTTCCATGGAGCTTCCTTTTAAACTCACTGTGTGGTTTAAAAAGTCAAGGGTCTGGCCCTGGCCGGTTTTGCTCAGTGGTTAGAGCATCAGCCTGCGGTCCAGAGAGGCCCGGGTTTGGTTCCCGCTAAGGGTATGTACCTTGGTTGCAGTTTGTCCCCGGCCCTGGTTGGGTCGTGTGGGTGGCAGCCACTCGATGTGTCCCTTTCACGTCGATGTTTCTCTCTCTCTTCCTCTCTCTCCCTCCCACTCTATCTGAACAAAAAATAGAAAAATGTCCTCAGGTGAGGATAAAAAAATAAAAAGTAAATAAAAAGTCAAGAGTCTGGGAAATATCTTAGTTGCATTTCTTGATCCTGGACTTAAAGACAACAACAACAACAAAGTCAATGTACAAAATAATCCCCACTACATAGCAGGCCAGATTCTTGCACCTCTCTGACATGTTCCTAGCAACTTACACGTTCTCCTGTTTTTTCCATCATTTCACCTTAAAATCCCAGCACCATGTGTTAATGAAACACCGGGAACACACAGTCTATTCCTAAAATCCCCCAGACCAAGCAGCTGTGGCGCAATGAAAATGTTAGTTCTGCGTAGAGTAGACAACATCCCCAGCCCGGCGGAGCACGGAGCACCGTTTACCCTCGGAGCGCGTGCTCTCGCCTCCTCTCTATTTCTGTGTCCCGACACCTAGTTCACAGGAGCAAAGAGGCACATTAATCACCCTGAGTGGCTGGGAATGGAATCATGTTGATTACAGGTGGTCCTGGTGCAACTGGAGTCAAACTCTGACTCAGGCTTTCCTTAAAGAAATACTGGTTTGGTTAAAAAAAAAAAGAGTCTGGCACTGTGCTGGGCACATGATCGATGCTGGAGAAATGAAGGAAGAAATGTCTCGAACTGAGATAGGGCCATGGACCTGGAGCTGGGCTAGAACTTCTGTGGCTGAGATCCGGCTGCTTTTGAACTGCAGCAAGTCTAGAGAAGGTATTGTCCTCTCCCTTTTGCAGATAAGGAAACTGAGGCTTAGTGGTAGCAGACAATTCGTCAACCCTGACATACGGTGAGCGGTAATTCTGCAATTCAAATCGCCAGTCTGACAACTCTAAGCCTGGGCTCCCCTCCACTGGGTGTAACAGGTACAGTGATGAACTGGGGCGCCTGGAGACGCAGGTTCAAGTCTGAACTCACCAGTTCAGGGAACTAGATTAAACAGCCTCATTTCCCAGGGCCTCAGCTTTACATTTTTTATGGGGCTTGGAGAGATTCATGTATGTAAAGATATTCTATGAACTAAATTTTACAGCAAATCATTATACATTTTAAAAACTGAAATAACATTTGAACAAGTAAATACCTGCCTTTTAAGGATATATATTTTCACCGTGGCCGGTTTGGCTCAGTGGTTAGAGTGTTGGCCCGCACGCTGAAGGGTCGCAGTTTTGATCCCCAGCCCTAGTCGGGGCACACGTGGGGGGCAATCAACTATGTGCCTCTCTCATATTAAGGTTTCTCTCTCTCTCTCCCTCCCCCTCCTTTCCCCCCTCTCTAAAAATCAACAGGGAAAAATATCCTAAGGTGAGGATTAACCAAAAAAAAAAGAACAAATATTTTCTCAGTTATTCAATAATATAAAGATTTCAATAATAGATTTAGTAATAATTACATCTACCAATACCGGCAAACTTTTATCTGTCATCCTAACAATGACAATAATATCTCACATATATTGAACGCTTAGCCTTTGCCAGCTTCTGTCTTAAGTGCTAGCTCATTAATTCTCAAAACAAAACAGAAAACATAGGAAGTAGGGGTTACAGACCCCATTTTTACAGATGAGGAAGTGGCACAGGGAGGGGGGTGACCTCTCTGCATGCCAGGCTGTGACTCCAGACAGACTTGTCAACACTCCACACGTGTAATTACTATGCAGGACTACAGGCCCGCCTGAAAATCAATCCTCAAACAACTCATTATTCTTTTTACAGAAAGGTACCCCTTCTGGAAGAGGGGATGCCTATCTCTTCCGAATGCTATTTCCAGGCAAGTTTAGCAGAGCGGAAATATTTAAGATTAATACTGGCTCTCTGGAGCGGCGTAAGCCCTTCATAACCTGACTGTTCATCAGGTCCCGGTGACTCGTGACAGACTGATGAGTTCCTTCCCCCTTAGAGTCCCTCGCTCTGTGTCTGGTCCAGCTGTCCTGGTATGGTAATCTGGGATCAGAACAGAAACTCCAAATCCGATGCTCTGAAGAGTTCTGGGCTGCAGGAGAAAAGGGTTAGGTACAGATAAAGTAGAAATACTGACCCCATCAGAAACAAAGTCAGGAGGTGCGTCCTCTTCCCGGCTTTAAACACTGAAGCCAGTGTCTGCAGCCATCGCTTACGTTTTTAATGTAGAGCAAACACGAAATGTGCACCTCGCTACTAGAAACGAGACTGCCTCTCCTCTGGGCACCTTGCCGTTCTGTCCAGACCCCTGTGCTAACATGTCCCAGTGAGGACACGCCATACGCCATCAAGCTCATGGGCTGATTCCCGAGAGGAGACAGATGGCCAAGCACTTGGGAGTGACAGCTACTTGGACTTATTCAGCAAGACTCCAGTGAGCAAAGACAGGACACGGGAGGCAAGCACTACGCTGTAACTTTCCCAAGCACAATGTATATGTGGATATGATTGAGCAAGGTTGAGCTGTGGATCAATGACTAGGTAGTAGACATTGAGAATATATCAGTCCCTGGGCTGGATGCTTCCCATATATTATCTCAGGCCATGCTCGTAAGAACAAGTAACAGCATCGATGCACATCCACACAGAGACTTACTACTAAAACACAACGAAGAAACAAACCCAGCAGCTGAGCAGAGACACTTTAGAATTCTGCACCCATCTCTCACCCGATGCTGGGGATTATCCTGACAACTGCCTATAGATTTTTCTTTTGTTCCATTATTTAATCTAGTTCAGTATTTCTCGAACCCCAGTGTGCAAAATCATCATTGTCCAGGGCATAGACAACAAATCTTATTTACTATGCTGTGTAGTCAATTTCAGGACATTTCAAGGGTATTTGCAGAGCCTCTGCGAGAACTTGAGCAGGTTGAACCCGGCTCGAACATGCCAGGCTGAGGCGGTGACAGGGGCTGAAACCCGCACCGTGCCCTACTGTTAAGCTGTTCGGCTGGGAGGAAGGGGTACCATTTTGCAATTTATTTGCCCAGAATGTGGCCACGTTAGGAGCTGACTTTGGATGTAAATAGTTAGATCTAAGTCCACTGTCCCTTTAATGATGTGCCTCTCTCCTTGCTGGGATGTGAGCTTCACATTCTCAGAGGGCCCTACATAACCATTTCTGTAACCTGGCTTCTTGTTTAGTGCCTGACACATAACAGATTCGCAGGAAAAGATGGCCAAGGTATGCTGGCATTTAAGTAAAATGCAGAAAATACATAGCCATTGATAAAGCTAATAATTAGTGTTAATATGTCAGACATGTATCAACCATCATATAATCTACAAAAAAAAATATCTCTGTATAATAGGCATTACCATTATTTTTATCCCCATTTTTAGCTGAAACATATTTAATTAATATTAAAATATTCAATAGTATTAAAATCACAGTGTGATCTTGCCTTTTCTCTGAAGAGAAATATTTAAACAATAAATACTGTTCCTTGTCACTATATAGTTTTTTGAACAATTTTGTTATATTATGCAAAATAAATATCCTGCCCTATCTAAGTTTTAATCTAATACATTAAAGCATTTTCCTATGGCTGGACATTGAGACTCATTCTAATTGGCACTGTTAAAAATAACTTTCAGCGACTAGTTTTTGTATATAAGCCTTTGCCTTCATCCGTGATAATTAACAAAGAAGAGATTCCTAGATGTACAAAAAAAAAAAAAAACAAAAAAACCAGTTCGAAGAGAATGAGCTTCTAAAGATTCAAGATACACATTAGTCTTTTTTAAATTTACTTTTTGTGTTTTTTTCTGCTAAAAGTGATAGGGTTAGGTTTCAGGTCTGTGCCGGGTAATTTACTCTGAATTGTTCTGGTGCTTTCTCTGGCTTTGGTTCATAATGATATTTACATCCCCATCACTCTCACCATCCTTGGAGTTCAGATTTACAAGCCTTCACTGTGGGGCTGGGCTTGGCTACTTGCATGCACCATCTCACGTAAACTTTACAATGAGCCTTTGGGGTCAGAGGATGTTCATCCCATTTGGTCCATGACATACGACTGTTGAGACTGAAGCTAGTAATTGAAGCCTGGTCTGCTGGTGGTCAAAAGCTGTGACCTAGGCCACTCCAGCAGCCACCTTTTAACAGAGGAAACACTCAAGCAGCGGTCCCTTGGAGTATAAACCATAGACCACTATAACTACAACCCCTTGCATGTGTATGGCAGTGGATAGGTGGTTTTCCTAGGATTCTACGGCAAATGATGATGACTCGGATTGCAGCTTGACCTCTCAATGAGAGTGCTGGAAATGCAGAAAGAGGCACAGGCCCCTGGACACATGACTCAGGCTCTGGAAAACCAACGGATGCTGCTCATGCTCACAGCCATGATGCTCGGACATTCTGGTCCTGCTCACGACAACCACCCAATTCATCCATTCACAACTTCCACCATGTGAAACCAACGCAGGCTATAGGTGTGTAACTACAATTCCATGTTTTAAAATGCACTTCAGCTAAGGGCAAATCTCATATCATCTTTCTATTTCTCCTTTTCATTCGCAGCGTATTGTGACTACAATCCAGTTTCATGACTCTCAGTCTAGCTCCCTTTCCACAATAGCTTGTTCTTCTTCCTTATGTCTACAAACGATTTATAAAATATTCCTTAAAAATTGTGTCAAGGCGGAAGCTGCAACAGAAAAATTCACTACCTCTTACAAATATGACTGGATATAAACGATGTTGTACACATATAATGAAATACTACTCAGCCATAAAAAAGATGCACTACTGCCCTTTGCAACAACAGGGATGGATCTCAAGACTATCATGCTAAGCGAAATAAGTCAGACAGAAAAAGTCAAGAATCATATGATTTCACTCATATATGGCATATAAAATTGAAACAACAACTGAACAAACAAGACAGACACACAAAAACTCATAGATACAGAGAACAATACGGTCATTACTAGAGGGAAGGGGGGTGGAGGGATCAGTAAAAGGTCAACTATGTGGTGACAGAAGATTTGACTTTGGGTAGTAACCATGCAATGCAATATACAAATGATGACTCATAGAATTATACACTGTAAACCTATATAATTTTATTAATCAATGTCACCCCAATAAAGTTAATTAAAAATATCTGGAAGTGGTATAAAGATGGCTTTGACCTTGGCACCTTCCTCCTCAAATAGCTCCATTCCCGAAGCAAGGGCTGTAACTTTCCAAAGCCACACTTTGCCCTCTGTTCTCCTCTGACTCTTCCAGTCTTGTGCCTCTAACTTGATCTGGACCCTGTCCATCCTGCCATCTCCCCTTGCCACACCCTTTGCCAGGACCTCCTCTGGCCTCTTTCTTTCTTCTTGGAATAAGTACCCTTCTGCCAACTCTAAATTCTGCCTGTTGGAATCATGTTAATATTTTGAGATGATCTCTGCTCCCCCAACCAACAAAGTAATGCTCTTGGCTATTCCATGTGTATATGAAATTATTTGTTCTCCTGTTAGAGAATGTTCTTAGAATTCCGTCTCGTGTTTCTATCTGTGTATGTGTCTTATCTCCCCCTGCTACAGTGAAAGCTTGTCAGGTTCATTTTCATAACCTTCCTTGTAATCCACATGTTA
Organism: Molossus molossus; assembly: GCF_014108415.1. Classification (NCBI taxonomy): domain Eukaryota; kingdom Metazoa; phylum Chordata; class Mammalia; order Chiroptera; family Molossidae; genus Molossus; species Molossus molossus. The sequence continues at coordinate 18,448,494 of NW_023425377.1, forward strand.
TCTTTATAAAATGTTTACTGAACTGAATAAGGAAAAATATACTCTGCATGGCCGATTCTTCGGGAAATCTACAGTGAAACTGTCTTTATAGTATCTCTGTGCTAAAACATTTTTGCTGTATTGTAAATTAAGATTTGAATGTCTTGCCCTGGCTGGTTTTGCTCAGCAGTTAGAGTGTCGGCCTGCGGTCCAGAGAGGCCCGGGTTCGGTTCCCGCTAAGGACATGTACCTCGGTTGCAGTTTGTCCCCAACCCTGGTTGGTCATGCGGGTGGCAGCCACTCGATGTGTCCCTTTCACGTTGAAGTTTCTCTCTCTCTCTCTCTCTGTCTCTCTCTCTCTGTCTCTCTCTCTCTCTCTCTTTCTCTCTCCCCTCTCCCTCCCATTCTATCTGTACAAAAAATGGAAAAATGTCCTCCAGTGAAGATTAAGAAAAAAAAAGATTTGAATGTCCGTATTGGCTATTTTTTCAAGTGCACGGATCTCCTACTATGAAATGATGCTGATGCTCCCTCTCCTGGGGGCTTTAGCATCCAGGAGAGGAGGAGTCTGGGAAAGTGAGCCCGCTGCTCACCCTTTCCACCAGGCTCGGCAGCCGCCGACCTATCTATTCTTCACGTATTAAAAATACTCAGGTTCCACCTGGGAAGAGCAAAAAGTTCTATTGTCTCGCTCTTCGGCTAATACGTCCTTTACATAGTTATTACCTTGGGAAAGAAAAGAGTTCATAAACTGAAAAGGCAAATAATAAGACTACATGATTTACAGGAGCGAGAACACAAATAAGCAGCAAACAAATTAAGAAAATGATCGTCTTCACAAGAAAGACAGAAGCCCTAATTAAATCAATCTTAAAGTGTCATCCTAAGCCTATAAAATTAACCAAACAATTTCTAATGATTCAGCCTATTGTTGGCACAGATACTCCCGTAGACACGGTTACAGGCAGAGTAAAACTGGCAGAATCCTTCCAGAATGAAAACGGAAGGCGGCAAGCCCTGTAAAAATGCGCTAACCCTTAGATCCAATAAATTTATTTTTGTGATTATGTACTCTAAAAATAATTGAATGGAAGGGAAATAGTATATGCACAGCAGTATTTATGGTGGCATTACTAAGAATACAATAAAACCAGGAAGTAATCTAAATATGTAGCAATAAGGCAATGATTTAGTAAATTGCAATATATCAACATGATGGAATTTTTATACTGTTAAAATTATTGTAACTACTACATAGAAATGTAGAAATGTTTATGATGGACCATTAAATGAGAAATGCAAAATACAAAATGCTACATCCACTATGTTTGCAACAGCATAAAATAACACCTATGCAGGGAAGGTTTGGAGAATAGTATATAAAAACAAAAACAGGTGCACAGTAGTTGTGTTCAGGCACCAAACTAATAAGGGATTTCAGCTATTTTTACATCAGCCACTTGCTCATGAAACCACGTAACTTCTCAGTGTACTTCTACTGTTACCTGTTTGCTAATCTAATATGCTTACTGAAACCTATATATGACTTACTCATTCAGTTAAAAGTAAGTTCATGTAGGTCACAGCCCTACCTTGTCCCTACAAATCTGTAAGTTCTTACATTGTCAAGAGTCTGCTCAGAACTCATCTCCTCTACGAAGCTCCCCTTCGGTGACTCGGACCCATTTATTCACTGTCTGCTGGGTAACTAATTATTTCTATTGGTTAATACATCACCCTGAGCATTCTTCAATTGTTAGAATATGCATGTGTATATGTTTCTAAATTTCCAAGTCTTCTTCTTTCACCACTTCCAATGAAACACAGCACAAAGTTTTTCACCCAGGGAACACTCAGTAAATGTGCTCAATGGAATAAATCCTACATGTTCTAACTTCAAAGTATCCACTCAGTTTGCTTGTAAATACAACCACTAACAATGTTTCTTGGGTGCTAAATTTGTCTACATGTGGCTCTTCCTTTTGCTTCCCAGTCTTTACTTACTGCCCATTATTATTAATTGCTGGCACATCTCTGATAACCTGGAGCGATGTTCAAGTGAATTTGCTTTTACTACGCATCGTGAATATAGTTTCATTCATTGCCTAACTGATATTCTAGATCGATCTTTTGGATTCTAACTTTATGTTGTGAGCAGCAAATATGTCTCAACTTCATGAATTTGGATTATAATTTTTCTCTCTGAACTACTTTAAAGAATGTAAACAAACAGCCCTGGCCGGTTTGGCTCAGCGGTTAGAGTGTTGTCGGCCCATAGACCAGAGAGTTCCGGGTTTGATTCCCGCTAAGGGAACGTACCTCGGTTTCAATTTGTCCCCAGCCCAGTTGGGGGTCATGTGAGTGGCAGCCAGTCGATGTGTCTCTCTCATGCAGATGTTTCTCTCTCTCTCTTCCCCCCACTCTCCCTCCCACTCTATCTGAAGATAAATGCAAAAATGTCCTCAGGTGAGGATAAAGAAAAATATGAGATAACTAACTTACAGCAGATGTAACAATACAAAATCAAGATTAAATGAAGCAAATCATAACACTAGTTCCTAAGAAATATGTTAACGTTATTAAGTTGGGTAGTAGAAGGTTTACTTGATATTAAAAAGATTATATGTAAATCGATAAACCATAAGAAATAATCATGAATTATTCCGTGTACTCTCAAGAAAAATATCCATTGACTGAAAAACTTTTGGCTATTTTATTTTCTTCTAGGATTTACAAAAAACCATTTTGGTTTATCTTTCATTGACTCTTTCTAAAATGGTAGTAGTGTTATCATCTTGGTAAATACAATCAGCGGAGTTTAGTTTGCGCCTGATGATTCAGGATGTGAAGTGATACAGGACATTATTTTGCAGAGTAAATACATACTAGGTTTAAAGTATTGGTATCAGGACCTTTCCAAATGCTTCCAAACTGGGTTTGGTATGTCCCTCTTATGTTTCATACAACCAATGACCGCACTTACTACCTTATATTTATCCAGTTACCCAAACAAAGTGTACCGAGTACCATTTATGGGCTGAGCAGTGTGTTGAGGTCACCACAATGAATGACTCAGTCACTATCCCTACTCCCGTGTGAAGCTTGGAGTCTAGATAGAGAACTTAACCAACAATTATGAAAATAATTATATTGCTGGTAAATGCTATGAAGAGTAAACCCAGGGAGTGATGACAACATATAGTAAGAGGGGGAAATCTGGTCCCAGAGGACACAGAAGCCATCCTTAAAGAAGTGAGAATCTAAGGGGAATGGCAAACAATCAGTGGAAACTAGCCAGACTGATGGGACACAGGAGGACCTGCCCAGAAGCAGAGAGAGCAAACAAGCCCTGGAGGTAGAGAGGACCCTGAAATGCACAAGGTGTTGTTAGACACAAAAGCAGTGAGGTGGCAGGTCTCACACAGAGAGAGTGACGCGAGACGTGGCCGGAAACTTCGGAGGGACAGGACGGGAAAGCACGGGCCCAGAGGCCAGATGAAGCCTCTGTGCTTTCATCCTAAGAACGATGGGAACTTAATCGGCCACGGAGACGCCCGGCGCTCCGCACGGACCGCGGACACGCCCGGCCCTCCGCATGGACCGCGGACCCGCCCGGCCCTCCGCATGGACCGCGGACACGCCCGGCCCTCCGCATGGACCGCGGATGTTCTTGTTTCATCGCCCACAGTCCCAACATCTCGAGGAGCAGCAGACACACGATGAGGGCACAGTGTCTGTTGCAAGACCGACTGAAAGGATGAATAAATTATCTTTTGTCTCTTTATTTAAAAAAAATAAACACATTTTGAGTTTCTGAGAACACTGATTAAATGAGGATAGGAGAAAGGTGATTCCAGACAATATTATTTTACTACCTATTTTTTATAGTGGCATTTAGAAATTAGAATATATATACATATATATATATATATATATATATATATATATATATATATATATCTCCCAGCTGGTGCAACTCACTGGTTGAGCGTTGATCCATGCACCAAGAAGTTGCCAGCTTGATTCCCAGTCAGGGCATGTGCCCAGGTTGTGGGCCCAATCCCCAGTGGGGGGCATGCAGGAGGCAGTCGATTTTCTCTTTCATCGATGTTTCTACCTCTCTCTCCCTCACCCTTCCCCTCTCTGTAAAATCTATAAAGAAAAAATATTTTTTAAAAAGTTATAGAAATATATATATATATATATATATATAGTAACTGATGTCCAAAGGAACATATCAAGAGGCTACCAGACAAGTGAACTTTTCCATAATCAAAGTCAAGTCTGGCCAGGCAGGATCCCAGTGAAGTCTCCCTGGGAAACTGTCAAATCACAGGAGAATGTTCTGAGGTTACAGAGTCAATCAACCAGCCTTCAGAAGAATCCCAAGCAGGATGCCAGCCCAACACCACAAGAAATATCAGGAAGAAAACAGCTGTCCTCCCCCAGTGACCTGGAGTGCGATGGGAAGTGAGTGATGAAATTCGGGGCTTTGAGGAGGACGTGCTCACAGGGTGTTTTTCTTATGAGGGGTGCTGTGTTTTGTAGTTCTCTAGCTAGCCCTTTGCTCTTTGTTGAATTCAGACATGCACCGGCCTTTCCTTTTGAAGCTTGCAAACAGAACTCTCTCGCAGTTTCAAACGTATTGCCCTCTCCTTTGTAATCCACTTGAGGGTTTGCCTTTTTTCTCTACTTTTCAAAAACAAGCTCTGATGGGCTCATTCCCCTGTGCCACCTTCAGTGGCTCATCACTGTCTAGAGAATAAAACAAACACTTCCGATAAGGGGTTAATATCCAAAATTTATAAACAACTTATACAACTCAACACCAAAAAACAAATAAGCAATCCAATTAAAAACTGGGCAAAGAACCTGAATAGATGCTACTCCGAAGAGAACATATAGATAGCCAGGCATATGAAAAGATGCTCAGTGTCACTAAGCATCAGAGAAATGTAAATTAAAACCACAATGAGCTCTCACCTCACACCTGTCAGAATGTATACATCAGCACTGCAAGAAATGTTAAAAGGACTGCTGTAATTAGCAGTAGAAATGGGAAGAAAAATAGAACCACACTAAACAAAAATGGCAATAAATAAGTACATATCAATAATCACCTTAAACGTAAATGGATTGAATGCTCCCATAAAGAGACACAGAATAGCTGATTGGATAAGAAAGCATGACTCATCTATATGTTGTTTACAAGAGACCCACCTCTCAACAAAAGACTCACATAGGTTGAAAGTGAAGGGATGGAAAAAAATTTTCCAAGCAAATGGAAAGCAAAAAAAAGCTGGGGTAGCAATTCTCATATCTGATCAAATAGATTTCAAAATGAAGACCATAACTAGAGACAAAGATGGCCACTACATAATATTGAAAGGATCTATCCAACAGGAAGATATAACCTTGATAAACATATATGCACCCAATATAGGAGCACCAAAATATATTAAAAATCTTCTGGAGGACTTCCAAGGAGAAATTGACAACAATACAATCATAGCAGGGGACTTCAACACCCCGTTGACAGCACTGGATAGATCCTCTAGGCAAAAAATTAGCAAGGAAACAGAGACTCTAAATGAAGCACTAGACCAAATGGATTTAATAGATATCTACAGAGAATTACACCCCAAAACTACAGAATACACATTCTTCTCAAGTGCACATGGGACATTCTCAAAGATAGACCACATGATAGGACACAAACTAAATCTCTACAAGTTCAAGAAGATTGAAATTATATCAAGCATCTTCTCAGATCACAATGGCATGAAACTAGAAATCAATTGCAACAAGAACATGCAAAGACATTTCAACACATGTAGGCTAAATAGCATGTTATTAAACAATGAATGGGTCACCGAGGAGATCAAGGAAGAAATTAAAAACTTCCTGGAAACCAATGAAAATGAACACACAACAACACAAAATCTATGGGATGCAGCGAAAGCAGTTCTGAGAGGAAAGTTCATAGCACTACAGGCCTACCTCAAAAAACAAGAAAAATTTCTAATTGACTGTCTAACCTCACAACTTAAAGAATTAGAAAGCAAACAAAAAGAAAACCCCAGAGCAAGTAGAAGGAAGGAAATAGTAAAGATCAGAGCAGAAATCAATGACATAGAGACCAAAAAAACAATTCAAAGGATCAATGAAACAAAGAGCTGGTTTTTCGAAAAGATAAACAAGATTGATGGACCCTTAGCTAGACTCACCAAGAAACAAAGAGAGAGAACCCAAATACACAAAATCAGAAATGAAAGAGGAGAAGTAACAACCAACACCACGGAAATACAAAAGATCGTTAACAACTACTATGAACAACTATATGGCAACAAATTCGACAATCTATGCGAAATGGACAAATTTCTAGAAACACACAGTCTCCCAAAACTATTCCCGGAAGAGATAGAAAACTTGAACAGACCAATAACAGCTAAGGAAATTGAAGAGGTAATCAAGACTCTCCCAGCAAACAAAAGCCCAGGCCCAGATGGTTTCACGGGGGACTTTTACCGAACATTCAAAAAAGAACTAACACCCATTCTCCTCAAACTATTTCAAAAAATTCAAGAAGAAGGAAGACTTCCAAACACGTTCTATGAAGCCAGCATAATTCTAATTCCAAAACCAGAAAAAGACACTACGAAGGAAGAAAACTACAGGCCAATATCCCTGATGAACATAGACGCTAAAATCCTGAACAAAATATTAGCAAATCGGATCCAGAAATACATCAAAAAAATTATTCACCATGACCAAGTGGGATTCATTCCAGGTATGCAAGGCTGGTACAATATTCGCAAATCAATAAACATGATACACCACATAAACAAAATGAAGAATAAAAACAATATGATCATATCAATAGATGCTGAAAAAGCATTCGACAAAATCCAGCACCCATTTCTGATAAAAACGCTCAGCAATGTAGGAATAGAGGGATCATATCTCGACATAATAAAGGCCATATATGAAAGACCTACAGCCAACATCATACTCAATGGACAGAAACTAAAAACATTTCCATTAAGAACAGGAACAAGACAGGGATGTCCACTTTCGCCACTCTTATTTAACATTGTACTGGAAGTCTTAGCCACAGCAATCAGACATGAAGAAAAAATAAAAGGGATCCAAATTGGAAAGGAGGAAGTGAAACTGTCATTATTTGCAGATGACATGATATTGTACATAGAAAACCCTAAAGACTCCATCAAAAATCTATTAGACTTAATAAATGAATTTGGCAAAGTAGCAGGATACAAAATTAACGTCAAGAAATCGACGGCATTCTTGTACATCAATGATGAACTCACAGAAAGAGAAACTGAAAAAACAATCCCATTTACCATCGCTCCAAAAAAATTACGATACCTAGGAATAAACTTAACCAAAGAAGTAAAGGACCTATTTGCAGAAAACTACAGGTCATTGAAAAAAGAAATAGAGGAAGATATAAAAAGTGGAAGCACATACCTTGTTCATGGATTGGAAGAATTAACATAATTAAAATGTCCATACTACCCAAAGCAATCCATAGATTCAATGCAATCCCCATCAAAATACCAACGACATATTTCATAGAACTAGAACAAATACTTCAAAAGTTCATATGGAACCAAAAAAGACCCCGAATAGCCACAGCAATCTTGAAAAGGAAGAACAAAGTAGGTGGGATCACAATACCAGATATCAGGTTATACTACAAAGCGACTGTAACCAAAACAGCCTGGTACTGGCACAAGAACAGGCATATAGACCAGTGGAACAGAACTGAAAACCCAGAAATGGACCCAAGGCAATACGCTCAATTAATATTTGACAAAGGTGGCAAGAGCATACAGTGGAGTAAAGACAGCCTCTTTAATAAATGGTGTTGGGAAAATTGGAAAGCTACATGCAAAAAAATGAAACTAGACCATCAACTTACACCATACACAAAAATAAACTCGAAATGGATAAAAGACTTAAATGTGACCCGTGAATCCATAAAAATTCTAGAAGAAAATGTAGGCTACAAAATTTCGGACATCATACGGAGCAGAATTTTCACTGATACATCACCTAAGGCAACAGAAATAAAGGAGAAAATGAACACATGGGACTACATCAAACTAAAAAGCTTCTGCACAGCAAAAGAAACAATCATCAAAATGGAAAGGCAACCCACTGTATGGGAGAGCATAATTGCCAATGATGTATCAGATAAGGGGTTAATTTCCAATATATATAGAGTGCTCATACAACTCCACAAAAGGAAGACAACCCAATTAAAAAATGGGCAGAGGAGCTGAATAGACACCTCTCCAAACAGGACATACAAATGGCCAAGAGACATATGAAAAAATGCTCAACATCACTAATCATTAGAGAGATGCAAATTAAAACAACAATGAGGTATCACCTCACACCTGTCAGAATGGCAGCCATCAACAAATCATCAAACAACAAGTGTTGGCGAGGGTGTGGAGAAAAGGGGACTCTAATACACTGCTGGTGGGAATGCAGACTGGTGCAGCCGCTATGGAAAACAATATGGTGCTACCTTAAAAAATTAAAAATTGAACTTCTATTTGACCCAGTGATCCCACTGCTGGGAATATACCCTAAGAAGCCTGAAACACCAATCAGAAAGAATATATGTACCCCCATGTTCATAGCAGCACTATTTACAATAGCTAAGATCTGGAAACAGCCCAAGTGTCCACCAGTAGACGAATGGATCAAAAAGCTGTGGTACATATACACAATGGAGTACTATGCAGCGGTAAGAAAGAAAGATCTCTTATCCTTTGAGACGACATGGAGGGACCTGGAAAGTATTATCCTAAGTGAAAGAAGCCAAGCAGAAAAAGACAAATACCACATGATCTCACTTATATACGGAATATAATGAACATAACAGTCTGAGGAATACAGTAGACCCAGACACATGGAAGTAGGGCACAGACTGACATCCCTCAGAAGAGGGGATGGGGGGTGGGGGGGTGGGAAGAGATAAACCACAGAACTTATATGCATGTATGCATGACCAATGGACATGGACAACTAAGCCGGGGACAGGGTTGGGTGGGGGTGCCAATGGGGTAAAAAGGTAAAATATCTGTAACAAAAAAATAAATAAAAATTCATATAAATAAACAAATAAATACAGATAATAATAAAGGCAAAATGTGACTTTTGAAAAAAAAAAAAAAAGAATGTCTATCATCAATAAATCAGCAAACAAGTATTGGTGAGGATGTGGAGAAAGAGGAACCCTGTGCACTGTTGGTGGGAATGCCAACTGGTGTAGCTACTGTGGAAAGCAGTATGGAGTAACGTCAAAAAATTAAAAATGGAACTGCCTTCTGACCCAGCGATTCTACTTCTGCAAATATATCTGAAGAAACCCAAAACCTTTTTGAAAAAATATATGCACCCCTACGTTCATTACAGCATCATTTACAATAGCCAAGATTTGGAAGCAAGCCAAGGGCCCATCCGTGATGAGTGGATAAAAACCCTGTGGTACATTTACGCAATGGAATACTACTTGGCTGTAAGACAGAAGGAAAGCCCACCCTTTGTGACAGCGTGGATGGACCTGGAGAACATTATGCTCAGTAAAATAAACCAGTCAGAGAAAGGAAAGGACCATATGATTTCACTTGTACGTGGAATCTAATGAACAAAATCATGCAACAAATAAAACAGAGACAGCCTGACAGCTGTCAGAGGGAGGGGGGGTTGGGGGACCGGGTGAAAAAGGTGAACCCCTCATAGACACAGACAACAGCATAGTGATCACCAGAGGGAAAGGGGGGAGGTAATTGAGGGTAAAAGTGGGATAAATAGTGATGGAAGGAGACTTGGCTTGGGGTGGTGAACACACGATACAAATACAGATGGTGTGGTATAGAACTCTACACCTGAAACCTATGTAATTTTATTAACCAGTGTCACCCCGATAAATTCAATACAAATTAGAAACAAAAAACTTCCAAGTTTCCACGTAACATCCCGGTCCTCCCACCTGCCCCGCATGCTGAGCTAACCCCTTCTCATTCCCTGCCACGTACTCACTGTGTTCCAACCGTTGTCTGCTTGTTGGCTGCAGTGACAAGGACAGCCAGCCTTACATATGCAGCTGGTTCCTTTTGTGTTCAACCCTACCATCAGTTACCTCTCCAAGTAAATTCAAGAGGCCTAAAGGCCCAGGAATCCTGACCGCCTAAGACAAACACGCCACGGTCTCCCACTGAAAGCATCACCTCCTTGCACGGAGTCTAAATGCCTGACTTGTTCCCAGGAGGGCCGCACAGCTGAAACCACAGTGACAGGACCAGACGGGGATGCGCCTCTAAGGTCGTGCAACTGAAGACAACCTGGGAGAACCAGTTAAAAATGTAGATTTCTGCCCTGGCCAGTTTGCTGAATGGTTAGAGCCTTGGCCCGCGGAACAGAGAGTCCCGGGTTCGGTTCCCGCTAAGGGAACTGTACCTCAGTTGCAGTTTGGCCCCGGCCCTGATTGGGGTCGTGTGGGTGGCAGCCACTTGATATGTCTCTCTCTTACATCAATGTTTCTCTCTCTCTTCCTCCCTCTTTATCTGAAGATAAATGAAAAAAAAAAAAATGTCTTCTGATGAGGATACAAAATTTTTTTTTTTAAATGTAGATTTCTAAGCATGCGTCCAAATATTGTGTGGAAAGAGTCTGGTGGGGCTCGGGCATCTGCATTTATAATTAGCATAATACCTGGTTCTGATTTAAATGGTCCAAAGGCGACACTTTGAGAAACACTGGTCTGCAGTACGGAGGTGGCCTCCCCATATCAAAGACTCGTCTCTGCGTCATCAGCTGCATGTCCTGCTGGACGACTGGAAACTCTCCCAGGAAACGGAGAGCGGACAGTAAGCTCAGAGCAGACACCTATGGTGGTGTATTGGTTTTTCTCTCATCCTCGGCTTAACGCCTTCAGTAGGAAATCATCCTGGTGCGGTCAGACGGGAGTGGGCACAGTGTTCGGAACTGCGGACCGTGGCTCAGCACTTCTTCTTGGTCTCACTCATTCTCTCAGGACCGGGTTTCTTTGCAAGAACACAGGTGTACCACTTTGTAAGTGTCTGCAGACTTCAAGGCATGAAACTGGGTGCTATTTTTTTGTTTTTTTTAAATTCTCACCCAAGGACATTTTTCCACATTTTGTTCAGATAGAGTAGGAGGGAGAGAGAGAGAGAGAGAGAAGCATCGATGTGAAAGGGACACATCGAGTGGCTGCCACCCGCACGACCCAACCAGGGCTGGGGACAAACTGCAACGGAGGTACGTGCCCTTAACGGGAACCGAACCCAGGTCTCTCTGGACCGCAGGCCGACGCTCTAACCGCTGAGCCAAACCGGCCAGGATTGGGTCCTGGTTTTGAAACCCGTGTCGTTTTCAGTTCTGTGAGATAAATACCCTAAGCCATACTTTCACACATGAGCGCTGTAGCCAGCATCAGTTAAATGACGAGAGAGAGAGCAATTTTGGAAAACGTAATGATTTATCGGTACTTCCCTGGGAACTGCGATCTAGCACTGAATGGGGTTTATCAGTAAAGAACAGACATTAAAGGAAAATTACTCAGAGAAAACCTCTCTGCCCCACAAAATCACATGGTTGATATTTGTGAAGCCAAATCTTTTTATCTACTCTTTACTGCAAAATTTTCCAGATATCTACTTTTCATCAGGCTAATGTTTTCCCACAAAACATTTCTGATGGACTTTATCAACATTTGGTTCTTAATTTTCTCTTTATTTAACTTAGGGAGGTTAATTGTAACAACTAACAATTTGATGCACTCAAACAAAGATACCTATGCTATTATTAAGTAGGTAACTATAAATAAAATCTATAACCCTTTAAGCTGCTTTAAAAAAAACGGGTAACCATTTAGAAAAAGGGGTAATCAACATTAAAATAACATATACAACCTTCTAAAAGCAAAATATCTTGCAGAGCTTCTGTTTTGTTTATTTTACTATTTTTGTTGTTGTTGTTAATTCTCACCAGAAGATATTTTTTCCATTGATCTTTAGAAAGAGTGGATGGAAGGGAGGGGCGGGAGGGGCGGGGAGAGGGAGAAAGAAACATTGATGTGAGAGAGATACATCGATTGGTTGCCTCCCCCAGGAGCTCTGACCAGGGCTGGGGATCTAACCTGAAACCCAGGTATGTGCCTTTGACTGGAAATCAAACCCAGGACCCTTCAGTGCATGGTCCATTGCTCTAACCACTGAGCCCAACAGCCAGACCACTTCTGTTTTATTTTTAAAGAGCAAAATAAAAGCTCAAATTAGTAGGTATAAAGGAACATGAGGAAAGACAATCTGACAATCTGACAGATACACACGGTTCAGTTAGTTTAAAGCAACAACATTGAAATTTTAATGGCTAATTTTATCGGAGATGTACTATCTTAAATTAACACCGCCCCCCCCCTTATATTTAGTGAAAATAAAAGCATCAAAGCATATGCATTCTTTGTTAATTACATCGAATAAAAGTAGTAAGCCTGGCTAAATTATCATTACAGCAATAAATGACCGGCCTTTAAGCCAATAGGGAGGAAACACGAGAAGAGAATTTTAGCACTGAAGAAGGAGGTTCATTTTACTGTGCTCTTTCCTTCTACAGAAGAGACAACCGAGGCCCAAAGACGTCCATCGACTTGCCGGGATCACACATTCCAGAAAGTCTTCCATCAGATAATGATGACAGAGTTACGTTTTCAGTTATAAAGTCTTCAGGAATTAAAGCTTTCATGAAGTCATCCGAACTCTGTGTGGCCATGTTCATCCTTGATGTTCATTCAGGGCCCAAGATTTCCATTCATTCCTTCTACCTCCTGTTTATTCTGCACAAGGTGTTCACCCTTCCTAAAGACGGGTCCTCTCCCCGCCTCCCTCTCCACTCCTCTCCCAGCCTCCATTCTCCATTCTCCCTCACTCCTCCGTTTTCTTTCTTTCTCATGAGCTGTCGATCTAGAACTCATGATCATAATTCGGGCACTAGGAAGGTGAGAAAGTCAAGACTGTTCACTTACTCCAAGAATCAGTGATACTAAGACTCTTGTTGAAAAAGCCTGGTGACACTGACCTCAGAGTCTAGTGAGGGATGACTCACTACATTATTAACTCATTACACTGATCATCTCTGGGCTCATCTCAGTCATTCTGAATACACACCCGGGACAGTTTCTGTCCTTGCCCTCTTAGAGTTAAAGCATGCTACAGACTAAATATTTGTGTTCTCCAAAATTCACGTCAAACCTAATTCCCATTATGATGGTATTTGGAGGTGGCGGCCTGCAGGAGATAATTAGGTCATGTGAGTAGAGAGAGCCCTCATGAATGGGATTAGTGCCTGTATAAGATACCCCAGAGAGCCCTGGCCGGTTTGGCTCAGCGGTTAGTCAGCCAGTGGACCAAAGAGTCGCAGGTTCGATTCCAGTCAAGGGATGTACCTCGGTTGTGGCTCAGACCCTGGCGCTGGTTGAGGTCATGCGGGAGGCAGCCAGTAAATGTGTCTCTCACATCGATGTTTCTCTCTCTCTCCCTCCCTCCCACTCTCTCTAAAGATAAATAGAAAAATACCCTCAGATGAGGATTAAAAAAAAAAAAAGACCCCCCAGATCTTCTCACTCCTTCACCACGTGAGACCCAGGGAGAAAACGGCTGTCTATGAAGGAGACATCGACTTTGACAGCATATTGATCTTAAACTTCCCAGCCTCTAGAAGTGCGGAAAACATGTTTCTTATTTATAAGCTGCCCTGTCCATAGAACTTTGCCACATACCATCCCAACCTGAGCAAAACACAGTGATTTGGAGAGAAATGCTTCAGTGTGTTTTCTCTCTTATTTCCGAGTGTAACCACTCTAATCCCAAAGATGCATCCCCTCATTTCCATGCAGATGCATTTTGTAAGGAGGGCAGAGACCATGTGCCTCCGCTCCTCAGACCATGTGCTGCCCGGTGGCTCTCAGAAGCAGGGCAGAGACTTGCAGGAGTTGGCTGGCTATCAGCTCCAGACTTGTGAGTCAGAGCTGAGAGCCTGCGTCCCTCACAATGTACTCGAGGTGTGCTCAGCTCACGGAAGACGGCGGACTACAAGTAGCTAACCCAGCACAAACACGGCATGACCTAGTATTTAAAGACGTCAAGAAGCAGGGAGTTTCAGGGCTGGTGAAGGTGGCCCACAGCTGTCATCAGGACCCACATCTATCTCTTAGTAACCATGTAACTTCAGCACACTGAATGCGTCTCCTACCCTCCTGTGTCCTACGAGAACAATGACAGCATTTGGAAACGCTCAATAAAATTTTTCTATCATCATTATTATTTGAAACATTACTATTTTATGAAAGATGTGACTTGCTCAAGAGTTGTACTAAAATCAAAAAAATGGTGACCCATTGGCTAGATAATCGCTCATGTTTTTGCACTTTCAAGTAGATGGCTCTGTTTTTTATCTATTTCTCCCAGGTGGGCATAGTTGGCCTGGCACCATTCAACCTCCACTGGATTTTCCTAAACAGGAAGGGAGGTAGGACAGAGGACTTACTGGGCCGCAGCCCAGTGGAGACGGCGGGTGCTCCACACGTCGCCTCCCATCATGAGTCCTCCTCTGCGCTCCACCCACACGGGCGGGTGCAGGGTTCAGGGAGAACGGTGTGCACCCAGACCGATGCGCCGTCCAGCACCTGCTCATGCTACACAACAGCATTCTGCTTTTCAAAAGCCAGAAATAACACGGTTTGGAAATACATTTTTCAAGGTTTAAATGCCAAAAACAAGGCAAAAAAAACAAACAAAAAGGCTAACTCACAAAGCTGCCACCTGCTAGCCCTTGCTCTGAGGGGAGGCAGTGGAGCCCTGGGCCGCGTGGTCTGACTAACAAGGTGAGAAAACGGAATCACAGAGGCAGGACAGTACCCTCAGCCCTCCACGGGGTCTCAGGTGCCAAAGGCAGGCTCATTTCACCCAAAGTTCTTGTTGAGATAGATATATATATATATATATATTTTTTTTTTTTACTTAGTTTTTAAAAATGTATCTTTATTGTTGAAACTGTGACGGATGCCCCTCCTTTTTAATTTTTTATCAGGTTGCTGACATGGCAATTTTAGTTAATGTCCTTCCAAAGAGCTAGCTTACTACTACTACAAGGTACTATTTTTGTCTCTAATTATCTGTCTTTGGTATGTGACACCTGGCCCCCGCCCCCAACTCCAACCCCAAGATAACCTAAGTGGGGAGAAAGAAAACTATCTTCTCTCCATTAAAAGGGCTTTTGGGGCAGCATGTGGTGTCCCAAAGACTCTAACCATCTCCCACTATAAATAACAAGATAAGAACCCATCTCCTCTCAGAGTATACCAAATGCTTTGTATCATAAAACAATGGAAGGATTCTTTTGAAAACAAAATTTTTTTTGCAATGACCAAGAAATATTTTATAGGCTGTACTTGAAAAAATAATCTAAGAAATGAGAAGACAGTGTTCTACGGGATGCATGGACTTCTCTCAAGCAAGGGCCCTCGTTCCAGTGTAAGAAATACAACTCACTGACCACCTGGCAATTTGGGTTTGTTTTCATTTTCATGCACAAAACCTACGCGGGCTGACCCAACATTCAAGCACATTCACCCCAGCTGGAGCATCAGAGGAATTCGGACACGAGGGGACCCCAGCCGTTTTTCTAGAAAGCTCAGAGAAGGACATGCTGGAGACTGCCCCTGCCTCAAGAAGCTCACTGTCATTGTGGAAGCAAAAACCAACTAAAGGCCCTGGCCGGTGTGGCTCAGCGGTGAGAGCGTCGGCCCGCGGACCAGAGAGACCTGGGTTCGGTTCCCGCTAAGGGCACGTACCTCGGTTGCAGTTTGTCCCCAGCCCTGGTTGGGGTCGTGTGGGTAGCAGCCACTCGATGTGTCTCTCTCATGTCAATGTTTCTCTCTTTCTCGTCCTCCCTCTCTCCCTCCTGCTCTATCTGAAGATAAATGCAAAAATATCCTCGGGTGAGGATAAAAAAGACAACTAAAGGGTAGAATGATCCCAAACACCAGTTCTCGTGTGCTGATATACACTGTATATGGTTCCCTTTCACAAGGATTCAAATGGACAGGATACAGTAAAATTAAGAGCTAAACTACCAGGACCAATGGGCAAGTGACGGGAATTAAGTCAGGAAAGGCTGTTTTTCATTCCAATAAGACTTTAAGTCTCAGGAAAGAAGACACATCTGCAGGGACGTTTCTTTCCTACACTTACACTAACCTGAGAAAACCAGACAGTTTCCATTTGTGCACAGAACGCACGGACCTATGACCGTGCTGTTATTTATCCATGCACTTGCTCATTCTCTGCTAGTCTCAATGCTGACACACTGTCTGTGCCCTGGAGGTCAACCCAGCCTGGAATATTCAGAACCTCAACCTATAACCCCTTCTGTGCTAATTATTCTCTGCTCTGAATGACGGGAACTTGTTTACATGACCTAATCATGTGACTCATAAGGGAAATTAACACAACAGCAAAATGTTTTCTAAAAGAGGCGATGGTGGAAAACTACAGGGTTTCTGTTCCTTCATTGCTGTCTTTTCTGATTCAAGATATTTACATCAAGTAATTATAACAATTACTCCTCAGTACTCAAACTGTGCATGGAAATAGCTAACATTTCTTCTTCTCGCTATGCTCCAATATTATAACATATATAAAATACATTATATGCACATATATTCAAATGTATTATAATCTAAAGTAAATGAAGATAAAAATCATATCTTTAACTTCCCTGTCTCAACATGGTATCAAACATGAAAGCAGGAATACAATATTTTTGACACACTTAATTCAACAAATCTACACATAAAAATCACTCTAGAAAAGAGTTTCAGTTCCAATGAAATAGTCAAATGCAGAACACAGACCATTTTTAAAAAATCACCTTTGTCTGTTCGTCCATTAGTCAACCCACCAGTGGAAAGACTCGATTCCTTTAAATGTCATTGACTAGCCTGGCTGGTGTGTCTCAGTGGATTGAGCGTCATCCCATGGACTGAGGGGTCCCAGTTCGATTCCCAGTCAGGGCACATGCCCAGGTTGCAGGCTTCATCCTCAGTAGGGGGCGCGCAGGAGGCAGCCGATTGATGTTTCTCTCTCACATCTATGTTTCTATCTCTCCCTCCCTTCTCCTCTGTCTAAATAATCAATAAAAACATATTAAAATGAATACATTTTGTTCACTGGCCATGCTGGCCTTTTGCCCTCTCAACTGCTATAGCCTTTGGTCAAGTCCTCCCATCTGCCTGACACACCCCAGGCCCCAGCCCCAGCACGGTCTGTTCGCCGGTTTGTTTCCCACCTGGTGCCATGGGACAGCATCCGCTTCAGGTGTGCCTTCCAAAACGATGAACTCGAGCCTGTCACTCATGGGCTGGGAAAGCCTCTACCAGCTTGCCCTGGCTCCCAGGATGGTGTGCGCGCCACAGACGGTGTCTGAACCTCACTGACATCCGGCCCCACGCTCTCCCCCTTCCTCCTGACCCACGCTCCCGTCTTCAGTGACTGGCGCCTCACATACAACACCTGTGGCTTGCACGGCGCATTCTCTCTTCACCCGTTCTCATCCGGAGGCTATTTTGTTCTGCGGAGACTACTTTGCCATGATTGGAGACATTTTTGATTGTCGAGAATGAGGCTTGTGATGTTATTGGCATTCGGCGGGTGCAAGCCTAGGGTGCTGCTAAACATTTCAGAATGCCCAGGACAGCCCTCCATGGCAAAGAGTTCGCCAACCCAAACATATCTATTATTAAAACGCCATCTAGCCTGAAATAGTGCCCAGATTGAGAAGCCCTGCTCCACCGGGACCTCTGTCTCTGCTCAAGCCAACTCCCTCCTTTTTCAAGGAGCGGCTCGGAAGCGTTCTCCTGCTGAAATAACCCGATTTTCCACGTGTCAGTTACTCTCTCATTTTCTACCTATCACATTCACTTCGGACTATATTTCAACCAACACTTACAATGAATATCTATTAGTGTTTGCGGGCTCCCGAGACTGTGCACTCCACTGCGCCAAATCTTGTTCCCCTTCCTGCCCCACGACTTGCCCATTGCAGATACTGGGTTAAACGACTGTGCATCCCTTATGATAATTTTCTATAGTTCCCTCTAGACCTGTCTAATACACTAGCCACTCATCATGTACGGTGTTTACACCTAAATTTAAATGGATTAAAATGGAGAATTCCTTTCTTCAGTGTCCCTTGACCCATTGTAAAAGTTCAATAGGCACATGGCCAGCATGGACAGTTCTGGGCCGCACAGCATCTCGGCCTAAGACCACAGTGGGAGTCAGGGCCGTATCTGTGTTCCTGCCTATGCCTGGTACCTAGGGGGTACCCCATAGCTATTTGCATGAATGAATAAAGACACAGAAATCCTAGGTGTGCTAACTTCCATTTATTCGATTTATATGAGGAATAAAATCAGCCAAGGCAAGGACTTGCAGAAAATCCCTGCTTTCTTACTGGTCCGAACAGAGTGCTCTCAATCATGAGTGGCAAAGTACGGTCAGGAAGAGTAATAAATAAACGTCAGGGCATCAGGAGAACCACAGGGCTGTGTATCAGGATATTAACATTCCGGGGGCCAACTGGTAGTTGTACCACCTGAGTCCGTCCTGAATGGCTTCATGGAACAACTTAGCCTTGAGCACCAGCAACCACAGCAAGAAAGTAACACAGATGATACAGTTACAATGCATAACACAGATTCAAAACGTGCGAGACGGGGACATAAGAGCTGTACCACGGAAGCCTCAGACCATCCTGGCTATGAATCTGGGATTAAACATCAGACAGATTTCACCCTGACCAATGTGGCTCAGTTGGTTCAGAATCATCCCATGCACCAAAGGGTCGTGAATATGATTTCCAGTCAGGGCATGTACCCGAGATGTGGGTTCAACCCCCAGTCAGGGCACATACAGGAGACAACTGATCAATGTTTCTCTCTCACAATGATGTTTCTTTCTCCCTCTCCCTTTCCCTCTTCTCGAATCAATTAAAACCACATCCTCAGGTGAGGATTTAAAAATATATAATCAGGTTTGGGCTCCTGTTCTTCTTTGTCACTTTCTAATAGGGTGATTTGGGGAAGTTAGTTTGCCGCGTTAAACTTCAGTTTCCTCATCTGCAAAATATAGACAACAGTATAATCTTCCTAATCCCTTTATTGTGGGAAATAAACAAGACAAGGTGTACATGCATTTAAAGCAGAGACTAACACACAGGCACTGAATAAATACATCTTGCTGTTTCATAATTACCAACGGCACTATAAAATCTTAGATAGAAGAGACCAAGAGGTCAAATCCAACTCCAACCCAATCGCCATCCCCACTATCTGAGTTCTTTACTTTCTTTTCTTTTTTTTTTTTTTTTTTGCATTTATCTTCAGATAGAGCAGGAAGAAGAGAGGGAGGAAGAGAGAAACATCGATGTGAGACGACACATTGAACCACACAACCCCAACTGAAGCCGGGGACAAACTGCAACTGAGGCACGTGCCCTCAGCAGGAACCAAACCCCGGCCTCTCCGGTCGCCAGGTCAATGCCCTAACTGCTGAGCCAAACCAGCCAGGACTCAGTTCTTTACTTTCTACGATATCCCTGTGGAGGAGTCCCCACTCTTTCACTGAAATCCTTTAATGACCATGAACTCCCTGCTTTATAATGCAACCCTTTCCAATTCAGATGACCCTGTAACGTAAAATCGCCATGTTTCTCAATGGGGCACCATTGGAATCTGGGTGCAGCCTTGTAGTAGGACACAGAGCATCTGTCTCCAGCCCTCTCGACACCAGGAGACAACCCCCCCAGTCACCATGGAAACAAAAATAATGCCCTTGTATATTTTCCCTGTCCCCATCACCTGCTAAAAACCACTGCCCACTCTAACATCTTGCTCCTGGATCTGAGCTTGAGAAAATGTAGGAAGGAATGCTCAGCGATGATGGGGAGCTCACAAACATCACGAGCTACACGGGCGAGTCAGCCTGCTAGCTCTCCGATCCATTCCCCATCCTCCCCCTGCTCTGCATCCCGGGGAATTACATCTCCCAGGCTCTTTTGCCAACTGCCTTGCGGGTGGGTTTATGCAATGAGAGGCACTGGAGTGTGGGAGAAGGGGAGGAGGAAGGGCGTTTCTTTCTTTCTCACCCTGCCTTGGGTGGTGTCTCTTCTCTGGCAGAGGCACACTGCCCTGCACAGAGCCAAGAGCCTTCCTCCCCATAGTCCAAACTCCCGCCAGGGCAGCCCTGCCCACGTTCTCACCCTGTCTGATCACTCCGGCTTCTGGAATTGGATAATGCCCTCCCGGTGTCTCCCCACCGTTCCTATCAACCCCTGGGCGGTCTCCCGCCTCTGGTTGCTCTGTCAGCTTTTCCATCACTTATGCAGTGAATCCTTCTCTGTATCATTGAAGCCCTTCTGCTGAAACACGGAGCAGCTGCTGTGTTCCTGATTGGACACGGCCAGACACAATCTGAGAGATGATGCTTCCTCCTGCCTTCACCTGGGATGAATGACTGAAAAGAGCAGCAAGAAGAGGGGATTATTTCTGACTTTTTCCTTGCCTGTGGGCCCCAACGTGGTGACTTTTGAGCAATCAGAAATGTTGTGTTTCCTTTCCTAGGGATATAAGTTTAGAAGAAACTGTCAAAGCTGCAACTGCTCATTCCCCTATGACATGCTTGCCTTTATGGAAAAACACACCATTCCCCAAGGAGACGCATTCCTCTGGCAGGAAGAATCCGTGAGGAACAGAAGGTGTCAGCTGGGCTCAGAGGGTCTGCAGGGTGCTCCCGCCCCTTCTTAGCTGTAAGTCAGGAGATACGGGGGCGGGGGGGGGGGGAGGACACTGGTTCCAAGATGTAGCCAATGTCCATCTCAATTAGTTGCTAAAAAATGTTCTCGCTTCTGCCCTGCCAGTGTGGGTCAGTGGCTGAGCATCATCCCATGGACTGAGAGGTCCTGGTTCAATTCCCGGTCAGGACACATTCCCCAGGTGGTGGGCGGGATCCCCAGTAGGGAGCATGCAGGAGGCAGCTGATGGATGTTTCTCTCACATTAATGTTTCTATCTGTCGCCCCCTGATCCTTCCTCTCTATCTAAAAAAAAAATCAATAAAAATTTATTAGAAAAAAAATGTAAAAATTTGACCAAAAACAAATGTTCTAACTTCTGACTAGAATGTCTTAGATACAAGAGTAAGAGCCCTGGTTTCAAGTATTAGAAGCTG
Organism: Molossus molossus; assembly: GCF_014108415.1. Classification (NCBI taxonomy): domain Eukaryota; kingdom Metazoa; phylum Chordata; class Mammalia; order Chiroptera; family Molossidae; genus Molossus; species Molossus molossus. The sequence goes on from NW_023425377.1 coordinate 18,469,819, forward strand.
TTAAAATGCATAGAGAATGAATAAACTAAATACACACAAAGAATACACCTAAATTAAAGATATATATGCATGTTCTTGGCCAGCAAAGCAACAAAAAGCTCTGTCTGTATGGTTCTGTTCATCTTCCAAGACATTTTTCCATTCTCACTGTTTAGATACGCTCACTCGGCCAGTTATAAAGGTAAGTTAGGCATCTCCCATTTGCCTGCAATAGAAACTTACCCAAACTGACTCAAGCACACAAGAAACAGGCAAGATTTGTTACTAATCTAGAAGCAAACTTCTGAATCCCAAGGAGAGGAAGTTCAGTAAATCGATGGAGGAAGACTAAAGCCAGGAACTAGAAACCCATCGGAAACCAGGGCTTTCTCTCCCGACCTCTCCCGCCGTCCAGGATGTACCTGCGCTCACCTCCACGCCAGTCGGCTCTCTGCTTCTCTTCGCGTGTGGCTGAGATGGATCCTTAGCATCGATGTTCGCCTGCCCTCGGTTCAAGCAGCATGCTGGGACTGGAAAGAGTCTCTAGCCCCGGCTGGTTGGGCTCAGCTGTTAGAGCGTCAGCCCACGGACCAGAAAGGCCCAGATTCGATGCCTGCTCAGGGCATGTTGTTCCTTGATTGTGGTTTGTCCCCAGCCCCGGTTGTGGTCGTGTGGGTGGCAGCCACTCTATGTGTCTCTCTCACATGGATGTTTCTCTCTCTTTTCCCTCTCTCTCACCTTCTCTCTCTCTTCCTCCCTCTCTCCCTCCCGCTCATTTATCTAAAGATAAATGCAAAAAAATGTCCTTGGGTGAGGATAAAAAAAAAATTCTCTAAACCCCCCATTCTGAGCAAAGCCTCTGCCTCTGACCCAGCTTGGGTCAACCAGCTACTCCTGAGCCCACCAGGTCCTCCGTACCCGGGGAAGCAAGGTCACCTGGTATCAGCAGGAACGCCTGAACCAGTCCTCTCTGTAAAGTCATCCTCAGAGATGAGGTTGAGGGGAGGGGAAGAGAATTGTGGGAGAGGTAGCTGTCCCTCCAGTGTCTCAACTCCAAACAGGCATTATTATAATTATTCTTATTTTCAGACAAGGAGCAGGCTCATCGGGGAGGTTAAGTCACCTGCCTGATATCTCAGTATTAATAACGTCAGAGCCACTACTGAGTCCAAGCCTCCAGGGTCCTTCTCCTCACGTCCATGTACCACCCATATCACGGAATCCGTGGCGAGCAGAACGTGGTAACTTACAGCCCATTAAATAGTAGTCTTATTACTACTGCTGTTACAATTTTAGAAAGGAACCGAGAAAGTTTTCTTAAAACATGACCGATAATATTTGTCCCTTCCACCAGCTCAGCCATCTGCCTCTCTGAAGCTGACAGCTGCTAGGGGATGTCAGTGGGACTTGGAATCGACGGGAGTCCCTGCGGACAGAACTTGAAATACGCTCTGTACAGGGGCCGCGGAGTCTCCGAAGCCTAGATAAAGTGTGGTGATTCCAGATCCACAGAGCCCAGCGGAGCAGGGAAAGAGGAGTTCAGCTGCATCCCTTCTCACATTGCTGAGTCTCCCAAAGCTCTGAATGACCGGGAGAGAGCGAAACAAACGTCTCCTCTGCTCTCATGGTTAGAGCGTGGGGGGAGACCAGACTGTAAAGTGGCTCCGTTATCGTGGGAAGAGAGGTTTAACCGCCTGTCCTAGTCCCATACCACAATGTGAGACGTCTCTTTGTTTTTCACCAACTCCAGGACTTCTACAGTTAAGAATATTCCAACAACGAAACCTGGGTCCTGGGGCGTGAAGAGAGAAAAACGCCTTCCCCTCCGAGGCCAAGCGGCCAGAGAGGGGGGCCAGGTAAGCCCCCACCCCTGGGGCACAGAAATGAGCACCTGAACGACCCTTCTAGATGCAGTTCTCAGAAGTGCAATTCTCAAAAGACTTTTAGAACTTAAAAGCATTATGCTAAGTGAAATAAGCCAATCAGAGAAAGATATATACCACGTGTTCTCACTTACTTGTGGAATATAATGAACAAAAAAAGCTGATGAACAAAATAGACCCAGAGACATAGAAAGGAGTATGGTTCAGACTGACAAACTTCAGAGGTGGGGGGTGGGGAGAGAGGGATGAGATAAACCAAAGAACTTATATGCATGTATGTATAACATACATGGCCACAGACAACAGTGCTTGGCTGGGGGGTGGGAGGAATAAGGAGTAGGGTGTGTGTGGGGGGGAACATCTGTAACAAAAATAATTAATTAAAAAAACATTAATTTAAATTATAAAACTCAGTAAATGAATTAAAAACGAGAACGAGTTGACGGTTGAGAACACAATTAGTGACCTGAAAGATCAAATATAGGAGATATTTCAAAGCATAAAACAAAAAGAAAAAACATAGAAATCACAAAGAAAAACACTAAGAGACTAAGATGACAGACTCAACATAATACAAAAGGAGTAAAAGAAGCAGAGGGAGAAAAGGTAATAATGTATGGCCTACAAAACAATACTAGGAGGGGAAAAAAAATAGAACAGACAAACAAAGCTTCCCTGAACTGAGAAACACTTAAATCTGAAAACTGAAAGTACTTGTGACTTCCTGGATGAAAAAAAACAACAAGATAGCCCTGCCAGTTTTGGTTCAGCAGGTACAGCATTAGTCCTTGGACCAAAGGGTCGCAGGTTCAGTTCCTGGTCAAGAACACGTACCTGGGTTGCAGGTGCAATTCCCGGCCCCGGTCAAAGTCATGTAGGAGGCAACCAATCCAAGTGTCTCTCTCACATCGATGTTTCTCTCTCCCTCTTCCTCTCCCCTCCCCCTTTCACTCTATCTAAAAATTAATGGAAAAATATCTTCGGGTGAGGATTAACAACAACAACAATGAAAAGGTAACTAAAAAAAGACATCATCCCAGGCATATTTAAGAAAAATGAATGACATTTTAGGATTTAAAAAAAAACTTATTAGCAGTCAGGCAAAAGAGCAAATTTAACTACAAAGAAAATAAAAATCAGACAAGCATCAGATTTCTCATCTGTAATACTGGAAACCAAAGCATCTGCAGATTACATTCATAAAAGCTTTTCAACTAAAGAATCTTCTACTAGCCAAGATATAATTCCCCAGAGTGAAAGAAAAAACAATTAGATCTTGCCACAACTGAGAAAGCATATCATACACATGCCTAATCTGGAATAAATATTTGAAAATAAATAAATAAACAACACATGAGCTCAGGCGGAGTTTTGATAAACATAAGGAGATGGGTCAAAGAGATACAGCACTGTGCAATAAAACTTAATTCAAAGGCTCTCGGGGAGTGTGCGAGGTGGGTGCTAAGTAAAGACTGATGAAACACAATAGTGCCTGCAAAGGAGATTCATTTCTTAAACTCCCCCGAGGAAAATGGAAATGGGAGATAGAAACAAGGGAAGACAAGCAGCATTGAAAAAGGACTATGTTGCAGGTATGAAGGCAGAAGGAGGTGGCAGAGTGAAGGCAGCCTAAAGGGACTGTCCCCTGTGGGAGGAAAGAAGGAAGTAGAAGGGCAGCCATTCTATGGTTATAATAAAGAAGACAATGCATTCGTTTGAGATTGTGTTTTGTGAACAAATAATTGTAGTCACCTATATTTGATTAAGATAGCAGAAAAAGAACTGATGGTCATTGGGATAAAAGAAATAATGTACTCCCTGGCCAGTTTGGCTCAGCGGTTAGTGTCGGCCCTTGGACCAAACAGTCACGGGTTCGATTCTGGCCAAGGGCATCTACCTCGGTTGCAGTTCAGTCTCTGGCCCTCGTCAGGGTTGTGCGGGAGGCAACTAGTCAATGTTTCTCTCTCCCCACCTCCCTACTCTATCGGAAAATAAATGGAAAAATCTCCTCAGGTGAGGATTTAAAGAAAGAAGAAATAATATATAACATCTATATTAAGACAATGGTTCAAATCTCAATTTTAATTCTTTTAGTATAAAATGTATATCAAACAGATATGTGAATCATGTATTGCTCATTTAATATATGCACAGAGGTTAATATATGGAAAGATATTTTGACAAAAAGAGAGGCCCAAGGTCCTTGAAAAAGAATGAGGTATAAAACCAAAATGGTAATCTGTCCCCCAGATGCATATAAGAAGTACCTTAATTATAAAAGGTAAAGCAGTATCTAATAATCATTCAGGAAATTACCTAGAAAACAGAGGAAAAGACAAGCTCATGTTTAAAAGCATGAATTTCTTCCTTAGGTTTCCTCTGCTAATCACTTGACAAGCATCTGCAATGAACATATGCACCACGCGTGCGTCATAGCAACGGCTGAGAAATCATGGTGAAACAGCCGATACTCTCCTAGATGTGCCCAAGCGAGGGCTATAGGACACAGACACAGAATATGCCAAAATCTCTGACTCCATTGCTTTAAATGTACTCCTGGTATCTCATGTCTATCACCTCCCACAGACAGAGGTTAGAACATCGACTGAAGGCACGAACAACGTGACATCTGTCATTAGGGAAAAAAATCCATCTAAAGGAGGGCAATTTAATAATGTATATAATAACTATGGAAGAGTCCCTAGAGTACCCTGGTAAAATGTTACGATACATACCAGATAATTGCTATTGTGTGAAAAAAACTGATATAAAATGTATGCAAACTCTTTTATAGAAATGGTATGATGGATGGTATCAGTGAGAAAATAAATACATTGTACTAAAGCTGAAAAAAGCATTGTACCAAATCTCTTTGGTTAAACATTTCATAAAGGAAAAGGTATAACCACATGTTTATGACATGTTTGGGAATACTTTCGTGTCACTTTGTTCCCAATAAAACACCCTAAGTCAGCAGAACAGGGTGAACATTAGTCAGTTATAGCATGTGTCTGCAGCAGAAGTTACTTGGTATAATAAAAATGATGAGACTCAGTAGGTTTGCCATTCTCATGACTAGAGAAAAGGAAGACCTGAGTAGAGATTGAGAGGTGTATGGGCAGAGGAGAATGACTTAGAACCTATGGAGAAAGGTTTAAATCAAGGAAGGTGCCTCGAGATTGTCAGCTGGAGAATGGGTTCCCTTCATTCCCTTCATCGTCCGCCTGTTTACCGACTGGCTGAGGAACAACTGTGTAACTAAACCAAGAGCTTGTGAACCCACGCCGTTTCTCCAGGCCCACCTGTCAGCATCGCTGCGTGGAGGAAATCGGTAATCTCACAGATAAGTGTTTTGAGTTCTTCGGGGTTGCTAATAATGGTGGCAACGCAGCCTAGAATAATCTGCTCTCTCTACAGCTTGCCACTCACCTCTCTATAAGGCAGAGCAGAAATACAGCACAGGCCTGGCTGGGTGGCTCAGTTGGTTGGAGCATCATCCCATACACCAGAAGGTTGTGGGTTCAATTCCTGATCGGGGTGCATGCGGGAGGCAACCACTAGATATTTCTCTCTCACATTGATGTTTCTCTCTCCCTTCCTCTCTCACTGAAAATCAATTAAAACAATACATCCTCAAGTGAAGATTGAAAAATAAGAAAGAAAGACAGCACAGATTTTGCCAGATCGATCAGGGGTTTTAAAGGCTTTTCTAGCCCCACCCCCTCATTGGACTGATGAGGAAACAAAGGCTCTGAGATATGACGTGTCACAGTTAGTTTGTGCCAAAATTAGAACCTGGGTCTTCTGAATCCCAAACTAAAGCACTTTACATTATTAGACATTTACCACCAAATGATTTTTTTTTTTAAATCCTCACCCAAGGACATTTTTCTATTTATCTTCAAATAGAGTGGAAGAGAGGGAGAGAGAGACAGAAACATCCATGCGGGAGAGACGCATCAACTGGCTGCCTCCCACACCACCCCCACCAGGGCCAGGGACGAACCACAACCGAGATACATGCCCTTGACTGGAATCAAACCCTCGACTCTTTGGTCCACGGGCTGATGCTCTAACCGCTGAGCCAAACCAGCCAGGGACCAAATGATTTTTAAATAGAATTTAATTGAAGTACAACTCTTTATACTTCTGTCCTTATATAAAATTTTACTGAAATCTAATAATAATTCCATTGACCTCTTCTTTTAAGATAGTGTAACCTGATAAAAAGTTACAATACATACCATAAAATACTTTCAGCATTTTAATAAAGAGTGTAGTGTTAATACTCCTTGGATTATAATAGCATAATTCCAAGTTCCTTACTTTATTGAAGTTCACATAGTCTTTACATTAAAAAATAATCAAGTAAGGGGAATATTCCCTCTCTTCCTTATATCTAGAAAGTATTATGAATATTCATTATTTCTACTTTAAATGTTTGATAAAGATCAATGGTGGAGCCATCTAGGTCTGGAATTTTCTTTGTGACAAAGTTTTTAATAACATATTCTGATTTTCTTTTTCATCATCTATTAGGTTGAGTAGATTTTGTTTTTTTAAGAAATTTATACATTTCATTTTGATTTTTGAATTGATTGATGTTTTTTCATCTTTTTAATGTGTTTAGAATATATGGTGTTTCTTTTTCATTTTGATATTGGTAAAAAAATTTTTCCCTGATCAATCTTGCTTTTAATTTTATCACTCTTTGTAAAGAATCAACTTTTGGTTTTGCTGATTATTTCTTTCATACATTTGTTTTGTTTTCTCTCTAATGAATTCCAGGCCTTTTCATTATTTCTTTCTATCTACTTTTGGGGATTTAATTTATTATTCTTATTCTAGTTTCTTCAGATGGAATGTTGTATCACTGACTTTTAAGCAGTTATTCCTTTCTAATATATAAATTCAAGACTATAAATTACCCTGTGTATACTGCTTTAGCTGCATAAGTCATAACTTCATTAAAATTCAGATCAAAAGATTTTTAATTACCAATGAGATGTCTTCTCTGAACTACAGATTATTTAGAGTATATTACTTTCCAAGCAACTTATATTTTGGGTTCCTATTTCTCCCTAATTCTTTATAATCAGGTAACATAATATAAATGATTTAAGTCTTTTGATATTTGATGAGACTTTATAAAGCAGTATATTGTGGGTTTTGGTAATGCTTCAAATGCACTTGGAAAAGTGTGATTTCTGCCACAGTTGAGTGCAGCTCCCTATATCTATCAATTAGGTCATATTTGTTAAATATGTTATTCAGATTTTCCCTAACTGTATTGATTTGAAGTTGCATGTTCTATCAGTTATAGAAAAGGTGTGTTCCAGTGACTTGCTATGATTATGATTTTGTTTTTGTCACTGAGGACTTTAAGTATTTTACAACATTGGTACCAGATGTATTCCAATTTAGGATTATGAAATCTTCTGTATACCTATGTATTATTTCTCTTTATCTGAGTATGCTTCATGCCTTAGAATCTACTTTTCTGATTTTTAAAAAGCTCTATATTTTGCTTACTGTTTGCATGATATTTTTCCATTCTTTTACTTTTAATATTTCTGTATCTGATATTTTAAATGAGTCTTTTATAAAGAGTACACACTTGGGATTATTTTTAATACAGTCTGCCAGTGATACAGTCTTTCAGTTTTTGTTTGTCTAAAATGCTTTTTTTTTTTTTTAACATATATCATTGTGTCACTTGCAAAAAAAAAAAAAAAATACAGGTTCATTTATTCCTTCCCAAAAAAGTCTTATTTCGCCTTCATTTTCATTGGTTAAAGAATTCCAGGTTGGCAGTTACTTTCCTTCATTACATTTAAGACGTAATTCTATTATCTCTGACTTCTTTTGTTCTTGATAGAAAGTCAGCTGTATTATTGTTGCTACTTTTAATATACGTCTTATTTTTTCTCAGTCTGGTTTTTGCTCTAGATCCAGCTACTTTTAGAATCTTCTTGTCTTTGGTACTCATCAGTTTTACTTTCTTTGTAATTATTCTACCTGTCATTCACAGAGCTTATGGTATTTGTGGTTTCATATCTCTTATATTTGGAATATTCAAAGCCATTCTTTCTTTGAATATTAATTCTTCCACAAACTCTGTTTTTCTTCTGATACTACAATTACTTATATGTTAGACATCTACATTATAGTCTTATTTCTTATACTCCTTTATCTATTTTACATTCTTTACATTTTTTTCCCCTCTGCACTTCAGTTAGACAGGTTGTACGGAGCTGTCTATCAGTTTATTGTTCCTGACTTTTGCTGTCAAATGCTTTTACCGAGTAATTAACTTAAGATATTGTATTGTTTGATTCTCCCATTTCTATTTGATTCTTTTGATAGATTTTTACTTCTGTGGTGAAATTACCCATGTTTTATCTAATGCTACTCAGTTCCGCTATTTTCTTAATCAGAGCCATTTTTAAATCATTGTCTTTTAACGGCAATTTCCAGATCACCTGTCAATATATTCTATTGACAGGTTTTTTTCTTGTTTTTTCATCAGTAATATTTCATTGAATAACAGATATTGTGTTTAAAATTGTAAAGGTTCCAGACTATGTTATTTTCCTCCAAAGTAGATTTAACCGTTTTTCCTACTAGGCAGAAAGAGTCAGAGTTGATCACCTTTACCCAGTCTAAGACTAACCTGCTTTGAGGCTGGACTGTAGTTTGAGTAAAGCACAGTCTATCTCTACAAGTCTACTTTCCCTAGGATGCAGTCAGTCTTATACAGCTTCTAACTGAATATCCAGTATGGTCACCAGGTTCATTATCCCAGCAGTTTTTTTTAAATTATCTTTGTTGTTCAGAGTATTACAGATGTCCCCCACTTTTTTCCCTCATTGACCTCCTCCACCCTGCTCTTGCCCTCTACCCAGGCCTTTATCACACTGCTGTCTGTGTCCACTGGTTATGCATATACGCACATAAATTCTTTGGTTAGTCACCCCCACCGCTCCCTCTGAGATTCTTTAGTCTGATCCTAGCAGTTCTTGAACACCAATCTTTGTCTTTTTTAACAATACTTCCCAGAAGTTTTTAACTTCGCTTTTTCTTTCTTTTTTCCTCCCTCCCACTGCATTCACTTAAAAATTCAGCAAATACCTTGAGGGGAAAGCAACCTGTGTTTCCAGATTCCTTAAGACACTTTTTTTTTTTTCCAGTCCACTCCATGAGGCCATCAAACTTTGTGCAGGTTTCTCTTTCTCTTAGCAGCAACCCTCTGCCTGGGCAGAGCCCCCATTGGCTGCTTTCTACCCAGGCCCAGAAGCGGCAAATTTCCCAGGGAAACAAGTAGAGATGGATCCTCAGTGCAGCTTTCCATCACTTCCAATCCCCGGAATTATAACCATTCCAGTTCCCGTTACACCAACAACTCCTGATGCAGTAAAGTGAAACTTTTTAAAGGATTTTCCATATTTTCTAGTTGTTCTCTACAGGAGCGTATTCTGCCACAAGTCCACCCATCCTACCCAGAACCCCCATTATAGTTTTGTTCATTGTAAAATGTGGTAAGTTCCATCAGCTCCTTCAAAAGTTACCAGGAAAGACAGATGGACGGGAATGGCTCCCAGTAAGTGGCTGGGAAAGGCTTTGTGCAACGCAAAGGGATTTATAATTCTACTTAGAATTCTGTAAAACCCTTGTATTGCAGCATAAGTACAATGCTGCACGGAGTATGCACATCACAGGCGTTTACACAAAAGAAACAAGAAAGTATACCTATCATTTCCAGCAGCAAATCTGGATGCACACACCTGAAGGAAGAGGACTTTGATACCAGCTCCATAACATAATGAGGACATAGTACAAAGATGTTCCTTGTTGCCTGTGTTTTTAGGGGTTGGAGTTGCTTTGTTTTACTTTTTATTTTCAGATCTATGTATTCAGAATAAGACCGTTAGATTTTTTACTAAAATACATAGAATAACTCTGCCATACCTATGTGTCATTGTATTTATAGAAATTCTTTTTAAAACATAGCGATTTTAAGAGTCTGTTCTCACATCTTATTACTTAACCTTGTGATAATGGACCTGGTCATAGCCTGCATGCTAGTATCTAATGAAGAGCCAAATATTATTGCAAATCTGCTGAAAGTTTAACTTTTCCACATTCACTACGAAATCAGGACAATGAAGAGTAAGAATATGAAGTCATTCCTTTCTTTCTGGGGTATATTGTTAACAAATATTATCTTAACAGATAATATTTTAGGAGACTTTGCAAATTTTTTAAAGATACAGTCTTCTTTCTGTAATGAAAGAGTTCCTAACTAAATACCTTCTAAAACTGGAACATTTCACTGTAATCCTAGAAACATAAGAATAAAGCTAGGTTTTCAGTATTTGTATTTCATGGGTTTGCTGAGGCAATCATAATGTAATGTTGGTTTCAGAAATATAATTGTTTCCTCGATTTTTATTGTTCCCTAAATGTATGCAAACTCCAAAACACGTAGTTCTAAAGGTCATCTATACTCTACAAATAACAGAAAAAAGAGGAAATACTAAGAATAGTACAAACTTGGATACAAAACAATAGGCTAATAATTAAGGGTCCTAGGCTCTATCAGTCAATCACTGATTTTGTGACTTATGGCAAGTTGCCTAAATTCTGTGTAGCTCTAATTTGTTATTGATAACATGGGACTAGAAACTCCTAAGATACTTTATAAGGTTATTGCAAGGACAAAATTAGACGTTTTTTTTAAAGTATTGTACTTTGAAAAATGAAAAAGCACTATGCAAATGCAAGAATCAGTATTTGTATAACTAATTCTAAGAGGCATTGTTAGCCTATTTCAGAAACAAACTATCTTCGGGCACTTGGAGACTTTGCCAGCTTTCATTTGCATAAAATCACTGTTCTAGTCACAGATTATTTTCATGTATTTATTAAAGCAGGTTCATCAGGGCATCTATTAAGCAATTCTTTATTAGCATAATTTAAATTATATATATATGAAAGTAATAAAGCTGCATTTCTCTTTCAGTAATAATTTCAGAGAGTCTCCATTAATCTAACTAACTGAAGTATTACTCTAAAATTTATGCCATCTGAATGTGAGAGAAGAAAGCTTAAAATTGCAAAATGAGTTCAATTCAAACTCCAACAGTCACTAACACTTTCTTCAGTGGCAATATCTAAATATTGTGAACAGGCTCTATGTTTTATTCTGCTATTTCTATTTCACCTTTGATACATAGAGCCTACATTCAGAAAAGAAAGATCAAGAGACATTATCTAACATTGAATACCATGAAGAGACCAAAACCTAAAACTCCCTGGTCTCCAGCTCATTGTACAGTCTTAATAATCTCTAGTTGCCCAAATGAATTAATGACACCAGCAGCATCAGGTCAAAAAGATATTTACCTCTTTAACTATGGCAAATAAAAGTAGAGCATCTCCCTTTGTAGTCTTACATCTTGTTTCTTTTCTCTGTCTACACTCTCCTTTCTCCAATCACACAAGCATTCCTCTGGAATTCCAGGTATTTTAACTGTTCTGGGTCTTTGCTGTCCCACTGGCCTGGACTTACCCCCCGGCCATTGTATACAAAGGAGTAAATCACAACCGTAAGAAAAGATGACATGCTGCCTTTTGTGGCAACATGGGGGTATCTTGAGAAGATCATGCTAAGCGACATAGGTCAGAACAAGTCAAGAACCATACGATTTCACTCATGTTGCTTTTAGAAAACTAAAAGCAACAAATGAACAAGCAAAACAAAGCAACAAAAACTCACAGACACAGACAGCAGTAGGGCAGTTACCAGAGGGGAAGGGTGGTGGTGGGGATGATGAAGGGTAGGAGGTCAAGTGTATGGCGAGGGAAGGAGACTTGACACTGGGTGGTGGGCACACAATACAACATACAGACGATACATCACAGAATTGCACACTTGAAACCTTTATCATTTTATTAACGAATGTGACCCCGACAAACTTAATTTAAAAATGTTTAAATGCCCCTTCATTGCCAGTCTCGGAAGCCACGCCTTCCCATGATTCCATTGGACACTCTGCTTTGTAATGGGTGATTTGCTCACTTATCTGCCTCTTCAATTACTTATTTATTTATTTTTTTATCCTTACTCGAGGACATTTTTGCATTTATCTTCAGATAGAGCAGGAGGGAGAGAGGGAAGAAGAGAGAGAGAGAAACATCAACGTGAGAGAGACACATCAAGTGGTTGCCACCCACATGACCCCAATCAGGGCCAGGGACAAACTGCAACTGAGGTGCATGCCCTTAGCGGGAACCAAACCCAGGAATCCCCGGTCCGTGGACTGATGCTCTACCAATCAGCAAAACCAGCCAGGGAATACCTGCCTCTTCAATTAAAGTGTAAGCCCCTTGAAGGCAAAAACTATGCCATATTCATCTCTCTGTTGTACCAGCACTGGGGTGCTTGGCATATGCTTAGCAAGGAGGGATTTAAATGAAAGAATAGATGAATGAATGAACAAATGAATTAATGAATGACTATTATAGAGACCTAGTGATGGAAATAGTATTTTAAAGTTATGCAGACTGATTATCTATAAGCAGGAGAGCAAATTCAAAGAATAAAAAAATCTATGTCACTTATAAATCCATACTGATATAGAAATAATACTATCAAACCTCATCTGTTATAAAAAACTTGGATGTTATCGCATAAAATGATTCAACTGTTCACATAAAACTACCCTGCATATGAAACATTAAAATGATTTATGCTCCATCAATATTCTGTCATTTTCTCAAGTCTGTCCAAATCATTTTCTACTTTTAATAGTCTTAAGTATCCAGACCCAGGGAAAAGGGGGACCAGTAATAAAACAACAGTGGGATAATTAAACAAATATTTAAAGAGCCATATTATTTTGAAGTAACATAAAATTATTAAAAATCATGCTTTTGGAAAAGTACTGCATCATGTAAAAATATCTTCCCAACAAATGCATTAAATAAAACAGGATATTCTTTATTTTTCAGAGTAAATAGTTCTCCCTATATTCCTTTCATCATATATGAAGATAAAATGCTAGAAGGATCTACAGATAATTGTTAAAAGCAGTTATCTTTGGTTGGTGACAATGTAGGTGAATTTTTAAAGATTCACTTCAAAATACTTTTTGAATTTCCTAAATGTTCTAAAAGAGTATTTTTTGTTATTATAACCAGGGAAAACAACCTACCTATTATTTCAGTTTTAAAAGGAAAAGGAATTTGGAAAGTTTTAGGCAAAAGGACAAAATGAGGCATGATTATCCCCCAAGGAGAATCCAGCGTAGTCCTGGTTTAGTAAGTGAACCTAAGCAAGCCACTCAATGCTTACAACCTCAGCTGTTTTCTTTTTAAAAGGAAGGCCTGGAGTAGATGAGCATTCAAGTGCATGTAGCTATAAAACCCTGAAACTCGAAGCGCAAAGCAGATAGCTTTCAAGAGCCCTGGAAATCGGTTTCATCCTTTACTTTACTACAGACAGGACATAAACACGAACCGAGTAAATAAGGACACCAAAGTAACAACTGCAAGAACCGCGGACTCCCCCAAAGACCTAATACTACTGCATTACAGTATCGCCGCCCCAATTCCTTCCAGTTCCAGGCCCAGTGTCTCCTGAACTGATTCCCTTGAAGGCTAATTAATTGCAAGCTGCATGGGGTATTCTGAAGATGCTAAGGAGTCATCTGGGGAGGGAACATAAAAGGTATACTAAACAATATTATGCAATTTATAGTCTGGAGGTGGCACGTACTGTATTGGCTTACTTTTATTTCACAGTTCAGCTCTCAGCTCACAAAAGTTTTATCGGATTGGAGGCTCGGGCAGTGTTCCCTTTATAAAATTTTATAGTGCCGAGCTATTTTCAGGGATTTGTTTTATAGGCACAATTTGTTGCTTTAATCGCACCCAATTGTCATGCTCTAAATCACAGTGAATAAAAATGTCCTAAAAGGAGAGATGGGCAGAGGATAGTACTTAATTACACTTAGTGCCTGATTTAAATGTTATCTGGGCATCGCCAAGTACCAGGCACTGAGTAACCCAGCAATGCAAATCTGCGTGAACCCCAAAAAGTTATCACGGGGACTGTAATAGCACAGCCCCCCGCCCTGCGGTGGGAGGCATTCTGATGAAGGTGGGCCCTCCCCTTTTCCATCAGTATCCGTGCAAATTAAGGCAACTAATGAACTAACTCGGATCACTAACGTCCTCCGAGTGAGAAAGCAGGGTTTCATCTTTCAGCCCGTCATTGAACAAGGCAATTTCTGGGCCATTCCTTAGAGGAGCGCCCCTAATTCTCATTCCGCCCAATGCGAGCGGTGATGAATGTCAGTGTGGGAAAGGAGCGTCTCCCCAGGGAAAGGCCATTCATTTCGAGGAGTCAGTCACGTTTTGGCAAACCTCGGGAATGCTGAAAATACCCGCCGCCCATTCATTGCGCTCTTCCTGCAGGTGTGTGAAGGAGAGAGCCGACCGGAGAAGGGACATTTTATGGCAGCTACACATTGTGCGTGTCCCCTTGACCTGACCCCTGCTAACATCAACCCACTTCCTCTTTAGTTAAACATTCCCCTCCTCATTTAAACCATGTTTTCCTGATCAAATGCCCCAACTAACGCCTGCACCACAGCGATGGCTTCGGTAATGGGCCTGTGACCTAAGTCAAACCAATCCGAAGCCGGCCCAGAACTGTCATGCAAGAGAGAGGATGGCCCCCGGCTGCATGGACAGCTAGCTGGGAGCACATGGGGTTGGGACTGGTTGTACCTGGGAGACATAGAGCAACAGAACATCAGTGTCTGGGTCCAGCCATGCCCAACACGAGGTCATCCAAGTTCCAGGAGCCAAGCCGATACATCCTCACCGTGTCTTAAGCTGGTGGGACTTCAGCTTCTGTGACTCGTGACAGAGTGAGTCCAGACCGCAGAGAGACATTATGGCAAATGGAACACGGTATTTTGTTCAGAAAAGCAACCCGCTCCACACTCCTTTTCCTTTATGGAACAATTCCTAAGTAGTGCAGTTCTAGAGAAAGAGAAAATATGATCGCACATTCCAAACAGATGTTGCCGTCAGTGACAAATCCTGCCTTCACCTCCCCCGCGGTAACATTTGCTAGCTCCCTGCGGGCCAGTGCAGCACATGAATGGGAAGTATATGGTACGAACTAAGTACATGGAAGCTAGCAGCAGTCACAGTAATATCCACAGTAATATCCACAATGTGCAGGTCCTTTATACTGAGAAAGGCTAAATTTACAGTTCTATCGATCTTGGGGTAGAATTTATCTTCCTACGTATAGATCAATATACTAAAGACTCCCAGGATATTTTTAAAGAGACTGGTTAAGAAGTTCGTCTGAGTTATCCTCGCTCGTGTGTGCGCTTTCACACACAGTACGCAGGCACAACTAATGCAGTATATTGGTGTGTGTGATTTAAAATCTACACACACAGGACATTCTTTTGAGAATCCCCTTTGTTCGGACTGAGTTTATAGTTTGTTTTTAATTTGTTCACGTGGATACATATCTTTATCTATATAGATTTCATTCATTTCAAGATTTCTTTAGTATTTTATTGTGTGACTCAATCCCAACTTGCTTCTCGGTTTCTCTGTGATGACCTGTTAGGTGGTTTCTGTTCACTCGCCGTCCGTCCAGCACCACAGACGGTATCACCGTGATTGCACACGCGTGTCTAACACAAGCCGAGGGAGACTTCCTGGGGGTGTATGGCCAGAAGAGATACAGGGTTCATGGGATATACACAACATCAAGTTCACTATGTCTAGTAAACTGGTCTGCAAAGTGAAGATACCCATGCCTGTTCCCATCGGTAATTTAAATCTCTTGAATATTATTGAGAAAAATAGGATGCTATATTAATAAGAAAAAAATAAAATCATGTGCCCTGGCTGGTTTGGCTCAGCGGTTGGAATGTCGGCCTGTGGACCAGAGTCTCGGGTTTGATTCTGGTAAAGGGCACGTACCTCAGTTGCGGTTCAATCCCCAGCTATCTTGGTTGGTTTCATGCGGGGAGGCAACCAATCGATGTGCCTCTCTTACATCGATGTTTCTCTCTCTCTCTCCCTCCCTCCCACTCTATCTGAAAATCAATAGAAGAATATCCTCAGGGAAAGATTTAAAAAAATTAAAATAAAATAAAATAAAAATTCATGTGAAAAATCTCACAATGGTCAAAGAACTAAGAATATCTGATATGAAAGTAATATGTATAATTTGACTCATTTCATCTCACTCTGCTATGAATAGCTGACATTCTTGTACAACTGTATTATCGTCAAAGCCCTTTTAACATAAAACTCTTTGTGTACCAGAGACAAGGGTCAGGGAAGAGGATGAAAAGAGTGGGCATACAAAGAAGGGCCCTTACATCTGACTGTGTAGCCAGGACCAGCCCTGTCCTCCCAAACCACTGCTGCATCCTGTCCCTCCCCAGACCACCCCCACCCCCGTCTAACTGGTCTCGCCCAGCTGCAACCCTCATCGTCTTGCTAAAATCCAGACGGACCATGACTCTCCCGTTTCAAACACCTAGGTGACTGCTCACTCAGATCCAAAACATTTAACATCAGCGACACTGTCGGTCCACCATGCTCACCTTTGCAACTGCTCCTCTGGCCCCTGGCTGGGCAACCCCTTTGCTTCCACACAATTCCTCAGCTTTTAGTCCTTCCCTCTCTTTTCTGACCCCAGGTCTTCCGACACGCCTGGAAACATCCCCCTACCCACTTCCAGCCACGCGCCCCCTCTTGCTCCAGGCTGACTCCTGTTCCTTTTTGAGGTGACAGCTTAGATGGGGCCCCCTCCAGGAAACCGAGTGCGACTCCCACGGCCCGAGGACTGCCAGAGGCTCCGAGTGCACACTGCACGCCCACACGCAGGGCGGCCAGCCCTCAACGCACACTGCCTCCTCGTTATTCATTCCCCCACCGGACCGGGGCCCTTCCAGGGCAGGGACAGAGGCTGGTGTCCCTGGCACGGAGGCTCAGACTCACGCTCAGCAAACATCTCACAGATCTACAGTGTGTAACAGTGTCGCCTGCAGCCACAGGGCATCGTGAAGAGGCAAGACCCGGCTATGACGCTAGATGGACTCTGTCCTTTGTGTTCTACTTTTCCTGTTTCTTCTGTCTGTATCATCCACAGAGCTGTAGATGACTCCCGTCGCTTTTTCACCACCTCACACTGTGTTCAAAATAATTAGTATTTTTCATTTCCACAAAGGGACAGAATGTTTTATCCTCGCTTTTACTTCCCTGGAATCGGAGGCCCAGAGAAGGAGACACTGGATATGACTGCATGTAATTTTCAGCATGAATTAACTCCACGGTGAGCAAGCGTTATTGTTATTAACCTGAAACCATTAATCTGTCTTATTCCAGGTTGCTTCGTTTCAATATGTTCTATTAATTCCCACTGGGACACACACAGAATATTTTCAGAGTGGCTCTGCTTTCAGAGATTATGAAAAGAAAATCCTTTCTAGATCCTCTCGTGGAAGAAGAAAGGAATTCTGGCCCTGGCCGGGTTCAATTCCCACCAAGGGCACATAGCTCGGTTGCACGTACCTTGGTTGCACATACAACCAGTTGGGGTTGTGTGGATGGCAACCCATCGATGCGTCTCTTTCATGTTGATGTTTCTCTCTCTCTCCTCTTCTCTCTCTGCCTCCTGCTCTATCTGAAGATAAATACAAAAGAAAAAAATCTTTACGTGAGGATAAAAATAAATAAATAAATAAATAAGAAGAATAAAGGGATTCTGTACTAATCCAAATCGGTGACCAAGCACTTAGATTATATGTCCTCAAGATCCACTCAATGGTCACCAGATTAGGAATATGACTGTAGTTCCACGTGACGGCTCAAAACGGAGGAGTCATCTATGAATTCAAGTCAACCACCCTTCAGCGTGTTTATATTTTGAATCTCCATCACTCCAAACTTTAAAAAGTCCTTTGAGTTGAAATGTATTTGCCCGTCTTTGCCTCTTCAAGCTTGAATAGAATGGGGATTGGTACTTAGTCTCACACCAAGAGTTCCCTTCTATATGTACAGGCACTTATAGACATGACTTCCATCTACTGCATCCTTTAATCTTCAAAATGCCTCAAAGAGATGCTAGATATACTCATCCCTTAATTTTCAGCTGACAGGCCTGAAGCTCAGAGAGGTATCAAGGTCTCTCTTTCTCCCTCCCCCCACCTCTTTTCCTTGCTCTGTGATGAAGCCTCTGATTTCATACAACTCTTACTTGCAGGGAGCTGAAATCCATTTCTCCGTGCATCATTTTTTCCAAAAAGAGAATCCTAAGGTCTTCTTCTACCCCTCAGAACATTTAGGGGCAAGATGCTCTTGCATATAACAGCTCTTACCATGGAAGAGGTCCCCTCTCTCTACTCTGAGGCAGTTGCTAAAACCACTACTAATAACGAACTAGTCCCTGCTTGTTCAACTTACCTTCTCCCTCCATGAGCTCTAACAGTGGTCTCCTAACTTTTTGTTGCAGCTAAACTCTTCTTAAAGTGAAATATTTTGTGGCATTCAAATGCATATTTGGGAGAAAAAAAAAGATGCGGACGACCTGGAGTTACTTTTCCTAGATCCCTGCCTGTCCACCCACTTGGCCCTTCCTCCCCAGGGGACATCCATTTCAAGTGGCCATGGTATGCAACGCAAGCCACTAACTACATTATCTTTTACTAACTATATTTTTCTTTAACTAGGATAATGTGCTGGTGTAACCTTACTGATCACAGCAGTCTAAGGAATACAAAGATTTAGAATAATTCATTGAAAATACCTATTAGTTTATAATGTATTTTTATAAAATGTCTGGGCATAGACTAAGAATCACACCAAAGAGCCACTTTTTTTCCACATCCCTTCGTTTGAAGGTTGGCTGGGCTGTGGGATGGATGGGAATTAAAAAGTCAAACAAACAAAAAAGTCTGATATAAGAAGACCTATTTGGGTGGTGAACACACAATACAATATACAGATGATATATTAGAGAACTATACACCTGAAACCTATATCATTTTATTAACCAATGCCCCCCCCACAACAAATTCAATAAACATTTTTCAAACAAAGAAGGCCCATATGACTCCATGACTTATTTATATCAAGAAGATCTCAAACAAAATTAGGGCAAAGAGATATTCTCATTTGAGTGTCCTATTACTTAAGAAACTAAAAATAAATACAAAATAAATTTTCAGTTTTAGGAATTATGGTTTTTCTGAGTCTGTTCCTCATCTCTAATAAGAACAAGATAGATGATATTTAGGTCCATTTCTAAGCCTAACATTCCATCATTTAATTGAAAAAGGTTTTATTTTACCTCTCAAGAGACCTAAATACAAAAGCTAAAATCCATTCCATGATTTTATTTTAAAAAATAAAATAGTTTAAATACACAGACAGAAAAACAAGATATCCTGGCGAACCTTAATACTCACACCATAGCCATGCACTGAAGAATGACCAAGTTAATAGTGTGGTCATTGCAGGTGCTTTTACAAAGTCTATGAGACATTTTGTAAGTCAAACTGACTGTACCATAGGGTGTTACCTTGTTCAGAGTCATTTGGGGTCTTTTATTGCCTTCAAATGAGAGATCAAAATAATAATAATAATAATAATCTCAATCCCAAAGTGTCTTGTGAACACAGAAAGTTTTGAGAATCGCTGCTGTAAATCAGTGTTAATGAAGAAACTATTCACACTGAACTGTGCGTTTCTAGGACTCATCTTCGCACCTTTGCACTTAACGGAATGACATTGCACCGCCCATCGTTATAAAATGCCACCTCATCTGAAGTGGTACCACTCTCATCGATTCAAATGCCACCGCACCTCATTGCCCAGAGCAACAGGACAATAGTGGCGAAGGCGCCAGATGGCAATTCAAGGGTTAGATAAGTACATTTACACTGCGGTGGGAGATTTTAACATTTTCTTCCAAACAGAGCCAATTAAGATACAGGAATGCTGACAGCAGTTCCACCACAAAGGAAGAAATATAATGCACTGTCCATGTCCCTCCTTTAATTGGCTCCACAAAGAGAGCATATTCTAACGATCTGAAATCAAATCCTGCCAGCTGTGTAGACAACACAATAGGACCATGACAGTGTCCAGTCGTGTGGGGGAAAGAACCCAGTGCATGTAATGAGATGGAGAAAGAGGGGATCCAGAATCCTTCTACACCGTTGCTGTGCAGAAAATGAAACATAATGACCCAAATCTACTAAGAGAGTATCTCATTTATTTTAGTGTCTTAATTCCTCCAAGTCTAAGAATAGCTTTTTTTTTTTTTTTTCAATGAACCTGGGTATCCTTTACAAATTCTTAAAAATTGACCAAAAATATAGGAATAGATAATTCACAAAAGGGGAGACTTGAGTGTCCATTAAATCTGGGAAAGTACTCAGACTTACTGTTAATCAAAAAAAAAAGAGAGAAAGAAAGGTTGAAATAGTATTATAGTATCCCGTCATACCCACCATCAAGGCAAATACAGACAATCCCATCACACCAAGTGCTGGCGAGAATGGGAGAGGACCAACATTTAAGGATGGGAGTGTGAACTAGAACAGTTATTCCGAAGGTCAAGCTGGCCATTTTTAGAGAAACTGGATCTGAATAATCACTATGACCTGAAAGTCTCACATGTGACTATCTGGCCCAAAGAATCTCTCACACAGGTTCAACAAAGGCAGCATTTCTATGACAATGGTGATTTGGAGACAACCTGGGTGTTTATCAATAAGAAAATGGATAATTCAAAATATAGCACACTTATGATGGGGAACAGTGAAGAAACAACACACCAGGTTTATAACAATAACATGGACAGATCTCAAAATCACTATTGATTGAAAGAAAAGAAAGAACAACAAAAAGGATAAATAATAGCAAATTAATTTTAGATAAATTAAAACCCATATCCTCCAAACTAGCACTATATATTTTGTAAGAATACACGCAAACATAAGGACACACAGAAGGTCTTCCAGAGGGTCTTCAGCAGGAGTGAACTGACCCTGGGATTTGGAGATAAAAAGAAAAGAAAATAGTAAACTAAAACAAGAGACAGCAGTTGTCAGGACCAGTAATGGAAATGTGCTATGGGCTGGTATGTGTGATAAAACTCACATTTCGGCAACCAGGATTCAAAAGAAGGAAACAAACAAACAAAAAAACAAAATAAAGACGTTATCTTATCCCAGTCAGGATTGCTTAGAATTCTACCTACTTACAAAATACCACATTAAACAGCAAGAGTTAATGTTCCACAATAAGAGTAAAATGAAAGGTTCATAGCATCAAATCTTTATTGGGCAATTTCTAAGTATAGGGAGCATTAAGAAGGCTTCAACACACGCTCCAGCCAACCAGTCAGCAAATCATCAGTCAAGGACTCAATGTGCACCAAATACCAGGCTGGACACTGCTAAAAGTTGAAAAAGTTTAAAATATGAAACCACTGCCCAAGTTTTGCCCCTTCTGTTTTATCAGGTAGAAATAAAGTCTTTGAAATATAGATAGATAGATAGATGATAGATAGATAGATAGATAGATAGATAGATAGATAATAAAATGGTAAGAATAACCATACAGTCCCATAGAGATGAAGGAAGCATGTTCCAACACAGCTTGCCATATAACTTTTCCCAAAAACATTCAATTCATCTTAAGAGCTCTTCTTTTGGAACTGCCTTCAAACTGTTTGGCACATTATTTTGGAAACTCTCAACAGCAGCAAAGCTTATATTTAAAAGCTGTGGTTCATTTTTCAGTGACTATTGCCAAAGTCTAAATTAACAACTTCTATTAGTGTAATTCTTTAGGGTTTATAGAGTATGTTCACAAACTTTAGCTCTCTTGGTAATGTATTTCAGAATCAAGTAGAGTTTTTTTTTTAAAAAAAAAAAAGGAAGTAGAAGAAGTAAAGATCGGGTAAGAATACCTGTTAGAGACCTGGTTACAAAACAGTGAGTGATTTTTAAATAATGCCATGAAATGGACCTATTGGCAAAACCAAAACTGTCCCAAATATATTTTAAACAATGGCTGCAATAGCCTAAAAATAAATGTATAGCCTTATAACCTTCCAGGTAACAAGATTAGATGGTTAGGCTTTGGCATTTTTTTCTTTTTCTTTTTTTTCCAGAGAGAGAGGGAGGGAGGGGGGGGGGGGGGAGAGAGAGAGAGAGAGAGAGAGAGAGAGAGAGAGAGATGGATTGGTTGCCTCCTGCACACACCCCAACTAAGGATTGGACCCAAAACCTGGGCATGTGCCCCAACAGGGAATCAAACCCACGACACACCAACAACTGAGCCACAAAAGTCAGAGATAGGCTCTGGTATTTCTGCATTAAAAATACATTTCATTAGCCCTGACCAGTTTGCTCAGTGGTTAGAGCATCAGTCCTCAGACTGAAGGGTCGCAGGTTTGATTCCAGGTTAAGGGCATGTACGTACCTGGGCTTCAGGTTTGATCCCGGGCCCTGGTCAGGGTCATGTGGGAGGCAACCAACAGATGTATCTCACTCACATTGATGTTTCTCTCTCTCTCTTTCCCTCCCTCCCTTCCACTCTAAAAATCAATGAAAAAATATCCTTGGGCGAGCATTAACCAAAAAAACAATATTAATAAAAATACATTTCATTATATTTTAAATACGATGAGTGTTCACACAGCTGCCAGGCCTGTTAGCACTGCTGTGTAGGACAAAAGGTGGCAGTCAGAGGGTCTAGGTTTTATTCTCTTCCCTTCCAATTATACAGTTGGCTCTATAATGCTTGTTTTAAAAAAGTAGATGCGTTGTAATGCAATTGATATACCAGGAAACAACATCTAATATTTTATAACAGAAACTTGGCATTTGCATACGCACAATTTTGCCCACCAAAAACACCACACCAGGTGAACATAGGCATCCAGGGAAACCCAGCCATGCAGGAAGCCACAAAACACACACACCTTAAACACCTACTAGCAACAAGTTCACCATGAGCATTACCTACAATGTTCTGTTTTACTATTCTTTCACACTCATTTTTTAAATATGTTTTTATTGATTTTTTTTAAGAGAGAGCGGAAGGGAGAGAGAGAGAAACATCCATTGGCTGCCTCCTGCACACCCCCTACTGGGGATCAAGCCTGCAATCTGGGCATGTACCCCGACCGGAAATTGAGCCAGGACCTCTCAGTCCATGGAAGGACGCTCAATCCACTGAGCCACACTGGCCAGCCTTTTTTCCATTGATGAACTTGCCTGTATGAAAAAACTTATGTTGAAGCATCCATATTTTAATGTGCCAAGAAGTGAGTACAAAAGGAGAATTTTAAGTCTTGAGGAAAAAACTGAAATGCGCATTTTGAAAGAAACAAACATGTTCTCCTGGGCAATGGGCATAAGGAAATCAACACTGCCGATAATCAAAGACAGTACAACAGAATAAAAGAAATGTCTATGACTGGAACAACGTCAACTGCTGTGAATTCAATACAAACACATTCTAATGAAACAGAAGAAATGGAAAGATTGTTGAGCATATAAATTTGATAGCAAACAGCAAAATAAGAAAAGTCAGAAACAACCTTTCTTATGATCAAAGAGAAAGCATGATCTATACAAGAAGACCTTAAGCAGAAATTGCCAAATCCTGTTCCTTTTAGTTCTAGAAGTGGCAGGGTTGGTGGTTTCAAACATCTCTATCAATTTCCAAAGCCTTCAGCTGTTGGGTGAAGCCACAAATGCAGATCAGAAAGCGGTAAAAGAATTTCTAGCAGGGCTGCTGGAAGTAATTGAAAAAGACTCTATATTGGATCCAATTTTCAACTTTGATGAAATAACTACTGATTATAAACACATGTTTCAAAGGACCTATTTTTCAAAGGCAAAAAAAGCTCCAGAACTTCAGGCTGTAAAAGACAGCAAAGTTTTATAACCCCCTTTCCAATGCTTCACAATAACTCACAAGCAGGAAACCTACCGTTATTCACCTCCTAAAGCAAACTTCAGAGTTTTCTCAAGACAAACTGCCACATTTATTTACGGACCACGTTGTTATTCATTAGGTTCCTACCTTTTGATGTATGTGTCACTAACAAAGTTTGATGTGATGCCTCTCCCCCAGTTTTTCCAAAGCCCTATGGTTTTTCTATTGAATGATTTCGCAGACTGTGGTGATATTTACAAACAGGTAGTTCATGTTGCAGCTTAACTGAGTGCACTAACTATGTGACCCCGTAGGGAATATCCATCAATCTGATCCACTCAGAAAGTCTGCCTTTCAGAAAACTGTCCCTCACTAACCATGACGTCTGCTTCTTCTATGGAGGGGAGAAGAACCACATGACCCCAGCTAGACAATCACAGTACCCTGAACCCCAGCCACTGTAGTATTTGGACATGTGGTCTAAATAGGGCCAAACAGAGTCCTCCTAAGGAACTATGTTTCCTGGAGCTATGAGGAAAGAATCATCCTCTTTTCTCCTGGGTCTCTAACACTAAGAAAAATAAAAAACACCTCACTACCTTGTAGCCATCTTTATACCACAAAAGGACAACCTAGGAAGAAGAAATGCAACACAGTGTTCTAACAACATCATATAAACTTCTGGATCTAGTCCGGAAGCTACTTAATGTGCATAGATTTTTGTTTTCAGCAATGCGAGCTAATACATACCTGAGAGTTTCAGCTATTTTGAATAGAGTTTCTATTATTGGAAACCAAACGTGCATTAACATATCCAGGTCAGAGAAGCTTTTTGCGATGCCCCCCATTCAACAGTCCCCTATTGTCTGTCCCTACAGAACCCTCTTCTTCGGCGCTGTGACGGGGCAGGCGACTCTGCGTTCCCCACGGCACATGAGCCCCATGAGCAAACAGACTTTCCTCTCTGTTTGCCAGGGCTCCGAAGGCACAGCCCGGGCCAGGCACTCCATGGAGGTTCGGGGTCTATCTGCATAATGAAGGAAGACTGAATGTGTGAATAAACGAGCAGAGTTGACCGTGCTGGGCCTGTTTGCTCATCTCTAAGACAGAGCAGTAGGCGATAGTTGCCTGCCTTCTTTTATGGGGATCTAATGAGATAATGTACGTGAAAGTGCCGTGGTAGCTATAAAGCAATAATTATTATCCATTCAGCACATACTTTACTGCAGTAGAGAGAGGAGCATAATGGAGTTGACACAAGCATGGGCGCAGGAGTCAGAGTGAGTTTGCATACCAGCACCGTGTCTTATTAGCTATTCTAATTTGGGGCAAGTTATGTATCTTCTCTGAGCCTCCGGCTCAGGTTTTTGTAAGCATTCAAAAAGTTAATACATGCAAAGCACCTATTTATATTTCAGGTATGTCACGTGCTCTACCAGATGCACTAATAAATCAGAAAAGGGTTCTGTCCCCAAGAAGCTTACAGTCTATTAAGAAGATAAATCATGTATATAAACAACTTGCATATTAAGACGGAGTTGGCAGAAAGTGTTATAGGACACCACAGGAGACCATTCGAGATCAATCACTCTAGTTCTTTAAGGGTAAACATTTTCTTTCTCTGAAGTGACTTTATCTTCATGCTAAGCATTACTCTCCTTGTCAAGCAAGGCTTAAGTAACCCTGACAATGATATTAAGTTTAGATAACTGAATTTCTTGTTTGCATTGTTCTATAGACTAAATTCTAAAGTACTTAGGTGTACATTACAAAAGAAAAAAAGTCTGCAAACCTTCAACCATAGAAATGCATGTGGCATCAGGAGAAGGAATGAAGAGAACCGCTACCACCAGAGGATTCACAAGCTGGTCAGAGGCTGTGGCGGGCTGAGTCACAGCCTCCGAAACCGTCCTCAGTCTAATCGCTGGCACCTGTGACTGTTACCTTAAATGCAAAGGGATTTTTGCAGATGTGATCAAGTTAAGGATTTTGAGGTGGTGAGAGCATCCCGCATTATCCAGGTGGACCTGATGTACTCAAAGGGGTCCTTACAATAAGAGGCACCCTGGAGGAGTCAGGAGAGGCCACGGAGTCAAGGGAGCAGAGAATGAAGGAAGAGGCCACAAGCCAAGGAATACAGGTGGACACCCGAGGCTGAAAAAGACGAGTAAACAAATTCTCCCCTCTGAGTGTGCAGAAGGAACCAGCCCTGGTGTTACCTTGAAACTGATTTGACCTTCTAACCTCCAGAACTGCAGGAGAAAAAGTGTGCTGCTTAACTCACTAAGTTTGTATTTATTTTTTAAAATGCCACAGAAAACGACAACGGAAACGGGGTCCTTATTCTTTGGTTTCTGCTCTGATCTAATGAGAAAGACTGTTCCCAAAGCACCCAGATGACCGCCAGCTGAGAGTTCATTTACAGATGGGTGGCAAGTGCCCGAAAACCATGGGGGGGGGGGGGGCTGTCTATCCCAGCAATCCTGAGATAAAGCTAAAAAACTAACAACTTTGTAAAAGCACAAAATATCTTGAAGTGACCCAGGATTCTGAGCAAAGTTAAAACCCAATATCCTGGAGTCTAAGAAAAGTTCCTCTTCCATACCTGTTAATTGTATGGGATAATTCATGCTAACCATAAATTGAGAACTTGAGAGGCGAGGTGTAATTACACAGGAGTGAGTCTGACTTTCATCAGGTGTTCTCAAACTCAAATGCACGGTGTAATTTCTCCAGCAGGCTGGAGTGAAGAGGTAGGTGCTCGCTCATGCTAACAATACCTCTCGCCACCCTCACCTCTCCACCACTGCCTGGTCACATTCTCTGGTCACATGATCACCTCTCCGGGCCCCGTCTTTGCTCCTGCTGTCCCTTACGTGAAGCATCCTTCTCTGATCTAGCAACACACAGACCCAGAAAAAGACTGAATCTTAAATTCTTCAAGACTCAGTCCAAACAGTGTGTCCTGCAGTAAGTTTCCTTTCACTATCCCTAGACAAGCTCCCCGCTTTTTGCACCCCATGCCATCTTAGAACAGAGTTTCATTAGCAGTTACCCCATTATTAGAATTATTTGTTTACATATCTGTCTCCCCAACAACCTAGAGGTGTCTCCTGCAAAATGACTACGCCCTATTCTTTTCTGAATCCTAAATGCTCAGTACCATGCCTGGAACATAATGAGCATTAAAAATGTTAAATAAATAAATAAATGCTTAAATGCAGCCACTTCCAAAAAGCAATGCCAATCATGTGCTACCTATCTTGGTTATCTACTGTATTTGAAGACTTGACTCCAAAAAACATTTGTTTCTAAAAATCCAGTATACATTTAAAAAAAAAAAAAAAGAGTAACTAACAGAGGACCTACAGATGAGTCTGTAAATGAAAACATGAATTCTGGATTCAGAGAGACCCATGTTTTACTCTACCTCTGCCACTGCCTACAGGGTCTGGCTCTCGCTACAACCTTTTGGCTTCATCTCCTACTACTCTCTTCCCTCCTCACGTGTCTCCAGCCAAATTGCTGTCTGTCTTGTCCTTCCTGGAACTTAGTGGGTTTTGTGAAGATACAATGAACCAATATACATGAAAGCATTTGAAAATATCTAAGTGGTGCACAGTATGCTACTATGATCGCTAGTCCCAACAGCTAGTCTTTGCAGCATGAAGTAGGCAACATTTACCGCTTTGTCCATCATTGCCGCTTCCCTGTGGAGGCAGCACCCTCTTCTGGGGCAGGAACTGCTCCCCCCTCCCTCTATCCATTGATCCGAACAAATAGAAGTGGCTACTTTTTCTAGGCAGAAGCAAGAGCCCTGGGGGTGGAGAGGCAGGTTTTCAAGTGCTGGGGACCCTGCGGTACCCGAGGCCAGCTCTCTACCTCCCGGGGCTCCCCTAGGCACACCAATATATTCCCACGTTGAATTCGGTTTCTGTCACTTGCAGGAAGAGATTCCCGACTAATCCATGCTGTGAACCGAAAAGTAAACATAAGCACATTTTTCAATTATTTTCCTTAAAAGTCAAATGAATAACTTTTATGAGCTTTTATTTATTTTTTTTTTCAGAGTATAATGCAAATATTTATCAGGCATTCAGTTTATCATTGAGGAAGAATCTAGAGAAGGACAAACGCCTCTGTGTAGTAAGAGAAGCATCATGGCAGCGCATGGTGGGCCCCGGGAAATCCGAGCATCGACTGCATGCGCCTGGATAAAGGACTTGGACTTGCTGCCTCGTTTTTCTCATCCACCGATTGCCAGGGTCTCTCCGTGTTCTAAGCCTGAAAAGCATGTGGTGATTCGGATGACGGGAGCACCTCCATGATTTTGGATGTGAACGATTTAAGCTTCTTTTGGTGGAGAGAACCGAAGGAACCTCTCCGTGGGATTTAAATTAGAGTTCAAACCTCCAGAATAGTATGTAGATCACTTCGGAGTTTTTGAAAGCAAAACCAGAGCCGTCATTCCATATGTGATTAATGACCCGGAAGTAGGAGATTACCGGGGAAGTGAGCTTTTTATGAATTTATCCAGCTTGCTGGATAAAAACTGATAAAGACGACTAAATCCGTCCCCTGCTGAAGTGTGGCTAATTCTATAATCAATCATAGCCACAGCCCTCAATAATGGAACAAGGACTCGCTGGGCCACCGTTCCATGCTGGGCGTTGTGACAGGAGCCGAGGAGGATCCAGGAATAAAGCTGGATTTCTCCTCTCACCTCCCTGCTGAACCCCCTCCAGCAGCCCGCCCTGCACCTGGCCTACAACCCAGATTCACTGCCTGACACTGGAGACTCCAGCATCACCTGCCACTCTACCCCCCAGCTCCTTCCTCCAGCCACAGTCCTCTTTCAGATCCTTGCACAGCCCAAGCATGTTCTTGCTTCAGGGTCTTTGAATATACCCCCATTTGACATTCCATCTGCCCACATGTTCTGCCCTGCCCATGCCTCGGGGCTAGCTCCTTCCTGTTCTCTGTCCACCTGAAAGGCAGCCTCCTCAGCCAGCCTTTTCCTATTCACACCGTCCCTCCTCCCGCAGCCCCACCACCAGGACCCTGTTAACTCGCTCCTCAGTGCTTCTCGCAAGTAGTCATTGTGTCATTTGCTTCTCTCCTCGGCTTTGCCTGGGCCTGGGGAGGGGGCAGAGACTGGTGTTCTGTTCTGTTCACTGCTGCCAGGTATTGTATCTCCAGCATCCAGCACAATACCCAGTACACAGCAGTCACGCTATGAAAACTATTGAATGAGCCCTGGCCAGTTTGGCTCAGCGGTTAGAGCGTCAGCCTGCAGTCCAGAGAGACCCGGGTTCGGTTCCCACTAAGGACATGTACCTCGGTTGCAGTTTGTCCCCGGCCCTGGTTGGGTTGTGAGGGTGGCAACCACTTGATGTGTCCCTTTCACATCGATGTTTCTCTCTCTCTCTCTCTCTCTCTCTCTCTCTCTCTCTCTCTCTCTCTCTCTCTCTCCCACTCTATCTGAACAAAATTTAAAAACAAAAACAAAAAAACAACTATTGAATGAATGAATGAATGAATGAATGAATGAAAAAGAAGATTCCTATAACTACTATAGCTATAACATAAGATAATGTACACTGATTGTTCACATAGTAGGAAGTAAAGGAGAAACAAGTGTTATGAACAAAAACATGAAAGAGAAAACGTGCAAAGCAAGGTCTGAGGAGCAAAAGCAATTTCCTGAAGGGAGTTTAAAAGGACGTGAGATCCCATCATGCAGGGTCCTGAGAGCTAAACAAGGGAATCTGAATGTATTCCATGGGCAACGGGACTCATGTAAACTTCCTCATCACGAGAGTGAAAGCATTACCTCGGTGTTGCAGAAGGGTGGCCCCAATGCCAACAGTGCATGATGGACGGAGTCTGGGAAGAGGGCCACGCCAGCAGGCGAGGCCAAGGTGTTACAGAGGGACAGGAGTCCCAGGGAAGAATCAGAGTGCATGAAAGACGATTGCAGTTGATTGGATGTGGAGTGCGAGAGAATAAGAAAGAGAAGCTTCTTCCAGGGCTACACCACGGTTGATTACTGGAGAGACTGGAAAGAGTGGAGGTTTGAGGTTGGTGAAGGAAGACCTCGGGTGCGGTCCTGGCTACCGTCCAGCCGCTTAACACAGAACTGAAGGTCCAGGCTCCGTGAGCCCGTCACCTGCGGCCACGTTCGTTCTCTTCCCGTGATGCCAGCCTCCCTTCCAAACGTTCCTTTTTCTCTTTGTAAAATGGAATATGCCCTTAGGTTTTCTGTTTTTTGGATTGTGTTTGGGTTTTTTTATTTTTTATTTTGGCTGTTTATAAAATAATTAAAAATGCACAACATACAGATGTGCTAAAAAGAGAACGTGAAAGCCCCTCCAGGCACTTTGCACACTGCCTCCTCCACAGTAGCTCAGTTCACGGCTTGGAACACATCCCGGCAGACTTTTCGTGCATCTCCCAACTCACGGTTTTCAAAAGACAAACAATATAACATTATGCATGCAGTTCTGTAAGCTGCTTTGTATTTTTATCTTTTACTTTATGTACTAAGAAAACTCTCCCTGGCTAATACATGCAGATGCTCCTTATCTTTTTAAAGGACAGTTTGGTATTACATTGAGGCACGTTCAATAACGTATTGATCAATCCCCTTTGGGTAAATATTTAATGTATTTTCCATTGTTGTTATTATAAGCAATACCTCAATGAACATCCTTGAATAGCTGTCTTCGTTCTGCTTGTTGGTTATTTCTTCAAGCACCTGGCAGACAGACATGGGCCAACCTCCCGGAGGGCAATACGGGAGGATCGGCAGGGCTGAGAAGGGGGTCAGGGACACACCCGCTGGCCCAGCCACTCACAACTCTCTTTATAAAAAGGGAAAAACCAAATCAAGAGGAATTTCCAAGGTGATTCACTTCAAGGTCAAATAGGTCTTTCTACATAGAAGATACAGTATTCGCCCCTGGCCCTTCAGGAGATAAATGAGTCTCTGTAAAATAAAGGCAGAACTCAAAATGAGAGATTCCCATGGTTTGGGTTGTTTTGTTCTGTATTGTTGTTTTGTTTTGCAGTTCAGGCCCAGCCGTGACTAACACGGTCTGACATCCTGAACGCTCAGTTCCCTATGTCTGGGGACTCACACATTTGGTTCACACCTCAGTTTAGTACTCTCCCCACGAGCGCATGGCGATTAATTCACTTACCCATTTCCCGGGCTAGGTTCTGAGCTCCCCAAGGACAGGGAACTCCTCTCGTTTATTCTGCATGTCAGCGTGGACTGCAGAGTAGACCCTCAGTAAGCACGTGTACAGATGACCGCTTGACATGTACAAGTGAACGCCTGGACTAATACACACACACACACACGAATGCATGGGCAGCGAGACAGCAAAACTATTTCCAGTATTACTAGAAAGTGTTTTAAGAGAGAGCTTTCTTTTAATGTCCTGCCACTATCAAATTCTCATTTCATCTCATAAAATTCAAACAACTGGAGCTTTACATAAAATATTCCTAAAACAAATGCCATTCCCTTGCACCCATCCATCCCCGTTCCCTCCCATCCATCTCCGGCATCCCCCATCATCACCTAATTTTCCTCCAAAAAATGTAACTCGGTCAATATCATCTGATGATAGCACTGAGCACACTACTGGAGACAGCCGGAGGATGTCAGAGGTGCATGGGCCCACATTCCCACTCTCTGATACCTTCTATTCTACCTACATAGAACTCCCCATACACAGAATTCCATACGTAACATACGAGACTGGCACATCACAACCATAATGTCACAGGTATTATTCTTTGGAATAAGTAAAAAGTCAGCTAAAGAAAAATATTAAATTACAATGCAAATGGCATAGAGAAGGAGCATTCATTATGAAGGTAGGATTTGGGTGCCTGACTTTTTGGAGACTCTGCCACATGGATTAGCAGGTCTAAGAACCAAACTAAAAAAAAAAAAAAAAAGTTAATTACAACACCAGCTACAGACAGATACAATGTATAAGGACAACCTGATAGTCTGTGGAAAATACGGATCTACTTTCTAGATCCGTATTTTCCTTGTGTTTAGCAGTTAATTTTAAAAATC
Source organism: Molossus molossus (assembly GCF_014108415.1). Classification (NCBI taxonomy): domain Eukaryota; kingdom Metazoa; phylum Chordata; class Mammalia; order Chiroptera; family Molossidae; genus Molossus; species Molossus molossus. The sequence goes on from NW_023425377.1 coordinate 18,501,784, forward strand.
ACACTTGATCCAATGTACTTCCTGCCCTGCAACCCCCCCCCCCCTAAAGCAACTCCTCCTGCCCCTTCCTTTAACAGAAATCCTCTAAAACTGCTGTTCCTGAAAACCAGGATTCAAATCAGGGGAAACCTACCGAGAACTCTCCCCGGACTTTATCTTCAGCAAAGTGTACTGTCGGGAAGCAGAAAATGCAGTTTGTCTCGCATTATCTGTAATGCAATAGACACTCCTTCACTTTAACAAGGTGCCACCGCCGATTCGGGCCCTGCCGGGTGAGCAGCAGATGCGATCATTTCTCTATCTCTATGAGCAGAATAGACCCCGGGTGGCGAGAAGCAGCAACTGACATGCCTTCCCCAAGCTGCGGCGGGGAGGGTGCTCCTCGGACCTGGTGAAGATCCCAGCGGGAGAGGGGAGCCCATGGGACGTGCACCCAGCAGGCCCCACTCACTCCCACGGGACTGCTGACAGGTCCTGAGGCCTCTGCTAAGTCACACACTTACACGATCAAACATAACTTTCAGCATTCACGTGCGCAAAGGGGCCTCACGTGGCTAATGAGAACAAGGCCCAGGGAATGACCAGGATGGGTCATGCAAGGCGTGGCTGAAGAAGCTGGGCCTGCTCAGCCCGGGGGTGGGAGGGGCGCAGGGAGAGCAGGATCACTCCCCGCAACCACCGCGGGACTACCCAGGGGACAGAAATCAGATCCGCTGGAAACAAAGACGCTGGACTCACATGGACTGGGTATGTTTTGGAACCCAGCTCTGACATTCCCTGTTCTATGACCTTAGACAACCACTTAACCTCCCTTGGCTTCACTGTGCTCATCTGTAAAACGGGGGCAATGGAACTTACTTACAGAGTTCTCGGGAATGACATCATATCTACACAACCCTTAAAACCACGCTTCAATTACTACCTTAATGTCACTGGTAGGTTAGACAAGATTCAAGGCGGGTAATCACACAAGCAAGTGTGTTTTTGATTACCCTCTGTGGTTTAGCAGAAGCGCTACCCTGGATAAACTGTGAGCAGTCCCATCAATTCTGCTCACTCTTAGAAAGCCTTGCCATCACTCTGACTCCATGTCAATCCTGATTGAGAAATTAGAAAGTCGAACTAGTAGGTAAATACATACTTCAGTCTATTCCCGAAGATAGACTCTCCCTCTCCCCATCTACAGACACCTGTCCCTGGGCCACCTGCCTCCGAGGAAGGGTTGTGGATGCCTTTGTCTTTCTCTCTCTTGCTTACTCCTCCTTCTGCCCCAGGTAGCTGCTGGGTGTGGCCTGTTCCAGTGGACATGGCAGAGGTCGGGGAAGTAAGAGAACTGAAAACGCGTCCATAGGTTGTGCTGCCCTTTGATGGCTCCCCGGTTCCTGTAACGGGCACGGTTCTGGCTTCTCCCTGCGGTGCCTCCACTACAATTTGTCTGGCTAACTGAGCATCTCCCCCACAGCTTCTGGCCCTGGGGAACATCCCAGCCTCTTGCAGGGGGGCCCCTCACCCTGACACGGCCTTCTTGGGCAGGATTCCTTTTAAAATGAGCCCTGGCTGATAGGCATAGCACAAGTTCTATACATGACCCTACGTCTTTGCACACTTTTCACCCCATAAGACAGGAAGGCAGTAACAGCCAGGAGAAGCCCCCTGTTTTTCTCAGGTGTGAGTCACCCCCAGACAACCATGGCCTTCAGCTTCTCCCCAGATCTACCACTGATGACCTTCTACTGGGGGCCGGGGGGCATTCTCTGCTACAGCTCCCCTTTGGTGGAGGGGGGAGCTGGGAATCTCAGCACAGGATTTCCAAGGAAATCCTCACACAACGGTCTTTTCATTGTTTTGTTTTGTTTTTAATTAGCCCTCCATGTGCATGGGGTTTAATGGCCATAAGACTGAGCTTGGGGCATCTACTCTGAAATACTACTTCTGGCTGAGTGTCCCCGCGGAACACGGCATCTGCTGCGGCGGTGCCTCGGAATGTTGAACTTCACGTCCGTTTCCGCCGATGACCATAAACCTTCTGTGCGGAAAGTCCTATTGGCCACACAGCTCCAGATTCAGTCAGTGTTTCCCAGAGCTTTTTTTTTTTTTTTAACCCATTCTACTCCTTTATGAAAGAACATTTATTCAAGATTATTTTTATATAAACATTTAAAGAGAAAATGGTCTACAATCTGATCAACCAACCCTACTCAACAACTTAGATCACAGTTATGTACACCTATTGTTTTCTCTGCCAGGGAAGGTCCCTCACCCTCACCCCCAGATCTTAGCATGGTCTCAGCATGACTGGCTCACTGCTGTTGTTTCCAGCTCAACTATCAGAGAGACCTTGACTGAGAGTGTCCATTACTTTGCAGCAGATATTCACTCCCATGCACCGCCTCCATCAGTGGGCGCGATTCCCACCCTGCTGTCACTGGGCTTGGCCATGTGACCTGCTTTGGCCAATCAGGCGTCAGCAGGCAAAGGCCTCCAAAGGGCTTACGCAGTTTGACGTGGCTCTTTTGTACTCTAGGGATCTGCCATGCAGAGAGCCTCCCGAGCAGCTGCTATGCTCTCAACCTGGGCCCAGAACAGACGAGTCCGGGGCAGATGTGAGCTCAGCCTGCACCCTGCAAACCCAGATGACCCACAGCTCCCTAGCCAAGAGCAGCCAAGAGCAGCCAGGAGCAGCTGAGCCACCGGCCTGCAGAGCTGAGCACGAGGACATACTCTTTGTGAGGCCCTCTACTGAGGGCCTTTCATCTTGTTTTGTTTGACTTGTGTTATGGAGCAGCAAGCTGACTGCTACGCTGTCTAAGGAGCTCTTCCCGCTGTTAATCTTTAATGAGCTTCTGATTCTTCCCAGCTCTCAGAACGGCCTGGAATTGCCGGTTCCGTGTTTTCTTATTACTGCCTAGGCTTAGCTTTCTGAAAGTTGGGATCTTGCCACTAGTACAGAGAGGACTATACTGCCTGGCGCATAGGAGGCATTCAACAAATATCTGTTGAGTACATTACTGGATGACTGGTTAGTCCATTTTAAAAAGCAAAAACACACAAAGTGAAGAATGTAAGTTTACCTCCCTGCAGTCTTTCTCCACAAAGGTCACACCCCTTCTATGTATCCTTCTAGAAGAAAAAGGTCTGGTATGTAAGAGCACAAGGGAGAGAAAGAGAGAGAGTCCTCTGATGGAGAGAGTGATGTTTATTATTTTGGGGGGTTGTTTTATATGAAAGGAAGCACACTATTCACTATGCCTTTCATGCTGTTGTTGCTGCTGCTGTGGTTTTAACTTGAAACGTGTGTTGGAGACCTCCCACTGTAGCACACCTGTCCATTCACACCGACGGCTCGACACCACCACGCCACACAACATCACTTGACTCAGCCACTCTCCCGGGGATGGACCTTCCGTTTAGTTCCTGTCCTGTTTGGCTTTGCTATTACAAATTCTGCTTCCGAGAATGATCTCGCGTGCTTCTCCTGAACATGGCCCATCAGACCACAGGCATTCTGAAACTCTGACCTGGAGAAAGAAACACTCTTCTTCTTGGGACTCCCTGACTTTTATGCCTCGACCAGTCAAGGAGGTTTTATAAAGCTTAACCCTTTGTAGTTTTGTTAATAAAACGGTACTACTGTTTTTCGTTTCTTAGTTATAATATCATTTTAGAATACGAGATACGACTGTTTCTCAGCAGTTGGTAGCCCCTGTTTTCTCTCACCGACCACTTCGAGGTTCCGATAACACACCCCTGAGAGACCTGCCTCCCGACTGGGCATCGCTCTTCCAGGACCTCAGGTTTGCAACTCCTTCAGTCCAGAGGTGAGAAGGTTCGGTACCATCAGGTCTTCTAAGAACACATGATTAGAAAGTAGGGCAAGTTACAATGGTTTTCATCCCAATAGCAAGAGAGTTTAACTGAAGAGTTAAATGGCAACAAAATAAAACCAAAGAAGAGAACAGGACTCAACTACACTCTTCTGAAAGAAACGCGAGCCATCCCTCCGTTCTGGGAGATTTCTACTCCAACAGCAGCCCCCCAGGCCCAGGGGGCCAATTTAGCTCCTCTGCCAACAGTGTCTGCAGGAAGGTGAAGAAAGGAAAAACCACAAATGAACAATGTCTTTTTGACTTTGCTGTGCTCCTGACAATGTGGATCTAATTCGCCTGCTCAGGATATGCCTGACCCTTAATGAAAACACATCACTGCTGCAAATTTGGAAATACAAGAAATAAAGAACTAAGTCTCAGGGAAAATTGCTGTAATATAATGATGTATTATGTTACCCAGATATGTTTCAATAAAGAAATTTAGGTGAAGGCAAAGCTTTAAAACCACGAGGAAGACTAAATGAGTGAGAGCTGTGATTATGATTATGGTGGAAATATGCAAAGGCACAATGCAAACTATAAAGCACCATAGATATTATTATTGTTGTTATCAGAGAGCAATTTTATAAAAATCAGAGATGTTGTCGCTTTTTTCCATAGTGGTTACTAGAGTGGTCAGCACACATCATAGACATGTTTGCTGGAAGGGACATTAAGCATCATTTATTTGGATGTCTTTTATTTACAGACAGGTAACCTGAGCTCCTAAGATGTGACTTGTGCATCATCACCAGCTGGTCAGAGCTTAAGCTAGACAGCATTCTTTCATACCCACAGGCCCTGGATTTGTTTGTTCCTCCCCAAACAAGCCTGGGTGTGCCCAGGAAAGGGCTTGGGGTAGTCAGAAAGAGCATGACATAATTGTAAAACAGCTCTTGCCATAGGCTTCAGAACCGAACACAAAAGGCGGACCATCCCAGCTCAGCTATTGAATGAGTGTTTGAGCGTGTTCCAGTATTTTCATTTTCTTGAGTCTCGGGTGTCTCATCTATAGAGTTGGGATACTAATACTTGCCTCTTTGGTTCACATGAAATGGTTAGGAAAGGTACTTAGCACAATGTGTGGCACTCAGTAAGAGTTTAATAATTGGCAGACACGATGATAATGGAGAGGATGACGGTGAGGACAATGGTGATGATGACAGTGAGGATGATGGAAACTGCTTGTAGGTCAGTTCCCAGAAGGTGCATCAACTTAAGGTCAGATTGATGAAATGTATGTGCCGAGAAATGATAGGAGTTACCTCATGGAAAAGTTTTCTTGGGTCCTGGCAGCAGAGCCAATGGCTTAGAAGCTGTTTGAACCAATGAATCTGATAGCAGCTAAGGAGGAATTGATAGCCACTAAGATGTGGAGGTCAATAAAGAGCTAGGAGTTGAACCCGGATGACCTCTCCATTGGGTTTAAGAGAAGGTAAGAAAGAAAAGTGTTTGTTACAATATAGCACTTCCCTAATCAATAATGAATTTGGTCATTGACTTCCTGATGGTGCGTACCTCACCACCATAATTACTCTTGTCGGTGACATATGCACACTGCTGACTTGTGGATTCAAAGGACATGGCATCGTTGTCTACATGCCTCTTGTACATAAGCACTGATACTCTACATTCCCACAAAGTCCCAAGTCATTAATGACTATAAATGGCTATTATGCAGCATTATAACCTGTGAATAATGTGTCGAATTCTGGAAGGAAGATGAGAAAAGTAAAATAAAGAATCAATAAAGAGGCCCTGGCTGGGTGGCTCAGTTGGTTGAAGCATCATCCTATATACCAAAAGGTTGTGAGATTAATCCCCAGTCAGAGTGTGTATGGGAGGCAACTGATTGATCTCCCCCTCCCTCCTCTCTCTCTCTCTCTCTCTCTCTCTCAACCTCAATAAAAAAATTTTAAAAAATCCTCGGGTGAGGATTAAAAAAAATAAAAGAATCAATAGATAGGAAAAGGGGCAGGAGACAGAAGACAGAGAAATAATACAATTCACTTGTAGCACAGTAATGTTCTGTATTACACATAATTAAAACACTAATGTAGCCCCTTGGCTACGGTACTGAAAACATTTTTGCAACCAAGGTTAACATCTAAATAGTACAAGGCAAATTCAGCACAAGCAAATTTTGGATAAATCAGAGCCTTCATCAGATCTCAAAAAGTTTTTCAACAAAAGGAAAGTATACCAGTTCCACAATCAAATACCCCAGCAAACTGACCACCAAGCTCCCTGAAGACAATGACAGCATAAACAAGACTAATCGCATCAAAAGAAAGAAAAAGCCACAATCACATGAAATGAGAAACTACTCTTGCAAAGTATCTTTTCACAAACTTCACTCACATCATGATGAAACTCTCAATGACTTCAATCATTGCCTTCTTCAAGCAACTTGGACAAAGAAACTTGCAATAACCTAAGGCAATAATGACAGCACACATCTGTCGAGGTGATCAGCAATCAAAGAAGTCATTTTGTCATACTCCTAACAAAACTAAACGTTATGGGGAACTTCAATTCAAGGTGTTCACTCAGGAGCCTGAACAGGCTGAATTAGGAGCCGACACACCACACCACACCAGAGCTGGATGGGCTCCAGAGGTCATGCAAGTCCCAAAGTACATTTGAAAGCCTGAAGAAGACCCTGCTAAATGCCATACAATCTGGAGCACATTCCTTACTCTCCATAGTGTCGACCACAGTATGCAAAAGATGAGACAAGAGAGAGCAGTAACTTGGGTGTGTGTTTCGCTCTCAGAGACACTTGGGTTTGCCACCTGCCTCTGCCGCTTAGTAACTATTTGTGGCTGAACAAGTCACAAGATCTCGAAGGTTCTGCCTTCCCATTTCCAGATATAATATCACCAACCCCACTGACCAATGCTAAAGATTAAATGAGGTGATATATGCAAAACCTTACTGACACCACAGAAAACAAAAGATCGTTAACAGCTACTATGAACAATTATATGGCAACAAATTCGACAATCTAAGCGAAACGGACAAATTTCTAGAAACACACAGTCGCCCAAAACTGGACCAGGACAAGATAGAAAACTTGAACAGACCAATAACAACTAAGGAAATTGAAGAGGTAATCAAGACTCTCCCAGCAAACAAAAGCCCAGGCCTGGATGGCTTCACGGGGGTGTTTTACCGAACATTCAAAAAAGAACTAACACCCATTCTCCTCAAATTATTTCAAAAAATTCAAGATTAGGGAAGATTTCCAAACTCGTTCTATGAGGCCAGCATAATTCTAATTCCAAAACCAGAAAAAGACACTACAAAGAAAGAAAACTACAGGCCGATGAACATAGACGCCAAAATCCTGAACAAAATACTAGCAAATTGGATCCAGCAATACATCAAAAAAATTATTCACCATGACCAAGTGGGATTCATTCCAGGGACACAAGGCTGGTACAATATTTGAAAATCAATAAATGTAATACACCACATAAACAAAATGAAGAATAAAAACGATATGATCATATCAATAGATGCTGAAAAAGCATTCAACAAAATCCAGCATCCATTTCTGATAAAAATGCTCAGCAATGTGGGAATAGAGGGATCATATCTCGATATAATCAAGGCCATATATGAAAGACCTACAACCAACATCATACTCAATGGGCAGAAACTAAAAACATTTCCCTTAAGAACAGGAACAAGACAGGGATGTCCACTTTCGCCACTCTTATTTAACATAGTACTGGAAGTTTTAGCCACAGCAATTAGACATGAAGAAAAAATAAAAGGGATCCAAATTAGAAAGGAGGAAGTGAAACTGTCATTAGTTGCAGATGACATGATACTATACATAGAAAACCCTAAAGACTCCATCAAAAATCTACTAGACTTAATAAATGTATTTGGCAAAGTAGCAGGATACAAAATTAATGTCAAGAAATCGATGGCATTCGTATACACCAATGATGAACTCACAGAAAGAGAAACTGAAAAAAACAATCCCATTTACCATCAAGGCAACAAAATTAAGATTCCTAGGAATAAACTTAACCAAAGAAGTAAAGGATCTATTTTGATGGTTGTTTCTTTTGCTGTGCAATTGTCTACTGCAGTGCCTACAAAATTTTGGACATCATACGCAGCAGAATTTTCACTCATACATCACCTAAGGCAACAGAAACAAAGGAAAAAATGGACACATGAGACTACATCAAACTCAAAAGCTTTTGCACAGCAAAAGAAACAACCATCAAAATGGAAAGGCATCCCACTGTATGGGAGAACATCATTGCCAATGATACATCAGATAAGGGGTTAATTTCCAAAATATATAGAGTACTCATACAACTCAACAAAAGGAAGACAAAGAACCCAATTAAAAATGGGCAGAGGAGCCCTGACCAGTTTGGCTCAGCGGTTAGAGAGTCAGCCTGCGGTCCAGAGAGACCAGGGTTCAGTTCCCGCTAAGGGTGCATACCTTGGTTGCAGTTTGTCCCCGGCCCTGGTTGATCATGTGGGTGGCAGCCACTCGATGTGTCCCTTTCCCGTCGATGCTTCTCTCTCTCTCTTCCTCTCTCTGTCTTCCACTCTATCTGAACAAAAAATGAAAAAATGTCCTCAAGTGAGGATTAAAAAAATAAAATAAAAATGGGCAGAGGAGCTGAATAGACACCTCTCCAAACAGGACATACAAATGGCCAAGAGACATATGAAGAAATGCTCAACATCACTAATCATCAGAGAGATGCAAATTAAAACAATGAGGTATCACCTCACACCTGTCAGAATGGCCGCCATCAACAAATCATCAAACAAATGTTGGCGAGGGTGTGGAGAAAAGGGGACTCTAGTGCACTGCTGGTGGGAATGCAGACTGGTGCAGCCACTATGGAAAAAAATATGATGTTACCTGAGAAAATTAAAAATTGAACTTCCATTTGACCCAGTGATCTCACTTCTAGGAATATACCCTAAGAAGCCTGAAACACCAATCAGAAAGAATATATGTACCCCATGTTCATAGCAGCACTATTTACAATAGCTAAGATCTGGAAACAGCCCAAGTGTCCATCAGTAGATGAGTAGATTAAAAAGCTGTGGTACATTTACCCAATGGAGTACTATGCAGCTTTAAGAAAGAAAGACCTCTTATCCTTTGAGACGACATGGAGGGACCTGGAAAGTATTATCTTAAGTGAAACAAGCCAAGCAGAAAAAGACAAATACCACATGATCTCACTTATATATGGAATATAATGAATATAACAGTCTGAGGAATAGGATAGACCCAGAAACACGGAAGTAGGGTACAGACTGACAACCCTCAGAAGAGGGGGTGGTGGGGGATGGGAATAGATAAACCACAGAACTTATATGCATGTATGCATAATCAATGGACATGGACAACAAAGCCGGGGACGGGGTGGGGGGGATGGGGAGGAGGGGGTCAATGGGGTAAAAAAGGAGAAATATCTGTAACAAAAATTAAATTAAAAAAAAAAAATCTTGAGCATGCATCTGGAGCATATGAAGATGGGTAAAATATTACTTACTTTGCAGGTCTATTGCAAGAATTAAATATGTTATAATATATGCATATCACCTACTGCAGTGCCTGCTATACAGTAGGTACTCAATAAATACTGGCTCATTGTTATTATAGACAAGGGAAGCCTTGAGGTCCCTTCCGGCTCTAAGCCTTGCATGATTCTGTAACCTCTTTCTCTTGTAATAAACGTCAGCCCAGGTTTCCTCTCTCCCAGCCCACAATGACAGCTACCACCCTGCTCAGAAATTGAGTAGAATACCCAAGCCCGAGGCAGAAGCTCCAGCGAGGAGCTAAGCCCCAGCTCCCTGCCCCCCCCCCCCCTCCAGCAGACAGCTCCCATCACAGCCTGTGGTCAGCAGCTGACAGCCCTGGTGCCCAGCTATGCCGAGTGACTTTACAAAGACACCCACCAGAAACCTGACATAATCGCGGTCTGAGACACTTGAAGAAAGGATCAGTGTGATGTTAAGCCTGTGTCATCTCTGTGGCTGGCATGTCCCCCGCATCAGGGTGTACAATCCATGCTGATCTCGGCCACGCTCCAGGGTTACCATTTGAGGTGAAGGTGATGGCTGTGCCTTGGAGAGCTGCTGGGGAAAGAGGTCCCTGTCAGCGAGCCATAGCTAAACTACGCTCTGAGTTTCTCACAAAGCAGCAATGTTCTCGTACCAACTCTAGTCACAGAGAGTTGCAACTGTGGCCGGACAATGACGCAAACGGTAGCCAGTGCTTACTGAACGGTCAGCTGTGTGCCGGCACCTGTGCCGGGGACTTTGCGCACAGTCGCACTCAATCCCTGCGGCAACTCTGGGGGTGGCTGTGAGGGTCACCTGGCTTCATGGGGCATTCAGAACACATCTTTTATCGGCCAACCTTTCAACAATGTTGGGGGTGGGGGGGAATGTGAGGACATGGGAAGAGGAAGAAAAACCAACCTGTGCAAGAAAAGACTGTCGGCAACAAGGCAGAGAGCTTTGTATAATAAAAATATGTCTCATCCCAAATGTCGCCTCAAGTCCTCCCCTACCTCTCTTACGGTCTTCAAGTAACTTGGCCATGTGTCTGAAACAGTGCCCTGTGGCCCAGTGTCCTCCATGTCTCAGGAAAGCCCCTCCATCCGTTCCCACTTCTGCAGGCTGACCTAAGACTGCTCAGGGCTGTGTTACAAGAAGGAGATCAGCTTCATCTAGTATTGCTACCCCCATTTCACCAATGAGAAGACTGAGGCAGCTGAGTTCACAAGGTCACTCAGCAGGTAACTGCCACAGGCAGCCCCTGAACCAGGTATGGTGGACTCTGGAGCCCAAGCTCTTAACCATTAAATACACACTTTGGAACGGGACAAATCAACACCTGCCAGGTGATGAAAGGTGTCCTGTGTGTAAGACACCAAACTGTTTTTTGCCTATGACTTTGAGGAGGAAGAAGAAAAACTGGTCCATGTATTCAACGGCCATCAGTTGTACACCGATACATGCCCATCCTTCTGCTTACATTAGGAGCACAAACATGAACTGATGGTCAGCTCCCAAGTAATTCACAGTTCAGAGATTAAGAAATCTATGTTCAAAAAGGAGTTGTGTAAAACGGAGTCAGTGTGTTGCCAGAAGTTTCGTCACTGTTACAGGAACACAAAAGGACCTGGCTTCCCACGGGCACCCCGGCAACCCAGGAGTATAGGGAGACTACAGTGCAATTCTTACCATAAAAGAAAGAACCCTTAGAAACAGTCCTTTTGAACCGACCCTTCACTCTGCGTCAGAGAGAAAAGCCCCAGTTTTGACAACATGCGGATCACCTCCTGATTTACAGTGAGGGGCCGAGTGTATTCTCCCACAAAGTAAATGAGCCCACAATAAATTGTTTTCTGATGTTAGATTTGAGAGGTCTGATGGTTCTATTAGTCTCGTAGCATAGGTCTCGGAACAATACAAACAGACACGAAATGAAACATCGAGTCCTGGGTTGTAAGAATGTTATTTCCGAGGTGTGTGTGAATCAGCCCAGGTGAGACACAGTAAGTCAGTAATCTTTTCCTTTTAATGAATGTGTTCACCAACTAGGAGAAACCAGCTTGACTCAATATGTCAGAGAGCACTCAATGCTGCTAAAGGAAAGTTAACAACATTTCTCCATGAGCCGTGATAAGATCTTATGGTGAATCACAAAGACAAGGCATCTCTTGTATGGAAATGCGGCCACAGGGGCCCCTTGCACCCTGGCCGCCTCTCAGCTGGAAGGAGACAGAGGTTAATGTGGGTTCTCATCACAGGGCAGAGGTAGGCAGCTGCGTGTCGCCCACTTTTCTGGATTCTATCCAGCTTTTGTGGCTGCAAAACTGGGTTGACTTTAAGCTGAAAATTGTACCTAGAAACACATCAGACATAGAAAGTTGAGGAAGAAATACAAGTAGAGGTGAGAAACAATTACAAATGAATAAATCACAACCGGAGAGCATGGCAACTACCCCTAAGCAGGACATGAAGCCTCGTGAGGTGAAATGCATTATCGATAAACTTTCAATTATATATTAAGGCTAGAAAAACGACATTTCCTCCCTTCTGATGAATGAAGTTGTTAACACTATGAAGTGGTTTAAAAATAGGACATTAAATGTCCCACTTTATAATTGATGCCATATGCCGGGCCTGTGTGGCTCCGTGGATTGAGCATCGACCCAAGGACTGAGAGGTCCTGGTTCGATTCCCAGTCAGGGCACATGCCCAAGTTTCGGGCTTGGCCCCCAGTGGGGGGCGTGCAGGAGGCAACTGACTGATGCTTCTCTCTTACATTGATGTTTCTATCTCTCTCTCCCTTCCTTTCTCTCTAAAAAAAAATACATTAAAAAAAAAAAAATTGATGCCATCACATTGCTGCAGACCAGTGCTATCCAATGTAATGCAATTCCTGGCATAATTGTTGTACAGTTCTCAGGGACTCCATTCAGACTAATGTTATCTCTGTTCTCCTCCTCCCGCATGCTACTGATAGAAAGCAGGGACCTTCTCCCTTCATGTCTTTGTGTCGTGACCCTGTAACTCTTGCCCTTTTAATTCGCCCTGTCTCTGTGGTGGCGGGTGTCAGAAATTACAGGGCAGGCTGTTCATGGCCGGCTTGCTCTCTGAAGCCGAACTCACCCTTAATTATAGTCCCTTGTACTTCAGCATTTCTCCATTTACTAAACACCCTCACACCCATTATCTCATTTGACCTTCACAGTATCTCCGTGAGGGAGACAGGCCAGGAATTACTCCTCTCAGTTTATATAGGTGAGGAAACAGAGGCTCAAAGAAACACTCAGGGTCACAGGTCCCCAGCTCAAGACTCCAAAGGCGAGCTCAGGTCTCTTTCTAGAGTATGTGGCTGGCTTCGCAGCTCAAGAAGGTTCTCCCTGGTATTCCACACCAGTTTGCACACTCGAGGGGTCAACGAAGCAAGATCCGTGAGTGAGTGAAATCAGTGCAAGACCACAGGGAATGGTGGGGACCATGCAATGCGGGAGGCATTTGGAGGGAACTCTGCCTGAAAACATGTCCACTCAAGACCAGTTTAAATGTGACATGGGCCCAATAAAACACATTTGGGGACAGGCAGGGGAGGCAGTAAATGTGGTGACTCCTGCGTTATACATCCTTCATCCTTGTCACTGTCTGTCTGAGGAACACAGAACCCCACACACAGGCACCCCTGGAGAGCATATCCCTCCATGACTGAGAAATACGTTCACAAAGGGAAACGTGGGTGGTCCTTGGACTTGAGAGCCTCACAGTCCACTGGGAAATGACCCCCTCAGTGAAGACTCGTCAACTCCTGCTCCCAGACAGGGAAGGCAGCCTTTCTGGTAGGTTCCCAGAGCCCTCTGCACATACTGCAAGGAGAACGAATTACGTGTGCAATGCAAGAGAGACACAGGGACGGGAGGAAAACCTCCAAGCAGAAAGAGGAGCTGGAGTGAGCGTCACGTGGGGAAGAAGACAGGCTCCGCAGGACAGGTGCAGGAAAGCATAAGACCGGCAGGCGCCTTGAGGGAAGAAAGTGTGGGGAGCACGCCTGCCACGAGGCTCAGGTGGCGGGGCCACCCGGGAAGAAAGGTGCACACTGAGTTCGCAGAGCCACAGGGAGCCTCTGATGGGCTTCATCGTGGCCTCATCAGCTCACATTTGCCTTCTAAACATAAGAGACCAGACGGACAGCGGTCAGAGGGGAGGGGTGGTAGGGCTGGGTGAAAGGGTGAAGGGATTACGTAATTAACAAAAGAACTCGTAGACATAGACGACAGCATGGTGATTACTAGGGAAAGGGGCTAGGGGGAGGTAGAGGAGAATAAAGGGGGGTAAATGGTGATGGAAGGAGACTTGACTTGGACTGGTGAACACAATCCAATATACAGATGATATATTATGGAATTTATGCTGAAACCAATAGAATTTTATTAACCCTTGTCACCCCAGTACACTTAATAAAGAAGAAAAATAATAAAATACAGTATACTCTGGGTAAATAAACAAATAAACATATCACTCCAGCTGCCATATAGAGAACAAGGCAATGCATGGGGCAGTTAAATGGATACTGTGTTCCACCCAGTAAGACCCAAACAGTCCTTTAGGCCGAGATTTTGCAATGAGATGGGGGAAAGTAGGAGAAACGTGATTAGTAAATGTCAGAGAAATAATTGTTATTATTGTTACAGATACCACATTCCTTACCTCATTTAACCATCATAAAATCTCAACAGGACTAGTCTCCTTAGGCCTACAGAAAACATAGTCTTGGCAACATCATAATTTGCCCACAGTCACATGACTGACCATAGGTTTGACTTCAAAGTACTTTACATCATCCCTGATCGCCTTTGGACAATTAGGCTATAAAATAAAGGTAATAATTCTTTAAAAAATGGCACCAATTGCGCCCTGGCCGGTTTGGTTCAGTAGTTAGAGCATCAGCCTGCAGACCAGTGAGTCACTGAGTCTGGTCAAGGGCACGTACCTCGGTTGCGCTATCCCCGGCCCTGGTAGGGTCATGCAGGTGGCAACCAGTCGATGTGGCTCTATCATGTCAATGTTTCTCTCTCTCTCTCTCTCCCTCCCACTCTAGCTGATGATAAATAGAAAAATATCCTCAGATGAGGAATAAGAAATAAAATAAAAAATAAAGAAATGGCCCCAATTGAGCTAAAAAAAAAAAAAAAAAAAAAGAATGTAATATGTAAAAGGATTAAACCCTGGCTCTTGTTTGAGTAAAAGAAAGTTTTCCTTTTCCATAAATTTTGGAGACCTGATACCAAATCCGTACTGCACACAAATGTAGTCATTGCAAAGTTACATGGTCACTCTGAGAAAGAGGCTGTCTGGAAGCTCAAATATAGAGGTCAAAGAGCAAAAAACACCTGTGCACTCATATCTGTTGATAATCTGTCAAACTAAAAAAATGGGGAACATTCTTATCATCTACTTGCCTAAGGCTACGCCCTATGATAGTCTCTTATCACCATCATCCTGCAAATAAGTGCATCCATTCTTCAATGTTGTGTATATGCAATCAAAACACTTTGTACTTGTAACACACATAGGTGCTAACCAGATCTAAAATGGTCAAAGAACCACATTTGGTTAAAAGAATATTACAGTAAATCATAAATACAGAACCTAAGGGGTATCACACTTACTTCAAGGCAGTATAATCATCTCATCTAAATATCTTACACTGTCCACGGGACTACCCTCTTCCTCTTACCCGAAGGGTTACATATCCAAACCAAACGCTTGCAGATGCCAGGCTCGGAGAGAAGACGTGTACAGCAGCCTGGAGGAGGAAGGATTGATAAGCACACCCCACTTAAAGGAAAGTGGGTTTCACTCAAACACGCCAACACTCAACTCACATGCAACCATGACCAAGGACCAAAGGCATGCACATGTCATTGGCCAAGGCCAAAACTAGCCCATGAGCCCTTCAGTGTTTATGACATAGGGAAAGATCTCTGTTCACAAATTATTAAGTGCAGTATCTTCTTCAAATCTATTTTACAATATAAAGTAGAAAGCTTTTTTAAAGTTCTGATTCCTTAAGAAAAAATGTCATTTTTAAGACGCTGTTCTATAAATATAGACTAGAAGGGGACTCTTTAGAGAAATATAGCTCTTCCTACACTAATTTAAAAAGGCAAACACAGGTTATTTTTTTCCTCCCAATTAAATACAGCCTTTCATGCATCTCCCCAGGGTGGCTTCCTTTTACTTTCTATAAGATATAGGAAAATTATGTGTGGAATATGCCAACTCTGGTCTCTGTTGAAATAAACTCCCTATCCACTGGGGGAGATGATGCAAAGGAAAGAGTAATGCATTAATTGTCTGTACATTCTTAGAACAATTCTCCCACCCAAAACTATTATTTATCTAATTAGTGTAAAATACTTTTTCTATTTGTGATACATCTGTATGTTCATTTTGAAGGCATTTGATTGAACACGTTTGTTATAAGTGCCAGATTCTAATTGCAATAAGCATGGTTTGCTTCATAACTTGTTTCTTAGGTTCCTCCCCAAAATTGCTTTAGTAAAAGTTAAAATCATTTTAGAATCTGTAAGTGAAATAAATGTTACGTCTCTCAAACCAACAAGAATGCCTCAGTGTCAGAAAGCAGTGATAACTAAAGTCATCATTGGTTTAACAAAAGCAATTCACGCCAAGCTCACTGGAATGTTAAATAAGCTTACTAGTCTTGCAGAGAGATCAAGTTTCATAATTGTGGAATATATTGGTTTTGGCAAAAAAAAAAAACACAACAACAGCACAATTTGCCAATATATCTCTTGATAAACTTGTGTATGAGATGGAAAACATGAGATAGATTATGATAAGCTTAGGACAGTAAATTCGTGCCAGGTCAGGTCACCATATACAAAGAACTTCAACTCATGATTGATATAAAACTGGGGAGGTTAAATTATTGAAAACATCTCTTGAAATGTGCCCAAAGCTTTGTCTGCTCTACTGCCTCCCCTGTTTTGTCTCCTCTTTAAATACCTTATCATCAAAAACCAGGAAAACGTCCTAGAAGTCAGTCTTGCTTGTCAAATGCGTGCATGTCACAAGTTTAATACAATGATTGAAATTCTTGAGTTTTGAAATGATCTAAATAGACTGGAATATAGTGCCAACATCACAAATAATGCTTGACAGGGATAAACATGTATTTCCGCATCTGAGTTTAAAATGAAACCCAATGCGTAGTCTTAAGACAGAGAAAACATTTGACAATTTTTTAGATGGAATAAAGGGTTCCACCCTGATTCCAAGTTCATCTCAGATCGCCAGGGACTAAAAAGCAGGGGGAGAAGGAGGAGCGTCTGATTTAGTGCTCGACCGTCTCCAGGCTCTGTATTTGCAAGCTGTGTGACCTCAGGACCTAACCTACGTCTTAGTTTCCTCCTCTAAAAAATGGCAATAATCATTACCTCTTAAGGAGTAATAAAGACTAACCAACATACTAAACATAACAATAGTATTAATAATGATGACAGTAATAGTTATCACTTATTTGCATCATTAACTGTTAGTACTATGCTAAGTAGTCTCCATTCACGGTCATGTCCATCTGTATTCCACTGTAGTGTTCGGCACATAGTGGGTTTCTAATAAATCATACTACTCATC
Organism: Molossus molossus; assembly: GCF_014108415.1. Classification (NCBI taxonomy): domain Eukaryota; kingdom Metazoa; phylum Chordata; class Mammalia; order Chiroptera; family Molossidae; genus Molossus; species Molossus molossus. The sequence continues at coordinate 18,518,856 of NW_023425377.1, forward strand.
ATTAACTACCTGGCCTTCTAGCATTACCTAGGAGGATCATTCACAAACATTTACTTAAAACTTCCTTACTCTAGACTTGAGAGCCTATCGCATGCATGTGAGGACCAGTGCTATCACAAGGGATGCCTACATTTCCCTCTTCTTTAGAAGAGTTGTTTGTCTGCTCTGTTGATGAGGTCTGCAGGACTACGGCAAGACTTTCTCAATGAATGCTCACATGTTTCTCCTGACCTCGATCAGCCTGGGCCACTCTGAAGAATGAAGGTAACCACTGTGGCACAGACTACATTTTGCATCTCATTATTCCAACCCACAGCTTCGAAGGGTATTAAAAATCTATCTGCCTGCTTTTGTGTGATGTCATAACAGTAAGTCAAACCGAATCGCCACATTGCACACACCTGAAACTAAAATAATACTCTATGTCAACTCTATCCCAATAACCTTAAAATGTTTTTATTTGTGGAAGGAGGCACTCTCATGGAATACTAGGGGCCACTCTGGGAGAAAGTGGACAGATTTAGAGAATGTGCAGAAGTAGTTGGTGTTACAAAGGCTGTAAAAATCAGGTTCTAGGATTAACAATTGAAAGGCTATATTTAGCATGTAAAGAAGACTGGGGGTGGGGGTAAGAAAAAAAGGCTGTTCTCCTGAAATATTTGAAAGGGTTCCCTGGGGAATCAAGAACAGTTCAAGGATGTAAGCACAGTGAAGGAGCTAACCCAAGAGCAACGAGAGGCCAACAGTGGAACCACATTAAGTTCCAGAAAGTTCTATGTCACTGGAAATGTTTAAGCAAGGGTCAACCTATCAGATTCTGGAACTGCTGTGGAAGAAATGCCTCCCACCGGCCATACAACGTGAGATCACAGGTTTCGAACGAATGCCCCACGGACAAATCAGATATGTTTGACTTGGCCCGACATAGTGGTTTCCTCCTCATCTGAGTTGTGTAAATATTTTCAAATTTGAAAGATATCATTAACTCTCCATATTTTCCATTTCCCTTAAAAATCCGAAGACAGGGCAATACTCGTAGTCACACACTGATAACCAGAGGGAGTCTGACTCGCAAAGTCTTTCACACTCTGGGGCTGACACTGTTTGTGTTCCTGTTTCCTTGGGGATCCCAGATTAAATGTTCTCCGGAGTGTCTTCAACCACCCAGATTCTGGAACCCAAATGGAAGGAGCTCGGGGTCTTGAGGCAGAAGAAGCTTCCAATGTGAGTCCAACTTGCTTGAGTTTGTGTTATTGAACGAGGTGCTTCCGCCCTCTGGCTCTCTTTTTTCTTTTTCTTTTAAAATTTTTTTCTTTCTTTATTGATTTTAGAGAGAGAGGAAGGAAGAGGGAGAGAGAGATAGAAACATCGATGAGAGAGAACATCGATTGGCCGCCTCCTGCATGCCCCTCACGGGGGATGAGGGCCACAACCTGGGCATGTGCCCTGACTGGGAATCGAACCAGCCACTTCTTGGTGCGTGGGTTGATGCTCAACAGCTGAGCCACACCGGCCGGGCTCTTTTTTCTAATAAACAACCATAGGGTTGCAGTTAAGGATGATGGGAAATAATTTCTGTAAACAATGTTGAAACACTTGCAAAATAAAATATTATTGCCAGGAACACAGCAAGGTTTAGTTATCCATTCCAAGGATAGAATATGGCTTCAGATATTTTCTTAAAGGAAACAGATTTGTTAAATATTTGAAATGCCTATATTTTTAAAAAGCATAGATGTAATTAGGGAGACCTGATGAAAACCATAAAAGTCCAGGAGTGAATTGCATGTATGTATGTGTGTTTAACACCTTTATCCCTGAGTTGAAGCAAATATATTAGTTTAACATATTTTATTTCTACTTCATAACACTTCACCAAGAGTTCAGCAACTTCACTTTTCTTTAAAGTATGGAAATATACACATGGGAAAGGAAGAGAGGACACTGGGGCAATTTTCAGAAATTTCAAGTTTCAAGAGAGAAAATAACGCCACTCCTGAATGACTCATCCTAATTGCTGCATACATCACAAGCCCTGTGTAATAGCAAAACTCTCCATTTTCATACATCTGATTAGAGACAGGAGTTGTCAAGGAATCACTGGAGTGTGGATACTCGGAGAAGAAAGGGGGTGAGCCACAGAGCTAGAATGGAGCAGCTCGAGAGTTAGATGAAATGCAGATCATGGTCATGGTGCAGTTGCCACGGAGCACGAGATGCGGTCTGCAGGGGTTCTCAAAGTGTGGTCCTCAGATCAGCAGCAGCAGCAGCGCTCTGAACCTGGTAGAAATGCAAATTCTCCAGCCCCACCCCAGGCTTACTGAGATAAAAAAATTTGGGGGGTGGGACCCAGCACTCTGTATTTTAATAAATCCTCAAGGTGACTCTGTTCCATGCCAAAATTCGAGAATCATTAAGTCTAGGGTATGTCTAGGGCAGTAGTTACTCAAGGAGAATTCAAGGAACTGATGAGGATATTGGAGAAATTATCTACATGGAGATTATAATAATCAAGAATTATGACCAGAATAGTTTTTTTTTTTTTTTATTCCTCACCCAAGGGTATTTTTCTATTTATCATTAGATAGAGTGGGGGGGGGGAGAGAAAGAGAGACAGAGAGAAACATCGATGTGATAGAGACACAGTGACTGGCTGTCTCCCACACAACCCGACCAGGGCCAGGGACGAACTGCAACTGAGGTACCTGTCCTTGACCAGAATCGAACCTGTGACTCATTGGTCTGCAGGCTGACGCTCTAACCATTGAGCCAAACTGGCCAGGGCATGACCAGAATAGTTTTGAGGAAAGTGAGTCAAGTAGGAGCCAAAATCTTCAAGAATTTTGGAGGCATGATTTGGGGGTTTGTGGGTGACCATAACAAGGGAGGGTGGCTGATAATGTAGCAGGATAGTTCAAACTTCAAACCAAACAGCACGTGGAAAGGCCCTGTGGCTGGAAGGAAGAAGAGTCTAAGGAAAGCAAAGGTCAGCATGACGGATGAGAGGCACAGCGTGGTGCGAGATAAGGTAGAGAGGTGAGCAAAAGATAATTCTTACCCAAGGACCAAATAAAAATGATAGAATGATTTTAAGGTGGCCAAAAGTGACCAGATCAGGTTTACCTTTTTCAAAGGTTCTTCCAGCAACCACATGGAGACAGACACTAACGGCCAGACTGCACAGTTGAGCAGGAATATACGATCTGATTGATTGGAGGTAGGCTGAAATAGTTAGAAATGTCACAGATGAGCCCAGCCAGTGTGGCTCAGTGGTTGAGCGTCGACCCATGCACTAAGAAGTCGCCAGTTCGATTCCTGGTCAGGGCACATGCCCAGGTTGTGGGCCCAACCCCCAGTGGGGGGGGGGGCATGCAGGAGGCAGCCAATCGATGTTCTCTCTCATCTTTGTTTCTATCTCTCTCTTCCTCTCCCTTCCTCTCTCTCTAAAATCAATAAAGAAAAAGAAGAAGAAGAAGAAATGTCATAGATGATTCCAAGTTCCCAGTTTGCACAACTGGTGCCATTTTGCCAAGATAGAGAAGTTCAGAGCAAGGGGAAAACGCTAAGACTTCTGATAAAAATTATCTTATTATAATCTTATAACCTTATAACATGACATGTGACACGCGCCCTCATTCAGCTAGAGCTACCTTACATTAAGGGTGGACCGTGAAGCCAGAACCTAAGGTTCAGGTCTCAGCTCTACCACTCTGTAGCTGTCAAAACTCGAGCAAGTAGTTGACCATCTTATTTTCACAATGGAAATAATAAGACTTGCTTCATGAGCGAGAACAAAAGTTCCTTACCTTCCATGGAAAAGGCTGATTGTTCTGCAGCCATCGTCGGGATGAACTGGTTTTAAACCCATACAAATTGATCCCTGGAGGGTTTGCACCAGTACACAAACTTCCAAAAGCCAGCTAATCGCGAGTCCCTCCTTCTGAAAGTCAGCCAATCAATTCCAGTAACCGCACCTCCACAAGCAAAGGGCAGCCAAGTCCCTAAGTCAGGCAGTCCCAGAACCCCGCACACCCTGCTCCTTCCCTGTTCCATCCCCTGCCTCCCTCTCGAGAAGACACCACTATCACCCACTACCTTCAACTCTGTCCACATGCCTTCCCTTTCAAAAAAAAAACCAACATATATATTAGTAGAAACCAGAAGTTTAGTGCTGCTTACTTTTGAGCAAAATGTAAAAATGTTGATATATCATACCGTAAATAGTCCAGTTATTCTACATTTTGATGTTCATCTCTAGGTTAGTGTATACAGTCGTAACTCACTCATTTGCTCAGCCTGTTGTCAATATTAATTGTGGTTCTTTTATATGTGATCCGCCTTTGCTCTCCAGATGCTTTTGAGACCTTCTTTTTATGCTTTGTATTTGCAATCTCACTACAGTGTGTCTAGGTGTGGCTATCGTGTTTGTACTTTGTACACCTATGATTTACACAATTCATCAGTTTTAGAAAATTCTCAGATGTTACCTCCTCAAATGTTGTATCTCCTCCATTTGTTCCCCTTCAGGGATTCTGATGAAACAGATAACAAACTTTGCAATTTATCCTTCATGTCGCCTAACTTCTTTCTCATGTTTTTATCTCCTTGTCTCTGTACTGTATCTGGGATCATATTTTGAAATCTATCTTCCTCAAACTTCAGCTGTGATGACATGTTGTTCCTCCACCCATTGCGTGTTTATTCTATCAACTCTTTTTAAGAGTTCTATGTAGTTCTTGGTAAATTTTCCTAATCACTTCTTATAGTCTTTTGCCGCACGCTCATATTTTAAATAATTGCCCTTTATTATTATTATTTTGTTGCTGTTGTTGTTAATTCCCACCTGAGGATAGTTTTCCCATTGACTTTTAGAGAGAGTGTAAGGGAGGGAGGGGGAGAAAGAGAGAGAGCAAAACATAGATGTGAGAGACACATCCATTTGTTGCCTCTTGCACATGCCTCATCCGGAGCCAAGGATCCAAACTGCAACTCAGGTACAATGAGCCCTTGACCAGGAATTGAACAGGTGATCCTTTAGTGCGTGGGCTGATGCTCCAACCACTGAGACACACTGGCCAGGATGCCTTTCATTATTTTAAAGATTCATACCTATTAATTTTCTACGTGATCTTTCGAATACTTGAAAATCTCAAGTGCTTGAGTCTGTTTTCTGTTTTGTTTTCTTTCTGAGATCTCTTGACTGATAATGGCTGTTCTTGTGTATTTTTATCATCATTGACTGTGGGGTCATTTTAAAAAAAATCTTCACCTGTGTTATTCCTGCAGTCCCAAATAGGGTATGCCTTCCTCTCAAGAGGACCTGTGGTTGCTTTTGCTGGGAGTCAAAGGAGGCCTCCAAGGGAGGACCACTTGGACTTGGACCCCTTCCGGGTCCTGATACCATGCAGGAGTGAGGTTCAGCTTCTTCCGCTTCCGGTTTACCCCTGGCGTACTCCAGGCTGACCCTCAGGTACAGAGCTTTACATGTAATGCCCCAGAACAAGTGTGGTCTGAACTGAAGATGTCCCTTCCTTGCTCCAAGAAAATGCCTTGAAACCTAAGTTTATCCATCACACAGGTGTGTTCTAGCATGTGGGCGTTTGGAGGGAGTCCTCCAAGTGAAAGTATAACACAATTGTGTTTAATTTATTATTGTAAGCGTTCAGTTGATATAATCAGGATCTTATAAAGCTCTTCACTAACCTATGACGTGTTGGAAATATCACCCGATTGTCTTGCTCCGAGCTGATTACTTCCTTCTCTGAATCCTAGTGGATTTACTGTCCAGAACATTCAGTTTAAGTCTTCATGACATGCAACAGTTTATCCCTCTCAATCCGCTCTGGGTAAGTACATGCTATCTCTACGTTTTCCAAGGACAAGAAAGCATTGTCTTTACCTGTCTTCTATTCTCCCAAGACCCCAAGGACAAAAGGTCCTTGACCAAAATATCATTGTTGGTAATTTCATTGTGTAAAAAGTTCAAATAATTGAACTAAAAATAGAATTCTTGAAAACAATTCAAGAGAGATACGATTAGAAATCGTCTCTTTTCCAAAATAATCCATCCATTTATCAGAATTAAAATCAACGATGAGAAATATAAACACTCAAACTGCAGTTTAAACTTTCTTGCAGAACTTTCAGGAGGAAGCAGGAGAGAAACGTTACCATCACTACCTTGAAGGAAGATGAAACTCTTGATTTTGCGTCTAATAAATTGTATTGGTTTCTGTATGAATCTCCTTCTGTATCACATTCTTTCATAAGAGACGGGAACCAGAAATATATTTCCTCCTCCAGGTTTCAAAACCAGACCAGACCTGATGATACACGCACTGTCCCTTAGTGAATAAAATCATGAAGAGTCTAGCTACGCAGGACCAATTTGTAAGCAGAGCATCAAGCCATACTGTATAAAATGTCAATCCTGGCACAGCCTTGATGAGCTCAGATTGAACACATGGGCCAGTTTATCATATTATCCAACTGCACCCTTTCAAAACTGGCAGGCCCGATCTGAGTCCAGAAAGGATTTCAGTTTGAGTGATTTTGCATCTGAAAAGGAATCACCCAGACTGGGGGGAAAAAAAAAAGTTTTTCATGGCTATATTTTTTCCTTAACAAAAATAAATGCACAGAAAACATCCAATATAAATCTTTCCTCAACATCAAGTGGCCCTAGATGTATGTTTCTCTTCACTACGACGTATACACATAAAAACCTTGCTATGAGTTCAGAGCTACTTTTGTTGTTAAATATATGTGTCACCCAATAAAATGTATTAATTCACTTCCAGCACTTTGATACAGTTTCCCTTGATTTCTCTCCCTGAGCTTGTGCAGGGGACACTGGGCAATCACATCAGAGGCGTCATTAAGGTAGGTGGGGAGGGCGGAACCGGCTGGCATTAATTCTCCAGGTTGCTTCATTGTATTCTGCTTCCAACCAAACAACTGATCTTTTCCACATGAAAATAAATAAACAAACAAACAAACCTGTATCTTGGAGCGCGAAGAAAAACTTCCTTTTCTTTCGGCTGCTAGGGGATATCCCGGCTGATAAGTTAAAACCTTCTTCTTTCAGAAATGTCCCCCCGTTTGCTGCCTCCATCGCTCCCACTGTTTCTACACTGGCCAAGCTGGTGAGTTCATTTTCTCCATCATTCATTTTAGTGTCTCTCTTGAACAACTGTTGAACTAAAAAGCTACTGTAGCAATGAGACCGAAGCTAGGACCGTTCAATTAAAACAACTGAACGATTGTATTCTGGATACATTTCTATGCTTCCTTTCAGTGCCCCAGGATTCTATGCGAGACCATTGCACTGAAAAATCCTGAACTCTCTAAAGGGAAATTTATTTTCTTGTCATTTAGAAAGAGCCATACAGCCTTTTTAAAATATTCCGCAGAACCGTAGCTAAGGTGGCTCCGATGGAATATTTTATTTTATTTTAATTACGAGCAGTTCTTTCCCGGGAAGCCATGTGCTCCTGTACCCCCTCTTCTTCAAGCACCACTGCCTTCCTGGCCGGTTCTCAGACGTGAAATCCACGGTCCCACCCGAGGGCCTTCGGACTTGCTCTCCCTTCTGCGTGGGATGCCAGCATTCCGTCTCAAAAACACTCAGCGCTTCATTGTTCCCAACCCCTTTGGGGTAAGTAAATCATGTCTCCGGACTCCTTCAGAACAGAAAGCATTGTCTTTACTTGTCCCTTATCTTCCCAGGATCCCAAAGACCAAAGATCCTCGGCAGGTAATCGTGGGTAGTTTCATGGCGTGAAAAAAGTTCATACAACAAGAAACACTGAATTAATGAAAGCATGTCCATTTTCAGCTCAGTTCAGTGAGGCCTTCCCTGGTTTCTCTCTCTCCCCCCGCCCCTCTCTCTGTTACACACACACACACACACACACACACACACACACACACACAGAAGTATGTTGGCTCCAGAGTTGAGCATCTTGATCACTACACTACACTTTCCACAGCTGCCTAAACCCTGGCACATCCAGGGAAGGGCACATCACACAGCTCAGCAACAGACAGAGACTCCAATATCAACTCATGTTAACTATCCCTACGATGTGCCTTTAAATTAAAACAAAACAAAACAAAACCCACCAAGGAATTGCATATGCTGTTGATTGTGTGGGAAAGTATGCTTTCAGTCCCCACGTATGTTACAAAAAGCTCAGAAGACCCTGATGACAAGATTCTACAAAAGGAGGGGCAAATTGGGGACCTGGGATCAGGGATAGGAGAATGCTTGCTTTTCACCAATTCGCACTGTTTAGCCTTTTACCCTTCCTCTGTGGTGTTAAATAAATTACATTTCACCATTTTTTTAAACGTCTGCCCCCCCCCTCCCCAGGCCCAGCAGTCCTCAGTTTCCAGAAAGGGCTCATTATACCCCGAGTATGGGGACCCAGGCTCTGATCTGGTGCCCATGCTAATGCCTTGAACATAAGAGCAACACCCTCTGGGCTGCGGAAGGGGAAGTGACCCCGGGAGAAAACATGAGTGTATCACCCATGGTGAGGGCACACATTACTTTTGAAACTTTTGTTTCAGTTGTACGTGTGAATATGTTGTATCTGTAAGTGGACATGGGTACAGTGGGTAATAGGATACAGTTGAATAGGAGACGTTTGTAAATGACCCAGAGTAAAGTATCATTTTTTTAAAACCTGTGTGTCCGCTGTGGGTGTGGCTATGTGCTGGGTAAGGATTAGAATATGTTCTGGAATGTACACTATGGTGATGTGCAAGACACAGGACAAGACATTCTCCAAGTTCCTATCAAGGAGGGAGTTTCCTAAGTCCAATGGCAACAGTATTCCTAGTGCAGTTGGAGAGTAAGAGACATACTCGTGCAAAGCCCTGCACTGCCAAGGACAAGCACGAGGCTTCAGTGCCTGCTGACTCCCCACGTTTCCGTTTCCTTGGCCTTCTCTAAAGATCAAATTCGTGGGACTGGATGTCTGGGAACAGGGAAAAGGAAGGATGTGTTACCTTTCCTCCTGACCGTCTGCGTTGCTTCTCAATATTCTCCTACACAGACTATCGTTTTGTTTTCGTTTTTACTATTCTGATTTTATCCTGCACCCCACTTTTCAGCAAATGTGTCTTCTCTGTGATAAAAGCAGAATTCCTCAACCCATAACTATGACATTGGGTTACTGGGCATATGAGATGAGAAAATACATATGAAGAACTCAGAACCATGTTGCCACATAGTGAGCCCTCTGAAAATGGCAATATCAGTAGTAGCAATAGAAGTAGTCATAGTAGGTGTGGTGGTGGTGATGCTGGTAGTATTTACCCTTGATGCTCATCAAAATGCCTCCACAGGTGAGAAGTGTGGGGGGAGATGTTAGGTCTGGATAGCTAAAGTAGCTAAATGATATCCTATTTGGGAAGTTTTGCATTTAATGGAGGACCATAGAAAACCCCAAATTATTTGAAGTCCAAAGGAATTACTCTTTAATGGAGGGACTTGGGGCATCCAGACAAGCTAGGGAAGGGAGCAATCTGTTCTGATGTAGGGGTAAAAAAAAAAGGTGCCTCTCCCTTGCACCCAACTCTTACATACGAACTCAAAAATAGCACCAATAATCCAAGACTGATTATGGTTGAGAAGCAAGAGAATTCTTATCTATTACCTTGAATAGTCACAGTCTTGTTACTTTGGGTTGGGTTGGCAAGGCTTTTGGGATGCAGGAAGGTGCTGCGTTGAGGTATTTCTGCTGCCTCATCAGCACTGATTATAATGTTTCCAAAGGATCGTCCACAACATATCGCACCAATGACCCATGTCTTACTGTCTCCATAATATTGATACCACGTGATAAAAATCTGTATGTTAACAACGTTAGAGCACTCTGCACACAATTCCGTGTCTGAGATGCATTTAGGATGGTCCATTTAGTCAGACTCCAAGGTACCCCAGAGGTAGAGAAAGGGGTCCCGAGGTAGACAACTTCCCATCTGAAAAAGCATTAAGAAAGAACAGGAGCATGAGCAGAACCACTACTTTGCCAACAACCCTTGCCAAGGGCTTGGCAATGAACTCCCATGTATCTCTAAACCTCCTTGAAATAAATAGCACACTCAAGAACATCAAAGAACCTGTCAAGCCATGTTTCCTTATTTGCGAAGTAGACTGGGAAACTCAGAAGCCCATAAGACCTCACCAACCAACATAGGACCTGCAAGGACACTCTCTCACAAACTTCTCTGACACATGAGTTGGCCCTACCAGCAAATCACTTCAGTCTCACTTCCCAACTTTTCAGCATGAGCTTCATCTTGGAATTTTGCAGAGTCCAGGCGGTGTATGTGCAGGAGGCTTGTGAGCATGCCTTCAAAGCAACAAGTCGCTCACCATGGATGTGTTCATCATTCTCAGCTGTGCATTAAGAGCGCTGGGCTGGCAGCCAGACACCCCTGGCTCTCACAGTGGTTCTGGCACTAACTTGCTGGGTGACCTCAGGCATGTCCCTCTCTTTCTCTGTGCCTCTCAGTTTTCTCATCTCTCATCCAAGCTGGTAGAAATAGATGATCTCTAGCCTTGGTTCTAACTCCAGAAGACTTAATTTTGAAAACTTTTGGGCTGAGAAACAAAAGTATCTTTCTGAGCAACTAATAAAATGTGCAGATAAAAATCACATTAGCTTATAAATCAGAAGGTCCCTTCTAATTATATCTTAACATCACAATGGAACTTGCCCAAAGCTCCCAATGTAGTTAATCAACAACTGCTGATACCGTTAGACTCCTCTTCCATCTGATGAACGGGTGTCTCTGGGGACACATTATGCTACAGCGTTTCAATCCCAGTGTTTGGATGGCCACTTTTTCTTGGCCACCGAGAATTAGCTCTAACTTTCAACTGGTCCTTCAGAAGTATTTTGTGAGTTTTCTGTGTCACATACCGTCTTGGGTGCTGTAGACACAACTTCAATTAAGACCAGGTTCCTGATCTCAAGAAGCTTTTAATCATAGACTAAGTAGCAGCTACAGAGAAGTAAAGGGACATGTGTACTACAGATTAGGTGGAGGAACACGCAGAAAGAGTCAGGGGGAGTTGAAAAGGACGGATCTGTGATAATTCCCGTTTTAGTCTGTTACTTAGTATCTGGGTGACATCCTCACTTCCTCAGTGATGCCAGTTCTATCCCGGGTTCCATGGAGCCCAGCACATGGCAAATGTCTCACAAATACCAGTGAACCAGTGAGTCCTCCTCACCTGCCAGACACTGTGCTCAGAACTTTGGCCCCTGGCCAAGGTGAGTCCTGGAAGCATACCCAGAAGGGGCATCCTGTTCTTCAATGTCCAGGTGAAGAAACGGAGACTTGGGGACATTTGATCAGCAGACCAACATTAAAACAGCGATCAAGGTGGAGGTAGGCACTGACCCCTAGATGTCTGCATTAAGAACTCAAATCTTAACTGCTGCTTCTCCACTGCCCACCAGGCCAGAAAACTGGCTTTGTCCCACTGAAATGGCTAAAAGGTCCCAGCGTATTACAGATGCAGACATTGCAAATGTAAGTTATTTCTTGGTTCGCAATCTATTCGCAAATGACTGTCATTATTTAAAACACATGTTATCACAGTTGCTTATCAAAGCTACCTAAGGCTCAATTACCATCTTTGAATAAGAGGTCAGGGTTAAAAGCAACAGATTCTGCACATAAATTTGGATCTGAAAAGGGAAAGATGACAAAACAGTTTGCTGGACAAGATGTCTGGCACCTTTGGCCACTATTCAAGGAAATAGAAGGGAAAAGATGTTGAAGTCACCGGGAAAACAATTTAAGTGGGCCAGAAAGACACGGTGTGTGTGATGGCTCCTTGTCCCCTGCAGAAGGAGGCGCTGACAGATTGTGAGGAGAGTCAAAAGCATGATAATGAAGGGGAGGAATGGGGTCTTTCTTATACCACAGCCAGATCCTCTAAACTGGGAGATGGAGCTTGATACGTTTGACACAGCAGCACATAGGGCCTGGCTCATGGTGTCACTTTGTGTCAAGTATCAGTACAAATACCGCATTGAAGTAGCATTTGATGTTTCCTTAAATGCTCTCCGGCTTGGCACAGGAAAAAAGAGTCCAACAAACATCCATGTGATTACTACACCTCTCAAAGAGCTTTCGAAGTTGCTTCTGGGTTAACCAGCTGTTTCCTTAGCCATGTTACGTCAGTGCGGGCTGCTGCATACAGAGTGTATTTCTTTCGTGTGTTTATCTTGCTGGACGTGGGAGGGGCTTGGAGTTGACCTCCATCAGGAGCTACAGAGGAACTGAGGCAAAGGGTAACATGCTGATGCCAACTCGGGGCAGGGACTGAAAACATAGACTTCTGGGCATTTTGCCCCAAGAGTCAGTAAAGCATCTAGCGGGGTCCAGGAACTTGACTAGGATGCTCATGCGACCTTGATGATCAGCCAGACGTGAACATCATGGGTGCAGTGGGGACCAGGCTGGACTGAGACTCACGCTATCAACACATTTGTCCCAGTTCCGGCACCAACTGGTTGAAGGGTCTCTGGCGAGTCATTTCTTCAGCTGCTTCTCATGTTCCTCAAGTGATACAGTGGGGAGAGAACGTGCTTGGGAAAGATCTCAAAGGATCTCTGGCTCCATCAGCCTAGAATGGAGCATTAGGATTAGCAGCCAGCATGGTGTGTAATGAGGACCTTAGACCCTGGAGTCAACCAAACCTGGGTTCGAATTTCAGCACCATCGCTTTCCAGCTGGCCACGATCAACTAATATAATTTCTCTGGGACAAGTATCATCATTTCTCTAAGTCTCGGTTTCCTAAAGCGTAAAATGCAGGTGATAATAACAGTGCCTGTGGCATCGTTTCTGTGAGCGTTAAATAGGCCCAGGAATAAAGAAGACCCAGGGCAGAGCCCTGACCAGTGCTCAATACCTGTTAGTTATGGACAAGGTCAACCAGAAGAGCTGTCTGCTGTCCCCCGGAGCTCCTGTGATTAATGAGGTTCATGGAAAGGTAACCCTGGCTGAGCAATCCTTGGGCTTGTCCTTTTATCAAGAGAAATTCACAAGAAATGAGCTCTTCTGGGGAGGATGGAATACCAGAGAAGGTGTTAACCTACATCTCTCAGGAGGAAACACGGGAACAAATTAGAGAAGGATGTTATAGCGCCAGTTCCATGCTTATCAAAGTGTGGTTTAGGGGCGATCTGTTCAGAATCTACTGGGATACTCAAAGTGGTACATTCTTGTCCCTGTTGGGTCCAGTGATTTGCTTTCCTCAGAAGCCACCCAGGAGACATGTCCCTAAAGAGGGGTTTCAGAGAATCACTGACAAGCATGGTTAATGAAACAACCCTCCCCACGATTCTCCAGTCCTGGATTTACCCAGAAAGAAACAGAGAAGGCAAATGCACTTGCGCATCTGTGCATTTACCGAGAACGTAAACTTTAACATTCTCGTCATCGCCAATGCAGCTGGGCTCCAAGCAGGTGTCCAATTTCTGCATAATTCACGACTCCTCAGAGAAGCAAACACCATCCAAGGGCTGGCTACTTAAGGATGTGGATTCTGTCAACTTCCTTAGAATGAGAATGGCCATGTGGTTCATAAAAATTAAATACATTGCGCTTCCTCTGCCTCCCCTATTCCCCCACCTTTCCTCTCCTCCCCACAGACTTCTCCACCCTTGCTCCTTTTCCTTTCCCTTTACTTTCTTCTCTTACTCCTCTTTGGGTTTCCTTTCCCTCCCTTACACTTCTCTCCCCGACGCCTGCTCCTCTCAGTCTTTGCCCCTCTGTCCTATAGCTTCCCTTCTCTCATTTGACTCTTTCGCTCTTCCCTTTTGCCCCCGTGTATAAATCTCTGACTCCTCTCTGGCTCTGACTCTGCGTCTCTCTCTATCTTTCCCATCTCCCCTCCCCTCCCTGCTTTTCTTCTTTGTCTAACTCAGTATTCCCGCCTGTGTTGTCTCTCTGTCATCCACAACACCTACTGTCCATTTCTGCTCTGGATGCCCCGGATCCTGGCTCCCCTTCCAACAAGGCGCCTCCAGGGAGCATACTTCTGGCCAGGCATGCATGTGCCCCATGCTAAATCAGGCAGCGCCCTCTGCAAGTCACGAGGCTCACTCTATTGACACGTTCTTAGTGATCCGCAGCCAGAGGTCCCTAGTGATGAAGGTCCCTGATGGGGATGGAAACAAAATTGGAGCTGAAAAGATGCCACAGCATATTACACAGTGGAAACAGCAAGGCCAGTAGCTTTAGTACCCAGGGCCTGCCCGGGAGGTGTAGCCGATGGGCCAAGCGCTAGCAGTGGGGGGCTCTTTTGCATTTTGGAGTGTCCATCAATTTGTTTCCATATACAAGCAGCTCACTGCACTGTGGGGAGACTGTGGCTTGGTGGTCACAGGGGGGTGTTGGGAAAGATTTAGCATCTCAAAGTCTCTATCAATCTTGAGGAAGCCAATAAGTCTCCTCAAAATACAAAGTCTAAGTAAAAACCAACTGTCTTCTATATATGCAGCCTCCCCTCCCCCCCACACACATATCCTCAGGTGCTTCCATCTTCCAACTGACACCCATCTCTAAGTACCTCCTTTATAGAAATGTCAGAGCTTCTGCCACGAGCAGGGATAACTGTCCACAAATCTACAGGTGAGCAAACTGAGGGATGGAGAAATTATGCAGCAGACTGTGGGAGATGCTAATTTGGAGTGCCACCGCACACAGGACCAAGAGCAGCTTGCACACTCAAAAGTCACCTAAGGTCAGTGAGTTCAGAAGAAATGTTTTCAAAGTGTAGCCACACCCTCTCCTAATTATAATCTCCTTGGGCAGGTGCAAAAATTTGTCTCTCTCTAGTCTCTTTGGTCCAGCTCCATTGTGCACAGCATGTGTACACACCCTTCCCACACACCCCCCACTCCTCCATCTGAGTCTCAGGATAAAAGTGCCGGAGGCAGGTAAAGAAGAATAAACTCAGGCCATAGCTCCTGGTATTTCAGCAACTGGCCCTCCCCTTGGTGGAGTACAGAGAGGCAAAATGCTGAGGGCTGGCTGGGAGCCCAGCCCAGGGAGCTGGAACACCCGCCGCCAGGGACCACTAAGAAGGCTGGGGCTTGCATCTGAGGACAAGCCAAGTCCCCCTCACAGCAGCTGAATGGCCCCTCAGTTGCCTGCAAGTTGAAACCTCAGTCAGATACACAATGAGGCCGCTGTTTTCCAACAGGAGGCATTTGGATGCCTCACACACTCACCCCAAATCAGGCCTGAGAGCAGAGAGCGCATTTCCTTACCCATGTTCAGATGTGCCCCTAGAAGCAGCATCAGCAGCCTGGGCCCCCCGGGGGGAGCAGTTCCCCTCCTTGGTACCAGCCACAGGAAGCCCGAGCAGGCCACCTGTTGGACTCTGTTAGATCATGCGCCCCCAAACCCGCACCGAGGAGCTGGGCACCGGGGCACCTGGTCCATCAGCCACAAATAAATTTCACTGGAGCCTCCTCCTATGGCTACCTTTCCTGCTGCAATCGCACACACACACTCTTCCTTAATATTTCAGCAGTCACTTCTCTCTAATGAAGCGCGCTTAGCCTCCCCTAGGGGCCCAGGCTGCCCATGATCTCAGAGCGCGCCCAGGTGGCTGCGGATCTCCAAGCGCTTATACTGGGTGCCTGCTTAACATGCGAGCGGCTGAAAAGCCCCAAATGGCATGTTGGTGGGAAATAGTCAGTGGTCTGCTCTAGAGAGCCTATTACTCCTTGGGAGGCGAAAGAGGTCTCCCTCTTTGGTTTGGAATTAAAGGTTCTCGGGGGAAATCCCAAGGCAAGTGGCTTAGGGCAGCAAATGTTGCATTCCGCTGCCAAATCCCAGGATAGGTGCAAGGAGACTTAACTTTGCCCAGTCTCCCTGCCATCCCCGCAAGCTCCTGGCTGGGGGGTTAAGGGCGCTGCCACAACCAGGCTACTCACCCCTGGGTATGAACGCTGTTCCTGCAGGGAACTCCTGCAGACTGACCCGCGAGGGATCCTCCAAATGCCTTGGTTGTCTTGTTCTCTCTCCGGCCACGCGGCGAAGGCTACACGCTCCGAGCGGGGCAGCCGAGGGCAGTCAGTCCCATGGGTGGCGAGCTGGCAGAGGGTGCGCCGCCCGGCTGGGGGCGCATTGCTCCCAGTGCTGGCGCAGGCTGCTGCGGGCAGAGGGGCTCCCAGGGAAGTTGGCTGCGCTGGGGGCGGACTTTGGACTTCGCGCTCACTCAGGCTCGAGCTGCAGGGCGCGTCGGAGTAGACAAGGGACTTGCCCGAGGAACTGGGGCCGGCTTGGGCCAACCAGCTTCAGGAAGCCTCCGCTGGCTGCCGCCTAGAAGGAGCGCAGCGACATGGACCTGCCCGGAACCCCGGCAACGGCTGGAGCGGAGACCAAGTGAGAGAGCAGGGCTGCCTCCTCCTGATGGCTGGCACCCCTTGTTCAAAGCCCTGCTCGCCCCAGCCCGCCGTGCCCCTCCTCCAGGCCCTGTCCTCCTCCCCTCCGCTGCTTCGCCTGCTTGCCGGGCTGGGCTCGGGCCAGACGCTGAGCAGAAGGTGGCCGCAGAGCCCGCAGCATGGAGGGCGATCTCGCAGGCTCAGGCTTGGGCTCCGGCAGCGGCAGCAGCAGCCGCCGCCTCCCGCGCGCCCACGTGCCGGAGCCCCGGTGTGCGCGCTCTGGTCGGCGGGGCTGGAAGGAGGGAGTGAGGGTGAGCCGCGGCTCGGGGTGGCGGGGAGAGCCCACACAGCCGGGCAGCCGCGGGAAAGCCGCCTGCCCGAGAGGCTCCCGAGGGCGCAGGGCTCCTCGTCTGCAGCTCGGGGAGACTAGTGTGCACGGCTCCCCCTTGCTTTGCAGAGCGCAGGGAGTCTGAGCGAGGCAGGGGGTGGGGGTGGCGCTCCGCTCGGCAGGATCAGTCCCGAGCAGCGCGGAGGCAGCTACGTGTCTCCACCATGGGGACGGGTTCCAAGTATCCTTGAACCCCCTCACTTCTCTCCTGAGAAGAATGGGGTTCAGGAACACCGGTCTGGGAGTATGCAGATTCTCTGCGAGCTGGTTCCGGCTTGCCCCGCCTTCCTCCCCGAGTAAGCACTTTTCCCGTTAACCGACAGACTCCAAGGGGCTCCTCCTTCCAGAGAGAAATGAGTTGTCTTGCAAGATGGGCCTGACAACCTCCAATCAATTGACAAATAATTAGTGAGCACGCACTTCAAGAGATGCCAGGCAACGTCCTGGATCAGCTGGCCCTCCCTGGGTAGGAGCTGAGTTGCGTTCTGGGCTCTGCTTGCGCTTAGGCAGGCCCTCCCTGGGCCTCCTGGCTTCCACCGCAAAAGGAGACGCCTTCCTGACAGCAATAAGAAAGACAACATAAGTACATGTGAGAACTTTAAAATGAGAAGACACTTCAAAACATGCATAATAGTTCAAAGCTAACAAGAAATGTGATTACATTTTTTAAAAAGTCTCAATAACAGAAAATGAGATCTCTAAGGAAACTTAAAAGCCAGCAAAACTCAGTGTGGGTGCCATGTGCAGCCCCTTAGAGATTTTGTCTCCAATCTTGTGATTATCGTAATTGGAAAACAGAAGCCCAAGGTCAGGCACATCCAGTTGGGGTCAGCCTGGTCTCCTGCTGCCAGCCCTGTGCTGCTTCTGCCACTGACCAGCACACAAATCACGCTCAGCATCATGGGGTGAGCCAGCAGCAAAAGAGAGAGGTTCATTCCCTCTGGGATTTCTACAAAAAGGCGTTATGAAAAAGTGGGATTTAAGTTAAATCCTAAAAAGTAGGCAGGATTCGGATATCTGGAAAAGCAAGATCATCCAAGGGGAGGGAGAGAGGTCAGAATGAAAGATGAAGAACAACATGTTACAGGAGCAGCACACATGTTGGGCAGGAGCTGAGAGCTTGCCTAGGCGATGGGGAGCCACAGAAGGGTTTTAAGCAGTAGAAGAAAAACAATGCAAGCTTCATTTTAGGATGATCAATACTTCCCTGTACAGGATGAATTAGAAAGGAGGAGGGAGGAAAGGACAGGAATTGCAGGCAGGGAAAACCACTAGGTCACGGCAGCTATCTGGATGCTGGTGATAGAAGTCTGATGAAATGTGTTGGCAGGTCAAGCTGAAACAAATAAAATTCTTCTGTCCCTGTTCTGAAAAGTCTGCTTCACAGGAAGTTCTCTGCTGTTAATTACAGGGGGCACTCTAAGGAAAGGCATGCATTCTGAGTACAATGGGAAATTGAGGGCTAACCCTCAGAGACAACAGGGGAGCTTTTCCCAATAATTGATCTGAAGTGTATCCGGTCCTTGGTTTCAATATTCAGCACCTGGGAGCTGGACAGCAACAGCCTTCCGAGAAAGGGGGTAGGTTAGGATTTTCATCCATCAACCAAAAGCAAAAACCAGAAAGGAAAAATGTTTTCCTTTATTCCTTGGAAACTCCTGAAGTCACAAATAAATGGCTTCAGAGGATTCCTCGGGTCTTCCCCTGGAAACACTCCATTTCCCTATGTGGACCAGCAGCAACAGAATCACAGGGGAGCTTTCTAGAAACAGAATCCGAGGTGCCATCATAGACCAACTGACTGACAATCCTCATCTCAACAAGATTCCTAATTGGTTCACATGCACATTACGTTTCAGAAGCATTTCTCTATTTGTTCCTGTCCTAAAGTAGTGTTCATCAAACTTTGAGTGTGATGCACAGTAAAAAACAAAAATTCATTTATTACACCATTGTCACACACACATACAATAATAATAACTTAAATGAAAGTTTCACAAACAACACATGTCCTTATTTGTGATTTACTTCAATATTTTATATTCGATTTATTTTATTTTTCTAAAGTACTGATCATGACCTACTAGTTGATTCCATAGTCTGCTGATGGGTTGAAATTTGTGATTTGAAAAATATTGAGTTGTACTATTAAGCCTTTTTGTTTTGGGTTTTGGTTGCATCTATGTATCTTAACTCTTCTGTTAGACTGAATTTCTTGAGGTTAAGGTCAGATTTTTTTTTATCATTGAAATATAAACCAGAAGTTAACAGAAAGTTTTGTATGTAGTAGCAACTCAGTAAGTACTGCAGAGTGAGTTAATTATTGAATGCATAGATGGATGGAAGCCAGGGGTTGGGGACAGGCTGGGGAAAGAGGAAAAGAAATCTGGAGTATAGGAAAAGACTAAGCCAAGAAAACATGTAGCCAAAACTTCAGTTCCCTGAAGCAATGTCAATGAACTAGAAGCAGAAAACATCATTTCTAAAACAATCACGCAGCCCAAATGTTCCTCTGTCCGCCAGAACCTTATTTTCCAATAGTGTTCACCTTTATTGTTTCACAAAGTCCCAAACTTTGGGGAATCCAGTATGAAGGAAAACAGCTGAATAGTTAACATGGGCTATTAGAGGAGAAAGAAAAATGACTGAAACAAGTTAGTGCAAACCTAACATGTAAAGAAGAAGGTTTCTCTACTCTTGTCATCCCGGGACCACAGCCACTGACCAAGGAAAGGGAAGAAGTAGGGTTACTTACTTGTATTCAGGCAGGTTGTTTTCTGAGTACACAGAGATACTTGGCAATTATATCTCTCCAAAATTCACAATGGCTTCTCTTTTTATTGACACTATTACAGATGTCCCCCAATTCCCCCTCTTTGACCCACCTCCACCCAGTCCCCACCCCCTCCCTCTGGCCATCACCACACTGTTATCTATGTCCATGGGCTATGCATATATGCTCTTTGGCTACTTTCTTCACCTTTTACCCAGTCCCCCCACCCTCCCACCCCCTCTGACCTCTGTTAGTCCATGTATCCATGCCTCTGGGTCTATTTTGTTTATCCGCTTATTTTATTCATTAGATCCCACATATAAATGAGATCATATGGTATTTGTTTTTTCTCTGAGTGGCCTATTTCGCATAGCATAATAGTCTCTAGATTCATATGTGCCATCACAAAGGGTAAGAGTTCCATCTTTTTTACAACTGCATAGTATTCCACTGTGTAATACTTAAGCTTCTTTATCCACTCATTTACTGATGGGCACATGGGCTGTTTCCAGATCTTAGCTATTGCAAATAACGCTACTATGAACAAAGGGGTGCATATATTCTTTCTGAAAGGTATTCTGGGATTCTTAGGATATATTCCCAGAAGTGGAATCACTGGGTCAAAAGGCAGTTCCATTTCTAATGTTTTGAGGAAACTCCATACTGAATTCCACAGTGGCGACACCAGTCTGCATTTCCACCAACAGTGCCAAGCGTCCTGACTTCATTTGGACGCAGTCATTTCCCTGCCATAAGAAACACAACACGAAGAATGCATACGTTCTATTGTTCGCCGACCAACAGAACTTTACAGCGCAGAGTATTCTGATTTATTTAATACCGAGTCAAAACCTAAAGTGTGACTGTTAGAGTCACACTGTTTCACACTGCTAATGGAGTTCAAATGTCCACTCATGCAAATCCTCATTTGAAAGGAGTCTGAGGAAGTTACTTCAGATTCCGAATCCCAGGGTGTATGAGGAAGTGGTGGGTCTGGGATTCGATCTCAGGCTTCACACTCAGTTACCATGA
This sequence comes from Molossus molossus, assembly GCF_014108415.1. Lineage (NCBI taxonomy): Eukaryota > Metazoa > Chordata > Mammalia > Chiroptera > Molossidae > Molossus > Molossus molossus. The sequence goes on from NW_023425377.1 coordinate 18,539,478, forward strand.
CTGCCTGGTCTACTTTACATTAGGAACACTGCAGACTACACAGGTAGGAATTCTTATTTCAGTGTAAGAACGATTGATGAGTCTTGCCAGTGTGGCTCAGTGGTTGAGTGTCGACCCAGGCACCAAGAGGTCACCGGTTCGATACCACGTCAGGACACATTCCCGGGTCATGGGCCTAATCCCCAGTGGGGGGCACGCAGGAGGTGGCCAATCAATGTTCTCTCTGATTGATGTTTCTATCTCTCCCTCTCCCTTCCTCTCTCTCTAAAATCAATAAAGAAAAAAAATTTTTTAAATGATTGATGATTTCCTAAAAAGGAGAAGAAGGGATACAATTATTGATTATCTACTATGAATTAGGCACTGTACCATGTGTTTTGTATGCCTTACTTGATAAAATCCCCATTTTAAAAAAAAATCAACAAAGTAAAAAAATTAATGTCCATTTTGCAAATTAGGAGTTAATCATTTGTCCAAGATTTTAAGGCAAGAAAGTTCCAAAGCAGGTTTTGAACAAAAGCCTGTTTTGCTCCTAAGTCCGTAGTCTCTTTCTTATGCTTTGCTTCCCAGCCACGGAAGATTTCAAGCAAAAACTGGATGGAAGAGGGAAGGACAGAATCCTGATTGGAGCAGAGGGCTGAAATAGCTGATTTGATAAGTACCCCTTGTGCTAAGACCCTGGGATGCTGTGAAGGGTTGTTCACATCAAGGTGGAAATCCTAAGTACTTGGAGTGCCCCTTGCTGTGCCGAATCCACAAACGGCCTCAGGGGTGGCCATTCCACTTGAAAGTCAGTGCTGCTGTTGAATGCTTTATTGGCCGAAGCTCAAAAGTAAATTTTGCATCAGGAGAATTTCACTCCCTAGGTAAATTAGGGTGCTTCTGTTTGTCAGAGGAACAGACACCAACCTGAGCTAGTTTGGGGATGAGGCAGGAAATTGATAATCAAGAGACTGCCCTGGCCAGTGTGGTTCAGTTGGCAGAGCACCCTCCCATGCACCAAAAGGTCGCTTTGATCGATGTTTCTCTCTCACATGTCTCTCTCTCTCTCTCTCTCTCTCTCTCTCTCTCTCTCTCTCTCTCCATCCCTTCCTCCTCTCTCTCTCAAATCAAAGCACATATTTTTTAACAAAAGGGGAAAAAAAGTCCGGCCAGTGTGACTCAGTGGTCGAGCATTAACCCATGCACCAAAAGGTTGCTGGTTCAATTCCTGGTCAGGACACTTGCCCAGGTTGTGGGCCTGATCCCCAGTGAGGGGGCATGCAGGAGGCGGCCAGTCAATGTTCTCTCTCATCGATGTTTCCATTTCTCTCTCGCTCTCACTTCCTCTCTCTCTAAAAGAAATAAAAGGAAAAAGTTTTTTTTAAAAAGGGAAAAAAGAACAGAGTTATTTTATAATAAGAAGAAGAAACTCAAACACTTGGAAAATAATGAAGCAAGGCCTCTCTCTGGAAGAGACTACAAGGTGGGCATGGATCCTGCTAGATTTCCTCCATTCTTTTTCTCTCTATCTCTATCTTTGGATCTCTTTTCATCTCATTGTCTTGCAAAGCTTCTACTTCTTTCTTTTCTCGCTGTAAACAACCTCTCTTTCTACTTCTCTGCTCCTATGGCAGAGAATGTCTCTCCTGTGCATTTTACATGCAATTCTTAACTTGCTGGCTCTGAATGTCAAGTCTTTTTACCAGGAGAGGGTATTTCATTGGTTCAATGTCCACCCCTGGACCATCAGACTAACCAGTGTACTTTACTCATAGTAACAACAGAGTTGCCCTGTGAACTAGATATGAATGGGAGAAGTAGGTTAAGGGAAGTCCCAGAAAGAGTGCACAGAGGGACCAAAAATAATGGAAACTAATGAAAGTCCCAGGCACATCTATCTGAAGACTCATTCTGTGACTACTTTCCTGGAAAGAACACTGATTTGGGATGCAGAAAACTTGGGCTCGACCCCTGCCTGGGCCTTTCCCTGTCACACAACTATAAGCAAGTGTCCCCACCTCTCCAAAACTGCAGACGAGCAAGCATGACTGCCTATTTCAGAAAGCCGGCTCAGGAAGCAAATCAGAGAACATCTGCAACGCTAGCACGACGCAAACTCCAAAGCACCCAGGAAATGTGAGAGCTTATTAGTAATACAAGAAATAACAGGAAGCCAATGAGTTGTAACACTCAGGTTACCTTTGCAGATATCTCTTCCACCACGTTCTTCGGAGTAAGGAAAAAATCATGCTGCGAGAAATGTAATGAATGTGAAGTGTGTTTATTCTATTTCTCTGAGGCATGCTTGGGTGAAAGAGATCAGTGCAGCTCGAAAGGGAAGGAATGAAAGTGTATCATTTTCAAGAAGTATCGAGAGCCTTCGGTGGTAGTAGTATTACCAGTCCTAGACGGAGCAGCAGCAATAGAGGAACAACAGTAACACCATAGGGTTGCCATGTTCCAGGCATTGTGCTAAAGACTTTCCCTGGGGTTGCTCGCTGAGTTCATGGGACCGTCTCGTCTGGGTTCCATTACTGTCCCTGTGTTAAAGATGAGGAAGCAGCCCAGCTGGTGTGGCTCAGTGGTTGAGCATTGACCTGGTTCAATTTTCGGTCAGGACACATGCCCAGGTTGTGGGCCTGATCCCCAGTGGGGGGCACGCAGGAGGTGGTCAATCGATGTTCTCTCTCACCAGTATCTCTTTCTCTCTCCCTCTCCCTTCCTCTCTCTCTCTAAAATCATAAAGAAGAAGAAAAAGATGAGAAAATGGCAGCAGGGCAAGTGAATAATTTCCTCGTGGTCTCAAGATGACAAATAGTAGAGTCTGGATTAAACCTGTTTACTTCAATCCAAAGTTAAAGTGAATAACTAATAAACTGCTCCACACTGATAATCCCTAGAATAAACATGTGATAAATACTGAGCTTGGGTGGTGGAAAACTATATTATGTCAAGGAAAGAATCTGACAATAAGTATTTGGTAATAGATCCACAAATGTTTTTGATGCATGATATTTTTTCATTGAATATGATCACTAAATAAATGAACTGAATCACTTCACATCTAGTCAAATGGCCTCAAGAATGACAATATTGCCCCGGCCGGTGTGGTTCAGCAGTTAGAGTGTCGGCCGACGGACCAGAGAGTCCAGGGTTCAGTTCTCACTAAGGGCATGTACCTCAGTTGCAGTTTGTCCCCGGCCCCGGTTGGGGTCGTGTGGGTGGCAACCAGTCGATGTTTCTCTCTCTTCTACCCTCTCTCCCTCTCACTCTATCTGAAGATAAATGTAAAAATGTTTTTGGGTGAGGATTTAAAAAAAAAGAAGAAGAATGACAATATCAATTATTGGTGAAGATTTTGAGTAACAGAATGCTCCTTTATTGCTAATGGAAATACAAAATGGCACAGGTCCTTAGAAGACAGTTGGGTTGTTTCTTAAAAGCTAAACACAGTTTTGCCACCCAACTGAGAAATGGGGCTCTTTTAGATATTTATCCAATTGATTTGAAGACATCACCACACAAAAACCTGCAGGCAGATGTGTATCATAATTTAATTCAGTGCCAAAATCCAGAAGCAACAAGTTTTTGCGGGTGTTTTTCAATAGGTAAATGAACAACCACACTACAGCACGCCCATATCTTCTATAGACTACAACAGTATCCAGCAATCCAAAGGAATGCGCTATCAAGCCATGCAGAGACGTAAGTGAACCTTACAGGCATAGTGATAAGGGAAAGAAGCCGGTTTAAAAGGACTACATGCTCTATGAGTCCATGCAAGTAATATTCTGGAAAAGGCAAAACTATAGAGATGGTCCACAGATCAGTGGTTGCTGGGGGCTGTGGTGGGGGGCCGGTGCAGAAAGGAGGACTGGACAGCAAAGCATGGGATTTAACGTGGTGAAACTATTCTATCGGATACTGTGTGGGCAGGTAAATGGGACCATGCATCTGTCAAAACCCACAGAACATTGCAACACACAGAGTGAACCTTAATGTATGCAAATTGAAAAAAATCATTTAAAAGGCTGGGCACTCCCAGGAAGGAGTGAAGACTGTGAGGAGAGAGTCTCACTGTATTACAAGTGTATGAAAGATAGTCACTGTAAAAAGGTGCTGACTTAGGTAACCAGAAACGAGTGAGGTCTGCAAGACGGAAGGCAAAAGGAACTGTACATGAGGACGGTGCTCTAGTTGATAAAGCCGTTCCTCTTGGGGGTTACAAATGAACAATTATGAAACCAGAATATGTGTATACTGGAACTGAAAAATTATGGAAATGGCCGGTCAATGGTGAGAGTCAGGTTTCTTGTTATTGGAGTAGGATGTTTCAAATAAGAAATGGGAGAGCCCCGGCTGGCTTGGCTCAGTGGTTTGAGCGTCAGCCTGCCGACCAAAGAGTCTCGAGTTCTACTCCCGTCAAGGGCATGTACTTGGTTACAGTTCGGCCCCAGCCCTGGTTGGGGTCATGCGGGACGCAATCAGTCAAGGTGTCTCTTTTCTCTCTCCTCCTCCTCCTCCTCTTCCTCCTCCTCCTCCTCCTCCTCCTCCTCCTCCTCTTCCTCCTCCTCCTCCCTCTCACTCTGTCTGAAGATAAATAGAAAAATATATCCTCGGTGAGGACTAAAAAAAAAAAAAAAGAAATGAGAGAAAGCTAGAATGATCCACGTGGTAATGGATTAGAGTTGGAATTATCAGTATGAACACATGTTTAGTTTAATACCAATACAGATGGATACATATCAAAATAAGTATAAATATGTGAACATATACAATTTAATGTGCACACATATATTTTGTTGCTCTGCTATCAGAGGAGGCCTGCAAGCAATGACGACTCAGTAGCAAAGAGCACACCTGGCATCCAGATCTCCATTTCCAAAGCCACCTCCCAGACAAAGGACACACAGTCCCTCGGAGAAGTGGCTGATTCTACCACTGTGGCAGGAAACACACAAAATGATTTTGGAGCATCTTGTAGTGCCCGAAAGTGAATGAGTGCTCAAAATACAACACACACATACACACACACACACACATAACACACATATGGACACACACACACACACACACACAGAGTTTGAGGGCATGCCTGATGGACAAAGAACCCAACTAAAAAAGCTCCCAGTGGCCCTGGCTGGTTTGGCTCAGCAGTTGGAGCGTCGGCCTGCTGTACAGAGAGACCCGGGTTTGGTTCCCGCTAAGGGCATGTACCTCGGTTGCAGTTTGTCCCTGGCCCTGGTTGGTCGTGCGGGTGGCAGCCACTCGATGTGTCCCTTTCACATCGATGTTTCTCTCTCTCTCTCTCTTCCTCTCTCTCCCTCCCGCTCTATCTGAACAAAAAATGGAAAAATGTCCTCGGGTGAGGATAAAAAAAAAAAAAAGCTCCCAGTGGCCAAAGCGGGAACAAGTTAAACAATAAGTTGAAGTAGCACTGGATTATAACCCAAAGTATAAAATAAATCTGCACATGTTCACACTAATGTAAGTAAATGACTGAATAAATAAATAGATGGGGGAGTGAGAGACAAGTCTCCCATATAGAAGAATCACTTATAATCTGCGTAGCTGCTCCTCCCTCAGGTGGAGACAGCACAACTCTCCACCCCCTGGATGTGGGCTGGGCAGAGTCGCTTCCTTCCGAAGAGCACAGTCTGTAAGGAGGGAAGGGACCTGGAATGGAGAAAGCTGAAAACCCCGCCTCAGACCGCGGTCAAGGTAACATCCACGGTGATGCCACGTGGGTCTCATGGACTCGTGCCCTCGGGCACGTGATGAAACAGCATTTCGCCCCGTGATCTTCCTTCTCAGAACCCACAGGAACTCATGGCCACAGTCTAGTTATAAGGAAACATCGAACAAAACCGAGTTGAGGGATTTCCTACAAAATCCCTGAGCGGCGCTCCTTTGAACTGTCAACGTCACTCACAGCAGGACCCCGAGGAGCTGCCGCAGCCAAGGGCGCCTGCGAAGGCTGCTGACTGCCAGTAACGGGGTACCCGATGGAGCCTTGGAACAGAAAAAAACATTCGATTAAAAACTAAGATATCTGGCCCTGGCCGGTGTGGCTCAGCGGTTAGAGCGTCAGCCTGCGGTCCAGAGAGACCCGGGTTCAGTCACCGCTAAGGGCACGTACCTCGGTTGCAGTTTGTCCCCGGCCCTGGTTGGTCGTGCGGGTGGCAACCACTCGATGTGTCCCTTTCACATCAATGTTTCTCTCTCTCTCTCTCCCTCCCACTCTATCTGAACAAAAAGTGGAAAAAATGTCCACGGGTAAGGATAAAAAAAAAACACTAAGATATTTGAATAAAATGGATTTTAGTTAACAATACTGCATCAATATCGATTCATTAATTTTTACAAATGTACCATAGTAATTTAAGATATTAATAATAGGAGAAAGTGAGTATGAGGTGTGCAGGGACTCTCTTTTCCTAGCTTAGTAAATTTTCTGTAAATCTAAAGCCACTCTAAAATAACAACTTTAGCCCTGGCTGGTTTGGCTCAGCGGTTAGAGCGTCGGCCTGCGGTCCTGAGAGACCCGGGTTCGGTTCCCGCTAAGGGCGCGTACCTCGGTTGCAGTTTGTCCCCGGCTCTGGTCGGTTGTGCGGGTGGCAGCCACTCGATGTGTCCCTTTCACATCGATATTTCCCTCTCTCTCTCTGTTCCTCTCTCCCCCCCCCCCACTCTACCTGAACAAAAAATGGGAAAATGTCCTGGGGTGAGGATTAAAAAATAATAATAATAAAATAAATAAATAAAATAACAACTTTATCTAAAAAAAAATCAACAATAACAATGACCTGTAAATCCCCAGGAGAAATGCTACAGGGAATATGTAGCATTCTTTCCTCAAGCAACAAAATATGTAAAGCCAAACAAAACAAAACAAACAAATAAACACCAAACTAAACTAAAGTGAAAACAACACTGAACTAATTTAGACTCATCGATGAGAAAAACGATAACAGTTCATTTTCCAGACAGGTCAATGTCTCCATTCAAAATCATTAGACATTTCATGTTGTGATCAACAACCATCTTCCTCCTCATTTTTCTGCTTGCTGGACTTGTTCTGTTCATAGTTAATGGCGACTTAGACATCTCGAAGACAACATTGATCTGTGTCTTAAAGTGGAATTGATCGCTCAGCATGCCAATCGTCAAATGTCCCTTCTGCGTAGGCATCTGTCTCTGCACAAATTAATGCCATTTCATCAACCAGTGTTCAGTGGCTGTTAGAGTCGGTCCCAACTAAGCAGATGAAGTCAGACCTCCCAAAGAGAGCTTGGTTTAGAAACCAACAGCAGTACGCAAGTGTGGATGGAGACGACCGTGTCCTGGTTTACTTCGGGGGGTGGGGGGAAGAGAAGGAATCCTTTAAAAAGGTGACTGGTTTTGTATCATCTGGAGGTTACTTAGTGATGAAAAATATGTGTATGCTAACTGTGGCCAAGTGAACTGAGTAAAACATTGAGGAGGTGATTAAAATTCTGATTTCCATCCATTTTCCTCATCTGTTCATTGACTTGTTGGAGGAGAGAACAGCAAAACAGAGAACTGCCAGCCAGTCGCGAATGACAAGAGCCTCTGCGTGCTATTACTCACTCTGTGGCCAACCAGACAAGGCGGACTGTTCTTTTGAACTCCCACAGCTCTGTAAGCTTTCCCACCAATGCTTTCTCGGTGCACTGTCATCTTTGGAAAGCATGCTTTGTGTGCGTTCCTTTTCTGTTCTTGCAGGTTTAAGTAGCACGAATGTTTCTTCCATGCGAAATATTTGTCCAGATTAAAAATTGGACAGCCAACATACCAAAGGAACCAAACATTTCTGAGCGCTCTGGAATCTCATCGGATTAAATGACTTCTGCAAGATCTGAATTTTGTGAATGTAACCAGCTGAACCAGCGGTGAGAAATACTGAATGAAGGTATCATGAAGTATGACCTCGCAATTCCATTCCTAGGTCCCCACCTCAAGCTGGTGTTCAGACAAAGATGTTCACAGCAGTACTGTGCACAATATCCAAAATATGGAAACGACCCAGTGTCCATCCACTGAGGAACAGCTGAACAAAATGTGGGATACTTTTCAGCCAAAAGAGGAATGACGGATGCTGTGGCAGAGATGCACCTTGGAAACATAACACTGAGTGAAAGAAGTCAGACACAAAAAGTCACATAGTGTATGGTGCTATTTACAGAAAATATTCACAATAGGCAAATTCATAGAGACAGAAGGCAGACTGGTGGTTCTGAGAAACTGGAGGGTGTGGGGAATGGGAAGAGACTTTGTCCTGGGGGTGATGAAAATGTTCGGGACCTAGATGGTGCTGACGTCTGGACAATACTGCGAATCAACTAAGAGCATGAGTGGTACACGCCAAAGTGGTGGAAACAGTGGCTTTTGTACAGTGTGCATTTTACATCAATATAAAGAACATGCGTGCATGCATGTATGTATGTATGTACATATGTGTGTATGTATACCATGAGGACATAGATTGGGAAGCACTATACACTGAACCACCAGCCTTGGATAACTGTAGCTACATGTCGTGTGCACATGCAAAGTAGGGGGAATGAGCAAATAGGCAGGTAGACGCTCCCCAGGGAAAGGAACACTGAGAAAAAGAGCTGCTTTTTCCAGGGGAATCGACGCCCTGTCCACACTCTGCCCAGCTGTTCCTTTCTACCTAAAACATCAGAGGTAGAAATTTTAAAACAACTTCCCATTGGTCAGAGGGGCGGGTGGAATTGAGATGGTCTGTCAGGCCAAGGAAGATGCCGTAGTGGGTACACCACCAGTCACGGGCCTGTGTGTCATCTGAGAAATGCACCCTGAGTATCCAGTGTGGTCTGCGAAGCTGAGGTCAGACCTGGTCAGATCGTAGATGGGCTGCGTAGCAGACCCATGCATAGGAACCTGCGCGTGGAGGGGTGGTGACAGGCAGCTCATCGGCAAAGACTCACAAACGTGTGAAAGGACACAGGGTATAAACAGAAAATCAGGAAGGAAGTCAAGTTAAAGTGGCACTTGCCAAACACATTTGGCCTCATGGAAAGGACGGGGCGGGGGGGCGGGTTGAACGTCTGTCTCTTCCTATGTCTCAAGGCACTCGCGTCTCATGAGTCACAGAGACGCGCAAATGAGATGCAGTCACTGGTGATTCACAGACTTGCAACATCAACACTGATTATCAAGGCGGTTTCCACTTGCTTAATCCTGACTAGGGCCCAGGTTGAGCATCCCCAGGGTTATCTCGTTTAGAAATACAGTGAAACCTTCTTATTTCCATTCTACGAGGACCGGAGGAAACTGAGGCTCGGCAAGGTCAGAAAACTCTCCAAGTCTCACACGTCTAGTAGTTTAACTGGTGTGCGACAGCCGGGAGCCTGGCTGCTCTGCCTGCTCTTGCGGTCACAGAGGGGTCTTCACTACAAGCCACACTCGCAGGGGCGTCTGCGGTGAAGCCAGTGGGCCTTGGCCTCGGATAGTCTGACTCCCAGGGAACATGCAAAAAACTCCGCAAAGCCCAGCAGCTAACCAGGGAAGGACAACACAGAATCCAGCCATAAAAAAATTTATATAAATAAAAATTAAAAAAACAAAATAAAAAAACAAGCAAATCTTACCATTTGCAACAATATGATGAACCTTGAAGGCATTATACCAGGTTACATAAGTCAGACAGAGAAAAGACAAATACTGTATGATCTTACTTATATGTGGAATCCAGTTTTTTAAAAAGCACTGAATTATAGAAAAAGAGAACAAATGTGTGGTTACTAAAGGGAGGGGGACTGGAGTAACGTGGTCAAAAGGTACAAACCTCTGGTTATAAGATACATATGCACTAGAGATGTAATGTACAGCATCATGACTGTAGTTAACACTACTGTATGATATATAAAAATCTTATTATGAGAATAGATGCTAAGAGGTCTCATCACAGGAAGAATATTTTTTTTCTTTTTATTGTTAACTAAGCCTATTATAGTAATCACTCTACAGTATATTTAAATCATGTTGTATCCCTTAAACTTATACAGTGATTTATGTCCATTATTTCTTAATAAAATAAGTTTAAGTATCCCTTAAACTTATACAGTGATTTATGTCCATTATTTCTTAATAAAACTGGGGGTGGGGGGCTGCCTCTATCATACCTGTAATAATACCTGCACCATAGTATAAGTGACTCATTATGTCATGGTCCCAACATACAATATTGGTATAGCTTACTACAATCTGTCTTTTAAGATAGAGTAAGTAGCATTTATCAAATACACTGCTTATGCATTTTACATGTATTAACTCATTTAATATTATAACAATGTTACAAGCTAAGAACTATTAGCACCCCTCAACATGAAAGAACCAGAGGCCCGGCAGGATAAAACCCCTCACCCACAAATACAGTGGAGAAACATTGGAGATGAATGTAAACTGGGGTGTGCCTGAGCTGGGAACCTGTGCTCATAACTAACCACTACATTCAAAAACGGTCCAAATTGCCAGTTGTCAGCCTGGGAAGGTGATTGGAGGGAGAGGGTTGGATGGAGAAGCATGTGCGTCCGATGTATATGTCAGGTGCTTACCCCAGTGCCACGCTGAGCCCGAGGCAAAAGGAGAAACCCGGTCTGCCTTGATTCAAAATGTGGTTGTGTGGGGTTTTTTTTTGTCATGGATCTGCTTGCCTTTAGTTTGATTTTTTAAAACACTATGTACAATAGTATTCATCTGTAATACTGAGTGTCGGGGCCGCCCCGTGCACTTCGCACCGTCGGTGAGTCCCGGACTGGCCCACCCTCATCCCGGCCCTACTCCGCACGGTGTCTGGTACCCAGAGGGCGCTCAGAAAATATCGGCTCGCGTGTTATGTTCCACTTGCATGTCAGTGTTTTCCATGCGCTCGCACACTCCATGAAGGCAGTGACCGCAAGTGACCCCAGTTGTCATCTTGCTCACCCCCAAACTGTATCTTTTCACAGTTAGAGCCTCAAAAAATACTTTGAACAGAAAATGCTCCCTCTCTCACTTTCCACTGTGGTCGAGTGGTACTGTCCAATGCCCAGGGTAACTCGTATAATGAAAGTCTTGCAATCTGACTAGCATTTTACCTTTCCATCGGCTGCCAAATCAAACGGTCCCTGATCAAAAACCACCAAAGTAAGAATTAAAGGCCAACTTGAACGTCTTTCAATCCTGCCTCAAAGTTCTTCTTCACGGAACGTTTTTAAGAACCACACTCAGTTTTCTCAAGGACGCCCTGCATCACTGTAACTAATCCTCCCAGGGCAAGGCAAGTCCTGCTGCTAACGACCCACGATACTTCGTGTGACCAGAAAACACAGGCCAAGGAGTCATTTCCAAGTTTTGAAAGATAAGTATATTTGCGTCGGTACGGCCATTTGACCAACTGAAGGTAAAACAGTTCATTCGGACAGCCCGGGTTCATATTTTAGCTCGCTCATGTATTAGCTCTGTGACACTTGCAAGTAACAGAACCTCTTCAAACCACATCCAAAAAGCAGAGATCATAATTAAGCCTCCTTAAGGGATCGTAATAAGTTCTAAGTGAGAAAATGCTGTGTCTTGCACACAGTAATTGCTCCATGCATATTATTCTTATTTTTCATTTAATGCATAAATATTGAGAACGGCCACATGCTAGGTTCTGGACTAGGCATTGGGAGTACAGAGCGGACCAGGCACACAATCAGGGGTTGTTAAATGAAGCTATTTCATGAGCACTACTGAGCAAACCACTCTCCTAGACACCGGAGGAGAACAAAGTGGAGTAAGACAGAAATCCCAGGCTTCACGATATTAGTCTAGAAATGTAATTTATTTAAAACAAAAAGTATAGGCTACTCATCGCTAAAGTAAACAAAAGGATAAATAAATGTGAGTTTCTTCAGGATGAACCAAACTATGTAATGTTATTGTCGATTCTGTGCAAGAAGGCCTGGAGGGAAATTTCTGTATCTTTGCTCAATTACGTGAAACAAATAGTTTATTCCAGGAAAATGTAGGAAAAAAATTGCATGAGGCTGAGAGAAGAGGCGGATTCTCGACGCAGTCGGTACTAGTACTGGTAGCTGGGTGAGCCCAGTCGCCTTCGCCTGCACCAACATGGACCAGCGTGGGTTGGGAGGATATATGTGGATACCGAGCCTGAGGTTGCTGATCGGGGAGGTGGAATATAAAGTTAGATAAAGGGGAGTTTATTGTTACAGACGCCCTTTCCCGGGACAGAGGACTGGACATGCTGCCCAAACTCCACGGAGATGATGCTAGCACGAGCTCAGATGGCTCTTGGAAGGTTGGAGAAAGCCACAGCCCAAACTAAGGAAAGCAGAAATACCAGAGCTGTCATGGCAGATGATCAAAGGAGAAATGAGAAGAGGGGACATGCTTCAAGTAGATACTATATTATATAAGGCCCAAAACCTCCTATATTCTATGGGAGGACGTAGAGAACAGGGAGGATATTATATTATATACAGTGCAAGGGAGAATGAATACACTAGTGAGGAGGCACCAAACATTGAGAAGCTCAGTGGTGACTGTCCTTTTTAAGATCAGAATGAATGGGAAACACTGTGTCATTTGGGCCCCCTTTGAGCAGTGAGGATGATAGATTATTGACAGTAGACCCAAGTGGCAGTGTTTAACTATTAGGATCAAGACACAATGATCTCACTGCAATTACAGTCAGTGTGGCAGCCAGGGAGGCCTGACCTGCAGAGGGCTACAGAAACAATGAAAAGAACACAGCATCCCTGGGAACAAGATAGATGGTCAGCCAACGAGGGCACTGCTTGAACCAGAAGTCAGCAGACTATGACCTCCAAGTCAACTCCAGCTATCACCTGTTTTTGTATAGTTCATGAGCTAAGAATGGCTGTATTGCCTTTTAATGGCTGAAACAAACCCAACGAAGAATACTTCATGACATGTGAAAATACTTCATTACATGATACTAATTTGGTGTCTGTAAACAAAGTTTCATTGGAACACAGCCATACTTACTCATTTACATTATTGTCATCTGTGGATGCACAGGGACTGAGTTGACAATGATATCTGGGGACTTGAAGAATCATTATGCCCTTCTTTTTAGTGAGGAGGCATGTTAGTAGGGCTAGGCAATAAGTGGAATATTGGCCCAGCTCCCAATGGATCCTGTTGGCCCACAGACCTAACCAGGACATTTCCCTAGTCCCTGACTATACAACTGGCACAGGCTTACTTGGTAGTTGGGAGAAGCGCCACATTGGTTCCCTGTCCTGTCACAGTGGAAAAAGTCAAGCGGAAACTTCTGAAACTGGCCAAGACTGTACTCTATATTATAGCAAAGATTGTGCCAGATTTAAGATCTAAATACTCAGAGATAGTGCACCAATTATTTCCCGCATTTAATTAATAAGTTCAAGTTTGGCCCCTACAAAAACCATATGGATCCCAGACAAGGAGAGTGGACCACCACAAACTCCAACAAGCACAGCCCCAACAGCAACTGCTGTTCCCAAAGTGGCAGTCTTGATAGAGCAGATTAAGACAGGCTCAGGTACATGCTGTAGAGCCAGTGGTCTGGCAAATGCATCCTTCTCATTCCTATCAGGAAGGAGATCAGCAAACTTCCCATTTGGGTAGAATGGGCAACAGTATAAATGTATGGTCTTGCCTCGGAGCTATTTTTAACTCTTCTGCCCACTGGTGAATCCAAACCATTTGGACATTCTGCAGAATATTACCCTGGTCCACTATATAAATAACATCATATTATTGGACCAGCTAAGCAAGAAGTGGTAAGTATATTGGGGAACTTGATAAGACACATCCCGAGCACAGGGTAGAAGATTAAATCCTACAGAGACACCAGATCCCACCACATCAGTGAAAATTTTAGGGGCCCAGTGGACTGGGACATCCCAGGATATCCCCTCCAAAGTAAGGGACAAATTCTTTTATCTCGAACCTTCTACTGCTGAAGAGGAAACCCAGATTCTAGAAGCATAGATTCTAAACCTGGTATATCAGTTAGGGAACATTCAGGTAAGTTTAACATAAAGAATTAGTAACAAGGCATTGGCTAAAGAGAACTTGGAAGAATATAGGAATGACAGAAACAGCAGACACTACTCAGCTAGAGCTGAGGCAAGTACCCATGGCCTTGGAAGAGGGCTCGCCCAAGGTTGCAGTTCTGACCTCACTGGAGAGGGTGTGGCTGTAGACCACTGGATGGCAGAGAAATTTATCTCTGACATGCTGCAGGCTGAGACTGACCAAGAAACAGTCTCCTGGACTTTCAAGGAAACTTTCTGAGAAGCTGCCAGTAGGGGTTGCTGTTGAATTCACTAAGAAGTCAGCTGGAACCTGAGAATTCCCCAGAAGTTTCTTAAGATTTGGCTGAAATTTGCTGGGTATGAGCTCCACTAGGCATCAAGTACACTGAAGTCAGTGACCTAGCAGCGAGTAACAAGGAAAGTACACCAGAACCAGAAAAAGAAGCCCCTTTTCCCTGCAGTGACCCTCCAGTGCCCTCTGCTGGCAAAGTAGAAATGGCTGCAAAGTCCAAGTAGGGCAATGATGAGCTCGGAGGCAGTAACTTGGTATCAGGCACAGTCCACCCCTTTGAATATTTCCCTTCTCTTTGCATTTTCCTGAACACAGTTCAGCCTCCATACAAGGAACCAAATATGTTTCACTTTCCAAGATACCGCTATCCTTGTACAAGTTCTCACGCTTCCCTAAGAAACAAAATCCCACAATCTTCGTATCCACGTCAGACTATATTAATTAGTCCTCAAATTCCGAGTCCTGATGAATAGCCTATTGCCTAAAGCCTAAACTGTGAAGTTTACCTCAAAAACTTGGATGGACAACAGTAATGGGGGAAAGAAGAGAGAAGAAAATGGTTAGCATATACAAATAAACACATACGTGCAACAAGGAAAGAGAAAATAGTCCTTGTTCCTGTAAGTGGTCACGAGGATAGATTTGATATCTGTGACTTCCTTCTTCCGCTGCCCCTTTGATAATTCGCTGACCCTCAGCTATAGCTTCAGCTGGTCTGAGTTTTTTACTCGATGAAGTGAACAAGCCTTTATTTCTGAAGGGCTTGGATCCTAAATAACCCTGCCTTTGTTTACTTCTCTAGATTTTCACTAACCCATGCAATTAGGTGGGGAACTATCAAGAGGTACCCCGATCAAATCCATACACATAGACTTCTTTACCCCCATTCCATAGCAGTCCAATTACTCCTTGGTGATCAGAATCAATCACTCCCGCCAGGGGCGTAGCTCCTTTCCTGCCATTGGTTCAATAGTATAAGGAGCCCCAAAGCCCAGGTGACAATCTTATCTTCCGATTTGATTCAGCTTCAAACAGGAAAGAGCGTTTGCATATGCTGTGGCATGGACGAATCCTTGGGGACACTGTTCAGTGAAATAAGCCAGAACAAATACTATATGAGTCCACTTATATGAGGTACCTTGAGTAGCCAAACTTATAGAGGTGGTGTCCAGGGGCTGAGGGGAGGAGGGAACAAGAAGTTATTGTTTAATGCATATGGAGTTCCAATTCGACAAGATGAAAAGTTTTGGAGATGGATGGTGTTGGTGACTGCACACCATGGTGAATGTGTTTAATACCACTGAATAGTACACTCAAAATGGTTACATGGTAAATTTATGTTATGTGTATTTTACTATAATAAAAAAATTTCTGCAGGTGGGTTTCTGGGTATCATGATAAGAACTACGCCCACCTCCACAGTTCCATTCGGGAACCCAAGTATTCTGGCTCTGGGGAAGAGCTACATCCTCTAAGACAGAACCCCATCTGTCAAGGTTCTGCCTCACTATTGCTACAACTAAGTCTTCAGTGAGCTTACCTTTTATTTAGGCCAGTCAGTTCCAGGTTATGAACCACGTGGTAAGACTAATGAATTCCATGGGAACACGCTCATGGATCCAACCCCTTGGCTGTGAAGTGAGTTTCCTTATCAGAAGACATGCTATGTGGGATGCCATAATGATGGATAAGGCATTCTGTGTGTCCATAGATGGTGGTCATGGTGAAAACGTGGCTGAGGAAGGAAAATTCATATCCAGAATATGTGTATATTCCACTGAGGACAAATCTCTGCCCTTTGCACATGGAAACGGCCCAATCATGAACCTGCCGCCTGCTGTCTGGCTGATCCCTCCAAAGAAGAGTTTCACGACAGGAGTTCACTGGTGATGTCTACTGCTGCGAGGCACTCAGCAGTAGTGCTTCCCAGGTCAGCCTTGCTGATAGGAAGCCCACGCTGCTGAGCCTGTGTGCAGCTTCACCCCTGCCTCTGTGCTCATGCGTCCAATGAGCAATCACTTGAGTGGCTGGACAAAGAGACTGACTGACACCCACAGAGAATATCATTCTGTTCACCTGGTTATTATGAGCCTTCTCTGCAGTGCATGCGCTTGGTGGGGCACTCACAGGACACAAAAATATCTTCAAAGTTCTTGCCCTTTCTGAAAGGCCTATCCACATGCTTCTTCCCCAGTCTCCCTTGTTACCAATCGAATGCTGTTCTTTTCAAGACCTGACCGCCCAGCCAAACTGTCCACAGCTCCCTTCCCGTCATTGTCAACCCATGCTTCTCCTCTACCACTCACTCCAGACAAAGTAGACAACCTAATGTACTACCTGAAGCTGCACCCAGTAGCAGAAATTTCCTTGACCACTGTCATTCAGGGCCACTTGATGGTGGGTCTGAATTACTCTAGCACTTTCGGATGGCACCAGAATATCACGATACCTACCCATCTGTAAAGGAGGCTCAATTTTTTTTATTCCTCAGTCAACTGATCATAAAGAACTCCACAAAAGGCCATAGCCTGGGACTGTGGGAGAGGAAGCAATGCAATAGGAATCATTCCTACGGGAGCAAGAGCCTTCTGGTCATCATTTGCTTGTACCTTGTGCACCTGCCTGGCTTAGTCTCCTATATGCCATTCTACTAACGACAGATTGATAGTGTGCACACCCAACCTTATGATTGAGTGTGTCAGATACACCCAGCTTATGGTGAGAAGCTCAGGCTACGTGGTCATCTGATGTACCAAATTAGGCATTTAGTCTCCATCAAGGCCCAGAAACCAAAAGACAAGCAGTTTCTCAAAATGATAATAGTTATTAGCAAAAAAGGTTTGTTTCAACATCCTATAGGTGTATGCTGTGATCTATTGGTACCTTTCAGAGGTGCAATACAGCATCCCTAAGAAGCCACAGAGACTTCGGACATCATTGAATCTGCAGGATCATACGGCCCAAGTGATGGAGCAGTTTGTAATGTAGTCTGGATTTGCTCCAGAGCCTTTTTTCTCTCTGTTCCCCAATTGAAATTGGCAACCTTACAAGATGACTTTGTAGATAGGTCAAAGCAGTACACTCAAATGTGGTATATATCGACTCCCAAGCCCCAAAAGCTCTACTGAGCATTGTGCCTCTTTTTTCATGGTGTGTGGCACACAGTTCAACAATTTGTATTTCACCTTGGAGGGGATATCTGAACCTCTAGAAACATTACTGAAGTGGTGGGTCCCTGACATTTTATATGCTATATTTCCCAACCCTCTATTTCATGTTCTCCCAAGGTGTCAAAATATTTGCTACTTTCAGCTCATCGGATAAAAATAGCATAACATCGTCAATGTAGTAGACTAGTGTGCTATTTTGTAGAAGGTCAAGTTGATCAAGATCACTGCAGACTATATTCGGGCAGAGAGCAGAACTGATGTAGCCCTGATGCAAGGTATAAAGGTGTTGTTTCTGCCAGAAAGAAACATACTGCTTCTGCTGGTCCTTAAAAATGGGTATGGAGAACACATCACTACCCAGGTCAACAGCTACATACCAAATGACAAGGGCCATGTCCAATTGCTCTAGTAAATAAGGCTACATCTGGGACAGGGGCTGCACTTAGAATCAACACCTGATTAAATTTATGATAAACCAGTCTTCCTCCAAGATCCACTCACCTTTTACATAGGTCACACTGTGGGTTAGACAGAACTGTGTGATATGTATTACATCCCTACACCTTTCAAATGTTTGATGGTGCCACAAATCTGAAAATTCCCCCAGGGACGCACTATTGCTTCTTCCTAACTATCTTGGCAGAGAAGAGAAGTCCCAGGAGTTTCCACATGGTCCTTCCTACCACAACAGCAGTCACTCAATGTGTCAAAGAGATATGTGAACATTCCACCTGTTTTCCAGGGTATCTTCAAATTATTCTTTGAGGAACTGGAGGAAACAACCATGGAATTAGTCTGGAGTGGATTGGACCTACTATGATTAAGACTTCATCTATTAACTGATTGTAGTAAGCCTCTTACTGTGAGTGTGTCCCCAGGAATTAGCATCAATTCAAATCCACTGTCTAGTATCTCTGAGAGGTCTGTGCGTTTTGTTTCCTTCCAATGCTTAGTCACTCTAGTATTGCCGCAGATCACTTGCAGAAGACTTGGAGGAAGATTTATAGCATGTATTTGTGGTGACGTTAAGGGTCCTTCCTCAAGGGGACCAAGACTTCCCTTAAAGAGATGAAGGGTCTGTGAATTGACACAGGTCCGAAAATGAGGCTGTAACTCACCACGGTGGTGATGCAAGATTTTCTGTTACCAGAGCTAGAGGGCTCTTTGGTTACATAGATCAAGCAATAAGCTGGTAGGATGTCCATAAATTTTGTTACTGGAATAAACACAATCAGTTAGCCACTGTCAATGGGCCTTGCAGGCCAAGGCATTCTAATTACCAGTATGTGCCTGATGCCCTTAGGGCAGAAGGCGTGGCCACCTTGTTTTCAGAAGTGCTGTCAGTTGGCCCGGACGGAATGGTTGAACACTACCATTCCCAATGAAACCAGTGAGTGCCTTGGAAGTTCCACCGGTCTCTGAGGGCCACAGGGACAAGAAGAAAGGAAAGCATTCCAGAACTGGAAGAAAAACTCCTTCAGTGCCCTCTACTGGTAAAATGTCACTACATGCAAACTGGCAAGAGAAAAATTTCACAAGACACAGCTCCAGTATCAAAAGCAAGGTAATGAAGGAAGACTGGGAGCTGAGAGGCAATAAAATGGTAACTGTCCGATTGAGGGATGTTGCTTCGAACCATTTATCAATTAACATGGAAAGCTGCCTGCACTGGGTAGAGCAGTAAAGGACTCTAGCAGTTCCAGCAGGAGATGCCAACAGCCTGGCTTATGGACCATGTAGCCTAGCAGTGTCAGGGTTTAAAGACTTGAGTGGGTAAAGACACTGTCTGGAATTATAATAAATCCCAAAGAATCACATTATCAACATAGGATTATGGAGCAAGGCCATACCATTCGCAGCAGAGAACTATACACCATTAGATAAGCTTCTCCTGACCTACAACTGAGCTTTGGTAGAGACAGAGCACCTAATCACAAGACCTCAAGTGGACCACGGGGATAGACGTGCCCATCGTGAGCCGGGTTCTTTCAAGCCCACCAAGTCATAAGTTCAAGAAGGTCCTGAAACAATCCATCATAAGTTAGAAACACTACATGTTGAATTGAGCATAAGAGGGTCAGAGGGCGTAAGTCAGAGGCACAAGGTAACTTAGATCCCTACGACACCCACATGTGTTGCACTGGGGTTTCCTCATCTACTCACATGTATGACCACATTGCAGGGAAGTCCCTGTGGCCAGCTAGCAGAGGAGAAAAGAGTCAACCTGTGGATACAAGCTGGAAACGCACTTCCCTCAGGGATGTCTCGGAAAGGCAGTGCGGAGAGGAAATGCCCCCAGTGGGTGGAGTTTAGGTGGCACTTACAGTTATCACTTTGTGCAGAAGAGAGTGGCCTGGAAGCAAAGCACTGGAAGGTCGGAAGCAAGGAGGTCTGGGAAAGAGGTATGCGGTGAACGACGGGAGTAAGAGTAAACAGTAAAGATCGTTGCTTTACGTCTTAATACCTACCAGAGGACATCAGCAACAGAAAAGGCGCTCTCTACCAAATGCACTGGAGGACTTGGCAAGTTAACATCATCTGACCTCTGACACTGACCACCCAGGGCTGGCACACTGTGTCACAAATGGAATAGCCAAGGCAGCTCGGGTGAAGGCTAGGACAGCCACTCAGGAAAGTAGATAGCTGCTTCCAATAACAAGTGCACAACCTCCCAGCAAAAAAGACTATACTGAGCCCCCAATCCAGTCACCATTTACAGCGATCAACCAACTATTTGGTGGCAAGTTGATTATATTGGATTCTTTCCTTCCTGGAAGGAGAGGTAATTCACCTTGATGAAAACTAAAAACTACTCCATATGGATTTGCTTTTCCTTCCTATAGAGTCTCTTTACCTGCACCAACTCACAGAATGTCCTATCCATCACCAGGGGTCCCATGGAACACTTTCTTGGACCAAGAGAGAAAGGCAGTGGGGAAATAACCATGGTAACGTCACGTCCTTACTCTTAGAAGTGGCCTGATAGAGTAAAACAATGGCCCTTCAAGGTATGCCCGAGGGACCAGCTTGTAGATGGTACACTGTGCACATGGGAAATACACCCTACATCAATGATCACTATATGGTGCTGTGTCTAAACAGGTGGAATATCTGGGTCTAGGGACTCAGCAATGGAATAAGAGTGGCCCCGTTTACTATCACTCAGATGAGATCGACGAGGGAGCTTTGCACTTACCATTTTCAGAACGACACTGCAGATCCAGGAGTCCTGGTTCTAAGAGTGCAATACTTTCACCACAACAAATGTTCTATTAGACTAAGTTATGGCTGCTACCCTGTCACTTTAGGCTTCTTATACCAATAAAGCAACAGGCCAGGAAGTGTCACCATTCTGGAAGTAGTCATCTGCAGGAGGTATATTTTGCACCCAAGTATATTTGGCATATCTTGGCACTCCTTTGCCAGTTTTGGAAACAAATGAACAAGTCCAGCTGCCACAGCCTGAAAATGGTGAGCAGAGGCTCAGCCTAATCAAAGGGCTCTCAGTCACTCATTGGGTAAACACCTGTACAAAAGATGTACTGCCGAAGAGTGAAGGGAGGGAGGGAATCGGTTATGGCTTGGAGTCTAGCTACAGGATGATGGGCAATAGCCCTACTAACTTTGCTCTTACAAGTTTCTCCAGGAAAAAAAAAAAAGCAAAGAATCTTGCAGAAACTGGTGCCAATGAATGAACTTATCATCTGAAGCCAAGCAGGTCTGAGTAGTACATGCAATTACCTGTAGTGGGCGCTGTGATGTAACCACCATATTCACTCTTTAATCTCAGGTCAGCCCATCAGCATCCAAGCGTGGCCTTGGGGCGGCTCAGAGCTGTGTGTCCTTCCCCAGGAATTTCCCGTGGCTCAGGTATATGACCCCCAACCTAGGCACAGCCTAGTAGATGCAAGATTGTGGGTCTACTCCAGTTTGAAATATCTCTGAAGAGTTACCCTGTTGAGTGAACTTCTTGCAACTTTGTAGCAGATCTCTGTCTAATGTAATTTATATCTAACAATACAAAAGAAGTTAAATATAAAAACTAAAAGTATGAAAAATGTATACACTATGGAATAATAAAAGAAAACTATGATAGCTGTATTAATAATAGACAAATTAGACTTCAGGCAGAAAGCATTAATAAAGATAAAGAGGATTACTGAGCATAAATGGTTCAACTTCCCAGAAATAGGTAACAATTGTAAACTGATATGAACCTAACTAATAACTTCAAAATGTAAAAAGCAAAAATGGGCAGATCACAAACAATTTTGATAAATCCATGATGATAGTAAGGGACATTCTCCATACTGGTAAGTTAATAAAATTAGCTTTAAAAAATAAAATTAACATACAAATCTCAACAAATTAAAAGGATTGGTTTGCTACCCAAAATCCTCTGACCATAATGCGACTGAGTTAGAATTCCAAATATCTCAAAACAAAACAAAACAGAAAAATATAAAATTTTCAGACATTTTAAAACTCAAAAGCACATTAAAAGAATCAGTGACACTTACAAAATCATAATAAAAATTAGGAAACATTTAACCTGAACATTAATTAAAATATTACATATCATAATGTATGAGGTATAGTGAAAGCAACATAAACAGGAAAATATATAACTAGCTATAAGTGCATATTTTAAAAATTAAGGCTAAAAATAAATGAATTAGACATCCAGTTTAATTAAGAAACCATGACTAAGTTGGGATATCAAGGTCAGCTTAACATTAGAACTTTAACTGATGTAGTTGATTATATTAACCAATTAAAAGAGAAAAAACATGTGACTCATCTTAATAGACACAGGAAAAAAATTAAATAAATGTAGCATTCATTCATGTTAGACACTGTTAACATACAGACATAGAAGGAACTTCCTTAGCTGATAATATATACGAAAAAACAAATAAAGCACCTCACAACAAAGATGGAAGATAATGGTAAAATATTCAGGTATTTCATTTAAGAACGTATCTTATCCATCACCACTTCCATTCAAAATGTACTAGAGATCCTACCCCTATCAAGGTGATAAAAGGTAATAAAAATTATATTAGAGATACTAACCCATGCTAAGGTAATAATACATATTAAAAAATAAACAAGCAGAAAAACTCACAACCAAGATTTAAGATAATAGCAAATATTAAAGTACTTTATTTAAGATTGTATCTTACTCATCACCACTTCCATTCAAAATGTACTAAGGATCCTACCCTTTGTACTGTGATAAAGAATCATAGAAGGTATACAAAAGTATGAAAATTGAGAAGGAAAAAAAAACCAAAATAATTGTTACTTGAGGTTAACATTATTGTCTATAGAGGAAACCCCCAAATAATTTACAGAGGAACTCTTTTAATTAATTCAAGAGTAACATATTTTATCCAAATCTTACCATAAAAGGCCAACTCTTCAGTCAACCAGCTCAAGAAAAGAAGCCTGGCCTCTAAGAATTCCATTTTGATAATTCACCCAAAGATGCCCACATAGTGTTGCTGGTTCGTGAAAACCTCAACATCCTAACCCATTCTGAAGGCAAGTGTTTCCAGCGTAGGAATTGGTATTCTCAGAGCCCCGACACTGTAACGTTTATTACAATGAGATCTCATTCCATCTTTCATTGGTCATTATCTCCCCATGGAGTCAGGACTGGGGCCAAGGTGGGGCCAAGAGCATTGGGCTTTTGTAAATGGGATGGAATCTCCTGCAATTGAACTCGGGAAATTGTTCTGTCCTCTCTCTGCTGCAGTCTTTGTAGAGCGGAATGCAGGAGGAAATGATTCCTTTGGAACAGCTATAATTTTAAGATTACATAGGAGCCATGAAGGTCATAGGAAAATCAAACTGTGCTAAAGTGATGTCAAGGTTCTGCTATAACCCCACTAAACCCAGAGACTTCCAAGTGCTTAAACAGCTTTATGTGTAAACAACTATCCTTTTAACTTCGTGTAAATTTTCATGCAAAGAGACTACAGTCTTTTCAGACATCTGTGATTTATCATTTTCTCCCAGGGGTGAAAAAGAAAAGACTTTCAGCAACATAACAAAACAAACTGAAAGGAGAAAAAAATACATAATTTAGCCTTTTTTTTTTTTTTGGTCCTTATATCATTTATTATAATTCTAAATCAGTCTTTTAGTTAAAACTGTTATAGAATCTTAGATCTTGAAAGATAAATGAGCCCTGGTTGGCATGGCTCAGTGCTTAGAGTGTGGGCCCACACACTGAAGAGTTCGATTCCCCATCAAGGGCATGTGCCTGAGTTGCATGTTCAATCCCCAACCCCCATCGAGGTGAGTGTGGGACAGAACCAATCAATCAATGTGTCCCTCTCACATCGATGTCTCTCCCTCTCTCTCTCCTCCCCCCTTCCATTCTCACTAAAAATTAATGGGAAAAAAAATTCTTGGGTGAGGACTAACAAAACCATAAAATTTTTAAAAGAGATGAATGAATAGTTAAACACAACCTGAAGCATTCAATCCAATCTCTCCCTATCACGGGTGAAGAAACTATCACAGTGGACAGACCTACATGAGCAAATGGGCAGTTGAATTCCGTGGTCACCCGGAAGCCACTGCCTCTTCCAAAGAAAGCGGCAACCCGGCTGCTGCTGCTGATTACAGCAGGGAATTGTGAACCCAGAGGGGCCTCGTCTTCCGATCTTTCCAATAGAAGCCAGAAATCCAGATTTTTATATAAAATACCTTGATTTTTAAATGCTGACTGATGTTTACCTCCACAAATACTGCACAGGTTATAAGAAGAACATCTGTTATTTAGTTGTTAGACTTGGTATATAACCTGTCACTTTATGGCTTTGGAATAAAACGGTGGGCCCAGTTAGGGACAGGACTAAATAATAATAAATTTAAAAATCCAGTCTGTCCAAGCACCAACAGATACACGAAAAGATACTCAGCATCACTAGGCATCAGAGAAATGCAAATCAAAACCACATGAGCTATCACCACACACCTGTTAGAATGGCTATTATCAAAAAGATAAGAAATAACGAGTGTTGGATGTGGAGAAGAGGGAACCCTTGTACATTTTTGAGAATGTAAACGGGTGCTGCCCCTGTGTGAAAACAGTATAGGTGTTCCTAAAAAAAGTAAAAATAGAACCACCATATAATCCAGCAATTCCACTTCTGGTTATTTATCTGAAGGAAACAAAATGACTAATTTGAAAAGATTTTTGCACCTCCATATTCACTGAACCATATTTACAGTAGCCAAGACATGGAGACAAGTGTTCATTGATGGACGAATGGATAAAAAATTGATCACACATACACACACACACACTTTTATTTTTATTCTTTTATTAGTTTCTTTTTGTTACAGATGTTTCTCCTTTTCCCCTCATTGACACCCTCCTCCCCATCCCCCCCGCCCCATCACCAGCTTTGTTGTCTATGTCCATTGGTCATGCATACATGCATGTAAGTTCTGTGGTTTATCCCTTCCCCCCCGACCCCCCTACTCTGAGGCTTCTCAGTCTGTACCCCACCTTTATGTCTCTGGGTCAATTTTGTTCATCAGTTTGTTCAGTTCATTATATTCTACAAATAAGTGAGATCATGTGATATTTGTCTTTCTCTGCTTGCCTTG
This sequence comes from Molossus molossus, assembly GCF_014108415.1. Lineage (NCBI taxonomy): Eukaryota > Metazoa > Chordata > Mammalia > Chiroptera > Molossidae > Molossus > Molossus molossus. The sequence continues at coordinate 18,564,629 of NW_023425377.1, forward strand.
TTTCACTTAGCATAATACTCTCAGGTCCTTCCATGCCATCTCAAAGGATAAGAGATCTTTCTTACAGCTGCATAGTATTCCATTGTGTACATTTACCACTGCTTTATTATCTATTAATCTACTGATGGATATTTGGGTTGTTTCCAGATATTAGCTATTGTAAATAGTGCTGCTATGAACATAGAGGTACATATATTCTTTCTGATTGGTGTTTCAGATTTCTTAGGGTATATTCCTAGAAGTGGGATCAATGGGTCAAATGGCAGTTCAATTTTTAACTTTTTGAGGTCACACCATTTTGTTTTCTATAGTGGCTGCACCAGTCTGCATTCCCACCAGCAGTGTACTAGAGTCCCCTTTTCTCCACACCATTGCCAACACTTGTTTGATTATTTGTTGATGGCAGCCATTCTGACAGGTGTGAGGTAATATTTCATAGTTGTTTTAATTTGCATCTCTCTGATTATTAGTGATGTTGAGCATTTTTTCATATGTCTCTTGGCCATTTGTATGTCCTGTTTGGAGAGGTGTCTGTTAAGGTCCTTTGCCCATTTTTTAATTGGGTTCTTTGTTTTCCTTTCGTGGAGTTGTATGAGCACTCTATATATATTGGAAATTAACCCCTTATCTAATATATCATTGGCAATTATGCTCTCCCATATATTGGGATCCCTTTCCATTTTGATGGTTGTTTCTTTTGCTGTAGAGAAGCTTTTGAGTTTGATGTAGTCCCATGTGTTCATTTTTTCCTTTGTTTCTCTTGCCTTAGGTGTTGTATCAGCAAAAATCCTGCTGCGTATGATGTCTGAAATTTTGTTGCCTGCATTTTCTTCTAGAATTTTATGGATTCATGAGTCACATTTAAATCTTTTATCCATTTTGAGTTTATTCTCGTGTAAGGTGTAAGTTGGTGGTCTAGCTTCATTTTTTTGCAAGTAGCTGTCCAATTTTCCCAACACCATTTATTGAAGAGACTGTCTTGACTCCACTGTATGCTCTTGCCATCTTTGTCAAATATTAATTGAGCATATTGTCCTGGGTCAATTTCTGCGTTCTCTAGTCTGTTCCATTGATCTATCTGCCTGTTCTTGTGCCAGTACCAGGCTGTTTTGATTACAGTGGCTTTGTCGTATAATCTGAAATCTAGTAATGTAATCCTTCTTACTTTGTTTTTCTTTTTCAAGATTGCTGTGGCTATTCGAGGTCTATTTTGATTCCATATAAACTTTTGGAGTGTTTGTTCTAGTTCTGTGAAATATGTCGTTGGTATTTTGATGGGAATTGCATTGAATCTATAGATTGCTTTGAGTAGTATGGACATTTTAATGATGTTACTTGTTCCAATTCATGAACAAAGTATATGCTTCCACTTTTTAATATCTTCCTCTATTTCTTTTTTCAATGACCTACAGTTTTCTGTGAAGAGGTCCTTTACTTCTTTGGTTAAGTTTATTCCTAGGTATCTTAATTGTTTTGCTGCAATGATAAATGAGACTGTTTTTTTAGTTTCTTTTTCTGTGATTTCATCATTGGTGTATAAGAATGCCATGAATTTCTTGATGTTAATTTTGTATCCTGCTACTTTGACAAATTCATTTATTCAGTCTAGTAGGTTTTTGATGAAGTCTTTAGGGTTTTCTATGTACAATATCATGTCATCTGCAAATAACAACAGTTTCACTTCTTTCTTTCCAATTTGGATCCCCTTTATTTTTTCTTCATGTCTAATCGCTATGGCTAAGACTTCCAGTACTATGTTAAATAAGAGTGGCAAAAGTGGGCATCCCTGTCTTGTTCCCATTCTTAAGGGAAATGTTTTTTGTTTCTGCCCATTGAGTATGATGTTGTCTGTAGGTTTTTCATATATGGCCTTTATTATGTCGATATGATCCCTCTATTTCCACATTGCTGAGTGTTTTTATCAGAAATGGGTGCTGAATTTTGTCAAATGTTTTTTCAGCGTCTGTTGATATGATCATATAGTTTTTATCTTTCATTTTGTTTATGTGGTGTATCACATTTATTGATTTGCAAATATTATAACATCCTTGCATGCCTGGGATGAATCCCACTTGGTCATGATGAATAATTGTTTTGATGTATTGCTGGATCCAATTTGCTGATATTTTGTTAAGGATTTTGGCATCTGTGTTCATCAGGGATATTGGCCTGTAGTTTTCTTTCTTTGTAGTGTCTTTATCCAGTTTTGGAATTAGGATTATGCTGGCCTAATAAAATGAGTTTGGAAGTGTTCCATCTTCTTGGATTTTTTGAAATCATTTGAAAAGTATGGGTATTAGATCTTCTTTGAATGTTCAGTAAAACTCCCCTGTGAAGCCATCTGGACCTGGGCTTTTGTTTGCTGGGAGTTTCTTAATTACATCTTCAATTTCCTTAGTTGTTATTGGTCTGTTCATGTTTTCTATCTCTTCCTGGTTCAGTTTTGGATGGCTGTCTGTTTCTACAAATTTGTCCATTTCTCCTAGATTGTCCAGTTTGTTGGCGTATAATTGTTCCTAGTATGTTTCGATGATCCTTTGTATTTCTGTGGTGTCAGTTGTTACTTCTCCTCTTTCATTCCTGATTTTGTTTATTTGGTTTTTATCTTTTTGTTTCTTGGTGAGTCTGGCTAAAGGTCCATAGATCTTGTTTATCTTTTCAAAGAACCAGCGTTTTGTTTCATTGATCTTTTGAATTGTTTTTTTAAGTTTCTATGTCGTTTATTTCTGCTCTGACCTTTACTATTTCCTTCCTCCTACTAGCTCCAGGTTTTTCTTTTTGTTTTCTTTCTAGTTCTGTAACTTATAGGGTTAGATAGTCAATTAGGAATTTTTCTTGTTTCTTGAGGTAGACCTATAATGCTATGAGCTTCCCTCTCAGGACTGCTTTCACTGTGTCCCATAGATTTTGTGTTGTTGTGTGTTCATTTTCAATGGTTTCCAGGAAGTTTTTAATTTCTTCCTTGATCTCGTTAGTAACTCATTTGTTGCTTAATAACATGCTATTTAGCCTCCAAGTGTTTGAACGTTTTTGTGTGTTTTTATTGTAATTGAGTTCTAGTTTCATGCCGCTGTGATCTGAGAAGATGCTTGACATGATTTCAGTTTTCTTGAATTTGTAGAGACTTGCTTTCTGTCCTAACATATGGTCTATCGTTGAGAATGACCCATGTGCACTTGAGAAGAATATATATTCTGCAGCTTTGGGGTGAAATATTCTGTAAATATCAATGAAGTCCAACTGATCTAGTTTGTCTTGTAAGAACACTAGATCCTTAATTTTTTGTACAGAAGATATATCCAGTGGTGTCAGTGATGTGTTAAAGTCACCCACTATGATCGTGTTGCTATTGATTTCTCCCTTGAAGTCCTCCAGAAGATTTTAAATATATTTTGGTGCTCCCATATTTGATGCGTATATGTTTACCAGGGTTATATTTTCTTGTTGGATTGATCCTTTTAATATTATGTAGTGACCTTCTCTGTCTCTTTTAATGGCCTTTGTTTTGAAGTCTATCTTGTTAGATATGAATATTGCTATACCAGCTTTATTTTCATTTCTATTTGCTTGGAAAAGTGTTCTCCATCCCTTCACTTTCCTCCTGTGTGAGTCTTTTGTTGTGAGGTGGGTCTCTTATAGACAGCACATATATGGGTCATGTTTTCTTATCCAATCAGCTACCCTATGTCTTTTGTTCAGAGCATGTAAGCCATTTACATTTAAGGTAATTATTGATAGATAGTTATTAGTTGCTGCTTTAATTTTATGTCTGTGTTTCTCTCTCTCTCTCTCCCTCTCCCCCTCTCCCTCTCCCTCTCCCTCTCCCTCTCCCCGTCCCTCTCCCTCTCCCTCTCCCTCTCCCTCTCCCCGTCCCTCTCACTCTCCCTCTCACTCTCCCTTTCCCTCTCCCTCTCTCTCTCTATTTCTTCTTCGTCTTATAACAGTCCCTTCGGCATTTTTTGCAGTGCTGGTTTGGTGGTGGTAAATTCCTTTAGCCTTTTTTTAAATCCGTGAAGCTCTTTATTTCTCTTTTAATTTTGTAGCCTTGCTGAATAGAGTAGTCTTGGATTCAGACCCTTGCTTTGAATTACTTTGTACACTTCATGCCACTCCCATTTGGCCTGCATTGTTTTTATTGAGAAATCAGCTGACAGTCGAATGGGAGCTCCCTTGTAGGCAACTTTCCATCTCTCTCTCTCTTGCTTCCTTTAAGATTCTTTTTTTGTCTTTAATGTTTGCTATTTTTATTATGATGTGTCTAGCTGTGGGTCTTCTGGGGTTCATCATGCTTGGGACTCTCTGTGTTTCCTAAACTTGTGTGACTTTTTCCTTCACCAGTTTAGGAAAGTTTTCTGTCATTATTTCTTCAAACTGGTTCTCTCTTTCTCTGATTCTTCTCCTTCTGGCATCCCTATAATGTGAATATTGTTACGTTTTGTATTGTCCCACAGCTCCCTTAAACTTTCCTTCTGCTTTTTAATTTTTTTTCCCATTTGCTGCTCTATTTGGGTGTTTTTCTCTACTTTTTCTTCTAAGTCGCTGATTTGATCTTCAGCTTCTTCTAATCTATTATTGAACCCTTATAAGGTATTTTTCATAACAGCTATGTCATTCTTTATTTCCTCTTGATTTTTATGCATAGCTTCTGCCTCTTTATGCATAGCTTCTACCTCTTTTTTTTAAAGCTGAAGTAGTTCCTTGTGAGTTCTTCATAATTCTTATTAAGTTGCTTATAGTTCTCAGCAAATTGTTTGAGCACCCTTAAAATCATTGCTTTGAATTCTTTATCTGACAAGTTGCTGTCTTCCATTCCCTGTAGTTCCTTTTCTGGTGATTCCTCTTTTTCTTTCCTTTGGGAGTTGTTTCTTTGTCTCCCCATTTTAGCCATCTGGTAGCTCTAGACCCGGTGAGGGATGTTTGGATGTGTAGGCAGCTCACTGTGTATCAAATAAGGCTACTGTGCCTCCCAGACTGTTTTGTTGCGTGTCGCCTCTTGCCTGCTGTGGATCCTGGAGGATTGACTACTGGGGACTGGTACTGGTGTGTCCTGGTAGGTGCTGCTGCTGGATCATGTGGGTCCCTCTGGAGCGGTGTTCCAGCTGGTTGCTGGTGCCACCTGTAGCTGTGTAGCTCAGGCCCGTTGGAGCTGCACTCCCTGCCCCTACCGTGGGCAGCTGTGTTGCCTCACTGGAGCCCTGGCTCCCTGCCGATCTTGTGGGCAGCTGGGTTGTACTGGCCCCGTTGGAACCCCTGCTTCCCGCTGATCTTGTGGGTGGCTAGATCACACAGTCCCTTCTGGAGACCAGACTCCACACCTATCTTGTGGGTAGCTGCGTCGCACAGACCTCTCAGGTGCCCAGGCACCCCGCAGGTCCCATGGGCAGCTGGATCGCACCGGTCCCTCTTGAGCCCAGACTTCCCACTGCTCTTGTTGGCCGCTGGGTCCGCATAGGCCTCTGTGGAGCCCCAGGTCCCACTGCTAGTGGCTGGGGAGTGCTGCTGCCCAGTGGGGCTCAGCTCCTCTTCAGCCTTTTCTATAGTTTTGGGGGATGGGTCTCAGCTGCTGGTCTGTGCTTCTGTTGCCTGGGGATGGATGTCTGCTCCCCAGCCTCTGTAACTGGGGGTCTATCTCCACTCTGATCGGGCTGCTACTGTGGGGGATGGTGCTGGGCTCCCAGCCATTTGCGGTTTCCACAGCAGGCTCCTTGACAGCTCGGCTACTGTGCACTGGTCTGTGTTGACACAGTGTCCACTGGTCCAGTGGTGCCAGGTGCACTGGTGGCTCAGGTTGCTGGGCCCCAGCCGCTCCCACTGCCTCCTTCCAGGGAAGACCCGGGATCTTCCAAAGTGGTGGGACCTCCCCGAGGCACAGGGAAAAGCGCCCTGAAGGGCCGATCACCACGGTAGCCGGCTGCTCCGTCCACAGCACAGGGACCTCTGCTCCGGGCTCTGCACTGCTCGGGTTTGGTCATCCTCCTGCATGTCCACTCACACCCTCACACACTCGCTCACTCTCTCAGGCACTCACTCTCCCTCTGGTCCTGCCCACCATCATCTTCGATCCAGTTTCCACATACACATTTTACATATATATATAAAAAGAAGGAAATCCTACCATTTGTGACAACGTGGCTATACCCTGAGGACATCATGTTAAGTGAGATAAGTCAGACAGAGAAAGACAGCTACTGTTTGATCTCACATTTACATGTGAAATCTCAAAACAAAAAAATTCAGATAGATTGGGTGGTTGCCCGAGACAGGTGGTGGCAGCGAGGGGTGAAATGGGTAAAGGTGGTCCAAAGGTACCCACGTCCAGTTATACAATAAACAGGTCCTGGGCATGGAACACAGAGCATGGTGACTAAATACTGTGCTGTGCATTTGAAAGTTGCTAAGACAGTAGAACTTAAACGTTCTCATCACAAGAAAATAAAATTTCTAACTAATGAGATGATAGAGGTTTAAATAGGCTTATAGTAATAATTCCATAATATACATACATATATTGTAGTTGGCATCATGTTGTACACCTAAACCTGATACAATGTTATATGCCAATTACATGTCACTTAAAAAAATAAAATAAGCAATCTCCCAGATTCCAGGCCAGGGCATTCTTCGCCCCAGATTGCCTCTCCGGAACACACCCTATTTTATCCTCACCTGAGGATATGGTTTATTGATTTTAGAGAGGGGGAGGGAGAGGAGGAGAAAGAGAAAAACAACAATGCCAGAGAGATATTGATGGGTCCCTTCCAGTCACATGCCCCAACCAGGGATTGAACCTCAATCCCGGTATGTGCCCTGACCGGGAATCAAACCCAGGACCCTTCGGGGTACTTGGGAAGACGCTCCAAACAACTGAGCCATGCCGGCCAGGCAAAATCACCATATTTCAAATCATCATTGTTTACTTTATGATATGTCCAAAGTGAGATATGGCTTTCTTAGCCACATATACATTAAAATAGAAACTCGATAGCTGGGCAAGAAAGGAAAAACAAAAACCGAAAAATGTCGAGAAAAAGAAAAGGAGTAATATTGCACTGAATTACAATTAGCAAAGAAGTGTCTGACTTAATTTTCCATGTATTTAGAAATACAGAGCATACATTTCCAAAGAATGTTTTGTATTTACAGCATGTCTATCCAGTTATATGGCTGCAATATAATTGTTTTCCTGCTGAGAGTTATGGCTGTGAAGTTACTCTGGGTCCTATTACAGCTAATTACAGTCTTGCACTAGAATTTAAGAGCTTGGTGGCAAAGCTCCCTCCTCTCCAGTTACACACAATGGGCCTGGAGAGCATTCTGATTCCACGTGTGATTGTCGTTCTCCGGCTCCTGCTAGAAATATGACATTTCGATGTCTGAGGGTATGAATTACCAGAAATGAGCTCAAGCTGATTGCAATAATTCTGACTTTCAATTAGATGAAAGTCGAACACCATTGTGCAAGAGAAAAATGTTATATATATGGAAATATATATATAATGGAATAATAGAAATGCGTGGCCGGGGTCTAAGGCTTCCCTGGGCTCACCACAGTTTGAGCCGAAGTATAGAAGTTCACCACAAAGAAAGGTCAAACTCTCTCTCTTTAATTGATAAACTCTCTTCGGGCTCAGAGTTGAAAGACTTGGGCTCTATCCAGCAATGTCACCTAGTACTCGGGGCTTAACAAATCATTCCACTTAGTTAAGCTTCATTTTTCTTGTCTGTAATCTAGAGAAAGGAATGCCGCCCTGCATTCAATCAGTCCAACGTCGCGGTGAGAACCAAGAGATTGAGATGTCGCCTGATGAAGGGACACTGCAGTCACAGGACCCGGAATGGGGAGGCCACCGAGCATTCTGAAGGGGCGGGATGTGAAATAAGACACTGCTGGCCTTGCGAACCCTGAAAATGATGACGACTGGACCCACTTCCAGAGTGTAAGGGTTCAGTGAGACGATGCATGGAAAGTGCTTGGCCCGGTGTCTACTGCACAGAAAGACCTCGGGATCCTGTCCCTTCCGCGTTCATACTCCGTTGGATTACTGAACCTCTTTTCACGGTGCTACCTGAGGGTTGTTTGCATACACAAGACATGTCTAAGATCAGCGCTTCTATTTTTATGGTTGTGATCATTGATTTTTACCAGAACCTGAAAGATTTTCATTAAAAAAAAAAAAAAATCAAGCAGTGCACAAAAGTGTCATGGGTTTTAGAAACAAAGGAAGGAAGCTAAATCCAGAACTTCAGATCTTGAAAGTGTCTGCCTTACTGTCTTCCCCAGAGCACATCAGAAGATGAATGAAAGGGGCGAGGAAGCCGGAGAGTTTCACCCCCACAAATCCTTTGTGGCAGGGAGGGAGAGTTCTCCCCGTCATACTCTGATCCATGCTTTTTATAAGATTTATTTTTCGAACTCTTATCAAAGTAGTCTTCGATGCGGTTTAGAAAGTCAGGATGTGTCAGGGCACACCCAGGAAAGGGCTGGCTCCCGCTCCACCCGCCCTCCGCCCATTCCCGCTCCCCACACGGCCCCCTCCAAACCCCTGAGAGGTTCCTTCTGTTATGTACCTTCCATCTTTCTAAATAACGTGCACACTGCCATCCTTAATTGATTTCCATTTCTACTATGACTTACTGATTTCCTACTAGGGGATGGTGATTTCACCCTCGGAAACCTCTTTCTTTCACACCGACTGCCCTTGGCTCGCCCTCCCAGCAGAATCACACACCCGCTCCAGGCTACACGGTAGCAGCTCACAGCACCATGGCTGGGTATTTCTGAGCAGCTGCGCCACACGGCCTTCTGTAGTTATCACTCCTTTCTGATACAAAATGTGTGTTTCCAGGAGTGAACAGTTAACTCTTCAATGTGTTGGCTTAGCTTTCCACATGAGTATTTATAACCCAAACCCCCCCCCAATTTCTGATCCTCAATAGGGTCAAACACATCAGTAAATCTATCCAACCCCCCTCCCCACCCCAGACATCCCTCCTGAAACCCTCCATCTCCCAGTTCCGGGTACTCTCTGAGCCTGCTGCACAACGTTGTCCTGAGGTTTCTCTTCCCTGTCATCTGGGAATGCCTCACTCCTCGGATGGCTTCCCTGCTTCATTTCTTCTTTCTCTTGATAAGCTCTCTCGTGTGGGGCACAGGCCCCCCTGTAGCCTCCTGACAGAGAATGCTTGGTAGATACATTTCTTGAGACTTGGCTTCACTAAAAATATTGTTAGTTCAGCTTTTCACTTGTCATCTCATTGGGTATATAATTCTAGGTGGTGACCACTTCCGATGAGAAATTTAAACGTGTGGACCCCCTGTGTCTAACGTCCAATCAGGTCAGAGAGCAGCTGTAAACCAGTGGTTCCCATGCTCTCTCTGGAAGCCGGGATCTATCCCTGGATCCCAGCGCTCTGAGGCTTTGGCGTGAGGTTGCATTGCTGTGCCTGGCACTCGGGGGACTCTGAATAAGAAATGTCATGCACGCTCCCTTTCCGGGCACCCTTCCCCTCTTTGTTCTCGGATTGCCTACCCTCAATCTATCTGTCCCCCATTCCGAGTGTCTTGATGTCAGAGGTTGGTCCTCTTACACAAATTCTCCAATTTGGAAATCTTTGGTCACATTCTCGATCTATCTTTTTTATGGGGAAATCCCACAGCTTTATCTCTAAACTCTTCTAAGGAAATAGTAATTTCCACTGTTGTATTCAAAATTTACTAGAGCTTTTCATCTTCTTTGAATGTTCTTTTTTTTTCATGGCTGCAGTTCCTGCTCTTATCTAAGAATTTTCATTATGATTGGGTTTATCTAAGTTTTATTTTGTTTTCTGTTATGTCTCTGTTATCTCTTACATGTTTTTTTTTTGTTTTCCTTTCTGCTTCTTTGTTTCATGTGTTCACATCTGGTTAACCTTGATGGTTCAGCTGCACTTAAGAGATAAGTTAAAGGGTAAAGGGATTCAAGTATGTGTTGGTGGATGGATACTGGACTTTCTGTGGTAAGCATGATGGTGCACACTGATATCAAATGATGTCATTCACTGTAAATAAATTTAAATAAATAAAAGGTATAATGAACTATTGTCACACAAAGAAACTATAAATACTCATGATGTTTTTTCTTAATTTTTTTTTTCTTTATTGACTTTAGAGAGAGAGGAAGAGAGAGGGAAAGAGAGACAGAAACATCAATTGGGGAACATCGATTGGCCACTTCCTGCATGCCCCCCACTGGGGATCAGGCCCACAACCTGGGCATGTGTCCTGACTGGGAATCAAACCGGTGACCTCTTGGTGCATGGGTCAACGCTCAACCACTGTGCCACACCTGCCGGATGTGAAACATTTTTTCCCCTTCAAATCAAAATCATCGTTTCTGGTGTCTGAGCCACACTGGCTGGGCACTTACGGTGTTTTAATACATCAGAATGTCCATTTCAGTAGCAACGTGTATTACCGTAATCAGTGAAAATGACTCTAACATCTCCTATTGGTACGCACTACAGGAAATCAAGCGTTTTCGTGCATTATCTCAATTTGTACATGCTAGAGCACACCTATGTGTATTCTACCAACGTATTTCTCTGGTTTCTAAAAAGATATGAAACATTACAGCACCAGCGGTAAGCCAATTTATTATACGGAAGTTGCATGGTTTTATAATGCTCTTTAAATGCCAGCTAATGTTCGGCGGGAAAGGGAGGTGTTTGCTCTTTGAAACCTTCAGATGGTTTAACCTTCATTTCTTTGTCTTTGTCTCTTTCTGCCTCGTCTCTGCCCACCCTGCTGACTGGGGAGCCATATTCGATCATCCTGTCAGCCCCCTGCCAGGGCGAGGCACATCTGTTCCCAGACGCTCCCTGCAGCCAGAGCGGGACAGACACACTGTCGCTTTGTACTAGAGATTCAGCCCCAACAGGCAACCACCATGCCATACTAGATAACAATCATAATCACTGACATTTTTTTTATACTCTCACCCGAGGACATTTTTGCATTTATCTTCAGATAGAGCGGGAGGGAGAGAGGGAGGAAGAGAGAGAGAGAAACATCGATGTGAGAGAGACACATCGAGTGGCTGCCACCCACATGACCCCAATCAGGGCCGGGGACAAACTGCAAACGAAGTACATGCCCTTAGCAGGAACCACACCTGGGACTCTCCGGTCCGCCGGCCAACGCTCTATCCACTGAGCCAAATCAGCCAGGGCATCACTGACATTTTTATAGCATATTACACACCCATTCATAAGGGTCAAGAGCTTAGATTTTGGAATCATACTGCATCGGTAAGAATTAAAATAGGATTCTTACTTGGACGAGATCTCAAGCTTCTCTGTGCCTTTTCTACCCTGTCAAATGGGGCTGACAACTGTCTTCCTCACAGGGTTTCGAGGACACTGAGTGAGACAATCCTTGTGATGGACTCAGTACAGTGCCGGGCACACAGGTAGGTTCGAGTCACAGTAGCTGTGGCTGCTGCTACCGTTATTGCTATTTAAGCCTCAAACCAGCTCTGTAAAAACGGTGGGAATCCCCTCTCACCCATTTTTCCAGAAAGAAAATAGACTCTGAATGGCCAAATGGCCCCCTGAGGTCTCACCACCAGCAGCTGGCAGAGACCAAGCAGACTCAAAACCAGAGCTGTTCGCGCTGGGTGTGCCCTCTTCCCACTCACAGGCACCACTTCTTCACAAAGGAGCAAAGTGCACACTGATCAAGGGGGAAGGGAAACAAACTAGGGACCAGACTGAATCTGGGGCTCCCAACCTGCTCCACCACCTTTCCTCCATGAAGTTACTTAATCTGGGCCTCTCTCTATTCATTGATTCAACAAATGCACTAGAAACGAGGTGGTAGGCAGGACTAGTCAAGGTGCTGCACCCATAGGCACAGGCTGGGGGAAGGGGAACAAGAACCAACCAACAATAAGCAAACATGCAAATGCAGAGGGTGCCGTGTGCCGCGGAGAACATGAGACAGTGAGCTCGGGCCTGCCCATGGGGACAGACGCAGCATGGTGTCAGAGCTGAGAGTGTGGGCTTCGGAACCAGACTGTCTGGATCCAAATCCTGGCTTTATTACTTACCAGCTGTGTGGCCATGGGCAAGTGACTGAACCTTTCTGGGCCTCAGTTTCCTCAAATGATTTTCAGGATTAGATGAGTTCATACATGTACAGCACTCTGTTAAGTGACTGCCAGATAAAAGGAGGCCAATCAGGAAGGTCTGGAGCAAGATGGTCTAGGAACAAGGAACACAGGTACCGAGGCTGTCAGAATGGCCCACGCCTGGGGTATTTGAGAAAGAGAAGGAAGGCCGGTGCATTGAAGAGGAGTAAGCAACAGAGTGGTGGTTGATGAGGTCTATAAAACATCCATTAAAGAACATTCATAGTAGTTCACTGATCTAACATTAAGGGGCTGGACAAATCATGACGTACTGTCCATTTGCGATAACATAGTTCTCTCACTGAGAGTAAGCTGTAGGCTCAGATTCACTTGCCCCAGTGAGCAAGGGTTGGCATGTACCAACTAGTCTCCTTACCTCCACTGTGACCAATTTGGAATTGCCTAGAGAGGACCAGGAGCCGAGTCTCTGATCCTTGAGCACCATGCTTCTCAGGGTGTGAGAGGTTTAGCCTTGGGGGAATCAAATGACCGACCTGGGCAGCACGAGCAGCAACCTGTTCAGGACCTATTGAAATCGGCCCCTCACCAAGCACTGGCGTAGAACAGCAGGGCCCACCTGCAGCTCACTATGCCAGGAACTAACTCATGGATCCATCTATCCTGCATATGGGCAGAACAGGACCGACCTGTCTGGATCTAATCGAGGCTCGGCATGAGCCCGCCAGGTGATCGTGGACCTCATCTGTCAAAGGAAGATAAATAACAGTATGTCTCTCCTAGGTCATGGCGAGGATTAAATGAGATAAAGCAGAGAGGCTGGCACAGAGAATCGCTCAGTGTTAGTGATCACTATTAGAGATCATCTTATCTTGCTCTAAGCAAAGGCGAATCCAGAAATAAAGATCAGAGAGCTAATTCATATCATCGACCACTGAGAGAGAACATGCCCACCTGTGCTGGCGTAAGGATGGAATCTGGGGAGTACTCGGCCCAAAAGAACACAGTATTAGTCAATACTCATGTATCGGGGTGGGCCCTCGGGAAAGATGGGCCAGTGAGGGTGGGTGTCCTCAAGGAAAGACCCTGGGCTCTGGCCTCATTCACACACAGCTTCAAACTCAAGATCTTTCTGGTTACTTGCTCCTTATAGAAGTTAATTTTCTTCATCGGTATATCTACTATACCTATACCGACCTTTTGAGGTTAAAAATGACATAAGCCATAGTGGCGGGTACGCAGTGGGTAAGCAGTAAACGGCAACTCTCTTTGTTATGATGTCGTGAATCAGAAATTCGAGCAGGGCTCAGGTGGATGATTCTTCTGCTCTATGTGGCATCAGCTGGGTCACTCGGAGGTATTCAGCTGGACTGATGTAGATAAGAAGGCCCACGAAAGCTTCTGTCACGTACCTGGCAACTTGGTGACCCGCTCCATACAGTCCAGATGTGGCACTTGGACACTCCGGGAGGCTGGCTGGAGTTCCTGCGCGGCGGGCCAGGCTCCTGGAGACCAAGGCGAGCGAAGCCAATCCTAAGGACCAGGCTTGCGTCCACGTCCCTCCCATCACACTGCACTGCTGAAGCAGCACAGGCCAGCCCGGGTTCCGAAGAAGGGAAACAGCCCTGGCCAGTGAGGCTCAGTGGAGCGTCGGCCTGTGCACCACGGGTCATGGTTTTCATTCCCAATTGACAGCATGTACCTGGGTTGCAGGTTCGATCCCCGGCCCCTGTCAGGGCACGTGCAGGAGGCAACAAATCAATGTGTCGCTCTCACATTGATGTTTCTCTCTCTCTCCCCTCCCTTCGTCCCTTCCTAAAAGTCAATGGGCAGCATATCCTTGGATGAGGATTAACAAGAAAATGAAATGAAATGAAAAGAAAAGGGGAAGCATTTTACTTATTGATAGGAAGAAAATAAAAAAATATGTGACCCTCTTTAATCTGCCACAGTGGCTAACACTAGGAATGGTAAGAAATTTGAAGTCTGTTCGATTGGACTGCAGAGCTATCTCCAGGGAAGGGCCATTCTCCAGTCCCGTGTTTCTTCTCCCTCCACCGGCAGCAAGCTCTGAACCGAGACGCACGCAGTACGCAGGTGTAAGCCATCTTGTAATTGACATGCAAAATGATAATACTTCGCACCGCACCTTGATTGCACCATTCATTCAAGAATATCCAAGTCCTCGGCAAACAGTAATTAAGCTTCTGCTCCCCCATGATGCTCCATTATCTTCTCTTTATAGATGGGGAAGCACCGAGCCCAGGAAAGTGAATCCGCCAAGGTCGCAGGAGTGGGTGACAGAGCTGAGAAGGAATTCACAGCCTCAGCAGCTCCGTCAGCGTCCGCATTTTCCACGGCCAAGATGCCAGACCTACCGATCCAAGGGCAGCCCTGCCCGCCCATTTTCCGGATGGCTCACTCTCCCCTTGCCCCTTAATATCTTCCTGTCCTTGCTGACGACAGTCTCTCTGAATGCAAACCTCTCTGCAGCCAGATGGGGGTCACCAAGAGAGCTGAAGGGTCTGCAGGTTCCTCGCTTCACCCCCGTGTCTTCCTCGATTCCTCGGGAAGTCGTGCACGATCAAAGGGAGGCAGCGGGCCAAGCAAGTGCAGGAGCAGTGCTTTCATTCTTGACCAGGCACAGCTCATTTGCTTTGCTGTCAAAAAGCAAGAAATTCCAGAGAAAGGGGAGGGGGGGAAAAAAAATCAGAGTGTGGGGGAGGGGAGTAAGAAAGAGAGTGACTGTAAATGATATGCCACGTTCAGAATGTATCATTTAGCTTTGGGCAAACTGTTGACTGCTGCCTGATCTGTCAGTTTGTGTGACGCCAGGGCTATGCCAGCTGCTAAGCTCGCTGGAGACATTTCACTTGTTGGATCAACTGGAATGAGAATAGACACCTTGCCTTTTTTCACTGGGCTTTTCTCCTTTCGGCTGGCCCTGATGTCCCCCAAACTAAATCACTGTAATCATGTTTACACTGATCTCTCTTCCGGCCGGTGTGGCTCAGTGGTTGAGTGTGGACCCATGCAGCAAGAGGTTGCCGGTTCGATTCCCGGTCAGGACACATGCCCAGGTTGTGGGCCTGATCCCCAGTGGGGGGCATGCAGGAGGCGGCCAGTCGGTGTTCTCTCTCATCAGTGTTTCTATCTCTCCTTCCTTCTCTCTTTAAAATCAATACAGAAAAAAAATTATAAACTGATCTCTCTACATCCATCTCCACCCCCCACCACTCTTTCCAACCAGTGCCAGTTTCATATTAGAATGGCAAACTCTTTTTAAAAATAGGACTTAAAGGGGACCTCAGAAGTTATCTCATTTAAACCTTCATGCTACAGGTAGGGAAACTGAGGCCTCACTACCACATGGTGCTTTGGACACAGGGTAAACTTGGACCCCGTGTTTAGCCGCTCTGAGTCTTACTTCTCTCCTCTACAAGACGTGGATGGCAAAGAACACGCCTGTCCTCCGGGTTGTGCTGAGGACGGCTTAGAATCACGCCCACAAAAGGTGCGTAGCTGTGACCCATTTCACAGAAGAAAACATTTGCTCGAGGTCACCTAGCAAGCCAAGGACAGAGGGGGCCCTAAAACACAAGACTTTTAACTTCTTTGCTGAGCCATTCAGTAAACGTTTATCGCAAGACTACCACGTTGCAGGCACTGCGGTGGGCACAGGAAACAGTGGTGAACAAGCCGGTCTTGGTCACCACTCTTGCTGGTGTTGACTACGTAGGAGGAAGTGGAATTTACAGGTATGACGATTGTGGTGGTTCGGAGACGGGGGCGGGGGGTGTGCTGTGGGAATGAATGGAGGAAACACCCCGGGGAGGGCAGGAAGGGAACCTTTCCCCCAGGAAGAGCCATTGGAATCGTGACTGGCGGGTGAGCAGGCTAAGGCAGGAGAGCGGGGGCAGGAGGCAGGTGGAGGAGCAAGTGTGGAACCCCAAGGTTGGAAGAAGAGAAAGACGTTCTCGGAACTGGAACAAAGCCCTGCGGTTGGCCTTTGCCCGCCTCCAGCACCCGCGGGGACCCAGTGTCTGCCCCCGAGATAGAAAGTGGAGCTTCGGGGAAGGCTGGTGTCGGGGTGAGGAAGGGGGCACCATTCTCCGCTGCTGTCTGGGGCTCTGTGTGTCTCTCGATTTAAGCGAGCTCCGTGACTAAAAATCTGCACTCACTTAAAATATGAATTAGGGGGCAGTGAAGTGATGAGTGTTTGCTGCATACATAGGTTAACCTCTGCTTGTCTTGTTTTACTGCTCTGATCTCTAGCGTGCAAGTTGGAAAATCAGCAAATTACTCAGGAGAGATGGGAGAGAAGAGACTCATGTGCAACCAGGAGCCCACTGCAATGATACCAGTGAACTGTTTCTAAAAGATGGGGGAAGCCCGGCCGGTGTGGCTCAGTGGTTGAGTGTTGAGAGGTCGCCAGTTCGATTCCCGGTCAGGGCACATGCCCAGGTTGTGGGCCCGATCCCCAGTGGGGGGCATGCAGGAGGCGGCCAGGCGATGTTCTCTCTCATTGATGTTTCTATCTCTCTCTCCCTCTCCCTTCCTCTCCCTCTAAAGTCAATAAAGAAAAACAATGTTCAAAGGTGGGGAACACAGGACAGCCCCTGACCGAACCGCTCTCGCTCTGTGTTCAAACTGTTTGTCAGCTCCCCTTCCTGCTTCCTCCGTCAGTGCCCCACACAGTCCTGCTTCTTATCAGGTTCCGCCTGCGCTTAACTTCACATTCTGACCATTTCTCTTCCTCTTTCTTATCTCAACACAGAAAAGGGGAAAGCTTTCTGCAGAAACTCGGGTGCAGCCCTGGTGATGGAATTGTCCTGGATCGAGAATCAGCCCTGGGTGAGCTGGAAAGTTCATTCCCTGGCCCAAGTGGGCTTTGTTTTCTGAAAGGGAGCGCCCCTGCCCTGGGCTCCTGGTCCGGAGCCCACCACTCGGAAGGGCACTGAAGGGTCACTCTTAGTTCACCGTGACCAAGAACATTCTGATAAACAACTCGAATTCATCTAGCCCTGGGCGCGCAAGGGGGGGGGGGGGGAAGGTACATAATCAAGATACATCACTGGCTCCAAAGGTCAGGAAAACCAGTTAAGGAAATGAAATAATGTTTATTGTGATAACAACTAATATTTATTACGCCCTCACCGGGCGCTGGGCTAAGGGATTTACACGCGCTCCCTCCTTCAACCCTCCCAACAGTGTACATTTCCTATTTTACAGATAAGAAAAAGTCCATCGGAAAAGTTAGATAATGTACCTAAGATCACACCAACAGATAGAACTGAGGGTGAAATCCATGCTGTGTGATTCCGAAACCTGTGCACGTAATCGTGTCAGAATGAATATAATGATAAAAGGCGATAGGTAAGCTCCACACAGTTCGGGGGAGAATCCTGTAGGGTGGGGTGAGGGGCTCAGAAAGCTGCACACGAGACTGAAGGATGAGCACGCCTGTCAGCAGAATCTCAGCCTCGGCCCTGCTGACGGGCGGGCCACAGAGGGCTTTGTTGTGGGGGGCTGTCCTGTGCACCCCGGGGTGTTCAGCAGCATCCCTGGCCGGCACCTGGCCATACAACTGCCCAGTTATGAGAACCTGAAGAGTCTGCGGCATCACCAAATGCACCTTGGAGACAGAAGTTGAGAGGTACTGACTGGGAGCAGCGATTTTTAACCGGTGTGCTGCAGGAAATTTTAACACATTCAACACCTGGCTATTTGGGGGTGGGGGCATTGAAAGGTGGGTATATTTTATTGATTGTCTTAGAGAGAGAGGAAGGGAGAGAGATAGAAACATGGATGTGACAGAGAAACATCCATCAACTGCCTCCTGCACGCCCCCTACTGGAGATTGAGGCCGCAACACCGGCCGTGCCCTGACTGGGAATCGGACCGGGAATCGAACCGGGACCTCTCAGTCCATGAGACGAAGCTCAAGCCACCAAGCCACACCATCTGGGCAACACCTGACTATTTAGTCAAGGGCATTGACCTCTTTTCCTGAGACTGTCCAATAAAAACATGACAACAGCCAACACAACAATAGCCATCCAGAATGAATGAATCAAAACTATATCTTTTTTTTTTTGTCAGATTGGCAAAAAAAATATAACATTTTTTGGTGCGCTGTAGAATTTTAGTAATTAATTAATGTGTGCCATGAGCTAAAAAAAAAAAAAAAAAAAATGGTTGAAAATCTGTGTGCAGGAATGATGGAGGCAGGGCTGGAGCGGAGACTGGAACCAGACTCGAACACCAGGTTAAGGAAGTGGGAGCTGGGAGCAGGTAGAGATTTTTGTTTTCAAGAATAAGGACGGTGTGTACCCCTTACCACTGGGCCTCAGCACCCGGCCTCCAAGCTGTTCTCTGAGTATGCCAACCACAGTCTGGCCTCTGAGCTCCTGCATCTGCTATTCCCTCTCCTCAAAAGTATGTTCCCTCTGTGACCTGCAGAGCCTCTCTCATGTCCTTCCCATCTCTGTTCAAACATCACTCAGGGAGGAAGGCTGGTCCCCCCTGTGGCTCTCTGACCCCTCACCCTGATCGATTTCCTTTCATGTACCTGCCTTTGCTGACACCAGACTCACTATCCCTCATTGATGTGCTTATCACTTCACTGTCCAGCTCCTCCATAAAATTCCAGCTCCAAGTGTGTGCTCTGCTGTATCCCCAGCACCAGGAACACTTCTAGGCACACAGCATGTACTCAATAAATATTTGTGGACTTAACGAACGCGTTGCCAAGGGAGTGTGTTAAGAAGGGGGTCCCTAGACGCCAGGCATCCCTATGACCAATCTGTAAATAGAAGGTCTTGAACAAGATGTGAGATTCTCAGAGGATGGTCTGAGTTGTTCCAGAGTCAGAATTAATTGGGCCAGGAGGTCAGTTAAAGCACAGGCTCTATTGCCCAGTCTAGAGCCAAGAGACTACAGTATGGGAGCAGCAGGACCCGGAAGCGCCTATGAATGCATTCCCAAGAGACAAGGCACGTGGCAACTCCAATATTTTGTGAGACAACGATGTCATTGCTCTTCCTCTTTAACTTCACTTCTCAAGAAGACGAGATTCAGACACCCAGACATTAATAAACATAGGGTTATGATAGAGAACATCTAGAGACTCCACATGAGTATCCCCCTGGCCTATCAAATTACAAATGTTCACACTATGTTGAGATAGAGCCTGAATTCTCACAGCCCTTTACATTATACACAGCACTTCACATGTCCAACTTTTTCTGATCCTTACAACCACCTTCAAGAAACACGGGGTGGCCAACATCTCCTCCATTTGATCAACAGATTCAATTAAGACTCAAAGAGCTACTGTGACTCACCTACAACCTGCACCATTTATGAAAGGCAGAGAGAGCCCTGGTTGGTTTGGCTCAGTGGTAGAGCGTCAGCCTGCAGACCAATGAGTCACAGGTTTGATTCTGGCCAAGGGCACGTACTTGGGTTGTGGTTCATCCCTGGCCCTGGTCAGGGTCGTGCGGGGGGCAACCAGTTGATATGTCTCTCTCACGTCAATGTTTCTCTCTCTCTCTCTCTCTCTCCCTCCCACTCTATTTAAAGATAAATAGAAAAATATCCTGTAGTGAAGATTAAAAATAAATAAAAATAAAGGCAGAGAGAGCAGGGTAGTATCCACCCCTGGGCTATTTCTACTCCACCACTCAGCTTAACAACACAATCAAGTTTAGTAAAAACCGTCGCAGAACATGAAATACACTGTCAGGCAGCATTATCTATGTTTGCAGATTAGCAAATTAAAAGATACTGCGTTAAATTCTGAGGCTCTGGACTGAATGCCTTGGTTCTACCGCTTGCCCCATGGTCTGGAATGAGTCACCTAGCTTATGTGAGCCTCAGCTTCCCTTTCTGTGAAATAAAGATGACAGTAATGCTCCTAGGGGCTTTGTGAGGATTAAGTGTCAGAATTTACGTAAAATGCATAGGACCTGATCCACAGACCACACTCAACAAATGTCAACCTTTTGTTTGTTGTTGTTAATCCTCCCCCGAGAATATTTTTCTATTAATTTTTATTAGAATAGAAGGGAGGTGGGAGAGAAAGAGAGAGAGAGAGAGCAACATCAATTGGTTGTCTCCTGCATGGACCTGATTGGGGTTTGGGATCAAACCTGCAATCCAGGTACATGCCCTTGACCAGGAATCGAACCCGCAATCCTTCAGTCCGCAGGCCGATGCTCTAACCACTGAGCCAAACCAGCTCGTGCAACAATGTCAACTATTAATAGTAGTGATTATGAATTTTAGGTTAATAAACACAGGAAGAACATCTCATTGTAATCCTGGTGCTTAGCCCAAAGGATGGCATAGCAGGAACTCAATATATATCTGCTCAACCAAATAATAAAGGAATGGATGACAGAGGTTACAAAGACTTCCCCGGGATCACATAATTGCTAAATAACAGAGCAAGACCCAAACTCTTGTCTTCCAACAAGTCCTGTGTTCCTTACATCACACGGGTCCTCCAGGCTTCCCGAAGGAGCTCTAAGGTGAGAGCAAAGATTCAGCTCACTGTGGTGCAAGTATCCCCCAAGACCGGTCTCCACTGTGGATGCGAAACCGTAAACCTCTGGCTCCGTAGAAAATGCATTAGACCCAGTTGGCTAACGTAGGCTTTGTCCTTATCATCCTGTCTCCCTTCTCGATGCCCTGGTCTTCTAACTCAAAGATGCTGTCTGCGTCTGCACGTCCCCCTCTCAGCGGTGGATTCGGAAGGTGAGCAGCTAGCACGTTCTGGTCGAAGCGCCAGGGGAGAAAGGTTGTGTAAATGTGATTGTGCTGTCACAGGAGGTCAGTGAATCCCAGTCCTTCTCTCCTGTCCCTGCAGTCACCACCACCCTCCATCCTCCCCCACCTGCCTGAGAACACCTCACACTCATCTGATGCCTTTCGAACACGCCTGATGTGGAAAATGCAGTGCTCCAAGCTCTTCCGTTCACGCTGGTGTCAAATCTGCACTGAACAGTGACCGTGGATCAGTGTTAATTCCTTGGTAGCTCAAGACCTTCCTTATTTGTAGCTCCGCTGAATCATGCAACAAAGATGACAGTACTCCTAACCCAGTGTAAATGGGATCATTGTTGTGGGAGGGGGAGAAAAAACAGGAAGAAGGCAGAATCAATGTTTATTTAAAATGCAAGGAGCTGGTTTAAAAAAAAAACAAAACAAAAAAAAACCCACCCAGCTTTGCTTGTGAACTTAGAATCCGGAAATATTGAAAATGATAGAAACCTTGGAAATCATGTGATCCAACCGTCTCAGCTCCCAGCTGTGAAAAGTGAATCCAGAGAGAGACAAGAAGCCAGGGTTGTGCAACTTTCTTCTCTGTCGCTAGGTTGGTGTCTTCCCAGCCGGCCTGCCACAGATGTGTTTCCAAACAAATGCTAGCATACACACCGGGAAGCCTGTTTAACACAATCCTCAAGTGGCAAGCACAGAGGTCTTTTAGAGTTGATTAGAAGATAAGAAGGTAGGTCAAGAGATGACCCTCTGCTGCCCCCTGGAGAGATGCTTCAACCCAGGAGATTGCAGGTGGAAGATGATTTGCCAGCTCAGTGTGGGGCGGGTGGGGGGGGGGGGTGTGAACAGGGCTGCAAGTCAGATGGCAAAGATTAGAGGCACTTGATAGAGCTTCTCTATTAACTTAAGCGATTAGACATGCTCAATCAGGGATTCCCAGCTCTATCAGTTATAGATTATCGGGCTCTTACATATGAAGCTGTCCTGGGCCCTCAATGCCAGTCGCTGGAAGATAAGAGTTGGAATTCCAAATGCTTAAAACCCATCCTTTCATGTCTGTGAGATACTGGCAGAGGAGTCTGGAAGACTGCCATGCTTACACACACACACACACACACACACACACACACACACACACACACAGCAATTCAGACTGGTGTTTGGAAAGCGTCCTCAGAGTAAAGATGCACAGGACCTCTCAAGAGGCAATTTCTTAACCTATTATGTTGAACCTTCTTCCAAGGTTAACCGACAAGGGGACAGTAAGATCAGAAGTTTCAGACAGAGCTAAACCAGGGACACTGGGGGTTGTACACAGTCGCCTGGCCCAGCCCTGGGATGCCATTTCAGGGCAAAATATCACAGAGCTGCTACTTTTCAAAACATCCTGATAGTAATGTTTTAGTGCTTAAAATACAAGACTAATTTTTTGTTCCCTTCCATAAAACAGTTGTATTGCCCACAGAAACAGCAGAAACTTCAGCTAGATTTTATTGAGCTTTATCCATGCGCCAAGCCCTGTGCTAAGTGCCTTGCAGGAACGCTCTCATTGAAGTTTCCCTACCACGTGACAAGGCAGTACTACTGTCCTATTTGACAGATGAGAAAACTGAGGCTAAGTGGTAACCTCCAACTCACCCACCTTATGGGTAGCAGAGCTAAATTAAATGCCAGGTGGTTCTGCCTACAGAGCTCTTGGGAGTCACGAACGCTGTTTAATTTTTGTAGTTTATTTTAAAGTTAACATATCGTAAGACTGACTGTTTTGGTGTAAAATTCTAGGAGTTGCAACACATGTGGAAATTCTTGTAACCAGTAAGATACAGAACAGTCTCCTCACCCCAAACTCCTTCCAGCTCTGCCTTGATTGCCATGCCCTGTCCCTAGTCCTGACCATTGACAACCATGATCTGTTCCCCTTCACCACACTCTTTTGTCTTCAAGAAGGTCACGGAAATAGAATCACACAGTGTGGAACCTTTTGAGCCTGGCTTTTTCCACTCAGCACAATGCCTTCGAGATTCATTTCAATGGTTGCATCTATTAAGAATTGTTCCCACCCTGGCCGATTTGGCTCAGCAGTTAGAGCATCGGCATGCAATCCAGAGGGACCTGGGTTTAGTTCGCGCTAAGGGCACGTACCTCAGTTGCAGTTTGTCCCTGGCCCTGGTTGGGTCACACAAGTGGCAACCACTCAATGTGTCCCTTTCACGTTGATGTTTTTTTTCTCTCTCTCTCCCTCCCACTCTATCTAAACAAAAGATGGAGAAATGTCCTCAGGTGAGAATAAAAAAAAAGAATTGTTCCTTTTACTGCTACATTGTGTTCCACTGGATGGACATACCACAGTTTGTTTACCCATTCACTCACTGAAGGACTTGGAACGATTTCCAATTTGGAGCTATTATGGGGGGAAAAAAGCTGCCATAAACATTCTTCAATAGGTTTTTGTATAAACATGTTTTCATTTCTCTAGGATAAATACTCAAGAGTCAGACTGATGGCTCATTTGACTAACTTCATGAAAAATGGCCAAGCTCTTTTCCAAAACGGGTGATCATTTTTCATTCTCACAAGCAATGTAGGGTGTTCTGGTTGCTCTGTATCTTCGTTAGCATTTGACATTATCAGCATTTTAATTTTTCTAACAGGTGAGTGATTCTACCTCCCTTTGGAGCATTAATTTTCATGTCCTCAATGACTAATGATGTTGAACATCTTTTCATATATTTTTCATCTGTATAATTTCTTTGGTAAAGTTAAAGTTTTTTGCCCATTTTAAAATTTGGTTATTTGTTGTTTGTTTTTATGTTACGGTTATGAAATTTATTTCTACATTCTGGATACAAGTGTTTGGTCAAATAGGTGTTTTGCATATACTCCTCCCAGTCTCTAGCCTTTTCATTCTCTTATTAATGTCTTTCACAGAGCGAAAGTTTTGAATTTTGATGAAGTACAACTTACCGGTTTTCTTCTTTTATGGATCATACTAGCAGAGTTACACTTGAGAACTCTTCAATTACCGCTAGGTCCTGAGGATTTTTTGTGAGTGTTTTCTTATAAACTTTTTTTTTTTTAGTTTACATTGTATATTTAGAATAAAGTTACATTTTTATTTAATTATTGTGTAATGTGTGAAGTTAAGGTCAATGTTCATTTTTATTGCATATGAATGTCCAATTGCTCCAATACCAGTTTTTGAAAAGACAATCCATTCTCCATTGAACTGCTTTTGCACCTTTATAAAAAAAAAATGAATTGGCCAAGGCAGGGAGAATAGAGAGTGCTAATGGGTGTTAATTTCTTTCTGAGTGATGAAAATCTTCAAAAATTAGATTAGAATGATGGTTGTACTACTCAGTAAACATTCTAAAACTCGTTGAATTGTACATTTTAAATAAGTGGATTTAATACTATGTATATTATATCTCAGTAAACCTGCTAATTAAAGAAAACCAATTAGTCATAATAGTATGGGTCTATTTCTGACTCAATTCTATTCCGTTAGTCTACGTATATACTTTCTCCAATACCACACCGTCTGCATTACTGACATAAAATCAGGTGCTATGATTCCTTGAACTTTATTTTTCTTTTCCAAAATTCTTTTAGCTTTTCCAGTTCTTTGCCTTACCATGTAAATTTTTGAATTACCTATATTTACTTAAAAAAACATATATCTATTTTGAATTGTCTATATCTATTTAAAAAAACAACAAAACTTGTTGAGATTTAATTGCGTGAAACCAGCACACGATTTTGAACAAAACTGACATCTTTATCTGAAAACAGCCCAAATGTCCATCAGTAGACGAATGGATAAAAAAGCTGTGGTACATATACACAATGGAGTACTATGCAGCTGTAAGAAAGAAAGATCACTTATCCTTTGAGACGACATGGAGGGACCTGGAAAGTATCATCCTAAGCAAAACAAGCCAAACAGAGAAAGACAAGTATCATATGATTTCACTTATTTGTGGAATATCATGAACATAACAGTCTGAGGAATGGGGTAATCCCAGAGACGTGGATGTGGGGTACAGACTGACAATCCCCAGAAGAGGGGGTGGTGGAGAGATAAACCACAGAACTTATACACATGTGTGCATGAACAAAGGTTATGAACAACAAAGCTGGGGACGGGGTGGGAAGGAAAGGGGAGGGGGAAATCAGTGGGGGGAAAAGGAGAAACATCTGTAACATAAATAAATAAATAAATAAATAAATAAATACATACATACATACATACATACATACATACATACCTGACGTCTTTATTTTGTTGAGTCCTCCAAAACATGAATGTGGTATGTCTCCATTTATTTAGATCTTTTCTCCACATTTTTGTAGTAGTTTTCAGCATAGAGACCCTAGATATGTTTTCTTATATTTACACATATGTGTTCATATCTGCATACCATTGTACATGGTATTATTTTAAAATTTAGATTTCAAATTATATGTGGTTAGTATACAAAAATACAACTGATTTTTGTGCATTCATGTCACAGTCTATGACCATGTTAAACTCACTAGTTCTAAGAGTTGTTTTAATAAATTCCCTGAGAATTTCTACACAGACAATAATGTTGTCTGCAAATAGGAACAGTTTTATTTCTTTTACTTCCTTCCACTCTGAAGCCTAGTACTTTCTTTTGTGTATTATTTTCTCCTTCAGGTGCACGATCTGAAATCAATTCTAGACAGAGCTGAGGACGAGCGAAAGTGAGACGCTGGATACAATTATAACTGCGCTCCGCTTCGCACCTTCTAGAGACGTCTGAGACACCTCATGCCAGCAGCTGCTGGCTCAGATCAACTAACATTCATTCAGTTCCTTCTGCGTGTAGACATTCTAGGTTTAGGGCTAAAAGACGAGATAAGAGTAAAGTCCACCATCAGAAGTTTACAGTGCAGCAGGGAAGACAGACGGCTACAGACCACTGTGGTGCAATGTGATAAATATTACTGATGTAGGAATACACATGGGAACAAATTAGAGGACACAACACTGTGGCCTGGCCTGGCCTGGCCTGGGGGTAGCAGATGAGGTGACCTGATTACCCTGTTCAAGCCACCACCGTCTCCCACTTGGACAGCAGCAACAGCCTCCTCATTTAATTCCATAGTTCTAATCTGGCCCTGCTGACACTCCATTCTCTTTTTTTAAATCAATTTCACTGAGATACAATTCACATGTCATACAATTCATCCATTTAAAGCACACAATACAATGACTTTATTATATTCACAGAGTGGTACTCCATCACCACAGTAAATTTTGGAACATTTTCATTATGCCGAGAAGAAACTGCAGTCCCCTTTCATCATAGCCCCCAATCTCCTATTCTCCTCCTCCCTAGGCAGCCACTAACCTACCCCCGTCTCTCTAGAGGTGCCTGTCTTGGACATTCTCTCTACACAGAATCACACAATATGTGGTCCTTTGTGACTGATTTCTTTCACTGAATATTTTCAAAGTTCATACATGTTTCAGCATGTGTCAGAACTACATTTATTTTTACTGCCAAATCCTATTTCATTGGATACATAGACCACATTTTCTGTATGCATTCATCAGATGATGAATTAGAAACATCAGATGATGGAGGATTATAAACAGTGCTGTATGCACATTTGTGTGGACCTAGTTTTCATTTCTCGGGGTACATACTTAGAAGCGAGATTGCTGAAACACAGGGTAACTCTGTGTTTAACCCCTGAAGAACAGCAGACTGTTGTCCCGAGAGGCTGCCCCATTTTACAGTCTCATCAGCTGTGTCTATGGGTTCCAATTTCTCCAGATTTTAGACAACACTAATTATTAGCTATTTTTATTATAACCATCCTAGTGGATATAAAACAGTGTCTCATTGTGGTTTTGAGTTGCCTTTCCCTGATGGTTAGTGATGATGAATATCTTTTCATGTTCTTATTGGCCATTTGTACATACTGAGAAGAAGTATCTATTCAAGTCCATTGCCCAATTTTTAAAATTGGTTTATTTGCCTTTATATGACAGTTGTAAGACTTCTTTATATATTCTAACTACAAGTCCCTTATTAGATGTATGATGTGCAAATGCTTTCTCCCATTCTGTGGGCTGCCCTTTCACTTCTCTAATAATGTCCTTTGATGCACAAAAGTTTTAAATTCTGATAAAGTCCAATTTATCTTTGTTTTTCTTTATTGATTTTAGAGAGAGAGGAAAGGAGAAAGAGAGAGAAACATCGATGAGAGAGAACATCAGTTGGCCACCTCCTGCATGCCCCTCACTGGGATTTTGGCCCACAACCTGGGCATGTGCCCTGACTGGGAATCGAACTGGTGACCTCTTGGTGCATGGGTTGACACTCAACCACTGGGCCACACCAGCCAGGCCAATTTTTCTTTTATTACACGTAATTTAGGTGTCATCCAGAAGAAACCATTCCCAATCCAAGGTCAGAATTTACTTGTATGTTTTCTTCTAAAAGTTTTGTAGTTTAGCTTTTATACTTAGGATTTGATCCATCTGGAGTTAATTTTTGTATATGGTGTGAGGTAGGGGTCTAACTCATTCTTTCCTATGCAGATATTTAGTTGTTCCAGTACCATTTGTTGAAAAGACTGTTCACTCCCCACACTTAATTGTCTTAACACTCTTGCTGGAGATTTACTGTAAATGTGAGAGTTTATATCTGGATTCTCAATTCTATTTTATTGATCTCTATGTCTATAACAATCTATTCATCATTCCACAGAATTCCTTAAAAAATATAAAGAAACAAATTATATCATGTCATTCCCATGCTTAATGTCCTGAGGACTTACCACTGAACCTAGAATGAAATCCAAGTCCCACAAGCTCCAACATAATCTGGCCCCCGCCAGTCTTTCCATCCTCGTTCCCATGCCTCCTTCCCACTTTCTGAGACACAGCCACAAAGACCTCCTTTCTTTTCTTCAGGACCCTTGAACCAGCCTTTCCCTCTGCCCATGATGCATCTATAACCATGCCATCCCTCCCAACATTCAGGCTTCACCCCAGAAAGGCATCACAATGTATCCTGTCTCTTCACGGAAATGATCACTCTCTGGAATAATGACATTCACTGGCTTGCTGGTCTACTTGTTTACTGTCTGTCTCTTTAATACAATGTAAATCCCATAAGAGTAAGGACCTTGTTCTCAAGCTTCCATCAGCAGGTATTAAAAAATATGTATCAAATTGTATAAACATGTAAATGAATGAGTGAATGAATAAATCAAAGAAGTCATCCTGGAAGAGATGGCACTGAAGATGATTCCCAAGGAAACCTACCTCACTGTTATCTCCATATGAATTACACCCTAAATGGCACAATCTTACAAATCCTGCAAGAACGAGGTCTACAGTTGGTCAAAAGCAACATCAATAAATAAGTTAATGTACATTTTTTTCAATAACATGCTTAAAAGTAAACATTACTAAATTGCAAATCTGTAGCTAGATGCAGTCCCTTTATTTACAGAAATAAAATAATAAAGTGCCAATTTTTCCATTGCCTGCTTTTCAGAGCCCATTCTGAGTTTACCGTGTCTCTGGTTGTAGTTTCTCAGCTGCATATTTGTGAATGAAGTCAAGTGGTTTCTGGGCTGAATTGTGGTGCCAACTTTGAGGCATTCCTTGCTATGAAGACCAGCTGTCGCACGAGGAAAACATAGCCCGATTCCAACTGATGCACAACAATGCGTAAGAGCCAGACGGCCAACCCTCCCACACTGGCAGCTGGATGCTGGTGGAGCTCACAATACTCTCTTTTTTTAACCCCAGTTGTTCCACCTTTATTGGGAAACAACATAGTATTTTCCCTTCTGCCTTAGTTCCTCTCAGAAAGTATATCACCATTAACAGGAAGACACAGCAACGTCATGAAACAGCATGGATTATGGAGTCATATGGACATGGGTACAAATCACAACTCTGCTACTTACCAGACATGTGAGCTTGAGCAAGAGACTTAAACCCTCTCTAGTTCAGATGCCTTCGTTAAGTAATGGCAAATATACCACCTCCCCAACTGAGCTATTGGGAAAAACTATTCATACATACATTCAACTAAGACATAGAGAGTGCCTGTTATAAAAATAATGGTTACCATGTACTAAGAGCATACCACGGGCCAAGCATTGGCCTTTTATCTTCAAGCACTCTAAGATCTGGATGCTATTATGATCATGTCCACTTTACAGATAAGGAAACAGAGGCCAGAGATAGGAAATAACTACCCAAAGTCACATGGTTAAAAGGTGGCAGAGACAGAATTTAAACCTGATCCAGTCTTCACTCTTAAGGACGACTTTCCATGAGGACCAAGAGGTGTTGGGTGCACAACTGATTTCCCGGTACTAGTGTCTATCAGCATCCAGTGTCTATTGGGCAGGCTGCTCTAGCACCAAGCAGATGCTCCATGAATCTAGACTGAAGTTCTCCACAGGCCACTGTGTTAGACCCTGGGAATACAACGCACAGTGAAGGCTTGGTCTCCGCGCTCATGAACTTTACAGTCTAGTGGAAGCTAAAGAGGATCCTGCCCATAAAGCACCCAGCACGGTACTTAGCACATGATAAATACATTTCCAAAGCCCACTATTGCTATCATCTGTTATTAGCTCTTGTTCTTTCCTGCTCAATTCAAATTCAAACACCCGTATTCTCAGTGTATGATGAGAGAATACATTTTTTTTATAATTCACAATATTAGTGCATTCATCTTTGGAAGCCGTTATAATTTATTCTCACTCGTTCTGGTCAAAGGTATTTACTGAACACACACTCTGGATTTTTTTTTTTAATGCTACTTCTATAAAATCACAGAAATCTGTCAGAGAACGTGGCCTCGTCCGACTGGCCATGTTTTCCATTAGCTCCAGGTGAAGGACCGCAGGAAAGGTACCACTGGGCACCCAGCAGGTAGCACCTTTTGCAAAACCCAACAACAGAGCTGCCCGCTTGCAGACGTTTTCTTCTCACACGAGGACGTGCTACGGTAACGGGGAGGCGGTAGAAATGAAAACACGTACGGGGTTTGGTGGCAGCTAGCACAAATCACCTACACGAGAGAGTAGTGGGCCGGGCCCCAAAGCAGGCGAAGTTTGTTTTCAGCATTTCTCCATCCCCTTTTCCAGGCGGCACGCGTCAGAGGGCTTCCCGGGAGGAACAGACTTAGCCTTGCCACGTGGGGCTCCAAAGAACAGAAGCCGAATATCCACAGACAAGCAAGACTCTCCAATAACCAGACATAAACCCAGGTGAGGCTGTGAGCAACCTGACCAGTGCATGAAATGACCCTTCTGGTGAGATGTTTTTTAGGGACTCTAGGACCTGAACTCAGGGTCTTTCTAGAAGTGAGATTCTATTATCCCTTGTATGTAAGACTGTTTTTCTTCAAGAAGCTGATTTTTCAAGGCTTTCTTCATCTTATGCCTGTAAGGGTTGGTAGTTCTCCGAGGTTTCTACTTTTACATCCCACATCAAATACAACCATCACTGAACTTTCAAAACAATACAAACCATGGCTAACTCTCATGCCGTTTTCTCCTTTGAGGTGGTATCTGCATTTTAACAAGGTTTTCCCAGCCAAGGGGAAGCACAGAGCGTGTTTCTCTCCAGAGATGGAAGTAAAGCATCTAAAAAAGAGTTTATAGCCCTGGCCGGTTTGGCTCAGCAGTTGGAGCATCGGCCTGTGGACCAGAGAGTCCCGGGGTTTGGTTCCCAGTAGGGGCACGTACCAAAAAAAAAAAAAAAAAAAGGAGTTTGTAGCACCAGAGGGTTGCTCAGTGACTTCATTGGTTTGCTGTGGGCCAGCACTGCACAGAGTAAAAAATAAAAAGGTTCCTCGCCATTGACTAGAAAAAGACAAAGATAATGGGGAAAATCTGAAGCTCTTTCTTATGTTGGTCAGACTATTCTCTGCCTAACTAGTTTCTGGGGGCTTTTTCAGTTTGCTTTTTATTGTTTGATACTGATACTGAAAGCCAGACTTCATGCCAGTTAAACAAGCAAACATTTAAATTCGCCAAAAAAAAAAAAAAATACAATAATCCTTTGAATGTAATTACTATTATTATTCTTTATCTGAAAGATATAATAACTGAAGCTCAGAGAGGTTAAGTTGCCCACAGCCACTTGATCAGTCAGAGAAAAAATTTAATACCAAGGAGTCTGTCCCCAAAGCTTGACCCACTAACAAATGCGTGGTCAGCAGAGTTCTAAGGTGGTCCCCAAGATCCCCAGCCCCTGGTGTTCACACCTCTTCTCCAGTGATTCAGTAGAACACCGATCTTGGTACTGCCAAGAAGGGATGTTACAGATGTAATTCAGTTCCCAAATCGGTTGACCATGAGACAGGAACATGATCAAGGCTGGCCTGACTTAAGCAGATGAACCCTTTAAAAGCAACGTGTTTCTCCAGCTGGTCACAGAGGAGGAACAGCCATGCACTCTGGCTGAAGCAAAGGAACACCCACATCATGAAGTGCCCACGGGGCCACGTGGAAAAGGACCGTGGGTGGCCTCTGGAGCTAGGAGTGGGCCCTGTCCGACCACCATCGAGAAGGCAGAGACCTCAGGCCCTATAGCCACAGGAACTGAATTCTGCCAACAACCTGAGTGAGCTTGAAAGAGAACCCTGTGTTCCAGGTGCGAATCATCAGCTGCACCCCCTTTTTTTCAGCCTCGTGAGACTCTAGACAGAGAATCCAGCCTAGCCAACCTCAGACTTCTTCCTGTAGGAACAAAGAGGTGATGCTTGATATTGTTTAACACACTAAGGATGTGGTCATTTGTGATGCAGCAATGGGAAACTAATTCAGTGTTCATTGTAGAGTATACAAAAGAGTCAAATAGCCTGGACAGTTTGGCTCAGCGGTTGAGCGTTGGCCTGCGGACCAGCGAATCCCAGGTTCAGTTCCCACTAGGGGCACGTACCACACACAAAAAAAGTCACATAAAGAAAATAAATATCACCCATAATCTTACCACTCAGAGAAAACCACGGTAACATTTTTCTGGCATAAGTGTTCCTAGTATTTACAAATGCATGTTCAAATTCGTAACAAATTGTGGATAGATTTTGTTATTCTCTACTTTGTTCATTTGCATTCTGACAAGAGTATTTTTATATCATCAATACTCTAAGATTTTAACTTTGAGCAGTTACTACAAACTACACATGTATAAAAGTTTAACCATGTGCTTTGAGAGACATCGTGTTTATATTACTTGTACAATAAACCTTGTTTCGATGACTATTCTTTACACAAGTCTTTGAGTTGATCTCCTTTGTAGTTAGGACAGATTCCTAGAAGTGCCACTGATGAATCACAAATTTTTTAAATTCTTTTAATGTCTTGACACAGATTGTCATTTACCTTCGGAAGTGCTGCGGAAATACCGTCGCTACCAGCAGCGTGTGAAACTACTCACCTCACCGTGCTCTTACCACACTGCGCGTCTTTGCTCTCGAGAAATGCAAAACGAGGCATCTCTTCATCTCTTTCCTTATTCTTATCTCGATTAGCCATTTGTATTTTTAATGAATTATTTGTTCATGTTCTTTTCCTATCAGTGCTTTTTTTACTTGATAACTAAGACTTCATATGTTTAGAAGTGAACCAAATATTTCTTGCAAATATTCCCTCAGATCATTATGTCCTTTTTTATTTAGATGGTTTATGACCTCCAGTTTCTTTTGCTCACCCATACACAAACCATCATCTCTTCCCTTTGGGAACTTTTCCGCTGCTTTTAGAGAGAAATGCATGCCCACCACAGTATTAAACAGTGGCATGTGCCTTCTTCTTTATTTAAGCTACTTTCCTTTTAATTGGTAATATAACTGTAATCCATCCAATGCAAAGTAAGGCTTCTCATCCAGTGATGAGGACCCTAACTAATGGCTATAAGGCTATATTGTGAGGACATAAACTACACCTTGCTGGGGTGTCCTCCGCGGTCCCAGCACAAACATATACAACCTACCATGCAGCTGTGGAAATGTCTCTCGAATTGGAGTGGATTGGAATGCTTCACACTGAATCTCAGAAGCACCAAGGAGTCATGGACAGATGATCCCGGGATCCTGCTGATAAACACAGTTGGGTCTGACCTGGTGTCCACAGTAAGCTCACTGGACAGCAATGGAAGGAAGCAGCTTTAATAAAAGCATTTATTTCGACTCTCCCAACCCAGTGGCAGATGCTTCTGCTTCCAGACCTCTTTCCTCCTGCCAAATCTGTCATATGAAGCTGCAGGTGTCAGGGTCTGCGGCCACTGCAGGATCAAAAGGTACACTTCCACCTGCTGTCACCTGTCTGACAGACATCACATCCAACACAGACATCATCTCCATCACCTGAGAACGATCCCCTCCCCTTCACCTCCTGTGAAACCAGACAGATTCTAGAGCTTACCTTGGGCAGGATCTCTGCTACAATAGCTTTTTCCAGGTCACATATATTTCTAACCAAACATATGTAGATTTCTAATGTGAACGCCCAAGAAAAGCTTTAACATGAGAAAGCTATTGAAAACTTATCAGCCAGGGGCCTCTAGGTAGTTCTTTTGTAATTTATTAGCCTAGTTCAGACCACCGAGTAACTTCCTGAAAGCCCGTGTTCTTAGATAGTATCTATTGAGGCCGGTCCTATAGTGGGGGAGAGGATGCATACAGAATACACACCTTTTCTCAGGTGAAGTACATCATCTCTGCATGGTAGAAAATAATTGTACTGCACTGTTCCCCTTCATGAGGTAATCCATACTTCTGTTTTAAACTCTCTTGCACGTGTTCATGATAAGATTTCTCCATGAAAATATTACTCTGGGTCGATGTTACAACCCCAAAAGTCGGTGGTGTAAAAGAATCAGTTTATTATGCTCGTGAATTCTGTGGGCCTGGAATTCAGTCAGGACGCAGTGGCAATAGCTTGTCTCTGCTCCACGATCCCGGAGAATTCAGCTGAGATGACTGGAATGTCTGGGGTTGGGTGGCTCAAATACGGGGACCTGAAACCATCTGGAGGTCCTTCGCCCACATGCCTTACCTGGACTAGAAGGACATAAAGGGCTGGGGCTCACTGGGCATCTCACTATATGCAGACAGAGTCTTAGACTCTCCGGGTGACCCCTCAGCGCGGCATCTTCAGCACAGCAGCCTCAAGCGAGCTGGACCCCTTCCCTCATAGCTGAGCCCCAACAGCAAATGTTCTGGCGAACAAGAGAGAATCTACATGGCCGTTAATGACCCAGGCTCAAAAGTCACTTCTAGCACATTCTATCGGTCAAGACTCAACCAGATTCAGCAGGTGGGGACCTAGATCCCATCTCTTTTGGGAGGCATGGCAAAGAGCTTATGGACATGTCTAAACACTGCCACAGAGGCAGGCCCTGAGCCAAGGATTCAGGGGCAAGGAGTTCATCTGGACAGTTGTCATGGGGCAGTACCAGTAGGAGACTAAAAAAGTGAGGCAGGAAGAGAACAAAGGCAAATCTGGGTGCTTAGCCAGCAGGTCAGTGTGATGGGCAATTAGGGCTCAGCCTCAATGGCAGCTGTGTGATACCGTGTAGAATATGCTCCTTGTTATCCCAACTTAGAGACAAGGCTGCTGACCTACTTACCTACCAACTCCACAGTCTCTGGTTGCGAGTTACTGGGGTGGTAGGTGGTGGTAACATCTTCAGGGGTTACCACTGCCTGAGAAAGCCCTCAGGAAGAGGCAGGTGCTTGGATCTGGAAGCGTTTCTACATGTAAAGTAAAACATGTACATGAAAGATTAGAGTTATTCTTATTTATTTACAGATTTTATCCATGTGTAATCTTTTATTAAATATAATATTTTATCAGGTATTATTTTAGTTCTAAACTTTCCATTTGGCTCTTTCTTATATTGTCTACGTATCTGCTGAGATTTCCTATCTTTTCATTTATGAACATATTTTCCTTTATCTCATTAATAATATTTATAATAGCTGCTTGACAATCCTTCTCTGCTAATTCTGACATCGGAGATATCGTGGGGCTGGCCACTGTTGATTGTCATTTCTCTTGAGAATGAGTCACATTTCCCTATTTTTTATGTCAAGTAATTTTGAATTGTATTCTGGGCATTGTCATGCAATACTGTCGAGACTAAACTGTGTTCCATTCTTCCAAAAATCACTGCCATTTTTGGTTTGTTTATTTAAGAAGACAACTTTGTTGGAATCCAACTTCAAATTATGCCTGTTGGGCTTCCTCTCTAACCTGTTCAGCTCTCCTTCCCCGAGCAGTTTGCAGTGTTCTAGGCCCGTGTGTAGTTCAGGGATCAGCTGGAGACCTGGAAGAGCTTATGCACAGAATTTGTTCCCCTCAGCCCCCCTGGTTCTCTCCCTTCCAGAATCCCACCTCACTTCTTAATGATGACAGTGGCCATGAGCCATGCTCTGGCCAAAAAGGCTACAGGTTTTCTATCAAAGGTTTAGATGTCACTCTTGGTGCTAAGTTTTGCCTGTGCTCAGGCTAGAATTCATATCGACAGAAAATGCATCCTGTGCTAGTCCCCTTTCCAAGTTTCTATTACTTCTGGAGTCTGCCAGCCTTTGTTTAGTCTCAGATCCTTCAACTAGTTCTTCTTATACTTTGTCCAGAGTCTATAGTTATCTGCAACAGGATAAATACAGCAGAAGCTTACCTTACCATACTTGAATTTCACTGATTTCTGTTTATTGGGTTATGTTTCTTTGAATATGAAACCATGTTTGAGATAGTTCTCACAGATGGAGATTTTTTAAATCTCACAGGTGCCCGGACACATCCTTCCATTTACCATGGATGAGAACTGAAATCCAGATTACAAGCGAGGTCCATACATGTATCTTAAAATAAATTAGGTTTCAATGATGGAAATATAAACACACTTCCAGTGAATGGAGGTATGGGTGGAGTTGATTGAGAAAAGACCCATAATATTATTGCAGCACCAAACCAAGTATCAGAGACTCTATTAGACCCCTAGCCGAGAGTTTACTATGCTGTTATGCTCATATGCAATAGCTCACTCATCTTGTCATCACAGACCTACCCTGCAACCTACCTTTCTGTTTAATGTTTCCTAATAGAACAATCCTTGCTTTTTAATACTCAAATTCATAGAATTTATAGATCTCTCAATACAATGGTTTTCACTACTGTGTACATATGAAAATCTTACATGGAAGTCTTAAATACTCAATACATTTGAAAACAACAGTGTGTGGAGAAAACTCTCAAGTCACAGTCCTGTTACAAATTGACGAGCAGCAGAATCGCATTTTTTAAAGCAAGTTGACTACCATCAAAGGGGACGTCGCTGCTGCGAAGAGGGGTCAGAGGACCACATTCTGTACACAAACTGACCGCTGATCATCATATTGATCATTTGGTTTTCAGGAAGCAATGTTTTAAGCAGTTTCCATCCTAAATGATAATTACTTGTTATATATGTGTGTATGTGTTTTAGGAAATTGTGGATTTGGGGTCGATGAACAATGCATTATAATGTTTGCCATTTAAAATAATAGGAACTATGTTTTTGGTTGGTATTTTCATGTAGAACGTCAGGCTTTTCAAGAATAGATCTCTGATCTGACACTAAGCAGAAGTTTGTAATTATATGTTTACATATAAAAATATACATATATATAAATTTGAAAGAAAAACATTCTCCATTTTCCAAACGTGTCCCATGAAACTTGTGCAAGATGCTGATAGTATCCCTGCACACCTCCCATGGCTCTTGAAGAAAGCTGAAATGAGATATTAATACAGATACAAATGTTTCTAGGGGACAAAGCATTCTGTTTAATAACATAAGCTGCTTTCTTGAATAAGCTGATGTCAAGAGTAAACCCTGGAGGGCATTGTAGTTATACACATGCCAAGTTGAGTCATTTATGACACGCACATATTTTGTGCACATATGACTATATCTGCATGCTTCTGTGCTGTATATGGACTGCCCTGAGCCTGCAGACATGTTCTGTGAGGCCCGCACAGTGGTTTAAAAATGCCCTTCCCATCTCAACTTGGCTGCCTACATTATGCCATCTACCTGGGCCACGTAGATGTTTACATTTGGGACCTTAGATGTAGGACTTAGAAGCAGAGAGCTGGGGCTGAGAACATTACCTCAGATTGGGGGTAGAGGGACCTCAGTTTCTCTTTTTGCCCTAAATCATGGATTATATTCTCCTGCTAGTGTTTCAGAACCTTCCCTTCCCCAAACACTGCCTTCCTATTATAAGGACCTTCTCCTCCTTTACAATTTGATGAAGTTATTTCCCAAACAGAACAAGTATAAAACACAAAGATGAAGCTGTGCATCCAAATTGCAGGTGAATAGGAGTTTTAAATTACAAGCTACACCTGAAAAAGCAATCCATTCTTTTTTTCCTTCCCATCCTTTCCTGACTTTGTCAAATGTAAACAAACTCCCACAAAGCCTCCCATTTATTTTTTTACACATGTGGAGATATATGGAGAGAGAGAGAGAGAAAACTCAAGTTTCCCTCAAAGCATCAATTGAAGTATAAGATCATTTCTTTTAATAGCACCTTCCGAGACTGTTGATGAGACCCTTAAGAGTGTGCTCCTGGGATATTTGCCTGAAGATGACCCCGGCTCAGCTGGCAGCTGGTATTGATGGCCACATAGCCTGTAGTGAAAAGAAGGAAGGGACCGTGGGCATCTCAGAGGATCTGGACACAGGCCATAGCAAGAACAGTAATGTCCCAGCAAACCTCGGGTCAGTATCATTTACGATCATAAATTGCAGGACTGGGGGGCAGACTGGTTACAGGGTTAGCTCTCAGTAATGGTGAGGTGGCCCATTTATCCCTAAAGTCGGTGCTGGAACGAACGGAACCTTAAGCTAGAGTCATTTGCATTCATTGTGATAATGCACATGTAAGTACAGTTAAGTGCTTTCATCCATTATCTCCTTTAAATGACCTGCTCAGTTTCCTAATTGTTACAAAGAGTCTCGCCAATCTGAAAATGGATATAAACACACACAAAGATGTTCCTCTCGGGGCTCTTTACAAAAGAAAATTACTGAAAACAACCCGACTGCTCAACTTGCGGTGAGTGGGTGTTACGACACGTACACAGAATGCACTCAGGTGAGGACCAGGGCGTTTGGGGTGTGTCATTTCAGTGGAATGCTGGAGTTCTTGTGAAATGGTGCTCGGAACAGTATAAAAATGCATCAAAAGCTAACAAAACCCACACACGTTCAGAGTACTGTAAGCAAGAGGAAGGAGCTTAGATTTTTTTTTTCCTAAGTGTGACTAGGAACCACTTCGCTGTTTTAATGTAAGCAGCGGGGTGAGATGACTGGATTGCATTTTAAAACAATTACTTTACTGTCTCTCGAGTATTTTGTTCCTTCCACATTTTCCACATTCAAGAAAGATATAATCATTTTAAATCAGGATGAGAGAAAAGCGTCTAGTCCTTGCTTTGCAATCTATTGGACAACTCCCCCAAAACAAGCCCACACCAGGGAACACGCATGAAGCATCCGTCTCGGGACCGCTCAAGGAAGACAGGGCGGGGGCTCAATGCTGTGCCCTTCAACACAGAAGGGACAGTTATTTTTACGGCACATACAAATGAGCCAACCGAAATATCTCCTGCACGCGTCTAAGTTGCTGCTTAGGAACATGCAAAATAAACTATAAGCGTGCTGCTCTGATCAGGAGGTGGGCAGAGACAGCTGACTCCATCGGTTCAGTGTCCTTTTCTGGAACAACCGACATCATGCTGGGACCCTTGTCCTCCTAGGAGACAAAGTCCTGGTGTCTAC
This sequence comes from Molossus molossus, assembly GCF_014108415.1. NCBI lineage: Eukaryota > Metazoa > Chordata > Mammalia > Chiroptera > Molossidae > Molossus > Molossus molossus. The sequence continues at coordinate 18,603,389 of NW_023425377.1, forward strand.
CACATCCAACCGAAAGTGAAAGCTCGGGACATGACGTATGGTGACAGACCTCTGGCAGGTCCCCCAGGACCACCCAATTCTGTATATGCAGTAGACGAGGGTCGCCTACATGGGGGGGGCTGTATTCCCAAATCCCCTTGACCTTCTGTGTCTACACCACACTGTGTTTTCACGAGGTAGGTGTGCTTTCTGGTGCAACTGCTTCCAAATGTGAAAATACTCGAGAGGCTCAGCTGTGTGACACGGGAGCCTGAGAGAACAGCTCTTAGGTGGGGACTGTTTTTAACACGATACAGAACCCGAAGAAAACAACCCCACTGAGGGCAAGTCTAGTTTGGAATCTTCCAGGACCAGGGGGCCAGTGGGAAGAGAAAGTGAAGTTGCAAGAAATTCATGAAATCTGACAACTTTGGGCCCAGTGGCAAGAAGTACTGTAACCATGTAGAAACTTTGTTTCTTTAATATGACTTTTTCTTCTTTCTTTCCTTTTGATTCAAACTGGCTTCATCCAACACCTGGACTCACCTGCCTCGTTCTCCCTTGCAGGACCACTCCCTGAATCACTAAGCCCCCAGGACACGGAGGTTCTGATCAGCATCAAACAGTCTTAGGAACAAAGCGCAGGGTCTGTGGACCACAAAGATAGAGGTTTGGTCCAACGAGAGACAACATCTAGGCCTTAGTTTTGTTTCATCTCCAGGCTCAGAAAAGTGGAGAAACCAGATGAAGTGACTCCATGGCTGACATCAGGACCAGATGCAATGACCAATGACCCCCTACCTTAGCACTGCCCAATCAGTAGAGACCATGACCCTGACCATGACCCTAACTCCCTTATGATGAATAATTCTCCCCTGACTCCCTTAGTCATCCTGATGAGGGATCTTCCCCTGTATAACCCATCCCCTGGAAGCCATCGGGGCCCAGGTCTTCGAGCGCTAGCTCACTTGTGACTCTGGCATGGGTCACTAGCTGAAAATAAACTCTTACTTTCTGCGCTGCAAACTCCTGTTCACGTCTCACTGGGCTTTAACGCGCACGGGGAAAGGAACCCCCTTCGTTCAGTAGCAGTCCAAGGGGAAACAGCATGGGGGCTGAATTTGCTGCTGGCTTTGTTTCCTGTTCATTCTGTGACCTTGGGCAGGACATTCAGCCTCTGAGCCTCCGTTTATACATGTATAAGATGAGGCTGATAATAGCTTCCTCCTAGGGTTGGCGTGATGATTTGGAAATACAACCTTGAAAACACTGCAGGCTCTGCGTGATATATGAGAGGCTGGGGAACCTACACAGCGCGGTCCGGAACCATAAACGCCGCCCCATTTCCTCTTTTTATGGTAAGAAAACCGAGGGCTGGAGTCCTTGCTCACTCAGTGGAACTCCCACAATCTCCTGCCGTCATCGCCTTCGATACGGACGTGCATTTTCCAAACGGCCTTTAAATCTTCGGATCCCGGACCACGGGAACACAACTATGTTCCTGAGAATTATTAAGTCGGGGAAACATGGTCATACATTTTAGAAGTTGGTTGTTTTTTTTTTTTCTTTTTCCAACAAAAGCTGAAGAGGGAAATCCTATTTACACCCTTCATCAGAAAAGTAAAATAACTACAATGCTATTTTTAGATCCTTTGGTTAACTGAGATCGTACTATGTTTAGCAGTTGAATATAATACATTGCTGATGCATGAGACCCCGTAAGCTATACTACACTGATACTCTTTCTCTTTTAGGGAGGAGGGAGAAGGAAATGTTGCCTGAAATATGAAAGAATGAGCTAATCAAATTCTTCAGCTTATACTACACGTAACACATTTCCAAACGATAGATGGCCCTCCCCTTGTTTTTTCCTCCTACATTTGCTAATTATGACTTTTCCAATCTTTTCACTAAAATGTGTTTTTTTCCTACCCCATCCTCATCCACAAGACCAAACACACACATAAACGTATGTGCACTCTCCACAAGAACACAGAACTCTCAGTCTGCATGCAGGTTGTGTGTTTACAGTAAGGACGGAGAGATGCAGGAAAGCGGGAACGTACAGAAAGACGAACCCACGCGGGCGGTGGCTCCAAGTGAGACGTGGTCAGTCGCCGATGCCAAGCAGCGCGCCTCTCAGCCGGAGCCGACATCTGAATGATGGGTGGTTTGGCTGGACTCCTGCCATCCACACGGCTGGCATTCCAGAGACGGGAACGGAAGGCCCCGAGGCCTCTGCGAATCCTCGTGGCTGCAGCAATGCCGCCAGAGTGGAGAGGGCGTGAGAGGGAATGCCTGTTTGGGAATCCGAGCCCGGTGACCTGCCGGATGGCCTGAATTCCATGTGTGCCGACCGGAAAGGAAGTTTGGGAAACAGGAGCAGGCTTGTGTGACTGCAGCCTCCGTATGGGGCCAGCCATCTGTTACCACCCGAGAAGTTGTGATTAGGAGACAAACCAAAGAAAATGTCCCAGGTGTGACTCTGGAGAGTCTACTGGCCAGTCCACCGTATGGCGCTGCTGGCTGGTGTCCTCATGGAGCAATCAGCATTTCTGATTCACATCGGTCCATTCCACTCATCTGAGGTACAGAGCCCAGGGGCATACGGAAGGTTGATGGGGCTCATTTTCCTAGAGTATCAAGTTTACTCGGATATTGTGAATGAGTACAATAAAGGACAGCTCATTCATTTTTAACCTGAAAACATGTCACTCTATTTTCACTCTTCTGTCTTCGGGGAATTGAGTAAGGGCAGAAGCTCAGGAATAGATGGGATCATGAGGCAATGAAAGGCAAAGGGAGGAAAACTGGGTTGCGAGTAAGGAGAAGTCAACAAAATCACCAGTGAATTCACTGGGGAAAAGGTCATCTTTTCAACAAATGGTCTTGAAACTACCAGAGATGCAAAATAATGAAACTTAACCCTTTGCAACTGCTACAAGTAAAAAAATAAATTGAAATGGGGCATAGACCTAAATGTAAAAGCTAAAGTTATAACATTTGTAGAAGAAAATATAGAGGAAAATACAAGCAGTCTTGGGTTAGGTATTTTTTTAAAAAAAAATAGGGCGTAACATAAAGCACAGAGATGAGGCATGAAAACACTGACAAACTAGACATCAGCACAATTAAATTTTTTCCTCTTAAGATTCTGTAATGAAAATGGAAGGAAGACCATAGACTGGGGAGGTGGAGGAATAATTGCAAAACTGATAATGCATCTATTTCCAGAATACATAAAAATACTTTTTCATCCTCATCTGAGGATATTTTTCCATTTTTTTGTTCAGATAGAGTGGGAGGGGGAGAGGAAAGGGAGAGAGAGAGAGAGAGAAACATCGAGGTGAAATACATCAAGTGGCTGCCACCCACATGACCCAGCTAGGGCCGGGAAGAAACTGCTACCGAGGTACCTGCCCTTAGTAGGAATCGAACCCGGGTCTCTCAGGACCACAGACTGATGCTCTAACCACTGAACCAAACCAGCCAGGGCCATAAAAATACTTTTAACATACTCCCTCCCACTCTATCTGAACCAAAAATAATGGAAAAATGTCCTCAGATAAGGATAAAAAAAAAAAGTATTTTTCTATATGAAAACAGAACTAGAAATAGGCAAAAGATTTGAATAGACCCTGCACCAGAGAAGGTTTACAGATGACCTATAAGCCTCTGAAAGCAAGTTCAACATCATTAGTCATGAAGGAAATGCAAATTAAAACTACAGCGGGCATACCACCGCATACCCCCTCGAACGGCGACAACTGATAGACTGACGGCACCTGTGTCGGTGAGGCTGTGAAACGAGAAGACTCATACATTTCTTTTTTTTTTTTTTTTAATTTTTTTTATTCCTCGCCAGAGGATATTTTTCTATATATTATCAGATAGAATGGGAGGGAGGGAGAGAAAGGGACAGAGAGAAACATCGACGTGATAGAGCCACATCAACTGGCTACCTCCCACACGACCTGGCCAGGGCCGGGGACAAACCGCAACCGAGGTATGTGCCCTTGACCAGAATTGAACCTGCAGCCCACTGGTCCGCCGGCTGAAGCTCTAACCGCTGAGCCAAACCAGCCAGGGTAAGACTCATACATTTCTAATGGGAATGCAACACGCTACAGCCATTAAAACACGGTTGGGGCATTTTTTTTTAAAAGATAGAAAACATATATTTACTCTACAAACCAGTAATCCTACTCCAAATTTACCCAAGAGAAGAAAAAGAAAAAAGAGGCTTACACAAAAATGTGTATGTTTCTATTCAGCAGCTTTATATCCAAAAGTTAGAAACAATATGAATGTCCCACACCTGGGGAATGGAAAACTGGGCATGAATATAAGTTGATGTGTATGTATATACATCTCCTCAGCCACAAAGACTGAAATGCTGACCCACACTGCAACAGGGGCGTGTCCCCAACGCACAGTGCTAAGTGAAAGAGATCAGGCATAAAAGACAACACACTGTATGGTTCCATCCATGAAATCCTACAAGAGACACCTGTGTGGTGAGAAAAGTGACAGAAGTCTGTGATTGCCAGGAGCGAGCGACATGGGACTGCGGGGGACCAAGACGAATTTTTTGAGCCAAGAAAATATTTTGGACTTGAATTGTACTGGCAGTGAAAGTATTATATACGTTTGTTGATTCTCATCAAATCGTACATTTAAGATTGGTAAACTTGACTTATTTAAATGAGATCTCAATAAAGGTGATTTTTTTTTTTTAAAGGAGGTTGGATTATAGAATGTATCTCCTTTCAATCCATAAAGTATGACTCTTGGGGAACACAAATCTTTTAAAATGCGCCTAACCTTTTGCTCTACAGAAAGGCATCCTCCTTATTGCACTAGACTGTCAACAAGCCTGCTCTCTGCTCCTGGGAGGCACGCAGCCTCCACTTTTCAAGGCTCTTTGCTCTACAAACATCCTCAAAAGGGTGGTCTGGAACAAAAGCAGTCGGTCCTCCTGTTTGCAAGATATCAAACGGTTTGAGAGACCAGGTGGAGAATTCTTTGAACACCACTCACTTAAGCTGCCTCTGAATTTCCGCGGTTAAGAGTTTGGAGTCAAAACGTCTGAGTCCAAAACCAGGCTAAGCCCCTGCCTCGCTGGACAAAAATATTTTACGAGGGCCTCAGCTTCCTTGTCTATTAGATTAGGATCATAATTTTTGTCTTAAAGTAATTGGGTGAGTCAAGTAAGATAATTTATTCTAAATTGCTTTTCAAGCTCTAAGGAACTAGATAAATAATTACTCCACTGCGTACTTGTAATGCTTTTTTATTCTCTTCTATAGTCAAGTTGCCAGCTTCATAGTCTTTCACCGCATTGGACACAAAACTCAGCAGAAAGTAGGTGTTCAATTAACCGTTAATGGCCGCCTAATACTTTGAATAACTAGGTGCAACTGAATTTTCTCTCCAGCTCCCCTTAAAAATTCCATAGCTTCTCTTTCACCTTTTGTCTTCTGTTCACCCCCCCCCTTTTTTTTTAAATAAAGAAGACCTAGTTTGTTTTCCTGAATAAAAGCACTTTGAATTCTATTCCAGCACCAAATAGGTGGTTACTTCTGTCTGTGACAGGCCCTTGGAAGATAGAGCTATGACGGCCGATGCACTCAGCTCACCAGGCAAGAGGTGTTCCCATAAATGAACAGCACTTAGCATGGGATTCATGCTCAATGGAGAATAAGAAATGGGATACGAGAAGTTAGGAGTAAAAAATCATCCCTTGTATAATTGTCTCTCTCTTTGTAATGCTCCAAAGGATCAACCCAAAGGTTCTTCAGCCACTTTCCAGTCGAGATGTGGCCGGAGCGATGGCTGTGGGTACAGTAACAGATCTGGTGGGGGTCATGGTGATGATGATGATGATGGGGGTGACAGAGTACACTGCAGATAACACTTCTCTTAGAGGGTAGGTTCTCAAGTCAGCATACAAAGCAAAAGATGCACAAGGTCAAGTCTATCCCTGAAAAATGTGTCACATTGGGTACCAAAAATTTGGCTTTTAATAAGGCTTATCCCACTTATGTACTAGCTTGTGTAATATCCAGACTTCCCCTATTGAGCCTCAAATGATGTACTTGACTTGCAATTATGGGTCATTTTTTGTGTGTGTAATATACAATTTTAAACTCCATAGTTCCCATGAGATGCTCACATTAGGAGGACGCTGGCACATAAATGGACTGAACCAAAGGAAATTCCTATCTCTCATCCCTCCTTCCTCACTGAGGTTAAAACGGCAGGCAGAACTCACTCTTTCTCCCTCTCGCTCTCTTTCCCACAAAGACTAAATCCACCCAAGTTCAACAGGAACGTGATGCCACTACTCTCTCCTATAAAGGTTTGGTTTCCTTTCTCAACCTGCCATATCCATTTCTTGTTTGATTTACCTAAATGCTCACGGTAAATACTGGACACACCTGCAGACAGCTTTTTCACATAGAGGCTATATCTAAAATTGATACAAAAAGCAGGTCATAATAAGTCTTTCCTTGGTTACATGATTAATGTACTCTGAGGCTTAGGAGAAACCCAGTAATTGGGAAGGTTTAAGGGAACGTTGCGTGAATTCATCGCTGTCAGAGACAATTCGCCATTTCACCGACGGCGCTCACAGCAGCCTTTCCGAGAGCAAGAACTAGCCATAAATCTAAATAGGAAAATATCCGAGTTTTGCTACCATGTCACATAAAATATCTCTTCTCGGAGCTGGAGGAATTTTTCAAAACTAAGTTAGAGCCATGGCTGTGAATAAAACCAGGCGTCTTCAAGAATGAGTAATAGAGACCACGTTTCATCAGACTCCAAATTTGACCTTTCTTGGAAATTCGAACATCCAGCAAGAACTTGTCTTTGAGCTCATAAACATAATTTGTTTGATTTTCTTCCAAATTTCCACTAAGCGAAGATTGCTGGTGGGGGAAGAGAAGCAGAGCATCGTGAGCTGGAGAGGAACACGGTTCTTGTCCTTGGACACAGAGTGCAGCCGGAGGCCAGCGGACTAGGCTGTCCCCAAGCGTGTCTGACTTGTCCCACACAGTGGTGTCCTAAAACAAGTTCATAAAATGTTTGAATTAATGGCTAATCTAAAAAGAAGGGCTGTTTCACATAGAAAAAAGATCCAGGACTCCAGCTCCTCTTGGAGGAAGTGGCATGATCTGGCGACACTGGGGTAGTATCATTTCCAGGCAACAACCAGCTGCAGATTTATCAGGGTAGACAATCGCCATTTAGCCACAGTCTCCACCACTCCTTGTTGTGTCCCAGACATGAAAACCAAGTATCAGTTATTGTTTTATCTAACAGTGGTTAAAAGGAAATCAAAAGTGCTGTACCCATATGTCTACCAAAGGTGTGGGGTGGGGGATAGAGTGAGCCCTGGGGATTATCTGGTTGGCCCCGATAAACGTTTGAGTTTGGAATTCCTGCCTTAAAAGTTGACCTCCTTCGGGAGGCCTGTCTTATTCAACTGTGATCTGGTTTTAGCATTTGAAATGCTCTCCACCAGAAGGTCCCCTTAGATGCCAATGCAGCTGAGATTTCAGGGGCAACATTTGAATGATCTATGCACAAACAATTCTGTAATAAAGAAGTTCAAACAAAAACCACTTCCAGACCTGGCCGGTTTGGCTCAGCGGTTAGAGCACCGGCCTGCAGTCCAGAGAGACCCGAGTTCAGTTTCCACTAAGGGCACGTACCTCGGCTACAGTTTGTCCCCAGCCCTGGTTGGGTCGTGTGGGTGGCAGCCACTCGATGTATTTCACATCGATGTTTCTCTCTCTCTCTCTCTCTCTTTTCTTCTCTCCCTCCCACTCTATCTGAACAAAAAGTGGAAAAAATGTCCACGGGTGAGGATAAAAAAAAAACATTTCCAGCCCTGGCCGGTTTTGCTCAGTGGTTAGAACGTTGGCCAGTGGACCAGAGTCACAGGTTTGATTCCAGTCAAGGGCACATATCTCGGTTGCGTTTCGGTTCCCGGCCCTGGATGGGATCATACGGGAGGCAGCCAATCGATGTGTCTCTCTCACATCAGTGTTTCTCTTTCTCTCTTTCTCTCTCTCCCTCCCTCCCTCCCATTCTGTTTGAAAATAAAAAGAAAAATAGCCTCAGGTAAGGATTAAAAAAAAAAAAGCACTTCCACTGTCAGGTTAGCACATGGGCCCTCTCCCTAAAAGAGCACCCCGATAATTTACCATGAATGTTGACATGCTTCTCAGAGTTCCACCTGTTTTTACCTTTAAGAACCCTGGGAAAGGAAACAGGTATACTTACATCCTATAACGTGTAACCCTGAGTGAGGACGGGTCTGCCTACAAGAAAGTCATTCTGTAATTGTTACAGTAAAAGATCACTTACCACCCCACCCCATCTGAAAAAGTAATTGTTTCCTATTGAAAGAAAAAAAAACCCTGACTTTTTGAAAGATTAAGGGTGGTTACTGCAACATTTCTGAGGCAAGAGGAGAAAATTAGACAATGAACGCTGCTTTTAGCCCAGGCACAGAGCGAAAATGATCAGATTGTTGCAAGGACATTGTTCGGAATACGAGATGACTCAAGCAGCAACAGACTTTCCATATTTAATATGAGTCTTTGGACGAAATTAAATTTTAGAACAGTATAAGGTCATGCAGTCGATATGCCAACCCTTTTTACATTTATTTTAGTCTCCTGTCCCAGCATTGTGACCAGATCCTTGCCTTCTCTCCAGCTCCCTAAATAAGACGTGTTGACTCTTGAACCTGCGCTCACTCTCTCGGCTTAATTACCTTTCACGATAACACAGTCACTTCATGTCTCTTTCAAGCCGCCCATACAGGCACCTCATTTTCCCCTCCCCGCCCTGTTTGCCTTTGTGCTACTCCCTGGGAATCCTTCCATCTAGTCTACCTTTCTTCCTTCCTCCCTCCTTCCCTTCTTCTTCACAGTTATTTTGGGGCTTCTCTCTCTCAAGCTACAGAGTGCCTGACACTTTCAGCCTTCTGGACCCCTCAGCCTGACTGACCTGGTCTGATCAGGCCTGAACTTGTACCTGCTTTCCCTTCCTCTCTCATTCATTCTGTCCCAGCCACCATGCCTCTTTCTGTTTCTGGAGCAAAGAGCATGCTCCCTCCTCAGGACCTTTGCACTGGCTCTTTCCTCTTCCCGGTGCTGGACTCTCAGTGGGTGCCAGGAGGGGGTTCACAGGAGCAACTCTGGGGTGATGGCTTCACAGGATTATTTATATGTCAGAGCTCATCCCAGGATACACTTCCTGTTCAGCGTATCAGTAAAGCTGCGGAAGAGGAAAGAGCACAAGGAGAAGAATAAACTCTAAGTAAAGACGGGGAAAAACGTCCAAGGATGTGGAGCCCCAGACGTACCCGGAGCGCGAGCCCTGCTGCCCACCTCAGGCAGGGCCGTGCGCGCGTCTCCAGCCGTTTCTGGAACTGTTTTCTTATCTAGCAAACGGGAGGAAAAATTCTTGTTCTACTTATTTCATGGGATTGAAACAAGGCGCTAATGGAGGAACAATGCCAAAGGGCTTGGTGGAGTTGTAAGGCGTGATGCGGTGAGTGTGGACATCCTCCCTGGCAGACTCGTGAATGGACAGAGGCGGGAAATCCCTCTGAGGACTGATCGGGGGAAACGCCCGGAGCACGAGAGGCTGAGCCCGTCTACAAGGACCCAGGAAGCCTGGGCAGAGAGACATGCCCTTGATGACAGAAGGAAGGGTGGAAGGAAGGAACCGCGAGAGCAAAGAGGCAGCCAGGAGCCCTCTGGGGAGCTGAAGAGCTAGGAAGGAACCCAGCATGTGAGGAAAATGAGAGCAGGGCCCAGGCCTGAGACTGAAGACAACAGGACAGGTAGGAGGACAGGCCTGTGAACAGGCTCTGCATCCTCACCGTCACCACCTGCTCTTGGGAGGCCAACAGATGCTGAGCATGGCCACACCCACGGCACGGCCAGCGGTCACCTCTCTGTCCGGGCAATTTCTCAGCTTGGACTCTGGTGTCTCCTATGTGCCAAACCTCTGCTCCTGCATCTCATCTCAGATCAGCTGAGGCTTCTTCGGGGAAGCCTGCCCTGGGCCCCCAAACTCGACCAGATGCCACTCTGATGCCCACTCACAGCTCCGGAAATGCTCCTCCAAGGCCGTGTCACGGTTGCACTTAACACTGCCTGGTAAGGTGACCCGATCGGGCCCGTCTCTCGCATCTGAAGCAACCTCTGCCAAGAAAAGCACGTCCGTTTTGTCCTCCGTTGCCATCTGCACACCTACCACGGGAGCAAAACAGGCGATGAACGGAGGACTGAGTCCGCCTGCGAGGAAAAGACTTACTGCTGCATAGTCTGAAACCTGAAGAGTCAGAGAACCAGTGGCGTGTGTGTGCGAGACTCATCTACAAGGCGCAGTCTATAACGTGGGCGTTTCTATTCTTCCCACTTTATACATGCCGACATCAAGTTCCAGACAGGTAAAGTGACTTGCCTAAAATCGCACTGCTCATGAGTGGCAGAACTAGGAGGTGGCCCGACTCCCAGACCTGACCTCCTATCCGGCTCTATCCCTCCAATTCTAAAAGGCCCCATCCAAAAGTTACAAGTGGAACTGCCATTTGACCCAGATCCCACTTCTAGGAATACACCCTAAAAAGCCTGCAACACCAACCAGTAAGAATGTAGTACCCCTATGTTCACAGCAGCACTTTTTACAATCGCTAAGATGTGGAAACAACCCAAGTGTCCATCAATAGATGAGTGGATAAAAAAAGCTGTGGTACATGTACACAATGGAGTACTATGCAGCTGTAAGAAAGAGAGATCTCTTATTCTTTGAGACCACATGGAAGGACCTGGAGAGTATTATGCTAAGTGAAACAAGCCAATCAGAGAAAGACAAATACCACATGATCTCACTTATTTGTGCAATATAATGAACACAACAAACTGATGAACAAAATAGAATCAGAGACATAGAAGTAGGGTACAAACTGACAAACCTCAGATGAGAGGGTGCGGGGGTGATAAATCACATGTATGTGTAACCAATGGACACAGACAACCAATGCTGGGGACGTGGTGGGGAGGCGGGAGATCAGAAGGAGAAGTGTCAATTGGGGAAAAAGGAGAAACATCTGTAACAAAAGTAAATTAAATAAAAATTTTTTTAAATAAAAATAGGATATTATAAAAATAAAATAAAATAAAAAGGCTCCATCCAGCTCTAACTCTCTCCAATCCTAGAATCTCCAAAAATTGAGCTGTGGATCCCCCAACAAGGCAGCCCAGCAGCAGCCTGTGTTCACCTTTCGACCCCACGTGCCTGCGAACCTGCTCATCCAGGAGCAACACTCTTCCACTCCTGGGCTAAGAACTGAGAAGAATTACAATCCAATCGACACTGCGGGCTGCACGGAGTGCCTGCTTAGCGTCCATCAGCAGTGCCGACTCCAATATTTTCACATCAATCTCCATCTGCCGTGTGGTCGCTCAGAGCCGTGTCTTCCCTGGGTGAGCCTGGGACAGCTGGCTTCCTGGAAAGGGGAGGGTCAAAGGGGCCCGACTTCCTGACGCCCAATGAATTGCCTTGCCAGGCGGGACTGCTACTCCAAGAGCTTCTCCCTTCCCGTGCGCAGGCTGTCCCCACCCCCCACAGCTGCGTCCCCAGCAGGCCTGGTGTAGAAGTGAACATCTCCCCACAATCGGAAGTATCTGGGCATTTGTCTGTCAGTTATTAGAACACATGTTAGTAATGCATGGACTCTACCAGCCCCCAACATACATGCCAGTGGATTTGCCTCTTGTCAGGGCCCCTGGCCGACTTGGCACTACTCTGCTTTGCTTTCTGCTGGGTAGGGTGGGGTAGGCCAGGAAACAAAAGTTGAGGGCCCGCTGTGCACTAGGTACTCGTCTCACTGACTTCTCACAATAACCCACCCAGGTAAAGATGAGCATCCCCATTTCATTGAGGAAGAAACTGGGGCGCAGAGAACTTGTGACTCTAGGTCATACAGGTATAACAGGCAGGAGTCAGTTAAAATCTTTCCATTTAATTTAAATTAGCTAGCTGCTCTAGTTCTGCCTAATGTCCATGAGTTTAACAACCAATATTTGGAACAAAGGGTCTGACAAATTCCGCAGAGAAATATTCAATTGCATCTAGACATACATTTAAGAAAGAGCTTTATTGAAAATAATGCGAGTAGACCAGTGCTACTCAAAGTGTGACCCACAGACTGATTCCAGTCTGTGACTGTTGGTTATCAGCCTTCTGGGTAGGCACAAAAATTAAGGGAAAGCATTTAGAGACTTTGAGGACACACTGACATGGGCATAGCATCTGAGCATGCTATCACCAGTTCACTGTTATTTGCGTTTTACTGGAGTATTCATCTCTAATAGACAGGAAATAAAATTTGTAAACGGTCCTTCTCTACAAATAGTTTTTGAACAAATAGTACTGAGTTAGATGAAATTGGGTCTGGGGTGTGGTATCACTTGAGGGGTTCTCTCATCGGTAGTGTGTCAGGCTCCAGGGTAAGGGCTCTTGGAGGCTCAATGCTGCCAATCAATTCCTGCTCCTATTGGTTGTGTGACGTTGGGCAAATGACTCAACCCCTCCTGTTTACCTTGAATTACTTGAGAATCAAGTGAAATTATCTATACACAGCACTTGGCACAATGATAGGCACACAGTAAGTACTCAACAAATGCTAGCTGCCGCATTCACCTGCGTCTAGCTGAGTTGTTGTTATTATTATCCCTATTTGCCTTTTGTTAATGTTTTTTTTTTTTTGTCATCAGAAGAAAATTGTGCCCTGGTTGGTGTGATTTAGTGGCTGGAGAGTCAGCCTGAGCACCAAGGGGTTGAGGGTTGGATTCCCGGTCAAGGGCACATATCTAGGTTGCAGGTTTGATCCCAAGTCCTGATCAGGGCACATGTGGGAGGCAACCAATCGATGTGTCTCTCACATCAATGTTTCTCTCTCCCTCCCCTCCTCCCTTCCATTTTCTCTAAAAATCAATGGGAAAAATATCCTTGGGTGAAGATTTAAAAAAAGAGAAGAATATACTCCTTTGTGTTAAGCTACCAGCCCAATTTTGAATGTGACTACCCCTCCGATAATTATATAAATAATTATATGTATTTATATAATTAATAGGGATAAATAGGGAAAGAGAAATTGGGGGAAGGGAAAGACCCCAAGAGGTCTTGGGGTGGGTGAGGGCATGAGAGAGCTCACGAGCGTGGCCTAGAGACAATAAACCTGGGAAAGTCTTGGAAGGGGGATTCGGGAGGCCTGGAGCAGGAACGGAGCCGGGTGATTTGGGAGAGTTATCTTCAAGAAGGCAGGGGGAAGAAGACACATTCAAATCAGCAGCATGGAATGTGGTTAAAAACCAAAACGCTAGAACCAGATGCCTAGGTTTAAATTCTGTTTTTGCCCTTTGATAACTGTGACCCTTCGAGACTTACATTCCCTTTCTGTGCCTCCATTCTTTCAGTCCATAAAAGGGGAATAATAACAGTAACAACCTCCCAGGGTACTTGTGAAGAGTCAGTGAGAGTGTATAGATAACATACATCTTAGTGCCTGGCACCAACAGGAGCCATAGAGCATTTGCTACAATTATTAACGTCCTTAGTAGTAACAGTGGGAACAGAACATTGCAACCCTGAGCAGCTCTCAGAAATCCCTGCTACTGAGACACCCCCGTCGAGGGTATGAAGATGACTCAGCACCACTCAATCTCACTGCTGAAAAATCAGCATGTGACAGGTCAGTAAACCCAGCTCTGCACACAAATGACAAGACTCTCAAAGAATGAAAATCAGTTTTCCTAAAGCAGTCTCCTAATTAATCCCTGAAATCTCTGGGGGATTATGGCCTGAGACATTGGGAAGCATTGTTTGCCCAGGTGCAGCCATGGGCGCAGCTCACCTGGGCCCACCTGGGTGCACAAGGCTCCTGCCTCTTCACCCCCTGCCCCCCGATATCCCACAGCCACATGGAGGAACCAGTGAGACCCAGCATTACTGCCCTGCAAAGACACACGGCAGATCACATCAGAAACAACCAGGGCATTCAGTGATCTACGGAGCCAAGTCTAACCTCTAGGAGACTCTCCTAGGTCCCACTCTCCCCGGCAAATTGCAAGCATGGTGAATGAAGAACGAATCACCCAGGCTGGTCCAATCCTGTCCTTGACAGATGACCAAATTCAAGGCCACTGGAGGCAAGTGATTTATCTATATTTTAATTGGGAATAAAATATAACTTTTAATGAAAGAAAGTAAAATTTCGTTTTAATTAGAAGCTATTTTTGAAGACTGAAAGTTAGAAAGACCAATGCAGAAGTTTCAGGCATCCTGTAGACAGAAAGGAAGATACTTCGGAGTGGCGTAGAAAGGAAGGGAGCCTTTGGCGCCTCTCAATCCATGCCACACAGCTAGCATTCTGTCTGTCAAGTGGGCTCCACCTGGAAAAGGCAAAATCATTCCTCGCCCATTAGTCAAGACCGTCACACCCCAGCCCAGTCACTCGGTGACCTCTGCTGGTGTCCCTGGGTAATACATAGTTGGTGCAAATGGTTCATAAGCCTCCTGGGCGAATATTTTGACCCAATTATGTGTCTTTGGGCACTCAAAGCCCAGATCTTGCTTTTTCTACCTACTGTGCTCCAGTAAAAGGGAGTAGTGCTCCTTGGAGAAATGGCACACTCCAGGGCCGGGCAGGAAAAACCCAAGGTGAGCCTGGAGCACCTTGCAGAAGAACCTGAAAGTAAAGACGAGATGTGCTCAAAAAGAAAACGGTTGGGGCAAGTCAAAGGGACATAGGATTCAACCTGAAAGAGCTCTCAGTGGCCAGCGCCGGAGCCATTGGGGACAAGAAGAGTGTGGTACTGGATTGTAACCCAAAGTATAAAATAAATATGGGAGTCACTCTGATTTATACTGATATAAATAACGGATTGAGTGACTGACTGAATGAATGAATCAATCAATCAATAACAAAAAGTGAGAGGGGGCTAAACTTGCTCTAAAAGGTGGGGCTGCTTCTGGCAATATGGGATATAGTAGCAAAGAAACGGTAAGTATGGAACTAACGAATGATTTCTTACAAACTCTGCACCCCTGTATTTCACAATGAGAGGTGAAGGTACAAGCCAGCGGAATCAATGTGCCTCATTTTAAATCGATAGGGGTTGCATCGACTCTACTTTGTTTTAAAATAATTTTTTAATTCTTTTCTAGGAAAAAACTTTATTGTAATATGTAGTACATTTTCTAGTCCCTCCCTCCTAAAAACTCTAGATTTAACACAAACCATTTAGTAAATATCTTATTAATAACGTAATATGTTGCATAAAATATCACATGAACTTCCAGCGACATCAAATCTTGGTCTTAATTTGCCAGTTTCAGTGTGTTTTTGCTGGGTTCTCTCTGTCTGTTTCCCTCATCTCCCCTTAAACATCTACGTTGTTGCCCTGGCTGGTTTGGCTCAGCAGTTAGAGCGTTGGCCTGTGGTCCAGAGAGTCCCGGGTTTGGTTCCCGCTAAGGGCACGTACCTCGGTTGCAGTTTGTCCCTGGCCCTGGTTGGGTCGTGAGGGTGGCAGCCACCTGATGTGTCCCTTTCATGCCGACGTTTCCCTCTCTCTCTCTCCCTCCTACTCTATCTGAACAAAATATGGAAAAGTGTCCTCGGGTGAAGACTAAAAACAAACAAAAAAATAAAAACCCTTCTACCTTGTGTGTTTCTATTGGTATCACACCTGGCCATTAGATTCCACTAATTACTTGTTGATTGCTCTATTGTTTCTGACAATACTGTGACTATGAAGTAAATTGCCCACAGTCTGATCTTATTGAAGTTGTATCCCTTTGAGAGGACAGGACATTGTCAGTCCCTGAGACCCCTCTGACCTCAGGAGGGCTCTTCTCAGCTGTCTCTTTCCTTGGTTCTCTCCGTTAAACTTCTAGATGACCTGCCATCTCACTCTTGCTATAAGGTGTCATGATTGCCCAGCCGGTGTGGCTCAGTGGTTGAGCGTTGATCCATGAAACAAGAGGTTGCAGGTTCAATATGACTGCAAAACAGCTACACCAGATGGGTGAATCTTAACAATATAATATTGAATAAAAAAGTAAGGAAGCCCGACTGGTGTGGCTCAGTGGTTGAGCATCGACCCATGTACCAAGAGGTCTCTGGTTCCATTCCCAGTCAGGGCGCATGCCCAGGTTATGGGCTCGATCCCCAGTGGGGGGCATGCAGGAGGCAGCTAATCATTGTTTCTCTCTCACATTGGTGCTTCTATCTCTTTCTCCTTCTCCCTTTCTCTAAATAAATAAATAAATAAATAAATAAATAAATAAATAAATAAATGGTGGCCCCGAATGCCCACCCCTTTCTTGAGTGTGGGCTGGACTTGACTGCAGAAAAGGGAACAGGAGTAACTGGACTGCAGAGAGCCCTGGTCGACACCCCCTTAACCACATGACAAAGTTAACATCACAAGTGGCAGTTGTGTTGACATCACGTGCCTGTGCCCTGGTATGATGAGGGGGGCACGCCATCTCCGCGGCATTCTTCCCCCAAAAGCCAATAACGCCCTTCTACTCATCAGGCGGCCATCAGACAGGCACACCTTGAGGGCTGCTTCACAAAACCTAAAACCGGCCAGTAGTCCTCCGTGCCGTCAAGGTCAGGTAAAACAGGAAATGACCAAGAAGCTGCCACAGACCGGAGGACACGGAGACGCGGCAGGTACGTGTTAGGGGGTGCCCTGGCTTCTCTCCCAAAACGATATTAGAGAACATCAGTGGGCAAGCGGGTGAAGTCTGAATCCAGCCTTGACTTTAGTTTGAGGTACAGAATAAAGCCGGTTTCTTCATTTTGACAAACGTACCATGGCAACGTAAGATGCTAACATTAGGGGAACTGGGTGAGGTGTACATGAGAACTCTCTGTGCGACCTTTGCAATTTCTCTGTAAATCTGATATGACTCCAAAACAAAAAAGATTATTTTTGAAAAGTCTTTGAGGAGGCTTCCACCGTGACAGTTGAGCTCCGTGCGCATGGAGAGATTTCTGCATAGACCACGCGATAACTCATCGGGAGCTTCCCTGTGTCTGGCGAGGGCCTGGGTGGTGGACCAGCCGCGTTGCAACAGGATGACCGAGAATCCCCTCCCAGGAGAGAGCCTTCCCAGTCTATGAGGCACGTGATGAGAACCAGGAAGTTTCTGTGCTATTAGGTGGGCTCAACCCACAATCCTTCCAGCAGAAGAATAAGAAGGCTGATCCGTATGTTTGCACAAAGAGGTAAAGAGATACAAATAACTTCTAGTCTTGGCTCAAATCACAGGGTCACCAGATAATTTATAGGACGCTCAGCAAAATCTGAATTTAGATGAACAGTGACATAGGACATGCAGTATGTGGGACATGCAATATTTGGGGCATTTCATTTTAGGATATAGTTATACTAATATTTATCTGTTTATCTAATATCCAAATTTAAGTGGGTCTCTTGTATTTTCATTTGCTAAATCTGTCAATTCTCAAATGTTACCGAATCACGGAAGCCCACTGTGACAATCCTCTTTAACATTGCAGCCCACCCCTCCGGCACACCCTGTTCTCCTTTTCTTCCTTGACACACCTCACATGTTACACAGCTGATCTATTTATCAGATGGACTGTTTGTCTTGTCTCCCTATGCCATAGTGTAAACTTCCTGAAGGAAAGCATCGTCCATTGATCCCTGGTACACACAGGAGGTGCTCAATCAATATTTGTTGAATAAATGAATATCATAAGGGAGTGAGATTTATGGAGCTTCTAGGTCATAGCAAGCATTGCAGTAGGTGCTTGGGACACTCACAATAACCCTGTGCCGCAAATGTTCTCTCTCTTCCACAGTCAAGGCTCAGAGAGGTCTGGTAATGAGTGCAAGGTCACACAGCTGGGAAGCTGCAGATTTAGGAAACGAATCCAGCTCTGCCGACTGGGTAGGCCATCTCTTCCTGCCATGCCCAGTGCCGGGCAGCTCTTGCCAAGAGGACATTTTTTATATGTTTCTTTTCGGTGAGAATTTATACATGAGTTCCACTGGGTGTATGAAGCATCTTTCACTCAGGAAGATGATCCTCAGGTGACTGTTCTGGGTTTGCCCTGAACGGCATTTGCAGATGCACAGCATGGAATGCCAGGGCCGCTCCCCTCAGCTCTGTGGGCCCCTGTCCTACACCAAAGCCACCTCGATTCACTTGCCTCCGGTCCCGTTCGAACCACACATGTGACACTGTTTCAAGATGTCTCCAAGATACAGTTTTGTCTTACAGTCACTGTCGACCTAAACCACTTCATGTTCATTTCCTACACCTACTCTACTGTCAGCATTCCTCAGCATTGATATTTACTTCCCAGCTAAATATGCATCTATTTGTTGACATGTTTAGACTGTCAAATTAGACTGTAACAAATCTGTCCATGCCGAGATCTATTTTCTCTTTGTGCTCAAGAATTCAAAGTAAGTTGACGTGCTTATTAACCGCGTGGCCAGTTGCCGTGAGCAAGCGATGAAGGGTAGGTGTTGTGTCGTTAAACCCTGAGGGACAGAGCCCACGAAGCCTCTTTCTGGTGTTCGAGCAGAGGTCTGGAATCGGCTCTGACGCTGCACGGTTTGGACAGACACCTCTGAGAGACAGACAAAGAAGACATCCTCCTCTGTCCCGTTAATTACCGAGAACTTGGAAAGTGGGATGGGGTGCCAAGAGAAACCCTGATGGGTGAAGAAGGAGCCTGGGAATACTCTCAGGCTCCCGGTGCCCCTTCAGCAAGTGTAATCAAATGATTAAGAACACAGGCTTGGGAGTCAGACGGAAAGAGCTCAGATCCCAGCTTGCTGGCTTGCAGCCTGTCTAACTCTGGGCAAGTTATTTAACCTCCCTAAGCCTGAACTAGCTCATTTGCAAACTGGGGTAATTATGATCCCAACTGCATAGAGTAATTACAAAGATGAAATCAGATAGTGCACATATATGCCTTACTTGTAACTGCTCCAAAAATAGTGCATGACTACGACTGTTATTTCCTTGCCTCGCCCCAGATCACAGCGTCTCAGACCTGGTCCTGTGTCTGCTGCCATTCTGCAGAATGTGGGCCCGTCCTGAGTCATCTGTGTGGGAGCCAAGATTCAGAATCGTGACTGAGCCCATCCAACTGAAATGCCTTCTTTCATGCTCAGGCCGAAGTATTCCCAGTGCACCTGAGAACCCTGGGTGCCAGCAGCACGAGAATCTGAGCAATCCCAAACTTTGAGGTCTGAGGACCTCAGTATGTCTGCTAGAGCCTCACCGGCGTGGGCCAGCCGATTTCATCTCCCAGAGTCTCAGTGTGCTAATCCGTAAAATGGAGCCGGTATCTCCCCAGCCTGCTGCCTCCCCTGTAATTGTTGAGTAAGTTGCCACGGGCTGGACAGATGTTCCTGAATTCCCTTTTTCTTAAGTAATCTGGGCTTTATGGGAAACGAGGGAAGATAAATTTTTACAGAATCTAAATGTGGGGAAGAAGTGAAGAGGATAATGACAATATACGGTAGTGACTAAGATGGTTTTGGCTACGTTCCTGGGGATATCAGAATGAATTGAGTTTCTCTCTTCGGGAACTTACAGACTTCTATCACATTTGCAGGACATCTGCAAATCTGACCTGGGATGAAAAATATAGTTTTATGTGAGTGGCTTCCAAGAGTATGATTTTGCTATCATTTCCTTCCAACTAAATCATATAACGCACAATCATAAGTTATAAACAATTAATGCAGCTAAAGAAGCACGTTATTGTGCCATCAAATGGCCAGCATGATGCCACCCAGTACCAACAATGAGGATATGATTGATGCAATAAAAGATTAGCTTCCTTAGATGTAACTGAGGTTTAAGTCATTACCCAGCAAATTACCTGCTTAACAACACATGTGCCAACATTACATCCTGAAATCTAAACTGCATATAAGATGTCTATAAGATAAATATGAATAAAAAGGAAACTAAAATAAAAAGCTTTGAGAAACAGCATAACACATCAGTGAAAACACTGGAGTACAACTAAATGCTTCTCTTTTCCTGGAATAATAACAACCATAAACCATTTATTGAGCATCTATTTCTCTGGCTCTTTTTGTTTCTTTATTGATTTTAGAAAGAAAGGAAGGGAGAAGTAGGGAGAAATAGAAACATTGATGAGAGAGAACATCGATTGGCCGCCTCCTGCATGCCCCCCACTGGGGATTGGGCCCACAATCTGGGCATGTGCCCTGACCAGGAATCGAACTGGCGACCTCCTGGTGCATGGGTAGATGCTCAACCACTGAGCCACACCAGCGGGCTTGTCTGGCTCTTTATACACAATACTTTATTTCACTTAATTGGTTCCTTTTATACAGTGGTTCTCAAATTTTAGCCTGCATCAGAATCACCGAGGGCTTATTAAAACACAGATCAAAGTTTCTGATTGGAGCGGGGCTGGGATTTTGAAAAGCTAAAGGTGATGCTGAAGCTGCCGGTTCAGGGACCGCACTTTGAGAACCCAGCTCAGCGAGATGGGCTTTGGTATCCCCACTTTATGTTCACAAAACTGGAGTCTAGGAGAGTTCCAGGATGTGCCTGGGGTTCCACACCGTCAGAATCAGATCCAACCCAGGTCTGTACGTACTCAAGTCCGAGCCCCACGCCCACATAGACGTGGGGGGAGGGGGATGACAAGGAAAGGGAAGAAACCTACTTTGAAATGACCGGTGTCTGATCCAGAAAAAAGTATGAAGGAAAGAAAAAGCACTGGATTCAGAGTCAGAAACTTCGCTCCATGGGACTTCCTGCAAGTCCTGAGCCTTGGATCTCCCATCCATTAAAGGTTACTGAAATGATCAAAATATGTGAGATGGAAAAGTATGTCGGAATATCCAAAGCATTACACAAATGTAACGAATGGTTGTAACAAACAAAATAAATGAAAAGGTCAACATCTTGATGGAAAGGATGTCCAACTCCGCATCTTTTATAGAGGTGGCCCACTTGCATAGCGGAAATAGCACTAGGGTTAAGGGCAGAAAACCAGGTATGAGATCAACGTCCACCAACTAATGTATGTGGGACTTGGAATCTACCTTTGTAGGTAGGAGTTCCTCCTGTGAACATGGAGACAACCCCCAGATACTACACGACGTTCAGGAAAACTATACTGAGACAGGATATGCAAAAAATATTTTATAAACTCCAAAGCACTCTGCAATATAAGAAAATACCTTCAGCAATATCATAAATACTACTTTTTAAAGAACCAATGGAACACTACCTTTTCTTTCCTTTTTTTTTCTTTCTTTCTACTTTTTTCTTTTCTTTCTTCCTTCAAGTGAACTCTGCTTGCAATCCATCACAATTTGTGCATGAAAAGCAAACTATTCAATAAATTATTGTGTCTTGCACTGGCAGAGGGGAGCATTCTGAGCGAGTGTGCCTCTTGGAATACAAGCCATACTCCTTACCACAACCTCCCAGCCTCACAAGGCAGCCTCTGCCTCCTTCCGGGACTCAGTTCCAACCTCCCTCTCCTTGCCTCAGGCAGTCTATTTACCTTAGTCTGTTTGAGCTACTATAACAAAAATACCGTACGCTATGAGGTTTGTAAACAACAAACATTTTGCCTCGTCGTTCTGGAGGCTAAGAAGTCCAACGTCATCGTGCTCACAGATCCCACGTCTAGTGAGGACCGGCTTCCCTGCGGCTGTGTCTTCCCTGTGTCCTCACAGGGCAGAAGGGACAAAGCTGCTCTCTGGGGACCCTTTCTACGAGCACTAGTCCCACTCATGAGATTGCTGCTCTCATGACCCAATCACCGCCCCAAAGCCCCATAACACCGCTGCACTGGAGATGAAGACTCCACGTACGAACGTGGGTGAGGGTGGGTGGGGCGATAACGTTCTATCTGTTGGACTACCCTTCCTTTATATACTTTTTTCCAACACACCACATGTATTCCTGACCCAGGGCCTCTACACGTGATGACAGACCGGCACAGACTCCGTGGCTTAAAACAACACCCATGTATTCTCTGAGAGTTCTGAAGTCAGAAGTCTAAAATCAGGGCTCCAACCAGGCTGTGTTCCTCCTGGAGACTTCGAGGGGGAATCAGTGGGCTGCCCTGCCTTTTTGGGTTCTAGGAGCCACAAGAATTCCTTGACTCATGACCCCTTCCTGCCACATTTCATTCTATTGTTTCCATGGTCACATTTCCTGCTAATGATCCTCAGTCCCGGCCGCCCTCTTACAAGCACCCGTGTAGTTATATCCAGCCCCCTGCAGCATCTTGGCTCAAGATCCTTCACGCAATCACACCTGCAAAGTCCCTTTTGGTCTATAAGGTAACAGGCATGAATTCCAGGGATTAGGACACACCTTGGGGGGCCCATTAGTCCCCTTACCACAGCTCTGAATGAGCAGGGACCTTGTCTGTCTCATTGAATGTTATAGGCCCAGAACCCAGCACAGACCCTCGCACATGGTGGGTCCATACTCGGTAAATATCAGACGCCGGATGTGCGAATGCCCAGGCTGTTGCTTACCGTAGCCTGGTGAACACGCCTGTGGGTGGTCACTCACGTGAATGATGCCACAGAAAACAAAGCTGCTTTTCAGAACAGCGTTGTCGCCCTTCTTGGAATACGAATGTATTCGTGTTGAAAGCTCCTCCACAAGCCAAGTCCTTAGTCAAAATCAATATTATGACTGTCAGCATCGGCCCCAACCCTGAACTTTCAGAGGAAATCCTCCCCCGAGGTGGCCTCTGCCATACATCTTTCCGCTGGCTGTTTTCACCAGGATCGGATCTCAGGGAGGAAAGGGAGCTAATCCTGAATGCTCACTGTTGTGACTGAGCAATGTCTTATTTTTATTTTTTATTTAGTTTTATTTTTATTTTTTTATCCTCATCCGAGGATATTTTTCCATTTTTTTTTGTACAGATAGAGTGGGAGGGAGAGAAAGGAAGAGAGAGAGAGAGAGAAACATCGACGTGAAGGGACACATCAAGTGGCTGCCACCCGCACAACCAACCAGGGCCGGGGACAAACTGCAACCGAAGTACGTGCCCTTAGCGGGAACCGAACCCGGGTCTCTCCGGACCGCAGGCCGACGCTCTAACTGCTGAGCCAAACCAGCCAGGGCCAATGTCTTATTTTTAAATCACGTAACTGCTATTAGTTCGTCAGGCAGGTGTTACATAGGTTTCCCCCTGGAGGAACAAAATAATATGATGCAGATGGTTCAGACAGGCTAGCCTGGAACCTAAGCGGTGAG
Organism: Molossus molossus; assembly: GCF_014108415.1. Classification (NCBI taxonomy): domain Eukaryota; kingdom Metazoa; phylum Chordata; class Mammalia; order Chiroptera; family Molossidae; genus Molossus; species Molossus molossus. Next base: position 18,626,732 of record NW_023425377.1, read on the forward strand.
CCAAAATATTCGCATGTCTTGTCCTTTGAAAAATGTGCTCGGCTCAAACCGAGACCCGTGCGACGCGCCGTCCCTTCCCTAAGCCAGGCTGACACCACAGTTCACTAGCCCAGCCTTTACCTCCGCAGGGCCTTCTGCTTGCTTCTGCTGCCCTTCTGCTCTGAGGGGTCGGGGTCTCCACCGCACAGGAGACGTCAGAGGCTCAGAGAGTAAGAAGGATGAGACCACGAGTCAGTGTCAGGACCGGAAATCAGACCCCCGGAACAGGAGCCTCCGAGCCCACGGGAGACCGGAGAAGGGCTCTTTGCTGGCAGGGAGGTCGCAAGCTCGAACGCAGAACTCCGCCATGGGGGACATTTCTGTGTGGCAGGAATCCCAGGCTCAGCACAGACAGGGACACTAGAACCCTCCCACATCACTCTCATCCAAATCGGTCAGGGCTGCCTCGGCAGCTAGGAAGATGAACATGAGGCGGGAGGAGGAGGACGGTGTAGAAAGAGAGATGGGGAGACTCTAAGTGAATCACTGTCCTTATCAACTACCACATGTATCAGACGGAAATTCTCGTGTATAGAGAAGATTACATTTGCTGCTAACTTCAGGCAGGGCTTCTGACAAGCCGAGGAAGGAATTACTCTTTTTTATAGAAATCCAATCTAGTTTGATGCTGGGAGGCAAGGCTCCATCTGCAATGATAAGTGACAGGCTCCGTCGTGCGTCAGGGGCCTGCTCAGGCCGGCACCGCGCAGGGCCCGCCCGTGTCCGCGTGAGCCCTTGGCGGCCGGCCCTCTCGCTGTCACCATGGAAGCAGTGGGAAGTGGCGAGTGCTTTTAGAGACACTTCAGGGTAGGGGCCGGGAAATAGCCTCTTCAAACCGTGTGCAGTAGACCCTTCACGGGTGATTCAGATCAGTGCGCTGTGATGGACGCCACGGAGAGATGGGGTTGGGAGGATTCTCTCCCCAGCACGGTCTTGGGAACACAATGCTCTGTTCTTTCCAAGGCAGCTGGGCTCGGAGAAGAAAGGGTACATACGAGTCAGGGTGCCCAGTTCTGTGTCTTCGCTGTGACATCTCTGTGGTTCTTAAACTTAGAAGACGAATGTCCCCCTCACCTGTCAAAGGAGAGATGCTGGGGGCTGTGGCAGCTACTGCTGCTCTGTCTTCCCAGAGTGTGCTCTGATTCCCTTTGTTTTGGTAACACTCTCCCCTTTCTTTTGGAAAAGTCCATCCCTTCTCCATGGACCCTACGTGCCTGTGGTCCTCCATACACATCTGCCCTGAGCCTGGGGGTGCGCGCGAGGCAAAGGCTGGGGCGCTCATGGTGTCTGCACCCCAGGCAGCCAGGAATTCCGGAAACGTGAGCCCAGCTGAGCCAGTGAGACGGCCTCTTGTCTATTTTTTTTTTTTTTTATCCCCCCCGAGGACATTTTTTTTTTGTTTTGATATTTTGTTCAGATAGAGTGGGAGGGAGAGAGAGAGAGAGAGAGAAACATCGATGTGAAGGGGACACATCGAGTGGCTGCCACCCACACAACCAACCAGGGCTGGGGACAAACTGCAACCGAGGTACGTGCCCTTAGCGGGAACCGAACCCGGGTCTCTCCGCACCGCAGGCCGACGCTCTAACCGCTGAGCCAAACCGGCCAGGACCCGCCTCTTTTCTAAAGCTGGCTCTGCCACCTGCTAGCTGTGTGAACTTGGACAGCTTACATAACTTCTCTGCGTCTGTTTTCTCAGTATAGACAATAATAGTGGTCGCCTCACAGAACTGTGTAACTTAATGCGAGAATGTGTATAAAGCCAGGAGCACAGAACAGATACCCAACAAATGTTAGCTATGCAACCCACTGTGATTATTTCCTGGTACTGCCATGCAGCCAGAGAGAGGATACTCTTCTGCCTTCTGCAGTTACAAAACTGGTCATGGGAAGCTGCAGGTGGCAGGCCATCACGGCTGGAAGTGTGGAAAAAGCCATCCGCAGTAGGAGAGAACAAAGGTAGATAAAGAAAAGAAAAGCTGAGTGATGGAGACAGATCCCTGGTAACTCTGTTTGGATGGCTTGATCCAGCCAGACCTGAATCCTAGCCTCTGAAAATGCCAGTTACATGGGCTGATAAGTGCTCCTTTGTCCTGAAGTCAGTCTGAACTGGGTTTCTTGCACTTTCAAATTAATACAGGAAGAGTGGATTAAATAATTTCTAAGGGTTCTCCCGATTCTGAAATTTTCTGGTCTCATCATCGTATGCGACTTATTCGTTACACATTTAGGGCTATCTAAAATGTAAAGGGGATGTTTCTTGACAAAGATAATATTGAGATGTCTTCATTGAAATAAAATAGGCCATAGACGCCTAAATTAGAGAATGTTTAGGAGAACGATTTGGATCAGCGAGGAAACAGTGGCCAATATGAAGAACCACATAGCAACAGAAACTGGAAAGCAGCCAAATGCCCACTGACAGGAGAATGGATAACTACAGGAAGGCATGTTCACTCAACAGAACATCACATGGCAGTCAATATGACTGCAATATATCTACAACCAGATGGGTGAATTTTAACAATATTATTGAATAAGAAAGTAAGGAAGCCCGGCCTGTGTGGCTCAGTGGTTGAGTGTTGACCCATGCACCAGAAGGTCACCAGTTTGATTTCAGGTCAGGGCACACACCCAGGTTGTGGGCCCAATCCCCAGTGGGGGGCATGCAGGAGGCAGCCAATTAATTTTCTCTCATCGATATTTCTACCTCTCCCTCCCTCTCCCTTCCTCTCTCTCTAAAATCAATAGAGAAAAAAAAATTTTTAAGGAAAACTACACAAGACTATTTACAATTCGATACCATTTTTATAAATAAAATAAGCTATAATTAAATAATACACACAGAGATGTGATATAAAGAGGAAGGAAGAAAGAAAGGAGAGAGAGAGAGAAGTGAGAAAAAAAAGACAAGAGCAACTGAAGATTTTTATTGATTTTTCTTTGGATGGAGGGAAGCAGATCAGAATAGCGGAGACTCTCATGGTTGCATGTAAGCTACTGTCACTATCCGACTTTCCAAACTAGTACCAAAGTAAAGAGCACTTCATGAGCCAAGATCATGATTAATCTGTGCCTCTAGGTTTTAAGAGAAAGACTAAATGTCAGGATGCGCATTAGAGAGGGAGGAAAGGGAATTTTTGAAAGCCTTGTTGTGCCCCAGTCTCCTCCACACCCCCCACCCCCACGGATGGAAACTGTGTGTGTGTGTGTGTGTGTGTGTGTGTGTACACATGCATTTTTTTTATAAGGAGTGGAAGGAAGTCAGAGTCGTGTTTACGGTCAGAAAAGTCAGAGAGAGCATATCATTTAGGGCATTTTCGGCCAGAGGACTTAAGTTTTGTCCTAAGTGCCACAGCGAGCCAAGGAAGGCATTTCGGCAAAGAGAAGCATGATCACATTTGAATTGTACAAGGACGCCGTGGCTGCAGAACGGAGACTGGATCGGAGGGGAGGGTGGCTGGGCTGTAGCGGGGATGGAGCACAGAAAGGCGGTGAGAGCTTCCGACTCCACCTAGTAAGGGAGACCTTGCTCCCTAGGACCAGGGCCACAGCAGGTGCTGAAGAGGAAATGATGAATCTAAGAGACTGTCTGGAGACAGAAACCATCTCTCTCTAAAGTTCCCACTTTTCTGTTCTAAGAGACAAAAAGAAAATAACCCAAAGGCATCCATCCATGATTCTCTAAATGACAAATGTACACTCTCACTATTAGACATTCAAACAGATCCACCTGATTAGGGCAGGTGCATTTCCCAGAAGTCCTCACAAAAGCGGTGGTCTTCGAAAAGTGAGTCCAGCGATGCCCGTGGTGGTGGTCCACCGTGCTACCACTGTCCCTGGGAAAGAATCGATCCATGTACTCATTAGGGAGGACAATGAGCGGGCCCTCCAGAACTCTGCACTCGAGTGTATAACTGGGGAAACTAGACCATAGGAAGTGTCCAAAAAAAGTATCCAAAAATGATCAGCAATTTTGATCGCCCTCGCCTGAGTAAGAAGGCAAGCCCCGCCTTCAGCAGAAAGTGTGAAATGCCTACGGTTTTAATTTTCCATTCAGGTTTTATTGTGACAATTAAATAAGACCTTGATGAACTTGGAGGAAAAAAAAAAAACCACCCAGCACAGTGATTACGAGGACTAATTAGAAAGCAAAATAGTGGCTTTGATGAATCTGTGCTTGGTTTGTCCCTTAATTAATTGACTGGCTGCTATTATACTTGGTGATGGATTGGTTGAAATATTCCATTAAAATGTGATAGCGTCAGGGTCCTTTATTCAGAAGAGCCTTTCAAAGATGAGGAGTGAGTGGGAGGGAAATGAGGTGTGAAAGACATACATTTATTTATTATTATTTTTGTTGGATGCAGAAGGAATTCTTTTTTTTTTTTTTAATCCTCACCTGAGGACATTTTTCCATTTTTTGTTCAGGTCGAGTGGGAGGGAGAGAGAGGAACAGAGAGAGAGAGAAACATCGATGCGAAAGGGACACATCGAGTGGCTGCCACCTGCACAACCGACCAGGGCCAGGGACAAACTGCAACCGAGGTACATGCCCTTAGCGGGAACCGAACCCAGGTCTCTCTGGACCGCAGGCCGATGCTCTAACCGCTGAGCCAAACCGGCCAGGGCCAGAAGGAATTCTTTGAGCAAGGTTGTGAGCCTGCCTTCATCCAAACCTGTACAACTCTGGGGAAATTTGTTTTAGAGTTTGTGAACAACGTGTTCGCTCTGCTAAACGAAAGGGCCCAGGGCAGGCTTCCCAGACTGTCCTGAACTCTTTCTGCGCCTGCACAGTCATCCATGAGAGTGCCACTGCCACGCAAGAGGCCACGAAGTGGGTTGGCATGTCCTCCCTGACTCTGTATCCGGTTGTCCATCTCGAATACTAGAAGGAAAACATCTCAGCAAAAGACGGAATGTGGGATGTATTTCCCCCTTGAAATTCCTTCGGTTTTGCGGTCACCTTAACTCCCTCCCTCCTATAACGTCGTGTGACACAGCCAAGCTCAGGGTTCTGCCCTGCTGCTCAAGAGGCTCAACTCCCCTCCTTGGTCCTGGAGAAGCAGCTGTATAACACACGTAGACTGATCACAGAGTAATTTTCCAGGGACCATTCTGAGAAACCGTAAATCTGACTCAAACCAAGAAACCATTAGTCACCCATGTCAGGGTTCCTACATCAGTCTGCTCATCATCAGAGCTTCAGACTCTGAATTCTGCTGTGACGCCTGCATCCCACACCCAGCATGAGACCTAGTCTTGACTCTGCAGCAGGTGATATGAGGAAATGAGAGGCTGAGTGTTAGCCAAGCTGTCGCCCATACCCGCTGAGGCAGAGGGTATTCCTGCTACAATAATTATATTTGTATTTAAGACCAATAAATACCAGCGTGTTTAAATACCAGATGATGGAATTGAGATTTTTACTTTTGTTTTTCAACTAACCCACATTGATGATGCCAGTGGTGACGGATAGAATAACCTAGACTAGCCCACTGATGTGGCTCAGTGGTTGAGCACTGACCCATGCACCAGGTGGTCGCCAGTTTGATTCCCGCTCAGGGCACATGCCCAGGTTGTGGGCCCAATCCCCAGTGGGGGGCGTGCAGGAGGCGGCCAATCAATGTTCTCTCTCATCGATGTTTCTCTCTCTCTCCCTCTCCTTTCCTCTCTCTCTAAAGTCAATAAAGAAAAAAAAAAAATTTTAAAGAAAAACCTAGACCGAATCTCTGACTTCTTAGGCTCTATAATGCGAATGTTATGCGAAGTCTACAATTACTTTGACTTTCAAAATAGGAGAGATGAATTTCCAGTTGATTCAGGGGCCACATGCAGGAAGCTGCAGGCGACCTTCCTATCAAGTCTGGAACTGTCCCAATCTATTGACTACAAATGGGCGTGCTGAATGGGAGAACACAGATGTCCGCTCAAGGGCACAGTGGCTCCCTGTGAAAATTTTTGTCCTGAGGTATATTTTTAGATTCATGCTTAGGAGCAAAGACAAAAAGAACAGGTGCTTGGCCGTGGCTGTTTTGGGAATGGCTTCTTGTTATCGCCTCGCCTTGCAGGGCACTGGAGTCGATGTTTCCTGTGCGAGGCCCTGCCCGATCCGCTCGTCCGGGCTCCCGGTTGGAATCAGCACAGTGTACAATGTCACTATGACCCTGACAAGCAGGATGAAAGAGTGGTGAATATCACGGCTTGCTTTGAAACCATTTCTAGGTGGAAACCTGAGCTCTGGGTGTTGTCAAACACTCATCACTGTCTGAAGAACCACCCCTACCATTTGAGACAACGCAGATGTCATTTTCTCAGACAGACGTAATCTCCCTCTCTTTGAAGATTCACACCTCATTCCATGGCTCTATCAGATGACAGATACTAAGTTTAACTCTATGTCACAGCATTTTGCATTTTTACTTTATCCTCTCTACTACAGTACAGACATCCAGAGGGCCACAACCACCTTTAATTAATCTACAGATCCAAATTAGTTTCACATATCCAGTTGAGGCAGGATAGTAAGGAGCTAGGAAAATTCCTTGGCAAATGGAATGGGGAAACTGAGACAGATAGTTAAACAAGGCCAAGCAATTTACAGCCAGCTGATAAATTATAAGATCTTATCTTCCCTAACCAAGGACACTTAGGAGCAAATGGTTTACAACATTCCAGACCCAGCTGGTCCAGGTCCCTGCCCAGCAACATTTTTTGAAGATGAAAGTGATCAGAGAATGGCCCTCATCCCTCTATATACTCACTTTGATGCATCACACCTGGAAAGCTGGTGAATATTCTGATTGAGGTGGTCCCTAAAATTCTGCCTTTAGAAAACACATAAAAACCCTTAAGACAAAGGATCCAATGTGCCTTCCCTGGAACAACCAGTGTCTCCCTTCCCCCTTCTTTCTTCAGGCATGTTTCTTTTCGTCCTTTCTCCTAAGCTCTAAAGGTTCCCAGGAGACTTTCATGGGAAAGCAGGCAGCAGCAACTCATCCCAGGCTAACCCAATGAACCTGTCTCCAAGGGACCTCTTTTTGCCTCTGTAACTTGTTTCCTAAGTCCACGCAGCCCTGCTGGCTCATTTCTTCTACCTCTTTGATTTTGTAAAGGGCCAAGGTAGCTCCACCTAAGCTCACTCCTATTGCTGTGATCTTGCCTCTTCTATCTTTAAAAAAAAATAAAAATGTTTTTTAAATTTTAACCCTCACCTGAGGATATATTTTTTATTGATTTTCAGAGAGAGAGAGGGGGATGAGGAGAGAGAGAGAAGATTGATGTGAGAGCGAAACATCAATCTGTTGCCTCCCATACCCAACCCAACTGGGTATTGAACCCATAACTTTTTGGTGTAAGGGACAATGTTCCAACCAACTGTGCCACCTGGCCAGGGCATTGCCTCTTCTATCTTAAGTCCTTCCTTTGTTTCACTGTCCCCAGCTTTAATAAACAAACTCTCAAAATCACCTGGACTTGTGTAGTGAAATCTTTCTTGTGTGAAGTCAAGAACCCACACATTCCAGACTGTGCCGGGGAAGACCCACCTTGGTCCTGGTCACTTTCCAGTGACACAGTGGGAGTTTAACAGAACAAAGACTTTTCTGTAGACCCACCTGAATAAGAACTCAAAGGCTCCTTGATGTACTACCAGCTATATGACCTGAGCGAAGAGACTTAGCTTCATGGGGCCTTAGTCTCCTAAGCTTTAAGATAGACATAATAGCATCATATATTATACAGAACTTTGGAAATACTAAATAAAATAATGTACAAGTTATTTAACACAGTCTCTGGCATAAGGTAAGTATTCAATATGTGAGAGTAATTAAAATTACTAGAAAATTCAGCCCAAACTACTCCCTGTCTGTCTTTTCCACTGGGAGCTCCTTCTTGTCAGAGAGATTTATTCCTATTTGCAGTCCCAGTATCTAGCATTGTACCTGGTCCATGGTTGGTGCTTAGTAAGAGTCTCTGGGAAAAGTACATATTTCAGATTTCTTATGTCCTTCTGTTGTGTGTATGGCTGGAGAATCTTTGATTCCACCGCTAACAGCAGACAGAGGAAGTGAATTGTCGGGGTAGTATCTGTAGGTCTCCTCTGCAAGAACTAGAGAATATGTCCCTTCATTCAATAGCATGAGGTTAATGTTTCAGCCTTCTATTTTCTGCACCTCCCTTGCCCTTTTTTGTTGTTAAAAAAAAAAAATACCAGAATAGAAGTGAAGTGGGAGAAAAACCGAACAAATATTATATTGAAATGCTTATCTCATTTCGTTAAATGACTTATAAAGGTTGAGATAGTAATATGCATCCTTAAAGAGTAGGTTTTTTTTTTAATACCTTAGGCTCAATATTCCTTTCCAAACACCTTTTCACTTTAAAAAACAAAAAGCATTAAATTATGTTAAAGTATCCCAATTAAATCTGCCTTTTGGAGCCTCCAAGCTTAGGGGGCTGCACGCAGGGGTGAGGGTGAAGCACAGATGTGCCCAGAAATCTCTTAAAATCGGTTCTGCCCTGCCTTTTCTGGCTGCCTTACACTGCCTGAAGCAGCTCCCCGAAGCTGAGCTGTGCTTATTTCAGGAAACAGCAAATAAACACACCTTTGCAGGTCAGGTCCACTACAAAGCTGGGAGGGTACCGGCAAGCTTCTCTCAGGGGCTTTGGCCCCAGAGCTTCCATATGTATTAGGAACCAATCTCCACCTAAAAGGGCATCCATGCTAATTCTCTGGAGAGGACAGCCACTGATCCAAGTTACATCCTTTATAATGAGCTTGGTGTAGAGTTCCTGAAGGTGTTCAAGGCCAAGTTTGTTCTTCCTATGCCTACGGATTTGTACTTGAACTTGGGGAAGTCAGATTCAAAGTTATTTTTAATTAAAAAACAAAAACAAAAAACTGTAACCTAGAATGACAGGGTTGGGAGCATGGAGGAGAAGAGGTACTTTCAGAAGCCCAGGAAACCAGGGAGGGAGTTAAACAAAGCAGGTGATTGGTAAGAACTGGAAGAGACTAGGGCGGAGGGCCGGGCAGCTGCCATGCCCTCAGAATGGTACTGCAGAATAGCAAAGTTCCCTAGAAAATGTTGGGAGAGCAGGAGAAGAAAAAGGAGAGGTAGCAGGAGCTACTAAGACTCTAAATGACTGACTATGAATTTAGGAAGGTTCTAGGTTGGGGGCACCATTCCTATGGAGAATAAGGAGCCATGCCATTTTCTTTGCATGCGTATCAGACAGAGTTCTGAGCTGCCAGCAAGAGAAACCAACCCTGGTTGATTTAAGCAGAAAATTATTCATTAGAAGAATTTGGGGAAGCTCTTGAACCACCCGGAGGATGGACACAGTCTCAGCAGCTGCAGCACCCAAACGCACACGGAGGTCTGTTCATGCCCCACTTGCCACCATGCCAGGCCCCAGAAGCTCCCTCTTACCCCTCCACAGCCCAGTCGCTGGAGAGTGGGTCCCCCACCAGCACCTCCCCGAGAACACAACCTGGCTCACAGCGAAGGAGGAGCCCCAGGGGTCTCTTCATTGGGCCACTAGCTCCTGGTCAAAGCCTGGGTCAGAGTTATGTTAGAGCGAAGCTCATGGGCATGGCCCTAGCTCCAGCTCTAGCCAGACAACTGACATTCTGGCATCTCCTGTGTTTGGCAAATTCCTTAAACATCAGAAATGAGTCCAGAAAGAAAAGCAAAAAAGAATGACAAAAATCTACGACATGATGGAAGTAGATTTTCTGAGTTCCTAAGGAAAAAAATAATGAGAACAATGGGATACCCTGGTTCTGAGCTCGGGGAGCAGTTATGGACACAGCTTCTGGAGACAGGGGCCTGGGTTCCACCCTGCTTCCATTTCTTCTTCCTCTGCGATCTTGAGCAAGACCCTCGAGCCTCCTCAAGTCTCAGTTTCTTCATCTGGAAAACAGGGTTAATAATCCTTTGCCAACACTGATGCTGGGGCATCTGCCATGACATCTGTTGTTCTGTCGGCCTGGAACCCTTTTTGACCCTCTTGTGTCCCTGCCCCCCACGGAGGACTTTCTCAGTGTAATCCCAGGAGGCCAGCTCAGCTCAGCCTCATTCACATGAGTGGCCAACGTGATCTGCTTCCACTCACAACCCTCTGACACCAACGGGCAGGTTTTCCACACAAAGCCATTCTCTCCTCTACAGACACCAGTGGGGTGTCCTGTAACATAATTAAATTCCGATCCTTCCTAGCTAGTATTTTCACAGACCCCACACGTTAAGGGCTCAGTCCCATAAAACTGCCTCCCACTTCAGACACCAATCACAAGTAATGGGCTCCCAGGTTGCCTAGACTTTGTTCTGACTTGGCTACAAATCAGAGGTTCCCAAGACCACTTCCTTAGGTTTGATGATTTGCTGTAATGGTTCACAGAACTCAGGGAGCCATTCCCTGTTTATTATAAAGGATGTTATAAAAGACACAAGTAAACAGCCAGATAAAAAGGCTCAACGTGGGGTCTGGAAGGGTCCAGAGCACAACAGCTTCTGTCACCATGGAGTCTGGCACATAGAAGCATCACCAACTCGGAAGCTCTCTAAGCCCCTTTGTCTAGGAGGTTTCCATGGAGGTCACATTACATAGGCATGATTGATTAAATCGTTGGCCATTGCTGAACACCTCAATCCCCAGCCTCTCTCCCCTTCCTGGAGGTTGGTAGTAGAGCCGGAGGATCCAACCCTCTCATTACTTGGTCGGCTAAACGCATTTCAGATTTCGCTAATAACGTTCCTTCGTTCTTAAATGCATTTTACTTTCTCCTCAGTCTACCCAAATTCTACAGCCTCCAAGGTTTAAACGTTGTTACCTACAGAGAGTGCTCTCTGACTGTTCCAGCCTCACCATTTCCCTCTTTTCTACGTATTGTGTATCATACAGTGTGTACCAGGTCATCTCTTACTTGGTTTCGTACTTTCTCCTACCATGATGACTAGTTCATGCATGGTTGTCCCATGTTCCAAGCTGCATTGTACCTTTGTTGGGGTAAGAAACAAATCTTATGCTTTTTTATAAACCTATCTGCAGAAAGCAGGGTAGGGCACTGTTATTCTCTGCAGGGAGCCATTAACCAGGTAAGCGGACCCAAAATGTCTGGCTTTGTGATCACAGATGCTGAGGAAATATTTGTTGGGATACCGATTTCATAGACCGAGTCGGTGGATGCTGTGTTCGAATTCACAGAGGGCCTGGTAACATGAGAACCGGCACAATGAGGACACAAACCCAGGTCTCACTTTCATTCGAATAGTCTCATTGGTGCAGCAGGTGAGTTGACCGACTCTGAGGGTACACCAGCTGCCCAGTGATTGATATTTAATACTACCTAACCACGGCCTATATCATGGCTATATGCTTTCCTTGCATCGTCTCACTTAATTCTGTGAAGTAAATACTATTGTTCTCCCTTTTTGAAGATGGGAAAACTGAGTCTTAGGTTAAGAGATCTGACCAAAGTTATATAGTGTCAGATCTAAACTATTAGCCCAGGACTGACTTAAAAGACTGTTCTTTTTTTCTTTTTTAAATCTTTATATTGATTTTTCAGAGAGAGAGAGGAGGGGGGAGAGAGAGAGAAACATCAATCGGCTGCCTCCTGTATGCCCCCTACAGGGATCAAGCCTGCAACCCCGGGCATGTGACCTGACCAGGAATCGAACCAGGACCTCTCAGTCCATGGGACAACGCTCAATCCACTGAGCCACAGCGGCCGGGATAAAACACTGTTCTCTGAACTACTGGGTTATTGTGTGCTCTCAATATACAAGTAGGTTCCCCCGGAGAGGTCAGCGGAAGCCTCAGGCTGCAGTAACTCTGGCACACACCTGATGTGCTCGGGAAGACACAGCTTCAACGCCTCTGCCCTTTCCACACTCGGATGATGCAAGCACCTCTTCACAGCCGAGTATCACATTTTGCTCATTTTCAACGGAATGCTAATTTCATATGCATTCTCCATACCCAGATTTAGATGAGGCACCCAGCTGAGCACGCTTAGTTTTTATCTAAATGTGCCATATCCCAGGGGAGAAATGTGCTGCCCGTGATGTAATCACGTCTTCAGAATGATGTGCATGTCGGCAGGGGGCTTATAAATTAACAGCTTATTGGGCAATATATTGTCCAGTATCTTGCCATTTTCATACTTGAGAAAACTAAAACTTGTAGACTGGTTGTACATTAATAATAGATTTGAGCCCTGGCTGCTTTGGCTCAGCAGTTAGAGCATTGGCCCATGGCGGACCAAAGAGTCATGGGTTTGATTCCCGGTCAAGGGCATGTATCTCGGTTGCAGTTCAATTCCCGGCCCTGGTCAGGGTCGTGCAGGAGGTAACCAATCCATGTGTCTCTCTCACATCGATGTTTCTCTCTCTCTCTCTCTCTCCCACTCAATCTAAAATTCAATAGAAAAATATCCTCGGGTAAGAATAAAAAAAAATAATAATAATAATAGATTTGAGGCTTGGACAAGAGAGAAAAATAAATCGAAGTTGATACCCATTGACCAAGAAGACCTTCACAGCCTTTTTATCTTGTCTCTCTACCCAAGACCCGAACAAAGGCTAAAACTACTCAATACTGTCACAATAAGATAAGGCCTGGACCTTTGGTTTTCCACAGCAGACCTTCATTCTCCATGCAATAAAGAGTTAGTGCACATTGCACCGGGCCCGAGAGATAGGGCAGCAAATAAGACACGGGCCCTCCCTTCTGGGTGATGGCATGTGAGCAAGAAGTGACAAACTGGTAAACCTCTGCACAAATTGACAAGATTATTTCCAATAATGACACGTGCCATGAAGAAAATAAACAGGTACCGGGATGGACAAAGACGGGATAACAAGACAGAAAATGACAACAGATAGGTATTAGGAAAGGCCACAGTGAGGAGAAAACATATAAGCCAAGACCTCGAAGATGAGAAGGTGTCAGTTATGTCCAGGTCAGAGGGAGAACATGCCAGGGACAGAGCACCACAGACAAGGGGAATGAGCACAGGGTGACTAGAGAGTAGGAAGCAGAGGGAGAGATGAGTATAAATGACATTCAACAGGTAAGCAAAAATTTGGTCATGTAGGACCTGGCAGGCCATTGTAAGAAATTTGGATTTTTATTTTAAGTGTAGAATGAAGCCAGGGGAAGGATTTCAGCCAGAGAGTGATGGGATCTGATTTATAAGATTTCTGCCACTGCAGTCCAGGTGCATGTACTTTGGGCAAATCTCAAGTTCTGGGAGAAAAGTCAGCTCTGAGAAACAGCTGCCTGGGTACAAAGTGTATTAACTTCCATAGACTGTTTCCGCCCAGGAGACTAGGGGGATTCTTTCCCAACAGCCACATCCCTACAGGGCAAGGGCTTTCGAGAACATTTTCATGGTGTCCAAATCGCCAGCGGACCCCTGGAAATGTTACCCTTGATGTGATTAAGCAGAGAGTTTACTGAATGACTGGCTGAGCATCACTGAAAAATTATCAGCCAGGAAAGGCAAGTAGCCTTTGTGTGTGAATGGAGGTCAAGATTCTGTCCCAAACCAGCCCTGGTAATATGTCTGCTAAGGGCCGTGAACTGTGATCTCTAAGGAAGAGCAAGGCTCTGGGTACCGAGAAGCCGGCTCTGTACCTCCCTGGTTGCGTGATATCGGCCAAGGTATTTAATATTGATGAGCCTTAGTTCTCTAATCTGAAACTGGGAACTAATAATGGCACCTACTTTCTTGGATTATCATCTGAATTGCAGGAGGCACTTTAATGACTGCATTAAGTCTGGGATGAAGTCTAAATACTTGCCATCAGGGGTCCATATCTGTAAGGTAGGTGCCTAGGCTAAGAAGTATAAACCACCATGACACAGAGTGTTCTGTGGGGTAAGGCAAACCGAACCCTGTGGGCAACTTTGCCTTTTATGAGAATAATGCTGAGCCCAAGGGCTGGCATATTATAGCACATGGGCCAAACCCAGCCCACCCCCTGTTTGGGTGTGGCCTGTAAGCCAAGAATGGCTTTTCCATTTTTAAAGAGTTGGGGAAAAATCAAATGAATGATTTCGTGACATGTGAAAATGATATGAAATTGACATTGCAGGGTCAATGAATGATTTTATTGGAACACAGCCATGCTCGTGCATTTACATGGTGTCCGTGACCGGTTTCACATGAAAATGGCAGAAGTGAGCAGCTGCAGAAGAAGCCCACAGCCTGCCTGCAAAGCGGAAAATATTTACTAGCTGGCACCTTCTGGAAAAAGCTTGCTGACCCTTGCTCCAACCAGCTGAACTGGCTATATTGGAACTAACGAAATTGTCCTTCTGTTCTCATTACTCCCCACTTACATTAAGGTTTCTTTTAAAAAGGCTTAAAATTCCAAGGTGGTGGTTTAGTTTCCCCCCTGGATATCGGGCTGTTGGTGGTTGATGTGCCCTTACACTGGTTAACTGAAGTAGATGGGATTGGGACCTCATGGTCATCCTACCTGCCACCCTAAGGTAAATTGAACAAAGTTCTATGCACTTTATTTTTCTTTCTTTTTTAAATTGTTGATTAGTTTTTAGAAGGAGAGGGAGAGAGAGAGAAACATCGATGTGAGAGAGAAACATTGACCAGCTGCTTGCTGCACGCCCCCCACTGGGGATTGAGCCCACAACCTGAGCATGTGCCCTGACTGGGAATTGAACCAGCAACCTGTCGGTGCACAGATGATGCCCAACCAACTGAGCCACACCCACCAGGGTAAGTGCTGGACATTTTCCTACTCAGTTAAGTTTTTAGTGGAAAAATGAAAATGTTAACCAGAATCACCAATATCACATTACTATATTTAAAAAATCGATACAAGTCATGATTTAAAGAAACACAAGCATCAGCACTTGAGACAACTTCTCACTAGGCATTAGAGTTTTCCATCAGTAATTAATATGATCTTGATTGTATCTTCACACTTGAGAAGAAGACTTCTACCTTAGACTCATGGCAACCTTATACTGAAAGGAACATAAAAATTCCGTAGGATCTCTGGACCGTTCTCTATCAAAAGCATTGGCAGGCATTTTCCTGTTAGCTTTTGATCACCCTGTCAAAAGATGTCTTTCAGTGAGCAAATTATCAAGGCAAATGCCCTTCCATGTCCCTTGCCCTTGATCTGTCTCTCCTTCTCAGATAGTCAGGATAGATCTCGCTTTAAACAGGGAAAACTTACATGAAAATGTTATGCTGCTGGTATATGCAAAACCTAACATAATCAGGAAAAAACGGTCTCGATCTGCCTTTCCTCTCCATATTTGTTCTTGTTAATAAGCCCTCATTTTTTTCTTAACCCCTCAGAATACAAAAAAGTACCTCTTCCAGCATATGCCAAGAATTACACTGTGTGTTTCATATGTAGCGTCTCTTTCAGCACTTACTCAACCCTGTGACCGTGTGTCTTGTTCCCATTTTACAAGTGGGTAAATTAACACTTGGAGAAAGTAATTTGCCTTGGGTCACCTAGCTTGTAAGTGGCATACCCGGGATTTGAACCTAGAGCTTCTAATTCCCTGCTCCTAAACCCTACAATCCATGGCAGAGTTAGTTCTTTGCAGTGCCTACATTTAACTTTGAATCATTCAAGACCCTCTTCCCCAAACTAACCAAAGATAAATAATTCAAATCCTATATAATAAAGATACATGGTGTCCTTATAAGATCAACAATGATTTATGAAAAAACAAAGTGTTCCTTCCACGAGGCTTTGGGCTGTGCATCGCAGACTCGGCGCACCAGGAACGTAGGCTTTATTTAAGATAAGACTGATGGATTTGGGACACTGCTAGGATGTTTCTTACTCCTTAAGGGTTTGGCAACCAGTTAAAACATTTCACATCAGTGTAACTGGAACACAGTACAGTGAGAAAATATGGATTATCTTTCATATCCATTCCTTGGAGTTTATTCGAATCTATGGCAAGAATCTATCCTTCTTATTTCTACCACTTACCAACCTGTTTGTAATCTAATGAGGAATATGTGATAATACCATTACTATTTCAAAACTCATTCTATAATGCTTACAGTGTCATTATGACATTCTTATTTTTAAATCAATCTTCAGGTATAATTTGCAATACGAAAAAATGCATTTATTTTAAGCCTGTTTTAGTGCATTCTGAGTATGTATCTTTGTAAACACTACCTCAGTGACATAAAGAACAAACTATTATTCTACAAAGTTCCCTCATGGTCCTCTGCAGTCAACCCCTCATGAACCTCACTCCAGGTTGTGCTAGTCTTAGTTTTGACTGTTCTAAAATTTCATATCAATGAACTCATATAGTATGTGCTCTTTAATTTCAGATTTCTTTCACCTAGGATAGTGCCACTGGGATTAATTTATATAGCTGTGTGCATTGGTAATCTATTAATTTTATTACTAAGCAGTACTCTATTTTATGGATATGTTGCAATTTGTTTATCCATTCATCTGCAAGTCCACTTGGTTGTCTTGAGTTTGGGGTTAATTTGAATGTAGCTATACAACAGTGTACAAGTGTTTGAGTGGAAATTTTTTTTTTATTTCTCTATGTATATACCCAGGAGTAGAACGGCTGGATTATATAGTGTGTCAATTTTATAAGAAACTACCAAACAGTTCTCCAACACGCTTGTAAGATTTTATACTTCCACCAGAAAGGTGTGAAAGTTCTAATGTCTTGATCATCTATGTATCAGGTAGTTCATGGATTTTAACTTTATGATAATCTAGGTCTTTCTCAGTAGACAAATAATTCTTGAACCAGGAGACAGAGTGTCCCCATTGAGCCAAATTCTATGATGCTGTAAAGATAAACAACATCATTTCAACTGTTTGAAAAACCACTAATGTTATTGGTTAATTTCCAAGACATGTTCTGTTCTCACTTAGGGAGCCACGGAGTAGGAAGGGCATGGAGTTAAATAAACTTCCATGTCCCATTCAACACAGTGAGAAGCAAGGAGCTGGTCACAGATCAGAAACTTCTCTCTTAATACCGTGAAAGAGAAGGGCTTTGATTTGATAGCCAAAAGACATTAATTAACCACAAGAACCTGAACATTCTCGAAGTCAGGCACCTCAAGAATCACCAGGATGTGCCATGAGAGGGAGAACACCCAATTAGAGGAGATTGAATAATGAAAAAGAAAAAAATAGTGACGCATCTTAAATCTAAGCTAGGAGAACCCTGTATCTAATTATTTGTCTCGTCGCCTGCTAAAGGTAGTTTTTGCACAAAATATAAGTTTAGCTGTAATGGAGGTGTTTATATAAGACATATGGTTCCATGATAAAATGTGGAATAGCAGATCCTGATTTATGAAGCCTGGATTTGGAGAGCAGGTGCAAAGTTCTCCAAAAAGAACACCATTTTCTGGTGGCCTGTTCAGATTACAGACAGCTACAGATTCCCAAAGCTTAGATAACAAGACAACCACACCTGAGGCTATGGAGTCCTGGGATTGTATTACAAGAAGTAGATGAGAATACACATAAAAACCTTAATGCAACTAACATCTACCTTTTGTAAGTGGTGTTTTTTTCATGCTATATGCTCTGCACGTATTCTTCTTCAGCTTTCACAACAACTCTCTGAAATCAGAGCCTTTCCCCAGCATCTTACAGCTCCAGACACGGAGTCACAGTGAGGCTTGGCCAAGTCCACGAACCTAAATAAGAACAGAACTTTCCCAACCACAAAATTTGCAAAACAAACCTACCTCTCATAAAATTAAATAGGGTGCCTATGTTTGGTCCGGCAAAGAGCAAGCAGATTATCTCATGGAAGATGAGGGGAACGTCCTGAAAGAAATGCTACAGAAGAAGAGCTAGGGGGAGCAGCAGCCCCCGTGACAGTGGCCGGCTGTCTCCAGGGAGGAGTCCTTTACATTGGCACAGCATCCCCCCACATTGAAAGATTTTGTATAGATGATCTACTCAATCCTACAACACTTTGCAGGCCGGATGGGGGCCAGTTAACATTATTGCTCTTTGACAGAAAGGACACTGAGGTTCCAGGTAGTCACACAACTTGCCCTGATCCCCACCAGATTGGCGAACTAGTAACAGAGAACCTTGTTTTCTGGTTCAGTTTTTATTTATTTTTAATATGTTTTCGTTGATATTTTTTTAGAGAGAGAGGAAGGGAGCGAGAGATAGAAACATTGATGGGAGAGAGAAACACAGATCAGCTGCCTTCTGCAGGCACCCCACTGGGGTTAAGCCCAAAAGCCAGACATGTGCCCTTACCAGGAATTGAACCCAGGACCTCTCAGTCCATAGGATGATGCGCAATCCACTGAGCCACACCAGCTGGGCTCTGGTTCAGTTTTTGCTTTTCAGTTTTAACTCTTCTTCCTCCCCATGATGAGGACCCTGGGTAACAACTTTTTTTTTCCTTTATTGATTTGAGAGAGAGAAGAGGGGAGAGGGAGAGAGAGATAAAAGCATCGGTAAGGGTGAACATTGATTGGCCACCTCCTGCATGCCCCTCACTGGGGGATTGGGCCCACTACCTGGGCATGTGAACTGACTGGGAATCGAACTGGTGACACGGGTTGATGCTCAACGACTGAGCCATACTGGCTGGGCCAAAAATACAACTTTATGAACCTTCACCAAGATTCCCTGCACTAGACTACTTTAATTTAATAATGATGATAAAAATACCAACAGCGCCCTGGCCAGTTTGGCTCAGCAGTTTGAGTGTCGGCCTGCAGTCCAGAGAGACCCGGGTTCGGTGCCCACTAAGGGCGCGTACCTCAGTTGCAGTTTGTCCCCGGCCCTGGTTGGTTGTGCAGGAGGCGGCCGCTCAATGTGTCCCTTTCACATCAATGTTTCTCTCTATATATCTCTCTTCCTCTCTCCTTCCCACTCTGTCTGAACAAAAAATTTAAAAATATCCTCGGGTGAGGATGAAAAAAAAAAAATACCAACAGCAATGGCATTTATTGAAAAATATTTGTCAGATATGGTGTTGAACAGTTCATATAAATCTACTCATGAGTCCTCTTCACACAAGCCTAAGAAGTAGACATTATTATTATGCCCAGTTTACAGCAAAGGAAACAGTTGCAGTGGTGGTGAGGGGCCAGGGGCCAGGGCCTGACTTTCTCCAGAGCCCCACCCTGGCTCTTACCCAAGAAGATCAATGCCCCCGGCTGAGAATTCCATCTTCCAGTTTAAGGTGGACTGCCGTCAACTCCATGGGCTTTGGAACTGTACTAAGAGGCTGGAACACGAGCCCTCACTGTGCATGTGCAGATCCAACATCTGCGTCATCCACTAACGAGAACCCATTGTCATAGCAACAGACACAGGAGCTGTTCCCGCGGGACTACACTGAAGCAACCTTCTCAAACCATCACCAGAGAGCTGGCCTCCCTTTGAGGCCATCATTCCAGGTTCCACTTGAATTTTTTTTTAATGCAATTTCTTTGATTTTTTAACTTACGCAGAAAATCCCAGAAGCAGAGAGGACATTTGTGAGGGAAGACACAAAATCATTTGACTTGAGGGAGAGAGGATAAAAGAAAGTTTCACAACACGTGGGGCCATTTCATTTTTTAAAAATCTTTTTCCCACCTAGAACTAAATTCTACCCCGATTGCCAGGTACAGCATTCTACAATAAACGAGAGTTCTAGCTCAATTAAATGTTCTTCAGGCAAACCCATTTTACCTGCTGAATCTATAAGCCAGTGGTAAAGAAGTGTATTACCCACCGCAGGGGTGGCAGATGAGGGGAGTATGATGTCGTGGGACGTAACTTACAGTGAAATTATTATGCTTCCTGTGTTTTTATTCGCTAAACATGGTGACTCCAGGCATTTGGAGCCAGACTGAACGTTTCCACTTCTACCTCCTCCATCGACTAGCTGTTCCTTCAGGTCAGTTATTATGAACCTGAATGTAAAGATGTCTAGTTATGCCCAGCCGGTGTGGCTCAGTGGCTGAGCGTCAACCCATGCAGCAAGAGGTCACCGGTTCGATTCCCGGTCAGGGCGCATGCCCAGGTTGTGGGCCTGATCCCCAGTGGGGGCATGCAGGAGGTGGCCAGTTGATGTTCTTTCTCATATATGTTTCTACCTTTCTCTCCCTTTCCCTTCTTCTCTCTTGCTCTAATATCAACAAAGAAAAAAAAAAGTCTAGTTATTTGACATGTCAAATTCCTCATCAATAAAATGAGGTTACTGTCAGTACCTCAGTAAGGTTGTGTGCTAAAAATTAAATTTAAAAATACTAGACTTAGTGTGGTGATCACATGGTAAAGTATATAAATGTCAAATTGCTAGATTGTACACCCAAAACTAATATAATATTGTATGCCAACTATACTTACAGAAAAATAAATAAAGTTAAAATTAAATTTGAAAAATAAAAATGCCTAATATATGCCTGGAACATACTAAGTCCTTAGTATATGTTGACTATTATTTTAGTGCTATCATTGCCGATCACACTTAGAACCACTGAATGCAAATAATCTCTGCTACATATCTCCTAAGAATAATTTTAAAAGTCCCAACCAGCTTTCCAGAAACCTAAATGACATGATGAGTCAATGACACTTGACTAATAATAAATAGCAATTAACTAAATTCAACTCAATAAACATTTATTAATTTTCTAATATATGCAAGGCACAGAGCTTAGTGTTAGAAGTACAGAGATCAGAAGCTGTCAGAGCTAATGGGAAACTGGCCAGGTCACCTCATTCAAGGCCCCTCGTTTGACAGATGAGGAAAGGAGTCACCCACTGCGGGTGGCATCAGCAAATGACTCGACATCGTTAGGCAAAACGGTGGCAGAACCAGGACCGGTAGCCACACCGTGACTGAATCCTGAGCACCTTTCACTCACCTTCCCTGCCTGTGTGTGCAAAGGGAGCTCTTATCCTCAGAGCACACACTCTGGTAGGGAAATGCCGAGGAGGTGCAACCTCTGTTTTCCTCACAAAAATCCGGAAGGAAGGAAGGAAGGAAGGAAGGAAGGAAGGAAGGAAGGAAGGAAGGAAGGAAGGAAGGAAGGAAGGAAGGAAGGAAGGAGGAAAGGAGGGAGGGAGGGAGGGAGGGAGGGAGGGAGGGAGGGAGGGAGGGAGGGAGGGAGGGAATAAGGAAAGAAAAATAGCAGGGATCGCTAACGTCATCGTTCTTTGGAAAACTGAAGCCCCTAGAAGGCAACTGACTGACATAGATTAGCAGGTGAGTTGGAGTCCGAGTCAGAAGTAGATGCCAGACCCCCAGCTTCTTCCACTAGAACCGGCTGCCCCGCCCATGAAACAGAATGAAACATACTGTGAAGAAGTGACCCAAGCAGGTGTCTCTTAACAAAAAATGTTTTTACACCAAGCTGCAAGGGCAATTGGAATAAGCCTGGAAGACCAAGCAGAGGACACGAGCCAACGAGGTTAACCAAAACTCAGTAAAGCCCCTTCACAAAAGCCGATCACCCGCTTGCCCAGATGGCCTTAAGCAAACCCAGAGTGAAACTGAAGACCAGGACGATAGAGCAACCAGAGTGTGCAGGCGCGAGTTTCAAAGATGTGCGCCCAGGATTTGTCTGAGGACATCAAGTGAATCAGTGGTCCAGTGGACCTGAACCCAGGTCTTCTGAAATCCGGTTCACTTTCCACAGAACTACCCTGGCCCTGGATTCCTCGTCCAGCCCCAACCACCATTCTACTTGCTGTCTCTATGAATTTTCCATTTCTAGGCACCTCATATGTGTGGGATAATATGGTATTTGTTTGTGTGTGTGTCTGGTTTATTTCACTTAGCATGCTGTTTTCAAGATTCATCTGCATTGCAGAATGCGCCAGAATTTCAGTCCTTTTTTAAGGCTGAATAATGTTCCATTATATCATGTTTGTCCATCCATCCGTTGATGAAATGGAGGTTGCTTTCCACCTTTTGGCTGTCGTGAATATTGCTGCTACACGCTGTACAACAACCACTTTGAGCCCCTGCTTTCACTTCTTTGGTGAATTGCTCCAAAAAGGAATTGCTGGATCATAAGGTAATTCTATGTTTATTTGTTGAAGAACTAGTCTGCAGATGTTTAAGCTCAATTTCAGCAATGAGGCTGTACTGATGGAAGCCCGAGAACTGTGCTTAATTATTCGTAGATTCGTGAAACTGTTACTGCGTGCTGCCATATGCCGGCACTGCGTCAGATGCTACGGATCCGACGATGAGCAAACACAGACGCGGTCCCACGAGTGGGGCTTTCGGTGTGGTGGGCCCTGGACAGTAAACACATAAATGCACCATGAGTTCATCCTAAGTGGGAATGCAACTCAACTGCAGGAAAACAAAAACAATCAGATTTAAAACTGCGAAAAAGACCTTTATAGACATTTCTCCAAAGAAACCACACAACTGGCCAAGATGCAAATGGCGAGGTGCTCAATATTACTAACCATCAGGAAAATGCAAGTCAAAACCACATGAGATATCACCTCATATCTATTAGAATCGCTATTAAGACAGTAGGAGAAGCAAAACTTTGTACACCATTGTGAGAAAGTAAATTGTAAATTAAATTTCCATAGTGTAAATTATGGAAAATAGTATGGAGTTTCCTTAAAAAAAATTAACAATAAAGCTACTATATGATCCAGTAATCTCACTTCTGGAAATGCAATCAGGCTATTTGCATCCCTAGGTTCATTGCAGCATTGTTCACAATAGCTGAGATATGGATACAACTCCAGTGTCCATCCATGAATGAATGAATGAAGAAGAGGTGGTGTATATACGCAATGAAATATTATTCAGCCATGAAAAAGAAGACAATCCTGCCATTTGCCGCAACATGGATAGACTCCTTAATAAGTCAGAGAGAAAAAGAAAAATATTGTATTATCTACTTATATATAGAATCTTTTTGAAAAATCATAAAAATAGAGATTGCAATGGTGGTTACCAGGAACTGGGGGTTAAGGGAAATGGGAAGATGTTGGTCAAAGGGTACAAACTCAAGTTATAAGAAGAATAAGTTTTGAGGATAGAATGTACAGCATGCCGGTTTCAGTTAACATAACTGAATTGTATACTTGAAAGTTGCTGAGAGAGCAGATTTTAGGATTATCACCAAGAAAAGGTAATTATGTGAGGTGATGGAGGTGTAACTTGTTGAAATCCTTTTGAAATATGTACATGTATCAAATCATCACACTGTACAGCTTATATTTATACAACGTTATATATCAACTACATCTCAAGATCAGAAACCCCATCTAAAAAGTCCAGGTTAGGTTTCTAAGGGAATGATGTTCAAGCTGATGTCAGGAGGATAACCAAAGGCAGTGGTTAGCAAACGATGGCCCGCAGGCAAATGCAGCCTACTAACTACTTTTATAAATAAAGTTTTACTGCCCGGCTTGAGTGGCTCAGTGACTGAGCATCGACCTTTGCACCAAGAGGCTGTCGGTTCGATTCCCAGTTAGGGCACATGCCCTGGTTGTGAGCCTGATCCCCAGTGGGGGGCATGCACGAGGCGGCCAGTCAATGTTCTCTCTCATCGATGTTTCTCTCTCTCTCTCCCTCTAAAATCAATAAAGAAAAAATAAAAAATAAAGTTTTATTGAAACACAACCATTCTCATTTGCTCACATGTGATCTACAGTTATTTTTCTGGCACAGCAGCAGGGCTGAGTGGTGTGTCAGAGAACACACGGCTCACAAAGCCTACACTATTTATTATCTGGTCCTTCACAGAAAGTTTGCCAAAAACTGACCAGAAGTCACTGAAGAGGGAATTAAATAATTGGAAAGCACAGCAGGAGACAACATAGTATGTGCACGGCCCCAGGAAAGGAGAGAACCCAGCGGTCTAAGAAAGTTGAGTAGTTGTAACAAAGTATCATAAAGCTAGTGGTTTAAAACAGAAATGTCTTCTCTCCCAGTTCTGGAAGCTGGAAATCTGCACTAGACCTGTCCGCAGGGTTGGCTCCCCCTGGGGGCTCTGAGGGAAAATCCATCCCATGCCTGCCTTCTAGCTTCTGTTGAACTCTTGGCATTCTGTGTCTTATAGATGCATCACATTGATCTCTGCCTTCATCATCACATGGTCTTCCCCTCTGGGTGCCTCTGAACCTCCTCCTCTTCTGTCTCTTATAAGAACACCCTTCACTGAATTGAGAGTCCATCCAGGATGATCTCAGCTCAACATTCCTACCCTAATTACATCTACAAAGACCTTTGGTTCAAGTAAGTTCACTTTCAAAGTTCCATGTGAACATACCTTTTGTGGGTTCAAAGCTAACACAATGCAGAAATCAAAGAACTCGTGAAGACCACTGTAATGGAGAATAGGATCAGAGATGAAGAATGTCAGGAGATGAACCCAGAGAGACTGAGGGGGTCCACCCTTATGGGCCCTTGAGGGACACACTAATGATAGAGGAGATTAGTCTAATCTTGGGGAGAGGACATTAACGTGCAATCTGACACAAACTAAAAATAAAAGTACATTGAAAAGATGGCGTTACAATTGGATCAGGGCAAAAGGAACCCCAGAAATACTTTTCCAATCTTGCTTTCTTCTCAACGAAGCCCCCCCCCCAAAGTGTCAGATTAATAAGTAGCAAAAATGCTTTGATGGAAAAATTAATATTTGAATGATAAGTCTCTTAGATTAAAACTGTCAAGTTTTTTGAAATGCAATTTGAGTCCTGTGGACACTATTTTTATCTAGTAATTCACATTGTCTTTTTTTTTCTTAAGATTCATTTGTCAAAGACGGAATCATTTAGACAAGTCTCAGGCTTCTACTCCTGCTTCCCCTGATTGAGGCCACGTGACCCTCTCTGTAAACTCTGCTCCTCTCATTTATTATGGCCGAGGGTGACCCTCGAAGGGAGTCCTGTGAGCAGTACCACATGCTCAGAGTACCACATCAGGTCTCCGCCATGGCTAATTCAGCCTGACCTTGTCCTCGAGCTTGGGAACTCAACAACGTCATTTACTTCCCAGACCTTGTCCACTTCCTGCAGTACAGTCTGGTGGCAGGAACCGTGCCTTGCTTCCAGAGCCCAAGGTTCTGAGTTGATCATGTATTTTGTATAATCGCCCTTTCAACGCCTTGCTCCTACCTCCAGGATTGTTGCTAGGATGCTGCCACCACCTGATAAACTTCTGTAGCAAGGACACATGGTGGGTCACAAGCTCAGAGGCCAGAAACACAACTATGTTCTTCTTAAATTGAACTTAATTTCTATTCCGGGTTTTCCTTTCTTTGTGGTGGAGCTGCACTCACAATTCAGGTGTCCCAACCCCTCCTTTCCCCCAAGTCTACATGGGACCAGGGCATAAGGGACTGGTAAGGGCCATTGCCTTCTACCATCTTGGCCTCTTATGCAGTAACTTCATTTCAGTCCATCCCATCAAGATCACTGCTGCAGCCTCCTTTCCCCACCCCCAGGGCCTCTACAGACCTGGCTCTGCAAACTGTGACCACACCTGTTCTACCACAGGTGAAGGATTAAGCCACATCGGTGCCACTCTGAGGTCTGGGAAGTTGGGTGATTCTCTCTAGATACTCTATGCAAGTATTTCTGCTCCGTGGTTCCTGCCCCATTCCAGGTGCAGGGGAATGTTGGGTCTTACCTGCTCCCTGAGAGTTAGCCAGAGATGGAGGAGGTACCTTCCTGTTCCAGATTATTTAGATCCCTCTGGGGATGTTCTCACTGCCTCCAGCCCAAAACTCAGAAGAGGGGGACAGAATGGCAAGTGTCTTCTCAGGGACCCACCCAGGGTCAGGTCCCTTTTCCCACTCTGATCCTTCTCTCCCTCCCTCTAGTCAGATGACCTTTTTACCTAGTCTCAAAGGTAAGTAAACGGGACATGACTAAATGTATCTTTCCATGTCTTTTTACACAATCCTTGAACCTTGGCTTTTGAAATGCCAAAGTCAAAAAAAATTTTTTTTTCTGGTTTTGTTGCCCTGTTCCCTTCTTGAAGACAGGAGTTACAGAATATTCTACCTACTACATAAATGGAAGAAGGACTGCAAGACAAGAGAAAGAGGGAAAACCTAGATTAACACACCAAAATGATATCTGCCTACTCTTCCCTGATGCCAGCTGCCCATGGGCTACATCTGAATTCATCATGTCCAAGCTCCCCGGCGCGGTGGATTAACTGGCAGTAGCTCTTCGCTACCTGGATGATTATCTACACACTCCAAAAAAGAATCTAGTCTGCTGGGCTGCATTGTTCCTCCTGTCATTGCTCCATGCATTCTTTTCCTTTCTATGTTTCTGAGGCAGGTATGTTGAGCTCCAATGATATGCCAGGCACTGTGCCTGGCACTTGGGACACAGAAGTGATCCTGAACACTGGGGTGCTTTCATAAAGGAGCTCTCCGTTTAGGAGAGGGCTACTCAATCTTGGGCCATTGCTATTTGGGGCCGGACAGCTGTGGTGAAGAGTTAGCTTAGGTATTACAGGATGTTTAGCAGCATCTTCTACCCACTAAATAGCAGGAACGCCTCCCATTGTGATACCCAAAAATGTCTGAAGACATTGCCAAATGTTCCTTAGGGACAAACTCACCCCGGTTGAGATCACTCCTCTAGCTGGAGAAACAAGCACATAAATAGACCATTATCATACAGTGAGGTCAGTCATGGATAGGGACACACAGAGATTGGTATGGAATTCTAAAAATGGCATCACCCCTGCCCCGGGGTGGGCTGGGTGAGGGGAGAGTGACGTCTTCACACAGATGCTCACACACTGTCTGGACCACAGTACACATTACTGATCCACAGTTCTGCTCTGTCGTCCACCACTTGCTTATTCACTCACCAAGTATTTCTGAGAACTGAATCTAGGAGCTAGACACTGGACGTATAAAAATGAGTAAGATGCGGCCATTTGCACAGAGGCCACGTGCTGCTACAGTTCAGACCCCGGGCTCGGGCATCAGACTGCCTGATTTCAAACTGCAAATCCGCCACTTGGCAGCTCTGTGACATTGGGCAAGTTACTTAACCTCTCTGATCTGTCGTTTCTTATTCTGTAAAATGGAGATAATAAAGGTTCTCCTCTTTGAGTGAATTGGATTAAATGAGAGAATCTTGTAAATCTCTTAGGATCTGGCCTGGCAGGTGGAAAGTATGGAAAACTGGTAGTTTTTAACCAGTGACAGTCCGCGTTGTATATTCTTGTGCGAAGGCCTTGTTTCAAGCCAGGGACTCCCATCAGTGCGAGCAGGGCTAATTGGATTTTGTTGGCCATGTCCTAAGATGTGACAAGCACAGAAGCAGCATCTTGTCCATCATTGGATTCCCATTAAAATATCATTAAGATTAAAAGTACCATAAAATCTTAACTAGGGCATTCATTTCCATAACGATAATTAAAATTTCCAGGTCAGCTACAATAACCGTAATAAACGGAGGTGGGGGACGGAGAAGAAACAGTTCTAAAAACTGAGCAGTTTCAGATTTGAGCCTTATTTCTCAGTTGATATTTTCCGTCAAAATGTGTTTTTCTTCCATTTTAATACACAAATATTAGTCTGGAGACTCCGTCTTCTCCAAGGCTCTATGCAATTCGTAGGACATGTTTGAGCATAACAATTACGTAGCACAGAGAAGCTTGGGGATGGTTTAATAACAGTCTTCAAATATATGAAAAGTTATTACACAGAACATGACGACCAGCTGTTCCTCCCTTCCACAGAGGAGCAAGGAAAATAAATAGGCTGAAAATTACAGGGCCTGATCATTTGACGTAGATTCACCGAAAAACTCTGCAGAGTATCAAGTCACCATAGATAACCTAGAAAAGAGTTTAGGAAAGATGGTACAGCAAAAAGATTGCTTGACAGAGAGTCAGGGGAGGTAGGTCGTGGTGCCAACTTGAAAACAACAGTCACCGCAAGCCACTGATCCAATAAGGCTATTTTCTCACCTGCAAAATCTTCCCCACATTTCTTATTTCTATAATAGGGTCAGTGTAACCAGAATTTCCCTGGGACTCCACAGCCGTGGGAACAAATGAGGTCACTTTAGAGCAGTGGTTTTCAACGGGGGGTGATTTTGCAATGACTGGAGACATTTTTTAATTGTCACAACCAGAGGACACAAGGGGCTACTGGCATCTAATGGCAGAGGTCAGGAATGCTGCAAAATATCCTACAACGCACAGGACATCCCTCCACAGCAAAGAATCGGCTGGGTCAATGTACGAATAGAGCCAAGGTTGAGAAAGTCTGCTCCAGAGTAAGAACATAACTTTCTTTAGCGTGTACACCTATCCAGTCAACCCTACATCCCGGTGTCCAGGTTTTGTCTCGTAACCTGGGAGTCTTTAGGTGTGGTAGGTGTTGTTCCTCGTGGAGTATTTCTAGCTCTCTACCTCTGGGTCACGGAAGGGCTGCAGTTCCCTACACTCTTTGAAGTTAGTTGTGGCCACATGACTTGTTTTAGCCAATTAAATGTGAGTGCCAGTGGGATTAACTTGCTATTGGATGACTCACTGTGTCCCCTCCCCACTGCAACCACCTAGGAAGCACAGGTCAGGGATCACAAGGAAGCCCTTATCCCCCTGCTTCCTCAGTCATACAGATGGAGCAGCGCCCCCTGCCGACCCGGTTGGACAATGTAGTGTTAGAAATACCTGTTTTCCCTATAGCTGGGCAGAACCAAGAGTATGATCATTTTAATATGTAAAAATATGCTATTTTAGAACAGCACCATGTTAGGAGGGTAGGTTGTCAAGTCAAAACTCGTTCATTCAAACCTGTCTCACTGTTTACAAGCTGTGTGACCTTACGTTATCTAACGTCTCTGACCCCCAGGT
The DNA here is from genome assembly GCF_014108415.1 of Molossus molossus. NCBI lineage: Eukaryota > Metazoa > Chordata > Mammalia > Chiroptera > Molossidae > Molossus > Molossus molossus. Next base: position 18,655,613 of record NW_023425377.1, read on the forward strand.
TTCTCATGAGTAAAATGGGACAATAAGAGCATCTTGCTTTGACATCAAATGCGAATATTCATGTAGATCACTTACTAACATGCACTGCTTGCTGTTCTAAGCCCTTTATAAATATTGACTCATTTAATTCTCATAGCAGCTTTGTGAAATAATTACTATTATTATTCCCAATTGCATGGATGAGGAAAGTGAAGCACTAAGAAGTTAAGTAACTTTCCCAAGCTCAGAGAAGCAGTAAATGACAGAGGCAACATCCAAACTCAGGCTGTCTGGCTCCAGAGTCCGTGCTTACTAACCACGACACAGTGATGATGATGATGATGGTGACGACCACAATGATGATAACAACAGTGCCCTTGTCTTAAAAATACTATCTGTTGGCCCTGGCCAGTTTGGCTCAGCGGTTAGAGTGTCGGCCTGTAGTCCTGAGAGACCTGGGTTTGGTTCCCACTAAGGGCATGTATCTCGGTTGCAGTTTGTCCCTGGCCCTGGTTGGCCGTGCGGGTGGCAGCCACTCAATGTGTCCCTTTCATGTCAATGTCTCTCTCTCTCTCTCTCTCTCTCTCTCTCTTTCTCTCTCTCTCTCTCTCTCTCTCCTTCTCTATCTGAACAAAAAGTGGAAAAATGTCCTCAGGTGAGGATGAAAAAAAAAAATTCTGTTGGGCCACACTGAGTTACAGACAAGTACAAGGCCCACTTTCAAAGTGTTCACAATCTATTAGGGAAGACAGCACATGAACTTTTTATTAAATCCTCACCCAAGGATGTGTTTTTATTGATTTTAGAGAGAAAGGGAGAGGGGGAGTAAGAGAGAGAAAGAGAGAGAGAGAGAAACATCAATGTGAGAGAGAAACATTGATGGGTTGCCTCCTGAACAAGCCCCAACAGAGGATCAAATCTGCAACCTGGGTATGTGGCCTTACCCAGAATTGAACCCCCAACCCTTCGGAGCACAGAATGACACTCCAACCAAATGAGCTACACCAGCCAGGGCAAGATATGAACTTTCAAAATGCCCAGGCATGTCCTGGCTGGTGTAGTCCAATGGTTAGAGTGTTTGCCTGAACACTGAACACGGAAGGATAACAGGTTTGGTTCGTGGCAAAGGCACGTACCTGTGTTGCAGGTTAGACACCCCCATCCCCAGTCTGGGCACGTGTGAGAGGCAACCAATCAATGTGTCTCTTTCACATCGATATTTTTCTTTCTTTTTTCTTTAAATCTTCACCCGAGGATATTTTTCCATTTATCTTCAGATAGAGTGGGAGGGAGACAGACAGACACACAGACAGAAACATCAGGGTGAGAGAGACACATTGATTGGTCGCCTCGCACATGACCCCGGCCAGGGCCAAGACTGAACCGCAACCAAGGTACGTGCCCGTGACCAGATCGAACCCGAGTCTTTGCTCTGTGGGCCGACGCTCTAACCGCTGAGCCAAACCGGCCAGGGCTCACCTTGATGTTCTTTTTTCTCTCTCTCTCCTCCCCACTTCCACTCTCTCTAAAAATCAATGGAAAAAAAATATTCTCGGGTGAGGATTAACAAAAAATAAAAGCAAAAATAAAAATGCCCAGGCAAGGTAGAAGGTGATAAGTGCCATAAAACAGATCGCAATAAGTACTTGGCAAGTTTATTAAATCTCCCATTTAACCCTCAGTTAACCTGAAAATTCAATTAACCAGAATCATTACCCGTATGTTACTGTTAATCAAGGTTTTATAGGATCAGTTGAACTCATTTAACCTTAATGAGCAGATATGATTGCATATGGATTGCAAGAGGATTTGGGAGCAATAACTCAGAAAGCGGTTCCATGGCTCCGCGTTTTCCTCGCAGCAGAGAGCACTGCTGGGCAGGGAACAGTGAGTGCTTAGCACAACACCATCAAAAGGGGAGGGGACGCTGGACTGGGGGAGACTAAGTAGGTCAGCCGAGAAGGGAAGAGCCCTCGGCGCCTCCGCCGGTTTCCAGGTAGCATCTGTCACATCAGATGGTCCTGCCTTTCCAGCAGACAGTCCACAGGACAGTAACTGGTGAGCTGAAGTGTCCCGTCTACAGAAAACCAATCGTGAGAATGGGCCATTCTTGAGCCCCCAAGCGTGGTGACGAGGGATGGTTACAGAACACGCCAGGAAGGAAATCCAGGACATGGGCGAGCAGCCCTGGAGAGCCGGCTCTTTCCCTGTATAAAATGACCTCCTTTTCTTCCAGCCTGGGAAACCCCACTTCATCCTTCAAGCCCAACTCTAGTGGCCTGGGAACTATCCCCTAAATGCTCCTGCAGGAGTAAAGTTGTTCCCTTTTCTAAATGCGCCTTGTGTTTTATATCTTTTCTGTGCTAGTTTCCACACCGCAATGTCCACAGTGAGCTTTTCTACGAGGAGAGAACGCTGCAGTGCTGACAGCCCGGAAAGTTTTGTTAAGATCGACACAGGGTGGTTCGTATGGGAAATAACACAATAATTAATCAATAACAACACAAGAGCCCTGGCCAGTTTGGCTCAGCAGTTAGAGCTTCAGCCCGCAGACCCATGAGTTGTGGGTTCGATTCCAGTCAAGGGCACGTACCTCAGTTGCGGTTCGTCTCCAGCCCTGGTCGGGTCGTGCAGGAGGCAGCCAGCTGATGTGTCCCTCTCATGTCGATGTTTCCTCTCTCCCTCTCTCTCTCTCTCTCTCCACTGCCCCTCCCACTCTATCTGAAGATAAATGGAAAAATGTCCTCGGCTGAGGATAAAAATATAATAATAATAATAATAACAACAATACAAGAACAAACTGTGTTCCACCCACTCAGAACTGAATGAAGAGCACATCTCCCTCCTGCCCTCTGTGCCCCTTTGCTGGTTCTATGAGCCCCATGTCAATGCCTGTGACACAGTGGCACTCAATAAGCATGAATCTCAATGCAAACATTAATTGTATGATGCTCCTTCCCCAGTGTTCTTATAACGAAATAAGAAGAGGGTGCCCCCAGGAAGAATGACAAGCGTCCAAGCAGACACACGAAGCTTTGGTTAGCGGTGGGGATAGAGGGAGAAAGATGCAAGAATTCAGATTTCACTGATGAGCAAGACTAAGCCAATGGACGTGACAATAATGAACCCAACATTCTTCAAATTGAACCAATTTCTCCCAGTTTGCGAGCATACTAAGTCATGCCAATAAGGGAGTCGGAACATAACTCCTTGAAGATTGTTTTCCTAATCCCTCTTAGCTCGAGCTCGTCTTCCCTGTTCCCATTCCCTCATGACATGTTGTCTCTCCATTTGGGTAGATTTATTTGCTGTGGCACTGTCTCCCCAACATGGTGATGCTCGTTTAGCCAGAGATTAAACTGTGTCTCTTGAACTGAATGGGAAAGATGACCAATCAGTTTCTAATGACCATCTAAGAGCTAAGTCAGACCTGCTCCCTCTTCAGAGAGCGATGAGGACTTCATCCTGATAGGTGAGCTCGTCCCTTCCTCCTTCAGAATCGAGAATTCAAGGCTATCGTCTACAGTCACATCGTTGGGTTCTGGAGCTCCTAAAGTCGCTGCAGCCAGAAGCATTCGCAGAGGAAAGTCCTCCAACTGATTTCAGTACATCTGGGCCAAACCTCCCTCTGTAGATTGGAATCACTCTCCTTTCCCAGGCACCCTCCTGCCCCGACACCATTTAAATAACGCTTCCTATGTGGGCTGGAAGGGCTCCGGGACAAGTGGATTCCCGGCTGGCATTTCCCTTCCGAGACCGTAACAAGCTCATACTGGGTATTAAAGAGCAGACCTGAAACAGATCGGCGGTTCTTCGTGCAGCGTGTGTCTGTGTGAGCGTCTGTGTGCTTGTGACAGGAAGGACTCGACTGGAGAGGGTTCCAGCTTCCTACGACCCCATCTTCCCCTTCCCATTAAAACCCTTTGTTGCCGAGTGTCCGGCTCAGGCGTGGGGCTGGCACTGAAGCTCAGGCACCGTGATCTTTCCAGCCAGGGCTCCAGGGCTCCAGCCAGGACAGTCAGAATGGAGCTGCTGAACCCCTGGCACACACTGTGGTCTCAGATCCTAAAAATGCGTAACTTCCTTTCCTCTTATTCCCTTCCAATGATTGGGAGAGAGGTCAGGACCGAAAAATGCTGCTTTAGACATCATCACCGTACAGGTAGAGGAAAAGACTCGGAGAGAGGGTGAGATTCCCTGTCTACCTCCGCCTCTTACATGCACATCCCATGTGTGCTTTGTACATGTTTATATCCTGGGCCCTCGGTGCACCCTCGCCTCTGAAGTAAGCAAAGCAGAAGATGACCTGAGTGACCCAGTCCCCAACTTGCAAACGGGCTAACTCTTCGATAAGCCATTTAATCTCCCGCAATCTCAGTTGTCTTGTCTATACAACTGAGCTAATTATCCAGAACTCTCTCACAAGGTTGCTAGAAGATTTGCTTTGTTAAGTACTTAAGGTTATATGTCCTTCCTTTCTATAGGAAGAGAAATCTGCCAGGCCGGGGGGCTCAGTGGATTGAGTGTCGTCCCATGGACTGAGAGAGGTCCTGGTTCGATTCCCGGTTGGTACTTGATCCCCAGTAGGGGGCGCGCAGGAGGCAGCCGTTCGATGTTTCTCTCTCACATTGATGTTTCTCTCTCTCTCCCTCTTCCTCTCTCTCCAAAAAAAAAAATCAATATAGTCATATTTAAGAAAAGGAGAGAAACCAAACACAAGGCTCAAACAAAAAAGAAAAGCCTCGTCAACTAGCTAGGAGTGTAATTTAGGAATTACATTTCTAATCCTATTGTTTTTAATTTGTATAAACATATTTCCTATCTTTTTCTCCCCTACCCCTGGACAAAGAATAATAATAAATTGTAAATAAGAATGGTCTTTGAGGGAACACATCATGAAGGTCGGCACCAGCACAGACATCCGTGAGTGAGCCTTACATGCTGGGGCGCTGGGGCCTCGGGCTTCCTATGAGTTAAGTCCTCTAAGTCCCACGACACACCTATGCGTTCTAGGAATTGGGCACGAGTATCATCCCCATTTTAAAGGTGAGTAAACCGAAGCACTGAGATGTCAACTACCATTCTCTAAGTTGCACGGCTGGTAAGGAGCGGAGCCATGGGACTTCAGATGACAAACACAGTTGTGAGCGAAAGGGGGCTTGTCCGGAAATCCTTCCAGCATCTCTCAAGTGACCGGAGGCCAAGGTGTCCGTGTGGTCTCTGCAGCTATGGAAGCCATGGGGCCCTTGTATGAGGTTCCCCCAATTTTGCTTCAGAGATCACTTCGAGCGGAAGAAAGCCTAGAAATCATCAAGGAGAAAAATACATGACCCGGAGGGACAAAAGAGAGTATCTCAGAGGGCTTGCACTGAAACATCCTTACCTACGGCACAGGATTAAAGTAACGGCTGGGGAAAGAAAGAACTCCGGAAGGAAAAGACTTTGGGCTCCTGGAGGCAGAAATACACCTGAGTTCGGAAAGAAGACATCTCCTCTCTAGGCAGCTGAATGGAAGTGTAGTGACAGGACAGCTCCGGATCTATGTTGTCCAGGGCATGGGACGCACAAACCTGGCTGCCCTGGGATGTCATAGGCAGTGAGTGGCATCCCTCTACCAGGAAAAGCACTATTTTAGGGGTATATGGGCACATCGGTAAATAAAATGGAATCCCATAAGAGAGCATTATCTTTTATCATTTTCTTTTCCATTCTTCTGATTATTCTGATGTCTTAGTTTGATGCTGGTGTGTTTTTGACAAGCCTCTGACACCCGTCACCTCCCCTTGCACACAGACGCCAGCAGGTCACGCAGTGCTGAACTGGAGGGACATTCTCTCGTTTTCACCGTGCTCACTGTTATGGCTGCCTTCTAATGATGTCAGGTGTTTTTTTTGTTTTGTTTTGTTTTGTTTTATCCTCACTCGAGGACATTTTTTCATTTTTTTGTACAGATAGAGGGGGAGGAAGAGCGAGGAAGAGAGAGAGAGAGAGAAACATCGACGTGAAAGGGACACATCGAGTAGCTGCCACCCACACGACCCTACCAGGGCCGGGGACAAACTGCAACCGAGGTACATGCCCTTAGTGGGAACCAAACCCGGGTCTCTCCGGACCGCAGGCCGACGCTCTAACCACTGAGCCAAATCGGCCAGGGCAATCAATAAAGAAAAATATTTTAAAAAATAGAATAAAACAAATGCACGGCTTTTGTCATCCTGCCTGATGAATAAAGAGGAAAGTCTCTTCTCCTTTCACTTTGCCAGGACTGACCAGCCACGTCTGAGGGGTGAAAATACCCCTCCCACACTGTAAAGAAATTTAACAAGCGTTCCCTCTTACAAGGGGACTTCCTCCCCCAGACAAACCGTGATGGTCTCTAGTAAACCTGCCTTTACGATGATGATGTGAATTCCATTTCCTTTCTCTCCTCATACATAACATGCAGCATAACAGATGATCCAGCACTCGAATGCCAGGAACGATCTGAGAGAGAACGCATTTGTCAAGGGCCACAGCCGACCCTCTGCTGACTGCAGGGACTGGTGGAGTGTGACCACACTTCATTTTTCATCAGCATGCTGCTTAATTTACCGCAAGTGTCATCTCCCAGGGCTACTAACCTGGGAAGATGACGCCCCTGTTGCACGGGTTTCACGGGTACTGACTCTGGAGGGGCTGGGGCTGTGGGGAGAGAGCCATCCTTCACAATTTCCCACTCGACTTCGTGGAGGCAGGCAGATGCTTCAGAGCTGGGGAAAAGGAGGACTCGGAGCTAAGCAGATGGACAGGCAAATATTTCAGCAGCATCTGCGGCTGGCTATAATGTCTCCAGCTACTTGGCTTCGGAGAAGAGACTTCACACCGCCTGCCACTTAAGGTATCGATCCATGTTGCCCACCACCTAGCCACTAGCCCCATGTGGCCACTGAGCACCTGAAACGTGGCCAGTCCAAATGGAGATGTACTGAGTGCGTAAAATGCACATCAGATTTTGAAGCGTTAGTACACAAATAAATGCAATACTTTTCATCGTGATGCCATGCCGAAACGATCATATATTGGATAAGCTGAGTTAAATTATCCACATGATCAAAATTCACTTTACCACGCGGCATTTAACTTTTTAATGTGGCCCTGAGAAAAGTTTCGATCACATACGTGGCTTACCTTATGTGTACACCGGACCTCACTGCTCCAGAGTCAGAGGGTCCGCGAACCCCAGCCTTCCTCTTCAGAGAGAAAGACCCAGGGCCTGATCGGGAAAGCAACTCGACTGTGGTCACATCACTGATGAGTGACAGAGTGAGGACGAGTCGCCACACCTCCCATTCCCAGTCTTGACCCCTTTTATCCTCTGTCATGGCCTAAAGAGAGGCACACAGCTCTGAGAGGGAGGGAGACGGCACCAGCTCTCCCACCGCTCAGTTACCACGTGGCTGAAAGTGCAAACACATGCCACGTGGTTGACGGAGATATCAGAGAAATGAAAAGGAGCTTTGGAAATCATAAAGGACAGCACGGTAACAGGGCAGGCTACGGGGAGTGTAAGAGCGCAGATGCTGGAGGAAGACCACACAGCTGGGTTGTAGTGCTGACGCCGCCACCACCTGGTGTGAGTTATTTAGACTCTCTGGGTCTGTTTCTCATCTGGATTGGTATGTACCTGATAGGGTGGCTGGCAGAATTAAATTAGCTAATAGGTATAATACACTTAGAACAGTGCCAGGCATATAATAAATACATGACAAATGTGAGATATTTTATGAGAGATGATTATTATGATTAATAGGATTAATGATTATTATTGAAGATGATTATGTTATTAATTATTTTTAGAGAGGATACTCTACTTCTGTCATCCAAAGTCCTATAAGTAGAACTCACAGGAAAAATTTTTTTCTTAAATGTAAGCTTGTGGGTGATCACCCACTCTGTGTGATTTTGGAGACAAGAGAATGAGCAATGCCCCTAAAACAAGGATCAGTTTCATTGGCCCTAAAAATATTAAAAATGCCACTACTTTCCTGGGTTTTTAAGAGAATTAAATGCCTATTACACTGCCTAAAAATAAATGTTAGCTTTCTACTTTAATAATGTGATTTTTATCTTGGAGAGAGGGGAAGGGGGAGAGAGAAAGAAACATCAGTCAGCTACCTCCAGTATGCGGGGATCAAACCCACAACCTAGGTAGGAGCCCTGACTGGGAATCGAACCTGCCACCTTCCAGCATAGGGGATGATGTTCCAACCAACTGAGCCACACCAGCCAGGGCTTAGCTTTCTACTTTGAACAACAACAAAAACTTTCTACCCATGAGTAGACATTTGAATACTACCACTAGAAATGTATCTCTTCAATGTAAAGCTTCATGTTTGTTGGATCCCTCTACCTGTCTTCCTTCTCACTCCAAACGTATACAGAATTCCATCAACTCCAGACAACTCCCTACACTCGGGCATTCTTTTAACTTCAGTCTTCTTTCCTTCCAAAAACTGCCCAACTTATATAAATAGATGGTCTACACCTATTGTCTCGTCCTTTTTTCTACTGATAATGTTCTCTGATGCCTCAAGCCCCTGCACTGAGCCTACATCACATCTCTCTACAGTGGGTTTTCAAAGGCACCACAAGATACCACATGGCACTACCGTTTCTTGGTCTTTGTTTATCTTGATTTTCCTGCACAACCCCCTTTTAATTCTATCTTTGTTCTGCTACTTCTCTGACCCGTCATCTTCTTACTCCTCTTCTTGGTTCACTCTTCCCCTCCCTCACCTTGACCTTCCTCAAGGTCTAACATTCTCCTTTTCACTCTACATGTTCTATACTGTGACTGGATTCTCCCCACGACTTCAACCTCCCTGCTATGCATATGCTATAGATCTCTCAGTTTCTCTCTCCTTCTCTCTCTCTCTCTCTCTCTCTCTCTCTCTCTCTCTCTCTCTCTCTCACACACACACACACACACACACACACACACACACCCCCCTCTTGACTTTCTCTCCCTCCCTGCCCCCAGCCCTCGTTTTAGGCATTTCCAAATAAATAGTCCTTCTTCACATGAAGCCTGAAGTTCCTCGCAAATGACTGACCTTTATTTCCATTGGTGATCTTACTGTTCCAGTTTTTCATAGGGTAACACCTTCAGACACTTAGCACATCCTTTTATCCACCTCCTACTAAATTCTCCCTCCTACTAAATTCCTACTCGTTCCCCAAGATGAATTGCCCATGGTGTTTCTTTCTCCACCCGCAAATAAAATGCATTCATTCAATGTCAGGCATTATTTGTACTATTATCACTCCATATTTAATTTGCAGAATTAACTTGTAGATTCTTTTATGCTTGAGGTAACTCATTATGACTTGTAGATTCTTCCTATGAAATGCTTTCTGTGTCTCTTTATACTTTTCCATTTTCTGTCCCTCCATTTCCAGCAGGCTTTTATCATTTCATAACAAATCTTCATTTGATTTCCAACAGTGTCTTCTAGTCCTTGTCTCCATTCATCAACTCTGCCAGGCTAATTTCTTTAAAACTCTACTATTATTCTGTCTCTTCCCTATTTGAAAGCCTTCCACGATGCCCCATTGCCTGTCTGCAGTTAAAAAGAAAAGAACACCCAGGCCCTCCATTATCTGGCATTAAATTACCTTTCTGGTCTCATCTCCCACAATTGCCAACGATATTCTCCACTTGAGCCCCACTGATTTATTTCTTGGTTTTTGAATCAACTTTGTGTTCCCACATCAAGGCCCTTGCTAACAATAGGATTTGCCTTGGGGAAGCTTCATGCTTCTATGTATCCTTTTAAAATTCTGATTCCTTGGATCTTCCCCAGATCACTGACTCGCGCCAGTTCAGCGTCCTCTGAATCCACTGCATACCCAGACCTCTTGGTTGGTCAGGAATCAGGCATTGCATTGGTCGGCAAGTTCGTGGGCTTTGAAGGAGAGATTAAGTTTGAATTTAGCTCCTGCCTCCTACTGGCTGTGTGAACTTGAGCAAGTCACATAATCTTTCTGACCCTGTTTCCTCAGCTAGAAAATGGGTGTAAAAGTACCTACTTCACAAAGACGGCTATAAGGTTAAATAAGGCATTGCAGCTAACATGTGTCAGCTATCTCCAATGGGAGAAAATATTTGCAAGTTATATATTTGATAAGAATCTAGTATCCAGAATACATAGTCGTTTTTACAACTCCACAATGAAAAGACACACAACCCAATTTTAAAATGGGGAAAGGATCTGGATAGAACTTTCTCCAAAGAATATATACAAATGGTCAATAAGCAGATACAAAGATTCTCTCAAGACCATCGGTCATTAGGGAAATCAAATTATAGAAATGCAAATCAAAACCACAATAAGATGCCTCTTTGCCACCACTAGGATTACTACACTTAAAAAAAAAAAAAGGAATAAGTGTTGGCAAGGATGTAGACAGATTGGATCCTTCATACATTGCTGGCGGGAATGGAAAATGATGTGACTACTATGAGAACCAGTCTGGCCTTCCTCACAGAATTAAACATAGAGTTACATATGACTCAGGAATTCCACTCCTAGTGAAATTCATTTCAAGAAAAATAATGTGTTCACGCAAAAACTTATACATGAATGTTCATAGCAGCATTATTCATAATAGCCAAAAAGTAGAAACAACACAAATATCTATCAACTGTTGAATGAATAACCCAAAGTGGTATACCCATACAATGGAACATTATTTAGCCATGAAAAGGAATGAAGAACCCACACATGCTGCAGTATGAATGAACTTTGAAAACATTATTCTAAGTGAAAGAAGTCAGACACAAAATGCTACATATTATATGATTCCATTTATATTAAATGTCCCAAACAGGCAAAACCATAAAGAAAGCAGATTCGTGATTTCAGGGGCCTGGGGGAAGGGGAAATGAGGAGCGACTGTAACAGGTAAAATGTATCTTTTGGGCTCTGCTCAGGTGGCTCAGTTGGTTGGGACATCGTCTCAAACACCAAATGGTGACAGGTTTTATTCCCAGTCAGGACACATACCCAGGTTGCAGGTTTGGTCCCTGGTCTAGGTGTGTATGGGAGGCAACCGATTGATATCTCTCTCTCTCTCTCTCTCTCTCTCTGTTTTTCTCTCTGTCTCCTTTTGTCCCTTCCTCTCTCTCTCTAAAATCAATAAAAACATATCCTTAGGTGAGGATTTTAAAAAATATATCTATATTGTGGGGGTGATGAAATTAGTGAAATTCTCATTTGGATATTCTGGGATTAGAGGGTAGTGATAGTTGCACAACATTGTGCATGTGCTAAAAACCACAAAATTGTACATTTTTAAACAGTGAAAATTATGGTACAGAAATTACATCTCAAAAAAATTAAAATCAGAAAGAGGAGAACAGCGCATCACACAGTGCCTGAGTTATAGACACTGAGTAGTGTGCTAAGTTTCCCCGGCCTCTCATTAAAAATGGTGAAGTTAGTGGTCAATGCGAGTCATTCTGATAATACAAGGCCCGTGCTGCCCACCCACTATCTTCTCTCAGGTGGGCTGACGCGGAGGGTCACTTCGCGATGGTTCTGCACGAGGACTGTAAAGGTGTTTGTCCAACCATCTGATCAGCGGGTAGCGATTACAGAAAAAAGTGATCCATATCTTTTGTTCAACTACATAAATCCATGGAGACTGTCTTATTAAGTCTAGCCCAGTACACAAAAGATGCCAGAGATAACTTGGAGGAGGGAGCAAAACGATCGGGAAAGGCATAGAGAACATTGTTGACATGGCTTTTCCTAAAGAAAACACTGTGAGCATTGCTTTGGCCAAAGAGACAGCGGAAGGAGTTAATAAAATCTCATTAAACTTTAGGGAAAACTGGCTTGACAAATAATTCTTCAGCTAGAGACTGTGTATTAAAGCAAGGATTAGCGGGAAACAGCAAATATTTCTGGAGTGCCGACCATGATGTACTAAATCAGATACACATGGCTTCACAACCCTCCTCTGCTGCTTCCCAGCCAAATAACCTTGGCCAGGCTACCTCATTTCTCCAATCATCTGTTTTCCTCTTGTGTAAAATACAGAAAATAAAATTCCTCATCAGGTTAGTATGTGTATATGAAGGGCAGCAAGAATGAACCCTAAATGGTAGCTCTGATTATTAATTGTTATACAGGCCAGGAATAATGATACCACCCAACACAATTTCCCTAGGTGAAACACAGGCCACTGAATATAGACAGATCCCCCAAATCCTCTATTGCTCAGGAATGTTTGTTCATAATTCTTTTTCTTTACTGATTTGAGAGAGAGAAAAAGGGAGAGAGAGAGAGAGACATCAATGAACGAGAACATTGACTGGTAGGCTCCTGCACGTCCCCCAGTGGGGATTTGGCCCACAACCTGGGCATGTGCCCTGATGGGGATTTGAACTGGTGACCTCTTGGTGCCTGGGTCTATACTCAACCACTGAGCCACGCTGGCCGGGCTACTCATAATTTTAAAGGCTCACAAAGGAGCATCTTTGTTCACTATTGGTGGGAAAAACATAGTAATATACAGAAAGATGGGACTTCCAATTCAATGTGTCAGATCAAGCTGATATAGTGAAGACCCCCTTTCTACCTCAAATAATTAGAAATACTTTTTAAATGTCTCTCTCGTGAAGATTTCAAATCCAGACCATTTTTTGTTGTTGTTATCACAGTAGCTTTATTATCCCTTATACTTTCAAAAATATTTTAATTTATTTTATTGGGGTGACATTGGTTAATAAAATTATATAGGTTTCAGGTGTACAATTCTATAATACATCATCTGTGCATTGCATTGTGTGTTCACTACCCAAAGTCAAGTCTCTTTCCATCACCACTTATCCCCTCTTTACCTTCTTCTTCGTACCCCTTTTCCCCTTTCCCTCTGGTATTGTCTGTGTCTATGAGTTTTTGGAGGTTTTTTGCTTAATCCCTTCACCTTTTTCACCCAACTCCACAAACCCCTCCCCTCTAACAGCTGTTAGTCTCTTTTCTATATCTATGAGTCTGTTTCTATTTGCTTGTTTTGTTTTGTTCATTAGATTCCACATGTAAGTGAAATCGTATGGCACTTGTCTTTTTCTGACTAGTTTATTTCACTTAGCATAATACTCTCCAGGCCCATCCTTGCTGTCACAAAAGGTCAAATGTCACTCTTTTTTTACAGCCAAGTAGTACTCCACTGTGTAAATGTACCACAGCTTTTTTATCCACTCATCTACTGATGGGCACTTGGGCTGCTCCCAAATCTTGGCTGTTGTAAATCACACTGCAATGACTATAGGGTCAATATATTCTTTTAAATTAGTGTTTTGGGTTTCTTCAGATATATTTCCAGAAGTGGAATTTCTGGGTCAGGAGGCAGTTGCCTTCTAAGGAAACGCCATACTGTTTTCCACAGTGGCTGCACCATTCTGCATTTCCACCTACAGTGCATAGGGGTTCCCTTCTCTCCACATCCTCACCAACACTTAATGTTATTTGACTCGTTGATGATAGCCATTCTGACAAGTGGGAGGTGTTATCTCATTGTGGTTTTAATTTGCATTTTTCTGATGATTAGTGATGTTGAGCATCTTTTCATATGTCTATTGGCTATCATATGTCCTCTTTGGAAAAGTGTCTATTCAGGTCCTTTGCCCATTTATTTAAATTGGATTGTTTAATTTCTGGTGTTGAATTGTATAAGTCCTTTATAAATTTTGGATATTAATCCCTTATCAGATGTATCATTGGCGAATACATTCCCCCATACAATGGGTTCCCTTTCCATTTTGTTGATAGTTTCCTTTGGTGTGCAATAACTTTTTAGTCTGAGAGCCAGACCATTTTAGAAAGAAATTTAACAAATGTACAAAGAACATTTAAATTACAATGCATATGAAGTGTTTCAAATATTAGAAAAAGAAAACAACTGCCCAGCTGACTTTATAAGATTGGGACATTTTTTTTATACCAGAATTGGAAAAGGAGAGTAATAGGAAAGAATTACTGAACCAACCTAATTTACATGCATGGATATAAAATTTCTAAATAAAATCCTCATTAGTTGAATCCAGCAGTATTTTAAATCTAATGAATCATGCTCAGGCAGGATTTCTCCCAGGAATGTGGGATTGTGTCAATATCAGAACATCTATTTTTTTTTTAATCACAACATTAACAGAGTAGCAGGGGGCAAACTGAACATGTGCAGAAAAGGCATTAGAACCCCAGTCAGGGAGCTTACGGTAGCTGTTTCACATCAATGTTTCTCTCTCTCTCTCCCTCTCCTTTCCCCTCTCTCTAAAATCAATGAAAATATCCTTGGGTGAAGATTAAGAAAAAGGCATTAGATAACCTTTCACACATTTTTCCTTCTAAAAGTTTTTACCAAACAAATAATAACAAGAAAAGTCTTATTATAATAAAAGATACCTCTCAAAAACATACAGAAAATGTAATACTTAATGACAAAACATGAGAAGCATTCCCATTAAATTCAGGAACAAGACGAAAATTTTCATTTTTCATTTTTGTGATTATTTTACTGAAGGCCTTAGCCAATGGAATACAACAGGGGGGAAAAACTGGTATAAGGATTAGACATTTTTGACATTTGCCAATGATTTATTTATATAGAAAATTAAGCCCTGGCTGCTTTGGCTCAGCGGTTAGAGCATCAGCCCCCGGACCAGAGAGTCCTGGGTTTGGTTCCTGCTAAGGGCATGTACCTCGGTTGCATTTTGTCCCTGGTCCCAGTTAGGGTGGTGTGGGTGGCAGCCACTAGATGTGTCTCTCTCACATCGATGTTTCTCTCTCTCTCTCTCTTCCTCCCTCTCTTTTTCCCGCTCTATCTGAAGATAAATGCAAAAATGTCCTTGAGTAAGGATAAAAAAAATTAAAATTATAATTCAAACTATCAGAACTCATAAGATAATGATTTTATATTCAGCAAGGTTACTGTATATAAAATCAACTACAAAAATCAACAAGTATTGCCCTGGCCAGTTTGGTCAGTGGTTAGAGCCTCGGCCCATGGAACAGAGATTCTCAGGTTCGATTCTAGCCAAGGGCACATACCTCAGTTGCAGTTGGTCCCCGGCTGTGGTTAGGGTCTTGCAGGAGGTGACCAGTCAATGTGTCTCTCTCACATCGAAGTTTCTCTCTCTTTCTTTTTCTCTTTCTCTCTCTCTTTCTGTCTCTCTCTGTCTGTCTCTGTCTCTTTCTCTCCCTTCCCTCCAAAGATAAATGGAAAAAAAATGTCCTCAGGTGAGGATTACAAAAAAAATATCAAAAAGTATTTATGTATTATCAACAATTAATAAATATAAAACTATTACCATTTACAATCATAATAAAATTTAACAAAAAGATTTAATAAAAGATGATTATTAGCACCTTATGGAGAACATTTTTAAATGTCTTTGAAAGTCACAAAAAAGATCTGAATGAATGGAAAACTGATCAGGTTTATGGATGGAAAGATTAAATATATCTTAGATATAAAGATTTTTCTCTAAATTCATTTAAAAAATTCAAGACCATTGTAATCAAAACCAAACTATTTCTATTAACAAAATAGCAATGCAGTATATGGTGTTAGTGTATGGATAGACAAACAGATCAATGACTAGTATAAGGAAACTAGAAACAAACTAAAACATCAGGCCACTGAGAATATAAGAAACATTGCTTCATAAATATGAAGAAAAGGCAAGATTATTTAAATGGCATTTCCATTTGGAAAAAAATAAAATTAAACTTATATTCCACACTCTATACACAAAAATTCCTGGTGATTTAGAGACCTCGATGTTAAGAAAAATTAAATCTAGCCCTGGCCGGTTTGGCTCAGCGGTTAGAGCGTCGGCCTGCGGTCCCGAGAGACCCGGGTTTGGTTCCCGCTAAGGGCACGTACTTCGGTTGCAGTTTGTCCCTGGCCCTGGTTGGTCGTGCGGGTGGCAGCCACTCGATGTGTCCCTTCACATCGATGTTTCTCTCTCTCTCTGTTCCTCTCTCTCCCTCTCGCTCCATCTGAACAAAAAATGGAAAAATGTCCTCGGGTGAGGGAAAAAAAAAAAAAAAAAAGAAAAATTAAATCTATTTGAATAAATATAGGTATAGGAGAGAGTTGTTTGTTTGTTTGTTTGTTTTGGTTTTGATTACTCCTCACTCACTCGAGGATGATTTTTTTAGATAAAACGGAAGGAGGAAGGGGAGTGAGAGAAACATCACATTGATTGTTTGCCTCACACAGGACCCGACTCGGGCCAGGGATGGAACCTGCAACCCAAGTACATGCCCTTGCCTGGGAATAGAACCCACGACCTCTTGGTCTGCAAGCTGATGCTCTAAACACTGAGCCAAACCAGCCAGGGCCGAAGGAAGTCTTTTTGATACTGGGATCAAAAAGGATTAGTTAATCAAGACCAAAAAAAGCACAGTGAATGAAGGTAACAATTGTTAAGATTGACCATGTTAAAATGTAAAAGTTCTGGGTGACAAAATTACCATAAAGAAACTTAGAAAAAAAGTAGCTAAGAGGAGTTACAACACAGAATAAAGATCAGTGAGAAGAATTTATACAAATGCCTACAAACTATTATGAAAAAGAAAATTTAAAGTAGCAACGCACAAAAAGAGGAAATAAGTATAACCAATGACAATATGAAAAATGTACAATCTCACATCAAGAAAATTAAGAGTATATGGAGCCACTTACCATCTACTTCAAATTAATAAAATCAAAAGGTATGGCCCTGGCCGGCTTGGCTCAGCGGTTAGAGCATCGGTCTGCGGTCCAGAGAAACCCAGGTTCGGTTCCTGCTAAGGGCAAGTACCTCGGTTGCAGTTTGTCCCTGGCCCTGGTTGGTACGTCTCTTTCACGTCGATGTTTCTCTCTCTCTTTCTCCCTCCCACTCTATCTGAACAAAAAATGAAAAAAAATGTCCTCGGGTGAGGATAAAAAAAAAAAAAGGTATAATAATACCAAACTTTGGGGAGGATGTGGGAAAACAGATTATACATTATAATAATCACATCAAAAACCAATGTGACAGCATCTAGTGAAGTTTAAAACGGCTATGATCAGGGGATGGGCGAAGGAGATGAAGCGATTAAGAAGTACAGATTGGCTGTTAGACTGACAAACCTCAAAGGGAAGGTGAGGGGGGATAAACCAAACACTTTACATGCATACATGCACTACCAATGGACACTAGTGTGGGGAAGGCAGGAGCGGGGCGGGAGCAGGGAGGAGGGTGTCAGTGGGGAGTTAGGGGGACATCTATACTACTTTCAACAATAAAGAAAAGTTTGTAAAAAATGGCTATGATCTACATATGGCTCACCACCTCTAATTCTTGGTGTAAACCATAAACACTTGCACCTGTGCACAGATATTTCCTACAAGGTCATTTATCGAAGCAACGTTTATAATGGGGGAAACCGCTTTTAACCTAAATGGTCGCTAGTAGAAAAATTTAAAAATAAATTATGGTACCTTCACAGATGGAATACTATATAGACATTTCACAATGCTCTCATTTAAATAAGGGAACTTGCTCTCTCTATATCAGTACATTTCAAAGCCATAATGTTGAATGAAAAGAAAAAGTTGCAGAATGATAGTAAATACAATGTTAGAGTCTGTGCAAATGAAAACACACAAATCAGTACCACATCACCTTTGCTAGCAATATAAATGTATATGACCAAAAAGATACACAGAAACACATTCCAGACAGCATTGCCTCTGGGGATGGAAGCAGAAATGCAGAGTTTTAGCATGGTGTATGAACTAGAGATGCAGAATAAGCAGAGAGCGAAGATGAAGTCGAAGAAATTTTCTAACAGATGATGGCTGAGGATTCTCCAAAACTGAAGAAAGAGACTACATAAAAAGCAGTATAATGCCAAGAGAAATAGACCAATTGACAATCAGCGTCGATTTAAATACACCTTTCTCAGCAATTGATAGAGCAAACAGACAAAACATCAGTGAGGATACAGAAAATTTGAACATCACAAGTAGTAATCATGGCCAAGGGTGTGTAGAATACTGTTCTTAATAACGACACGAATGCTAATGGTGACACCCTGTTATTTGCACACAGAATCAAGGGGTAATGTCCTACCTTCAGAGTTTAATGGCCCTGAAGCAGCCAGAAGCAGAGTTCAGTTCTCCCTCTCTGGCTTTTCAGCAGCTGGTGGCCTCTGCAGGAAAATGCAAATGCGAAGCAGAGTAGTTAAACCTTGGATACATTTGCATTTACACATTTGCTAATTAAATCAAAGGGGAAAACCACATCTTCCCAGATGAAAATATTCTAACCCGGGAGCCCAGCCAGGGCACCAGCCACGAGGGCCTGCGCTCCTCACGTGAGGCAGCACTGTCCAACAGAAATGGAACGTGAGCCAGAATTAGGAGCAGCCTATGCAATTTTAAACTGACCAACGCTTAAAAAGAAATAAACAAGTGAAATTCATGTTAATATTTAGCCCAATAGATTTAAAATATTATCATTTCAACATGCAATCAATTGAGATTTTTTACATTCCTATTTTCATATTAAATCTTCAAAATGCAACTTGTATTTTATTTTATTTATTTATTGTATTATATATATATATATATATATATATATATATATATATATATATATATATAT
Organism: Molossus molossus; assembly: GCF_014108415.1. NCBI lineage: Eukaryota > Metazoa > Chordata > Mammalia > Chiroptera > Molossidae > Molossus > Molossus molossus. Next base: position 18,674,277 of record NW_023425377.1, read on the forward strand.
ATTTTGGTGGTACATGCCCCTAGAACCGAACGCGGGACTCTGGTCCGCAGGCCGACACTCAACCGCTGAGCCAAACTGGCCAGGGCATGCAACGTGTATTTTAGACTTGGAAGCTGTAGGAGGGGAAAAACACTTTTCCTCTGCCCTCTTAGTTGAGCAACTAAGGCCTGCAAATTAAACTGACAAATGACAGAGTAACAGGAGAAATCTATACGAGTTTAATTTAATGTTAATGTTTCAATTTTTATATATGCACAGAGGCCTTCATAGAAAAGATGTGAAGATCCAGAGAGGTGATGAGACCTAGGGTCTTTAATACCATTTTAACAAAGAGTGATAAATTATGGAGAAGTGGCTAGACAACAGAAAAGGAGTTTGGGCATAGTAACTTGGGGAAAGGTAAATATACGTAAGAAACTAATTGAAGATAAGGGTTACTTCAGTAAATCTATGTTCTCTCTCATAGATGTTTCTCTCTCTCTCCCCCTCTCCCTTCCTCTCTCTCTAAAACTCAATAAAGAAAAATATATATATATTAAAAAAAAAAAAGCCCGGTCAGTGTGGTTCAGTGGTTGAGCATCACCCATGCACCAAGAGGTCACCTGTTCAATTCCCAGTTAGGGCACATGTCCAGGTTGTGGGCCAAATTCCCAGTGGGGGGGGCATGCAGGAGGCGGCCAATCGATGTTCTCTTTCATCAATGTCTCTCTCTCTCTCTCTCTCTCTCTCTCTCTCTCTCTCTCTCTCTCTCCCTTCCTGTCTCTCTAAACTCAATAAAGAAAAAAAAAAATTTTTTTAAAGGGTTACTTCAGTAAGGTTTGATTTTGCAAACCTATCCCCATGCCAACTTTCTGTCTCCAGTAATAATGGTTGCTTTCCTCCTCCAGGTACGGGAGACGGGAGGTAGAACACCTTCGCAAGGGAAAATTCATGCCCATATTTTAGGCAGATGGGGGAAGGCAGAAAGCTCACTGCATCTATTATTTCTCAACTGCCTTCAGATCAAAATAATCTTTATATCAAAGTGGCATATTTGGGGGTGGCATATTCTGAACCCCTTCATAGCACATCTCAATTTGGACTCAACACGTGTCACTAGTGGCTACTATATTGGATAGCACTGATCCAGAGCTTCTTGGTGTTCCTCAAAGGTCAACTTCTCCAAATGCAAATGAAAGCTAGGAATTAAATTAGGCTATAAACAAAGTGCTTAGCATAATCTTGAAAACATGATCAGCTACAGCAAATGATAGCCATCATTTTTCATGTTATTGATCTTGGGTTGAATACTTTTGACTTGTTCTATATTAAAGACAACATTTGAATTTTTATAACTTTCTATGTTCCATATGTACCAAACATCAAAATTTTGCTTGATTTATATATAGCATCTGTAAATGCCATGCGTATTTTTACATTTAACCACAGCTTTAATGACATAGGTATCTCACACTTCAGTCATTTTTACCATTTATCTGATTTTGCCATGTCGGCATACTATCCGTACTATCATTCGAGACGTGTCTTCAAACCACCTTAATTCTTTAAATTCAATATTTGGGATTTTATCCTCATCCTAAAAAGTCACAGTCCTGAAATCAGGAGTTTGATAGTCTAGATATTTTTTCTTTATGTTCAAATAAATACATAACTTGTACCTCTCCTGAAGACATTATATATGCAAAAACAGAACACCTAACATATTTTGAAGGGGGGAAATATATATATGTGTGTGTATATGTAATCACTATGTATAAAGTGTTCCATCCGGCTCCACTGTGGCCATGGCAGGTTACTTAAGCCCTCTGACCATTAGCTGTCTTATCTGTAAAACGGGATCGGCAAGGGATTTTTGAGTATTAGATGGGAGAATGCATACAGTCTTAGCACAGTCCCTGGTTTGGCTGAATTCCTTGATCAAGAAACATTAGTTCTCTCTCTATCATGAGCAGTCTATAGTGTACAAGCGTTTCCTGTGTATTATTTTCACAGGACCTCACTAAAGAAACTAAGAATCATTGATTCTATTTTATAGATAAGAAAACTGTGCCTGATAACTTGTCCAGGGTTAAGGGCCCAATATACAGCACAGCTGGACTCAAAGTCAGGTCTTTGCAGGGACGTCCATTGTTACATCCACTAAACTACGTCTGCGGTGGCAAGAAATGTGCTTGCCTATTTTTATCATTGCTACCTACTGAAAAAGGAATCTTACTACTGGCACAAAAAATAAAGAGGGGAGGAAGTTGAAGAGTCTCATCTTTCATGACCATTAATAAGCATTTCTGGAGCCCCGACGGGTGCAAAGCCCTTTCCCCCATGAAGTCTGATTTCCACTGCTCCCTGAGCTGACCACAGAACAGAGCTCTGTGGAATTTATCCTTAGAGCAAACATCTGAATGTACACTACAGTGAAGCCCTCGCTTCAAGTTGGGCTACCTAGCAGCAGGTGAATTAAAGAACCTGAACAACGTCTCTGGCAATGTAGTTCTGGTGCCTAAAATAGCTTGATATGTCAGGTTGGAGGAAGGGGGCGGCGTGTGCCTCTGGAATTTAATTTTCAAGTGGAGGTCGAAATTCTTTGTTCCACTCTGTGAAATTGTCAAGGCACACAGCCTTGGTGTCTTTCATAGAGTGAGGGCAGATTCTGCCTTTCAACAGTCCCAAGGAAGCTTTCAAGGCAAATTTAAGTCAGAAAATCATGCCAGGAAATCTTCCTCCAGATATGAGGCAGTGATAAAAAAAAAAACTGTGGGCCCTGTTCATAGGGATTAAAGAACTGTCTCGATCAATGCCACATTTTCTGTTTCTCTTCTCCAAGAAGATTTCTATAATTAAACAAAAGTAGAATATGGATTGTGACCAATCACAACCCGTATTTTCAGAAGAGACCCATTTATAAAAGTCTAAAAATATAGAATCAGTACCACATACTTTAGATTTTAACACCTTTTCTTGAATTTATTGGGGTGACATTGGTTAATAAAATTATATAGGTTTCAGGTGTACAATTCTATAACACATCATCTGTACATTGTAGTGTGCGCTCACCACCCCTAGTCAAGTCTCCTTCCATCACCGTTTATCCTCTTATACCCTCTTCTACCTCCTCCACCCCCCTTTCTCTCTGGTGATCACCATACTGTTGTCTGTGTCTATGAGTTTTTTGTCTTTTTTTGCTTAATCCTTTCGCCTTTTTTATCTAGCCCCCCCAGACAAAAACCCTCCCCTCTTATAGCTGGCTATCAGTATAATACTCTTTTAAAAAATATTTTATGTATTGGCCATCTCCCCGACAAAAATGCAAATTCTACTGAGGCACATATTTTAAGAAAGTGTATTGTTGAGTGAAAAAAAATAGCTGAGCCCAGGCCGGTTTGACTCAGTGGTCACAGGGTCAGCCTGCAAACCAAAGAGTCCTGGGTTCAATTCTGGCCAAGGGCATGTACCTCAGCTTTGGTTCGTGCCGGCCCCGGTTGGGGTCATGTGTGTGGCAACCAATCAATGTGTCTCTCTCACATTGGTTTCTCTCTTTCTCTCTCCCACTCTGTCTGAAAATAAATGTAAAAATATCCTCTGGTGAGAATTAAAAAAAAAAAAAATAGCTGATTTAAAAATGACCTATTCCATATGATCCTGTCTCTGTAAAACAATGACCACATCCTAAACATCAATTTTATTTATATATCTTTATCTGAAAAAGATTACATCAAAATGTTAAATGGTAATAGCGTCCCCCTGGGAGGAGGGTAATGTGTGTGTGTGTGTGTGTGTGTGTGTGTGTGTATGTATATGTATATATGTGTGTATATATATATACACATATACATATATATATATATAATTAAACAATCAACATGTGTTATCTGTGGTATGTTTTTCTGTTTAAAAACAACAACACAGAAGCACTTTGGCCACTTGCTGGCCTGTAGAGAGCCAGCTCCCCGTGCAAAGCAAGGCAGGAGGAGGATGCTGAACGGACCATCCAGCGCCTGGTGCAGCATGTCTGGGACAGAGACGTCTATGCAGGTCTCCATCTTTAGTGAGACCCGGGGAGAAAAACAGGCTAGTGGGGAACTGCTAACAACCTATTCTCTAACCAGGATCTGGTGGCCTGACCGACAGCATTCCCATGACCGGGCCTAGTGGAACGGGAACATGTCCTCACCCCGTGGAATGAGGATAGCGGGTCTGTTTCACAGGACGGGCTATGTGAGGATGAGGTAAGGTACTGGGAGTGGGATGCTCAGCCTGGAACTGGATCAGAGAGAGGTGTTGAATGAACAGGAGCTGTGTGTCTGCAGCCAGGCCCAGGCCCAGCTCCTCTGCCACCCCTAGGGGGGCAGGGAAGCAGAGACATTAACTCCAAATCCCTAAATTCCCTCTCTCCCTTTTGAGGAGCACAGGATGACTTTGAAACCCCTCCCTCCACCAGCTTGAAATTCTCAAGTGTGACTGCTGAGCCTGGAGTTCCTGTTAAGATCAGAGATTGTAAACAAAACAAAAAAAGAATCCTTCAAAAAAACTAACTTCCTCTTAACCATAAAGGTCAAGAGCTAGAGAGCTGAATGTATTCTGTTCACAGTGATAAAATTAAAATTTCGATAGCAGAGTTCAAAAATTGAGCACTAAGAAATGGATAATGCAAATCCATCCAGGAGTAAGTGATTGTCTAAGAAAGAAGGAAATTCTCCATAATATTGAGGTCTAGGCTTAGAGAGGCTAACTTAACCAAATTCACATAAGTAGGAAGGAGCGAGAGTAGGATTTGAAGTGAGTTTGATTCCATCGGCTTCCTTTTCTTATTACAGTAATAAAATTCTCAGAATTAAAACGAATGTTAGAGGCTATCAAACCAGTTTCCTCATCTCTAAGAAAGTACAGATACTATTAGATCAAGGAATTGTGCTCCAGTGTGTAAATATGCCCATTAAAGTATAATTCGGGTTGCCAGATTTAGGAAATAAAAAATACAGGATGCCCTGTAAATTTGAATTACAAATAAATAACAAATAATTTTAATATTGGTGCACAGACATACACACACACACACACAAAAAATGGTTTTTCTGAAATTTAAATGTAATAAGTGCCCTGCACTTTATCTGGCAACCCTAAATATGCTATCAGCCCAGCATTCTACATATGGTCGAACCCAAAGAGTAGATTTCCTTGTCATGTTGAAAGGTGTAATTCAAGGCAAAGGGATGGTGACACCTCACAGGTTTTAATCCATGAGGCACTGGGAAAGCACCCTAGACCTGACTAATAATTTCCTCTGATTTCAGTCTTTCCAAATCAACACCCAAAGAAATCATGCTACTTGCTCCATGTCACGTAGCCAGTATAAGTTAAAAAATCCGACCTTGAAATCTCCGTAATCTAGTGGTGCTAGCACGCCGCCTACGATTGCCAATACTGGGAAGCACAACTCTCATTTATCAGCGGCCTCCTACGTTGATGGTCAGGCACTGCCTTCGACTCCGTACGGCACCTCTTCTCGGTATGAGAGCCGACGCCTGCACAGCAGAGGTTCTCACTGAATAATACTGTCTAGAACCTTCCTCTCCCAAAGTTCACCCCTAATTCCAATGTGTGCACAAGCCACTAAACTGAATAGTAGCACATTCTAAATAATTTAATACAAAAGAGGACCAATTCCTGGGAAGTCACTTGGGAAGCCACCATCGGTTATCATTTACTCAGGTGTCTCTTCTCTGAAGCTTCAAGGCCCTTGAGGACAGGGGACACGTCTTGCCCACCCCGGTGTCAGCCTTCATTGAGGCTAAGCACCAGCACTTTGCAGAAAGGATTTAAAAAAAAAAAAAGATGTTCTTCAAATGAATGAGAAGTCTAGAGCAGATCCATTTAAAACTCCTGAAGAGTTGACAAAATATCTTTTTTTTTTTTTTGTAAATAATTGAAAACTATCACAAAGAGGTTTTTGAGGGAAGAAATAGCTCAATCAGTAAGTGGTGTTAATCTACAAAACTAACCTTGTTCCTCTAAACTGTTGCTTGGAAATGTATTCTCCGAGAGGGGGAAGGGAGGAGACACCGGCTCCCTTTAATGAAGCAGCGTCGTGGTTCTTCGACAGACAACTCACTTCATTGTGCAGCCGACAAAACACATGGAGCGCGATTCCAGGAAGCTCCTGTCCACTGCCGGGGCCACAGAAAGTCCGGTTGCTAAGAGACTTTAAGTGCTTGGTTAATAGTGACTACTCAGAGGTGGCTGAACGGAGAGAGATGTTCAGCAAGTCTTCCCAAAGACCTAGTGACAAAATGCTCCGCCGCCACTTTACTTCTCAGGCACAGAAAGGAGTGACAGAGAAGAGGGGCGGGGACAAACAGAGCAGAGGAAAAGGCAGCAACAGGTACCAAGGGAAAAAAGAAATGGATTCAGTAAGGGTCAAGAGGGTGACTTCTAGCCCCACCACTGCAACCTGCTAGGGACAGAATTGGATGAGGTTCTCTTCTCCCTGGGCCTCAGTTTCTCAATCTGTCAAACACAGGCATTAAACTGAGACTCCCATTTCCCAGAAGAATGTATTCCCTGGATCCACAGGATAGCATCAGGTGGTAAGCAAAAATTTTTTTTAAATGCATGTCTGTAGTTAATTGATTTTGAAAAATGCAGGATTAAGCAAAACAAAATGGGTTTCTTTATTTCAGAATCTTCAGTGCCTTTGAAGTTCAAACGTGCTTTCTTTTCTCATCTTTAAAAGAGGATAATAGGGCTACGCTGTAAAGATCTTTTGCGAGAATTAAATGAATCCATGCAAAGAGCTAAATATATCTTAGCTTCCATTATTACGGCGATCATCATCATCATTACGACTAATCCGGTAAGCACGGTGGTACAGAGTACAGCATCTTCCAAACTTAGGCGAAGCTACGCATGCCTTAATTACTCATCTATTTTTGAGAATATCACTGGGAGCTAATATTCCCCATTATACTCTGAGAAATCTTGATCCAGAATGACCCTAAGGCCACTCCCATCTCTGACCCTGTTGTACATTAAACTTCTAAACAGGCAGCTACGTCCTTAGGAAGAATGCGAAACCCTACAATAAAAGCGAAATGAAACTTTCTGAATGAAGGTGAGAATCCGCAAACTCCACCCGGTTCACAGGCCCAGAATGCCTCCCGGCCAGAAGAGAAATCAGAACTCCAGTGTACCTGCAAATGCTCAGTGCCACCCCCACCCCCCCAGGCTGATTTGCCAGAGTCATCCAAGTTATTCGCTGTTTCATTCATTCGCTCAACAAATATCGACCCAAATTCCCTGATGTTCCCGGCATTGTTGCAGCAATGAGGCGATTAGGATGAGTCATTCACAGAGCAAGACTTCGCAGTAATTACAGCCTCCTCGAGGAGAAAAAACCTGCACAGTCATGGTAACTGAGGATGAGTCGTGCTGGGAGCGGCAGCAGTCTAAACAGTCACGGATCACGGTCAGCTTCGAGAAGCGCAGCATCTTCAGGGGGAAAGCATGTGACATTTAAAGCAGACCTTAAAGGACCTGGGCACATGGGCATTTCAGGCAGAATGAACTCACGGGCAAAGAATCAGCACCACATCAGGCCAGCGACCTAAATCATACGGGTGGCCAACCACAGTCGTGTGTGACACCCTGGAATCACATCCCAAGTGTGGCACTTGGATTAAGCAACTGGCCTCTCCCATTTTCCTTGTTATTTCCAAGATGTGGATAGCAATGTGAGAGGAATAAACAAGAGTAATCATTAACATTTATTTAGCCCTTGAGAAGTGCCAGGCAGAATTTTAATCCCTAAGTAACTTGACCAAGTCAAAGAGTAATGAGGATTGAAGCAGATGTTCTTCCCAGTTCTTTCTAACTACAGACCCAGGCCAAATCCTGATCATTGGGACTATTACTTTCATCTCACCGATGAAGATACTGAAGCCCAGAAAGTTAAGGAATTTAGGCTTCAAGGTCACACAGCTAGTATAGGGCAGAGCTGCGGCTCAGACGGAGGACTGTCTGATTCGACAGCCTGTGCTGAAGGCCCATGATGCCCGTATAACAACAGCACTAGCAGCGATGTGCTTAAAATGACTTACTGTGAGCTAGGCACTGTCTTCATCATTTACAAAGATTAATTCAGCCCTAATCGGTTTGGCTCAGCAGTTGGAGCATCCGCCCTCGGACCAATGAGTCGTGGGTTTGATTCCAGTCAAGGGCACATGCCTCGGTTGCCCTTCGTCCCCAGCCCTGGACGGGGTCCTGCGGGAGGCAACCAGTTGATGTGTCTCTATCACATCAATGTTTCTCTCTCTCCCTCCCTCCCACTCTATCTGAAGATAAGTCGAAAAATAAGTCCTTCGGTGAGGATTTGAAAAAAAGGATGAATGCACTGAGTCCTTACAGCGACACTATGAAATGCAGATGAGAAAAGTGAGGTATACAGATGTTAGATAACTTACACAGTCACACTGCTAAGCTGTTAGGCTTTCAAGTCTGAACTCTTAACCACAACATTATATTCCCTCTTTTCCAAAAAGGAAAAAAAAACAAAAACAAAAACAGGAAGATCAGAGTGGGGGAGGAATCCGAATGTTCAGAACCCCTCCTCCCTCACTCCAAAGACACTTCTTTTATTTTTCAATTACAGTTGACATTCAATATTATTTTATATTAGTTTCAGGTGTCCAGCATAGTGATTAGACATCCATATAATTTACGAAGTGATCCCCTGAATAAGTCTAGTACCCACCTGGCACCATACACAGTTATCACAATATTATTGACCATGTTCCCTACGCTGTACCAAAGACATTTAAATGATCTAAATTTCAAGGGTAACATGTCTACCGTGCAAAGTGCTCCCCAGGGAACTTCTCCGCTCCTGATCTGGATCATTCATATTTTCATTACATGGACGGAGTAGGAGTCGGGGAAAGATTTCATTAACTGAACGATGTGGAACTTTCTATCAGTTCAAATTGACTTGTTTATATGCACCCTCACAGGACACACTGTCAATCCTGACAAGAGAAGGAGGGATTCCCAGTGTGTTGTTGCATTTGTGGGCACACACACAACGTGGCAAAAAGAGAGGGGAGGTAGCTATGAGAAGTATGACAGCCAGCCCAGCCCGGCCGTGTGGCTCGGTGGATTGAGCGTCCTCCCATGGACTGAAAGGTCCCGGTCCGGTTCCCAGTCAGGGCACATGCCTGGGTTGCAGGCTCGATCCCAGTAGGGGGTGTGCAGGAGGCAGCCAATCAATGTTTCTCTCTCTCTCTCCCCCTTCCTTTCTCTCTAAAAAAAAGCAATAAAAATACATTTAAAAAATAAAAAAGAAATAGAAGTTTGATAACCAAATTAAAAGATACACCTTAAAATGAGAAGAGATTAGGATTTCCAAAGCTTAAACGAAAGGATCCCTGTGGAGCCTTTTTACTTCTCCACTCGATGTTCTGTAACCTTTTTAATGGTAGCTATCATCGCAAATGCGGTGGGCATTTTCTTAAGCTACAAATGATCATTAGTTCTTGGAATGAAAAGATGCCAACAACTGTTGGATAATCTGTCTCAGTTAAGATATTTCCTGCTGCTCTCTTTGGCTTGTTTTATTCAGAGCGCGAAAAATGCCTAGCAGGTGGACCTGCCGTTGAAAACGGAAGGGAAGAGGTATTTTGGCTAATTGCTCTGTGCAAAAGTTGGTTAGAAAATAAGAGGTAGCGTTAATCAGCAAGGTAAGTGTACAATTAATGACAACCGGGTAGGACTTAAAAGGCGGAAAAATATTACAGTGAGTCTAAGCTGCTAGAATGAACATAAAAACCACCCTCTGCAGGCAATGTCCTGTTTCCTTGTTTTATACCTTTGAGTCTTTTTCAATTAGTTGCAGGTCTTGGACAAACCAAAAACAAATCTATCACCCACCTTTTACCTCCACTTGAAACTGCAAGATGAGGTTGTTATAGGTAGAAATAAAAAAAAGGTCCTTTTCAAAGCTTATTATGTCTATAGTTAGATATCAAGTATTAACGATGATATGCATTCAATACATGAACATTAACTAACAGTTCCCGAGAATCACTATGTGGCACGCCCCGTGTTTTACAAGCAGACGCTTGTTCAGTCCTATAAGGATGACTGGTGTTAACCAATGTGGGAACCACGGCCCAAAGAGGTGAAGTCATTCACCAAAGGTCATGCAGGTGATCAGAGGTGAGGCAGATTCCAGCCCAGAGCCATCTTCCCAAACTCCTGTGGTCTCAATGGGCACTCTGGGTGCCGGTTGTACCTGCTGTTTTTCCTCCAGGCTTAAGCAATTCTCTCGGAACAGCCAAGAACCCTGAAAATGGCCACATTCTTATCTGAGATTGTAAAGTGGAGCTTCTCGAGCTGGAACCCCCAAATGCAGGAAAGCGTCTGGGGCTCTGAAGACACAGGGTTTTAAATGACGTCTATCCTGGAATACTAAAGCTAGTCAACTGGTATTTTAAAACCGTGCTTTTACATTAAAACATATTATGGAGTAGAATTCACATGAATCTTTAAGGTAAAGCATGAGGAGGAGTCAAAGGAATTCGGGGTTCAGCTTTCTCTCCCAGAAGGGCCAGGCCCACGCCCTTCTTCTGGAGCAGCACCGTGACGGTCTTCCAGGAGGCACCCCTCAAACACGCTCACGCTCAGCGACTCAGTGGCTGACCCCACTCCCGGCTCTAATGGAAGCCTGTGATCCCGGCCTGCCCAATGGGACCCAGCGACAGGTCATCAGAAAAGAGAAATTCTTGTATCTGGACTTGAACCTGGGAGGATGAGAGCCTGGAGCTGCTCCTCTGGTCACTACAGGAACAGAACTTGCCTGAGAAAGATGCCAACACGGAGCAAATCAGGGCCAAGAGATAGAGCACTGCCAAGGTCTGTTGAAACTGTTTGCACCCTAGCCGTGCCTGAGGCAAACTCCTGAGCTCTTAGTTATGCGAGCCAGTACACTCATTTTTTTTTTTTTTTTTGTAAACGTGTGTGTGCTCCGTCACTTCTGGCTGAAAGTACCCTAATACAACATCTATCAATTGCTTGGATCATTACAGAAGCTCAGCTGTTAAGCTGTTGGCCACCAGATGGAGGGAAAAATCCATGGCTGGTGGGAGGGTTTCCCCAATCTAGTTCATCTGTACATCGTGGGAATGAAAGGACCAGAGAACCTCCGAGAAAGAACAAGCTCATGGAAACTAATACCAGGGCCCTCTACTTCCGCAAGTATATAAATCAAGCGATGAAATGAAAATGACGTATCGAGAAAATGGGCAGGAATCCCAGAATAAATAATTCTTTCTGTTCCCATCATAATGTGACAGTGGATATGCCTGGGTAGGAATGACCTAGGTGATGAGACAAAGAGAATAAATGTGACTTATCCTATCCTCAAAGAAAATCATTGGTCATTTTAGTAAAAAGAGAAAGAGAAAATTTAGGAACAATGCACATGTATAGATCTGTTTGTACACACCTGCTCTTTCTTCGATGAACCTTTCTTCGATGAGTCTAAAATTGGCTACAGTCTTCTTCAATGGGTCTCCTTAACTGTGAAACTTGCTACCTGTTAGTTCTACAAAAGTGGAGCGGTGTCCGACCAATGTCAAGGAAAGCCTAGGGCTCTGAGGTCTCAATCTCACCCCTGGTCTTGAGAGAGTCGTTTGGCCTCTTGAACCTTGACAGTATTCCCACAGTTGACCACAACGTAATGATCTTAGCATCTTTCCCAACAGTCAACACACTCTCCTCACCTCTGCCAGACCAGTCTCCACTTTCCTCGCATTTCAGATACTGGATTTTCCACTTGTACCTCTTCTGATGTAGCCTCCCTTTCAGCAACCATTTCAAGCCCTACCTACTCCACAAAATCCTTCTTACTATCATAATTTACATGTATCTCTCTTTTCTGTGTTTTCAGAGCACAGAATATCAAGAAGGACCCAGTGACAGGTCATCAGAAAAGAGAGATTCTTGTATCTGGACTTGAACCTGGGAGGATGAGAGCCTGGAGCTGCTCCGGGCCATCTGTTCTCTACAGGAACAGGAATATATAGACTCGATAAAATATCATCGAGTCTAATCCTGCCCTCTTCCACCCAATCTGTGTTTTATGTACTTACCCAAGCAAACTCAGGTGCCTGCAGGGGACCTGAAATTCCAATAAATGTGTGAGAAGTGTGGTGTGTAAGACACGGGAATGAAGGTATATAATTGAAAGTGATACTTGCCTAGTTACTATGATTTCTGAAATATTACACATATAGAATAGCAAACCAAATGCAAATGCAACCATGTCAGATGGACGGACCACTACTCTAGACTCTGACTTCCATCACCTCATCTGTGACATGATCATGAATCCTAAGTGAAAATTATTTATGTGGGGCATGCTATTTCCTGGTCTGTATTATTTCAGCTCTATTAGAAATCCTTCATTAGGAATCAGTTAATACCTGGAGTGTTTGCTACATTAGGAAGCTCTCAACTCTCTCAAAGCTCTTGTATTGTCCCACAATTATTTCACACGCATCACTGGTCCTCATTCCCCAAATGAGGAGTGTGCAGAGTGAGCTCTTTGAGATGCGGACACAGCCGTTACGTGGTACCCAAGGTTGGTTTAGAGACTGATTTTCTGCACTTGCCTCATGCACTCTGAACCCCAGACCATGAGAACACCTTGTTTGAAGAGAATTTCTTTGGAGGTCTTTTTTAGAAAAATGACAAATGAAGCAGTGAAGCAATTACATCCAAAATGCTCACCCACAGGATGTGGGAGAGGATCTCCCATTTCGCCCAGAACTGTTGATTGTGGCATGATTTTTTGGTTTTGTTTTGGTGTATCTGCAAAGTGAAAATTCCTCCAGCATTCATCACCCAGCAATTATCCAGAAATGTTGCAATTAAGTTTTCTTTTTTCTCCCCAAGCTGTTAAGTGTCAGGGGAAAAAAATAATAAACCACATTAAATCCACTTAGACAAGGCAGGTTTAAAAAAAAATACACTTAAGTGGACCAACATTATGTCAATGATTCTGCTTGATCACCTGACTAGTGTTCCTCTCACTGCATACACTATGTTTTTTCACCGATGCTATTAGCCAGGTTAGGTCCTGCTGTCTCCTGAGTGAGGCTCATTGAAGCCAAAGCAGCCAACCTGCCCCGAGACTGCAGAGCTCAGAAATTCCAGCACCCCCAGTGAGTGACCAAGGAAGAGGGCATGCTCACTCACTTTCTGTTGCTAAAAATGAAATGAAGGAAGTTTCAGGGTTTCAGAAACGATTTTAAAAAGAAACACTTGTATCCATGCCTGGAACAGAGTTGACACTTCCATACTGATCTGCAAATGAGTGTTGAATAAGCATATAATCTCCTAACTTCGTCTTTTATATTTGGTAGTTCTGCGAAAGGAAAGACAACAGAGGTAGGGAATGTAGAAATTGATGACCAAATGACATTTATTGTAAATAATGAGAGTTGCCACTATTTTGTTAATGTTGTATACACGTGTGCTTGTGTTAATCAGTTTACTAAAAAAGAAAAAGAAATAGCCCTGGCCGGTTTGGCTCAGCGGTTAGAGAGTCGGCCTGCGGTCCTGAGAGACCCGGGTTCGGTTCCCGCTAAGGGCACGTACCTCGGTTGCAGTTTGTCCCCGGCCCTGGTCGGTTGTGCGGGTGGCAACCACTCGATGTGTCCCTTCACATCGATGTTTCTCTCTCTCTGTTCCTCTCTCTCCCTCCCACTCTACCTGAACAAAAAAATGGAAAGGTGTCCTCAGGTGAGGATTAAAAAAAAAAAGAAAGAAAGAAATTTTCTTCAGAACATCTTATCTCTTGTGTATAAGCTCAATAACATCAAGAAATAAAGCTTGACATTGTGGGGGAAAAGATGAACATATTTAACATTCATGATCATAAAAAATAATAAGAACAATATTTATCAAGTACTCATCATATTTAAAGATGTGTATTTCTGCAATTAATCCTCCCAACAATCATTTGAAATAACAGATACTATCCTCCACTTTACAGGTGAAAAAACTGAGGCACAGACAGGTTAAGTATTTTACCCACAAAGAGATCATTATTAAATAGTGGCGTTGGGATATAAACTCAGACAACCTAAGTCCAGAGATGACAAACTTAAACTTGCCATTTTTGTCTTCACTGCATCAACGGGCACCCCACTCACCTGCTTTCATGGGGCACGTGTTCGGAAAGTCCCAACTATCTTAAATTTACAAATCAGCGTCTCCAAGACTGCCTTCCATGGGACACAACTGTGCTAGCAGAGCAACTCGGTCAATTACATTTTAGAAACTTGGACATGAGCCCAGTCAAACAGGCTGCCCTACTGCAGGGCCCCTCAGAGCCTTTAACATGCCAAAGTGCTTTGCACTTAAAATAAAATGTCAACTCCGTGGCATTGCCCTCCCAGACCCATCACCATCTGGCTTCTGCTGACCTTCCTGAACACCGCACTCACCTCCAACCCCCAGGCTTTAACCAGGCTCCTCCCACTTTCCGTTCCTCCCTCCAGCCAATCTCCCCTTTGCTCCCGTATGCTTCCTGCTCTGTGATGGCTGGCTCCTTCTCCCCGGCAAGTCCCAGCTGAAATGTCAATGCCTTCAGAAAGCCTTCCCCACCACCCCATCTGAATCCTACATGGCTCATCCCAGATGTCCTTACCCTATTACCTTGTTTATTTCCTTCACACACCTTGTTCATCTATTTCCCTGCTTGACTACTGACCTTTTTTTAAATAAAAGGCCCATGAAGACAAGAGGATACAAGGTCCAGAGGACAAGGTCACTGTCTTATTCGATGCTGGATCCTCACTGCTTAGCACAATCCCTGACACCTAGAGATGCCCAGAAACTGTTTGTCAGATGAATAAAAACACTTCTAAGAAGTAGACCCAATTTATTCTATTTCCTAAACCCATCTCTTCCCCTGTTTATTATATTTCACAGAAAGCATGTATTCCGCAGAACAGTTTATGAAAGCAAAACTAAGCCAAATGAAGTCTAACTATTGTTCAAAATACAGGAAAATTTAAATTATCCCATCGTTGGCCTACCTTAAAATAGTTATTCATTGCAATTAATATTGTGGGATATTTCTGATGAACTTTTTAGATGCATCTACTTAGTATAATTATGTGCCATTAGATTAATTTAAGCATGTCCAGCACTTCTTATGGTTTAGAGAATACAGGATTTTTCCGTCCTCGGAAACACACCTAGGTCAAATGATAACCCCGGATGTGATGTTTTAAATATAAACAGACTTACTGAAGTTCTTGAATTCCCTTGTGTGTTAGCCCAGGTCCCCCAAGAAAGACACACATAAATGGATGTGTGGGTTGAACTGAGCCCCACCAAAAGATGTTACAGTCCTAACCCCCAGTATATGAAAATGATCTTCTTCGGAAATAACATCTTTGCAGATAACCAAGTTCAGATGAAGTTATCAGGTTGGGCCCTAACTTGACTATGTACTTATGAAAGAAGGGAAATTTAGACCCAAAGTCAGAAATGTGCAGAGGAAAGATGATCACCTGCAATTCGAGGCACACCTGAGGCTACCAGGAGCCAGGAGGGAAGCCTGGAACAGTCTCCCTCATGGTCCTCAGAAGGAACCAAAACCTGATCTTGACTTCCCACCTCCAGATGTGAGACAATAAATGCGTGTTTAAGCCATGCAGTCTGTGGCACAGAGGTCCTTGATCACTTTCATTCCGTTGTTTCGTTATAACATTGATGAGATCCTGTAGGAACTTAACTCTTGTTTGTATCAATTAGCCTATAGTAAAGTTGGCTTTGTTTTACGTCATTTTGCTTAAAATCGCAGAAACTATCCATGACATTAAGTGAGAACTTACTGTACTTTGTTCAGGAAACTAATACAATAGATTAGACCTGTAAGAGACTAATTTTCCTAAAATTAATCAGAGTGCCGTGCAGGTCGGTCCCTTATGAACCAGGGGAGGGAGGGAGGGAGGAAGGAGGAAGGAAGGGGTATTTGGTTAAGTGGAAGAATCTTACATTGCATTTCAATTCTAAGAAAAGTTGGCAAAGCAGATGGGGAGTCCTGAACCAAAGCTGCCCATCAGAGAAGTCCCACGTCTCCCAGGAACGGGCCTGCCTTAGTGTCTTTGCCATGCTCAGTCCCTGGCTGGGAACAGCCTATGGGAAGTGTGACTTGAGTACGAACGCAGTGCTAAGCTTCAGAGCAAGGCCGCTGGGACAGTCAGAGGTCTGAGCGATGCGTTTTCACTCCCTCCACGCTCTTGCCTTGCTTTTTGCAATGGAGAGCGTGCTGAAAAGTAAGCTAAACGGGATTCTGGAATCCTCTTTAAAAAGTTGCCGTGCACTGCACATAGTAGTTAAAAGCTTGCCCCTCCAGCCAGACAGACTAGACCCGGTGTTAGTGCTGCTGCTGCTGCTCACTGGCTGTGCAATTTCGGTCCGTTAATTAACCTCTTTGGACCTCAGTGTCCTCTTCTACAGAATGGAAATAATACTAGTAATAATTATAATAGCAACGAACTCAGGAGGCTATTGTGAATTCCAAATTAGGTAGCAGAGGAAAAGTGTTCATCCTAGTTTCTGACACATCAGTAGCAACCAAAACACAGCAGTACATGGTTCTTCGCCATCATTATGATCGACGCAGGAAACATCTTTGAGGTTTACTTACTTTGTGTGTGTGTTTCGCCTGCCTCGTGTTGCTCCACATTCTTTAAAAATAATGAAACTAGTCTTTCCTACACAGGTATTGATCGGTCCCTCACCACCTTCCCACACTGAAACATTTGTAAATCCTAGAGATAGCCGATTAAAGGGCCCCATTCCCCTGCCGCCCTCAGGCCATCAGGCATAGTGATGTATCCTAAGGGGGTCTAATTGGGGTCATGCTCTATACCCAAGTTCCCAGGGAAGAGGCTCTTTTCCTACAAGGGCTGTGAGCTGTGGGATGTGACATCCTAATTGCCATCTGCTCATCCCAATGCTACTCTCCCCCTGCTCACCACCCTCCAGCCACACGGGCCTTCGTTCAGCTCCTCCGATGGCATAAAGTCTACCCCGTCTGAGGCCCTTTCCTCGTCCCCTGACCACCCTGCACTGGGTCAACTCATCCTTCACATCTTGGCTTGGAACTTCTCTAGAGGGCTCAGAAACATCACTAAGTCAACGTGTCCAAATCCAAACCTATGATCATCTGCCCAAACCTGCTCCTCTCGCTCTGTGATCGGTTCCACTGTCCACAGAGTCACACGAGCTGAAATCACTGGTCTTGACCTGCCAGGGATCATCATGCCTACGCCGTGGGGAGCGCCGTCTGAGAGCTGAAGAAGCAGGACCCGGGCTCCAGCTGTGACTGGATTTGCTGAGCCAATACATCTTCTTTTCTTCTTAAACTAGTTTAAGCAGGGTTTCTATGCCCACGGCCAAAACAGTCTACACTAATACATGTATCATCCTCATCATCATTACAATGCGTATTGTTATTATTACTATCTATTTGAAAAAGGAGCAAGCCCATCTCTCCAGAAGGTGCTCATGTGAACTCATTGGCAGACGAGGGTAGTCTTGATGACAAGTCGGAGCATCATCCAGATAAATGGGTTTAGGAGCTGGAACATCAGAGGTGAGCTCTCTCACTCAGGTTTCACTGCCCTTAACCTTCAGCAGTGCTCATTTTTCACATTCACCAACACCATTTCACTAAACTTTGAGTACGCCATTCATCCATCCACCTGGGTGTCACTGGGAGTGATTTAGAAAGATTACAAATCTCTGTGCCTTTCCATTGTCCTTAGAATGAGAGAAACTGGAGTCTGGGATCCCAGGGCAGCATGAACTAGGAACACCATGACATTAAGTTCGATTTCTATTGTGGGATAAATATGATATGGAGAAGCTGGGTGGAATGCCTGCTGTCTGCCATTAGCACATTCAACCATCCTGGCAGGAGTGACTGACTCAGCAATGAGCATGTAACCTCAGCCTGACCAGTCAGTTTAAGAATCACAGGCTAGCCCTGGCTGGTTTGGCTCAGCGGTAGGGCATCGGCCTGCGGTCCAGAGAGACCCAGGTTCGGTTCCCGCTAAGGGCACGTACCTCGGTTGCAATTTGTCCCCGGCCCTGGTTGGGTTGTGAGGGTGGCAACCACTCGATGTGTCCCTTTCACATAGATGTTTCTCTCTCTCTCTCCCTCACCACTCTATCTGAACAAAAAATGGAAAAATGTCCTCGAGTGAGGACAAAAAAAAAAAGAAAAAAGAATCACAGGCTATTTGCTCGGTCTCCAGAGGCAAAGTTTCTCTCTTTTCTGCTGGGGGTAAATGAACTGAATAAGTATGAAACCCCAGGAGCTTATTACAACCGTCCTGGGACCCCAAGGTCAGTCATCCTCAGGATGAAGTTGAACCTGGGGAATGGAAGAGTAGGAATGGAGACCTGGGCGTCTGCCACATTGTTGAGATCCTAAATCAAGCCTCCCCTGCAGCTAGACGTTTTGGTTACTTGAATCAATAAATTTCCTTTATGGTTCAAGCCTGAGTCTCAGGGTTTTCTATAACTTGCAACCAAAGCATCCTAAGAGATTTATTTTTATATACATTTCTTTTTCTGAAAGGAGAGTAAAAATTTCCATCAGATTCTCAAGATATCTGTGATCCCAAAGAAGTATTTTACCATCCTGGACTCAAGAATTTCTAAGGTTTGTTACGACATTAGCATTCTGTGATTTTTCAGTTGATTTCATTTAAAAAATTTTTTTTCTTTATTGATATTAGAAAGAGAGAGAAAGGGAGAGGGAGATAGAAACATCGATGAGAGAGAACATCAATTGGCCGCCTTCTGCATACCTCCCACTGGGTATCAGGGCCACAACCTGGGCATGTGCCCTGACCAGGAATCAAACTGGCAACCTCTTGGTACATGGGTCAATACTCAACCACTGAGCCACACCAGCCAGGCTGATTTTATTTTAAATTCCAAGTTTAGCTGATACTACATAAAGCTAGGTAATATAAAAACTTGTTTTCAAATAAAATTACACTCTTCTATTATGACAAGAAACATACTTATTAGGAAAAAAAATGTTTGAAAATACGAAAACCTGTAAAATAACAAAGAGACGGCCGCTGTTAATATTTGGGAGCATTTTCCCATGCATTTGTATACATCATCTTATGGAAGTTTTAATGTGGTTAAGCTCATACTCTATATACTCAATTTTTCATCTGGCTTTTTTGTCACTTAACATTATTGCAAAGCATTTTTTCAGATTATTAGAAACCTTTTGTAAACATCCTTTTAAACCGCTGCATAACTTTCTACTGAGCGCTGTGATTTCTTTAATGTTGAGAGGACATGAGTTCATTGTTTTTGCAATTATATTGCCCTGTCTTTGAAACAGAATTCTTGTCTGAGTGTAAAGGAAGGAGCCACTGTGGCAGAAGTGGCATCGCTATGGTGGATCATCCCAGGAAACCTGGGGAGGAGGAGGGAGCCCGCCAGGACACTGCAGGTGGCCCGTCTCTCCTCTTGGAGTGGCTCTCCATCTTTCTGTTGCCGCAGAATATCCCCCTGTGGTCCTGATGCCACAGAGAAGTTGGTGACCATGGTGGTCTTGACATTTCAGGGTCAGCCACCTGGAGAGACCAACTTCAACCAGTGGAGTCAGGTGCCACCCTTGGTCCATGCAATTCTTCCAGGGGCGAGGACACCGGGTCGCACTGTACATGATGGCTGCCGCAAACCCGCCAGTATGGATTTGGGCCTTGTGCATACTGACCAGAGGAATGAGCAGTAGCCAAGGCAAAACCAACAGGGCTCATTTTCTCAGGCTCTGCGAACGCACCACCAAAGCATCCACCATAGCAGAGTCTAAACATAGCACCACCCTCCCCATGCTCCTGATGCTGTGTCCCCACCATCCTCGGCACTAAGTGTCAGCCTCTGTGAAAGATTTCCCCAACAGCTGCATGTCTTCCTGCTGGGCCCCATGCAGCGCGCGGATTAGAAGTTATATTTTTCATTTCCGTGGCTTTTCTTACTCATTTTCTGCCCGGTTTCTTCAAGACCATCCTTCGCTGAGGCCAGCCTGTGCTAATGTGCAGTCTACAATGGGTTTTCTCACCGCCGATAACAGAAAACATGTCCTCGGGGGGGCTGCCAGGACAAAGAGCTGAAAAGGTAGCTCATTTGGCATCCTGGATTCCTTCGGCCTTTGATGTCTCCTGCCAGCCCCGGGCTACCCCAGGGGGGGGAGCGGTGGGGATGCAGCAGGCAGCCAGGGGACCTGGGAGAGAGAAAAGAAGCAGAGGGTTTAAGGAACTCCTCTGGGCTCCACTGTGTGCCTTGTAAACACTCGCCGAGAACTCTCTGAAGTTGACTCTCTTTTGAAGGGCACAGTTAATAAATGAGTATCTCTAAGGAGACATAAAAGGGCCCGTGCAGCCTGTTGCTGGCTGATCTGCTCGGTAGCCACACGCACCTCAGATCTGTTAACTGTTCACAGTCTGAATGGCAGTGACGGGAGAGCTTTCCTGCTCTCGGTAGCCCCCCTCTCTCCCCGGTGGAAGATTAGCCGGGAACTGTGGACGAGGCGCTGCAAATGCACAGCAACAAGACTGCCGCATGGCCCAGATCCTACCGGAGTCTCCAGGGCGGTGGCGGCTGCAATGAGGTGCGAAGGCAACCAGAGCTTGCACGACGGAGGTGCTCATCCTGACTGTGGCATCAGAAAGGCTCTCGGAGAAAACCAAGTGCCCTGTGAGTCCTCAAGGGTGGCTCTGCCCCGGAGGAGGGGCAAAGGGGTGGGGTGACCGTCAAATAAGAGAATAACACAAATCCAAGTAAAAGAGATGGGAACAAATACACGGGGCTGTTTAGAGGCCCTCGCGCGTGCCAGGAAGGTTCTAGCGGAAGGTGCCAACCGTGCGTTTAGGAAGGAAACTGGAAAGGCGGGTTCGAGCCAGGCATTGGCAGGCGCCCAGGGATGGACTAAGGCATTTGGGCTTTTTTCTAGCAGGTGATGGGGGCGCCATAGACGATTTTCCAGACAGGGGAGAAACGGCCTTGTGTGGCTGAAAGGAAGTAACTCCGAAGGGGTGGAGCTCAGAGGTGGAGAGAGCGGCTGAGAGGCTGTATGGTTTAGCAGGACTGCCAAGGACCAGAATCCTGGCAACAGCAAAGCAAGGAGCAACCACCACGGAGGCTTTGCACCTACAGGATGCACCTGAAACCATTTCCCTGCTTGAGGGATTCCCGTGGGCTGCGTCTGTCAGAGAAAAGGGAGGCAGATCTTAAGGAAAAACAAAGATACGGTTTATTAAAACAGTGTGGCGAAGCAGCACTCGCCTAAGTATTTCTATGCACCTCGAACTCAGTTTAATACGAAGGATGCACAAAGTCGGAATGATGAGAAGGCGAGAGAGGAAGGAAGGGCGTCCTGGACGTTAGAAAGACCACAAACAGGGTGGTCTTCTCCAGGTTAGCACTTCAGGCTGATGATCTTCGGTCAGGTGGATGTGGTGGAATTACGGACGAGATTCTTGAATCTCACTTAGGCAAATTGGGTGTGAGCTGGATGCTGTGATGACCCATGGTGGTTTGTTGAGCAAAGAAGTGTGTGGTTGAAGAGGCGTCATGAGTGGCCTGTGACGTATGGTATAAAAGATAATGCAACTTTATTAACCAATGTCACCCCAAGAAATTTACTGAAATTTAAAAACTAAATTCAGAAAAAGATAATGTCATCTCCTCTACAGTTATTCCTTTTATCCACCAATCAAGATCTTCCTTACTGTATTTTGAGTTTGGAGAAGGAACATGTGCCTCCAAAATGACTGGCCAATACATGGCACCTCGGGCCACAAGCTAGCCTTGTAAGGAAGTCCCCAGTGGTTGTCGCTCCCTCTTCATCGCTGCTGTCCATCTGGGAAGGCAGCTTTGGCAGGGGGACAGTACCAGGCTGTGCTGTGGAGAGGCTGGTCATCTCTGCTTGGGTGACTCTCCATGCATGAAATGAGGATTGATATCTGCTCTGTCTTTATAAAAGGGTCCTTGAGAAGACGTAACAATGGAAGGTGTGTGCAAATGCCCTGAAGGAAGAACGGGCATAGGAAACTGCACACGGTCAAGGTGATATTTGATTCAAAATTTCAACCTGAGCACGTTCATAGGAACTACACAGAAAAGAAAGCAAAAACCAGAACAACCCTGCCCGGTCGGTGTGGCTCAGTGGCTGAGCATCAGCCCAAGCACCAAGAGGTCACTGGTTCGATTCCTGGTCAGGACACATGCCCAGGTTGTGGGCCTGATCCCCAGTGAGGGGCATACAGGAGGCAGCCAATCGATGTTCTCTCTCATTGATGTTTCTCTCTCTCTCCCCCTCTCCCTTCCTCTTCTCTAAAATCAATAAAGAAAAAATATTTTTTAAACAAAAAACAGAACAACCTCTTTTCTTGCACACATAACATGCGCCAGGTACTACAGTAAAGACTTTATATGCATAATTTCATTTAAGCCTTTCGAGAATCCTATCAGATTTGTATTCCTCTTTTTGAGATGAGATCATTGAGACTCAAGAGAAGCTACAGGCGAGGTCCAAGACCACACAGGTAGTAACAGAGTGGAGTTCAGACCCAAGCTGGTGGGACTAGAGCTTGAACACATAGCCTCTGATCTGCACTGCCTGTGAGGGACCCCGGCTCCGTAGGATACGTCAGAGCTGAGCCCAGGTTGGACTGAGGACAGGCTCCCTGGATGGGTTGATAGGTCTGTCTTATCTGGTCATCCGTAGAGCCCACTGAAGGTATGTGGCCAGCCTGGATTCAGGCTGCGGGAACCAAGAAGCAAGGAAGGATGGAAGGCGACCAACAAAAGCAAGAAAGCTGAGGCGTGGGATGAGCACAGTGATATACACGCAGCAAAGAGCAGACCAACTATTCGCGGTATAAATAAAGGGACGAACGGCCAGGTGGATAGGTCTGTACATTCACCGTTATGAAGGCCTCCCGTTTTGCTGGCAAATTGTCTTCTGCGAACTGGTATTATTTTTAGATTCTTCTTCTTTTTACAGCATTACCTTTGAAAAGCTGCAAAATAATTTTAGAGGAACAGACTCCTGTAATTACTAGAACAAAGCACTGCAGAGACCCAGGATGAGACAGTGCGCGGAGCCAGCCCTGGATGGCAGCTCCCCAGGTAGCTAGTACGGTCACTATCCCGCCCTCCACGGCGGCGGGAAAGGTCCGACTCACGGCCTCCCAGAAAGGATGTCCAGGGAAAATGTGAGCAGCCAGGTATTTGCAGGGCTCTGTCACAAAGCAATAAATGCCATCAGTAAGCGCATTGCTGGTGCTCCTATCTGTTCAGTATGTTGTGTGCCCAGAGTTGAAAACTTCTCTACCGCCTGGCCGGTTTGGCTCCGCAGTTAGAGCGTCGGCCTGCGGTCTGGAGAGACCCGGGTTCGGTTCCCGCTAAGGGCACGTACCTTGGTTGCAGTTTGTCCCTGGCCCTGGTTGGGTCTTGTGGGTGGCGACCACTTGATGTGTCCCTTTCACATCAACGTTTCTCTCTTTCTCCCTCCCACTCTATCGGAACAAAATATAGAAAAATGTCCTCAGGTGAGGATAAAAAAAAAAAAAACTTCTCTACCTAAGAGTTTTGTTGTCTTGTTAATCCTCACCTGAGGATAATTTTTCCATTGCTCTTTAGAGAGAGTGGAAGGGAGGGAAGGAGGGAAAGAGAGAGAGCAAGAGAAACATTGATGTGAGAGAGACACATCGACTGGCTGCCTCCCACATGCACCCCCACCAGGGCCAGGGATTGAACCTGCAACCCAGGTACGTGACCTTGGTCAGGAATCACACCCTCAACACTTTGGTGCACAGGCTGATGCTCTGACCACTAAACCACATCGGCCAGGACTCTAACACTTCTTTTATTTGCGGGAGGGGAGAGGTGGGTAGTACAGTTATAACTCTACCATGGAGTGACTATATGATTTTAGGCAGGTCACCCCCTCTCAAAGCTCCAGTTTTCTGGCCTATAAAATCAGACCAATAATGGTGTTTATCTCTAGGGTTATTCTGAAGGTAACGTGAAGTGATACATGTTAAGTACTTAGCTTGGTGCCAGGAATATGGTTGATTTCCACAAGTGTTAACTGCATTAACCATGAGGATGGAGCACCGCCACGACCCCTCTGCAGCAGCCCTGGCAAAGGGCAACAGCTGGCCCGGCTTGACAGTCATTATGATGCTTCTCTTTAAAAGTAAAAAAGAGGAAACAGCATTTTCCCTTTTGTCACGGTTTATCGGAAAGGACATTTGTACCAGGTAACACATACCTGGTAGGTAAAATATATATTAAAAAGATCCAGGTGCCCTGGCCTGTTTGGCTCAGTGGTTAGAGCGTGGGCCTGTGGACCGGAGAGTCCTGGGTTTGGTTCCCACTTAGGACACGTACCTCGGTTGCAATTTGTTTCCGGCCCTGGTTGGGGT
Organism: Molossus molossus; assembly: GCF_014108415.1. NCBI lineage: Eukaryota > Metazoa > Chordata > Mammalia > Chiroptera > Molossidae > Molossus > Molossus molossus. The sequence continues at coordinate 18,698,813 of NW_023425377.1, forward strand.
TGTGTGGGTGGCAACCACTCGATGTGTCTCTCTCACGTCAATGTTTCTCTCTCTCTTCCTCCATCTCTCCCTCCTGCTCTATCTGAAGATAAATGCAAAAATGTCCTCAGGTGAAGATAAAAAAAAAAATGTGCAGGTGACTTGCACCCCTCCTACAGTCACACCTACAACCACAGGGGGGTGTTCCCAGTCTCGTGTTCTAGCCCTTCCACGGCACAAGGTAGAATGGCCATCAGATACTGCCAGGCACACAGGTGGCCCAGACGGTAGCAGCAGAGGGACCGTTCGGGGCCGACGGAAGCTCTGTCCCCTCCCGCGTCCCATTGCTCCCGCCAGACAATGCAATCGATTCTGTCATCGCAGTGACACACTCCAGTGAGCATGGCACCCCGCTCAGGCTTCCCAGAGTTCCCGAGGCCTTTGCCCTTGGCTCGGAGTGATAGCCCTTAGGTGCAAGAAGGATGTGTCTCATTTCACAGCCAGTTCTTTTTGGATCTCAGAGTTTCTTGGAACGTAAGGCCAAGTAAGTCACCTGGCAGTCACAGGCAGGGGATAGGGCCCAGCACAACAGGGCCGAGACAGCGATGGAGCTGTGGTTCTGCCCATGGATTCCCGAGGTTGTCACCATGCCGATCGGGAGGTGGGGGGTCCGAACGGAGGTTGTTAGCAGTTGTGAGTATGCACCAGAGTGTATCAGCTCTGGAAAGGCTTGGGGAAATTTTGTGATTCCAAGTTGGCAAAACGGTAGCCTGCAGATCAGAATAAGGCCAAAGAAGGTGGTTTTTTTTTTTTTGGGGGGGGGGTTGTTTTGTTTTTTGACAAACACGGTCTTTAAGATTAATTTGAAAGAGATAATAACATTTAAAATTTGGGAAATTGCAGATAAAAATCTAGATTTCCTGGCTGCTCATACAGAATCTAAAGATTCTGATGACCCTGGGTCCAGTGGCGGCCATCTGAGTGTCAGCTGTGACCGAGGGTTTGCCAGGGTCATCGCCTCTGAAATCTCCCCAAGTCAGGGCTGAAGTGATGCTCCTCACTTACCATAGACTATAGACGCTGCGCTGTAATAGTTACTGTAAACATATTCCTAACAAAAGTAGAAGACAGGATAAACCAGGAGGGCTTGTTTTTAGAGAGAACACATTCATATGCAGATGTGAGGGCAATGTCTATGTATTTAACACCCCAAAGCGTATCTTTGTGGAAAGAATACAGTTTCAGACAGACACCATTTCCAAACAAACCTGGCCTGCTTTAGTCATGACTCACCTATCTGGTCCCTGCTGACATCTGAGTCTGTAGCCCCGGGCTGATGCAACCCCATCACTGTACAGAAGGAGAAACTGAGGCATAGGGAAAGCCCAGGACCTCAGGCACATAGCCCTCGGTACCCTTCTCCACTCTGGAACAGAATACAAACCCAGGAAAAGGTAGCTCAGAGTAGAGGAGCAGGTGCCCAAGTGAATGGTCTGTGATATAAAGGCAAACAGTGGAACGAAGCATGGGGGCGGGGCTGATGTAAACGCTAAAGGAAGTTACAGCGGACACCTCATGTGCCACACTGTGAGCACCCTTGGTGGCGACGCAGGCTGCAACCAGCTCTGTGCAGGTCCCGGTCCGGGCTTGGCATCCACACCTGCACAAGCGAGGTGTGCAGGGGAGTTAACTCTCCTCAGGATAACCCTCGACTGAAGGGGGGAGGAGCTGATGGGTAAACGTGCCCCCTCTTTATCCCCTCCAAGGGTACACTTCTAAGACAACTTCATACAGCTCCTCAAAATGCCCCACAATGTCAACAACAGTCTCCCACAATGGTGGTCAATTCAATGACATCATCCTCGTATTTCTCCTTCCCCAGAGGCTGCTATAACAGAAACACCACGGGTTGGACATCTTACACAACAAACGTTTATTTTCAATCGGAGGCTGGGAAGATCAGGACGCCAGCAGATCTGGTGTCCGGAGAGGACCCGCTTCCTGGCTGACAGACAGCTGCCTTCTCCCTTTGTCCTCACACGGAAGGGGGAGAGGGAGGGGCAGAGGCAGGCGGGGAAGGAGAGAAAGGGAGCAGGAGAGGGAGGGAGAGAGAACCAAAGCTCTCTGTCTCTTCCTAGAAGGGCACTAATCCCATTCATGAAGGCCCCACCCTCATGATCCAATCACCTCCCACAGCTCCCACCTCTGAACACCCCACAATAGGGATTGGGCTTCAACATATAAATTCCAGGGGACACACAAACATTCAGTCCATAGCACCCAGTCACCCCAATCATCACTCCTGATATCTGGGAACACATCTCAAATAAATTCTCTCAGAAGCTTTTGCTTTAAGGGAACTTGGGCTAAAGGCAAGTTCGATGGTAGGAAAATGTAGGTGTCATTTCAGGTGGGGGGCAAGTGGCACTCAGGGAACCAACACGAGGCTTTTGGCAAAGGAACGCCTGGAAATTATTGGTTTTCTTGTACTACATAATACAAACTCTTATGAGTTTTAATTAAAGCATATTAGAAATGCCCTAAGAATGCCCTGTTCAGTGACTCCTTGCAAAACGTAGTTGAAACAAGAATGTAAGCTTAGAACACTGCAGGGGTTAGAATTCATTTTTTTTTTTTTTTTTTTGCTTTGCTTTAATATTCAAGTCAAAGTACTCAATACATTTTGAATTGACTAAAACAACCAACATTTTTAGAACTCTTTCAAGATGTGTCCAAAAATTCAAAGCAGGTCATCAAGACAGAGGTTTTCATTTTAGGTGCAGTCTGTTTCTAGTGCCTGGCTTCCCCCTTCTTGATCATCTTAATGAGTGAAATCTAGTTTCCTTTGAAGGCAAGACTTAGGACAGTTTCTGAAGGTGCTGAGTCTGGAAGCCGTGTGTGCGCCGTCCGACATTAGATGGAGAATGTTCTGCTCTCCCACTCATTTATAGAGTGAACTTGGCCAAGTGCCCTTCCCTCTGTGTTGCTCAGTCCCCACCTCTGCAGAATGAGGGACCCTACCCATAGTGTCAGGAGGAAATGGGTACATTCTGTTGTTCAGCCCTAGAGTGGGAGTCCCTTATTTTACACCCCAGAAAACTAAGCAGCCCTCTTCAGCCTGAACAGCCCCAGGATCTCCATTTCCACCGCAGCCTTCCAGAACAGACTGCCCACGTGTTAGAGAAAGCTGACCTGTTTCTGCTGGTCCAAGTGCCAGTGGAAAATTTTCACGAGTGGAGAAAAGACAGCTTGTTTGTGTGCTTACTTGCTAGCTTGTTTTTGTGTCTGGTTTATAGCAGGCTTGCTCCGGATATAATTCAATATGACAAATTCAATATGACAAGGTGGTTTCACAAGTCCCAGAGTCCTGAATTCAACGGTGCTGTCGATGATTTTCTCGCTGTCCTTCGTTTTACTTTCATTTGGGTTAGCTCTGAACTTTTTTTTTCCCCAAAAAAAACCTCCTGGATTTTGTAGCTTTAATGAATTCCCCAGTCCAGAAGACTGAGAAATATGTTTTTTCTCCAAAAGCAACCTGACTCCTCAGAGCACTGGAAGGTGGTACAACCTGACCGGCGCCAGACGCTCATCCTAAGAACCCCCCTCTGGGCCCACGAGACCAGACCTGGCTTCCTTCTCTGGCCCTCAATCGACCATTTGATGCCCAGCATCAGTACAGTTGGGACTGAATATAAGTCCTAAAGGCTTGGCCTCAGGATAATGCTTCAAAAGCTCTTCACAGAAGCAAGTCCACGGCGGAGTTCTGAGCTGCCCCCTCCTTCCTTCTCGCCTGGGGAGATCCGGAGTCTGGCGTTGGCCACCTCTGGCCTTTCTGGGTCCTCTCGGTGCGGGCGCCATCTGACTTAGCATCTGTAGGCGTCAGTGCCTGGCTGCCACCCAGGTCTTTGCTGCTGGCTGGACTTCACTGGCCAAATGTGGCCTTTCAGCTCGCATCTGTCCTCCAGGCTGGCCACACGCTGCGTGCCAGCATTTTGGCAGACTGTAAAAGCTCTCCCATTACAGCTGTCTCTGGGTGGTCCCGCGTGTCCGACCGTCTTAATTAGCTGAAGCGCCTTGAGCTCGCTGCTCAGAATCCAGTCCCGACGGTGCGCTCTTTCCACAGGGGCTTTGCGCACGTTTCATCATTGCCGGCTCCTTGATATTACACTTGCTCCTAAAACGGCATCTTCTCCTTAATTTCATTTTCTGCTGCCTTTTCCTGTGTGGACTGGCAACCGCCGGAAGCTTGACCCTGAGCAGTTGGAGAGGTGCTAGCGGGGTAGTGGGAGAGGGACGTGGCCACAGCGGCAGGAAGTTAGCAGCAGTGTCTACAAAGGAGCGGGACTTGTTTCTTCCCGGCGCGTGGCAGCAGGGCGTCTGATTGATACCCTGCATTGTTTTCAATCAGGGTTTTACGAGGCCCATATTAAATATTGAAAACTGAGCTATCTGTTCAGAACAGTAATTAGTCGGAAGCAGCCTCTATGCTGTGGCCCCGTTACAGATTTAAAGTAAACCAAGGATGATGAATATTTAATGTACTGTACCTCATTGTCAACTGATAATAAGATTTGTTATAGGGTAATAAAATGTTATGTTAGGTTCTTACAGCACATCATTACTATTGTAACATGTAGTCGGGTTCCCAGGCAGAACTGCCTGACAAAAAAAAAAAAAAATGGAAACAAAACAAACAAACAAAACAATAGAAAGATCAGTGATAACAACCATTTCCGGGCTTAGGAGACCACCAGCCAGGAGGTGAAAAGATGTCAGAGTCGGCAGCACTGACCACATACTGGGAAGAGGAAGAGGAAGACAGGGAGGGAAGTAACAGCGAGCACAGGGAAGAGGCAAGACTATAGCAGACCCCAAAGGGATGGAGTGAAGAGGCGGTTGGTCGTGGGCAGCACCCAAGGATCAGACGCAAGCGTCAATGGACTGAATAGGAAAGGCCTTTTCCACATGTCCGTGCCGAATTCCATGTCCCCTCAAAAGGAGATCAATCAGGGTATGCAACCTTCAAAACAGGCCACTTTGGCATAAGGGTTATTTGGAGCCAAAGGTCATTGAGAAAAGGCACACAGGGAGTACGCTCCGCCCTCCCCTCCCCACAGGCATGCATTTCCCATGGGAAAGTGTCCCCCTTCTCCCCTACTAGTAAGAGGACAACAGTCCCTGTTACCCAAGACAGAGATGGCATGAGATGGCTCTGCATAAACAAACCTTGCGAAATAATTCTTGCCTGACATTAGTTTCATCATAGAGTCCCTAGTCACCAGCGCCATCATTTATCATTCCTGAACACCCGCACCTCCTCTTCCTTTGTCTAGTCACCTCTCCATCATTTATCACCCTTTGTTTCCATGGTAAATAAGCCCACTAGTCCAGCCAGTTCTTTGGGGTTTTACTTCTTTTCTGGGAAGCCTCCATTCACATAAAATTTTAAATATTAACATCAATAAAAGTGCATATTCCTTTTCTCCTGCTAATCTTTTTGTTTTGGGTCAACTTAATTGGCAGAAACCTAAGCTCCAGCTACAAACCTAAGAGAGTGGAGAAAAAAACATTTCCTATACCTCACAGTCCAAAAAACAAACCTCTACCATAGGACTTCCTTGAGGCCGGTGATTCCATACCATGCTTCTCTGAAAGAATCCACTGGCCCTCCAGAAGGGTTGCTGCTGTCCACAAAGTAATCTCTGAAAATAAGTAACACTTAGCAATAGTAATAGGAAACCAAGAGGAGAGTTTAGATGCTATTGTTTACTTATGGTCCATCCTTGTCCATCACAGAAACAGGATGAAGTATTAGGATAGATATTAAATTCTAATCTAGAGATGTCAACCCAGCCATTCTACTCCTAGATATTTACCTAAGAGAAAGGAAAATATGTTCCCACAAAACATTGTGCATAAATGTTCATGGACAACATATATATATATATATATATATATATATATATATATATATACAGTTGCTAACAATTGGAGACAACTGAAATATCTTTCACCAGATGAGAAGGTAAATACAATGTGGTATTTCTATACAATGGAACATTCTTCAACAATAAAAAGTAACCAACAACGGGTATGAGTAACAACATGAATAAATCTGTAGCTTATTATTCTGCATGAAAGAATATAGATCTTTAAAAAAAAAATAGTTCAGACTGCCATTTCATTTACATATAATTCTAGTGACAGAAAGCAGATCAACGGTTACCTGTCAATGTGAGCAGAGGAAAGAATAGATAGGGATGGAAATGGTCACTCTCTGGGCTGTGGGGGTGGAGGTGGTACATATATCTATCAAAACTCATCAAACTGTACATTTTAAATATAGTCAGTTTACTGTATGTAGCTTATGCCTAAATAAGGTTTTAAAACATGGTTTAAGAAAATCTTATAATCTTTTGATGGGGAATGAGAATACATTTTTACATGCTATATAATGTTTCCAAAAACCAGACTTGTATTCTGTAAATATTTTTTAATTCAAAAATAACTATGTAATTTTTTAAAACCCATATATTTCATAGGCTATATACTTTGATAAGTAATATTATGAAAAAGTCCTGGTTAACTTTTAGATCTAAAGAAAATTACAAACTAAAAAAAGAAATTGGACATTAAAATCTAGAGTGTAAATTAAAAACTCTACTGATGCCTGGCCGGTGTGGCTCAGTGGTTGAGCATTGACGCATACACCAACAGGTCACTGGTTCGATTCCTGGTCAGGGCACATGCCCAGGTTGTGGACCCGATCCCCAGTGTGAGACAGGCAGGAGGCGGCCAATCAGTGTTCTCACTCATTGATATTTCTCTCCCTCTCTCCCTCTCCCTTCCTCTCTCTCTCTCAAATCAATAAATAAAAAATATTTAGAAAAAAAAAAAACTCTACTGAGAAGAAAATATATATCTTTAATATCTTTCTCATTAAATAAAAAGATAAAAAATAAAAGAACAGAGAATTTATCTTGGAAAAAACAGGAAAAGAACAAGAAAATAAACTAGAAAGTTGAAATTTATATGGATAAAAGGACTTAATGAATATAAAAACAAAAACTTTGTAAAAATTTTTAAAGAGCTAATCTTAGGAAAAGAATAAACACACATACACAAATGCATAAATGATTAAGAATTCAAAGGAAATGCAACCAGAGACACAGGAGAAATTTTTTAAAATTATAATAGAAAACATATGACAGGCAAATATAAGGCAATACATTGGAAAACCTAGAGGGAATGGATAATTTTCTAGCCAATATAAATGATCACAGCTGACTCAGAAATAATATATAGGGGAATGGAGTGTATGACAAATTGCTATTTCATTTCAGAGTAAGAAGGATATATTTGTTTTCAAAGTCATTGGCAAAATTGGCCATCCTTTGGGATGAAAACAAAATTGAACTCCTAACTTACATAATACGAATATAAAATAAAGATAGAATGGGGGTAGGGGGAGAAAGAAAAATTGAAATGCTGCAAGAAAAATTGGGTGACTTCATGTACAATTTCATGGTAAAGGAGACTCTGCTATCAAAGACTAGAAAAATGAGGTGTGTTATAAATCATATTCAGCATATAAAAGTTCATATATTTATGGCAAAATATAACAAATTCCGAATGCTGAGGATGGAAATTTAGTACCTATCATATTTTTAAAAATATATAGATCTTTTAAATTGACAAGAAAAAAACTCCTCAGAGAAAAATAAATGAGGTTATAAATAGAAATCCACAGAAGGACAAATCCGAATTGCCAATAGAACACAAAAAAAGTGCTCAAAAGTTACTGGTAATCAGAAAAACATGAACTAATCCAACAGTAAGTCATGACCGTATACACATCAGACTGGCAAAGGACCCATAGCAACTACTGGCAGTAGGGATGCGGGCAGGACAGGGTGACGCTGCCACATTGCTGGTAAAAAGTTAACTGTTACCGGCTTCGTTGGAGTACATTCTAGCAATAATTACTAAAATTAAAAATATATATACCCAGCAATTCTACTCTTGGGAACCTACTCCACAAAAATAAAAGTCTCAGTATATAAAGATATACTCATCTTTAAGGATGTCTGCCACAATATTGTTTAAAGTGGCCAAGAAAAAACAAATGCACCCACAACAAAAAATACCAGATATGATTTAATACCCATCAACTGGAGAAAGGCTGCATGAGTTACAATAGTTCACACTGCGAAACAGTGCGCCACCACGATACTCATAAGAACTTCGACAAGATTTGAGTAACAGACACAAAACCCGGAAGGAGTATGTGTATCAGTGAAGACTGTACTTGTCAGGGAGGGAACAGCGGATGATCCCGGCTGAAGCAGAGCGTGGCTTAGTTCAGAAGTCCCCAGGGGTCAGCAACTGCTGGCCCTAATTCAGCCACTCAGAATGCTGTCAGGCACCTGCCTCTGATCTTTCCGTCACACCACCACCAACAGTCCAGCTTTGTCCTCACACTTGTCCCATCATGATCCAAAGATGGCATTGTCATTTCAGGTATCACTTCCGTTCCCAAGAAGGATGTAAGGAGAGTAAAACCTAGTGAAACCAAATTTATCCTATTTATCAGGAACTAAAACTCCCCTAGAAACCTTCCCAAAGACTCTCCTTGGGGACAGCTGACAGGCACTGGAACGCTTGCCCCCGCATCCCAGCAGCAAGGACGTCTGCTGGGCATTCAAATTCCAAGCTTTCCAGCCTCTACTAGTAGAAAAAGGCTCAGGAAAAGGGATTTATAATCTGTAAATCTCATACAAACATATTATATGTGTACAATAGAATCTGATTTTTGTAGATCCATGACAAACACTGTATATGAATATGCATATGTGATTGTGTCTATGATGAATATAAGCAAGAAGGAAAATATACACACACATGCTAAGTCTCTATGTGGACCTCCTCAAGCAGGTCCCATGGATGGAAAAAGCATGAAGGGAGAGAAGAGAGCCTAAAACATCATCATCAACTCTGTGTGATCGCATATACACATTGAAATAATATATAGAAGGAAGTTTTCAATGTCCCCAGCCTGTCATTAGGGTTAAAAATGGTCATTTCGATCATAGCATGCATAATGGGACACCAATTTTTATTTATTAAAAGATGCATATGTGTGTGTCTGCCTAGGAAAATACCCAGTATTCTCTGGGCTCTTATTTTGTGCCTTGCACGTACATGCAAATGACAAACACCTTTTAATCCTCGCAACAGGGCTGTGTGATAAGTAGCTGTTGTTATCGCCGCTTTACAAATGTGGGAACTAAGGCTTGGAGGAGATGGATGACTTTGCCAAGATCACCCTACAGATGAGTTGAAAGAACACGCATCACAGTAACAGAGCTTACCGAGGGGGGAGGGAACGCTCCCTTCCACAGTTCCCTGTGTTTATCTCAGAATAGTTTCACTAGTTTTATGTTGAGTCTGTTTTTAAAAAGAAGGTGTTTTTTGTTTTGTTGTTTTTAATGTGACCTGCAGTTCACCATAAAAGTGAAGCAATTTTACCTTCCTTCCCATCCCCTTCCTATATTTCTTTTCCCCACTTACTTCTCGGTATCATTTTTCTTCTGTTTTATTTCTGCCTCCTAACAACAGCGTTCGGTCTCCTCAATTTTGCTCTAACTCTCGTCTTCAAAGCGAAGTTATCCCCCTAACCCCTCTCCCATCCACAGATCCGACTGAAAGCCAGCTCACGGAGGATCCACGTGTCGGAGGATCCACGTGTCAGAGGCTCTGAACGCAAACGTGCAGAGAAAGGGCCATGCAGCGTTATGTGAGGAGGCCGGTCAGGCACCATGCCTGGGTGCCATCAGACAGAATTTCCGGCCATATATGGTAAGAAGGAAACAACTAAGACAGACCATGTGTATTCCTTCAAAGTCCCTGAATTAAACAGGGATTGGGATGCTGCGTTCCAGCGTCAAATCCCACAGCGGGAGGAGAAAATGTTGAGAGAGAAAATCTCTCCAAGCCTCTTAAAGCCACTCTATCCCTGCCTCCGCTTAGCTCCTGACTCTGAGCACGTTCCAGGCTCCAGATGGAAACAGCGATAGGGAGTAGATTAAGCGCAGTTGGGCTTTTACATTTAAACCTTGAGCATTAACGGTTCAGCAAAGCAAGGTTTGCCCATTAGAGCTGCTGTACTTCCAAGTCCAACTAGTGATAAGCTCCCAAGTTGAGCGCATCTGTAAGAAATATGCATGCGTGCTGGCCGTAAACTAAAGCACACATCTTAAAGCAGAATCAGGAATCTAGGAGAACAGCCAACTTGAGACTGTCTTCCCAGACAGATAGCGTTTCTCTCATATTCCTGGGCTTAAAAGAATAAAAGTTTTCCCAACACCAACTTATCAAATACAGTAACAGTGAGACATTTAAGGGAAGAGAGTGACACCCTTTAAACGCGCCTGTCTCTGAAAGACTCCAAAAAGAATGTTAATATCTCCTTTGGCAGGAGAAAAATAATTTCTATGAAGCATTGTTAAACATCTGATTATGGAACCTGAACTCATTATAACTTTTATTGTAATAAATACATAGAGGTATTCTTATCCACAACAGACTCAGTTTTAAAAACCTTGTTATATTTCACAACTTGGTCCAAGATGCCGAATGAAGTTTAACCCTAGGTTGCAATATCTACTATCTCATAGTTTTCTTTTATCCTCACCCAAGGACACTTTTCCATATTTTGTTCGGATAGAGTAGGAGGGAGAGAGAGAGAGAAATATCAACGTGAAAGGGACACATCGAGTGGCTGCCACCCACAGGACCCAACCAGAGCCGGGGACAAACTGCAACCGAGGTACATGCTCTTAGCGGGAACCGAACCCGGGTCTCTGGACCGCAGGCCAACACTCTAACCACTGAGTCAAACTGGCCAGGGCTCATAGTTTTCTTTAATAGCTTTTATCTGGAAATGTACCTGAATTCTCAAAAGACTGAGGGAAAAGACTCCAAGAAAGGATCACTAAGACAATCACCCTGGCCAGTTTGGCTCAGTGGTTAGAGCGTCGGCCTGCGGTCCAGAGAGACCCGGGTTCAGTTCGCGCTAAGGGCACGTACCTTGGGTTCAGTTTGTCCCCAGCCCTGGTTGAGTTGTGCGGGTAGCAGCCACTCAATGTGTCCCTTTCACGTCGATGTTTCTCTCTCTCTCTCTCTCTCTCTCTCTCTCTCTCTCCCCCTCCCTCGCACTCTATCTGATCAAAAAATGGAAAAATGTCCTCAGGTGAGGATAAAAAAAAAGAATCACTAAGACAATCAAACAATATTTCACTAGTATAAGGGAAACCCAGCAGGATTCTCCTAAAGGCTAACATCTCTCCCTTGCTCCTAAAACACTCCAAGAAGTAAGTTTCCACAGTAGGGTCCCTCTGAACGGTGTTACCATGGGGCAAGGGAGGGGTAGGACTGAACGCAGGGATTAGACAGTTGAAGGAAGAAGGCAGAGAGACGTGTGCCAAGCAGGTGCTGAGAGTGCGTGGTGAGGAATTTTCTTCTCCTTTGGAAGGAAATAACAATAATAGAAGTAGCTACCCGTCCTTGCACACCCCCGTGGGCCAGTCACTGCGGCAGGTGCTCTCCTTGTAAGCCACACGAATACTTCCATCCCTTCCATCTTGAAGGGGAGAAGACTGGACTCGAAAAGAAATTTGTCCTTGGTCACGTGGCTAGAAAGTGACGGAGGTCAAATGTGTCTCTCTCCTGTTTGGTTTTAAAGTCCTTACTTTTTTAAAGAAAAAGTTATCTTCATTGTTGAAGATATTACAGATGTCCTCTCCTTTCCCCCCCACTGATCCCCTCCACCTCGCTCCCGCTAACCACAAGAGAGAAAGAGATGCTGCTTAGGATTAGAGACAGAGATCGACAGGCTAGAATACAGTTGTACAAGGTATACGCACCAGTAATAGAAGAGAGGAGAGCAACGAGGAAAGGGAGGGGAAGAAGGAGGAGAGAGAAAACAGGGCTTACTTGTACGACCACAGGAAATCACCCAAGGTATGATGATGGGTGACCTCCCTGTTTGTGTCCTTCAGCTGCGCAACTACTCAGAACCCTCTTCCTACCCTATACTCTCCTGCACCTTATGTATTTCTGCATCCCCACAGATAACTCAAAATCTTTGTAAATGAAACAAAACAAGAAGGGTGGGCCCATCCGGTGTGGCTCAATGGTCGAGCGTAGGCTCATGCACCAAAAGGTCGACAGTTCGATTCCTGGTCAGGGCATATGACCAGGTTGTGGGCCAAATCCCCAGTGGGGGGCATGCAGGAGGTGGCCAATCAATGTTCTCTCTCATCGATGTTTCCATCTCTCTCTCCCTCTCCCTTCCCTTCTGTCTAAAATCAATAGGAAAATAAATAAATAAATTTTAAAAAAACAAGAAGGGGGGATGAGGGAGGAATGGAGGGAAGGATCCAAGCAATGAGGTTCAGGTTCCAGTATATTCAAAGATGGATTGATTTTTGAGTTGTTATAAATTAAACTTTACCTGGAGAGCTGTATCTCCAGAACCCAAAATGTGTACGAGCACACGCGTGTAGGGCTCCAACTTCACTGCGACCCACTTTGTTAAATCCATCTGGATAAATAAGGCACGGAGCTGTTGCACCCTCCCATTACACTCTCAGCACCCCAGCAGGAATGTACAGAACATCTGTGTCCAGAGGATGAGGCCACAGGACATCTTTGGAACCAGGAATTCCTGTGACGTACCTCCGTATCAGTAGGGTCTTTGTGCATTTTGTTTTATTTACAAACAACAGAATTGGCTCTGCCTACCTTACCCAAAGCAGCTTTACTAGGAGGATACAGGAGCCCTCCCAGAATTAAAGAAACTACTAAGAAGCCAACCTTGGAAGAAAAAAGTGAACAGGGACCCATCAGCAGGATCCGATCGACAGTCGGGGTGACAACACCGCAAAGAACCAGTTCCAATCGTCTTTTCCTGCTGGTGTCACTGAGCTCAGTATTGAAAGTCCCCAAGAGAGAATCGCGTTGGCCTCATCTGGGTCCCTTGCAGCCCCTCTGGCTAGGGAAGAGCAGAGCAACTTGATTGACCACAAAGAATCTATTAGCACGGTAGAGACGATTCCCCAAAAGAAAGCTGGGGGAGAATTCCTCAGAAGGGGGGTACGGTGGGAAACAGGTGCTAAGCAGAAGAAAAATTTCACCCCAACATCTCAGGGCTTTGAGGGACCTCAAGGAACTTCACTGGCTCTTGGTTTGAGCTGGATTCTCTCATTCACTCGTTCATATTCTCTCTCTCTCTCTCCTGGGAGAGAGGGAGAAGGGAAGAAGAAAGGAATCTTGAAAAAGAGCAATGGCTTTCAAAATATTTAGGCCAGCCATTCTGGCTTGAAAGAATGAGCCTGTGACACAGGCAATTTTTTTAAGATTTTTGGAATGTTATACTAATAACAGAAATGTTTGTTTTGGCAAGTGAAAACAGCTGTCTTCTGGGAGAATGGAGTTTGATGAATGCGGGCCCTTTGTTTGGCTGACACCTTGGTGGGCAGATGTGGGAGAGGAGCTGGGGTGGGGGGCTCGTGGAAGAGAACCTGGGATGCAGTGAGATGACAATGTGGACTCGGAAATGTCCCTGCAAACCCTGGACTGCTCAGGACCCTGGACTGAGGCTGCCCCACTGGGAAAGCCACGGAGGGTCTGTGTGCCATGGTCAAGCAGAGAGGGGCCACTGACAAAGCAAATTACTAGAACAAAAGAGCGGAGCACAGGTGTAGGGAGCCGTCTGTGAGGAACTAGAGATTAACAGAAAAACAGTCTTGGTACCCAATGTCCTCCCACGTCCAGCTCGTGCCCCTCCTGATGAATGGTCAGATCTGTAGGTCCTGAGTTCAAAGCCTTAAGACAGATCCCTATCAAACTGAGCCAATGGATTGGAGTTTGGTTTATTGCGAGCAAAGCAACTCCAGTATAAGACAGGTCCCTGTAGTTAACCTTGGGATGAGAGCCAGCCCCGTGGAGAAGGCCAACCAAGTGGAACCTGTGTGTGGAGATGGGGCAGTGGACACGAGGAGGAGAAGCTGTGAGGGAGCCTGCGTGGAGGACGAGCATCCGTGGGGACCGTGGGGTGAGGATAGGAGCCCTGGGCTGCCAGTCCCGGCCGATGTGCCACTGCAGGAAAATAATCGTACACGCAGAGATCCGAAACTTGCGGTTCTGGGAGACATCCCACGGTTCGCCCCGCCGCCTGTGTTGTTGGGTGATTCATGACCCCCTCCCAGCCTGCCTCAGATGGCGAGCGACCTGAGTGATGAGCAGAGTAGTCACTACTTTTCACAGCCAACGGTGGTGAGCGATTACTGTGATTAACAGGGACACGGGGGCCATTTGCATGATGGACCTGCAGCTTTGGACAGTGAGGAATTATGGTGATTAGCTATTCGGAGTGATTAAAAGTTCACTGGGCAAGGCAAAACCTCAGCTGATGGGGGGGACGTGATGGAGAAGGGCTGGCCCGCTGCAAAGGGGGTGGCTGCTGACACGGGGCAGGGGACAGACATCAATTGTCATTACCTTGGTTGCATCCACAGTGACCCATAATATACTGAGCTTCCCTGACAGAGAGAAAGGAGGAGAAAAAGTAACAATTTAACAACCACCACCAAAAAGTGGTCTTGTTTGGGGGAAGGAAGGACTGAAATCTTCTTTATCCTGAGAAAATAGAATTAACTTTAAAACAACTCCAGTAACTCCACTTTGGCTAGATTCAAGGATGGTTGAATCTAAGAAATACAGATGTATAGAAATGACATAGAAAAGACCCAGCCTAGTGGTTAAAAGCTTGGGCTCTGGGGTCAGATACATCAAGGTTAATCATATTCTTTTACTTTCCAGCTGAGACCTTGGGAAGCTCACTCTAAGTTTGAAAAATGAGGTTAATATCAGTAATTCTCACCACTTGAGTTGCTGAAGGCTTCAATGAGAAAATACTTAGAAAGTGCCTAGCATATCACACTCAAGAAATATCTTTTTCTTTCTTTATTGATTTTAGAGAGAGAGGAAGTGAGAGGGACAGAGAGATAGAAACATCGATGAGAGAGAACATCAACTGGCCACCTCCTACATGCCCCCCACTGGGGACTAGGCCCACAACCTGGGCATGTGCCCTGACCAGGAATTGAACCGGCAACCTCTTGGTGCATGGGTCGACACTCAATCACTGAGCCACACCAACTGGGCAAGAAATATCTTACTGATGTCTTTATTTTTTTATTTTTATTTGTTTAATTTATCTTTATTGTTGGAAGTATTATAGATAGCCAAAAAAAAAAAAAAAGAATTATCATTATCAATAACAACAAAACAACCTTAAGATCATATTGTCATTACAATTCTAAGGGACTGACCTACTTCTGTGTGCCCCAGTGACATCTCTACCACTTGGGCCTCCTTATCAAGTTTCTAGTTGACGTGATGATAGTGGGGAAAATATTCAACGACACAGACGACAGCATCGAGATTCCACACATTCCTGACTGGCTGAAATGACACCCCAACCCTGATATAATACAACCAAATTCTGTAACTGATTCCCCCTCAGCCATCATGCTGACCACTGGGCACCTAAAGATGATTCAGAAGTGGTCGTGAGAGAGGAAGCGTGTCCCGACAGGAGCAGTCTCCGCGTATACGCACACCGCAGGGTCACAGCCAGAGGACGGGTGCTGGCCCTCAGGGGTCAAGAGGGAGCGGAAAATGAGGGAGCCCCATCACAGCCGAATCTCAGGTGGAGGAGACACAGTGTGCCCAGGAACAAAACACTAAATGTGGTGGCATATTTGAAAAACGACAGTAAAAAGCGGGGAGTGAAAGGGGGAACAGATGGAGAAATAAACTGGACAAGATGTTGAGACCTCAAGCGCCATGTTGAAGAGCTTGGCGCGTGTCTTGAAGGGATCACAGGTGGAGTTACAAGCTTATTCAATAAATATGTTTATTAGGCACCTATTGGAGCCTGGCATTTTTCCAGGCACTGGGAATATAGCTGGCAGCAGAGAAGACGACCTGTCCCCCTGGGGCTTATATTTTCATGGGAAAAGGGAAGAGACCACAAGGGTGTAAATAAATAAAACATTTCTTTTCCCTTCGCAGTAAGCAAATATGCTATAAGAAGGTGCAGTAGGGTCAGGAAACAGCAGACAGGGAGGCGACATTCAGCTGAGACCTGAATGACAAGCACCTGATGTGGTCCCCACATCAAAGAGTTGTCATTCACCCTGCATGACTTTCCCACATCCCATTGGACACTCGTGTAGATAAAACATTCCTGTCCTGGCTGGGTGGCTCGGCTGGTTGGAGCATCATCCTGTACAGGTACACCAGAAAGGCTGCAGGTTCGATTCCTGGTCAGGGCACACACCTGGGTTGCAGGTTCCAACCCCACTTGGAGCGCGTTCAGGAGGCAACCGACCAATGTTCTTTTCACATTGATGTTTCTCTCATACTGATGTTTCCCCAACTCTCTCAAATCAATACACATGTTCTCCGGTGAGGATGAAAACAACAAAAACAAAAAATATTGCTTGTGATTAATTATCTTAGTCTAGAACATAAATGCATTTTACCTGGCAACACAATTTTTAAAATAAAGATCTAATAACTCCTGGATTTTCCAGAAACACAAATACCTTACGAACTGAGGGAAGATGGTAATTTGCCCTGAACTTTACCGAGAACATTTCAGGATATAAAGTCACCAACAGCAATGCTGTGTTTGAAGTAAATGAGCCACTAGTCAAAACAGAAACATGTCTCAATCTGCATTTCTCACTCACATATTCCTGGTGACTTCACCTGTACACAAAGGCATTTATATCATTATGTCATTTAGTGTAATTATACCTGTGCATGTACCCATCAGAATGCAGATTGCATTATTTAAAAATCACTTTTATTTCGTCACTGTATAAAATTGGGGCATTATTTCTATTTTCTTTCATTAGTGATCAGGCAGGCTATATTATCTGTAAACTTCAATATGAGAGAGGAAAGGGGTGATTAAAAATATGTGTTTATAAAATGGAGTCCCCAAGTCTGATAGAGGAGGGGACCACTGTTGAACATGGTAAGCAAGGTAAATTTTTTCCCCTTTATTGATTTGAGAGAGAGAGAAAGTGAGAGGGAGAAAGAGATAGAAATATCGATGAGAGAGAACATCGATTGGCCGCCTTCTGCATGCCCCCCACTGGGGATCAGGCCCACAACCTGGGCATGCGCCCTGACTGGGATTTGAACCGGTGACCTCTTGGTGCATGGGTCGATGCTCAACCATTGAGCCACACCGGCCAGACATGAATTTTATTCTCAGTCCAATGAGAAGTTTGGTACAGAACAAGGCAGCGCGGTGGTCTGACTGGCAGTTTGACAAGCTTGTATCCGCGTTTGTAGAGCCCTGACTGAAGGAGGCAGAAGGGAGCCCGAGGAGCCAGCGGAAGGCCTGAGGGTCAAGGCAAACAGTGGCGGGGAACTGGACTGAGCTGTTAAAAATACACTTGGTGGAGCTCATCCCTGTGTCTGCTTGGAACCCTTAAAGTATTTGAGGCTTTTATCACATTATTCCACAGTATTTTCCTCTTTTTGCAAAACATGCCCAGACCCTTCCATTATATCCAATATCCTAGGCTTCTCTCCACCTTGGCCACAAAGACATCTTTGTTGACCTCTGAAAAATGTCTAGGTCCCTCTGAAAGCAGGGTTCCCAGATTTGAAGGCCAGTCTTCAAATGGGGTTTGACTTATCCGTTCAACAATTTAACAACTGGCACCGGAGAACTCTCCGCCCTGCTGTCTGCGGGGGAACAAACCAGCGCTTTCTGCAGCAGCTTTGCCCGGTTTCTTCACCGGCAGCTTGTGGGGACGCCGACTTCCATCCGGCCTTAGGCCTCCTCTGAGCCCACACACCGTCGTTGCGTTTCTAAGAATGCCACTCTGCTCAGCTTTGATTCCGCCCGAACCTTCGCCACCGGGATCCCATATCACATCCTGACTGTTGGCAATGAAGCCTTCTACACGGCACAAAAGCGTGAAGAAGGGGGAAAACCAGAAGCATGAAGAGGAGGGAGCGGGGGACAAACTGCAGCTGAGCAGCCCAGACACCAGGTGGCAGAGTGCTCGCCGTGTTTTCCTGGGCTCCAGGTTGTGTACCGGAGCCTTTCCTGAGAGTCCTGTCCTCTTAAGCAGCTGTGTTGGTTCTGCCACCTGCCATCTCTTACGCAGCAGGAGGCACACCTTTCCTCAGGGTACCCCACCGTGCTGCTGCAAGACGGGATGCTTCATGAAGCTCTGAGTTCCTCGCCACGGAAATAGGTAAACAAAGGGGTAAGCTATCTCTGCTTCAAGATGCTGAACAGAAAATCCAGACTGGTGGCCACGGCGAAGCTGCGGGTTTTCTAGATGACATCTAGGATCCCTTCTGATTCTGCAGTTTAGAGACGGATCCCATGATTCTGGTCATCTTCCAGCAACTGAGTTTGCAGTTGGCCTCGTCCTCTTACTTGGCACTGGGGGATGGCTCCGTGAAACCCACTGTTTCAGCTACACATTGCCGCGTAACAAATGAGCCCAGGACGTGGCGATGTAGAGCAACAACGATTTTATTATGCTCCTGGTTTATGCAGTGAGGAATCTGGACAGGAAGCAATAGGACTAGCTTGCCCCTCAGTCTTTGAGCCTCTATTGGGAAGACAGGAATGGTTGGGGGTAACGCAAGTGTTTGGAGATGGCTCAAACAGCTGGGGGCTGGAATCATCTGGAAGCTTCCACACTCACATATCCGGTACCTGTGCTGGGATGACTCAGAAACTCGTGTCAGCTCACACTGTTGACTGGAGCATCAGGAAGCGTCCCCATGGGGCCCAGGGTCCTCGCAATAAGGTGGTTGGAGAGTAGCCCAAGTTCTTCCACGGGAGTCTGGGACTCCACACGCGAGTGTTCCAGATGAGCAAGGCAGAAACGGCACAGTCTTTCATGGTCTAGCCCCAGAAGTCATCTCGCACCACTTCTTATAGGCTGAATCTATCACAGACCGGCCCAGGTTTAAGGCGAGGTGCCCCAGACCCCACCTTTCAACAGGAGAAATGCCAAAGAAGAGGCAGCTGCGTTTTAGAGTTGCCACATTCCCTATGCCATTTATTTTTAAATGTTAGGTAATAACAACCAAGTTTCCTTTTTTCTTCTTCTAAATTTCCGGACTCCGACTGAAGTCAGGTTACATATCCGTGTGGCTTACAGACAGGAGGGCTCCTAAGCACAACAGGGAAGAAAAGAAGGAACCGAAGCTTCCAGTGGACATGGCAGAGATTTTTCTGGACCCAAGAGCCCACATGCCGTTGGAGTGGAACAAAGACTGACATTCTGGACACCTGCTGCTTCCTTTGAAAGACCCGAGGAGCTCCAAGACTAAGCTCTGCGGCACTCCAAGCCCTGGGAGAGAGTCTTGCTCGGACCCAATTTACTGGACACTGATCTTTAATCCACTGAAATGTGTGTATGTTTGAGACGTCACTCAATGCTCTGTTCTGGCTAATTGGTTACCTAGACATGTCCTCCTTCTCCCCTGGATACTGCAAACATACCTGAGCCCGGGAGAAGAGGTGCAACGAAAGAGGCAACTATGCATCCCTGTGAGATCCGTCAAGTTCAACTTCTGAGCACAAAGGAAAGGAAGCAAAGCTACCTCAGCAAGGGAATTGAAATGCTGGGGGGGCACCCCCCTCCTGGCTGAGGGGAGTGCAGTTCTCCGCAACAATCCCCAACCAATTATTCCTCCCTGCACATCAGCAAAGGCTGACCTGATTAAAACTGTAAATCAACCCTGTGTTTCTGGGGGAAGGGTAGGATCTGGGTGTGCTCACTAAGAGGTACATCATCATCCAAACGGGGGGCTTCGGTCAAATCACGGGCCTTCTCTGGGTTTAGTTCAAGTTACCAGCCTTCTGGCTTCGGAGATGTTGGTTGACATGTCAGCTCGAACTGTAAGCCGTAGAAATGGAAGGCACGTTCCACGTCAGCATCCCTGTCATTCACAGCCGGCAGGAGGAAGGAAGGAGCGTGTTACAGGGCCACCGATCAGTCTTCATCCCGGTGGTGAATGAGCGCCAACTAAGCTAGCAAAGCACCTGCGAGCGCCCAACTGTTGGGCAAGTCTCGTCTCAACTCATCCTTAGCACAACCCCATGTTATACATACAGAAACAGGCCCAGGGAAGTGAAGTGACCTACCCCCAATTACAGCATTTTGCTGTGATGGAGCCAGAATTTGCGCCAGGTCTGGGTCGACACCCAGGACTTGCCCCACGAGGCAATACTGCCTCTGCTCATGAGCACGCGCGAGACACCACCTAGGCACTCCCCAGGCAGTCAGGAACGGCTGAGCTCAGCCTTTAGGGCGAGGAGACATGGACCAGGCTGAGAAAGTAGAAAGGGGAACTGTGGGAAGAGCGTTGCAGGCACCAGGAATGATGTGTGCAGGGTCTGAAGGCTGCAGAGGAGGGGAAAGCTCCTGAGAGTCAGGAATCATGCTGTCTTGTTCACCCCAGAAGCCCCCGGTGCCTTGTACATCACAGCCACCCACAGAGTCCAGACCACAGCAGTCACAAGCATGGTCTCTGGAGTCAGGCGGCCAGTGTTGAGCTATGTGGCTTCAAACAACTGGTTTCACCTCTGTGGGCTGTTTTCCCACCGGTGAAAAATAGGAGGTGATAAGAGAATCTGCCTCCTGGAGTTGTGAGGGAGGGTCGCATGAGACATCGTGTGGGTAAAATGCGTGCATGGGCTAGCATTGAGTCAGGGCTCAAAAAAGGGAGCGATGGCTCTTTATTATTAGGTCCTCAACGCATCTTTGTCAAGGGTGAATGACGTTGGCCTGGTGTGACTTACCAGAGGGCAGCAGGGATTTCAGGACGACTAGAGGAGATGACAGACAGTGGTTCAAGATCAAGCTGATGCCAAACTGGACATCCCCACTTTCCTTTCTTCTTCTCCTAATACTCCATAATCCTCATGGGGGGGGGGGGGTATCACCTCACATTTGCATTGCAATTTGCACTTCACAACCTAATTGCACAGCCATTACGTTATTCAATCTTCCAAACAAATACATGGCAAATATATGATGTCTGTGTCCTGTCCCCATTTTGCATAAATCTGCAGAGGCCCAGAGAGTACAAATGCCTAAATAAAGTCAACAGGCTGATAAGTAAAAGAAAAACAAATAAAGCCCAATTATTCTGACTCCTGGCTCTTTATCCCTCCGCGTGGATAACAGAGCGAGTGTAGGACTTGAGGGAATTCACTTAATACCAGAGAATCGGGTTGACGGGTTTGCTGGCTACTCACCAAACCTCACGTCTTCTCTGCCTAGAGGACACCTTTACTCCACTTCCTTCACTGTAGTCAGGACATTTTTTAAAATATCTTAAAATATTTGTTTCTGGAAGAAAGGCTGACAATTTTCTTCATTTTGGTTTATTATTATAATAATGTTTCCCCCTTTAAAAATCCATTCAAAATAGCTTAATCCTTGAAGTAAGAAATTTCTTGAGACTAATCTTTTTAAAGAAAAAAAATATATATATATATATACACACATATATATAGTTATATATAGCATTTTAGCTTAATACATAAAAATCATCACTTCTGCTCTGGTGAACATAAACGTACTTCAAGTGTACATTTATACATCACCTCGCACTTGCAGTAGGCGTGACCATGGCTCACCTCTGGTCAGCACATCGAGGGCAGAATGACCTGGGGCACTTCCAGGCCTGATCAGGAGATCGGCCTCTTTACCCGGAAGCAGCAACATGAGAAGGTGGCAAATCTACAAAACAGAAAGGACCTGGGTTCAAAACCTCAGCTTTGGGTGAAATTACCAACTGCTCTGAAACACCCGTTTCGGAAATGAAATGAGCAAGGAGTACATTTCTATTATGCTAAGCCACTGAGGCTTATTGGTTCAGCAGCTAGCATTCCCTTAACTAACAAAACCATGGGAACGGATATAAATAGCACAAACCCAGACACTCACTAAGACCATCTTCAGAATTCCAAGGCTCTCTACTTCAATGAACTTTTGCCTCTTTATTAGAATTATATTATGTCCCAATCCTGGACGCAGGTGGTCATAGATAAGAATTGCAACACTAAATTTATTTGGGGCAGGAGTCCTATCGACCTTTGTGTCCTCAGCACCTCGCCCAGTATCAGGCACAGGGTAGATGTGTAATAAAGGGCAACACATCAATGGCCATCTTAGCAACCATCCTCCAAGGAGAGACAGCCCAATGGGACTTGAGTGACGAGGTTCTCCAAATGGAAGAGAGCCACCATGACTTGGTGAGAGACTTTACTCACGTAGTTATTCATTTCTTCAAAGCTATTTATTGAGCACCTGTTCTATGTCTGGCACCATTCCAGGGGATGAAGGCGCAACAACTACAAACCCACACGAGGTCTCTGTGCTTGTGCCGCTTACATTTGAAGGGAAGTGGAATGTGCCAATGCAGAATGTGCCTCTTTGACTTAAAGATTATGTTGAGTTGCTTTTTTTTTTTGAGAAACAGCGTACACAGGAGCAGCTCTGAAAACAGCAGAAGTTGCCCTTCAGTAAGGAAAGGGTACATTTAAAAAGGAAACGTCCACTTGAATGCGTGCTCCCCTCTGCATCGGGACGAGAAGGACAACTAACTGAGAAGAAACTCTGTCCAAGGACAGGGCCCCGACTGAAGAAGAAACCTAACCCCTTTCACGCACTTTCCCTGGTAACCTCCCATAACAGGCCTTCCCAACCCCCAGCATCTTTTTTTGTTTTGTTTTTTGTCTTTAGCTGAAGATGATATTTAAGATGTTGGCTTGAGCCATGTTTGCGAATCCATCAGTTTTTCTGGTGTCTCCCATGTGTACATAAGATACACATGTTAATAAATGTCTGCTGGTTTTCTTTTGTTAATCTGTCTTTTACTACACGGGGTCTCAGCCAAGAACTCAGAAGGTAGAGGAACAGTTTTTCTTTTTCTCCCCTGTACGTTCTAGTGAATGCCTACATGGGTGTTAAAACAATTGCATGCAGCCCTGGCCAGTTTGGCTCAGCGGTTGGAGCGTCGGCCTGCGGTCCGGAGAGACCCGGGTTCGGTTCCCGCTAAGGGCACGTACTTCAGTTGCAGTTTGTCCCCGGCCCTGGTCGGTCGTGCGGGTGGCAACCACTCGATGTGTCCCTTCGCGTCGATGTTTCTCTCTCTCTCTCTCCCTCCCACTCTATCTGTACAAAAAAATGGAAAAATGTCCTCGGGTGAGGATAAAAAAAAAAAAAAAAAAATTGCATGCAAACCGGGCTCCCAAACAGCCAGGAACTCAGTCCTCTGGGCACGCAGGAGGAGTGTCAGGTTGGCCAAGTTATGATGAGAGATGCATTATGATAATAATTCATTCTCTCAAAGCATCAGAACACCTGCTCCAAAGCCATGAAGAAAGGAAATCATCGACTAGGAGCTAGAGAACAAATTAACCAGATCTCCACTCCCAAAGTTAAACCGCACGGGGGGTGCGGGGGGACCACAGCAACAAAAGTGAGCAGTCGAGATAAAACTCTGTGGCTGGTCCTACCGGTGATGATGGTATCAATCCATTCTGCTTCTGAGCTCCTGTTTTCTAAGAGGTAATCATATAATTTGGCTACAGCAACATGAGCAATGGCAGATGTGCTATCCAACTGACCAGGTTAAGAAAAATAAAGGCAGATGGTTTTAGATTAAAGTCTGGATGGCGCCGCCGCCATGGGAGCATTGACGTCTGTCACCAGGCCAAGGCTCTTCGATTTACTTTATTCTCTAAATTATCTGCCACCTGGTGGTCCAGGGAATCATTTAGACATTTAGTCATGGGTAGCTGATAAAAACTTAATTTAGATCCAGTGATTTCACTGGGGAACTATGTCTTCAGTGCCTGCTGTGCGTGTACACACAGTAGGTGCTGGGGAACACAAGTGCCTCCGCGACAGTAAGCAAATACGGTGACTTTCGATTCTGTTAAGTGTGACCAGAGCATCAAACAGGGTAATGGGGGAGGGCAGCACAAAGACCGGTGTGCTTGGGAAAGGCCTCTCTGAGGAAGTAACACGAGCTGAGAAAGGAAAGGTGATACATTCATTTTCTATTGCTGCGCAACAGATTGCCACAAATTTACTGTCTCGGAGTGTCTGTGAGTCAGGAGTCCAGGTATGAGTTGGCGGAGCCTCTGTTCAGGGTCTCGCAAGCTGAAACCAAAGCATCAGCAGAGGCTGTGATCTCATCTGAGGGTTGGGGTTCTCTGCCAGGCTCACCGGTTGTCAGCCACATTCCTTCCTTGTGGCCCCTGTTTTCTTGCTAGGTGTTGGCTGGGGACAACTCTCAGCTCCTAGATATCATCCTCAGGTTCTTGCTACATGGTCCCCTTCTGTTACAATCTGTCTTCCAACAGGCCAATAGGAGAGTATCTCTCTAACACTTCACCTTCTTGTAAAGGGCTTGCTTGATGAGGTCAGGCCCTCCTGGGAGTCTCTCTTTTGACTAACTCAATGTCAAATCATTAGTAACATTATCATAGACATGAGACAGCACCATATTCACTGATACCCCTCCCCCCACCCCACACACACACACATACAGTCAAGGGGAGGGGATAAAATACAGTGTCCATGTTCTGAATGAACACTAGAGGGCGGGAGTCTGGGAGGCCTTCTTAAAATTCCACCTACTGTAGATGAGAACCAGCAACTTAAAATCAGGCAGAAGGCTTCCAGGCAGACTAACCAGAAAGTGCAAAGAACAAACTTGCTATTTTCAGGAAAGGAAGCGAAGGTTGGTCTGTGGAAGCATGCTGGGTGAGGCAAGGTTGGTCTGTGGAAGCATGCTGGGTGAGGCACAGGGTGCAAGGAGATGAGACAGGAGTCATTGGCAGGAGTCAAGCCACCGAGGGCCTTGGCAACCATGATCATGATCCGGATTTCATTTTATGTGTACACAGAATTCTGCTAATGTTAACTGAGTCCCCCGGATATGATAGGAGGCTCATCAATGACATAAAGAACAACAGACCCAATGGCAGGAGGAGTGGGAGGCACTAATTTGCTGTAGCAACCCCTCATTTTGAGGAATGAGGGCCTATGCTCGAGGTTCTTGACAGCTCTAACATTCTATTTTTTCTGTCTTGTTAAAAATACTATTCAGGTAAAAGTGAAAATGATATGAATGTAATCACTTTCTAGTGCTGGCTGACCTAATTAGAAAGGAATCTGGCCTTCTGCTTTTTCCAAGCATTTTCTCATGCCCATGAATGCACCCCTGGGTCACTTCACAAGTTCTATAAATAACATTAATAATATTTCCAGGAGCAATATACAATTTGTCCTTTGGTCAAGGGAGAACTCATAATTAGTGTTTTTAGAAATTTCTAGCAATGCAGATTTTCAAAGATAATACTGAGGCAAGAGTTTATTGTTTCGAAATGCTAGCTCACCACAGTCACTTTTTCTTTCTCCTTCCTAAGCTGAGGCCGAAAGAGAGATCCAAGTCGGAATTAAACAACCAAGAGAAAAGCCACTATGTCCCTATTGACCTAAAAGTCAGAGGTACAACTGCTTTCTTCGTTTCTTTGATTCAAATACGAGCAGGATTTATCTGAGGCTTCCCTTTGAGCCTCTGATTAGTAGGAAAAAAATTAAGATATGATAGAACTGAGCCCTCGCCAGTTTGGCTCAGCGGTTGAGTGTTGGCTTGCGGACCAAAGAGTCCCGGGTTCGGTTCCCACTAGGGGCACGTACCACAAAAAAAAAAAAGAAAGAAAGAAATGATAGAACTGAGATTCTAAAACTTGAAGACCCAATGAGAACTCTTGTATAACTCCCACTTTTTTTTTTTAAGTACCTACTCATTAGTGTAATTTTCCAAGTTTCATTTGGACCAGAATTTGCTTTATCAATACAATAAGGCAATTTAAGATCTTTTCTCAACATCCCTCTTTTGTTTCCATGACTGCGATCTTATAAAGATAATGTTACATCATTTTCCTCTCAGGAAGTGAGAAGAATTTATTCAGTGAAGCAACCTAAAAATAACTCATTCTAGAGCCAGTGGCTTCCATGGTTACCAAAAGACCCTGTTGAATCTTTGCTCTAACAAGCAACCGCAAATGGGGAATCATTTGAATTGAAAACAACACACCCCCCGAATAGCATGCAAGGCCCTGGAACAGGGCTATTAAACCTTCCATTCCACTCAGTTCAATCTTCCTCTTAACTGTCTCATGAAAAACACATGCCGGGAAAAAAGGAATATACTTCTGAAAACTAAATAAAACTTGGCCCCAAATCGATGTCTAAGTTCTGGGAATCCCCACCATGCTGCGATGCTCTGACAAGCCCCACAGTAGTTCATAGTGTAAATTTTGAAAATACCATCTTCCCAAATAGCTGATTATATGCTTCATTTCTGTGAATGGCATCAAAGAGGAGTTATATTTTTTCCCTTAAGTAACATTATGTCATGTGACTTTATATGAAAGTTACTCATACATCTTTGATGGTTGGAAATGCAGTAATGTATGCCTATGTACATATGTTTGAAAAATACATGCTAGTATATTCATGTGTTCCTCCATGCATAGGAAGTCTCCTAAAATTTAGATATTCCATTCCAACTTGTTTCTAGAACCAGGGACCTAAGTAGAATCTACTTTTGAAAGAAGAATGTCATATTTTCACCACAGATTCTCAGCTCTCATATACCCAAACATGTTTAATGAACTATAAAAAAAACACATACCAAAATACATTAAAATTCCCTACATATTAACTAAGCTGAATAGTAAGAGTGCCAAAGATATACATTTAATTAATTTATATACCAGTAATTTAGATTTGTCTTAGGCAATCAGATCTGACATAAATTGGTCCAAAAAATAAACTGTTTAATATCAATTAAATTAGCTTAAATACTGTTTGCACCAAAGGCAGTCTTGTGGTTCCTTTTTACATTCAACAATATCCAGGGAGCACTGCAGTATGCCAACCAGTATTCTAGGCATAAGGGTATGACTGTGAGTAAGATGAACACAGTATCTGTCCTCATGAAGCTTACATTCCCATAGGAAACAGACACACCAAGAAAGTTCACCACCATAATGTGTTTTTAATAATTAAGGAAATTAACAAAGTGATTTGATAGACAGTAAGGGAAGAGTAGAGGGGAGGAGGCTACTCTAGAGAGTGAGGTCAGGAAGGCTTCTCTAAAGAGACTCTGAGCTCTTCAAGCCTTTAAAGCAGGAGAGTAAATCCAGTCCCTGGGCTCCATCCAAATTGGCCCAAGAGTCTTTGAGCTCTTTGAAGACTTAAAGTAGGTAGGAGGATCCAGCCTTGAAAAGAATTTGATAAAGAGCATGTGGGGAGAGAGAACAAAGACCAGGAGGTAAGAAAGAACCTGGCTCCATAAAGAAATAGGAAGCAGCACGGCTGGTGTGGCTCAGTGGTTGAGCGTGAAGCCAGGCACCAAGAGGTCACTGGTTTGATTCCCAGTCACTCGTCAGGGCACAGGCCCAGGTTGTGGACCCAATCCCCAGTGGGGGGCATGCAGGAAACAGCTAATTGATGTTTTCTCTCATCAATGTTTCTATCTCTCTTCCTCTTTTTTTTCTCTCTAAAATCAGTAAAGAAAAATTATTTTAAAAAAAACAAACAAACAGAAAACAAGTCAGCGTGCCTGGAGCAGAAGAGACCAGCAATACTAGTTAGAAAGGAAGCCAGGAGCCAGAATGGGCCATGGAGCTTAGATTTCACTCTAAGTGCCTTGGAAATCCATTAGAAAAATTAAGCAGAGCAGTAATAGGATCAGAAATTACCTCTTAAAAGATGACTCTGGTTGATTGTGTGGACAAAGGACTGTAGTAAGCCAAGACTATGAGCAAGGTGACCACTTAGGGGCCAGTGCGATTCCCAGCTAGGAATAAGCTGTGTGCCAAAAGTTTGTTTATCAGTCATTTCAAACTTAGGCCACATTTCCCCACAAATATGGTATTAGTATCTACTGGGGATTTATATGAATAATGGATCAGTCTTCTATTAATACTGGTGATGGGCAGAAAAGACCCAAAGTTCTGCCCTTTTCCCATTATCTGACCTAATCTCAAAGTACGATAGCTTTAAATGGTCACACATGTGCCTAATGGCTTTTTTTTTTTTTAATGTTCTTTGTTTCTTCTGTAGCCCCAGCTATTTACTTTAGAGTATCAATTTTATCTTCTCTTGTTCTTTAATAGAAAACATTCCTGGCAATACATAATATTAAGGTATTTAGGCTCTCCAAAGAGAATATGAAACTTATTAATGCTCTCATAAATCTAGAGTAAAAGGTTTCAGAAACCTCTTTTAAGAAAAAGGGAAGCATCAAAGAAGAAATTTGTAAAATAAAGTGGTGTTTGGGCTCATTGAACCTTCGGAGATGATTTGTCCTCTAAAAGTGTTTAGAAAGGACATGGTGAATGCAGTTAGGCTGGTGAGGTCTTCTAAGACAATGTTTCTTAAGCTTCTATGCTCAGAGACTTCCAGTTTGGCTAATTTGGGTAGAATACAGGGGCTGGATTTACCCTCATGCCTTAAACCACTGTAAATATAGGAAAAATATATGAAAGAACAGCATGCAGTCACTGGACAACAGGGAGCACAGGACAGTGATCCCTACAGAAAGGAAAATCAACTAGGTGAGTCATTATGAGTGCCCTGGCAATCATACCTGGGAAGAGGTTGGAGGCCCAGTGTTGGAAGGGGGAATGCAAAAAAAGTCCATTCGAGAAAACTTATCTGAGAGTTTAAGAGGCCAAGATGGCTAGATTTTGCAGAGCAGAATTCTGGAAAGGAGAGGGCTGCAGAGAGAGGCTCTAGAGAGCAGCGGAGGGTCTCTCTCAAGTCTTCAGCCGAGTGTCAGTTCGTGCAAATATGCAAGAAAACTACGTACCAGAACCTGGAGAAAGGAAATGGGATAATCTCTGGAGTTCACACATGCTGGTCATAGTTTATGTTCCCACCAGCCAGAGAGGGGAAAACCTTGTAATACGTGACACATCAGATGAGTTTTGAGAAAGGCATTGATTCTGAGGATGTAGAACAAAATTAGCCCTGTACTAAAGGCTACTACCTTGAAAAACCTATTAAAAGCAAGCCTTGAAAGGACCCAACTATTTCTAAATAAATTATGTCTCGGAACAGAGTATGTAAATATTTAAAGGAATACAAAAATTCTACCAACAAGGAAAAATCTATAATGCCTAACATCTAATAGAAAATTCCAGGTAGGCAAATATGCAGAAAACAGCACCTATAATGAGAATTTTAAAAAATCAACCAATGGAAATAGACTCAGAAATAACACAGATGATAGAATTAGCAGACAAGGGCATTAAAAGTTATTATAAATTGCCCTGGCCAGTTTGGCTCAGCAATTAGAGCATTGGCCTATGGACCAGAGTCCCAGGTTAAGTTCCCGCTAAGGGCACATACCTCGGTTGCAATTTGTCCCCAGCCCGAGTAGAGGTCATGTGGCTGGCAGCCAGTCAGTGTATCTCTCTTATATTGATTTCTCTCTCTCTCTATTTCTTCATCTCTCCCTCCCACTCTATCTGATGATAAATGCAAAAATGTCCTCAGCATAAAAAAATTATTATAACTCTATTCCATATGTTGAAGAAAGTAGAGGATAGCATAAGCATGTTAAAGACAGATGTGGAAAAATACATTTAAATTAAACCAAACTGAACGTCTAGAGGTGAAAAATGCAATGACTGTGATAAAAAAAATATATACTTGATAGGACTAATAGTATTTCAGGGACACTGTTGAAAAAAAGATTAGTGAATTTGAAAACATGGAAATAAAAAGTATCCAACTGAAACAGAAACAAAATTGAAAAAAAAAAATTACGTTGGCAGAATTAGAGACAGGTGTAGAACAACTTTATACAGATATGACTGAGGTTCTTGACAGAGGAGGAAGAGGAATATTAAAAAAAATATTAGTGGAAATAATAGCTGAAATTTTTTCAAATGTGTTGATCTAGGAAGGTCAATGAACTCCAACCTCAAGAAATAAAAAGAGATTCCAAAATGGCGGCGGAGTGAACGGAAGCTACACAGACCGTCTCCCAGAACCAAACTGGAATTACAACTATAACGCAGACAAATCAATGGGAAAAAGCAACACAAAAGCAGCTTGCAAGGACCATATAACGAGGGACACTGACTCGATCCTGGTGGGATTGCGAAGGCACGAGAGGGGTGCTGGGAGCCCACAGACAGCAGCGGCCTTAACTGTGAGCAGCGCCCTTGGGTTAAAGTCCCAAATGGCTCCACAGCACAGATCCAGGAAAGAAGCTAAAAAAGCCACAACCACTCACCTTGGGCTCCGACAGAGGGAGGGCAGATTGGACTGGAACTGTGAGGACACAGGATTTGGAGGTCACTCAGAGCTTTTGCTGAGTTGCAGCCACACAGGACAGTGGCCATTTTGTTCCTTCCCAGGGATCTGGGGAGAGGCAGCAGCCCCTCCCTTGGAGATACAACCCCACCCTGAAAGCCATTGAAATGCAAATTGAGGCTCACTAACAACAAGCATCTGCCCCACCCTCGGAAAGTCCCCTTAAACTGAGAACCAGAGGGAGTTTTTCAATCAACTGACAATTCAAAACTCTTCAAGTAACTTCGACTGCTAGCCTCCAGGCAAAAAGCTAGCGACTCTAACCAGGAAAGTAAGACTTGACAGTGGTGTTTAATGTGGGTCCTCCATTGCTCATCTAAATCCAGGAGAGGGAGCCACAAACAGCAGAACACCAACACCCACAGGGAAAACATGACACTCTCCAAAGCCCACTGTGATAGCCAAAATGGTGAAACACAGAAACAGAAGCCAAATGAAAGAACAATAGACCTCTACCGAAGATGAGATCCATGTGGAGCAGTTAGGCAAGTTAACAGAGCTAGAATTCAGAGCCATGATCTTGAGGAAGCTCAACAGCATAAGTAAGGACATAGATATGCTGAAAATAAACAAATTGGAAATTAAAAACCACCAAGAAGAAATAAAAAATGACATATCAGAAATAAAGAACACATTGGAAGGTCTAAAAAGCAGAGTAGAGGAAGCTGAGGACCGGGTCAATGAATTAGAAGACAGGGTAGAAAAAAATCAACCAATCAAAAAACCAAAAGGAAAAAATTAAAAAACAGGAAGACAGCTTAAGAGAACAGTGGGACAACTAGAAACGTAATAATATTTGCATGATAGGAGTCCCCGAAGAAGAAGAAAATTGGCAAGGGATAGAGAATATATTTTAAAAAATAGTGACAGAAAACTTTCCTAATTTGGTGAAGAAAGAAAGCATTCAGGTAAAAGAAGCACAGAGAGCCCCAAGTAAGAAGAACCAAACAGGCCCACACCAAGACATATAGAAATCAAAATGCCAAAAATTAAAGACAAAGAATCCTAAAAGAAACAAGAGATAAGCAACAGGTTACCTACAAAGGAAACCCCATAAGGCTCTCAGCTGACTTCTTACAAGAAACACCACAGGCCACAAGGGAATGGCATGAAATAATCAAGGTCATGAAAAACAAGGATCTGAATCCAAGACTGCTCTACCCAGCAAGGCTATCATTCAAAATAGAAGGTCAAATAAAGAGCTTCCCAGACAAAAAAAAAAAAAAAAAAAAAAAAAAGGCTAAGGAAACACATTAGCACCAAACCAGCACTGAAAGAAATGTTAAAAGAACTGCTGTAATTAGTAGAAGAAATAGGAAGAAAAATATAACAAACTAAACAAAAATGGCAATAAATAAGTACATATCAATAATCACCATAAATGTAAATGGATTAAATGCTCCAATAAAAAGACACAGAGTAGCTGATTGGATAAGAAAGCATGACTCATCTATATGTTGTTTACAAGAGACCCACCTCACAACAAAAGACTCACGTAGGTTGAAAGTGAAGGGATGGGAAAAAATTTTCCCAGCAAATGGAAAGCAAAAAAAGCTGGGGTAGCAATACTCATAGTTGATAAAATAGGTTTTAAAATGAAGGCCACAACTAGAGACAAAGGAGACCACTACATAATACTGAAAAAATCTATCCAACAGGAAGATATAACCTTGATAAACATATATGCACCCAATATAGGAGCACCAAAATATATTACAAATCTTCTGGAGGACTTCCAAGGAGAAATCGACAGCAATACAATCATAGTAGGGGACTTCAACAACCCATTGACACCACTGCACAGATCCTCTAGACAAAAAATTAGCAAGGAAAGAGAGACTCTAAATGAAGCACTAGACCAAATAGATTTCATAGATATCTACAGAGAATTACACCCCAAAACTACAGAATTTACATTCTTCTCAAGTGCACATGGGATATTCTCAAAGATAGACCACACGTTAGGGCACAAACTAAGTCTCTACAAGTTCAAGAAGATTGAAATCATATCAAGCATCTTCTCAGATCACATTGGCATGAAACTAGAAATCAATTGCAACAAGAACATGCAAAGACATTTGAACACATATAAGCTAAATAGCATGTTATTAAACAATGAATGGGTTACCGAGGAAATCAAGGAAGAAATCAAAAACTTCATGGAAACCAATGAAAATGAACACACAACAACACAAAATCTATGGGATGCAGCGAAAGCAGTTCTGAGAGGGCAGTTCATAGCACTACAGGCCTACCTCAAAAAACAAGAAAAATCTCTAATTGACTTTCTAACCTCACAACCCAAAGAATTAGGAAGCAAACAAAAAGAAAACCCCAGAGCAAGTAGAAGGAAGTAAATAGTAAAGATCAGAGCAGAAATAAATGACATAGAGACCAAAAAAAAATACAATTTAAAGGATCAATGAAACAAAGAGCTTAGCTTTGAAAAGATAAACAAGATTGATGGACACATAGCAAGACTCACCAAGAAACAAAGAGAGAGAAACCAAATACACAAAATCAGAAATGAAAGAGAAGTAACAACTGACACCACAGAAATACAAAAGATCGTTAACAGCTACTATGAACAACTATATGGCAACAAATTCAACAATCTAAGAGAAATGGACAGATTTCTAGAAACACACAATCTCCCAAAACTGGACTGGGAAGAGATAGAAAACTTGAACAAAACAATAACAACTACGGAAATTGAAGAGGTAATCAAGACTCTCCCAACAAACAAAAGCCACCCAGGCCCAGATGGCTTCATGGGGGAATTTTACCAAACATTCAAAGAAGAACCAACACCAATTCTCCTCAAACTATTTTAAAAAATTCAAGAAGAAGGAACACTTCCAAACTCGTTCAATGAGGCCAGCATAATTCTAATTCCAAAACAAGAAAAAGACACTACAAAGAAAGAAAACTCCAGGCCAATCCCTGATGAACATAGATGCCAAAATCCTGAACAAAATACTAGCAAATTGGATCCAGCAAAACATCAAAAAAACTATTCACCATGACCAAGTGGAATTCATTCCAGGGATGCAAGTCTGGTACAATATTTGCAAATCAATAAATGTGATACACCACATAAACAAAATGAAGAATAAAAACCACATGATCATATCAATAGACGCCGAAAAAGCCTTCGACAAAATCCAGCATCCATTTCTGATAAAAACGCTCAGCAATGTGGGAATAGAGGGATCATATCTTGACCTAATGAAGGCCATATATGAAAGACCTACAGCCAACATCATACTCAATGGGCAGAAACTAAAAACATTTCCCTTAAGAACAGGAACAAGACAGGAATGTCCACTTTTGCCACTCTTATTTAACATAGTACTGGAAGTCTTAGCCACAGCAATCACACATGAAGAAAAAATAATAGGGATCCAAATTGGAAAGGAGGAAGTGAAACTGTCATTATTTACAGATGACATGATATTATACATAGAAAACCCTAAAGACTCCATCAAAAATCTACTAGACTTAATAAATGCATTTGGCAAAGTAGCAGGATACAAAATTAATGTCAATAAATTGACGGCATTTGTATACACCAATGATGAACTCACAGAAAGAGAAACTGAAAAAACAATCCCATTTACCATCGTGGCAAAAAAATTAAGATTCCTAGGAATAAACTTAACCAAAGGAGTAAAGGACCTATTTGCAGAAAACTACAGGACATTAAAAAAAAGAAATAGAGGAAGATATAAAAAAGTAGAAGCACATACCTTGTTCATGGATTGGAAGAATTAACATCATTAAAATGTCCATACTACCCAAAGCAATCTATAGATTCAATGCAATCCCCATCAAAATACCAATGACATACATCACAGTACTAGAACAAATATTTCAAAAGTTCATATGGAACCAAAAAAGTCCTCAAATAGCCACAGCAATTTTGAAAAAGAAGGACAAAGTAGGTGGGATCACAATACCAGATATCAGGTTATACTACAAAGCGACTGTAATCAAAACAGCCTGGTAATGGCACAAGAAGAGGCATATAGTCCAGTGGAACAGAACAGAGAACCCAGAAATGGACCCAAGGCAATATGCTCAATTAATATTTGACAAAGGTGGCAAGAGCATACAATGGAGTAAAGACAGTCTCTTTAATAAATGATGTTGGGAAAATTGGACAGCTACATGCAAAAAAATGAAACTACACCATCAACTTACACCATACACAAAAATAAACTTAAAATGGATAAAAGATTTAAATGTGACCCATGAATTCATATAAATTCTCAAAGAAACTGTAGGCATCAAAATTTCAGACATCATACACAGCAGAATTTTCACTGATACATCACCTAAGGCAACAGAAACAAAGGAGAAAATGAACACATGGGACTACATCAAACTCAAAAGTTTCTTCACAGCAAAAGAAACAATCATCAAAATGAAAAGGCAACCCACTGTGTAGGAGAACATCATTGCCAATGATATATCAGATAAGGGGTTAATTTCCAAAATATATAGAGTACTCGTACAACTCAACAAAAGGAAGACAAAGAAACCAATTAAAAAATGGGCAGAGGACTTAAATAGACACCTCTCCAAACAGGACATACAAATGGCCAAGAGACATATGAAGAAATGCTCAACATCACTAACCATCAGAGAGATGCAAATTGAAACAACAATGAGGTATCTCCTCACACCTGTCAGAATGACCACCATCAACAAATCATCAAACAACAAGTGTTGGCAAGGGTGTGGAGAAAAGGAGACTCTAGTACACTGCTGGTGGTAATGCAGACTGGTGCAGCCACTATGGAAAACAATATGGTGTTACCTCAAAAAATTAAAAATTGAACTTCCATTTGACCCAGTGATTCCACGTCTAGGAATATACCCTAAGAAGACTGAAACACCAATCAGGAAGAATATATGTACCCCCATATTCATAGCAGCACTATTTACAATAGCTAAGATCTGGAAATAATCCAAGTGTCCATCAGTAGACGAATGGATCAAAAAGCAATGGTACATATACACAATGGAGTATTATGCAACTCTAAGAAAGAAAGATCTATTATCCTTTGAGACGACATGGAGGGACCTGGAAAGTATTATCCTAAGTGACACAAGCCAAGCAGAAAAAGACAAATACCACATTATCTCATTCATATATGGAATATAATGAACATAACAGTCTGAGGAATACGGTAGACCCAAAAACATGGAAGTAGGTTACAGACTGACAACCCTCAGAAGAAGGGGTGGTGGGGGTGGAAAGAGATAAACCCCACAGCTTATATGCATGTACGCATAACCAATGGACATGGACAACAAAGCCGAGGATGGGTGAGAGGGATGGGGAGGAGGGTACCAATGAAGTAAAAAAGAAGAAACATCTGTAACAAAAATACAATTAAAAAAATAAATTAAATTAAATAAATTTAAAAAATAAATAAAAAGATAACTACATCAAGATACATCATAATCTAATTGCTTAAAATCAGGGATAAAGGAAACATCTTAAAAGAGTCATGAAAAAGTTTCAGTGTGAATATGAATTACAATGCAGGTTCTGACTCTGTAGGTCTGGGTCAGCTCTGAAATTCTGCATTTCTAGCAAGTTCTCAGTTAGTCATAATGCTGCTACTGTGATAAACACACATTTGAGAAGAAAATTCCTACGATTTTAATGACCAAACTGTTTTTTTTTTCTTTTTGTTTTTTTTTTTTTTAATCCTCACCCGAGGACATTTTTCCATTTTTTGTTCAGGTAGAATGGGAGGGAGAGAGAGGAACAGAGAGAGAGAAACATCGATGTGAAGGGACACATCGAGTGGTTGCCACCCGCACAACCGACCAGGGCCGGGGACAAACTGCAACCAAGGTACGTGCCCTTAGCGGGAACCGAACCCGGGTCTCTCAGGACCGCAGGCCGATGCTCCAACCGCTGAGCCAAACCGGCCAGGGCTGTTTTGTTTTTCTAAATGAATTCAAGATACCAAAAAATTTGCAATTGAAAGAGATGGCATAGATCTGGGGAAGCATCACAGTGTTTCATTTCCCACCAGTTTCATGCTAGTTATACATCAATAGAGCGCTACATTAAGACTTAGTCTTGCCCTGGCCGGTTTGGCTCAGCGGTTAGAGCGTCCACCTGCGGTCCGGAGAGACCCGGGTTCGGTTCCCGCTAAGGGCATGTACCTCGGTTGCAGTTTGTCCCCGGCCCTGGTTGGTCGTGCGGGTGGCAGCCACTCGATGTGTCCCTTTCACATCGATGTTTCCCTCTCTCTCTCTTTCTCTCTCTCCCTCCCACTCTGTCTGTACAAAAAATGGAAAAATGTCCTCGGATGAGGATTAAAAAAAAAGACTTAGTCTTGGGGAAAACACCTAAAATTCCCTTGGCCAAGTACAGTAGATACGTTTTTGGTAGTCTATCTGCCGTTCCTTCTTATCTAGTGATTTTACTCTGATTTTCTTTTGAGACTCTATCCCCTTATTTATCCCATGGTATATGCTTTGAGTGCATATTCCCTCCAAACTCCAAGGATGAAGCCTATGATCCAGCCCAGCCAGTCAACTCACAGCATTTCAAAAGAGAGACTGCTCTTCCATTTGAATCTGCAAGAACGAAGACTGGCTCTGCTGCAGTCAACCTGCCTCCTTTGGAGGAGAGAGGAAATGTGCAAGAATGGAGTCCAAACATGAAGCAGAGCCAGGAGAAAGAGAAAGACTAGGTTCTGGTATGTCAAGTTAACCCCTAGATCATGCTATTACTGAAGTTAGGATCTAAGCCTGAACTCCTCAGGTACATTGGCCAATAAATAGTCCCCTTCTTTAAAGCAAGTTTGAGCAACATTTTCTTTATATTGCCCAGGAAGGACCCTACCAGCAAAAAAAAAAAGTTGTAAATTAAATAAGCTTTTGTGACCTGGCTCAGGAACCCAATCACAATTCGTAACACAATTTTCATTCATCAGATCTCAGGATTCTTGGAGACATGTCTTCCCTATTCGCTGTTACCACATTTGTAGATAAAGGGGAAGTTAGATTCTGCCTGGTCAGGTCAGAGTGGTTTGTCAGAGAGTCCAGCCCAACATTCAGTAACTTGTGTGTCAGAATATTCCTACAAGTAGATGTCACTTTATCCGATGAATACAGGAAAAGAAAGCATAAACACCATGTACATAAACATCTTGACTTGGAAAGAAGACACTCGTTAACCAAGACAATGAGTACCTGATTTGTGCTTACTTTTTTGTTGCTGCTATTCAAAAAAAAATTACACTGAAATTAGGATCCCAGATAATTCTGAGAAGACAGAAACCTCAAAATTAGACATTATGCCTTTCCACTTCACACAACCAAGGAAACATGGAGTGGAAGAAGGGTCCAGGAAAGTTATTTTCACACTCTCTGGGCCTCAAATCCCATGTGTTAGACCCACTGCAGGGATGAGGAACCTTTTTTCTGCCAAGGGCCATGTCTCTTGGCAGAGTAGAGACACTGCATTGGGATATTTATAACATTTGAGGGCCACAAAATTATCAGCTTAAAAATCAGCCTGATCGCCCTGGCCAGTTTGGCTCAGCGGTTAGAGCGTCGGCCTGTGGTCTGGAGAGACCCGGGTTCGGTTTCCGCTAAGGGCACGTACTTCGGTTGCAGTTTGACCCCGGCCCTGGTTGGTCGTGTGGGAGGCAGCCACTCGATGTGTCCCTTCACGTCGATGTCTCTCTCTCTCTCTCCCTTCCTCTCTCTCCCTCCCACTCTATCTGTACAAAAAATGGAAAAATATCCTCGGGTGAGGATAAAAAAAAAAAAAAAAATCAGCCTGATCTATTTGGTCAGCCTAATTTGGTGAGGCGTGTGATGTTGGCTGGTATTGATTTTGACGGCCCTCGGGCCGAACATTCCCCAACCCCGTTTAGAGGGACTGAGTCAGTTGTTCTTTCATTATAGTTCTAAGTTTTTATGATTCTGTTGAGAAATAATGGTTAATTAAGGTCACAAAAGCCTGAAACAACTGAGGTCTAATATTAATCATAGGCTGCATAATAGTCTAGCACGGAGTAAACTCAGGTGAGTGGAAAATATTTTAATCTGTCCATAATCACATTCTGTGCCAAACCTCTGACCATCTCTCCCCAACACTAAAAGGGTTCACATGATGACTTCCTTGTTCTTCCAGACCAGATATATTAGAAAGCTTCTGCAAACATCTAGCTCAAGTCTAGAGTTCTCTTAGAGTAGAGACACTGCTAGTGTCCTCTGAGAAAGAGCCTTAAAGGGAAAAAGATAAAAATGGGGCTCCAGGGATGCTGGCCTATTTGGTAACATCCAAAAACAAGCACAGACAAGACTTCAGGTGAAGACAGCATCAGAAACCTCTCCACCCATTTAGTTTATTATGTGGGTTATCATGGAGGTGGGAGGAGCGGTCTTGAAGGAGATTGGTGAAAATAATATAAATGTGTGACTCATAAAGTCTTTAAGCACCTCTCCCTGAGTCAGGCTTGTGACTGAATACTGCCCAGTTTCCCTGCCTGGTGAATATCATTTTACTAAATAATAAAATGGCTTGAGTTCACTGGTCTCTTCTTTCACTTAAATAACCCCGGCATGCTACAGGTGCGAATTGCCTGGCAAGTGAGTCTTCATCGTTGTGATAAGGTAGCTGTTTTCACTTAAGATCAAGCTGGTGCCTTTTAAATACAATATATTTTAAATTCTAATTCCCACACATCAATCCTGGAACACAGTAGTATTCTACAGAACTCACAAGTAAAAATAACTTATTTCTTTCTATTATTCCTAAAGTAAATAATAGCCCTGTCTGAGAAACAAAATCCATTGTGAAGAGTCCAAAGTGCCATTATTGTCTACAGTGAACCCTTATTCATTTCAGACTCTTTTTCTCTGGGTTTCTATAGTCAGACCCTGGGTTGTCTCTTTTCCCTCACACACAAAGAAAGGTAGAAGATGCAAGGAGGCCAGGGTGACCACTGTTCTGACACTGACTGTGCAGAGGCATAATATCCTCCAGAACTTAAAAAAAAAATTATCTCTGTGAAACGGCGGTCAAGTTTCCATGACAACCCAAACTCAATCAACAGTAAACCATCGGGGTAGATTAGTGGATCGAAACCTGTCTATAGCTTTCATCTTTCTAGAACCTGGGAGAGTAACACAGTGTTACATGTTCCTGGGGCAAATAAACCCACTCCCCAGGAGCTAACAATAAGGAGCTCTTCCAGTAGAGACCCCCTAAATCCAATCTTGCCTTATCTATCAGCAAGTAGCTTAACAAACATCCTTAAGCCTCAAAAGAATATAGATGTATTACTGCTTGAGCTCTATGAACCAAACCTTTAGCCCTCCTCGGATAATTCCAGTCTCACAAATGATATACATCATTTCTTATATGCTCAGAGATTTCCTGGAAGTAGCTCCAAGATTCTTCCCGTGAAGGAGGACAGGGTGGTATTGCATTTCGTGCTCAAGGTGCTGCTTCTCCTAACTTGAAGTGTGTGTGTGTGTGTGTGTGTGTGTGTGTGTGTGTGTGTGTGTGTGTGATTGGGATGGAGCTATGGTCTAATTCATTCATTTGTTCATTCTACATAGATTTAGAGATTTTTTTCTGTGTACCAGACAGGTACGATCATGGAAATGCTCCAGTGATTATAACAGTCGCCAGCTAAAGTCCCTATAATTCATGGAGCGCATACACCAAGGTGGAAGAGAAGGGTGAATATTTGAACAGGCAACTCAATAAGCAGTGATGAAGAGAATGAGAGAAGTAAACCCAAGGAGGACTAAGAGTATAGAGAGAAGCACAACTGACTCAGGTTTAGGAAGGTAGAAACGGCTTCCCGAAGGACGTGGTCTCTGAACAAAAACAAACTGAAGGATGGGAAGGCACTGAACAAGACATGATGACCGAGAAGAGTTTTATAGACTAAGGGAACAGCATGTGCAAAGGCCCAGGGGAAGGAGTAGCACAGTACATTGGGAAACCCAAGTAGATCAGTCTGAGTAGGACAAGAAATATGGGACTGGTGTATGCAAAGAGATGCAGATTGAAAAACAATAGGACTCAGATCATGATGAGCCTTTGGGGCACATTTAGAAGGTGACCTTTGTTCTTTAATAATAAAAAAATTTAAAAAATAAAAATAAACACTCTTACCAGTACCTCTTAAGAATGGAGGAAATAGCTCTGGCAGGTTTGGCTCAACAGTTAGTACGTCAGCCCCGCAGACCAGAGAGTCCCAGGTTCGGTTTCTGCTCAGGGCACGTACCTCAGTTGCAGTTTGTCCCCAGCCCTGGTTGGGGTCCTGTGGGTGACAAACACTCAATGTGTCTCTCTCACATGGATGTTTCTCTTTCTCTCTGTCCCTACCACTCTATATGAAGATAAATGCAAAACTGTCCTCAGGTGAGGATAAAAACAACAACAACAAAAAGAATGGAAATATATCTGGCTTAGTTAATACAAACCCAATGTGTTCAGTCAGTGAATTAAGAACATCATGTTAACGATCTGCACAAGAGCACGGTATCTTGTAGAAACAGAAGATATGAGGAAGAGACTAGACTATAGTGGTTTCACATACTTTTGTCCCAGGACACAGAGACAGAGTTGGTGATGGTTTCCTTCTAATGCAAAGGTATTTTCCCGGTTTTGAAAAAGTACTGTCAAAACTCCATGCAATGCACATTTGTAAAAGAACAGACAGTGATGTCACAATCTACAGAGCATTTTTAAGGAGCCATAGATGGGCAATAGGGCAGAAGAGGTCTCTTGGGTTCCCTCTGAGTTGGATGAATAGGGCAGGTAACAGAGGACAAGAGAGGAGAGCTGTCCCCCTCTGACCCTGAGAACCAGTTAGAAGGCTTTCATCTGGAGAGCTTTCAGAAGGTCTCCACAGCTGAAATTTATAAAAGAAGTAATATGGTTTTGTAACACTCATAGCATGTCTCCACATTGGCTTCTAAGTTCACGGAGCTATTCTTCATTTATAAAACGAGATGCAAATGCCTACCTTACAGGAGGAGAGTTTTGAAGAAGAAGCAGGGAAATGTCTGACTTGACACTTTGCTTGACCTACACTAAGCATTCAAAACAATGGTAACGGCTGCTGTCATGACTAGTGCTATTACCACTGCTGTCCCAGGCTGGGTTTCCTGGGACAGAGATGAGCACAGTCATGATCTGCACCTGCGGGAGGGAGGAGAAAGAACTGGTTGGCAGAGGGAGAAGGTAAATTGTTACTAGTCGCAGCAGCGCCTGGGTCTGTCCCACAGAGAGCCCTGGACCAGGCTGGCTCCTCAGAACAGTCACTGATGGGGGAGGAGGCTGGGCCTTTACACCACGGAGACCGCTCATTGTTGCAGGCTGCCCCAGAAGGAGGCAGGCTTTGGACAAAGCC
This sequence comes from Molossus molossus, assembly GCF_014108415.1. NCBI lineage: Eukaryota > Metazoa > Chordata > Mammalia > Chiroptera > Molossidae > Molossus > Molossus molossus. The sequence goes on from NW_023425377.1 coordinate 18,740,748, forward strand.
GGAAGTTTCCCTCAGCTGAGGCCATCCCCAAAGAGGGAGCATTTCCAGAAGCTGACAAGTAAGCTGTTTGCTCCTGATGGGACAGCTGGGGGCGTCATGGAGCTGACCCCATCAGCAAGTGCGAAGGCTGTTTCAGGGCCTCTCCGACTGGTCCAAAACCAGGCCGGTAAACAGCAGTGCTGCGGACGAACATTGCTTCTGCTGACTCTGACCCAGTCCTCCTCAGAGGCTAGGACTCTTCCAAGTCATCTGGCCCTTCTGTCCTTCAGTGAGCCAGCCACTGCTCTGCCTCTGCCGAGCCACGCGGATCTAGAAACATCTGGTTAGTGTAGTACCGTGTCTTTTCCTGAGACCAGGCATTGAGTTTACTCAAGAATAAGGAAAAAACCGAGGCAAGAAAAAATGGCGGCGGAGTGAATGGAAGCTACACAGACCATCTCCCAGGACCAAACTGCATTTACAACGAAAATAAAGACAAATCGTCAGGAAAGGGCAACTGAAAGACACCTTGGAGGACCACATAACCAGGGACACTGACTCAGTCCTGGTAGGCTTGCAAGGAGCCCAAGGTCCGCAGCGGCCTGGGCTGGGACCAGCGGACTTGGCTGGAAGCTGCTGCCACCTCAGCTGCGTCCAGCGACCACTGCTGGGTCCTGTGGCTTAAGCTGAGTGCTATACCCTCAGCTGAGTCCTGCAATCTCGGCTGGGTGCTATGCCCTTGGCTGGTGCCACAGCCTCGGCCGCCCTTGGCTGGAAGCAGTGCCCTTGGGTTAAAAGTCCCAGGTGGCTCCACAATGCAGTCTAGACAGAGGCTAAATTGGCAGCAACCACTCACCTTGGGCTCCAGCACAGGGAAGGCAGACTGGACTGGAACTGTGTGGGGACACTCGGGTTTTGGAGGGTACTCAGAGCTTCTGCTGAGTGCAGCCACACAGGATTGTGGTCATCTTACTCCTTCCCAGGGCCCTGAGGAGAGGTGGGGGCCCCTCCCTCGAAGATTCAACCCCACCTGGTGGCCATTGAAATGCTAATTGAGGCCCATTAACAACCAGCAGCTGCCCCACCCTAGAGAAATCCTCTTACACTGAGCACCTGAGGGAGTTTTTCAGGCAACTCAGAAACCAAGGTTCTTCAGGTGACCTCTACTAATAGCCTCCAGGCAAAAAAAACCTAGAGGATAACTACCATTCCCTGGGCTAGCAACACTAACCAGGAAAGCTAAGACTTGACAGTGGTGTTTAAAGTGGCTCCTCCCTACCTCATCCAAACCCAGGAGAGGGAGCCACAAACAGCAGAACACCAACAACCACAGGGGAAATTTGGCAGACATCAAAGCTCACTGTGATAGCCAAAATGGTGAAAAACAGAAACAAAAGCCAAATGAAAGAACAAGAGACCTCTACCGAAGATGAGATAAATGAGGTGCAGTTAAGCAAGTTAACAGAACTAAAATTCAGAGCCATGATCGTGAGGAAGCTCAACAGCATGTATAAGGACAATAGCACCATGAGTAACGACATAGAAATGTTGAAAATCAACCAGTTGGAAATTAAAAACCACCAAGAAGAAATGAAGAATGACATATCAGAAATGAAAAACACATTGGAAGGTCTAAAAAGCAGTGTAGAGGAAGCTGAGGACCAGATCAGTGAATTAGAAGACAGGGTAGAAAAAATCAACCAATCAGAAAATTGAAAGGAAAAAATGATTAAAAAACAGGAAGACAGCTTAAGAGAACTGTGGCACAACTAGAAACATAATAATATTCACGTCATAGAAGTCCCCAAAGAAGAAGAAAATGAGCAATGGTTAGAGAATATATTCAAAGAAATAGTGACAGAAAGCTTCCCTAATTTGGTGAAGGAAGAAGGCATTCAAGTTCAAGAAGCACAGAGAGCCCCAAGTAAGAAGAACCCAAACAGGCCCACACCAAGACACATAGTAATCAAACTGCCAAAAATTAAAGACAAAGAGAGAATCCTAATATAAACAAGAGATAAGCAACAGGTTACCTACAAAGGAAACCCCATTAGGCTCTCAGCTGACTTCTCACAAGAAACACTACAGGCCAGAAGGGAATGGCATGAAGTAATCAAGGTCATGAAGAAAAAGGATCTGAATCCAAGAATTCTCTACCAGCAAGGCTATCATTCAAAATAGAAGGTCAAGTAAAGAGCTTCTTAGACAAAAAAAAAAAAGGCTAAGGGAATACGTTAGCACCAAACCAGCACTGCAAGAAATATTAAAAGCACTGCTGTAATTAGCAGGAGAAATGGAAAGAAAAATAGAACCATACTAAACAAAAATGGCAATAAATAAGTACATATCAATAATCACCTTAAATGTAAATGGATTGAATGCTCGCATAAAAAGACACAGAGTAGCTGATTGGATAAGAAAGCATGACTCATCTATATGTTGTTTACAAGAGACCCACCTCAAAACAAAAGATTCACATAGATTGAAAGTGAAGGGATGGAAAAAAAAATCTTCCAAGCAAATGGAAAAAAAAAAGGGGGGGGGTAGCAATACTCATAGCTAATAAAATAGATTTCAAAACAAAGGCCATAACGAGAGACAAAGAAGGCCACTACATAATACTGGAAGATTCTATCCAACAGGAAGATATAACCTTGGTAAACATATATGCACCCAATATAGTAGCACCAAAATATATTAAAAATCTTCTGGAGGACTTCAAAGGAAAAATCGATAGCAATACAATCATAGCAGGGAACTTCAACACCCCGCTGACATCACTGGATAGATCCTCTAGAAAACAAATTAGCAAGGAAACAGAGACTCTAAATGAGGCACTAGACCAAATGGATTTAATAGATATCTACAGAGAATTACACCCCAAAACTACAGAATTCACATTCTTCTCAAGTGCACATGGGACAGTCTCAAAGATAGACCACATGTTAGGGCACAAACAAAGTCTCTACAAGTTCAAGAAAACTGAAATCATATGAAATATCTTTTCAGATCACAATGGCATGAAACTAGAAATCAATTGAAAGAAGAACATGCAAAGACATTTGAACACATGTAAGCTAAATAGCATGTTATTAAACAATGAATGGGTCACCGAGGAGATCAAAAAGAAATCAAAAACTTTCTGCAAACCAATGAAAATGAACACACAACAACACAAAATCTATGGGATGCAGCGAAAGCAGTTCTGAGAGGGCAGTTCATAGCACTACAGGCCTACCTCAAAAAAGAAGAAAAATCTCTAATAGATTATCTAACCTCACAACTTAAAGAACTAGAGAGCAAACAAACAAACAAAAAACCCCAGAGCAAATAGAAGGAAGGAAATAGTAGATCAGAGCAGAAATAAATGACATAGAGACCAAAAAAACAATTCAAAGGATCAATAAAACAAAGAGCTGGTTTTTCAAAAAGATAAACAAGATTGATGGACCCTTAGCTAGACTCACCAAGAAACAAAGAGAGAGAACCCAAATACACAAAATCAGAAATGAAAGAGGAGAGGTAACAACTGACACCACAGAAATACAAAAGATCGTTAACAACTACTATGAACAATTATATGGCAACAAATTCGACAATCTAAACAAAATGGACAGATTTATAGAAACACATAGTCTCCCAAAACTGGATCGGGAAGAGATAGAAAACTTGAACAGACCAATAACAGCTAAGGAAATTGAAGATGTAATCAAGACTCTCCCAGCAAACAAAAGCCCAGGCCTGGATGGCTTCACGGGGAAGTTTTACCGAACATTCAAAGAAGAACTAATACCCATTCTCCTCAAACTATTTCAAAAAATTCAAGAAGAAGGAAGACTTCCAAACTCGTTTTATGAAGCCAGCATAATTCTAATTCCAAAACAAGAAAAAGACACAACAAAGAAAGAAAACTACAGCCAATATCCCTGATGAACATAGTGCCAAAATCCTTAACAAAATACTAGCAAATCGGATCCAGCAATACACCAAAAAAACTATTCACCATGACCAAGTGGGATTCATCCCAGGAATACAAGGCTAGTACATTATGCGCAAATCAATAAACATGATACACCACATAATTAAAATGAAGAATAAAAACCACATGATCATATCAATAGATGCCGAAAAAGCCTTCAACAAAATCCAGCATCCATTTCTGATAAAAACACTCAGCAATGTGGGAATAGAGGGATCATATCTAGACATAAAGGCCATATATGAAAGACCTACAGCACACATCATACTCAATGGGCAAAAATGAAAAGCATTTCCCTGAAGAACAGGAACAAGACAAGGATGCCCACTTCCGCCACTCTTATTTAACATAGTACTGGAAGTCTTAGCCACAGCAATCAGACAGGAAGAAAAAATAAAAGGGATCCAAATTGGAAAAGAGGAAGTGAAACTGTCATTATTTGCAGATGACATGATACTATATGTAGAAAACCCCAAAGACTCCATCAAAAGTTTACTAGACTTAATAAATGAATTTGACAAAGTAGCAGGATACAAAATTAACATCAAGAAATCAATGAATTCCTATACACTAATGATGAACTCACAGAAAAAGAAACTAAGAAAACAATCCCATTTACCATTGCGCCAAAAAAAATTAAGATACCTAGGAATAAACCAAAGAAATAAAGGACCTATTCGCAGAAAACTACAGGACATTGAAAAAAGAAATAGAGGAAGATATAAAAAAGTGGAAGCACATACCCTGTTCATGGATTGGGAGAATTAACATCATTAAAATGTCCATATTACCCAAAGCAATCTATAGATTCAACACAATCCCCATCAAAATACCAATGATATACTTCACAAAGGTGGATCACATTACCAAATTTCAGGTTATACTACAAAGCCACTGTAATGAAAACAGCCCTGTACTGGCACAAGAACAGGCATATAGACCAGTGGAACAGAACAGAGAACCCAGAAATGGACCCAAGGCAATACACTCACTTAATATTTGACAAAGGTGGCAAGAGCATACAATGGAGTAAGGACAGCCTCTTTAATAAATGGTGCTGGGAAAATTGGACAGCTACATTCAGAAAAATGAAACTGGACCATCATCTTACACCCTACACAAGAATAAAATCAAAATGGATAAAAGACTTAAATGTGACTCATAAATCCATAAAAATCCTAGAAGAAACTGTAGGCAACAAAATTTCAGACATCATACACAGCAGAATTTTCACTGACACATCACCTAAGGCAACAGAAACAAAGGAGAAAATGAACACATGGGTCTACATCAAACTCAAAAGCTTCTGCAAAGCGAAAGATACAATCATCAAAACAGAAAGGCTATCTACTGTAGGGGAGAGCATAATTGCCAATATATATCAGATAAGGGGTTAATTTCCAATATATATAGAGTGCTCATACAACTCCACAAAAGGAAGACAAAGAACCCAATTAAAAAATGGGCAGAGGAACTAAATAGACACCTCTCCAAACAGGACATACAAATGGCTAAGAGACCTATGAAGAAATGCTCATCATCACTAATCATCAGAGAGATGAAAATTAAAACAACAATGAGGTATCACCTCAGACCTGTCAGAATAGCCTCCATCAACAAATCATCAAACAACAAGTGTTGGCGAGGGTGTGGAGAAAAGGGGACTCTAGTACACTGCTGGTGGGAATGCAGACTGGTGCAGCCACTAGGGAAAACAATATGGTGTTACCTCAAAAAAATTAAAAATTGAACTTCCATTTGACCCAGTGATCCCACTTCTAGTAACATACCCTAAGAAGCCTGAAACACCAATCAGAAAGACTATATGTACCCCCATGTTTGTAGTAGCACTATTTACAATAGCTAAGATCTGGAAACAGCCCAAGTGTCCATCAGTAGATGAATGGATAAAAAAACAGTGGTACTTATACACAATGGAGTACTATGCAGCTGTAAGAAAGAAAGATCTCTTATCCTTTGAGACGACACGGAGGGACCTGGAAAGTATCATCCTAAGTGAAACAAGCCAAACAGAGAAAGACAAGTTTCATATGATCTCACTTATTTGTGGAATATAATGAACATAACAATCTGAGGAATGGGGTAGTCCCAGAGATGTGGAAGTGGGGTACAGACTGACAATCCCCAGAAGAGGGGGTGGTGGGGAAGAGATAAACCACAGAACTTATATGCATGTATGCATGAACAGTGGACATGGACAACAAACTGGGGACAGGGCAGGGAGGGCAGGGGAGGGGTGAATAGTGGGGGGAAAAGGAGAAACATCTGTAACAAAAATTAATTAATAAAAAAAAAAGAATAAAGAAAAACCATTATGGAAAGGAGAGATTTTTCCGGTTGTGCTTACCCTTATCAAGGTCTCATGGTTTCTCCTGCTTCCCCTCATTTGAAACACAAGCACACATACCACAGACCCCCAGAGGGTCTGTTTAAGAGAAGATTTTGGCCATAAGCAGACCAAATTGGGATCCCTAGGGAGGAGGTCTTTTTTCCCAAGCACCTCGAATGGGGTCAAGCGTACTCGAGTCTGCAAACTGCTGGTATAAATGGACTGCATCGCTGCTCTCACCATCTCAGCCCGTTCTCTCTGTGCCTTTAGACCAACTCGGAAAGCAATTAGTAGAATCAGAATTCTCAAGTTAAAAGGCCTCTCGGGAACGACTAAGTCTCCATGTGTGAGGAGGAAAACATCAGAGGCAGAGAAGGGTGCCTGGTCCCGCGTGCAAGGAAGAGGTCAGTGATCAGAGCAGGTGCCACTCAGAGTCGAGCCTTCTGACTGCTCAACAAGCTTCAAAGGGGAGTTTCAGACCACTTTTCAGCAACAAAAGCAATAATTTAAAAAAAAAAAAAAAAAAAAGGTTCCAGGACAGTTCTCAATAACACAGTGATGTGAAACATTCATTTGTGTTCGTTATAAATACCCCCCATTACCTATAACTATTCCCAGCTTACGTACCTTGTGACTAAAGACACTGGAGGCCACTTATTTGAATGTGGTTTACCCAGTGGGAAAGACTTAAAAGCCATTCATTCCAAAAGGAACAGTATGTCCTTTTCTTGAGAGGACCTTTAAAATGTGATTTATTTTTACTCAGAAGTGAGCCTGGGTTTCCAAATCTGTTCCTTAGAGAGGAGGCCACTGCACTTTGGAGGAGGACCACATCTCAGAGGCACTGTTTGACATCTTCCCAACGCTGGTGAATAGCAATTAGAGGAGCAACAATGACGATGATGGAAAACCAACCTACAGTGTCCTCTTGATCAGTCCCCACGCTCAGTGACTCCAATACACGTAAACTATGAACGATGTGACTGCGTCTGTTGGCATCTCTGGGTCTCCAGGTCCCCAGTGGGCCTGTTGTTAATTCCATTTATAGCAAATCGAGGACATAAATAAACTCTTAATTTGGGTGTCTATGAAAATATGGCAGGCTGGCATGCCAGCATAGCCAAAAATCTGCTTTAACTGGTGTTCCTGACCATTCATTCATTCAAAGTTGCTGAACTCAAAGGCCAGCTTAAAGTCAAGCACAGAGCGCCCCTGAGCCCGTTTAGGGAGGCAGCTGGCACCGCAGGGCACCACACACGGAATGCCAGAGGATAACGGCTCCATTTCTGGTTTCCAGCAACACACAATATATGTTTAGAAAACACTTTTTCTCTCCTGGCACCTTAAACATTGTGTCTACTGCTGGGTGATTCTCATAATTGAACTTTCTTACCTGGAGTCATTCACAGTATCTAAGGACATCACATGAACCATACATCTGTCTCTGAGATAGCCTGACTTCTCATACTCCCAGGGGAGGGAAAAGCTCATTTCCTTTTTAATTAAAAAAAAATGTTTCCACAGATATAGCCTCAGCAGTGATGTAACCACAGACATGGCCTCAAAATATACACACTGCCCTGGCTGCTATGGTTCATGGGATCGAGTGTCAGCCCCTGTGCAACAAAGAGTCACAGGTTTGATTCCTGGTCAAGGGCATATACCTGGATTGCAGGTTCAGTCCCCAGCTCTGGTCGGAGCGCATGCGGGAGGCACGATCAGTGTGTCTCTCTTACATAACTCTCTCTCTCTCTCTCTCTCTCTCTGTCTGCCTCTCTCTCTCCCCTCCCTTTCTCCTTCCCCGTCTCTCTAAAAATCAATGGGAAAAATATCCTCGGGCGAAGATGAACAACAACAACAACAATAATACAGAGACCAAGGGATTGGCCATCTCTGGCACCCTAATCATTTATTGGCCACAAGTCCTTGCTCCTCCCAGGATCAGTCTAGACTGCAATCAGCTGAATATTATGATTGAACCAAAGTTCCTCAATAACAACTCCAATTAGAAATGGTTTCTCTCTTGCCACCAAAAACATGGCCATTTTGAAAGGTATTCGATTCAAAATAGATAATTCTGGAGAAGTAGGGAAGCACCAGCTGTCACACTTCAGCATAGATTTCACAGGACCAATTTTAATAATTAAGAGTTATTTGTGTACCACCAACAGGAATTAACCCTAATTTAAGGGACAAGGTGGAATGTAACCAGAGGCTCTGCGGTAACTCACAGACTTGAAGGACAAGCCAGTTAACCAGGAATTGAAGAGCAGTGGCATCAGGGCTGCTCAGAGTTTCCAATCCCAGGAGAGAGAACCTGAGTGACCAGTGTTAGCTCATTACCTGCCCACTACCCACCCCTACCTGGGCCAGGGGCTGGGACTACATTCAGCAGCCTCAGCAGAACGGCAAGGAGTCACGGGAAAAGTAGTTCTCTACAGGGAGGAATGCCGGACAGGCAGAAGCAACATGCCCCCACCCATGAAAGTGTCAGCAAACATGTATGTTTACTTATGGGGATTTTTCTAACTACAAAAGTGATACATTTTTATAATATAAAGTGTGATACAAGACTTATGATGAGTCGAGAGAGAAGGAGAGAGATTACTTCTCACTATGTGGAAGGGAGAGGGAACGAGATGAAATAAACATATCCTGTAGCTAAGTCCCCTAGAAATAAAGATTTCCATACTTTTATTTTTAAAAAGCAGAATAACCACCCAAGCTATTTATAAATGTCTTTAGCTCTTGCCCCTAAATTACTCCATGACTTGCTTAGAAAATGAAGTAAATGCTATTAACTGGACTGTTTCTTGCTACATGATGAATGATATAATCTAATCAGACATTAGACTCACCAAAGAAAGAGCCTCTCTTATACACCAAGACAAAAACCTTTCAAGAAATCTTGAGAAAAGATACAATGTACATAAAACCAATATTGCAATCAAACATTTAAGATCCTTTTCTTCTCTATTATCATATAACATATTATTTGGAGTAACACATGGAAAGGAGTATGGAGTGGTTCATGCAGTGGCTAAGAAAACCCACAACCCCTTGGGTCCACATTCCCTTTCCTCTGCTAGGGGGGTACTCACAGAAGGTATACAGGTTAGGGCTCTGAGTGTATTATTCTGAAACTAATGTGACAAGTAGAGGAGCCATAGCCATCCCACATTTGTATCTGAGCTTCTAAAAACATTAATAGAATAGAGAATTGACTGAAACACTAGAATAAAGATATAATTTACACAATGATTTAGTGAGTATTTACTTTGTCCCAATAGGCAATAACTCTTTCACTGAATTAGGGTTTCTGAGGATAACTAAGAAATATTTTATTACTTGATTTTAGGGAAGTTTTAATCTACTCCGAGTTTAATTATGAATTTACTAATCAATGCAAGACACTGGATACTCACTGGTAGATGAAAAAGTATGGGTCTGGTCTTCAACACAGCTTATAATCTGGTACAAATGATGATATCACACTATGGAATAAACATTAAATAAAAGTGATGTCATGAAATAATCCATTTAGGGATATACCACCACAAAACTGTCACTAATACAAAGAGATAAAATTTCTTAAAGGCAACAGATTTAAGGTTATCCATGTAACTCTGTAACAAGGAATAAAAACCTTATACTACTCTGACTTACCATAAAATGGAATTAGAAAAGGCTGTACTAACAAACTCATATAAAGTTCATGTATTAAAAGTTTCCTTATGAGTATTTATAGACATCAGCAGTTGCAGTTCCCACTTGACCAAGAAATGACCCAAGTACAAGAAATAGGCGAGTATCAGCAATTCATATCAGAACCAGCAGAACTGCTGCCTGCATGTCCTGTCCCCAGAGCAGGAGATAACACTGAAACCACCTGAGAGCAGAGCTGAGAAACTGCACATTGCCAGAAATTCTTCAGTTCCCCTCTTCACACAGCTCCCCTCTTCACACAGCTCCCCTATATAACCTGGCCAGGACACCTGAAATGCTGAGATGGTTTTGAAGGCATGAGCCAGTCATCTTCTCAGATTGTTGACTCCTGAATGAACCCCTTTCCTTCTCAACCAGAACCTGTCTCACGCGTTTGGCTTTCATGGCAGCGGACAGCTGGAACTGAGGGTCATTTTCCTGGTTTCAACTTTGCTGTCATAGGTTTTCTTGAATACAAGAAAAAGATGCAGACATATAGCAACTCCCTGACTGAAAGTTTTGCAAAATTCTAGGTGGTACACATGTACACACACACACACACACACACACACATGAATTTAAAAACATTTGTGTTTTTTCATTGTTATTTTATGTGTTTGCTCTGTATGTAAAACATTTTTCCAAATTATGTCTTATTAAGCCGCATAACACATTTAAGTGTACAGTCGGCCCTTGTTTATTGCAGTTAATCAGTTCCAGACTCTACCGCAATAAATGAAATAGGATTCTTTATTTATATACAATCATCCCTCAACACTTCACACGACTTTCGCAGCTTCACTCTATCATCGTTTTTTCAAATTCGTATAGTATTATTTATTTTCCTTTACCGGATCGGAAGGAACGCAGAGCTGGGAGACATAATAATTTGTCCAGGGTTCTACTGCTACTAAGTGGGGGACCCACCATTTGAACCTGGGTCTGCCCAAGTCCAGGGTTTTCTCTCTGAACCACTCCATCACAATGCCATGTGAATTTCATCCAGTATGACATAGTAGAAAATCTGCAAGAACACCTTCTGTTGGAACTCAGTAAATTCTGAGAGGAAACAAATGCAAAGGACCTCATTCGAATATACCCTATTCAACTGCTTGTCCCCTTTTTCTTGGATCTTAGCTAGGGAGTTTCAGGTATGCCAGGGCGGCTGACCTCCTGGGGCATGCTTTCAGGGCTATGAAGATCCAGGGGCCAAAAGCCAAGTGACCTCAGCATCCCCTAGGGATGAGTAGAGGACTTTCCTGCTGACATGAATGGAGACCAGTCTCAGAGACCATTGTTTCGATTAGAGTAAATTTCAGGATATATACAGGACTCACGGAGAAGAAATTATTCGAAAAGATATAAGCGAGAGATGCCACAGCCATGTTGTCACTAGGGAAGCGGGTATGAGAATAGAACCAAAAGAGCAATTGGGCCAAGAAAGCAAAAAGACACAGGACGGAGAAACTGAGTCCCGGTGAATTGTTTATGCTCCTGGCTCCAGCCCGGCTGGAAGCCATTCTGCCATCAGTACTTCTCAGTTATAGGAGACAATTAACACTTTTTGTCTAAAAAACAGTCCCTTTTTTTTGTCCTTTCCAACCAAAAGAATACTACCTCTCTCAATGTCAGAAAGATTCCCAAAGAACTGAGGGTCTTGCCCAAGGTCGTGAAATCTTTTCATGGATGAGTGGGTTCATGAACACAGATTCCCCAATTCCCAATTCAGTGTGGGTTCTACTATACCCCATGCCTCTTACCTGTTGGCATCGATAAAAATGCCTTCCACAGACAACAGTATTGGCAGTTATCAGAGGGGAAGGGGAGTGGGGTCGGATGAAGAGGGTAAAGGGGTTCAAATATATGGTGATGGAAGGAGACTAGACTTTAGATGGTGAGCATACAATGGAATACCATGACATATTACAGAATTATACTCTAGAAACTTATATAATGTTATTAACCAATGTTATTCCAATAAATTAAAAAATAGATAAATGATCCTTTGGTGTGATATTTGAATACATCTAAAGTAATGCAAATCATCCATGATGAGCAAAGTAACACATTTTTAAATAAAGGATGATCAGTAAAAAAAAATTAAATTAAATGCCTTCTTCTCTTTCAAACAGGCGGGGTTTGAGTACTTTCTGACCTGGAATCACCTACACAGTGGCCCAGACCCTAACTCTGTGTTCTTCTCTGCTCAGGACAAGAGAGCCAATGAACGTCATTTCCAAATGTGCAGAGTCACATGCTTTTAATTATCTCTCTGACATGCAAGGATGGACCGCAGAGCAAGAACTGTGCAAACGACTGCCTTCTCAGTGTGGTTTCTATAGCAGGGCCACAGACAGCTTCTAAATTTGAGCTCACACTGCCTTTAATTGGGTGGTTAAGTGTTGTTTCCCACCCACTCTTGCTACTAGCTTAGCCTCAGGCTACTAATTACCAGCAGGACAGGTCAGCTGTCATGTCTGCACCAACTCCATCATTTCTGACATCCCCTAGCAGTGACAGCTTGCCCTTCTCCTTTTAGCAAATCTGGGTTAGCCAGTGTTTGGCTTCATTTTCATGAATGCAGGATACCCAGTATTCCTACCTGTACCTTAAATTATTTAGTTGAATTATTCTGCAACTAAAATGAGTCTGTTTGCTCAATACATATTTATTCAGGGTCTTCTCTGCGCCTGGCCCTCTGCTAGGTACTGAGCACACAGAAGAGAGTTCAACAGAAAAGGCCCTGCCCTCATGGAGCCAATTTTGCAATAGGAAAGATGGACACTTCCCTAGTGAACAAGCAAATAAATATAAATTGTGTTCAGGGCCCAAAAGGGAGAAGAAAAAAATGTTCTGAGGGAAGAAAGGGGAACCTAGTTTAGATGGAAGGAAGAAGGCAAGGAAGGCCTCCCTGAAGAAGAGAGAATGATGCTGAGACCTGAATGAGGAGACGGTACCTTTCAGGTAAGAGTGAAGAGCAGGGTATTCCACACAGAAGGAACAGCAGCAGAGAAGCCCAGAGGCAGGAAGGCTATTGATGGGTTCCGAGGACCGAAAGAAGGCTAGATTGTAGTAAGGAAGGCAGAGAAAGCTGAAGATAAAGGGTAGGAAGGGCCTTGAAGGCCATCTTAAGAAATCTGTATTTTATTTTTAGTGTGACAAAAGCCACTGGGGAGTTTTCATCCACTCATTCTGTCAGTCAACATCCACCGGGTTTATTGAATATCTATCATGTATTGGGCACTATTCTAGGCACAGAGAGTACGTCAGTATAATAAACAAACAAAATCCCTGTCTTCCTGGAGCTTACATTCTAGATAGGACTCTAACACAAAAAGGTTGTCTTTGTTCCGCGTTTGCAAAATGATCGCTTCGATTGTCTGTGCAGATTGTTGGAGGGGGCCAGGCAGCTGCTGCATGGTTTCTGCAGGAGGGACGAAGAGGCTACTGTGCCACAGGGCAGTACTCCTGCGCCCCTTAGGAAGACATTTTGTGCTGCTTTTTAGCTAGAGTGGTAATGGCTTTGTGTGGCTCCATTATTTCATCTCCCTGGTGTTCAGAGCAATGCTCTGAGAGGGCTGGTTAAAGCTGAGCTGCACGCTATGGCCCAGAAATGACCAGTGTTGGCAGCACCTTTGAGACCCTCTGAGGCAAGAGGTAGGAACACCTAGGCTGCATGTTGAATACAGGCCTTCGGCTAAAGGAGAAATAGATGGCTGGTTACTCGGTCCACCCCAGCAAGACATTCCCACGGTCTTCCTTCTCTTTCCATCCCTTCACCTTACACACACACACACACACACACACACACACACACACACACCACACTTTTAGGGCAAAACAAATGCAAATTGGGCCCTACAGAGAATAAATCCAGAACTATGACATCATAACTTGAAAAGACTAACCAGCTTTTCTCAAGGTGTCGTCTAAGAAACACCCGTGTCTGTATCAAGAGCACCAAAGACTAAACACATGTCCAGATTGCTATGTGCTCAACTCCTCCACCGACCCTAGGACTTTCAGAATCTAAATCTCCAGGGGTGAAACTCAGGAATCCTTACTTTTTCACGTATTTCCTAGGCAGTTTTGCTTTAATTGTCTCACCAGAAAAATGGATTTTATTCAACTAAAGGTAAACCACACAGTCTGTCATCACATGACCCCTAAAAGCCCTTGCTTCACAGAGACTCAGTGAGAGGCAGGATGTCATGGGGCTGAAAGGCTTTGGGGTGAACCAGGCCTAGGTTCAAATAGCAGCTCCGGTAATAACCAGCTGTGTAACCATGACAAGTTATTTACTCTCTGTAAACCTTAGGTTTCCTGGCCCTGGCCAGCTTGCTCAGTTGGTTAGAGTATTGTCCCAAGGTTGTAGGTTCGATCCCCTGTCGTGGCACATAGAAGCACCAATCAATTAATGCATAAATAAGTGGAACAACAAATCAATGTCTCTCTCTCCTCCCAAAATAAATAAATACATAAATACATAAATACATAAATAAATACATAAATACATAAATAAATAAATAAATAAATAAATAAATAAATAAATAAATTCTTTAAAAAAGAACAATAAACCTTAGATTTCCTCATCTGGAAAATAAAGACTATACCACATCGCATATTTACTAGGAGGCTTAAGTGAAGCAACAAGGTGAAATCCTCAGAATAGGTCTGGCACGTGCCAGGTGCTTAACATTTGGCAGTGGGGATGACTGTCCTGGAACTTTCTTTCTCTCCTTCACCTTTGCTATGATTAGGACCAGGAGAGGGTCTGAGAGAGTAAATGATGGGAAAAGGTTACAGAATAAGACACTTGCTCTTTCCTCTCCAAGAGATTTTTTTAATGCATCATCATCACCAGTCTAGGAACAATTCTATAGCTTAGGACACGCCAAATGGCAGTCTGAATCCCTTACGTAAGTGTAGAAATAGTTATTCCCACAAGGAAAACAAGCAAATCTCCCACACACTAGCCCTCCCATGCTCACTCAAGGCTGCAAAAGCTGGGCTTGTCAGAAAACTCCTCTTTGATCCATCCCGAGAGACCCTTCTAACCTGAAGTTACTTTGCTGCCACTGGGGGAGGAGGGAGGAGGGACGGGGGGAAGAAAAGGGGAGGTGACATCTAATGTCATCGCCAGAATTTAGTCCTCGTTTCAACTTGAAACCTAATAAAGGCAGACGCCTCCAGAGAAAAATTGCCAAAAAATATACATTATTCCCAAATGGCAGCAGAGAACCTAAGGCTTAGAGAAATAAAACATACTTTTCAGGACTGGGGATTGTGATAAACCAAAAGATGGCTCCCTGGACACTTCTGCCTATTCTTTTTTTTTTTTTTAATCCTCACCCGAGGATATTTTTTCCATTTTTTGTACAGATAGAGCAGGAGGGAGAGAGAGGAAGGGAGAGAGAGAGAGAAACATCGACGTGAAGGGACACATCGAGTGGCTGCCACCCGCACGACCAACCAGGGCCGGGGACAAACTGCAACCGAGGTACGTGCCCTTAGCGGGAACCGAACCCGGGTCTCTCCGGACCGCAGGCCGACGCTCTAACCGCTGAGCCAAACTGGCCAGGGCCACTTCTGCCTATTCTAATGGCTGCCTCCTCACAATAACTCATCTTTATCCTTTTTGGCTGTGATCCTCCTAACCTCATTTTTAATTGTTCTGAGTTTGGATGGCAAGGGGGTAAAACAAAATGGGGATGGTTTGGATGGAGGAAGGGAAAGAGAAATGCAGACATGCTTTCCAAACAGGCCCCTGCCCCGTGAAAGCAGAAACCACACACATGGCAACACTGACAATGTCGACATGAACACCTGTTAGTGAAGCACACCGCTTCTAAGAGAGAACGAGGGCACATCGTTGGCTTTCCGTTTTAATTCTTCAGCATACTTACACCTGGGGAGATTGTTTTCCGTTACAACAGTGGCTGTCTTGGCCCAGAACCTGTGGTTCAGTCTCCCTCGTACCACCTTGCTCTAGCAAGAGGCCCTGAAACTCTCACCACACACGTGGAGCATAATCCTGAGCAAGCCGACCACTGTGCGGCCATGGTATTTGGTCCAGGGCTAGATTTGTGACCCCAGCAAATATCAGGGCGTTTTCCAGGCATCATCTAAAGGGGCCGACTGAGAAGAATCTCTTTTTTGCTCTGTTCATGAAGCTGTGAGGATGTGGCCCTGCAAATGCACACCGCCGTGTCCCTCAGCATGGAAGGCCATGGGGAAATGAAGCGGATGCCTTGGAGAGAATTTGAGATGCAAAGGGAAAGTGAACCTAAATGGGATCAGGTCCCGAGCTCCAGCCCCTGGTCATCAGCTCTTCCTTTGATTCAGTGAGGTATCAGCTTTCCCTTAATGGAAAGGAACTTGGGTCTCTCACTTGAATCCCATGAATCCCAGTACTGTAGCCTGAGATTACAAAACCCAGTAGAATAGATTATGTGCTAACTAGAATCTATGCTCATGAAAAACATAGATGTTTCTTCTTTTAAACTTCACTCATTTAAAACAATACCATTTACAATAGCAACAAAAATAAACTACTTAGAGATAAATTTAATAAAATATATAACAACCTGTACATTGAAAAACTATAAAACCTTGCTAAGAGACCTAAATAAATGGAGAAGTAAATGGAGAGACATACAGTATTTGTGGATGGGAACACTCAAACTTATTACGATATTAATTCTTCTCATCTAGATATAAAGATTTAATAGTGTCAAACAAAATCTCACAGGATTTGGGGGGATACTGACAAGCTAATTCTAAAATTTATCTTGAGATGCAAAGGACCCAGAGCAGCCAAAACAACTTTGAAAAATAAGAACAAAGTTGGAAGACTTACACTAATTATATGATTAGTACCCCTCTCTTGGTTCTGACAAACAAAAGTATTTTCAGATATTGTCAAATTACCCGGGGAAATAAAATTGCCCCCAATTAAGAGCCACTGAGCTATGATAATCAGGATAGTGAGGTACTGGTATAGATAGACAAATGATCTATTGATTTTATTATTGTTAATCCTCATTTGAGATTAAAAAAATTTTTTTTCTTTATTGATTTGAGAGACAGAAAGAGAGAGGGAGAGAGAGAGAACGAGAGAAACATTGATGAGAGAAACATCAACTGGCCACCTCCTGCATGACCCCCACTGGGGATTTGGCCCACAACCTGGGCATGTGCCCTGACCAGGAATTGAACTGGCAACCTCTTGGTGCATGGGTTGATGCTCAACCACTGAGCCGCACCAGCCAGGCTGAGAATATCTTTTTCCATTGATTTTTAGAGAAAATGGAAGGGAGGGACAGAGAGGGAGAAAGAGAAACATCAATGTGAGAGAAACACATCAGTTGGTTGCCTCCCGCATGTGCCCCAACCAGGGCTGGGGATCTAGCCTGCAACCCAGGTACATGCCCTGGACTGGGAATTGAACCCACAATCCCTCGATGTGCAGGCTGATGTTCTAACCATTGAGAAACACTGGCCAGGGTGATCAATTGTTTTTTGACAAAGCTTCAAAACCAATTCAATGGAGAAAAGACCATCTGTTCAACAAATGGCATTGGAACAATTAAATATCAATAGATAAAGAAAAAAAAGTAAAAGAAACTCAGTTCATACATCACACCATATATAAGAATTAATTCAAAATTAATTATATACTTAAATATAATTTAAAACCTCAGATTCTAGAAAACTTCTTGAAGAAAATACTGATGAAAGTGTTTGTGACCTTCCGTTAGGCAATAATTTTTTAGTTAACGGCACTAAGATTGAGATCTATTAAAAAATAAATTGAGAATTGAATGTAACCAAAATTAAAAACCTCTGTTTCTCAACATGAACTGTCATAAAAATGTAAGACACAGACTGGGAGAAAATTTTGAAATCAGATATCTGATAAAGGACTTACATGTAGAAAATAAAAAGAACTATTAAAGGCAATAATAAGAAATTACAATTAAAATTAGTGGAAGATTTGAACAGCTACTTCATCAAAGAAAACATGAATGGAAAAAAAACATATGGAAAGAGTCTCATTATCATTGGTCCTTAAGAAAACAAGTTAAAACCACACTGAAATACTTCAATTCTATTTAGAATGGCTAAACTGAGAAACACTCACCATACCAAGTGATGGTGAGCCTGGGCCGCTGGGAGTATGAAATGGTGTAATCCCTTTGGAAAACAGTTGGGCAGCTTGTTCAAAAGGTAAATGCATTCTTACACTGTTAGTTTGCTAGGGCTGCCATAACGAAGTTCCACAACCTCAGGATCTTAAGCAACGAAGTGTACTGGCTCACACTCTGAGCTAGAAGTCTGAGGTCCAGGTGAAGGCAGGTCAGCTCCCTGGGGAGTGGGAGGGAGCCTCTTTGCCGGGCCCCTCCCCCAGCTTCTGGTGGGTGCTGGCCATCTTTGGCATTCCCGCTTAGAGAAGCATCACCCCGTCCGTGTCTGCCGCCATCTCCACATGGCGGCCATCCTGTGTGCATGTCTCTGTGTCCAGATGTCCTCCTTGTTCTAAGGACACCAGTTATATTGGAAGAGGGTCTCCCTACTGACCTCATTCTACCTTGGTTATCTCCAATGAGCTCACATTCTGAGGTACTGAGAGTCAAAACACCAACGTATCTTTTGCGGGGAACAAATTTCAACCCCTTATGCCTACCATAGGATTCAGCCATTTCATTTCTAGGTATTTTCTCAAAAGCAATGCAAACATATATCTATATGTTTACAGCAACTTTATTTATAATAGTCAAAAACTGGGAACAAACCAAATGTCCATCAAAAAATGAATGAATACACAAATGGTGGTATATCCGTACAACAGCATAGTTAGTACTCGACAATCAAAGTGGATTATTGGTCCACACAATTACAGAGACAAATCTCAAAATAAATATGTTGAGTGATAGAAGCCAGGCAAAGAGAAATACATCTTTTGTGATTCCATTTATCTAAAGTGAAAAAAAATAATGCATAATAATTTTGTGACAGGAAGTCATCTATGGTTGCCTGGTGATGGGGAATGGGGGCAGGGAAAGTTGAAAGGTAGAGATTAGAAAGGTCATAAGGAAGCTTTCAGGGTGAGAGATCTGTAGACTGTTTTGATTGTGCTGCTAGTTTCACAGCTTTATACATAATTAAAAACTTACCAAATTGTAACTTTATATAAGTGCAGTTTATTGTATGTTAATTATATGTCAACAACGCTGTTTTAAAAAACCAGCTTATACAGAATACAAGGCACCTGGTAATATGAGCAATAAGAAGCTGTCATGCTCACCTGCTGGTGATTTCATAAAGCAGTTGGGACATCCTCAAGAAATGCCACTCCATCCTTTAAAGGCAGGATTCTGAGTTCATAGTAGCTACAGTCTTATAATACCATCTAAGGATACCATAACAAGAAATGCTACCATCCGAACGAGGTATGGTGCTTCAGGCTGGAGAAAGAACACTTGCAAACCCTGCCTGTTCCACACTATGGGAGTAGAAATGGGAAATGCCGTGGAAGGGGCTTCCCACGCTGACTTGTCCTGCCAATGCCAGATCAACTCACTTATTCCACACACATACACTGAGCTCAAAAAAATGGTCTCACGCTTGGGACACGGTGATGAATTTTATGCGTTCCCTGTCCGTAAGGAGCCCTAGTCTTTTGAGGAAAGAGCAGAGGCTACACCCACTGTTTGATTAGGGCTCTGGGAGTGATGTGGCCAAGTGCCAGGGGAGGCCAGAGGGGGAGGGGGGGTCTGTCAATTCTGATTCTGTACACAACTCATCAGGACAGAAATCCATCACAACTAAATAAACTGCCAACCTAGGTCAGACCAGGACCACCCAGATCAATGTCTTGCATCTGATAGTGATTTGTACTAGGGAATGTAGGGGAAAAAACACACCATTACTTGCTTGGTGCCGGCATGAAAGTTTGGGACTATTCCCCATACATTCTAGGGCCCTTATATTCTGTGTCTGCAAAATAAAATTCAGCTAAGTTACTTGGGTTCTAGAATACAGTGATAAAAAGGATATAATTAAGTCTACAGAATCAATAGTACTCTAGATAAGATTAATATGAACTTGATGTATCAATTCAGGGAAATCCATCATTCAAACCAATATTTGACAACTTGCAGGCAAAACAACCAATTGATTTGCTATCTTTTTCTCTCTATAATTGGTTGCTGTTTGATGTAGCACAGTGGAAGAGAACCTAAATGTTTAACCAAGATCCCTAAGAGGAAGAAAAAGAATAAATGGAAGACAAGCACAAGAATCAAAGATCTCCATCAAGCTGTGTGACATTGACTAAGGTAATGAACCTCTCTGAAATGCAAATCCCTCACTGATAAAAAGGGATAGTAAGAGAATCTATATTAAACAGTTGGTCTGAGGATTAAATGGGCCAACATGTGCATAGCCCTCACACACGGTACTTAAAGAATAAGTTTTTTTTTCTTCTTCTTCTTATTATGATACCCACAGTTATTTGTGTTCTGTATCTATTCCTTGCTTTCTAGGTATGTCTCCAGCGGCAAGATCTTTTACCCTTTTTGAGCTTTAATTTACTTAACTATAAGATAGAAATAATGACAGCTTTCCTATCTAACCCAACAAATTATTCAAAAAATAGCTATACTGCCTGGCTGGTGTGACTGAGTGGTTGAATGTCAACCCATGCACCAAGAGGTCGCTGGTTCGATTCCTGGTCAGGGTACATGACCAGGTTGTGGGCCAAATCCCCAGTGGGGGGCATGCAGGAGGCAGCCAATCAATGCTCTCCCTCATTGATGTTTCTATCTCTCTCTCCCTCTCCCTTCCTCTCTCTCTCTCTCCCTCTCCCTTTCTCTCTCTCTCTCTCCCCCCCCTCTCTCTCCCTTCCTCTCTCTAAAATCAATAAAGAAAAAAATGTTTAAGTAGTTATACTTAATAGGTGTGTGCCATGCACTGAGTCTATAGAGATGAATAAGATATGATCCCTACCCTCCAGGGCTTTCAGTCTAGTGGAAATGATAGACGAGCAGACAGTGGCAATCTAGAACACAGGTGCTCTAACAGGCAATGCACAGGCTGGTGTGGATGACCACAGGGAGAACTCCTTCTCTAGCAGGAGTTAGGACTGGCTTCTTGAGTGGGAGTCAGCCACAAAGGGTTTTTGATGGAGGAAACATATATTCAAAGGCTGGAAAGCAAGAAGCAGTTTGTTGTTTAGCAAATAACAAGAGTTTAGTTTGGCTGGAGGGTAGAATCTAAAAAAGGGAGAGATAAAAGAAATGTTAATCAGGTAAGTAGGGGCCAGAACAGACGGGCCTCTGAAACAAAATGAAGGAGTTTTGGCCATTACCTTGAAGTATCCTGAGCACAAAGCTGGCATTGGAAACAAATGTTAAAATACTCTGTAATTATAGAGCTCTATCCAAATGCTGCTACAATCATCAGGTACACTGGAATGAACTGTTGTGCACTGTGCAGCTGAAGGTTTGTGTCCTCAAAATTCGTATGTTGAAACCTTAATCCCCAATGTAATGGTTAAGAGGTGGGGCCTTTGTGAGGTGATTAGATCATGAGAGTAAAACCATGATGAGTTGGATCAGTGCCCTTATAAATGAACCCCAGAGAGCTCCTTTGCCCCTTCCTCCATATAAGGAAACAGAGAGACGATGGATGTCTATGAACCAGAAAACAGGCCCTCACCAGACATGGAATCTGCCAGAGCCTTAATCTTGGACTTCCCAGCCTCCAGAATAGTGAGAAATAAATTTCAGTTTATAATCTACCCAGTCTATAGTACTCTATAATATCTACCTGAACAGACTAAGACAGCAGCCCATCTCATTTCCCCACCAATATCTCACACATGCACAAACACCACACAAAAAAATAAAGCTGTCATGTGACGCTTGCAATTAGAAGTGTGAGGTTCCATGCCTGCTTCTGAGCTGCAAGAATCTCAGGAGGCCAGTGAAATGAACCACTGCTGCTCTATAGCAATGGCTGCTGTCCATGGTCCTACTTATTAATTTTTCATCATCAGAAGACAAGAGCTCCCTGAGAGGCGGGTCTTCTGTCTCCAGGTGTGTTTGCCCTTGCAGGGAAAGCAAGTTTGTCCAGTGCACAGAACATGTTTTGTCAAGAAGAGCAAAGATACACTCAGTGTTAAACACAGACCACGCTGCTTGTCCTTGAATGACTCTCTGGGTGGTGGTTGGGTCAAATCCCTCAGCAATCTATGGGGAAATAGAACCATTGAAACCCAAGATAAAAATAAATGGTACCACCTTGGCCGGTTTGGCTCAGTGGTTGCAGCACTGGCCTATGGACCAAGGAGTCATGAGTTCAGTTCTGGTCAAGGGCATGTACCTCGGTTGCAGTTTGGTCTCCAGTTGTACAGGAGGCAGCCAGTCAGTGTGTCTGTCTCACATCAATGTCTCTCTTTCCCTCCCTCTCCCTCTCTTTCTTTCTCCTTCTCCCTCTCTCCCACTCTACCTTAAAATGGATGAAAAAAAGGTATCCTTGGGTGAGGATTAAAAATAAATAAGTAAATAAATAAATGGTACCAGTTTTTAACAATATAAACATACCTTAGGATTTTTGTTGTCAACTAGTCATAAATCTTGCTATCAGATGGGCATGTAGCCTCAAAACCCTAGAGAACTGCCAACTCATGGTTTATATTGTCACTGATATGTTACAAAAGTCTCAAAAATTTAGTTAAATAGCAAAAATGGAGAATTTGGGGAGGTGCCATGGATGTCCACTGGGAAAGATTCCATTTCAAAAGAAAGAAGTCTTTGATGCATGCCAGGGGTAAGGACTATGTGCACCATTTTAATTGTTCTTTGGGTTGAAAACAGAGGTGTCTGTATCTGAGCCCCTTCGAAAGAGGTATTACTCAGAGGAAAGCTGGAAAGCTTTCCCATATATATGAAAATAAAGTATGTCCCAAGAAGTTTCAAAAAGGCAGCTATAACAAGGTGGCCAGCCCATTGTGTGACATGACACCTGTTTTCTATTCTGGAGAAAGAACTGGAGAATTGGCCTAGCAATACTGGAAGAGAGGCTGCTTTTGTCTTCTAGAACCTGTTCTCGCATTGGTTCTCTATGCTTTAATAATAATTACAGTTACTTAGCCAATGTGCTTAAAAATGACCATCTTCCTGGGGTTCTTAAGGCCATAACAATCATTATAGATTTATAGAAGCAAATTTATTAGTTTTTTGAATCATTAGAATAATTATTAAATTATAATAATTAGGATTTATGGGACTTAATTATAGCAGGGAGCCACGAATAAGAAAAGCAAATAATAAATCTGAGACTAGAAAAATCGAACTGAAATAGATTGCATTATATTCTGAAACTACATACAACACCCATCCAGAGGAACACAAATCTAAAAAAACTAGCTTTATTTATTTATTTTTTTTGAAATGTTACTATTTATATTTTATTAACCTCTCTTTTAGGATTTATTGAGTTTGTTCTTTTTTTTTTTTTTATTGATTAATTTTTGTTACAAATGATTCTCCTTTTTTCCCCCACTGATTCCCCCCTCCCCATTCCCTCCCTGCCCCTTCCCCAGATTGTTGTCCATGTCCACTGTTCATGCATACATGCATATAAGTTCTGTGGTTCATCCCTCTCCCACCTCCCCACTCCTTAGGGGATTGTCCTCAAACTGTTATGTTCATTATATTCCACAAATCAGTGAGATCATATGAAATTTGTTTTTCTCTGTTTGGCTTGTGTGAAACAGAAGGATGATACTTTCCAGGTCCCTCCATGTAGTCTCAAAGGATAAGAGATCTTTCTTTCTTACCGCTGTGTAGTACTCCATTGTGTATACGTACCACAGCTTTTTAATCCATTCGTCTACTGATGGGCACTTGGGCTGTTTCCAGATCTTAGCGATTGTAAATAGTGCTGCTATAAAGATGGGGGTACATATATTCTTTCTGATTGGTGTTTTATGCTTCGTAGGGTATATTCCTAGAAGTGGGATCACTGGGTCAAATGGGAGATCAATTTTTAATTTTTTGAGGTGACACCATATTGTTTTCCATAGTGGCTGCACCAGTCTGCATTCCCACCAACAGTGTACTAGAGTCCCCTTTTAGCTTTAAATACATGGATTCTTATAGAAAACTCTGCTTCAAGTTTAACAGGGCATAGCCTTTAGGACTGGCACTGGTGGTAAGGGGCTGTTAGAGAAATCTCTCTGCCAAGAATTCCTAGCATGATCAGCATATCTGTAATTGATCAAATGCCTTGGTATTATTTTAAATTATTGAGTTTCTGCCTTAGAAAACTTAACTTCTGATTTATAAATCCTTTCTATAGCATGATTTGGGACGTATAAAGACATGCGCTGGTTTATACAAAGCTAGGTTGAAAGGCCTATTCAATGCACAATTTTTCTCACGTTGGTCAGATATGCCCAAGCTTAATAGACTTACAAGAGGAGAAATAGAATGAATACAAGTGTCCAATAGGTTAGGGAAAGGAGCATGAAATATCCAGCCAAATGCAATAGAATAGCTGCTGCAGTGAATCCTGTGAACCCTAGAAGGTGGAATAATAATTGAAGATGTTATACCATACTCCAACTGTCAAAATAACAGGGCTATGCCTACACACACAGCAGTGCATTTAGAGCAACACAATGAGCTTCTACTTATTACCATGTAGATGGCAAGTCTTGAACTAAATGCTGTGAAAAATACCAACTTACAAGACATGAATGCTATCTTTAAAAATATTTCCATGTCTCTGGTGAAACAACATTTTAAATATCAAATCTAAAAGAAATGAAGTCTAGTACGCAACAACGGTCTAAAGTGCTCACCAATCATTAATATTTTTTAATAATTAATTTTTGTTACAGAGGTTTCTTCTTTTCCCCCCACTGATTCCACCCTCCCCCTTACTCCCTGCCCTGTCCCCAGCTGTATTGTCCATGTCCATTGTTCACGCATACCTGCATATAAGTTCTGTGGTTTATCTCTCCCCCCCAACGCCCTCTTCTGGGGATTGTCAGTCTGTACCCCACTTCCATGTCTCTGGGAACTACCCTATTCCTCAAACTTCTATGTTCATTATATTCCACAAATAAGTGAGATCATATGAAACTTGTCTTTCTCTGTTTGGCTTGTTTCGCTTAGGATAATACTCTCCAGGTCCCTCCATATTGTCTCAAAAGATAAGAGATTTTTCTTCCTTACAGCTGCATAGTACTCCACTGTGTATATGTACCACAGTTTTTTTATCCATTCATCTACTGATGGACATTTGGGCTGTTCCCAGATCTTAGCTATTGTAAATAGTGCTGCTACAAACATGGGGGTACATATATTCTTTCTGATTGGTGTTTCAGGCTCCATAGGGTATATTCCTAGAAGTGGGATCACTGGGTCAAATGGAAGTTCAATTTTTAATTTTTTGAGGTAACACTGTATTGTTTTCCATAGTGGCTGCACCAGTCTGCATTCCCACCAGCAGTGTACTAGAGTCCCCTTTTCTCCACACCCTTGCCAACACTTGTTGTTTGATGATTTGTTGATGGTGGTCATTCTGACAGGTGTGAGGTGATACCTCATTGTTGTTTCAATTTGCATCTCTCTGATGATTAGTGATGCTGAGCATTTCTTCATATGTCTCTTAGCCATCTGTATGTCCTGTTTGAAGAGGTGTCTATTTAGGTCCTCTGCCCATTTTTTAATTGGGTTCTTTGTCTTCCTTTTGTCGAGTTGTATGAGCACTCTATATATTTTGGAATTTAACCCCTTAATCTGATGTATCATTGGCAATTATGCTCTACCATAAAGTGGGTTGCCTTTCCATTTTGGTGGTGTTTCTTTTGCTGTGAAGAAGCTTTTGAGTTTGATATAGTCCCATGTGTTCATTTTCTCCTTTGTATCTGTTGCCTTAGGTGATGTATCAGTGAAAATTTCTGCTGTGTATGATGTCTGAAATTTTGTTGCCTACATTTTCTTCTAAAGTTTTATGGATTCATGAGTCACATTTAAGTATTTTATCTATTTTGAGTTTATTCTTGTGTATGGTGTAAATTGACGGTCTAGTTTCATTTTTTTGCATGTAGCTGTCCAATTTTCCCAACACCATTTATTAAAGAGGCTGTCTTTACTCCATTGTATGCTCTTGCCTCCTTTGTCAAATATTCATTGAGCATATTATTGTCTTGGGTCCATTTCTGGGTTCTCTATTCTGTTCCATTCATCTATATGCCTGTTCTTGTGCCAGTACCAGGCTGTTTTCATTATAGTGGCTGTGTAGTATAACCTGAAATCTGGTAATGTGATCCCTCCAACTTTGTGCTTCATTTTCAAGATTGGTGTGGCTATTCGGGGTCTTTTTTGGTTCCATGTGAACTTTTGAAGTATTTGTTCTAGTTCTGTGAAGTATGTCATTGGTATTTTGATGGGGATTGCATTGAATCTATAGATTGCTTTGGGTAGTATGGTCATTTTAATGATGTTAATTCTTCCAACCCATGAACAAGGTATGTGCTTCCACTTTTTTATATCTTCCTCTATTTCTTTTTCCAATGACCTTAGTTTTCTGTGAATAGGTCCTTTATTTCTTTGGTTAAGTTTATTCCTAGGTATCTTAATTTTTTTTGGTGTAATGGTAAATGGGAATTTTTTTAGTTTCTCTTTCTGTGACTTCATCATTAGTGTATAGGAATGTCATTGATTTCTTGATGTTAATTTTGTATCCTGCTACTTTGTCAAATTCATTTATTAAGTCTAGTAAACTTTTGATGGAGTCTTTGGGGTTTTCTACGTATAGTATCATGTCATCTGCGAATAATCACAGTTTCACTTCCTCCTTTCCAATTTGGATTCCTTTGATTTTTTTTCTTCTTGTCTGATTGCTGTGGCTAAGACTTCCAGTACTATGTTAAATAAGAATGGCGAAAGTGGGCATCCTTGTCTTGTTCCTGTTCTTAAGGGAAATGCTTTTAGTTTTTGCCCATTGTGTATGATGTTGGCTGTAGGTCTTTCATATATGGCCTTGATTATGTCAAAATATGATACCTCTATTCCCACATTACTGAGCACTTTTATCAGAAATGGGTGCTGCATTTTGTCGAATGCTTTTTCAGCATCTATGGATATTATCATATCATTTTTATCTTTCATTTTGTTTATGTGGTGTATCATATTTATTGATTTGAGAATATTGTACCAGCCTTGCATCCCTGGGATAAAACCCATTTGGTCATGGTGAATAATTTTTTTGATGTATTGCTGGATTCTATTTGCTTGTATTTTGTTCAGAATTTTGGCATCTATCTTCATCAGGCATATTGGCCTGTAGTTTTCTTTCTTTGTAGTGTCTTCTTCTTGTTTTGGAATTAGAATTATGCTGGCCTCATAAAACGAGTTTGGAAGTCTTCCTTCATCTTGAATTTTTAAAAATAGTTTGAGGAGAATGGGTGTTGGTTCTTCTTTGAATGTTTGGTAAAATTCCCCCGTGAAGCCATCTGGGCCTGGGCTTTTGTTTGCTGGGAGAGTCTTGATTACATCTTCAATTTCTTCTGTTGTTATTGGTCTGTTCAAGTTTTCTATCTCTTCCCAGTTCAGTTTTGGAAGACTACGTGTTTCTATAAATGTGTCCATTTTTCTTAGTTTGTCCAATTCGTTGCCCTATAATTTTTCATAATATTTGTTAACAATCCTTTGTATTTCTGTCGGGTCAGTTATTATTTCTCCTCTTTCATTTCTGATTTTGTGTATTTGGATTCTCTTTCTTTGTTTCTTGGTGAGTCTAGCTAAGGGTCCATCAATCTTGTTTATCTTTTCAAAAAACCAGCTCTTTGTTTCATTGATCCTTTGAATTGTTTTTTGGTCTCCATGTCATTTAATTCTGCTTTGTTTTTTTACTATTTTCTTCATTCTACTTGCTCTGGGGTTTTCTTTTTGTTTGCTTTCTAGTTCTTTAAGTTTTGAGGTTAGATAGTCTATTAGGAATTTTTCTTGTTTCTTGAGGTAGGCCTGTAGTGCTATGAACTTCCCTCTCAGAACTGCTTTTGCTGAAACCCATAGATTTTGTTTTGTTGTGTGTTCATTTTCACTGGTTTCCAGGAAGTTTTTAATTTCTTCCTTGATTTCCTCGGTAACCCATTCATTGTTCAATAACATGCTATTTAGCCTCCACATTTTCAAATGTTCTTGTTGCAATTGATTTCTAGTTTCATGCCAATGTGATCTGAGAAGATGCTTGATATGATTTCAATCTTCTTGAACTTGTAGAGACTTAGTTTGTGCCCTAACATGTGGTCTGTCTTTGAGAATGTCCCATGTGCACTTGAGAAGAAAGTGAATTCTGCAGTTTTGGGGTATAATTCTCTGTAGATATCTATTAAATTCATTTGATCTAGAGCTTCATTTAGAGTCTGTGTTTCCTTGTTAATTTTTTGTCTAGAAGATCTATCCAGTGATGTCAGTGGGGTATTAAAGTCCCCTGCTATGATTGTATTGCTGTCAGTTTCTCCTTTGAGTCCTCCAGAAGATTTTTAATATATGTTGGTGCTCCTACATTGGGTACATATATGTTTACCAAGGTTATATCTTCCTTTTGAATAGATCCTTTCAATATTATGTAGTGGCTTTCTTTGTCTCTAGTTATGGCCTTCATTTTGAAATCTATTGTATCAGATATGAGTATTGCTACCCCAGCTTTTTTTTCCTTTCCATTTTCTTGGAAGATTTTTTCCATCCCTTCACTTTCAACCTATGTGAGTCTTTTGTTGTGAGGTGGGTCTCTTGTAAACAACATCTATGAGAGTCATGCTTTCTTATCCAGTCAGTTACTTTGTGTCTTTTTATCGGAGCATTCAAACTATTCACATTTAAGGTGATAATTGATATGTACTTATTTATTGCCATTTTTGTTTAGTTTGGTTATATTTTTCTTCCTATTTCTTCCACTATTTCTTCCTTTAGCATATCTTGCAGTGCTGGTTTGGTGTTAATATATTCCCTTAGCCTTTTTTTGTCTGGGAAGCTCTTTATTTGGCCTTCTATTTTGAATGATAGCCTTGCTGGGTAGAGTAGTCTTGAATTCAGATCCTTGTTTTTCATGACCTTGATTACTTCATGCCATTCCCTTCTGGCCTGTAGTGTTTTTTGTGAGAATTCGGCTGAGAGCCTTATGGGGTTTCCTTTGTAGGTAACCTGTTGCTTATTTCTTGCTGCCTTTAGAATTCTCTGTCTTTAATTTTTGGCATTTTAATTACTATGTGTCTTGGTGTGGGCCCGTTTGGGTTCTTCTTACTTGGGGCTCTCTGTGCTTCTTGAACTTGAATGTCTTCTTCCTTCACCAAGTTAGGAAAGGTTTCTGTCACTATTTATTCAAATATATTCTCTAACCCTTGCCCATTTTCTACCTCTTCGGGGACTCCAGTGTCCCTGGTCATATGGTCCTGTCCTGCTGCTTTTCTGTTGCTTTTTTTCTGAGGATTTGTCTTTATTTTAGTTGTAATTCCCATTTGGTCTGTGTAGCTTCCATTCACTCCGCCTCCATCTTCACATCCTCTACACCTACCTTGTGCACAGCTGGGTTGCACAGGCCTCTCTGGTGCCCCCATACCCTGCAGGTCCTATGAGTAGCTGGGTTGCACAGTCCCTTTGGAGACCTGGTTCTATGCCTATTTTATGGGCTGCTGGTTCACACAGGCCTCTCTGGTGCTTCAGCACCCCACAGGACCCCACCAATCATTAATTGATTCCACATTTGCTGAATGCCTATATGACAAACACAACTGTAGCCACTCAGTGGATAAAATGAATTACACATACTCTCTACCCTCCAGAAAACTCATAAAGTATAATTTCACACATTGTTTTCCATAGGCACTGAAATTTCCCAAAGCACTTTGACCACTGAACACTTTTTTTCCAGACTTGCGTTCTTTAGAGCAACTTGGGAAATACTTGTTTCAATCCATGAACGATATAAAAATTCAAATAAAAGGCATTTATCTAGGTGAAAGTCAGAGAAATCTTCATGGATAATATGGATGTCAATCAAAACACTGGATGACGGATAGGCTGTAGACTGGTGGACAGATTCAAGGCAAGGAAAGTATAAAAGCAAAGTACATGTACAAGGCAGATGATAGTCAAAACGGCTGAACCACAGGCCTTTAAGTAGAGTAGTGGAAAATAAAATTTGATAGATGAGCTTAGACCCATACTGGAGAATCTAAAAACACAAATTGAAGACTTTATTCTTGATTAAGAAAGTGACATGAGAAAGCCATATTTTTACGAAGTAACCAAGCCATGCTATTTTCATGCGTCCTATGCATAAAGGAAAAAAATATGGAACATACTCAAAGAATAAATGAACCCAAACTATCTCAAACCAGAAAAATAGATTAATGTGATTATGGAAGTAAAGATCAAAAAATGATACTTTACATAGGAAAGTATGCTAAAAGTAGATACAAACAAAGTAAAGAATGTAGAAAATTTATTCCCTTTTTCGCAGCAGTTATCAGTCCAGGGCATTTGAAAGGCAACCATCGATCACAAAAGCCAGAAAGTGCTGGACTTTGATCTTTAAGGTCCCTTGAGGGACAACACTAGGTAGCTACAAAACTCTTGTTGTGAACTTGGGCTAACTGGGTTCAAACTTCACTGTCGTCATATACAATTTGTTTTATTTTCATCTAAAGTATTTGTTCTGGGTATATACAGTCACTCACACTCAAGAAGGCTCAACAAAGTATGAACTTTAAAAAATGTTATAGCTTAGCCCTGGCCAATTTGGCTCAGCGGTTAGAGCGTCAGTCCGCAATCCAGAAAGACCTGGGTTTGGTTCCCACTGAGGGCACGTACCTCGGTTGCAGTTTGTCCCCGGTCCTGATTGGGTCATGCAGGAGGCAGCCACTCGATGTGTCCCTTTCACTTCGATGTTTCTCTCTTTCTCTCTGTCTCTCTCCCTCCCACTCTATCTGAACAAAAGATGGAAAGATGTCCTCGGGTGAGGATTTAAAAAAAAAAAAAATTATAGCTTTTATTTTTATATTTTATTTAGTCTTTCAACAAATTTTTTTAAATTTTTTTTTTATTGACTTGAGAGAGAGGGGAAGGGAGAGGGAGAGAGAGAAACATCAATGAGAGAGAAGATTGATTGGCCACCTCCTGCATGCCCCCCACTGGGGATTTGGCCCACAACCTGGGCATGTTCCCTGACCGGGAATCGAACCAGCGACCTCTTGGTGCATGGGTTGACACTCAACCACTGAACCACACCGCCCAGGCTCAACAAATATTTTCTAAACATATATCAAGGACTGAGCTAGGCACTGGGGGTTCAGCATTGAACAAAGCAGCCCCTGTGGAGCTCACATAACTATGCAAAAATGTTGCTATTAATGTACGCAAAATTAAGAATACATCTCTTGCACCATATTCATTGACCAGCTCACCATGGCAGATCTAATGTCTTCATAGATGTCAGAACCAAGCAACATATATTAATTTACTGTAGATACTAATTAGACTTTTTAGAGAAAGTATGAAATCATCCACCTGTATTATTAATATCAGTGACTGACTCTGTTGCTCTTCAGAGGAGGTCATCATCACCAGCTCTTACAAACAGAATGCCGGAGTTGGGAGGTTTCAGAAAGTGGAAATCGTTCTACCTCATAGTTTTGCACATAAAGAAACTGAAACCGAAAGAAGATCAATGGTTTATCTAAGGCTCCATTGCTAATCAGAGGCAGAGAGGAACCCTTCCCGTCAGCCCTCTGCTCCTTTCAATACACTAGAAAGGGCACCATTTGTTAAAACAATCAAAAAGCCGAAGATTTTGTGGCAGGCCTATATATGTGGCTGCCGATTGGAAAATGTGCCCTCCCCCTTCATTGCAATCTTACTCATCTCACATGGGGTGGGTGTGGCTCATCCAGACTCTCTAACTTGCCGTATCACAGTGGAGGTCACATTACTCAGGCCCTGTCAAGCAGAATGACTCGTCCTCTCTAGACACACTGACTGGCTCAGGGACAGGCAAATGCCCCCAAGCTAGGTTGGCTGATGTCCTTCCTAGGGTTTCTGCCAGATTATCAGGGAAGGTATTTCTTTTTCTTCTAGAATCATGAACCATTCAGATTCTGCAAGTCTGGGACTCTGGGAGCAGTGGTCTCTGCCAAGGGATGGAGCTGCCGAAAGAGCATCTGAAGCGTAACGAAGAGAAGGTCAAGCAGGGAATGTCCTGACTAAGTCACTTGGCTAGAGCCTGGCCTGAAGGTAGACTTCCCCCAGACTTTCCCATAAAATGAGTTAATCGATGCCTTTTCTTAATCTAGCTGAAATTTTATCACTTACAACTTTTTGAAAAGTCCCCCAAAATACACGTACTAACATGTCCTTCCAAAGCACACCGCTCACTACCATCTCCAACTTAAAAGGTCTTTGTATACCGGCAGAAAAATCCATAAACTTGACGGTCGAACCAATAGTCTCTAAGATTTCTAACAGGAAGTGTTGAAGATGACTTATTATTGATTAGGTAACAAATTTTGGAGAAAAGCAGCACACTAAGGTGGGCAAGATCATGGCTTTAAAGACATGCATACTTGGGTTACAAGTCAAATCCCGACTCTGCCACTTACTGGCTGTGTGACCTTGGGCAAGTTACTTAATCTCTCTGTCTCTCATCTCATGAGGCCTAAATAAGATGATGCATCTAAGGTGCCTTGCACATTGCCTATCACACAGTAAGCACTGCATAAATGGCAACCACTACTGTTAATATTATTTGTTATTGTTGACATTCGTAGTAGTGGTGATAGATACTAACTATATGCAATTACAATGCGAAGCATTCGGGAGGCAAAAATGGAATAAGGTCCAATTCTTGCCCTTCAAGGAGCTAACAACAACTATTCAGAATATTGATAGGTGTCAAATAAAGGATAAGAGCCACAAACAGTCTGGAATCCAGGGATGAGGGAGATAACCATGAGTTTGAGTGGTTGGCAGAGATTCCATTGCCTGAAAATTATAGTATTGAAAATGTATTACTACTCCTATTTCTGCCGGAAAACAGAGATGGGAGCCGATCTAAAAATGAGGAGTGTAAGAAGTGAAAGAAGCCTACATGATGAGCTAGCCGAATCCCCCCTTTCACCGGTAGAGAAACTGATGCCCCTAAAGAGAAGAGGCCTCAACGCCTGTCAAGTCAAGGATCGTTATCACTTCTTGTGGTCTCTGTTGTCGTCATTAGTTAATTGACCTGAATTCAACATCTTTACTGTAGCCCCTCATTTTAAAAGCTTCAACTGGCAGTTTGTTGAAAGACATTGCATTTTTCTCATAATAGTATCAGTCTCGCTCTCTAAATTGTTTTTCTCATAAGGGGATCAAGAACAGGAAGTGGAATTGTCCTCCTGCTTTGATATTGATCTTGCTTCCTTTTGGGGGGATCTGCTCCAGGCAGAGGAGTGCAGCTCCCCTGGACCTGAGACTTCAGTTCCTGCCTCCAATACTTGAAACAGAATTCCTAGCACCAGATTAGCATCTCAGCCTGGGGGAAGGCCATGCATGTTCTGCTTTCACTTGCAACTTTTTTTCGGATGCTGAAAACCTTGTTAGTTCTAAATTTTTAGAATGAACATATTTCCACGGTTTAGAGTTTTTGAAGGATAAATACATACACAGTGTCTATGACTGTTTGCGCCTCTCACCCAGTGATGCAGTCAGAAACATCAAGGTCGGACTGGCTCTCAGGACATCCCACGTCCCTGAGCCAAACCCGTCCACACTTACGAGGGTCAGTTCCAGACAGTCACACTACCCAGCCACGAATCTGAGTTTATTTTCTGAAACGTCGGTCTCACTGACAAATCACAGGAACTTTTTTATTTCCCCCACTCTTCCATGGCTTGTGGCTCTCTGTTGTTCTGTCACCAGCTGGATTAGGGTCCGTCAATGGTGGTGGATTCCAAAGAGACAGAGGCTGCTTTCAATCCATTTGTTATTTTAATGACAATGAATCAACCTAAGCCTTGTTAAAGCCTCATTTAATCTAGGAAAAAAACAGAGGTACCAAGACATTTAAGCAGGAACATAGGAATATCAACATCCATCAAAGCTGAGACAATGGAGTGGAAGGAGACAGACAAAGGTGGTCCTGGGAGGCAGACAACCAACCATCCAGAATGAATCAGCAAGAGCTGTTAGCATCAGCTACCGCCTCGGTTAACGCTCATTTTATTTTATCCTCACTCGAGGACATTTTTGCATTTATCTTCAGATAGAGTAGGAGGGAGAGAGGGGGAGAGAGAGAGAGAGAGAAACATCGATGTGAGAGAGACACATCAACTGGCTGCCACCCACCCGACCCCAATCGGGACTGGGGACAAACTGCAACCAAGGTACATGTCCTAAGCAGGAACCGAACCCGGGACTCTCTGGTCCACAGGCCAACACTCTAACCACTGAACCAAACTGGCCAGGGCTCAGTTAACCTTCATTTTATCAGAAATTCCAAACCTGGCATGCCTGTTCTCAAAACTGAAGGTACCAGTAGTTACTTCTGTGCAGTCAAAACACAAGATAAAAATGAATCAATAGAACAGTAATTCATGCAGGGATCTTAGAGATCATCTGTTATACTTTTTAAAAAATGTATGAACTAAAGCCCAGGATGGAGAAGTGACCAAGGCTCTACCCAAGGCTTTTTAAATGGCCTTAATATCACCTGAAAAATTATTTGCCAATATCCATTATTCTAGTCTTGGCTCTGTCACTTATTAGCTGCATGATACTAGACAACTTGCTAAACTTCTCAAGGTCTCAGTTTTCTCATCTGTAAAATGGATAGCAACAGTGCCTACCTCATGATGATGTTGTTAAGGGTTACTGAAATATATACATGAAGTACTAATTACCTTCAAGCATTTAATAAGTGATAGGCATTACCACTATTCTTTATGAGGTCAAACTTTAGTTGAATGTATTAGGGGAGAGATGTCCAGCCAGCATCCTCTCCTTTAATCCTGTTTCTCAGTCTTATCCCCTCTTCTTTCACAGGTGTACCCTATAAGCACAAAACATGGAGCCAGGAGATCTGGATTTCCATCTCAGCTTTGCCACAGACTATTTTGTTTTTGTGTTTTTTTAATTTTTTATTTATTAATTTGTTTTTGTTACAGATGTTTCCCATTAACACCCTCCTCCCCTTCCCCCCCACCCTATCCCCAGCTCTGTTGTCGATGTTCATTGGTCATGCATACATGCATGTAAGTCTGTGGTTTATCTCTTCCTCTACAAACCCCCCCTCCTCTGAGGCTTGTCAGTCTGTACCCCACCTCTATGTCTCTGGGTTAATTTTGTTCAGCAGTTTGTTTAGTTCATTATGTTCCACAAATAAGTGAGATCATGTGATATTTGTCTTTCTCTGCTTGGTTTGTTTCGCTTAGCATAATACTCTCCAGGTCCTTCCATGCCATCTCAAAGAATAAGAGATCTTTCTTTCTTACAGCTACATAGTATTCCATTGTGTATATGTACCACAGCTTTTTAATCTCCTCATCTACTGATGGACACTTGGATTGTTTCCAGATCTTAACTATTGTAAATAGTGCTGCTATGAACATAGGGGTACATATATTCTTTCTTTCTGATTGGTGTTTCAGGTTTCTTAAGGTATATTCCTAGAAGTGGGATCACTGGGTCAAATGGCAGTTCAATTTTTAACTTTTTGAGGTAATACCATAGTGTTTTCCACAGTGGCTGCATCAGTCTGCATTCCCACCAGCAGTGTACTAGAGTCCCCTTTTCTCCACACCCTCGCCAACACTTGTTATTTGATGATTTGTTGATGGCGGCCATTCTGACAGGTGTGAGGTGATACCTCATAGTTGTTTTAATTTGCATCTCTCTGATGATTAGTGATGTTGAGCATTTCTTCATATGTCTCTTGGCCATTTGTATGTCTTTTTTGGAGAGGTGTTTATTTAGGTACTCTGCCCATTTTTAAA
Organism: Molossus molossus; assembly: GCF_014108415.1. Classification (NCBI taxonomy): domain Eukaryota; kingdom Metazoa; phylum Chordata; class Mammalia; order Chiroptera; family Molossidae; genus Molossus; species Molossus molossus. The sequence continues at coordinate 18,776,811 of NW_023425377.1, forward strand.
TTGAGTTCCTTGTGTTCCTTTTGTTGAGATCTATGAGCACTCTATATATTTTGGAAATTGCATCATTGGCGATTATGGTCTCCCATATAGTGGGATCCCTTTCCATTTTGATGGTTGTTTCTTTTGCTGTGCAGAAGCTTTTTAGTTTGATTTAGTTGCCACAGACTATTTTGGTAACCTTGGGCAAGTCAATTCACCCTCTAGGTCTCAGACTCCCTCATCTATAAGATGGAGAAGTGGGATCAGGTGTTATCTATGGTCCTAAATGTCTCTACTGTTAAATAAACGCTAAAATCTAGAATGTTGACCAGGTCCCCATGCCATTTCCCTGGATTTCCAGTCAGTGGGAAAAGCTTCTAGTGATACTATGCCCCATAGATTGTATCTCTCAGGGACTGGGAGACAGTTGGAGCTCTAAGCTCAGCTCTCCACCCCAACACCACTTTCCAGGAGCTACTCAGAAAACCACTGAAGCCTCCCCATGGTTTGATGAAGCCTGCTGTAGGACCCCACCTGTTTCAAATGGCTTAAAATGGACATTTACAATTCCCCGTCCCCCCCCCACCCCAACTCTGTGGCAGCTCTGTCCTACCTTCAAAGAACCTTAGTTACTGAGGAGGGGAGGGGGATGTTTCTCAAGAGGCCCAATGCAGTCCCATCGGAACATTTTCACTTCTAAAGACCTTTGTTTTCAATAAATGAATGTCACCAAAAGAGATAAAGTAAAGTCTGGAAATGAAATTCTGAGCAATCGACTCTATAAAGTGGGTTCTGAAGCCCTACTAGAGTTCACTTTTTAAATGTTCATGGGGGGTTTTTTATATGCCTGGTGTTGTTCTAATAGCTTTGCCTAGATTACCTCATTAAATCTCCCCACACCCGTGGGGGGTAAGTCCTTCATTGGCACTACTTCATTAATGAGGAAACAGAGGCATGGCCCCACCATGGTCAAGTCTAATTTTCCAACAAATATTAACTACCTGGTCACTGCAACCAAGATTCAATCTGCCAGTCATATTTATCTCATGTGATTTTGATATAGATTTTTTTCTTTTTTAGGCAATGTTTGCTTACTCTGTTATGGGTTTTAATTGAGCTTTCTTTATGCCTATAGAGCAGATGCATAAAATCATTAAGTACTATTGAAAAAACTTCAAAAGGAATATTGATTTTTCCCTACATTTCTTCCCTGACATGGTTATTACTGACCAGTTAGACTTATGCATGTTAAAATACATTGACCTGGTATGTGCTGCTAAATACAGTCTGAGTGACCTTTGATTACCTACTTTCTTTAACCTTAATTAAAAAATACTTTATTGCTTAAAATGCTAACTGAAATCATTGGGGAAATGGCACCAACTTGATCTACACAGGCGTGTCATAAACTTTCAATTTGTAAAAAAAAATGTAGTATTCATAAAATGCAATAAAGCAAATGCACTAAAATGTGGTATACCTATTTAGAGTACATAGGTGTTCAGAATTCAGGGAGAAAGACAGGGGCCTACGTAGACTCCCCTGTGAAACTTCAGTGCAGTAGGGTGAGCTCTTGGTGATGAGAGGTTGCTAGGAGACATGTCAGGGGAGGTACCCTGAGGGGTGAGGGAGGCAAAACAGAGAAATCTTCCAGTGGCTGAGGCCTGAAAGGTATGTAGAAGAGTCATGCAAAGTGTTTCTTATTTTTCTTAAATGTATTTTACTTTATTTTTTCCATCACCATTTCTCCCCTCTATGCCCTCTTCCACCTCCACCTACCTCCTCCCTCACCGCAAATCCCCACATTCATGTCCATGTGTTCTTTCTTTTTTCTTTTCTTTTTTTCTCAATCCCTCCACCAACCTTCCCCAGTGCTACACACACACACACACACACACACACACACACACCCCAGAGCTGCCTGCCTGCTCTCTATCTATGTGTCTGTCTCTATTTTGCTTGGTAATTCAATCAACAAACAAGTGTTGGTGAGGATGCAGAGACAAGGAAACCCTCAAGTGGTTGGGAGTGCAGTTTGATGCAGCCACTGAAGAAAGCAAGATGGAGTTTATTCAAAACAATTAAAAATAGAACTGCCTTATGACCCAGAGATTCCACTTGTGGGAATTCAAAAGAATATATGTAACCTTGTGTTCATTACAGCATTATTTACAATAGCCAAGATCTGGAAGCAGCCCAAGTGTCCATCAGTAAATGAATGGATAAAAAAGCTGTGGTACATTTACACAATGGAATGCTACTCTGCCATAAAAAGGAAAAAAAAATGTATTCTTTGTGACAGCATTGATGGACCTAGAGATTATTATGCTAAATGAAATAAGCCAGTCAGAGAAAGAAAAGTACCATATGATTTCACGCATATGTGGAATTTAATGAACAAACTCATTGCCCAATATTACATCCTCTGATGAAATGATACAGTAGGAAGGTGAGAAACAGAAACATCTGTCACCTTTGCTAGCAATTTGAGATCGCATGACACAAAGGTTCTTTCTCTAATGTCTTTCTGAATGTCTTTTCTAATGTAAAATGTCATTTAAATTTAAGTGCTTTGGCCCTGGACAGTTTGACTCAGAGGTTAGAGTGTCGGCTCATGAACCAAAGGGCCGTGATTTTGATTCCCAGTCAAGGACACATACCTGGGTTACAGGTTCAATCCCTGGCCCTGGCTGGGGTCTGGGGTAGCCAACCAATCCATGTGTTTCTTTCACATCAATGTTTCTCTCTCTCCCTCTCCCTCCCTTCTTCCCTCCCACTCTATCTAAAAATAAATGGGAAAATATCCTCAGGTGAGGATTAACACAAACAAACAAATAAATAAATAAATGAATTTAAGTGCTTTGGTACCTGTATCAGTCAGAGTTTTCCAGCAAAACAGAACCAATAGGTTGGAGATAGAGATCTGTATCTCCAGTGTGAGTCCAAAGACCTGAGAACCAGGAGAACTGATGGTATAAATTTCACTCCAAGGGTAGAGAATACCAGTGTCCCAGCTCATGCAGTCACCAGACAGAGGAAGTTCACCCTTCCTCCACCTGTTGGGTCTATTCAGTCCCTCAACAAACCAGATGAGGCCCACCCACATTCGGGAGAGCAATCTGCTTTCCTCAGTCTACCGATTCAAATGAAAATCTCATCTGGAAATAGCCTCACAGACACACCTAGAAATAACATTTAGCCAAATATCTGGGCACCCCAAGTGGACACATAAAATTAACCATCAGTTTCATAGTTCCTGTAAGTTAAATGATACCGTTTAAAGTCAAACTATACAACATTAGGAAGTGGCAAAAAGTTACAATTTTTTTCTGTCGAATAATTCAGGGAAAATGGACCACCTTTTGGGTCACAGAAAGTTCCATCGAGTTGTTGTTCCTCTCTAGTCATCCATAAAACTCCTTAAGGCCAGAACTCATGTTACGCAACCTATATTCCCCTCAAAACGTAGACTGGTTTTTGGAATGTAGAAGACACAGCGTAACGAATTCAGGAAAATATGAAGTCGCTGAACATTTGCAGGGAATTATGAGATCGGCTCATTTACACTGAAATGTGACTCATAAACAAAAGCACTTAATGAGTAGAGGACCCACTGTGTGCAAGTTTGGTATTTAATGGCTAAATGATCGACTGGAATGAATGCTACCATTCCCACAGGTATCCCCACAGATCTTCCACTCATATCAAATTAATTGCAACTGTGGCCAACATCTTAATTTTTTCCCTTGCTAAATTACTATGGAGATGAATTTTAGCAACTTAATCCACCCAGCTTAAACTAATTCTTCATTAAAGCATAACTTTTTCCCACAGGGAAACTTTTAAATCCAATAGATATGAGCATGAACACCTCTGGTTTGTTTTAATTATTTTTCTTAAATGAGAAGCTGAACACATTTTGCCAAGGATTAAATCACCTTAGGTCTCACAAATTTGGTATTCTCAAACTAAATCCACAGTCTCTCATGTTGCAATTTTTTTGCAACTGGAGGAAAACCATTTTGTATTACTATGGGAAAAGCATTTGAATAACCCAAAAAGGCTTAGACTTACTAACAACTCTGCTAAATTCAATATTAATACCCTAAAAGGTTATAGATTACAATTTTCCTTAAATCTCTAGTAGGTTTTCAAATGGGCAAAAACTTATTTTGAAAAATGAAAACATGCCCTGGCCCATTTGGCTCAGCAGTTAGAGCGTCAGCCTGCGGACCAGAGATTCCCGTGTTCAGTTCCCACTAAGGGCACATAGCTTGGTTGCAGTTTGTCCCCAGCCCCAGTTGGGGTCGTGTGGGTGGCAACCAGTTGATGTGTCTCTCTCACATTGATGTTTCTCTCTCTCTCTTCCTCCCTCTGCTCTATCTGAAGATAAATGCAAAAATGTCCTCAGGTAAGGATAAAATATAAGTAAAATGAAAGCACTTAAAAGAATAAGAAGACAAGCCACAGAATGGAGGAAAATATTTGCAAAGACCATTTCTGATAAAGGACTGTTAACCAAAATATACAAAGAACTCATAAAACTCAACAATAAGTAAATAAACAACCTGATTTAAAAATGGACCAAAGGTCTGAAACTACACTTCACCAAAGAAGACATGCAGATGATAAACAATTATACAGAAAAATGCTCGGCATCTTTTATTATTAAAGAATTATACATTCAAACAATGAGATACCACTACACACCTCTGAAAATGGCAAAAATCCAAAACGTTGACAACATCAAATGCTGGCAAAGATGTCGAGTAACAAGAACTCTCATTCACTAATGATGAGAATACAAAAATGTTATGGCCACTGTGAAGACATTTGGGCAGTTCTCTCAACATACTCTTACCAAATGGTATTTAGTATTTACCCAAATGAGTTGAGAACTATGTCAACACAATAACCTACATACCAAGTTTATGGCCACTTTACTTATAATTGCTAAAACTGAGAAGCAACTAAGAAGTCCTTCAATTGGTGAATTGAATAAACAAGCTGTTTTACGTCCAGATGATGGAATATTCAACATTAAAAAGAAATGAGTTATCAAGCCACAAAGACATGGAGGAACATTAAATGCATAATACTAAATAAAAGAAGACCATTGGAAAAGGCTCCATACTATATGAGTCCAACTAAATAACATTCTGAAAAGGTAAAACTAAAGATACAGCAAAAAGATCAGGGGTTGCCAGGCGTTGGGGGAGGGGAGATGAATAGATGGAGGACCAAAGGATTTTTAGTGCAGGGAAACTTCTATATGCTATAATGGTGGATATATGTCATTATACATGTGCCAAAACCCACAGAATGCATACCCCCAAGCATGAACCCTAACGTGAGTTACGGACTTTGGGTGACATTGATGCATCATCACAGTTTCATGGATGATAATAAATGCATGTGGAAACACTGCTTACTTTCTTCTCAATTTGCTGCAAACCTATAACTGCTCTAAAAAATAAAGTTTATTTTTTCAAAAGTTCAAGCCTCGCTAAACCTCAGAACCCACTCTCAAAATGCATCCAAGTCCCTTTATTTATAATATATCTGTTTGTTATTAACTTTCAAAAATTTTATAAAATCCATCATTCTTTCAAAATTACCTATTAACATAGATTTTTTTTTAAAGTCTCTACTCTGACCCAATAATTACTCTTGAGGATATTGATGCCAAAGGATATTGGTGCATGGTTTTACACATGCACAAGGAATGTACACAAGGTGTCCACTGCAATACTGCTTACAATGTAAAAAATCTAACACAACCAAAATGTCCATCAATGGGAGAAGAGCTAAATAAAATATATTGCATCTGACCATGAAATAATAAGGAATGAAGTGAAGCTATGTGGGATTATATGAGAAGACACTCGAGGTATATTATGTGAAAAAAGAAAGCTGCAAAATAATACATGTACTACAGCCTTTTATTGGTAAGAAACCACCTGCACTATGCAAATCTATGTAGTTTGATAATCATCCATGTTTATGAAATAAATTGAAAAAGTTTTAGATATTAGTTTTGAACTCTGGACAATGGAGTGAAGTTGGTACAAAGGTATACCAAAGTAGACCTTTACTTCAGCTTCATTGTACAAGGTTTTTAAAATGTGATATTCTTGTACCATTAATAGAATTTAAAATAAAATTTAAATCTATTGTCCTTTATAGTTCAACTGCTTTGGTAAAAATAGCTTAAAATTTGCCATGTTGATTCAGTGTAACACTAGTATTCAGAATGAGGTGATACCAGATCTAAACTATAACTTTATTTTTTCCCATCTTTATGGAGGCATAAATGAAAAAAATATATATATATATATTTAAAATATATGACAGCCCTGACCGATGTGGGTCAGTGGCTTGAGCATTGTCCCAAGCACCACAAGGCTGCTGATTCAACTAGTCAGGGCACATGCCCAGGTTGCAGGCTCAGTCCCCAGGAGGGGGCATGCAGTAGGCAGCCAGTTGATGTTTCTCTCTCACATCGACATTTCACTCTCTCCCTCTCTAAAAATCAATTTTAAAAAATCGTATAAAATATACAGTGTTTTGATACACATATAGATTGTGGATTACCACATTCCAGCTGATATACAAATTAATCACCTCACACAGACACCTGTGTGTGTGTGTGTGTGTGTGTGTGTGTGTGTGTGTGTGTGTTGAGAGCCTTTAAGATCTACTCTTAGCAAATTTCAAGTATACGACAGAGTATTATTAACTACAGTCACCATTCTATACATTAGAGCTCCAGAACGTATTCATCTTGCATAACTGAAACTTTGTATCCTTTGATCAACCTCTCCTCATTTTCCCCACCCCCAGCCCCTGGCAACCACTATTCTACTCTCTGCTTCCAGAAGTTCAACCTTTTTTTTTTATCCTCACTCAACATTTTTGCATTTTAACTTCAGATAGAGTGGGAGGGAGAGAGGAAAGAAGAGAGAGAGAGAAACATCGACATGAGAGAGACACATCAAGTGACTGCCACCCATACGACCCCAAACAGGGACGAGGACAAACTGCAACCAAGGTACATGCCCTTAGCAGGAACCAAACCTGGGGCTCTCTGGTCCGCGGGCCAACGCTCTAACCGCTGAGCTAAACTAGCCAAGGCAAAGTTCAACTTTTTTAAACTCCACAAGTAAGTGGTATCATGTAGTATTTGTCTTTCTGTGCCTGGCTTATTTCACTTAGCATAATGCCCTGCATGAACTATAACTTTAAAGCAGCCTCAGAAAGATGGAAAAACTGGGTTGGGAGGAAAGCACTTTTATTAAAATACTAAAAAATTTAATAACCACAATGGGAACATTGACCTCTAATAAAGCACATCTTATCGTTGAATTATTTCCACTTTTACATGTGTGATCAAGCATGAAAGTTTGCTTTTAATTCACTTTTTATAAGACCTTCTCCATATCCTTCTCCCCAAACTACACAGTACATTATTAAAGCAATAAAATAAATCAGATTCCACATAATTCAGCATCTTAGGCAAACCTAAAGAGCCAATCCAAGAAAGATCTTGAGAACGGTAATAAGAGAAATAGTCTTCATACCGCTGAGACTCAACATGAGCACAATCCGAAGAAGAAACGCTTGTTTGCAAAGCTCAGAAACAAGGTTTGGACTGCATTTCCTATTAAATTTCTGAAACACCACATCAACCATGTTAGAATATGGACACTCTGTCATCTTTTTCTTTTAATAAAGACTTCAGCATCCCCCGGCCGGTTTCCCTCAGTGGTTAGAGTGTTGGCCCGCAGACCAAAGAGTCACGGGTTCAATTCCGGTCAAGGGCACGTACCTTGGTTGCGGTTCAGTCCCGGGCCCTGGTCCAGGTTGCACAGGAAGCATTAAAAAAAAATTTTTTTTTTTAAACTTCAATATGATTTGATGGGCACCTACTTTGAAATTTCAGCTAATGCTATTCCAATCTCCAACGGGTGATACTAGGGTAACAGCAACTGCTTAGAACCATGTTGTTCAATTGTTGTTTGGTCACCAATACAGATTAAATGGCACAGGCAGAATTAGAACAAGTTTTGAATATACTGTACCTGGAGTCCATCCCAGGCTCAGCCTTTTAAATTCTTTTATGAGAGCATACATGATACCATTCATACAGAATCACTCTGCATCAATTCATAGTAAGTCCAAAAAACTCAGGTTCATCTAGAGACATGAGCTTTAAAGATCCAATCATGCCATGTCCTATTCATTTGCTGTCCTTTTGCACTTTAGAAAAAATAAGCTTAATGAACTTGGACAAGCTCAAACCCAAAGATTCTATATGTTCTGTACAGAACAGTGCTTCTCAACCAGGGAACATTCACTTTATAAGACATTATAAAGTAAGTCATCTAGAGACAATTTCAGTTATTGCAGCTTAGGGAAGAGATTGTGACTGGCATCAAGCTGAAGTTTAGCAGCATCCCACAATGCACACGACCATCCCCTATGACAAAGACTTTTCTGATCCATTATGTCAACAGCACCAAGGTTCAGAAGCATTATTCCAAATTAACAGTTTTGTAGCTTTTCCTTCCACTGCACAAGGAAACTGCTTTAAAGAGTGGTTCATAGTCTTTACCTCTGCCTCTTCACCTCCCGCTCACACCATATCCCACCCCAACCTGGACTCTGCTCCCCTCACCCCAACAATACAACTATCACTGAAGTGACCACTGGGTTCCTATCACCCAATCCAGTGCATACTTCTCATTTTGTTTGCCCTCAGTATGAAAGATTCTTTGGCTTCCAGAATCCTAAATTCTCCTGGTCTTCCTCCTTTCTTCCTTCCCTGTTTGTCATATTTATACGTGTATCTTCTTGGTGTGGCCGCTATGTGTTAGAGCATCATGATTCAGGGCCTCTTTCTCTGTAACTTTTCTCAAGGTAACCAGATCCATTTCCTATTGTTGCTATAACAACTTACCACAAATGTAGTGTCTTGAAACAACACAGGTTTACTGTCTTATAGTTCTGGAGATCAGAATTCCAAACTGGGTCTCACTGGACTAATATCAACGTCTCAGCAGGGCTATGGTCCTTTCGGGAGACCTAAGATGAAAATCTGTCTTCTTACCTTTTCTAGCTTCTAGAGCTGCCCCTATTCCCTGACCAGAGGGGCCTATCATTTTTAAAAGTCAGCAATGACTGGTCAAGTCATTTTCACATCATATCACCCTGATAACTGGCTCTTCCATATTTAAAAACCCTTGTGATTATATTAGAACCACCTAGATACCCCAGGATAATCTCCCTATTGTACACTCAGCTGAATGACAACCTTAATTCCATTTGCTTTCTTAATATCCCCCTTGCCATGTAAGGTCACGTATTCACAAGTTTTGGGAATTGGGACATGGACGTTTTTAAGAGGCCGTTATTCTGTCTACTACAGTAACTTACCTTCAATCACCATCTGTGTGTACACAGATGGCTTCCACGTGTACCTTTCGTACCTCTCATCTAGACTTCTCTTCTGAACTCTAGACACATACGCTCAAGTGTGGAAAACTCCATTCCCAAATCAAACTCACAACCTCTCTCCCTAAAAATGCTTGGTCCTTTGCCAGTGTTCCCAGGCTCAATGAATGGGACCCCCCCCCCCATTCAGTCATGCAGACTAGAACCATGATGCTGGTCATCCTTAGCAGCTCCTTTTTCTTTACCTCCACCTTCAATCCACTACGAAGTCTTTTTACTTTCTAAATATCTGTTTCTAATTCACTACAGAGTCCTATTACTTTCTAAATATCTCATGCATTCATCTCCTCTTACTGTCTCCATCTACCCCTTGGGCTCCCCTATTTAACGACTCTAATTCAAGAAACCTTCATCTCATCCAAACTACTGGAAGACCCTCTGAACTCGTCCACCCCCACCAGCTTCCACCCCTCCAATCCCCATTCTTCATATGGCAGAATGATCTTTGGGGGACTAACATCTGATGAAGTCATCCTCCTACTTACATTTTTTAATGGCTTCCTGTTTTCCTTGGGTTCGAAACAAAACACTGGAATATGACATAAAGGCTCCGCCGAGTCTGGCCCCTGCGGACCCCTCTCGGCACCGGACCACACTGCTCCTCTCCCAGCGTGAGCGGCACCTCTTTCCTTGGCGTACACTCTCTGCTGCCCAAAAGCTTCTCATTTCTCACTGCTGTATTAACTCCTACTCATCCTCAGCTCACAGCTTAACCATCGCCTCTTCAAGGAAGCCTTCCCTGGTGCCTCTCACTCAAGCCTTAAAATGCCACGCCCCTCTCTTTTGTAGCACTTAGCATGGTGGTGATTTCAAATGTCTTTGTCAGATTATTTAATTAATAGTTCTACGACCCGCCCCCACTTTTGATTGTACGTCCCATGAGAACAGGACAGTGTCTGTGCTTACCCCTGAAGCCACAATGCCTAAGCCAGGTCTTGGCATACGCCAGGCATGTGATGCTATTTGTTAAATGGGTAAATCAGTGACTGAATCAATAAGTAAGATGTCTATCACTACACACAGTCACAGCAATAACCAATTAGTCATCTTGTTATCTGTTCATTCAACAAAGTTTTACTGAACATGCCTTTGTTTCAAATACCAGTAATTTTATTTGCGAGTTAGACCCTCCAATTGTATGAATAAAAATTGTATTGTAAGGTCAAGAGGAAAGAAAAATGCTCCTTTGGCATCACTTGATTTCTCCTCTAGACATCATTTTCCTCCCCTGAGATAAATCTGGCCCACTCTACAGGACTGGGGCTTGACTCTCTGTCTTCAACATCACTGGTGACAATTCTCAAAGCTGCCAATGACAGTTGTGGACACTCATTGGAAATGACAGCAGATGTCAACATGGCCTTGACTTGCATGATGTTTTTTTAATGCTTAAGAAGTTTGGTCATGTGTCAGAGCTGCTCATGTTAAATGATCTATTAGGTGTCATGATCTCCAGAAAGGTCATCTGTCACACGTTGGGCCAGAAGTGTCACCTCTGTTTAATGTGATATGAAGCCCAATGCCCAAACTAACGAGGGAGAAATTGGCATATGTCACTGCTGACTGATCAGAAGCTGAAGGTCTCAGTTCACACCCACAATTGCACAAATGGAAGTTCCTCACTGCATCCAGTGCATAAACTAAATGTATAACAGTTAAAAATTCTACAACTTAATGTCATTGAATTTTAATGGTTATAGTATTATTGTCTTAATCTTATAATGAGTATATAAAGGAATACCTATAAAGAGTATGGTTATAATTAAGATAAGCAAAAATCTTTTTTCTTTTCTTTCTTTTATTTGGAGGGAGGTTACAAAATGAAAACTTTGGGGAGAAATAAGTGAAAGTATTAAACTAAGTATACCACACAAGAAAGATAGATTTTAACCACAAAAACATCCAAGAATTCATTTGCAGGTATGGCTGCATGACATTTGCGAGGATCTCAGGTGTTCCCAAGTTGGCTGAAGGTAACATCATGCACTGCAATATCTAACATGAAAGAAAAATCATAGCATCAATTAAGCTGAAATCAAGTTTAATGACATGTCCCTGAGGAGAAGGAAGAGATAAAACTCTTCAAGAGTCATCCAAATAGCTATCACCATGCTAACCAACCATCCAACCATGGCAATTATTATAAGAATTAATTACAAGAAAAAATAACAAGTTAAATGTCTGTGCTAAAAAGTATGCGCAAGCATTCTACCTAAGAGAGTTGGAGATCACAAAAGCTATCAGTTGGGTTTGCTCTTAGCCTTTGTCCAAGATATTTGAGAATGAAAGAGAAAGTGTGCGCTGTAAGCTGACATTTCATCATTGATTTGTGTAATCTTTGTGTTTCCCTTTCCACGTGTTTTCCTGGCTATCGTCCGAGTCATTTTACCAGTGATCTAGCAGGACATTAAGATGATTTCTGTAGCTGAGATATAAGTTGCATCCCTTAGAGAACTCACAGTGTGTGACATTTTTAAACGGACTAGGATCTTGCAGAGACTCAAATCCTCTTGCCCTTTAGACAAGCACTTGGAAAGACAAAGCAGTTGAGTTGCTTCTCGGAAACACCCAGTTGCTGCTAAAGCCGGCGGGACTCAAGTCTCCCACTTAGCGTTGGGTGCCTTCTCAATATATCATGATGCCTCCCACAGCACTAAATCCCTTCAGACATGACTAGTCTTTGCAGTCTTTTGCTCAAGCAGCATGACTGCCTCCTTACACTTAAAAGAGACATTAAAAGACCCAAAGAGCACAAACCATAAAATAGGACTGATAAGCTGGCATTATAATTTAAAAGGATGACACAGAAAGAGATACAATAAACAAAATAAAAGACAACCCACAGATGAAGAGAAGACATCAGTAATGTCATAACTGAAAAAGACTAGTCTTCAGAATATAAAAGGAGTTCCTATAATTCAAAAAGGAAAAGATAACTCCACAGGAAAAAAAAAAAATACATAAAGTATCCAAAGTATCAAGAAGAAATTCATGGACCAAGAAAAACAAATGAACAATAGACAAATGAAAAGATGCTCAACCACACGGGTAATTAGGGAGATGGAAATTAAAACAAAAGATAGAATCAAATGTACAGGGAAACTTAAAGTTTGACAATTCCCAGTACTGGTAATGCCGCAGAACTATGGGAACTGTCATATACTGCCCATAGGAGTTTAACTTGGTACCATGACTTTGGACAACCACTGACAATAAGAGATCTAGTGAAACTGAAAATGTTCCTACCCTACAATCCAGCAATGACATTAGTGGTTCTCAATAAACAGAGGAGTGGGTCACATGCAAGGGGACATTTGGCAATCTCTGGACTTTTTTTTTTAGTCCTCACCCAAGGATACTTTTCCATCTGTCTTCAGATAGAGTGGGAGGGAGGGAGCGAGAGAGAAACATCGATGTGAGAGAGACACATTGATTGGTTGCCTCCCACATGACCCTGACCAGGGACAAGGACAGAACTGCAACCGAGGTTGTTGTTGACGATGCTGTTGACCAGAATCAAACCAGAGACTCTTTGGTCCACAGGCCGATGATCTAACTGCTGAGCAAAACCGGGTAGGGCCTCTGGAAACAGTTTTGGTTGTCACATCTGGGTTTGCAAGGGTTGGGGAGAGAGAGCAGAGGAAATACTGCAACCCAGTAGGTAGAAGGGCCACTATACACCCTGCAACAAACAGGTCACCCCTACCCCCAAAGAAGTTTCTGACTCAAAGTGTCAATAGTGCTGAGGTGGGGAAATTGCAGTGGCTTGAATGGTGCCCCCCCCCAAAAAAAAAACCAAAAACATGTGTCTACCTGGAGCCTACGCATGTGACCTTATTTGGGAAAAGGGTCTTTGATATGTAATTAATGTAAGGATTTCAAATTGAGAGCATCCTGGATTACCCAGGTGTACCCAAAATCTAAAGACACATGTCATCATAAGAAGATGAGACATGGATAGAAGGGGGGAGACACAAAAAAGAAGGCCACATGAAGACAGGCTACAGTGAACAGCCTCAGGCCGGAGAATGCCAATAGCCACCAGACGCTGGAAGAGAGGAATCTCCACCAGAGCCTCGGGAGGAAGTGAACGGTCTGGTTTGGGCTCCTGCCTTGGCGAAGGGAAAGGAATTCTGTTGTTTTAAGACACCCAGTTTATGGGGATTAGCTGTGGCAGCCCAAAGAAACGAATACACTGACCTAGACGCACGCTCAGGAGAGATGCTTGCATGAATACGGGAGGAGAAAGGTACAAGGTTGGCTATGGAAGTTCATTATAACAAAAAGCCTGAAACCACCTGGATTTTTATCAAGAGGGAAACTGAACAATGTACGGAAGCATATCCACCTGGTGCTCTACAGTAATAAAAATGACCAAATTAGAACTTGGAGCAGCGTGAATTGATTTCAAAAATATAATTAGAGAGTAAAAGCCGGAAGGGTGTATATGATATGATATCATTTATATAAAGTTTTAAAATCTACAAAGCAATCATCATATAATATTTATGAATATCTGGGTTTCTAAATCTGTGGCCAAAGTATAATAATGTGCATGATAAACAGTGAACTCACTATGTCATTACTCCTATTAGGAAAAGGAGCGGGAGGGTGCATAGAAAGCTCCCCATTTGCATCTGAAATATTTAATGTCTTTCGTTAAAATAAACAGCTGATGAAGATTTGATGCAATAATAAGACTGATAAAGCTGGGTGTTAGGTATGTTGCAATAATCGTCATTCTTGTCTATTTTCAATCATTTATGATGAAATTATCTATTGGATGTTTTTAAGACAAGGAAATGTATGTCATGTAAAATAAATTCAAATGGTGTCTACAGGCGTCGGGGGAGTCAGGAAGAGAGAGAAGTTATGAGGAAACAGGAGATAGGCGGGACCTGATGCGCTGGGTGATCACGGCCCAGCTGCTTCCCTTTCCAGTGTTTTCTTCAGGGATTCTCCTTCCTTTCCTCTCCAGCTACCTCTGCTCCGTGCCTGGTGCCATTTGATTTTAGGTGAGAACATTCTTAAGTGACCTCCTTCATTTTTCCCTTCTTACTTCTGGCTCACAGTTGATTCTGTGATCGTTGGGAAGGAGAGGGCACCTTTGCTACTTTGACCACCGACAACCAACCTGGAGATTTGCACCAGTGGACGAGTACCGTCCTGACCAAAGTCTCCCCAGATTCGGAGGGACTGCAGCTACACTCTGTCCCATGGGACGCCTGAGCGTAGTCGCAGAGCTGTCTGGGTCCTGGCCGGGGTTCCTCGAGACAGGCAAGGTGTGCCGAGCAACAAGATCCAATGTTGTGGGTCGGGAACAGCTTGCAATTGAGCACAAAGCACAGCCCAGCTAGTGACCATGAACTTAGTCAAGGTGCACCGAAAGGGGAGTCAGGAAAAAACAGTCATACTTTAAAACTCTGCTTCTGGTATGTGGGGAAGACTGGCAGTTTGGAAATGTTTTTAGAAAGTGGAAAGACCCAGATTGCCTAACAACCCAAAATACCCAGGCAATTGCTCAGCCCTTCCTTTTCATCTTGTCTCTCATGGCAAAGACTAGATTTTGGTAACTGAATGATTGGCTTGAAATAACTAGGGCGAGAGCACTGTAACATCTGTTCTTTTGGCCATAACAACTGCTATAAAAGGAATCCCTTCACTCATGAATTTTTATATTAGATGAGGCACTTCCAAATGTGGGATGAAAACACAGAGTTATTCTTTAAAAAGAAAAAACAAAAGTCTATTTCCATTTTTGCAGCTCATTATCTTTCTTTGTCCATTCCATATAATCCGCTCCGAGACTCTGAATGAAGACCTCGTTCACAGCATGATTCTTGCTAACCTTGATGTTAACCCCAAAGCTTCTGGACAAGTGCTATCTTTGGGCTCTGTATAATCTGCCCCCCCCCAAAGTACTCACCAGAACAGAAATGAGGTATTTATTTATGTGGTTATCTGTTTCCTGTGCACCCACCTAGCTAGACTGGAAGGATATGACTGCCTTGTTCAACCACCGAATATTAGCGCCTAGCACAGAGTTGTCCCCATACTAGGTGCTTATAATGGACTGAACTGTGCCCCTCTCCCAAATCATATGTTGAAACTCTAACCCCTAATTTAACTCTATTTGGAGACAGGCCCTTCAGGAGGTAACGTTAAATAAACAATCATACGTGTAGGACCCTAATTCAATAGAACTGGTGTCCTTATAAGAAGAGAAAGAGTCACCAGTGTTCATCCCCCTCAGTGTGTGCATAGAACCATAGTCACATAGCAAGAAGGCAGCCGCTCATAAGCCCAGAAGAGAGGTCTCACCAGAACCAACCCTGATGGCAACTTGGTCTTAGACTTCTAGCCTACCAAACTGTGAGAAAATATATTTCTGTCTTATAAGGTACCCCATGTGTGGTATTCTGCTATGGCCGCCTGAACAGACTAAGACATCACTCAATAAATTCCTGCAAAATAAATTGTAATATGATGATGATGATGATTGCAATAAATCACAGGCTTATAGAGTATAAACCCTAAGTGTGCAAACATATAAGCTTATTGAACCAATTTTAAATAATCCAGGTTTGATTCTTCCTAAATAAACAAAAATAATTATCTGCAGATCAAAGATATCTAAAGTACATTTAACAAGAATAGATGGGGGAAATAAATTTCATTCTTGATTGGGTTACTTTTTTAAGCAAATGGAAGAATTTCATTTCAATTTTTTTTTTTATCCTCACCCAAGGACATTTTTTTGTTTTTTGTTCAGATAGAGTGGGAGGGAGAGAGAGAAACATCATTGTGAAAGGGACACATCGAGTGGCTGCCACCCACACGACCCAACCAAGGCCGGGGACAAACTGCAACCGAGGCACGTGCCCTTAGCGGAAACCGAACCCGGGTCTCTCTGGACCGCAGGCCAATGCTCTAACCGCTGAGCCAAACCGGCCAGGGCTCAATTTTTTTATTGTTCAAAGTATTACAGATGTCCTTCCTTTTTTTCCCCACTGACACCCCCTGCCCCACTCCCACACCACCCCCCAGCCTTCACTGCATTGTTGTCTGTGTCCATTGGTTACACGTATATGCACATAAATTCTTTGGTTTATTCCTTCCTGCCTCCTTTCCTCTGAGGTTTATCAGTCTGTTCCCTACTCCCATGTCTCTGGATCTGTTTTGTTCGACAGCTTATTGTATTCCTTATATTCCACAAATAAGTGAGATCATGTGGTACTTGTCTTTCTCTGACTGACTTATTTAGCATGATACTCTCCAGGTTCCTCCACATCGTCTCAAAGGGTAAGAGATCTTTCTTTCTTACAACTGTATAGTATTTCATTGTGTAAATGTACCACAGCTTTTTTATCCACTCATCTACTGATGGGTACTTTGGCTGTTTCTAGATCTTAGCTATTGTAAATAACTCTGCTATGAACATAGGGGTGCATACATCAAACTAAAAAGCTTCTTCACAGCAAAAGAAACCAGCATCAAAATGAAAATGGAGCCCAGCCAGTATGGCTCATTGGTTGAGCATCGACCCATGCACCAAGAGGTTGCCAGTTCGATTCCCGGTCAGGGCACATGACCAGGCTGTGGACCCAATCCCCAGTGAGGGGCATGCAGTAGGTGGCCAATCAATGTTCTCATCAATGTTTCTCTCTCTCTCTCCCTCTCCCTTCATCTCTTGCTAAATCTCTCTCAATAAAGAAAAAAATTTTTTTAATGAAAACAGAACTCACTCTATGGAAGAACATATTTTCTAACAATACATCAGGTAAGGGGTTAATTTCCAAAATATATAGAGTACTCATACAACTCAACAAAAGGAAGACAAGCAATCCAATTTAAAAATGGGCAGAGGACCTGAATATACACTTCTCCAAAGAGGAGATACAAATGACCAAGAGACATATGAGAAAAATGCTCAATGTCACTACTCATCAGAGAGATGCAAATTAAAACAACAATGAGGTATCACCTCACATCTGCCAGAATGGCCGCGATCAACAAATCATAAACAAGTGTTGGCGAGGATGTGGAGAGAAGGGGACTCTAGTACACTGCTGGTGGGAATGTAGACTGGTGCAGCCACTGTGGAAAACAAAATGGTGTTTCCTCAAAAAATAAAAAATGTAACTGCCATTTGACCCAGTGACCCTACTACTAGGAGTATATCATTTCAATTTTTAAAACATACTTGACCTTCTTAATCCATTTTGGTAATTTCCATGACTATTAAATAACATTTCATAATGTCCATATAATAACAACAAATGTTAAGTAATTCTGTCAAAATTCCCTGATAGCCTAAGGCCTTTATACACCTGAACAAAGAATTAAAGAGCAAATAGTTAAAATTCCGTTGGGACATAAGTCATTACTTCTTACCCAAATGCATATGTATTCCCCACCCCACCCCATCAGTTTTATGTTTCCTTTATCTTCTCCCCTGTATCCCATTCCTTTGCATCACTGCACTTATCACAATTAGAAATAATAGATTTATTTGTATAATTTTTAAAATCTCTTTCACTGAACAGTAAGCTCCATCAGGAAAGAAATTATGTTCAGTTTTATCCAAGCACAGCAGTCTCTGGACCTAGCACCCTGCCCACCATCTAATAAGCACTAATAAATATTTGTTGAATAAATAAATGCATTTTAGTGGAATAATTGTTTACCCTTTTTACTGACTCTAAGGGCAAATAAAAACTCTTGTCTTCCTTTAATATCTAAAATCAACCCAATAAGTCCAATACTTCCAAAGGACCATTTGGAATTACATGCACACCCTTGGAGTTCTGCACTGCATGCACAGACAATACAGAAACATTTTCTCTTGCCAGGGCCGAATGAATCCATCAAGAGAAATAAATGCTGCCAATGACTTCCAAACACTCTTCTGTGTGATTGGCAAAAAGGGGATGAAATGGGTCTTGCCAAGTGGACCAGTCATTCTCTCTCAATCAGCACTCAATATGGTTGACTTAGCACCCAGAAACTGCTCTCCAAAAGTCCAGAAAACAAATATGCTTGCTTGATGAATGGGAACGTGTTTGCTTTCGCTATCCGTTCCGGCTCGCGGTGACCGATGTGTGTGACTATGGGTCATGAGGAAAACGCACAAAAATCTAATCAGTGATATTTACCATGAGCTTCCCTTAGCTGAGCTCCCTAAAACTGTGTCTGAGCTAACTTCTCTTCAACATGCGCAGGTGACTTAGGTCATTATCCAATCATCGGCAGTTCTGGAAAGGCCTTAGAACAAGAAGCTGGGAATGTTTCATAGTCTTTGAAATCAAGTCTGTCAGAGAATACACTGTGAAAAAGCAAAGGTATATGATATAAATGTCAGTGATGGTTTAAAGTTTAATAACTCTTTCTATATTCTCATCTTCTAGTCATTGACTCTGTGTATATATGGAAGTGCATTATGCTCAGTGGACCTACCACTCAGCAAGGAATGAACTGGGAGGTACCTTAGGCCTTTTAGGCCATTGGGATACCATTTAGTTCACTGGAGAAGGGCACTTACTTACAGCAAGGAGCCAAGGTCCCTCTGAAAGATGGGCCATTTAATCCCTGCTCACCCACATGATCCTGCCCAACATGCATTTTCCTAGTTTAATTTCCTCTGTAGGTTTCCTTTTATTTGTCCTATTTTATTTTTCCCATTTTATAGGCACGTTGTCTAATTTAAACTTAATTAAAACTTTCAATTAGTAACAACAACAACAAAAAAGATAGTTCTGGAAGCCTCCCAGGAAACACTCCATTCATGGGAACTACTTAATAAGCAAAATATCTCACTGTGCAGACTGGATCCAAAACTATGGCTTCAAAGATCCAATGAGTTTTATCCAAAGCCTGGCTCAGGTTGGCCAAGGATGATGACTAAATGTCTCAAAGCTAGAGAATGTCATGTCTAGGATCACAGACTTGCTTGAAATGCAGAAAGTACTGTGTTCAGCTGAGGCTTGTGAGTGATTCAGGAGTGAATCATGATCCCAAGGACAGCAAACAAGCCAACCAATGAAAGGACTTTTTCTGAAACTACTGGGAAAGATGCTCTATCTTCTCTGTGCTTTTTAAGCTGATAACATGTATTTCTGGAACTTTTAGAAGCCTAGGAAGCCAACAAAGAGGAAGGCAGAGCCTGCAAATCTGAAAGACAAATGCTATTGAAACACTTGATCCAGGTCTGCCTGAAGCAAGCTACTACTGTGCTACTGTATTTTCCAGGTACGTGGGAAGGAAGGAAGAAAGGAAGGAAGGAAGGAAGGAAGGAAGGAAGGAAGGAAGGAAGGAAGGAAGGGAGGGAGGGAGGGAGGGAGGGAGGGAGGGAGGGAGGGAGGGAGGGAGGGAGGGAGGGAGGGAGGAAGGGAGGAAGGGAGGAAGGGAGGAAGGGAGGAAGGGAGGAAGGGAGGAAGGGAGGAAGGGAGGAAGGAAGGAAGGAAGGAGAGAGAGAGAGAGAGAGAGAGAGAGAGAGGAAGGAAGAAAAGAAAGAGAGAGAAAGAAAGAAAAGAAAGAGAGAGAGAGGAAGGAAGGAAGGAAGGAAGGAAGGAAGGAAGGAAGGAAGGAAGGGAGGGAGGGAGGGAGGGAGGGAGGGAGGGAGGGAGGGAGGGAGGGAGGAAGGGAGGGAGGAAGGGAGGAAGGAAGGAAGGAAGGAAGGAAGGAAGGAAGGAAGGAAGGAAGGAAGGAAGGAAGGAAGGAAGGAAGGAAGGCCTTCCCAATTTTTTTTTTTTTTTTTTTGCCTCAGACTACAGACCTGCTGAATTAGAATCTACATTTCAACAAGATGCCCATTAATGTTTCAGAAGCACTGGCATTAGCTCTTCTGAGTTGCATTTGATTCCTTACAGCTGAAATGTTCTTAATAAGTATAGGCAGGTTCTATTATTATCTCTATTTTTACAGAATAGGATACTAAGATTTAGAGTTCAGTTGTTCAAGATCATGCAGATAGTAAATGGTGGCAGTAGCTCAAAAGCTGACCTGCCTGACTCCAAAGCACATGTCTTTAACTACTGGGCCAGGCCACATACTGTGACTCTGATGGACTCTGTTATCAGGTGAGTCCAAAATCTCATGAGCGAGGCCAGTAGGCTAGAGACTCAAAGTGGCAGTTTGAGTCCCCTTCTTGCTTGGGGAAGGTCAGTCTTTGTTCTAATTTGGCCTTCAACTGTTTGAGTAAAACCCACCCATATTATGGAGAGTAATCTCTTTTCCTCAAAGTCCACCAACATCTGTCCCAGCCAAGTTGACACATAAAACTAATCATCACAAGTAATACTATGGATTGATGAAGGCAATGCCTTTGCCTCCATGTGTGAAACCTGGTAGACTCAACCATCTAAGAGAAGTACAGCAAAGGAATCCCTACCACCCACGTCCAAGTTACTTCCCATTCCTTTATGCTTCCAGGCTATTCACTTCCTGCTTGGTGACGTTTACTATACATACGTTCAGCCTCCTGTTCAATGGCTGTCTTCTGCACCTGATTATGAGCTCTACAAGAGCAGAATGACATGTTTTCTCACCAACCTATCCCCCAGTACATGACCCACTGCTTTGCACACAGTATATCCTCAGTAATGTCTGATGAATGAATATATGGAAAAATTCCCCTCATAACATAAGACACAATAACATTTCTGACATCTTCCCAGGTTGTTCCCCCCAATTTTGAGGACTTCTGGAGGCTTCCCCCAAGAGGAAGTCTCTTTGTCTGTGATGCCATCTGTCAGTCACCTAACAGTGAACTGAATGCACTTCCCACTGGGTCTCAGGCAGTGACAACTTCCCCTACTCCTGACCTTTCCTGAACAAGGGCCTGGACTCAAGCCCCCAGCACCACTCCCCCAATGACAATCCTTGAGAAGACTCCTCATATCACTACAAGGTCATCAAACCCAATTTGTTAAAAGCTCTGGTGGTGCTAAATAATAGCATATTAGCTACATTTTATTGCAAGGCTACCAATGCATCATCTCTGGGTAAGACATTTTTATTGAGGATGTGCTGATATAATTAATGATGATAATGATTATAATAATGATGATGACAATATCTATGACATCACAGTTATTTCTTGAGCACTAGTTCATACTAACCCTATGAGGGTATTACTCCTAACTTATAGATAAGAAAAATGAGGCTCACAACTTGCCCAAGTTTACTCAGTGAATTAGGGCAGAGGTATGATTTCTATCTATTATATCTGTGTGGTTCTGTACTGGTTGGAGAACCACAGACATAAGAATAACCTGGTTTTGTGCTTAAAACATAGATTTCTGATATATACCCTTCAGGGGCTGAAATTAGAATCTCTCAGAATGGGGTCCATGGAGCTCCCCTTTATTGCCACCTTAAAATTTGGGAAGCATCATACTCGCTGCAGTCTTTCCACAGACTGTCTCAAACCCACTGCCTCAGCTTGTTCAGTGAGCCTCTCTATTCTTACCATCTCCTTAAAAAAGGACTCCGAAAGGAATCATGTGCCCTCATTTCAGCTCCTAGAACTCGTATGTATCCCCGATTATTCTTATTTGGATGAGAAATCAAGAAGGAGACAAACAGAGGTTTTCACAGACAAAATACATTCTTTAAGTTTTTACTTTGAAAATAATTATAGGTTCACAGGAAGTTGCAAAGAAATGTGTAGGAAGGACTGGTGTACCTTTCACTTAGTCCACCCCTGCCCAACTTTAACATCTTGAATAACTATAGCAATATCAGGTTACTGACCTTATTTAGA
This sequence comes from Molossus molossus, assembly GCF_014108415.1. NCBI lineage: Eukaryota > Metazoa > Chordata > Mammalia > Chiroptera > Molossidae > Molossus > Molossus molossus. Next base: position 18,799,066 of record NW_023425377.1, read on the forward strand.
TACATGCACTCGTGTGTGTGTGTGTGTGTGTGTGTGTGTGTGTGTGTGTAATTCTATGCAATACTGTCGCATACATAGCTTTGTGTAACTATTACTACAATCAAGATATAATCACCACAAAGCTCCCTGTGCGCTCCCCTCCCCTTATTTATAGCCATGCCCCCTCCCATCCTTCACTCTTGGGAAACACTAACCTCTTCTCTATCTCTATTTTATTATTTTGGGACTTGTATAAATGGAATCATACTGTACGTAACCTTTTGTAATTGGCTTTTTTTTTTTTACTCAGCATAATGCCCTTGAGGTTCATCCAAGGCATGTTGAGTTATTGTGTGTATCCATAGTTCATTTCTTTTTCATTCTGAGTAGTATTCCATGGGGTGGGTCAACCAGAGCTGAACTATTCAACCACTGAAACACATTTGGGTAGTTTTCAGATTGGGGTTGAATAAAGCTGCTATGAACATTCATGTACAATTTCCTTGTAAACATAGTTTTAATTTCTCTGGGATACATGTTCACAAGTGTAATTGCTGAATCATATGGAAAGTCAATTTTTTCATTTTAAAGGAAACTGCCAAAGTATTTTCTAGAGTGACTGAACCATTTTACATTCCCACCAGCAACGTGCAAGTAATCCAGTTTCTCCACCTCCCTGTCAACATCTGGTGGTGTCACCAGTGTGTCACCTCCAAATAGAGAGTTTCATGTCTTCCTTTTCCATCCATATGCCTTTTATCCATTTGTTTCTTGCCTTATTTTCACTGGGTAGAACTTCCAGTACCACCTTCAAGTAACCCACAGGAAAGAAAAATAAATAAATAAGAGAGAGAGAGAGAAACAGGAATAAGAAACAGAGGAAAAAACAGAAAACAAATAAAAGGGCATACTTAAGCCCTAACATATCAATAATTACTTTAACTGTAAATGCTCTAAATACACTAATTAAAAGACAGAGAATGCCAGAATGGATTAAAAAGCATGACCCAATTATGTTGTCTATGAGAAACTCATTTCAAACATAATGACGTAGGTTGAAAGCAAAAGGGTGGAAGGAAGAAAAATTATGTAAACATTAATTGTTTTAAAAGGCAAGTATGGCTATATTAATTTAAGACAACAAAGATTCAGGGCATAGAAAATTACAAGAGATAGAGAGGGACATTACATAATGGTTAAAAGGTCAATCCAGAAGAACAAACCACACTGCTAAATGTGGATGCACAAAACAGCAAAGTTGCAAAAAAATGTGAAGCAGAAACCGAGAGAACTAAAAGGAGAAATAGGTAAATTCATAATAATAGTTGGGAAATTCTATACCCTGCTTTCAGCAATTAGAAAATTAGCAAGGATTTAGAAGAATTCAGCAACACTGTCAACCAACAGGATCTAAATGACACCCATTGCATGTTCCTCCCAAGAACAGAATACACATTCTTTTTCAGGTGCCCACGGAATATTCCCCAAGGCAGACCATATCCTGGATTATAAAACAAATTTTGCCAAATTTAAATCATACTTAGTATGTCTTCTGATCATGGAATCGAACTAGAAGTAACAGAAAGACAACAGAAGAATCTTCAAACACATGGAAATTAAGGATCTTTCAAAACCTCCCTAAGCCTCTCTCTTCTCTCATATCACCTCAATAGACTGTTGACAATATAAAATTGTGCTATCCATCATTTACATATATATTTATCTTACAAGGTCTCAGGAAACGAAGTAAAAGCTCAGAAAAGCAAAGCTACAACTCCAACCTGAAAAACTTTTCTTACCCTCTGATTTTATGGAAAGTGGAGTGCACTGATGAACCCCCAAAGCTGTAGCTTCTCCCTGAGCTATGCCTGCAGGCTCGTAAGTAATTTAGGATTTTCAACTTATTCAATGGAGATTTTAAGTATCAAGGGTAAGAACTGCCCTTCTCATCTGCTCACTTCTTTCTGATGACCCGCAACCTAAGGCACATGAGCGAGGAAGGAACAGGTCCAGTGGGCAGTGGTGTGATGAACTGTAATCAGGTATAATTTCAGCAGAAAATTGCATTCGGCCCCTGTTCAGAGCTGAGAAGGAAAGCATGAATCCAGCAGGGATGGCCCACTCTTGCCCCCTTCAAGGATTGGGTCTGGTTAGTAAAACCTTCAATCTGTTCCACTCAAAAAAAAAAAAGCCTAAGAGTGACTTCAACAAAACATTGATGGACAGAGAAGGAGGCCAAACAGCAATGCCCTTTTCCCTTGCATCTCAGAGCCAAAGGAGAGAATCCAGTGAAAATAAGCCAGTGGTGTTCATAGACATGAGACTGACAATGGCCGAGCAGGTGGGGCTTGAATTGTTTACTGTTTCTTACTGCCTGTCCTGAAATGGTCTAGAGGCAGTCCAAGAAAACACACTGCACTCAGACAACACCGAGCTCCCAGTGTGTCTGCAAACACAGATGTGCCTCTGACCTTGCCTCCTTTAATACGTCTTTATGTACCATTGAGTCCAGTGTGGAAAACAGCTACCAAGTTTAGCTGCTTGTTTGTTTGTTTATGTAAAAACAAGTTCTATCGGCTCTTTAAACCTCTTCAATGGCTCCCTGGTACCTTGGAATAACGTTGAAATTCCTTGCTGTGGCTTGCAGGCGATCCCTCATGAACTGCCCGTACCTATTTTGTATCTTCCTCTCTGTTACGTACTCCATTCAGAATGAACTTCCATCAGTTCTCCCATCACATCGTGTTCTCTCTCAGTGCTGGGCCTTTGCATATCCTGTTTTCTCTGCTGAGCACACACTTCTGTCTCTCCACCTAACTCATACTTTGAGTAAGTATGAGGGTAAGGTTCTGGTGGTCATGTTGCTTTACTGTAAGCTCCATGCATCAGAAGCCTGGCTCCCAAATGCTACTTCAGGGATAGAGAACATGCATGAAAACGTCCCAGGAAAGGAAAGGTGTTGCAGAAGGCTCTCTGATATTGAGAACTTAAGAAACATGCTTTAGATCCCAGACTTAGTCCATTTAGCAGTATCCCCTGGATTATGTTACAAAGGTAACTGAGGTACATGAAGTTGAGAGCTACGCTAGAGTACTCCATGTTTTCTAACTCAGTCTAAGATTCCAAGGGACATCAAAGGGTCTTTAATATTTCCTAAATTTTAGTTCCACAAACTGCACACACTGTAAAGAACTACATTTAAGCTGACCTTTACCAACAAGCCTGTGCACCCCATTGCAATCAAAATATTCTGAGTGGTTACAGAGCAACAGCTGTGGCTCACTGGCAGAGGAAGAGTCTACAGGACAATCTTTGTCCCTCAAGAAACCAATCCAGGGGTAAAGACAGCCTCGGGGCTTTGAGGGTGGTTCTTATCAGGATGGCACTGGAGTGCCCGGATTTCTTGGTGGAGAGAAGAATCAGAGAGCTGGTTTTATACAACCATGGATCTGAGACTTCCCTGCTACACTTTACTTCCCCAGCAGCAAAATAGGGGAACACCCAAAATAAACTGTGTCCTCACATCCCCAACTATCCATGGCCAAGATGTGAACTTGGTTCAGTACCTTCCCTTCCATATACCCTTAAAAGGGTTAAACCAAAGAGAAACTACCAAAGGCATAGTCAAGCAAAGATGTCATTTGGTTTTGGATGTACCCAAAGTTACCGGTGAGAGAGTAATTTGCAATGTTCTCCCCAAGTGACTCTCCACAAGAGCCAGGCTAGCATTCATTAGGTTTAGTGTCAGAGGCAGACAGGAGCAAAGCTATTCTGTGCTCACCCAGACTGTGGCATTCTTCATTCCCAAAAGACCTTGGAAAGAGTACAGACCCTGAGCTCTCTGGATGGTTTACAATCTTACCTAGAATGAAATAAATGAATTAAGCAAAGTGTATGGTCTGTTCAAAGTCTATGTCGGCATGCACATAAAGATGGACGCAAAACTGTTGACAAGTAGATTTTTAAGGCAGAGAATCTGCCATGGTCGAAGAGAAACAATGTTTTGAAGGTACATAAATACAGCACCATCCTGGCGGAAAGACTACTACCCAACGTTGGAAATTCAATACCTCTGGCTTCTAACAACATGACGGGATCTCCCTGTCAGTCTGGGCTTCTAATCGAGCATCAATCAATGTTCATTTCTACCACTGAGATGTCTGTGGATGTATCAAAAGAAAAGAATCTTGATAGATAGTAGAGATTAGTTCCACTTCTCCTCGTAAGGTTCCAAGAGGGAATCACCCATGATTTGTTAACAGTGCTGCCTGGGATCCTCTCAATCATCTCTTCAACTGCAAAAAGGAAAATCATCTGAGAAATCAGAATATGTTGAAAAAGAAAGAGAAAGAGAGGGGATGAAGGGGAAAGTATCAGAATACAGCCAGGACGCACATTGTAGTCGTCTGTTTGTTTTAATGGAATGGTTTGTGTCTTCAGGCAAGCTCATTAGTCTCCCCAGAGCAGAAGAGCTGAATGAAGGCACAAATCTCATTAACCTTTGAGTGCGGAAATCAATAATCTGCAATAAATCTAAGCTAATTTGTTGCCAATAAATCTCCCAAAATGCTGTGTTCTGTAGCCGGGAACGCTGGCGATGGGTGGGAACTTCCACACCCACATCAAGGTGCTAGCTGTGGTCGGCCCGTTGGTTTGTAGGACCTTCTAACCTGAAATCAGTTGTTGACATTTACATGGTTACATGGGACCTGGTTTTCCACAGGGGTTAATAATCTGTTTTTCAGTTGAGAACACAATGGGACTTTTTTCTCTTTCCATGACTCTATCTAATAAAGGACATAAAAAAAGAGACAGAGGCAGGCAGGCATCCAGCAGCAGTTCCTTCTCATATACGTGCCCTGAAAAGTAGGCGCGTGGCCCATGCCGGAGAAGAAAGAGGTGCCATGAGCCCACAATTATCTTTACTCACTTAGTGACTAGCACATAGTAGGTACCTAAAAATATTTGTTGAAAGAATAAATGATGGCCTTGACCTTTGAGAGCCAACCTTCGGTTGTTAAATATATACATTTGCTATATATGTGTGTGTGTTACATATGTATCTTATGCATATGTGTGTATGTATATATATGTGCATGTATACATATATGTATATGCACACACCAATTATACACACACACACGTATATATGTAAAATGTCTGAGCAAGAGAGTGGAATATTTGCCTGTTTGTCTTGCACCAAAAAGAAGGGGCCAAGAAAGTATTTACCAGTTACTGAGAAGTGACTGGAAAACAGGGTGACAGGAAACAAAAGAAACCGGGAATCTGCACTGGAGCGGAAACCCCATGAGAGCGGCCTCTTTGTTGGGTTCACCATTTAGTCTCGGTGCCTGAAACAGAGCCCAGGGTATTAGGTGCTCGGCCAGTGATTTGTGGCTTCATGATGGATGCACGGGTAAGTGGGTAAGGAAACATCTACGAGGAGTAGGAGAAGAGCTGTGAGTTCTCCGTGGAGAGCAGAGTATTTGTAGACTAAAGCAACAGGACCTCCCCTGTGCACACACAACAAGAGACCAGCTACTCAGATGGCTCCTTCGTGCTCTTGGATCAGCCTCTCCCTAACCCGGAAGACTTCTGTGTTCCATTGCAGTGCATCCAAACCAGTGTCTAAATGTCAAAGGGCAGGTCCCTGTCACGTTGTCTTATCTCACTGACATTCCCTGTCCTAAGTCAAATGGAACCAGCTCCTGAATCTCAGGACACTGTTGAGCCCTCAGACAACCACACCCCATAATGAAATGCTCCCCAGAGGAGATGCTACCCTGCTGCTCTAGCAGCAGAGGGAAGCTAATTATATCCCCAATGCAGAAGCTCCAGGTTCAGTCACAACCATTTAACCAGGTGCTGCTAACCCTGCTGGTTTGGGCCCTGGCCCATGACAGGTCCTATGGACTAGGCTTTGTCTCTTAATGACCCAACATTTGCTCCATAAACGCAAAAAGCAAAAACAGTAGAAACTGTTGCACCGACTTCAGATTTCCACCAAACAGAAACCACTGCTTAGGTTGACCTGCTTAATGAAGAACTTCTGAAAGGGTATTTCTCCACATTATCATACCCAGGCTACATGCATCACCTGGATAGAAGTTCGTTCAGATTGCCAGGTTCTGGTGCCAGTGTCGGGTAATAAGTCCAAGATAGGGCCAAGCGGCCTGCATCAACAAGCACCCTAGAAGATTCATGAGCTCACTAAAGCCAGAGAACCCCTGATTCAAATCCAATGTCCCTGCCTCCTCCTAAAAGTCCCACAAACACGTGGTCTTCACTGATACTGTTACGTGTCTGCTGCATGAGAGGCAGTGCAGGGTGTGGGTAAGCGGCTTCCTGCGGCATGAGGCTGCCTGAGTCCGAACCCCAGCTCTGCCCATTCCCAGCCGTGTGACCTTCAGCAGGTTACTAGGCCTTTCACATCCTGCTTTCCCACTGGGCGAGTGGGGATGATAACCACAGCACCTGTCTCACTGGATTGCTGGGATTAGATAAATTAATATACATGGAGTGTTCGGAACACAGTCTGGTCCCTAATAGATGCCCACTGAGACTTTACTGTTATTACTACATCACAGAACTGGGGGTGATCTGTGAGAAGAACCGCCGTTCTTGCCCTGTTGGTGCTTTAAAACAAACAAACAAACAAACAAACAAAACAGGAAAAGCAGGCATAAGGCACAACCCCTACACAACGGATTAACAAAAATGCACATGTGAGGGAGCTCAGAGGCAGAGTTCCCAGTGGGTAGCTCAGTGTGTAAAATGAGGTCCTGACAAGGATCTGCCAGGACAAAAGCCATGAGGCAGCAAGAGGTTCTGGGAGTCTCAAGATCAAAATTCTAGTCCCCTTCCTGCCTCTAAACAAAATTATGGTAAACTGAGGCAAGTCCTTCCCCTTCCTGAATCTCAGTTGTCCCCTGTATAAAATAAGGGACTTAGATGATTTCAAAGGCCACCCCTCTGTGACAGAACAGGGGACAGAGACAGGAAGCTGTGCAGGGTAGGGCCACCAGGGCCGGGCTGGGGGAGCCAGGGGCTCCCCGCGGGAGCGAAGGCAGAGCAGGGGAGGTGAAAAGAAACGGGGGAGCAGCCAGGGGTCAGATCCAGTCTTCCTCTCGCCATAGTTCTCAGCTTGGCCCTGCACTCATAGGGCTTTTGGCCAAAGGCATTCTTCTCAGTGACGGTACTTCTCACGAGGGGTAAGAGACAAAAACATGGCCATGTGACAGGTGGGGGACACAGTACTGGCTGACGCTGAGGGTCTATGGAAACAGAGCAAAGTTTAGGTTTTCAGGTGGCATAAGTAATGGGAAGTTACTTGAAAAACAAAGAGGGGGAAAGGAGAGAGGAAATGGGAGGGCGGGCGGTGGAGAAGGAGGGAAGGGGGTGGGGCGGGAGGAAGGAAATACAAGGAGATGAATCAGCTGAAAGTTTGGGTGATGCGATTAGAATGCAGAGTGCTGCTCAGAGCTCCGGGCTGCGGCTCTTCCTCCCCCACCCATCAGCCTCCACTCCCTTCTAACTACATGACGGAGTCTTTCAGCGGCCTCATCTCTCCTGGTGTGTTTCCTGAGCAGCAATAATAGATGAATGACAAGAACTACCAACCAGCTTCCAAGGTAAAGATTGGAAACTGCCGTTACGTAAGTGAGAAAAATTTCTAGATTAACCTGTCTGCCTACACGAACTCCTTTTCCCTGTTATAAATATTTCCTGGAACTGGAAAGAGAAAACAGAGTAGACAGATGGAGTGCTAAGAGCTCGCCTCATTTCGGGGAGAGGAGGCCCGAAAGGGTCGTGACAAGACACAGTCAAAAGGACACCAGGAAGCGTTCTGTGTTTTAATAGTTACATACATATTGCAACATGTATATGTACTAGTAAAATGAGCATATCGCATCCATGATTTGGGGGACAGTCTTGCTTCGGGCAAAGATAAATTATGTATCTACGTTTAAAACCTGAATCCATTTAAGGAGCGTGATCAGGTCAAGAGTGGAACTGTTGATACATATGTAACTGATGGTTCCTGACCAGATCTTAAATTTTGGAGAGAGATTGTGTTTCTAGCCCTTCCCTGAGAAAAAAATAAATAAATAAAACAAGAAGTCCATCCAGCTTGCAAAGCTCCGGAGCGTCCTCTGAAAAGTCAAACTCTTCACCTTGTGACACCTCCTCCCCTTCTCCGAGTACGCCGGGGAAATGAGAGTCGGGTGTTCAAAGGAGTCAGACAAGCATAGTATTATATATACACTCGACATCCATCTCCTGTGTGAAACCTCATTGTTCTCGTGTAACAAAAAGTAAATATTTTACCGTGAGCGGGAGAGGCAGGGAGTGATCGGCGTTCGGGCCATCCATCACTGTGAGCCACGCTCCCGTTTTAATAACTTGTACGGGAGGGCAGGCAAGGACGGCAGGGACTGGCCAGGAGACACGAGTTTGTCAGAGGAGACCGATCCCTCCAGGTGGAAGAATATAAGCTGCGCCGTTCGTGCCTGCAGGTTGGGAAGGTCCCTAAAGCTGGGTTTATCAAGTTGAGGCTGAAAGGCACAGTGGTTAGGACCACAGCCTCTGCTGCTGGACCACCTGCTCCTCCACTGACCGGTGACAGGACCTTCGGCAACCTCAACTGCATCTGTATAGTGGGCGAAACAGGGTCCACTTCGTAAGGTTGCTGTGAGGACTCAGTGAGTCCATTCGGGCAAAGCGGGAGCATAGAAAGTGCTCAGTCAACACCTCTAGGGGTGTCAGAAGAGCCTGTGCTGGCTGCAAGGCGGCGGCTCGGGCTGGTACCCAGCGGTTAGCTAGGTGCACTCAGCCGCCCAGGAGCCCTGCATGAGGGGAACTTCGCAGCTCACACGGCCAGGAAGGGGCAGGGCTAGGATCTGAGCCTAAGCAGAGTCCACCGCCTCTCTCTGAAGAGAAGAGATCACACGCACGTCTTTCTCTACTCTTTCTGCCTCCGCTATTCACCTTCCCCTCTTCCAGGCACAGGGATTGACTCATTCTCCTTGGGAAAATGAAAGAGCCCAAGTGAAAATAAAAGCACCAAGCAAGGCTCAGAAAACTGATGTTGTTGCCCCAAGTGGGATGGTAGGAGAAACTGGGAATGATGAAGCCTGGAGCAGGGACTATTCACGTGGCAGGTACATCTTTGTGCGCTGAGGAGAGGTGGGATGAAGGAGGAGGAGCAACCATCCCCATGGCTCAAGGCAGAGACCTAATTCCACTGAGGGAGAGGTTACGGGGGAGAGATTCCAGTCCATTATTAACACAGGACATTCCTCAACGTATCACACAGTGGCTGAGAACTGAAATTCAAGTCACACAGATTCCAGTCCCACCTCTTACTATGTGTGTGACCTTGGACGTTATATACTAACCTCTGTAAGCCTCCATTTCTTCACAGAATACGAAGGAGGGCTTAGCAGTCCCTACCTCATAAACCCAGTGTCAGCTTTCACTGATAAAGCGTGGGAAAAGGTGAGCACAGCGCTGGGTTATCATAAGCCCTCGGTGTGTTGGCTATAAAGCTGGCCTAGATTATGAACAAATGTAAATATTTCTCTGCATAAAGACAAGTATTTCTTTGTATTGTATTCCTCTCTAGAGATTCTTATGTTAAAAATATTTTTGGGCCCTGGCCGGTTTGGCTCAGCGGTAGAGAGTCAGCCTGCGGTCCAGAGAGACCCAGGTTCTGTTCCCACTAAGGGCACGTACCTCGGTTGCAGTTTGTCCCTGGCCCTGGTTGGGTCGTGCGGGTGGCAGCCACTCGATGTGTCCCTTTCACATCGATGTTTCTCTCTCTCTCTCCCTCCCTCTCTATCTGAACAAAAAATGGAAAAATGTCCTCGGGTGAGGATAAAATATATATATATATTTGGCATCCTTATAAGCAGTGTTTTGAACTCTGCATCTGTTAGGTTGCTTATCTCCATTTCATTTAGTTCTTTTCCAAAAGTTTTGTCTGTTCTTTCATTTGGGACATGTTTCTTTGTCTCCTCATTTTGGCTGCCTCCCTGTGTTTGTTTCTATGTATTAGGTAGAGTTGCTATGTCTCCTAGGCTTCGTAGGGTGGTCTGTTGTAGTAGGTGTCCTTCAGGGTCCAGTGGCACAGCCACCCTGGTCACCCCACCTGGGCCCTCGAAGTGCACACTTTGTGTGGACTATACACCTTCCTGTTGTAATTGAGCCTTGATTGCTGTTTGCACATCAGTGGGAGGGATTTACTCAGGCTGATCAGCTGCAAGGGCTGGCTGTGCCCACTGACCACAGGGCCTCTGACTATTTGGATGATCAGCTGTGCAGGGACCTACCACATAGAGCAAGACTCATTTCAGTGCTCTAGTAACCCCTGAATCCACTCCTTAAGTGTGTCACTTGTGGAGGTGGTTGGGTGGTGGTGCTTTGACATAGTCTGAAGCTGCCCACTGGGTGTGCTGGCTCTGGGGCAAGGTCAGCCACTGCCTGTGTTCTACCCGGGTCCTCCAGGCACAAGCTACAAAGCAATCTGCCGATGGCAGCTTCTTGTGCTGGGCTTGGAGGTGCCCAGACAAAGCCGAGCTGCGAACCAAGGCTGGCTGCTCCTAGTGCCAGGCCTAGGGCCACTTAGTGAGAGGTACTTGTTTGAGAAAATTTAGGAACATCTAACGCAGGAGCCGAAACAGGCCAATCCTACGGTAAAGCCGTATTTTTGGAAGATGGTTCATCCATCCTTTTGTTCATTTAGCAGATGAAAGTGTCCTGAGCAGCAACTAGGTGTGACGCACTGAGGGCAGAGCAGGACAGGCGTGAAACAGTCCACTGACCCAGGGAAGGCGCAAGCGTGAAGAAATGACCACCCGGTCAGCCAGGTCACTGCGTCATAACCTGGGCTGTGAAGGATAACTCTAGAGTGGCCACCAGAACACTTGACAAAGGCACCGGTCTAGAACAGAGAGACTGCGGGGCTGTCCAAGCACGTGGGTTTGGGGCTGAGTTACCTCACTGTGATCCGTGGTCAACAAAGGCCTGTGTGAGCCCAGAGAGGCGAGTTATGTCTCAGATGACCCAGGAGAGCTTCACAAACAGCAGCCCTTGCGCTGCGCCACGAAGGAAGAGAACGTGGATTTTAGGCCTTTGTCAAGACAGAGAGAAATCTCAGAGCAAGGGCTCAGATAACACCTGTCGTATGGGTGGAAAGGGATTAGCAAAAATTAAAGGTTAACATCTATTCTTTAAAGATATTCACTGCAGTGTTATTTATCACGGAAAAAAGGAAATGCCCATAACAAATAATTGTCCTAGGGTTGAGGTACTTAAGCTAAATTAATCCAACGGGGCTTTCTACATAGTACTACCAATATATTAAATCGTATATTCTTCAACAGCCTGTGATAATGTGGAAAATCTTAAAATACCAAGGAAAAGTAGGGAGACATAAAGGCACATTTCTCGTGTGGGCACAAGCATATTATTTAGCCCTTCAAAAATCATACATCTGGAGATGATGGGCATGTCTTACGGCATTTATTGTGGTGCTGGTTTCACAGGTGTCCTCTCACCTCCAAATTCATCGGGTTGTATAGAGTAAATATGTGCAGCTTTCTGTATGTCAATCATACCTCGATGAAGTGGTGTTAAAACACGTAACTAAAGCCCTGGCCGGTTTGGTTCAGCGGTTAGAGCATCGGCCTGCGGTCCTGAGAGACCCGGGTTTGGTTCCCGCTAAGGGCACGTACCTCGGTTGCAGTTTGTCCCCGGCCCTGGTCGGTTGTGCGGGTGGCAGCCATTCGATGTGTCCCTTTCACATCGATGTTTCTCTCTCTCTCTCTGTTCCTCTCTCTCCCTCCCACTCTACCTGAACAAAAAATGGAAAAATGTCCTCGGGTAAGGATAAAAAAAAACAACAAAAAAACACGTAACTAAAAAAAGTATACTAACAGCCCTGACCGGTTTGGCTCAGCGGTTAGAGCGTCGGCCTGCAGACCAAAGAGTCATGGGTTCAATTCTGGCCAGAGGCATGTACCTCAGTTGCACCTTGTCCCCATCCCAAAGGGGTTGTGCAGGCGGCAATCAAATGATGTGTCTCTCACATCGATGTTTCTCTCTCTCTTTCTCTCTCTCCCCCTTTCACTCTGTCTGAAAATAGATGTAAAAGTATCCTTGGGTGAAGATTAAAAAAAAAATCATTTTTTAAAAGTATACTAACAAATAAAAATGGACATAAATACAGGAAAATTCCTTTCAGGGTTTTTTGAGGATATGGAAAATTTGGTGTTTTTAATTCAACTTACATGTACTAAGTTTTCTATAAGAGGAATGTATTACTGATTTTTGTTGATAACAGAAATAAATATCTTTTCCTCTCTTGCCTTCTGATCAACTTTCCCCGACAGGGAGATCCTCCTGCAGATATCATTTCCTCCTCTGGGGTGAAGCCGGGGAGGCACCCATTATCATTCATTAACTTTTGAAGATTTCTTTAGAGTGAGAGAACTTGTCTTTGAGAGATCACCAGTGAAATCACTCACTGTTAAAATGTTTTATGAGATCAGCTGTACAACCCCAGGCTGCCAGGTTCTGACCGGAAAGGAAGATCGCTCATCTTGAGAAGAGGGGAGAGAAGAAATACTTGAAATGATCCAGGATAATGAACCACCAGGAAAAAAAGAGGACACCAATGAAGTCAAGGAATAAAAAGAAACAATATAAAATCCATCACTTTGGCCATTTTAGCTCAGGTTCCCCAACCCTTCTAATAGGTCTGCCCATTCATGTGTTGGTCTGCCTGTCTCTCTGTCTATATGCCCTCTCTTTGCTTTTTTCATACATTAAATGCAAATCACGACTGAAATTCTTTAGCAAAGAACTGGTTTCCAAGCAGCAGTGTTCGGAAGTCCTTAGATCACAAACTGTTCTGCCAGTCCAGGATAAGAACAAGCAGGCTACCACGGGGTCAGCCATTAGGCAAGGTAACGGGTCAAACAGTCACCCGCACAGATGTCTCTCATCTTTGGCCCTTGAACCATTTCCTGAGCCAGGGCTCCAGGCCAAATTCTGACCACAATGAGCTTTGCGGAATTAGCTCACAATCAAGGTCAATGAAATTCACGGGAGTAAGCCACCTCTACAAGGACAAAGTCAACTGCTGAACGAGATGGAACCACACCAGACCGAGGGTTGACTGGCAGGAGTCAATCTGACCCTGAGTGATAACGGTAAAGAACAGCAACCATGATGCCTCTGTGTCCACACAGTATGTGCTGGACAAGGTCACCCTCCATAGTAAGTAGACAGTCGCCTACATGCCACTACAGTGCCACGTATCTCTATGGCCTACCCACCCTCTGTTTCAGAATACCTCTTTGGTGTGCAGAAATGCCTGCTTACCCCTTTAGAGATATGGGGGGAGGGAGGGGTACATGTTCATGTGTGTTTCAATTCAACAAATCAATTCAGCCAGCCTTGTGCTAGGCATTGTGCAGAGGGGAACAAAAGAACAAATAGGATCTCTATTCTCAGGACGCTTACCACCTGTTAAAAAAGACACATGTATACAGCAAAATAAGAAGGGAAAAATGTTATAAATGGCAGCAAATGATAATCATTATAAAGAGGTAAGAAGTGAAGCATGCTCATTTAAAGACAGTGATCAAGAGGAGTAATTGCGGACCAGGTCTCTCAGAGAAGTACCTTGTACAATGCTAATGCATCCAAAGTAGACATAGAGGGCAAGCAACACATTTGACACTTAGGAGCATGTTATTTTTAATAAATGGGATATGCTGGTCCACAGAGCATATACCACGGAGTAGATTTAACTGAACACACTGATCGCTGAGCATGTGCAGGACAGGTACGTGGGATGTAAAGAATACAGTGTGTGATGCTGTCTGGAGAGCAAGGGCAGATGAAGGCTCTTAGTGGTACTGTAAAGACAGCAATCCCTTAGGGCAAAAGACGGCAGCATACAGGAAAGCGTTGATGGGAAGGCTGCCCCACCCCTACACACAGTGCCTGCTTCAGAGTCTGGGGGCAGTGGTTCAATATTATATCCCAAATTACATCCCAAACGCATTGGATCTGCAGATAGTTCTTGAGTTCCAGAGACCGACCATCTAAGGGCTTTCTGGACATCTCCCCTTAGATTTCCCACAAGAATCTCAGTCAGCAGGTCAAAAGTAGAACTCAGCTTTCAACCAAATCTCCATACGCCCCCCCACCACCCCCACCACCACACACACACACTTCCGAGTCCCCTTGTATAAACAGTATCAACATTCATCCAACAGCCCAACCCAGAAACTTGGACGCTGTCTTCCACTGCGCCTTCTCCCCTCATGCCCTGTATTCCACAAACTGAAATTCTTGCCTACTCCTCATCCTCCATCCCTTGCTTTCCACCTCCACCACCACTACCACCTTAGCCCAGATCTTGTCAGTGGTCACCTAATGGAACTCTCAGGCTCCAATTAATTCTCCACACAGAAGCCAAAATAATATTTCTACAACACAAATCATATCTGCCATCTTTACTCCTGTTCAAAGTACTTTGCTGGACTCCGATTGTGTTCAGGATAATGGACCGAGCTCATGGTTCACAAGGCTCTTCATACAGCCTTTTCTGTATCTTCTGCCTCATCTCAAAGTCCCTGTCCCCCAGACCCCCACCTTATTTCTCAGCCAAGCTGTGCATTTTTCAGATCCCTAAATGCACCAAGTTCTCTTCCATCTCAGGGTCTTGGCTATTTCCTCTGCCCAGAAATGTCTTGCCTATAACCTGTATAACTCCTCTGAAGAAAACTTTTCTCTGACCTGAGAGATCAGATTAGACTTCTTAAATCTGTGCTCCCATAATATCACTCTTAGTTGCAAATGCATGTTTAATTCCCTGTTTTCCCCAATAGGCTGTAAAGTGGGTGTTTTGTTTATTGCTGTATTTTTAATGCATTGGGGAAAAAAAAGCTAAGGAGCTACTAAAGAAATATTTGTTGAATGGATGAGTGACTGAACAAATAGAAACTGCTTGATGCCAACGGATAAGAAGAAAAAGACCTAAATCCTAGATGAGACATGCTGACATTCTCTCGTCCTTCCCAATACAGTTGGCCTCATGTGGCTTCTCATTAATGGCTCTCCCATCATTTCACTAATTTCTTATCACCTCCACTTTCCAAATTAAAGACTAAGTAATCAAGCTTGATGCTTCCTGGGGCAGCTCATCCTTCAGAAAATTACTACAGTCTAATCCAACTATGAGTCCTCATCTTCATCCTCCATGCCCTACTTATTAGGGATTTTACTGGATAAACTGAACTACATTAATGAATCGAAATCTTTTCTTTTACTCTCAGGTAATTAAACTTCCAAGCCTGAGCACACAAGCTTTATCAGAAAAGCAGCATCTCAGGAGGACTTTTCTTGAGCTAAATGGAATAGCAAAGCATTTTCTACTCAAAATGACCCTGCAAACTGATCTTGGTTTCTGGGTTTGGGGAGCACTCTCGTGTCCGACCAAGTCATATCTTGGCCACAAAGAGGCTAGCTTGGAAGGGCTCTGGATAGAACGGTGCCTCTCCACCTGGGAGAGAAGCTGACAGTAAGCGCTTAGAAACATGTATAGCAATTAACATTGTTGGAATATCTGTATTGTGTTTTACAAAAGCACCAATCTACAAGAGTTTGAAAAAAAAAAATTTTTTTTTTTTTGGTTAATCCTCACCTGAAGATATTTTTCCATTGATCTTTTTAGACAGTGGAAGGGAGAGAGAGAGAAACATCGATGTGAGAGACACATCGACTGGTTGCCTCCTGCATGACCTTGTCAGGGCCAAGATTGAACCCACAACCAAGGTACGTGCCCTTGACTGGGAATTGAACCTGTGACTCTTTGGTCCAAGGGCCGACACTCTAACCACTGAGCAACACCAGCCAGGGCTGGAAAAAAAAATATTTTAAGAAGGTGGTCCTTTAGCAGAGGTAGTTTGGGAAGCACTGGAACTGGGAAGTCTAAGAATGAATTCGCCATGAATATGTTCCATTAATTCTCTTCTCAATGCCGCACATAAATCTGAGTTCCATAGTTAATCATGCTAGCCAACAGCAGCAGCTCTATAAAAACCTGATTTAGCCAATTCAGGACAATTCCGACAATCAAAAACATTGATAGCAGAAAAGGAACCAGTCTCTCTCACAATATAATGACCCGAGGCTACTCTGCCTGATGATCTAATGACATGTGTCAATGCTTGCCACAGTTAATAGCTATGAAGCACCACAATGTGCCAGGCCAGGTAAGTTACCCATGAACATTACTTAACGCTCAGAAGTCTTCAGAGTAGGTACTATTGTAAGCTCCATTTTAACGATGAAACACCCTGGACCAGGTAGTTTAATTAAATTGCCCAAGGTCACACAGCTAACAATGGACAACATCTAGAATGGAGATTTAATCCCTTTCAAGCCTATATTCCTTATTTTAGTCCCTTCCGTGCACAACTTCTGGCAACAGAGAACAACATTCAGAGAAAGAAACTGAATAGAGGAGGCTGAGAAGCCCAGGGAGCCCTGGGGGACCATGGGAACTCTCTGGGCCAGAGGAGCTGGTGAGCAAAATCGTTTACCTCCATTCCCTTCCACCTGGTCAGGGGGGGAGGTCTATTGGGGCTTTTGCCTACCTGCAGGAGCTCACCAGCGCCTTCACAGCTCCATTGCCTGGAGCCTTCCGCCTCTGAGTACAGGGAGGAAGCAGGAGCCACTGGCGTCCCCGAGCACACGTGGCCCCTTGTGCACACGTGGCCCCTTGCACACACGTGGGCCCCTGTGCACACGTGGCCCCGCGCAGAGCTGCTCCTCCCAAGGCAGGGCTCCACCTGCCAGAAACACATGCTCAGCTCCACGCGGCTGCCTCACCTACCCAGCACGCAGAGCTCCAGAGAGGCGCTTCTACACGGGACCACTCTCAGTACAACAGACCCGAGCAGACTGTTTGGAGAAGACTGGACAGTGGTGGGAGCTGTCCGGCACTGTGGGAATTCTCTGGGGTCATAGGGCCCCGGAACATCATTTTTGACGCCCCCCTCCACCTCCATAGATTGGGCAGGGGCTCAAGCTGGGTGCCCTGGCCTGCCATCAAGGTCACTGGAGTGTGTTACAGGATATATTCCCTAGGCCCATTTCAGCCCCCAAACAAAGGAAGCAGGCAGGACCTACAGGGCATGACTACACACACCTGGCCTCCTCACCTGGAGACACTCTGGCTGGGATTGGCCAGTGCTCTGGATCCGTAAGCACCAGCTTGGGTCCCACGGGCACACATGGTCAACACAGAACCTGCTTGTACGAAGGCCACTTCTCCAAGATGGGGAGAGACAGCTCTTTTGTCTAATTCATATAAACAAACACAGAAAGTCAAACAAAAGGAAAAGACAGAAGAATATCTCTCAAATGAAGGAACAAGAAAAATCCTGGGGGGGAGGGAGAGAAGGGGGAGAGACTCCTAAGGAAACAGAAATAGTAATTTTCTGGATAAAGAAATTTGCCTGATAAATAATTCAAAGAAACAGTCATAAGGATGCTCATCAAACTTGAGAATGGAACGGAGGAACTTAGAGAGAACTTCAGTAGAGTAAGAATGTGAACAAAGAACCAAGTGTACAAGAACTGAAATGAAAAGCACATTAGAAGGAATCAGATTTTGCTAACACAGAAAACCAGATCCATAACCTGGAAGACAGGGTAGTGGACATCAACCAATCAGAATAGCAGAAACAGCCCAGCTGGTGTGGTTCAGTGGTTGAGCGTCGACCCGTGCACCAAGAGGTCGCCGGTTTTACTCCCAGTCAGGGCACATGCCCAGGTTGTGGGCCTGATCTCCAGTGGGGGTCATGCAGGAGACCGCCAATCCATGTTCTCTCTCATCGATGTCTCTATCTCTCTCTCCCTCTCCCTTCCTCTCTCTCTAAAATCAATAAAGAAAAAAAAATTTTTTTAAATAATAGCAGAAACAAAAGAAATACCAAAGCAACTTAAGTATAGAATAACAGAAAAAACATTGAAATTGGAGTCAGCATACCTGGATGCCAGACCATACTGTTATTACTAAATAACAGTATAATAGTAAATAAATGGAATTCAGTTTGTTTCCTGCATAAAATGAAGATAACCATGTTGGTACCCTCTGCAAACTTCACAGAGTTTTTGAGAGGTTAAAATGAGGTAATGAATATTAAAATTCTTCAGAAACCGTCAAGAATTGTTGCCCCACAGATATCACTATTGGAATACTGAGACTTGTCTATGTTTCTCTCAGAGGAGATTCAGAATTATTGGATTATTACAGTCTTACAAAATAGACAGTAACATATACTATTGAAAATAACAATTCCAGCCATAGACCTTTATCTGCCCAAAAGGATGCAATGATGTGTTAAGAGGCATAAGAGATATTCTCTGCCTTCAAAGAGCTGATCACCTTGTCCAAGCATCACTACTTACATACGTTGAAAATGTAGAAAGCAGTACAAGATCATGCAAAGGACCAAGGACTAGACAACATGATACAGACTCAAAAGGAGAGCAGACTACTGCAAGATAAAATGATTGGGAAAGGCTTCAAGAAAGAGAAAGCCTTGAACTTGGGTGGAATTATACAGTAACCAAATGCCACGCTGGAAGAGAACTTAGCTATCTGTTCCTATCTTCTGCGTGTGGGAAAAGGGAAGCCAGATACCGGGAATGGCTTGGCTGGGATCACACAGCACACAGGTGGAGACGTCAGGATCATCTGACCACAGCGTTTCCTCTTCCTCCCCTCCGCGGTTCTGTTTGTCAAGGGAGCTATGCGGGGGTGGGGACCTTTTTTCTGCCAAGGGCCATTTGGATATTTATAACATCATTCGCGGGCCATACAAAATTATCAACTTAAAAATTAGCCTAGCTAATTTTGTGAGGCTTGTAATGTTAGCTGGTATTGATCTCACAGGCCAGACATTCCCCACCCCTGGGGCTCTATCAAAGCAATGAGGTCCCAGTGTGGGGACTTTTACATAGGTTGATAGAACAATGACAGGCATATTTCTGAATAAAGAAGGGACAGGCAGCTTACTTAGCAAGTACCTTCTCCTCCTATGCCAAAAGCCATCTCCACATAAAGAGTTAAAATAGGTAGTAACAAGAATGCAAACTTCAAATGCCCAACCTACTGAAACACTGTCTTTCAGATAAATTGTGTCCCCCGGGAGTCTGCGGAGGCACAAACCGTCTCCAGGGACTCCTTGCTAAGAACATCTGATGGCCATGTACAATTTCAGCTGCTCCAAACTGCATTCCGCCCTCGCCCACCCACTTCCATGATGCAAACAGCTTCTCCCTGCACAATGAGGCTTTCGGGACAATTCCCTGAACTCTCTGTCTGGACATGAAGCCACAGTTACAAAATGAAGCTGGAGAAGTATGGTCAAAACAAAGGTAGGGAGGCTACGGGCACCCCTAAAACATACCGTCACAGGTCTGGGCGGTGCCTCTCAAGGTGAAGTTGAGGCTATTTCAAGGCAGATGTCAGATTGTAGAGGGACAGAAATGGCATCTGCTCTGAGCCCCAAGGCAGCGACTCTGATTCCATAATGTCCAACATTTAAGCAGTTTAGAAATGGGAAAATAAATGGCTACAGGATACCCTCCAAACAGCCTGTGAATCCTTGCCCATGGAATGTTCCTTGTTCCTCTGCCCAGGCCCTTGGCAGGCAAGAGCACGCTCAGAGAGAATACACTTGGCTCTTCAGCATGCTCTGGCCAAATGGGCAAAAGGCTGTTGACCAGTCGGAACCCCAGCTTCTCCTGGGGCTTTACCATCACATCAGGAGCCGCTGCTTGTGAAGTGTTCCCTCCAGATATGGCCCAGAGTGGCTGCCATGCTGTGACCCTGCTCTTCCCAAAGCACAACGTTACTGTATCCAAACACACTGGGGAGTGAAAGAAATAAAATGTCATCATTTTCCAGGGCTCCGGCCACTGCAGAAAATCTGCGTCTAGTGATGACTGACGGGTTTTCTTTCTTCTTTCATTTCTCAATGAAAATACAAAAAAAAAAAATTTTTTTTTAAGATGAGGATACAGTTAATTTTTACTAAACACCTCAGTGTTGTGGTAGGTCATTTCTGGAAGGTTGAGAACCTTATTAACTAAGTTCAGAGGGTCCAATTCCACTGCTACCTTGAATCTGAGCCCTAATTCTGACCGTTGTCCTAGATGATTAGGTCCAGAAAGCCAACTATATTTCCTTTCTCTTAAAAATTCCAGTATGTGGGTAGTAACTTCCTTGGGTACACTCTGAAATACCCAGTTTCAACAGAAACAACTGCTGTAATGGATTAGTGGTCGTTTCACAGGCATAGTGTGGGGACAGGGGTGAAGGTACGCACACTAGGGGAGGGGATAAACCTTTCTCCTCTACCCAGCTTGTGTCCTCTGGCTGGGCCCTGTCAGTTAGAGTAACAAAAGACAGAAGAACGAGGAAACAACAAAGAGAAGTTCATTAACACGTGCATCCTGTGTATACATGGGAGCACCCGGTGATGAGTGACTCAAAGAGGTAGACAGAACTTGGGCTGATAAAGCATCTTATAACAAAAGAACAGTACATTTTTAGAGAAGTGACAAGAAAGGAAAAGATCTTTGAGTTTCTAGGGGCAGCAAATTGTGAAAAGGCAAATATACGGGCAAGGTGAAGGTAGATAGGGCTAGTTATGGAAGGTTTGTTATGTACATTTCTTGGGTGCTGTCTCTGGGGTGAAAAGAGTCTTGAGTTGTCTCCAGTAGTTAACTTCTGTCCTTCCAGGAAGAGAGGGGAGGAGGGACACCCTTACAAATGTATGTCCTGCTTTTCAGCAAATAAGGGGGAGGGCAGAAAGCTTTAATTTCTTTATTTTATTTTTATTTTTTTAATCCTCACCTGAGGATATTTTTCCATTTATCTTCAGATAGAGTGGGAGGGAGAAAGAGAGAGAGAGAAACATCAATGTGACAGAGACATGTTGATTGGTTGCCTCCCTCACAACCCCAACCAAAGCCATTGATTGAACCACAACCGAAGTATATGCCCTTGACTGGAATCAAACCCTCGACTCTTTGGTCCACAGGCCAAAGCTCTAACCGCTGAGCCAAACCAGCCAGGGCCAGAAAGCTTTTCTGGTATCTGCTTCTTCTCAATTGTCTTCAGCTCAAAATAACCCTCATGTCACAGATGTTTTGAGGTGACACATTCTGCTACCTTTTATGTGGTATATATCCACTATCCCAGGATGTATACCTTCTCTTGTCTATGTTCACTCTTAGAGCAAGATTACTGCAACAACAAAATTTCAGAACTATTTTCAACACAATAGGAGTATAGTACATAGGTCTAAGCATGAGTAATATAAGATTGTATATATATATATGCACTGGCCTTCGTAGAGTACATTCTTAATAAACATGTGAATGGATGAATGCATGGATAGATGAATGAATGAATGAATGAATGAATGAATGAATGAATGAATGAATGAGAGAGAGAGAGAGAGAGAGAGAATGCGTACAGAGCACAGTTAGGGCATCAGCCATGTGCAAAGAGAAAAAATACTACTCTAGTCTTGGTGAATACCCTTCTTGGTGAGCCCTTGCTCTTCTGTCCAGTTACCGGAACTCGCGTTCCTTTCCCAAACCCTTTTCTCCCTCACCGCCTGTAGTGATGGTAGCAGACTGCTTTCCCCGGCACTGTTTGTCTTTGTGAACTTCATGCTTCCCACTTTATCAGTTAGGATGCTTGGACTCCAAATAACAACAACAACAAAAAACCCAAGCAACCCAAATTAAACAATAAGGGATTTGTTTATAATAAGAAGTTTAGAGATAGGGTGCTTTAAGATTGATTAACCCAGTGACTTATGACTTATCAGCATTGCTAAGGACCCAAATTCTTTCCATCGGAAGGAAACCTTTCCCAGACCCCTCCAGCAGGTGTCCTTTCGTGTCCCACTGGCTGGGATTGCTATACCAGTCTACACGTAATCACCGGCAAGGGGATTGGGGCCGTGGCTGGCTTGGATGTGGCTTAGGCTCTGAGTCACTGGCTCTGCCAGGAAGGGAGAATGGAAATGGCTGTTGGGTAGGTGATGCCCCCAAACAGCAGGGACAGTCACTGCTATAGAGTGGGGATGACAGAACAGAAAAATGCTCTCATCTTTTGTTCTTATATTTTAAAAGTCTAGGTGAGTCAGATACAAAATATTTAGAAGAATACGAGATGACTAAAAGCAAAAGCTCCCCTACATCCTGGGACCAGACCATAATTACCGAGTGAAGAGGGACATGACAAAGGAAGCCCAGGGACCTCAGACACACGGTCTCCCAGGCTCCCCACTTTACCTCTGCTTCTTCCTGCCTCTACCTCAGCCAGGCAGAACCTCAGCAGGAAGGACTGCGGGACATGGGACAGGATGGGGGTTCAGAAACATGGAAGCAGAGTGTCCACGGTCTCTAGTAAAGTAGGGGTGCCCGCCCCATCCCACCAAGCACCCAAAAGCCACAGGAACATGGGCCAGTGAGTCTGTGACCCTGAAGAGGCCTTATGGCCAGAACAAGGAAGGAACTCAGGATGAGAATATGCACAAGGCATGTGAGCTGTAGCTAAATGATGCTGCTGCACCCCGATGACCTACGAATGTCCCAGCACTCTGTGAATGCCCTGGCTTAACCCTCTGGAAAAAGGAGACACCTCAAATTCAGTGA
Organism: Molossus molossus; assembly: GCF_014108415.1. Lineage (NCBI taxonomy): Eukaryota > Metazoa > Chordata > Mammalia > Chiroptera > Molossidae > Molossus > Molossus molossus. The sequence continues at coordinate 18,821,809 of NW_023425377.1, forward strand.
GATTAAGTTTCACGTCCTTTAGCCCTCAGACACAAAACAGCAAGTAAGTGTATTTGCAGAAAACAAGAGAACGCTGTTTCTTACACATACCAGTTAGTAGACAAAGGTATGTGCCTACTTCCGATATATATCCTGCTGCGTTTCACAGCCATTCTCTAGCCAATGTTGACAATTAGTTTTTATGAGCCTAAGGTTCACAGTCTGAGAAAGAGGCAAAGCCAGCCTACTTCTCAAACACTCTCTGACAAGCCAAACTAAGGGGGTTCCTCTCCCACTCTTCTTTCAGCAAACCTGTTCTTGTCAATGGAACCCTCGCATGTTTTGAAATGGTCACTCCTTGCCTGTCTGTTTATTTTCTGTCTCCTCCACTAGGTTGTGAGCTCTTTTAATTACCAACAGAGTGCCTCACACATACTAGTTGTCAATAAATATTTGTTAACTAAATCAATAAGGATTTGACTACAAGAGCTGTGCTTGTGACCACTAGGTTGCCTCACCTTATAGATGGCAAATTTGACCTTCCTAACAATTCTTTGAGGTTAGGATCATTCAAAACCCCAGTTCACGGCTGAGGAACTTGAGGTACAGCTGGGTTAAGTCACAGCTGTCTGCTTTATGCCAGTAATGACAAATGTCAGGACTTCAACTCAGACCTCTGTGTTCCTGACAGTACGTTTTGTCCACCTCTGACATCACCTCAGACCCAAGAAATGCACTTTATTTGAGCCAACCCAGCCAGGGAAGAAGAAAGTGGGTTTCTGTTCAGATCCCAGTTGGTTCCACTGCCATGAATTTCAAAACAATCCATCATGCTCCTCTGTAGCATTTCCAGAATGTTCATGCAGCTTGTGATTTTAAGATACTCTTTCTGAAGCCAGAACCTCAGGTGGTCAACAGCCCAGGAGGCAGGCTGACCTTCTATCCCATACACATTCCATCCTGTACCTCCCGCTGGGGAAAATTGTTAGTCCCAAACTGGGTTACTGCCCTTTGGAGTACGTGGAAAGGACTACAACAAACTTCTCACGCTGACAAAAGGCAAAGTTGAAGAGAAAGAAAATCATGTGAACTCCTGCTGCTCTTGAATTAATTAGAAATGTATTATTCTTTCTAAAAAAAAGAAAAATAGAACATCTTGTTCTTTGCAGTTGCTAAGAAGTCCTTTTCATTAAAAAAAAAGGTAAGTAAAGCCACTTACATGCTCTTATTTATTTTTTTCAGAAGAGCACACTGTTCCTTCAAATTTGGAAAGACACTATTTCTTATGCTTCCAGACTGGTCCAAGGCTGTGTGTCTTCTTTGTATTATTATTCTTAATAATTCATCACTTTATTGTCATTGTTTGGAGAGCCACATTCCAAGACCACTATTTGGGTTTCCTTAGGATTTGATTCAGCTTCTTAGCAAAGGGACTTGTTCAGAACTTTCCTCTTACAGTTTTCACTTAGGAGCAACTACCCTACCACTGGGTCCATTAAACTGAAATCTTGGGTTATACAAATTGCCCCCAGTAACTGGCCTCCACAGAATTCTAACAGCATTAGAGCTTCAAGTTTTAATTTTTAAAGAAGAAATAGTTAATCTTTCCAAAGTTAAAAAATAAAACACAGCAACCAAAGTTTTAAAAAACCTTCGATTTTCACCCTGGCCGGTTTGGCTCAGCGGTTAGAGCGTCGGCCTGCAGTCTGGAGAGACCCGGGTTCAGTTCCCGCTAAGGGCACGTACTTCGGTTGCAGTTTGTCCCCGGCCCTGGTTGGTCGTGCGGGTGGCAGCCACTCGATGTGTCCCTTCACGTCGATGTTTCTCTCTCTCTCTCCCTTCCTCTCTCTCCCTCCCACTCTATCTGTACAAAAAATGGAAAAATATATCCTCGGGTGAGGATTAAAAAAATAAAAATAAAATTTAAAAAAATCTTCGATTTTGCCTGGCCAGTGTGGCTCTGTGGTTGAGCATTTACCCAGGCACCAAGAGGTCGCCAGTTCAATACCTGGTTGGGGCACATGTCCAGGTTGTGGGCCAAATCCCCAGTGGGGGGCATGCAGGAGGCAGCCAGTTGATGTTCTCTCTCGTCGATGTTTCTATCTCTCTCTCTCTCTTTTTGTTCCTCTCTCTCTAAAAACCAATAAAGGAAAAAACAAAACATAAAAAATCTTCAATTTCCACAATTTTAAGAAGTAGTCCACAGTCTGAAATTAATATTCTTTTTTTTTTAATCATCACCTGAGGATATTTTTCCATTTATCTTCAGCTACAGTGGGATGGAGGGAGAGAGAGGGAGAAACATCAATGTAAGAGAGACACATACACTGGTTGCCTCCTGCACAACCCTGAACAGGGCTGGGGACGAACCTCAACTGAGGTACGTGCCCTTGACCGGAATCGAACCCGAGACTCATTGGTCCGTGGGCCGATGCTCTAACCACTGAGCCAAACTGACCAGGGTATGAGATTACTATTCTTAAAGCTATCAACTACATGACTGATTATGTGTTGTCAGGGTCAAGAAAACATGATGAATCAGTGTTACCTTATTAAAAACAAACACTTCTTTCTCCTCCTTCTGTGGAGAAGATGTGTTTTAAAAGGAGAAAGTAAAACCTCTGCGAGTTATATAAATGCACAGAGGACTGTAGGGTTGTGAAGAACATTCTGCAAAGCTGAGCCCTACGTACGTGCATCCGGAAGACAGAGATCTACAGAAATCTCAGAAGAGTAGAAATTGCAGTTCTCGAGGGTTATGTTCCTATTGCAGTTGAAAGTATGGTAATTGAGAAGGGCATTTGGGTCAGGGAGATAACCCTGAAGTTGGAAAAATCTAAAAGAAGGTAACAGTAACAGAGTACCTGGGAACAAGGCCAAGAGAGTCAAGTTATACGGGTGAAGAGGAAAGTGTCTAGAAGGCAGCCATGGAAACGATGTAGAGCTGGCAGCAGAGAAGATCAGACATAGTGGTTCACAGACCAGTCAAATAGAGTTACTCTGAAACATGGACGCAGATCTCAAAGCCAACTAGCATTGCTCTAGCAGACAGGAGACAAAAGGAAGAACTGGACACTCTACACACATTTTGAAGAACACAGGGCCATCAGAAGTCATGAGATCATGCCTTCTCTTGGTGAATGGATAGCGTCCATGACAAGTCAGTTTGGGCCGGAAACCAGAAGGTGAACTATGATAACGACACTCATTTCATCTACCCTGGATGATCCATCCCATATTTTCAACCTGTGAAAGTTCTAACCGTCTACCAAAGCCTAGCTCAACTTCCACCCAGCCTAAAAGTCTTCCCAGATCTGAGTGGTCAAACTGACCTCACCATTATTCACACTGTGTTCTCTGGGACCACAGTCTCTGCCCTGTGTTGATTCTGCATTGTTGACGCACTTATATTTCTCCTTCCGGAGTTTTCTTCCATGCAGCAATGGCCGCCCGTGGGGAAATTTTCAAAGGAAGGTTCACACCAATTGATTGATTTATGCTGATTAGAAGAGAGAAAATAGGATCCATATCCAAAATGGTATTGAAAATGAAACGTTTCCTTTCATCCAGAATTCAATCCCTGACCCAAATGCCCTTCTCAATTACCATACTTTCAACTGCAATAGGAACACTATGTATGGATAATACATTTGTAACTTTCTTCATTGTTCATCAAAACAGCACTAAGGGCATTCAACTCCTGATCCCAGAGAACAGTCACCAGGACCATGCCCTGAAATCAGAAATACATTCCTGAGTGTTTAATGTTCTTCCCCATCCATAGTTTCAGGAACACTCTGAGCAGACATATCTCTTGGTGATATGGCAAATAAATAAGTCAGCCTCACCGCTTCTACCAACTTAAAAATTTGCATTGGATTACCATAATATGTTATGATCTTGTTTTAAAATAATTATTTCTGGCAGGCTTGCCAATCTAAGCTGAGTATCGGTGACATAAGGAAGCCCTTACCTTCAAGAACAGCTTTGTTTAGACCATGCCTTTTAAAATATAAATCAGTAGGCACATTTTAAACAAGATCATGAGAAAAATTAGTTTTCATTTCTGAGAGATACACAAGGAATCACATATGTCTCTCATGAGGAATTTAGGTTGGTTATTAAGCACTTCTTTAATATGATTATGCCATACATTATTATCCTCTTGTTTTGTCCTCTGTGTTCTAGGCTCTTTAATACCATCAGCATAACTTTTAAAACTAGCAAGTTTTTTACTTATCATATTAAATGTGTCATACTATTGGGGACATTATAAAAGATGTCCAAAGAAAAATGAAAATTACTCATTCTCTTACCCCACTAAAATCTTCACCTAATGTTTATTTTCCCAGGAGTTTTATAGGCAGAGACATTTTGGTAATCTCATACACATAGCTTTTTTAAGCTAGTGAAATAAGTTTGGTTGACTCGTCCTGCTTATATCACTCTGTAGGGTTCAACATCATGATTATTCTCATATATTTGTAATAAAGGCTCTTTGCACAGTTCATTATTTTATGTTTATGGAGTAGTCACTGATCAAATCAATAGTGTGCTCACAATATATAATTCTGATTAATTCATTGACATCACCAAATGGGAAGTTAGGAGATCAAAATTCACATCACAGCTCTTTGATTATTTAGCTCTGTGATTGGGGCAAGTTACTTCTCCTGCCAGCACCATTATCATCATGCTGAATCTCAGTTTCTTTGTCTATAAATTAAAAGAGTTGAATTAAATTGCCTCTAAGCAATTTTCAGTTCTATTGGTCTAAAATTCAATAGACCATAGGGACAAATAACAGCTGGTTGAGAGATGAGACTGTTAAGAATGACTCTGGCCCTGGACAGTTTGGCTCAGCGGTTAGAGTGTCGGCCCACAGAGCAGTGAGTTGCAGGTTCAGTTCAGGTCAAGGGTACATGCCTCTGTTGTGATTTGGTCCCCAGCCTTGGTCAGGGTTGTGCAGGAGGCAACCAACATTTGTGTCTATCTCACATTGTTGTTTCTCTCTCTCTCTCTCTCTCTCTCTCTCTCTCTCGCTCTCGCTCTCTCTCTCCCTCTTTCTCTCTCTTTCTCTCTCCCACTCTATCTAAAGATAAATGGAAAAATATCCTCAAGTTTAAAAAAAGAATGACTCTGGACAAGCCTGTGACAGCAACAGAGAAAAATGGAGGAATCCTATTTATCACTAATAGTCATTCTCACAAAAAGCACAGAAGAAGGGGTAAAAACGCCTTCTGTTCAATATAATTCTAAGTAAAAGCATACACAAACAAACAAGCATACATTGTAAAGTGTGAAATAAACAATACAGTATAAGCAAACATAATTTCAGAGAGTGAAAACTACTATGAATACCTAAAGCATGAGAAAGAAACAGAAAGTAAAAATTTGCTAATAATATAATTTTCCACTTCTAATGCCAAGAAGAACCAACTATCGGACTTAATAATAAAGTTTAAAAAAAGAATAAAGTTTAGCAAAGTATATGGATACTGGATAAATATTTATAATCAATAGATTTTCTATATACCAGTAATAACAAATTTGAAGACAGAATTTTTAAAGTATTCCATTTATAACAGTGATAAAATAAAACTATAAACTATTTATGAGTAATCATAATGAGAAAAAACAGGACATACTAAAAATAGGTAATGAAGAAAATACCATAAAGCAATGGGGAAAAAAAGATATCTCAATCATAAACAGTCAATAGCTTTGAAATCCCTTAGAATATCATTTTGGGACCAAATATATAAAATCAGTTTTCAGACACTGAGTAATAGGCAGTGGAGGATTGTGATTTCCAAGAAAACAACCAAGGTGTGCCCTACAATCATAAGCTTAACTGCCTGGAGGCAATTTCTAAGCTATATTACAGGGGAGAAAAATCGAACAGAACATGGTGATCTCATTCAGTTGAGGAGATGGAGATTAGATCTTAAATCCAGCAATCAGTAACATAAAATTCATCATGTCTGACATCCAATTAAAAAGTACTGAGTATGCAAATAAGCATATAACCCATAATCAAGAGAAAAATCAATTCAAACAAATAGACCTAGAAATGACAGAGATAATAAAACTAGCAAACAAAGATGATATAAAAACTGTAATAAATACCATTCATATGTTCAAGAAGGAAGATGAACACTTAAGCATATTAAAAAGAGAGAAAGTAAAGATGTAAAAAAATAAAGAAAAAATAAACTTCTAGGGATTAAATATATAATACGGGGGGATGGAGGGGAACCAAATAGGATCAACAGCAGATTAGACACAATAAAAGAAAATATCAGTTGAATTTAAAGATAAAAGCAATAAAAAATGCAGCAGGGGATTCCAAAATGGCAGCAGAGTGAATGGAAGCTACACAGACCATCTCCCAGGACCACACTTGAATAACAACTAAAATAAAGACAAACCATCAGGAAAATGCAACAGAAAAGCAGCTTGTGAGGATCATATAACCAGGGACACTGAACTGATCCTGGTAGGATTGCAAAGGTGCGAGAGGGGGGCTGGGAGCCTATAGACCAGAGCTGTCTTACTGTGAGCAGCACCCTCGGGGTTAAAATCCCAAGCTGGCTTTACAGCACAGAGGGTCAAAACACAGCACTAAAATAGCCACAGCCACTCACCTTGGGCTCCTGCAGAGGGAGGGCAGACAGCACTGGAACTGTGTGGGGATACTCTGGATTTGGAGGGCACTCGGAGCTTTTGCTGAGTTGTGGCCATGCAGGATGGTGGCCATCTTACTCCTTCCAAGGGCTCTGGAGAGAGGCGGTAGCCCCTCCCTCGGAGATTCAACCTCACCCAGGTGGGCCATTGAAATGCAAATTGAGGTTCATTAACAACCAACATCTACCCCACCCTCAGGAAATCCTCTCAAGTGGAACACCTGAGGGAATTTTTCATTCAACTGAGAAACCAAGGCTCTTCAAGTAACCACGAATAATAGCCTCCAGGCAAAAAGCTAGATGAACCATTCCTGGGCTTGCAAATCTATTCAGGTAAATAAGATTTGACAGTGGTATTTAATGGGGTCCTCCCATGCTCATCCAAACCCAGCAGAGGGAGCCACAAACAGCAGAACACCAACACTCACAGGGAAAATTTGGCAGGCTCCAAAACCCACTGAGACAGCCAAAATGGTAAAACAAAGAAATCCCAAAAGAAAGAACAAGAGACCTCTATCGAAGATAAATAAAATGCACTTAAGCAAGTTAACAGAGCTAGAATTCAGAGCCATGAGGAAGCTCAACAGCATGAGTAAGGACATCAACACCATGAATAAAGACATAGAAACATTGAAAATCAACCAATTGGAAATGAAAAACCACCAAGAAGAAATGAAGAATGATGTAGCAGAAATAAAGAACACATTGGAAGGACTAAACAGCAGAGTAGAGGAAGCTGAGGACCGGATCAGTGAATTAGAAGACAAGGTAGAAAAAAATCAACAAATCTGAAAGCAACAGAGAAAAAAAAAAAAATTAAAAAACAGGAAGAAAGCTTAAGAGAATTATGGGACAACTGGAAACGTAATAGTATTCACATCATATGAGTCCTCGAAGAATAAAATGAGCAAGGGTTAGAGAATATATTTGAAGAAATAGTGACAGAAAACTTCCCTAGCACAGAGTATGAACAACTAAGAAGAACCCAAACAAACCCACCCCAAGACACATAGTAATTAAAATGTCAAAAATTAAAGACAAAGAGAGAATCCTAAAGGCAGCAAGAGATAAGCAACAGGTTTCCTACAAAGGAAACCCCATAAGTCTCTCAGCTGACTTCTCAGCAGAAACACTATAGGCCAGAAGAAAATGGCATGAAGTAATCAAAGTCATGAAAAACAAGAATCTAAATTCAAGACTACTCTACCCAGTAAGGCTATCATTCAAAATAGAAGGTCAAATAAAGAGCTTCCCAGACAAAAAAAGGCTAAGGGAATACATTAGCACCAAACGAGCATTGCAAGAAATGTTAAAAAGACTGCTGGAATTAGTAGAAGAAATAGGAAGAGAAATATAACCACACTAAACAAAAATGGCAATAAATAACACATACCAATAATCACCTTAAATGTAAATGGACTGAATGCTCCAATAAAAAGACAGAGTAGCTGATTGGATAAGAAAGCAACTCACATATATGTTGTTTACAAGAGACCCACCTCACAACAAAAGACTCACATAGGTTGAAAGTGAAGGGATGAAAAAAAATCTTCCAAGCAAACAGAAAGCAAAAAAAAGCTGGGGTAGCAATACTCATATCTGGTAAAGTAGATTTCAAAATGAAGGCCATAACTAGAGACAAAGAAGGCCACTACATACTATTAAAAGGATCTATCCAACAGGAAGATATAACCTTGGTAAACATATATGCGCCCAAACTTAGGAGCACCAACATGTATTAAAATTTTTCTGGAGGACTTCAAAGGAGAAATCAAAAGCAATACAATCATAGCAGGGGACTTTAACACCCCGCTGACATCACTGGATAGATCCTCTAAACAAAAATTAACAAGGAAACAGACTCTAAATGAAGCACTAGATGAAATGGATTTAATAGATATCAACAGAGAATTACACCCCAAAACTACAGAATTCACATTCTTCTCGAATGCACATGGAACATTTTCAAAGACAGACCACATGTTAAGACACAAAGTCTCTACAAGTTCAAGAAGATTGAAATCATATCAAGCATCTTCTCAGACCACAATGGCATGAAACTAGAAATCAATTGCAGCAAGAACAGGCAAAGACATTTGAATACATGGAGGCTAAATAGCATGTTATTAAACAACAATTGGGTTACCATGGAGATCAAGAAAGAAATTAAAAACTTTCTGGATACCAATGAAATTAAACACACAACAACACAAAATCGATGGGATGCAGCAAAAGTAGTTCTGAGAGGGAAGTTCATAGCATTACACGCCTACCTGGAGAGACAAGAAAAATCTCTAATAGACTATCTAACCTCACAACTTAAAGAACTACAAAACAAATGAAAAGAAAACCCTAGAGCAAGTAGAAGAAAGGAAATAGTAAAGATCAGAGCAGAAATACATGACATAGAGACCAGAAAAACAATTCAAAGGATCAATGAAACAAAGAGCTGGTTTTTTGAAAAGATAAACAAGATTGATGGACCCTTAGCTGGACTCACCAAGAAACAAAGAGAGAGAACCCAAAAATCTATGTGAAGTGGACACATTTCTAGAAACACATAGTTTTCCAAAACTGGACCGGGAAGAGATAGAAAACTTGAACAGAACAATAACAACTAAGGAAATTGAAGATGTAATCAAGACTCTCCCAGCAAACAAAAGCCCAGGCCCAAATGGCTTCACGGGAGAGTTTTACCAAACATTCAAAAAAAAAAAAAAAAAAACTAATACCCATTCTCCTCAAACTATTTCAAAAAATTTAAGAAGAAGGAAGACTTCCAAACTCATTTTATGAGGCCAACATAATTCTAATTCCAAAACAAGAAAAAGACATTACAAAGAAAGAAAACTACAGGCCTATATCCCTGAGGAACATAGATGCCAAAATCCTTAACAAAATACTAGCAAATTGGATCCAGCAATACATCAAAAAAATTATTCACCATGACCAAGTGGGATTCATTCCAGGGATGCAAGGCTGGTACAATATTCTCAAATCAATAAATGTGATACACCACATAAGCAAAATGAAAGATAAAAACCACATGATCATATTCATAGACACTGAAAAAGCATTTGACAAGATCCAACACCTATTTCTGATAAAAAAAAAAAACACTCAGCAATGTGGGAATAGAGGTATCATATCTCAACATAACAAAAGCCGTATATGAAAGACCTACAGCCAACATTATACTCAATGGGCAAAAAATAAAATCATTTCCCTTAAGGACAGGAACAAGACAGGAATGCCCACTTTCGCCACTCGTATTTAACATAGTACTGGAAGTCTTAGCCACAGCAATCACACATGAAGAAAAAATTGGAAAGGAGAAAGTGAAACTGTCATTATTTGCAGATGACATGATACTATACATAGAAAACCCTAAAGACTACATCAAAAATCTACTAGGCTTAACAAAATGTATTTGGCAAAGTAGCAGGATACAAAATTAACGTCAAGAAATCTGCGGCACTCTTATACACCAATAATGAACTCACAGAAAGAGAAACTAAAAAAAACAATTCCATTTACCACTGTGGCAAAAAAATTAAGATGCCTAGGAATAAACTTAACCAAAGGAGTAAAGGACCTATTTGCAGAAAACTACAGGACATTGAAAAAAGAAATAGAGGAAGATATAAAAAAGTGGCAGCACATAACTTGTTCATAGATTGAAAGAATTAACATCATTAAAATGTCCATACTACCCAAAGCAATCTATAGATTTAATGCAACCCCCATCAAACTACCAATGACATACTTCACAGAACTAGAACAAATACTTCAAAAGTTCATATGGAACCAGAAAAGGCTCCGAATAGCCACACCAATCTTGAAAAAGAACAAAGTTGGATGGATCACAACATCAGATATCAGGTTATACTACAAAGCCACTGTAATCAAAATAGCCTGATACTGGCACAAGAACAGGCATATAGATCAGTGGAACAAAACAGAGAATCCAGAAATGGACCCAAGACATTATGCTCAATTAATATTTGACAAAGGCAGCAAGAGCATACAATGAAGTAAAGACAGCCTCTTTAATAAATGGTGTTGGGAAAATTGGACAGCTACATGCAAAAAAATGAAACTAGACCATCAATTTACACCATATACAAAAATTAACTCAAAATGGATAAAAGACTTAAATATGACTCATGAATCTATAAAAATACTAGAAGAAAATGTAGGCAACAAAATTTTAGACATCATACGCAGCAGAATTTTCACTGATACATCACCTAAGGCAACAAAAACAAAGGAGAAAATGAACACATGAAACTACATCAAACTCAAAAGCTTCTGCACAGCAAAAGAAACAAGCATCAAAATGGAAAGGGAACCCACTGTATGGGAGAACATAACTGCCAATGATACATCAGATAAGGGGTTAATTTCCAATATATAGAGAGAGTGCTCATACAACTCAACAAAAGGAAGACAAAAAACCCAATTAAGAAATGGGCAGAGGAACTAAATAGACACCTCTCCAAACAGGACATACAAATGGCTAAGAGACATATGAAGAAATGCTCAGCATCACTAGTCATCAGAGAGACGCAAATTAAAACAACTATGAGGTATCACCTCACACCTGTCAGAATGGCTGCCATCAACAAATCATCAAACAACAAGTGCTGGCGAGGGTGTGGAGAAAAGGGGACTCTAGTGCACTGCTGGTGGGAATGCAGACTGGTGCAGCCACTATGGGAAACAATATGGTGTTACCTCAAAAAATTAAAAATTGAACTGCCATTTGACCCAGTGATTCCACTTCTAGGAATATACCCTAAGAAGCCTGAAACACCAATCAGGAAGAATATATGTACCCCCATGTTAATAGTAGCACTATTTACAATAGCTAAGATCTGGAAACAGCCCAAATGTCCATCAGTAGACGAACAGATAAAAAAGCTGTGGTACATATACACAATGGAGTACTATGCAGCTGTAAGAAAGAAAGATCTCTTACCCTTTGAGATGACATGGAGGGACCTGGAGAGTATTATCCTAAGTGAAACTAGCCAAGCTGAGAAAACAAATATCACATGATCTCACTTATTTGTGGAATATAATGAACATAACAGTCTGAGGAACAGTGTATTCCCAGAGACGTGGAAGTAGGGTACAGACTGACAACCCTCAGAAGGAGGGGGGGGATAAATTACAGAAATTATATGCATGTACGCATAACCGATGAACATGGACAACAAAGCTGCGTATGATGTGGGGGATAGGGAGGAGGGTGTCAATGGGGAAAAAAGGAGAAACATCTGTAACAAAAATAAATTAATAAAAAACATGCATCAGGTATAAACATTATTAAGGTACTAGGGGAAAAAATGCCAACCTCAAATACTTTACCAAATGAAGATATATTGTTTTCAGTTTTATTGAGAAATCACTGACATACACCACTGTATAAGTTTAAGGAATATAGCATAATGGTTTGATTTACATATATTATAAAACAGTTACCACAATAGGTTCAACTAATGTCTTTTTATAATGAAGATTAAATACTTATTTAGACAAACAATTGCTGAGAAAATTCATAACTAGTAAACCTGCCCAAAAAATGTAAGATTTTTCACAGTTGAAACCCAATCAACACAACTGACCATATTAACAGTCTAAAAAAGAAAAATGAGTCCTGGCCAGTTTGGCTCAGCAGTTAGGGCATCGGGCCTCAGACCAATGAGTCATGGGTTTGATTCCAGTCAAGGGAATGTACCTCAGTTGTGGTTTGTCCCCGGCCCTGGTCAGGGTCATGCAGAAGGCAACCAGTCGATGTGTCTCTCTCACATTGATGTTTCTCTCCCTCTCTCACTCTCTCCTTCCCTCCCACTCTATCAGAAGATAAACAGAAAAATATCCTCAGGTGAGGATTAAAAATAAATAAAAGAAAAGAAAAATATGAAGCAGAAAGGACAAAATCCAACACCCATTCATAATATTTTTTAAAAGGCTCTTACAAACTAGAGATTCTCCCAACATTCTCAGACAACAAGTTCTCTCAAAGGACTAGAAATTAGTTTCATTGATATTCTCTATTGTTTTTCTATTTTCTAGTTCACTGATTTCTTATCTGCTCTTTATTGTTTCCTTTCTTCTACTTACTTGGGATTTCATTTGGTCTTCTTTTTCTAGTTTCCTTAGGTGGAAGTCACATAATCGATTTAAGACCTCTCTTCCTTTCTAATAAAGTCATTTAGTGCTATAAATACCCTCTAAGTACTTCTTGAGCAGCATCTTACACATTATGGAAATACACAGTGCTTTCATTGTTTTTTCAGTACAAAATACTTCCTCATTGCCCTTTATATTTCCTTTTGACCCATGGGTTATTTAAAAGTATTTTATATTGTTTCCAAATATTGGGGAATTTTTCAGAGATCTTTCTGTTATTGATTTCTCATTTAATTCTACTATGGTTAAAAACATACTTTGCATAATTTTAATCCTTTTAAGTCTATTAAGACTTGTTCTGTGTCCCAGAATAAGATCTAACTTGGTAAATGTTCTGTGTGTCCTAGGGAAAAAAAAAAAGATGTGTATTTTGCTGTTGTGGTGTGGAATATTCTATAAATATCAACCAGGTCAAAATGGTTGAGAGTATTGTTTAAGACTTCTCTATTCTTATTTATTTCTGTCTACTTGTTTTGCCAAGTATTGAGAAAAATATTTAAATCTCAAATTATAATTGTGTAGTTGTTTCTCCTTGTAGTCCTAATGATTTTTGTTTCATATATTTTTAAGCTCTGTTAATAGGTATATAAACATTTAGAATTATGTTCGCTTGATGAACTGACCCCCTTATCATTATGAAATTACCCTCTATATCCCAATAACATTCTTTGCCCTGAAGTCTACTTTGTCTGACATTAACATAGCCACTCTAGCTTTCTTTTGATTAGTGTAGAAACGTGCATCATTTTCTATCTTTTCTATTTTAACCTATTTGTGAATTTATATTTAAATCAGGTTTTTTATAAGTAGCATATACCTAATTCTTGCTTTTCAATTCAATCTATCTTAGCCTTTTAATTGAAATAGACCATTTACATCTGATGTGCTATATCTAGATGATAGATTGTTTCCTATTTGTAACATCTGTTCTTTGTTCTCCCATCCTTCAGAAATCACTGCAACATTATCTCATATGCAACATTTTGAAAATTCAATTTTTTATATATTTATTTAGTTTTTTTATTGGTTCAGCTGGGAGGATAAATCCAGTTGCGGGACCTACGTATTGCCCAGAAGTACAAGTCTCTGCCATATTCCACAGGAGTTTTGTACAACTTTATTCTTATAGCTGAAAGCTGGAAACAACCCCAATGCTTACCAACTAGTGAATAGATGAACAAATTTGGTATGGCCATATAATGGAATACTACTCAGCAATGAAAAGGACAAATTTTTGATGTGCATAAAAATATGAATGAATGCACTACGCTCACTGAAAGAAACCAGTAACAAAAACTACTCAATATAGGATTCCATTTACACAAAATTCTCGAAAAGGCAACATCAAACTGACAGAAGCAGAGCAGTGGTGGTCAGGCATAAGACAGGGAGAAAATGGACTGACTATGGGATGGCACAAGGAAACTTCTGAGATGGTCATAATGCTCTATAGCTTGATTCAGTAGTGGTTACATGACTCTATATTTGACAAAACTCATTAAATTGCACACTTAAAATTAATGAATATTATTTTAGGGAGATTATACTTCAATAAAGCTAATTTTGCATAAATGTGACAAAAATAAAAAGTATTTGGTATATAAAGATTATATAAAGCCAGAAGAAAAATATTAAGATTCCATACAAAAGGGGGCAAAATTAATACACAAAAGCTCACAGGGGAAGAAGGAGGCTCGGTATTCACTGGTAGTTAAGGAGGGAAGAACCAAACATTATCAGACCTTCTGGTAGTAATATGATTTGGCACAACTTCCTGGAAAGCAGTTTGGGTACCTAGACAAGTGTCTTAAATTATTCCTACTCTTTGACCCACTAAGTACATACATAGGACTCTCTCTTAAGAAAATAGAGATATAAACAGATATTTGGAAACATGAATGTCCACAGCACAATTAATTACTAGAGCCAAATACAGCATGAAAAAAATACTTCATTTAATATTAGGGAAGTACCCTAATACCTTTATTTAATAGTTTATTACTCACCTTTTCAATGGTATATAATACAATCATCAAAAACTATTTTTCAAAAAAAAAGGCAATGACATGATATGGTCTTGATATAATATTAAATGAATAATAAATAAGACACGAGGGCTTTCAATTTTTTTTAATGTGTAATGAATTAAATTGTGTGTGTGTTTGAAAGTCTGTGAGAAACATAGAACAAGGTAATTGCCAAGTTGTGTGGATTTTTTTTTCTTTTTGTTTCCTTTGTGAGTGTTTACATCTTTTACATTTATACTGCATTTCTTATGAAAGCAAAATAAAATGAGCATACATATGAACATTTAAGTATCATTAATATCAAATAAGAAATAGAAGAGGAGTCTGGATTTGGTTATTTTATGGACATAGGTTAGAACATGTTCTCACCCACCACCCATGAAGTAAGCAGCATTATTTGTAAGTCTATCGATTTCTTGACAAACCATTGTCCTTACATAGAACACACAGACTGCAAAGTCCATGCTCTTGGGGAATTTTTTTACGTTTTTCACTAAGACTTGCTGATTCACAACTCCATAGAGATACAAAGTTAAACACTGGGATACAAAGACCAAAAGTCAAACTTCCTACCCTCAAGAAATCCAGTCTCATGAGGGAGGCCAGTGTACCAAGGTCCAACAAGAAGGTTGGAGAGATTGTCAGTAGACCACAGCTACCCTGAAATGGCACAATAAAAAAGTTAATGAGCCCTGGCCGGTTTGGCTCAGCGGTTAGAGCGTTGGCCTGCGGTCCAGAGAGACCGGGGTTCGGTTCCCGTTAAGGGCACGTACCTTGGTTGCAGTTTGTCCCCAGCCCTGGTTGGGTCGTGTGGGTGGCAACCACTCGATGTGTCGCTCTCGCGTCGATGTTTCTCTCTCTCTCTCCCCCTCTCACTCTATCTGAAAAAAATATCGAAAAATGTCCTCGGGTGAGGATAAAAAAAAAAAAAGTAAATGAATGCACCCATTCACTTATTCACTCATTCATCTAATATTTATTGAACACCTACTAGCTTCACACATGGTTTTATTTCCTAGTTAACAAAACCCACGTAGTCCCTGCCCTGAGAGCAATGGGGCGATTAACAAAAAAGAAGAAAAAAATGCTTTACAATTTGTGCTCTGGAAGAAACCAGCTAAAATCTAAGAAAGACAGTAATGGAAAGGAGAGAGCTAAGGGGGGCAGGAGAAAACAAACGACAGAATTAGGGCAGGCTTTTCTGGGGAGCTGGCATTACAGCTGGGACTGGAGGATAAAGATGAACCAGCCAAGCTAGATCAGAGAAGGCCATCAGGCAAGACTGAGTTTGCGCTGTTTGTGGGACCAGTGTGCTGGAGACAGCAGACAAACAGGAGACTAGCACACAAGAACGTGGAAATTAGGTAGGGACGAGGTCATGCAGGACCTTGTGTTCCCAACACTCAGGACAGACTGAAATCTGGACCTCATATTTCTATTTTTGGCATCTTCAAAAGACATTTTAGCAAATGTGAATTTCAAGAGGCATTCTTGGAACCATTAGGGCAACCAGATGCCCAAGATGCTATGTGAACTTGAACCAGCTTAGATACTCCATTTTCTCTCTCTATAAAACAGGAGCAATGTAGAGCAACACTGTTGTGAAGGAAGCTGAAGGTGAAACATGCCTTGTGCAAAACTATTACTTTGCTGCAAAAGGCAACAATCAGCTGAGACAGAAGAGGGGGTTCTTTTGCACTAAAAATATAAATTTATGAGCTCTAGTTGGATGTTATTGAATGCTATCAAAAATAGCTCTTCAGCATTGATTCAGAACCATGGGGTGCACAATCAGCATAATTAAAATGAAAGAATCTAAGCCATTTCCCCATCTTGCTTCCTTATTATTGTCTAATTGTTCAGAATGTCTGTCTGTTATGGAGACAAAGCAATTAAGCCCAGCAAGTTGCAACAATAGGGATCATAAAGTGGGGGCCTGCTTCATTAGCAACTTGGGTATCAGCATAGAAAACATTAAAGAAAGAAACGCAATTGTAATTGGAAATAATTGGATGGCACAGTTCGCTTAGCTGGGGAAGCTACGCTATCTGCATTTGCAGACTTTTTTTTTTTTTTTTTTTCATTTTGTGGGTCTTTTTTAACCTGGGCTCTTTAAATTGAATTCCATAAACATCATGATATCCTAGGTGAGGTACCAAGGGGCTCGGTGAGCATGAGATTCTTTTTTAAGATAGTGGCACCTGGAAAGCCAAAAAATTCATGTTCACCGTCAACTGGTCCAGGAAGTGAAGAGGCAAGGGGGTCGATGTTTCTGTGAAACACAAATCACAAGAATAAAATGTGTGTCTCTCCTGCTCTGTTTCTCCCAGAGAAGAGCGACGTCTTCCAAAACCCAAAGTCTACTCTTGGAACATATACATTTTTAAATACGAGTCATCCTTAATACATTTACTGTGCAAGAAGCTATGTTGCAAGCAGAAAGAATCACAGGCATGTTAGATCTGGGCCTGACAATAGCTTTGAAAGACCCCCCACTGAGAAAACACAGAGGCTCAGAGAGAGGACTGACATGCCCCAGGGAAACGCAGGTAGAAGGATCAGAAGTGGAAAACCCAAATCCCCTGGTCATAACCACAGCGACGAAAGTAATAAAAATAGCGACTGTAGATTGTATTGATATCATGCAGCAGACACTGTTAAATATTTCGTATATGTTGTATCATTAAATCCTGTGAGGTATAGGAATATGGGTTTTATGGATAAAGACACTGGTGCTCAGAGAGGTTATACAACTCGCCCTACTGTGAATTAAGACTAAGATTAGAGATGAGTTGTATCTCAGTACAAAGCCCATGCTGGTAGCTGCTAAATGAGCCCTCTCCCCATACCAAGGACAGCACATGAAACAAGTAACATGCCTATTGTTGTCGTCACCAACCCAGAAGCGAGAGAAAACGGTGGCATGGTGAGAAATCCAGCCAATTCCTTAGACCAAGAGTCAGCACACTGCAGCCCACCATCTGTTTTTTGTACTCGTCATGAATGGGCATTTATATTTCTCAATGGTTTTTTAAAAATCCAAAGAAGAATATGTCGTCACACATAAAAATGATGTGAAACTCGGATTCCAGTGCCATAAGGTTTCCTGGAGCTGAGCCACACACTTTCATTTATGTATCGTGTATGCTTGCCGAGCTGTGGAGTGGAGATGGACCACATGGCCCCCAAAGCCAAAAATACGTACTGTCTGGCCCTTTACAGAAAAAGCTGGCCAATCCTTGCCACAGACCACACTTAGCTCAATTCACAGAAACAAGAATACGAAGAAATGTTTATGTGACGGGGGTTCTGTACTTCCGGAGAGAGGATCACATGGGAAGAAGAAGGAAAATGGTATGTTTCACCTCAATCGGTGAAGATCATTTTGTCTCCAGGAGTGGTGTGTGCCCCTCAAAAAGGGAAGAATGGGGCTCTAGCCAGTGTGTCCCAGTGGTTAGAGTGTCAGCCCATGAACCAAAGGATTTCAGGTTCAATATGGGTCAAGGGCACGTACCTGAGTTGCAGGTTCGATCCTCAGCCCTGGTTGAGGAGTATGTGTGAGGCAACCAGTCAATGTGTCTCTCTCACATCGATGTTTTTCTCTCTCTTTGTCTCTCCTCCTCCCTCCCTCCTTACCACTCTCTCTAAAAAAATAGTCAATGGAAAAATTATCCTTGGGTGAGGATTAAGGCAGGGGGCAGGGGGCGGGGCAAGAGCAGGGAGGAGAGCCATGTTGCTGAGCCTACTGAACTGCTTAACCCTCCATCCTGTCGAAGGGGACCCTCTAAAAGAAAATGCCATCCAAAATCTTAGGAGTGGTCGTCCATCAGTGGGTAGGCTGTAATTTTCTCCTACTTAGGCCAATAAAGGAACTTAGGGGAAAGAGCAAAGGCCCTCCTGTGTTAATACTAGGAACACAAAGGAAAAACAGTAATCATGCAGGCATTGAACCCTATTACATTTTCCTTGGAAACTCCCATAAATCCAATTCCCAGTGTACGCCTGGGAGCACGTTGGGTTCAGCTGGACATGAAAGTCATTTGTCCACCATTGGTCCATGCAATTCCCCAGCTGCTGAACTCGAGACCCTTCCCAAACACAAGCCAACAGAACTATGCGCTTGTTTGGGAAATGAGTTAACCCTTCAGTCCACCAGAATCTTTTGGCAAATAAGCACAGACCATTTCTCAGTTCACATTGAGTATTTCATAACTGCTTTTATAAATATAATTTGACTTCCTACCTAAGCTGCCTATAGGAAAATGACATTGATCTGCTGACATCATTGTTTCAGTTTGTACATTTCTCACTGTAAACTGATATTCTTGTTCTTAGGCTCATGGGTCTCTATTAACTAGGGAAACAATTGCTGTTGTTGAAATTCTGAAATCATTAATATTGGAAGGAACAGACTCTGGTTCACATTAAATTCACTAAAGACCCTTCGGTGAATCCTGTGAATCCTTGGGTGAGGATTCTGATCAGGCTTCTGATCTTCCCCTGGCAAAAATTCTCTGGGAAATGGGGTGCACAACACAGAGACTTTGCAGCATATGCAAATTTAACACATGTGAATCCGATCACAAGCGCTGAGAGAGAAAGAGACCCGGAAGCATTTGCATAGTATGGGTAATGCCATGGGTCATTGCACTAAACGCACTTACCCTCCCCAGCTCAGGATGGGGGACAAAACGTGCTGTTTCCTTTGTCGGTCTTCACTGCCACTCTTATCTTAAAATGTGAACATTTCGTCCTGTTTAGTGCGATTCGAGTGTTTAAAAATACACGCTGTTCAAACCAGATGGTGTCCAGAAACAAGACAAGTGCTAGCACCAGAGGTAACACCAGCGACACTGAACTTCTTAAGAGATGGCAAGTCAGTCTGTAATATCTGATGGTAACTCAAGTTGTCTTCATAGAAAATGTTGACTAAAATGCAGTGTTTGTTTTATGCGCTGACTCTCATGTACAGTGTAACATCCCTGCAGGAGCCTTAACCTTGGAAAATCTACAAATTCAAAGTGCAGGCAATTAAACAAATTCGACCTCATAGGGGGACAGGGAGAGCAGAGTTATATTTTACCTGTTTCGACAAGAACAATGAGTCCCCTCAGACTGATACTTCCCATACTGTGTTCTTTGAAGCACTACTTTTTAATAGGTGTCCCTGCAAACCAGGGTTCTGCGATTTTAAAGGCTTGGGCAATGTGACATACATTCTCTTCTTAAAGGTCATGAGGCACATTAGCACTGCTGTGGACTAAACTGCATCTCCTCGAAAATTATGTGTTGACACCATACCCCCAAATATGATGGTATTTGAAGACAGGAGCCTTTAAGAGGTAATTAGGGTTCGATGAGGTCATGAGGGTGGAGCCCTCATGATGGGATTGGTGTTCTTACAAGAAGAGATGCCAGGAAGCTTGACCTCTCTCTCTCTCTCTCTCTCTCTCTCCCCCCCTCCCCCCCCCCCCACCTTTTCCCCTCCCCCCCCCTCACACCATGTGAGGACCCAGTGAGAAAGTGGTCATCTATAAACCAGGAAGAGCGCTCTCACCAGAATCCATCCCTGAGGCGCCCTGAGCTCGGACTTCCGGCCTCCAGAACCATGAGAAGATAGATGTCTGTTGTTCAAGCCATCCAGTCTACGGTATCTGCTACAGCACCTGGGCAGACTAAGACAAGCATCTGAGAAAACACGGCAGTAAAAAAGAACCAATTTAACTATTTTAGAACCAACATGCAGCTGGGAGAAGGTCTCGGCTGTTCTCATCCTGCCTGTTCTCCTCGGTTCTTCCCAGCTGAGGGCCCGAACCTGCTCGCTCCGATCTGGGCAGAGATCGGGCCCTGATGCCGTGAAGGCAGGACCACGGTCGCTACAGTTACAGACAAACCATGAGTGAGTGAGCAGACCCCAGGCCTGATCTCTAGGACAGAGTTTCCCACATAGGAACGTGCATACAAATCAGACGCAGATCCTATTTAAAATGCAGATTCTAATTTGGTGCATCTTGGAGGAGACCCCAGATTCTGCCTTTCAGATGGTGCTAGTGCTGCTGTTCTATGGACCACACTTTTTTTTTAATGTTTTAATTATTTTTATTTTTGTTATTAATTTATTTTTGTTACAGATGTTTCTCCTTTTTCCCCCACTGATTCCCCCCTCTCTCTCCCTCCCCACCCTGTCCCAGCTTTATTGTCCATGTCCATTGCTCATACACACATGCATATAAGTTCTGTGGTTTATCTCTCCCCCACCACCCCCTCTTCTGGGGATTGTCAGTCTGTATCCCACTTCCATGTATGCACCACACTTTGGAGAATACGGTACGAGGAACAATCCCAACCCCTCGCTCCTGACCACCCATCTCTTCCTGACCTGATAGGCAGGTTATTTATGTCTCCATGTTTCCTCTGGTGTGAGAGGTCCCTTCAGTAACCCCACAGTGAATGTGGAGACTGACAAAACAAGATTCTTACATTTTGGGGTTGCTTAGACATTAGGCCATCTTAGCATGGTCAAGTTTTCACCTGTGCTCTTTACACCATAGTTGCTTAATGATAGATCCCTCCTTGCATAGGACTTCTCTTAGCTGAGGACTAAGATGTGGGAAATGGAGCCTCTGGTGTTTGGCAGTCTGTTTCTTTACTTGTTTCGGGCGTACGTAAGTTGGTCATCTTCCATGCTGACTGAGCATGACACAAGAAGTTTCTGCTCAGATTTCCCCAGGCTCTGTCTCTCTTGGCATGCAACAACTCCGATCCCACAGCATCAAGGAGTGTACATTGGAGTCTGTGGCACCATTTTTTCTCACTAGAAAACAGGTGAGCATATGCCGGATCTGCACCTAAGCAACAGGTAGCCAAGATCTGCAATCTACCAAGTTAACATTTGCAAACAGAGCGATCCAGGGGGACCCTCTCTGTCACTGCACAGAGTAAGAAATTGACCTCCTGGCGCAAGTTAACTCGGCTGGAAAAATGGGCTTTTATTCAATGTCCAAATGCCAAAGGAGAACTGTGCATATTTGGGAAATTAAATTACCAAAACAAACAGACGGATCTTCCCAACTCACACCTGGCAGTTAGAAAATTGTTTCACTTTGCATTCATTTTTCTGTCCACGAGTAAATTATCTTTGCTGTTAGATGACGCTGAAGGTGATTTCCACAGAGGAGGAGGGGGAAGGTAGTCCAGACAACCTCTCGTACTGCCTTGCAGTATCTGAAGCATAGGTGTCTAAAAATAGGGCTTGAGTATTTCTGATTTTCATCCAAGGAGGCAGACCAACTTTCTACCCTAGCTTGTTAGCTGGAAAGGGTCAGTATCCCAAAGAAAGATTTAATAAATCTTGCATTCTAATTTCCAGAGCAAAAGGAAAAAATGCTTTTTAAACTTGGATGTGTATTATATTGTTTGAAATGAATGACTTCCTGAATTCAATAACAAAAACAAATTTTGGATATCTTGAAGGTGATGGAAATTCTTAATGTTGTGGTCTCTTTAACATAAAGATGTTTTCTTGGCCACTCGGTTATTCTCCGTACATGGACTGTCATCACCCATAGCTTCCAGAAGAGGAAACTGAAGTGTGTCAAGGTGAAGGTCTTTTTCGGCTTCAGTTATAGAGCTGAATATAGAAACCAAGAGGTGTGGTTCCCACTTGGAACTCTAACCAGCAGAATCACACATAAAAACAGAGTTATTGCACTAAGAGGCTCCTGGGTGAAGAAAGGTGAGGTTGACAGAGCTCAAAGAGGGGAAGAACCACATTCCTGTCAATCTGATAACTTAGAAAAGTGGGTATATTATCATCCATTTGTATTTAGAAGCAGCTTGAAGAAAACTCCCAGAAGCGTAAGGAGCGAAGGAAGCTCTTACTAACAGCCCTATACCTCTGTGTCTCTGCATTTCATACAAAAGCAATCCTTGGTATTTTTCTAGAGATTTACACTTCCAAAGTAGTTAACATCCAGAACACTTTCACCTATATAATAATCCATAAAGTGTGCAGAATAGGTAGTAGAATGCCCAGTTTCAGAAGCCATATAAAACAAACTTTTAAATGAATGGGAAGTTATTTTTACATATTATTTTTCCAACTGTAAAAATAGTAATTGGCTACTTTGAGGAATTCAGAAGCTAGCCCACTATCCAAAGAAAAAGAGGAACATTTGCCTGCATTTCCCTTTCTGTGGCTCTGTGTGTTCATGCTAGTAATGTACGTGTGCATTTGCATACATTTTTAACCAAGTTGGGGTCCCCCTCTGCATGGAGGTGTTTCTTTCTTGTTTTTATTCCCTATTAAAATTTGAATGGGCTCCCAGAAAGATGGAGTAAGCAAACATAGCTCTATTCCTGTCATTGAACACAACTAAAAACCGAGGACTTTATACAAAAAACACACGTAAAGATGCTAAAATGTGGAGAAAAGACCATCTAGGAATCTCAGGACTAGGGAACTACATAGTAGTGAGTTCCCCAAATTGTTTGTTTGCTTCATATCTCCCAGACTAGAAGCTTAAAAATAAAGCCAGTAACTTAGAAATGCCAACAGGCACAGACTTCTTTTTTTTAAAAGCCCCAACTAAAGCCTGCTCTTACTAGACAAAGACCAGCAAAGGGGCAGAAAACTTTCAAACAACCACCCCTCCACTCCAGCAAAACATCACAGGAAAAAACTGTGACCCCACCTCTGCCCAGGAGCAAGTAACCTAGACGTCTGTCCTTGCCAGGCAGCATCGAGGATCCCCAATAGAAACCCCACCTGGGGTGGTGTCAGAGAAGACTGAGAGGAAGCTGGACCTTTGACCCCAATGGGCACTAACAACTGCCCCCTGTGTCAGTGGAGGCCACATGGGGAGACTAGGCTCCCACCCCCACCCCGCAATAGCAAGAGTCCACCACTCCCTGCTGGGGTAGTGTCAATGGGATTCCAATGGAAAGTCGGGACGTTGACCACTGCCCCGGGTTACCAGACCACTCTCGTGGTGTCAGCAGAAGCCACGGAAGGAGCAGTGGTAACGAGGCAGCTCTATCCCTCCCCAGGCAAGGAGGTACCAGCAGAGATGCAGTGAGGAGCCGGAAAGCATCCCTCTGCCCGGTTCATGAGGACCACCTGGTCAGGTAAGGAACCAGAACTTCTACCCCGTCTTACAGTACCAGGCAGCGCCCCCTTCCTGTGACAGAGCGGTATCTGGAAAAGCTGAAACAGGTTTAAGTAAGAGTCCGTCTCATCACATAATACACAAAGTGTCCAGGTTTCTGTAAAAAATCACACATAATACCAAGAACCAGAAAAAAGCCCAAAATGAATTTTTCAAAAAGACATTAATTAGATGTCCACACCAAGATGACAGAGATGTTAGTATTATCTGACAAAGATTTTAAAGATTTCAATATGCCATTAAAACTCGAAACAAGCCCTGGCCAGATTGGCTCAGTGGTTAGAGCGTCGGCCTGCGGTCCGGAGAGACCCAGGTTCGGTTCCCGCTAAGGGCACGTACTTCAGTTGCAGTTTGTCCCCGGCCCTGGTTGGTCGTGCGGGTGGCAGCCACTCGATGTGCCCCTTTCACATCGATGTTTCTCTCACTCTCTCTCTCTTCCTCTCTCTCCCTCCCACTCTATCTGTACAAAAAATGGAAAAATATCCTCTGGTGAGGATAAAAAAAACAAAAAAAAAAACTCGAAACAAGAGAAAAAATAGAACCCTGACCAGTATGGCTCAGTTGGTTGAGTGTCATCCTGTGCACGGAAGGGTGGAGGGGGTGGAGGGTTTGATTCATGGTCAGGGCACATAGCCAGATTGCAGGTTCAATCCCTGCTCAGAGCACAGGGATTGTTTCTCTCTCACATCAATGTCTCTCTCTCTCTCTCTCTCTCTCTCTCTCTCTCTCTCTCTCTCTCTCTCCCCCCTCTTCTTCTCTCTCTCAAATCAATATATATATAGATTTTCACACTAGACACATCCTAGTTAAACTTCTGAAAACTCAAGGTGAAAGAAATCTTGAAAGCATTGAGAGAGAAATAACACTTTACGTAGAGGGGGAAAAAATAAGTCAAATAACAGCAGATATTAGCAACCATAGCGGCCAGAAGGAAGTAACATTTCTGTTAATCCTCACCCGAGGATATTTTTCCATTGATTTTTAGATAGAATGGAAGGGAATGAGGGATGGAGAGAGGGGGAGAGAGGGAAAAACATCAATATGAGAGAGATACATCGATTGGTTGCCTCCCACACGACCCCAACTGGAGCCAGGGATCAAACCCACAAACCCAGGTGCGTGCCTTTGACTGGGAATCAAACCTGCGACCCTTCAGTCTGCTGGCTGATGCTCTAACCGCTGAGCCAAACTGGCCAGGGTAGGAAGTAACATTTTTTTTTACCTTTTGTTGATTTTTTCTTATCGTTGAAAGTATTACAGAGGAGGTAACTTTTTTAAAGGGCTAAAGGAAAAGAACTCTCAACCCCAAATTCAATACCCAGTGGAAACATTCTTCAAGAATGAAGCAGAAATCAAGACATTCTCAGATGAAGAAACATGAAGAGAATTTGCTGCCAGTGAGGTTCGCCCTAAAAAACAAAACAAAACAGAAAAACCTACAGGAAGTTCTCTAAACAGAAAGAGAACAATAAAAGAAAGAGCACAGTAAGCAAAAATATGGATAAATACAATAGTCTTTCTTCATTCTCTTGAGTTTCCCAAACGATACGTGCCGCCGAAGCAGAAGCTGTAACACTACCTGATGTGGTTCTACGTGCACGTACAGGGCAGGGTAGGATGACTGCATCCTAAACAGGGGATGGTAAAAACATAAAAGGAGGTAAGGTTTCCAAACTTGAACTGATAAATAACACCTCCGGTAGACTGTGATGCTATACACGTGTCATGTAATATCTAGAGAAACCACAGAAAAAGTTCTACAAAGAGATAATACCCAAAAACAACATAGAAAATAAAAATGAAATGTCAAAGCATGTTTAGGTAACCCACGGGATTAAGGATTGTGTCTTCAGGGTTGCCATGTTTATTTTATTTTTTTATCCTCACCTCAGAACATTTTGGTATTTATCTTCAGTTAGAGCAGGAGAGAGAGAGGGAGGAAGAGAGAGAGAAACATCAACGTGAGAGAGACACATCGACTGGTTGCTATCTGCACGAATAGCAACTTAGGTACGTGCCCTTAGCAGGAACCAAACCTGGGATCTAGTCCATGGGCCAATGCTCTAACTGCTGAACTGGCCAGGACCAAATAATACTTTATAAAATGAGCATTGTCTATGGAAATATTGTATAACCCAGATCTTACATATGTCCCTTCAAGGAAGTCTTGCAATTATAGCTGCCAGGTCCCTCCAAAGTATTACCTGCTGAAGATTAAAGCTATGAGTTCCTGGATCATTCAGATAGTTTACATTCAAATTTGTATTCCAAACTGAACAAGCCAATGATTATGGTACTTCATCAGAAACTTGTTTTTCAGGTAAGCTGCAGGTGAGACAAACTACCTTGTTGACTTCCTTTGACAATATCTGGAAATTTCTCCTAGTATACCTATTCAGTGGAATCCAACTTTATTCAAAGTGTGGGTTCTTGCACCCCACCTAGGATGTGACTCTTCTATCATATATCCATTTTAATATCTAAGCCCTGTGGTCACAGACATCAGAAGTCCCTGCCTCCAGCCTCACCCCTGGGCAGCCAACGCTTCTGCCTGACATTCTCTGTTTCAATATCTCTATTTCTGACCCCTGGGGACTTCCCTAACATCCCTGTAATTGCAGTTATGCAGTTAAATAGATTGTGTAAGCATTGTTACATTTTTCTCCATGATGATTAAACCTCCTACTGACTATATGTATTTACTACTTCTTTCTGTTATAGATAACACTTCAGTGTCTATACATGAGTGTAAATCTTTGCTTGTTTCTGATTACTTCCTGAGGTTAAATGTCAAGAAAAGTTGTTCCTGGGTCTAAGAATAATTTCACATTTTTAAGACGCTTTATATATCTTTTTCAAGTTGCCCTCAAAAAGGATTTACCCAGCTGCATTCCCAGCAGTTGTGTATTACAGTGCCCATTCTACCCCATTTCAGCGCTAATACAAGCCCATATAATTTTCAAAATGTTTTCCAAATTGATAGGTCACAATGTTACTCTGTTTTAAGATGAGTAATCCTTTTATTGCTACCATAAGACCTAAGCATGAAAAATGTTAATAAGTCGTATACTATAGAATTCCCAGTAAAAAATAAAAAGACAGTCTCTGTGACCCAAGAATATACCTAATTTCATAGAAGACGACACATGAAATTTGGAGGCCAGGTTTAAAGGACATGAAAAGAGCTCTTACGATTGCAGAAGGAAGATAAAGTTCAGAAAGTAAGACCAAAGTGATGCAATTTCCTGGCATAGGCGCCTCGATTCCCCTTTCTCACACTCACCAGACATGCCTAATTGATCACAGAACTCCTTTCCAATGAGCTAGGATGCAACCTTAGGACCCTTCTCAATACAGCACTTCAAGCAGCAGTTGATTACAGTTGGCCCGTAAGTTAAAGCCTCTTTGCCCTCTTTGATTTATTACATTATAATTTTCAGGTCAAGACAGGAGGAAGAAGTATACTATAATATTTAATGGTGCTTTGTATTTGAGCCAATACAATTTGTAGCTGGGTAGAAAAGCTATTCATTGACAGGATATGTTGACCCAGCACGGAGCCAGCCTCATTATCATTCCTGAAAAATTCTCCGTTCACAAGGCAGGACAAAAGAAATTAGATAATACCTGGAGTCCAGGAGATATTCTCAACAATAGTACCTGAGTTGCCCAGGTAGTGAGTGGATGCCCAGTGGAAAGAAGAAAATAATCAGACCATCTCCGAACATCCCCTGACATTTCCTTTGTGAAAGAAGAGGAAGAAGACAGAGAGTGGACATCTACTTCTGCGGTCTTCTTCTTTGGCCTGTGAAGGTTCAGGTCGCAGTCCCCAGAGCTCATCCACCTCAAATGCTCTCAGAAAAAAAGGAAGATGCTCTGCTCTGACCATCAGGCAGTGAAGACTCTAAACGCATGAAGGCCTTTTTCACCAGCATCAGCATCAGCTCTCCAAGGACAGGAGTTGCCCAGGGGAAACCCTGAAATGCAGGTATCAATTCAGGAGTCCCGGAAGGGAGTTTCTTTTTGGTTTGGAACTCAGCATTTTTCTTTTCACTGAGATGTGAAATTGTAAACTAGTTAACCATTCCACTAGGGGCCAACCAGGATCACAGTCATTTCCGAGCCCATCTGACAGCGTGCAAGTCCCCCGGCTCCCTCATTTTTCTGCTGTTGGCATCTCACCCGAGTGCGCTCCTGCCTACAAGGGCTGTCTGCTCACGTGCTGCTAAGACAATAAATAAAATGACTTACAGAACATAAAATGTAACCATCACCAAGGGAACTTTTCCAACATAAGGAAATACATTTATAATCCTCCCCCATCCAACCTAAGCATTTATATAATTAGTCATGCCTATAGTTTCTGGCTCTTTGAGCCAATCAGATCACTTCTCATAACCTGTTTCTCACCCCCTCCCAGCTATGGTAATATTCCTTTTTATTAGGAGGAAATTGCTTTATTCTTCCTTATATCTCTGCAATCATGGAAGCTACACTCTCTCATGATGCTTTGCAGTGTATGAATACACACACACACACACACACACACACACACACACACAGCCCTCTCTACCTTGTCCAAGTCCTGCTTTTTCTTATGTCCCACCTGTAGCCAAGATGGAGCCATCATTCTCTCCACTGGGACGGGGAGAGGTTTTAGCTGGCAAGAGCAAAGAGAGGGCACGGAGACCCTCAAGATGAGAAGGTGTCTGCCCTCAGGGTGCATAATTTTAAAGACAATCAAAACTTTGCACTGCCAAGATTAACACCTGTCTCCTCCTTTACCCCCATGTTTAATTTTAAAAGGCACCTTTCTATTCTTAGCATGCATTGTCTTCCTTATGCTAGTCTCCAGGAAAGGAGAGGAAAAACACACCCAGGCTCACACATGCTTTTCCCTAAGTTAAAAAGTCTCCACCTCTTCTTTGCTGGCTGGCAAACTCCTCCTCATCTTTCTGTCTCTGTGCAGATTCTCTGCAAAAACGTGGACTGTCCCTGGGAGACTTAGGCATTCCTTCCTCGTGTTCCTTCTGCACTGTCCTAGAGCGAGTCTCTTCATGCCCCCCACGTGTGCCACATGCCCGCCTTCCTGCTGTCCTGTGAGCTCATTGAAGTCAAGGACTCTTGTTTCTGACCTTCCTTTCCCCAGCATTTAGCCCACTGTTTGGCACTTAGATAGTATGTGATAAATTTTGCTGGATGATGGGGTGGATGAATCCTCATGCTGATAGCTTGCCCTAATACCCGTTAAGAATCTTAGAAGATGAACGCTGGAAAGGCTCATCATGTCCAGTCCTCTCTCTCCCAAGATGAGATCTACAGAGAAAGTACCTAAGGCCATACAATGAGCCTGTGGCATGGCCTACCTGTGTCTAGACTCATACTGCAGTCCCCCTTCCGCTGAACAATATTGTTTCATCCGCTGATGGAAGAAAGACATATTAAGCACATCCAGGATGCCATGCCCTGAGGATACCATGGTGGGAAGGGCAAAGGTCGTTCTTCCACATGTAGCTGAGGGTCTAGGGGGAACGCAGCCAAGTATTCAGACAAAGAGGCCAGGGTCACAGGGAGGCAATGAGATGGCTCATGCAGGTCAGGAGCAAATCCTGACTTCACTTAAAATGTTGGTATTTTGTTCATCAAGGATTTTTTGCCTTACTTTTTATTTTTTTTAATGTTGTATTAAGATATTATTTATCTTGATTTCTAAGTTTTTTGGCATTCTCTTATATTTTGTTCCTGAGGCAAGTACCTCACCTACCTCACTCTAATCCTGGCCCTGTAAGGAACTGATCATTTCTTTTTTTTTTTTTTTTTTTTAAATTTCTTGTTAATCCTCACCTGAGGATATTTTTCCATTGTTTTTTGTTTTGTTTTGTTTTTTGGATAGAGTGAAAGGAAGGGGGGGGGGGGAGAGAGAGAGAGAAACATCTATGTGAGAGAGACACATTGACTGGTTGACTCCCACACAACCCCAACTGAGGCCGGGGATCGAACCCACAACCCAGGTATGCGCCCTTGACTGGGAATTAAACTCGAGACCCTTCAGTCCTTGAGCCAATGCTCTAACTGCTGAGCCAAACCAACCAGCGTAGGAACTGAGAATTTTAAAAAGGAAGAAAGCAAATGACCAAGCCTCTATGACATATACCTTCAGAGAACCTGGATGGTTCTCTATGGTTGTCAGTCTATTTCCGAATGAGAGATCTGAGACATTGGTGCACGCTGGTTAATTCATTGTCTGATTGCTGAGCAACATACATCTCCCAGCGTAGAGTCATCTCTTAACACGTGCCAATGTATTAAGTCACTTTTGTGGTGAACAAATTATGCAAAGTCATTTTATTTGAAGTGAATCCTCACAACTGCTGGCAGCTTAGATGATCAACATCCATCCTGAGATTTGCGTCATAAGGAGGACATCATGGGTTGACGTGAGGCACTTTCAGTAGAACTTTGTTCATATATTACTATCAATGCTATTCCTTTGAAGTTGTCCAATATTATAGTTTTACCAACGATGATGGAAACAACATTAAAATAAATAACAGAATACAAGAAAATGAAACTAAATGAAATGCCAAGTTACCACCATGAAGAGGCAATTATCAAAGGCCACTGACACAGAGAACCTGCAGATCACATGGGTAGTGTCTTAGATTCCAACCACAGACAATGCACTTGTCACACTGACGCTGTGCACAGGTGCCCCGATTCTATGGTGACTGATCCAGTGGTTACAGCTAAGGGCACAGAGCGGATTTACGGGTCATATGCTGGCATCATCCCTAGCCTGCAGAATTACTTTGGGCAAGGAATTTGACCTCTCCATGTGTCAATCACGCTGCTGTGTGGCTGTGCTATACTGCTACCTTCCCAGGAATTTCCTGGAAGGAGTATTTTTTTAAAAAGACTTTGTAAGTCATATAAATATCTAATTACTATGCTGTACACCTGAAATTAATATAATATTGTATATCCAATGCAATTGAAGGATTAAAATATTTTAAAGACTTTCTTATTGAAAAACTGAAAAGCATCAGGCTGTAGTTCTCAAAGAGAATCCATTTGGACCCATCTTGCCGGGTGGATATAAGAAATGACCAGTGGAGCATACCATAGCATGATGAACCCTCAGCACAACAGAGAATTTAAAGGGAATTTAAAGCAATTGACCTACATCAACATCAAAATGAATAAAAAGAATGTTAGTAAGAAAATAAAACTGGTTTATTTTAATGGTGTTATTGGCTGATCTCATTTCAGATGTTAAACCTCATGGGATAATGGCATTATGTCTTTTGTCAAAACAATGTGTCTGCCCACTTACTGGCTGCAAAATCTTAGACAAGTTACTTGAGCCTCTGTTCAGATAAACCTCATCTCAACACCACCAACACTTCATGAGTTTTTTTCTGAAGACTCGCGGAGATCATGCACACGTGAAGCACTCAGGACAGTGTCATGTACACAGGAAGCACATGGGACGTGTGAGTGAGTGAGTGAAGAGGAGGAGGGGGTAAATGAAAGGGAAAGCATGGTTTATGTTTCACTTGAGTACTCCTCAAGGCAACTGGAATGATGCCTGGTACAGAGTAAGTATGAATGGATGTTTGAATGAATAATGAGTACTTACATGCTCTAAGTACTATACTAAGGAAAAGGGGGTAAAGCAAGAAAGGAATAAAGAAGGAATAAAGACAGACACCAAAGAAAACATATGCCCCTCAATCCCTTGGGGGTGGAGCCATCTTTTACTGCCTGTAAATCCATAAATATTTTAACATCTGGCCACTTCTCCTTCTCCTTACACAGCAAATAGGAGATCAGATACACTGCCGGAGCTCCATCCATTGAGAGGATTATTCTTTGCCACTGACCAATTCCAGTCTCCAGACTGCAGTGCTCCTGTCACATACCATGTCAACACTTCCATAAACTGAGTTTGGCTTTCTTCCTCCTCTATCACTTAGTCATAAAGGGTGCCTCGTGCAGCCAGAGGTCTACACTGAGGGAGGGGCCCTTGTGGATGACAGACATCTGGGCTACCTGCTTATGCTTACTGTACCCACTAGGCCTACCTGTGCTCAGTCCCAGATATATCCTGTCTATCTTATGTTGCATTGCTGGGTGCTCCCAGCCTTAGTACTTGGAGAGTATGACAGCTAATGATGGGCAGGTCTGGACACATGACATCCTGGTAACCCATGGTGCTCCATATCTACCAGGCTCCAGTAGCGTGGCAGTTGTTGTTTTTCAAAAGGTGTATAATGATATATTATTCTCATTCCAGGACCCCAAGGGGCCTGTGTTGTGCTTCTCCCACTGAGGTTTGACATAAGCTCCACAAGGCATTGTTTCCCATCACTGATACCCCTTAGGATCTTCCATGTTGTATGGACCAAGTAGTAGGTTGCTTGCACTCTAGCCTGGTCCTGCTACAGAGCCCTTTCCTGCTCTGGGCCCCTCTCAAAGCCGGCAACCTTTTGCATCATTTAGTAATGGACTGGAGCAATATTCTCAGGTATAGGGTAGGTAGCTTTTAGAACCCAAAGAGGCCTACCAGACATTTGATTTTCTTTCTAGTGGTGGAAAGTGCAAAATCCAATAATTTTTCTTTTACTTTGGAGGGGATGTTGTGGGTTGCCCTTACCACTGAATCCCGAAATACTTTACTGACGTGCAGGTACCTGAATCTTTATAGGGTTGATCACTCATTTGGTGGAGACTACCTGTCTTACCAAAGCTACTAGCATGCTAGGCAATTCTTGCTCTTTGGGCTTGATTAGCATAATAAAATCAGGGCAGTAAATTAATGTAATGTTCTGTCTGATGTCCAGATAGTCCAAATCCCTTCACAGGGCAGGACGGTTTAAACATAGCTCTCAGGCAACACTGTAACTGTATATTGCTGACTACTGCATGTGAACATGAGCTGTTTCTGATTCTCTCTTCTGACTGGAATAGGAAAAGAACGTGTTTGCCATTTGCCTCAATGGCCCCGTGCGGAGGTCTTGTCAATCTGCTCCAGAAGAGATCCCACATCTGCAACAGTGGCCACAGTCAGGGCTTCTAAGAGGTTGATTTGTGAAGATCTCTTTTTAAACCTCCAGGGCACATCGGGTTTCTCCAGGAGTTAGACTGGGAAACTAACTGGAGAATTTGAGGACCACCACTCGGCATCATTCAGATACATGATGACGTCAGCCAGCCTCCTCACCATGCAGGAACGCGACTTTATCTCTGATTTACTCTGCTTTGGGCTGGGGGTGGAAGTGGATTTGCAGTTTCAGAACTTCCACTGGGCCTTCCCCACTACGACCGACCTTACCACATGGGTTAAGGAATCACTGTAGGTGTTGTGACAATTACTAAGTATGATAATCCCCAATTTTGCCTCTCAAATCCATCACAAGGGTTTGTTGGCCAAATGAACACACTGTAAACTGGACTTTGGCCAAAACATTTTTTATTACCTGAATCCCATATACTTCCACCTAATCAATTTAGATACCTGGTCTCTGATATCAAGGTCAAGTTGAGCCCCATGTCCAGTGGTCTTCAAAAGTTTGACATCCCGCCCGGCTGGTGTGGCTCAGTGGTTGAGCATTGACCCATTCACCAAGAGGTCATGGTTCGATTCCCAATCCGGGCACATGCCCAATTGTGGACCCAATCCCTGGGGAGGGGGGCATGCAGGAGGCAGCCCATTGATGTTCTCTCTCATCGATGTTTCTTTCTCTCTCTTCCTTTAACTTCCTCTATCTCTAAAATCAATAAAGACTTCTTAGGGTATATTCCTAGAAGTGGGATCACTGGGTCAAATGGAAGTTCAATTTTTAATTTTTTGAGGTAACACCATATTGTTTTCCATAGTGGCTGCACCAATCTGCATTCCCACCAGCAGTGTACTAGAGTCCCCTTTTCTCCACACCCTCGCCAACACTTGTTGTTTGATGATTTGTTGATGGCGGCCATTCTGACAGGTGTGAGGTGATACCTCATAGTTGTTTTAATTTGCATCTCTCTGATTATTAGTGATGCTGAACATTTCTTCATATGTTTCTTAGCCATTTGCATGTCCTGTTTGGAGAGGTGTCTATTTAGTTCCTCTACCCATTTTTTAATTGGATTCTTTGTCTTCCTTTTGTGAAGAAGTATGAGCACTCTATATGTATTGGAAATTAACCCCTTATCTGATATATCATTGGCAATTATGCTCTCCCATACAGTGGGTAGCCTTTCCGTTTTGATTGTATCTTTTGCTGTGCAGAAGCTTTTGAGTTTGATGTAGTCCCATGTGTTCATTTTCTCCTTTGTTTCTAAAGAATATATGTACCCCCATGTTTGTAGCAGCACTATTTACAATAGCTAAGATCTGGAAACAGCCCAAGTGTCCATCAGTAGACGAATGGATAAAAAAGCTGTGGTACATATACACAATGGAGTACTACGCAGCTGTAAGAAAGAAAGACCTCTTATCCTTTGAGACTACATGGAGGGACCTAGAAAGTATCATCCTAAGTGAAACAAGCCAAACAGAGAAAGACAAGTTTCATATGATCTCACTTATTTGTGGAATATAATGAACATAACAGCCTGAGGAAGGGGGTAGTCCCAGAGACGCGGAAGTGGGGTACAGACTGACAATCCCCTAAATAGGGGGGTGGTGGGGAAGAGATAAACCACAGAACTTATATGCATGTACATATGCATGAATAGTGGACATGGACAACAAACTGGGGAAAGGGCAGGGAGGGAGGGGGGAGAATCAGTGTGGGGAAAAGGAGAAACATCTGTAACAAAAATTAATTAATAAAAATAAATAAATAAATAAATAAAATCAATAAAGAAAAAAAAAATATTCAAAAAAAAAAAGTTTGACATCCCTCTTTCCCCAGTACACAGTTATCAGACAAAGTGGCCAGAAGTCTTTCTGTGAAGGGACTGGGGAATCATTCTTGTGTTTACATGCCATGTGTTGCAATATTCTTCCTTTTGGAGACCCAGCCTCCTCTTCAGTCAGAGGGTTTGAGTCTGGAAACTGGATCAGGTCTGAACACATCTCAAATGATCAAGACTTTATTGGGGCACCTGTCCTCAGCCTCCTCGGGTTTCCTTGTTGACAGCCTTGTTGACTGAGGAGCATACTCGCTGGCAGCCCATCTAATTTACCTCCAGGGACTGTGTGTTCCATGAAGCATATCACAGCTCTCGGTGCATCAGGATCTCTCTGCTGCCATTCTGACCCTGCCACTCATAATCACTGCATCCATCTGGCTTCTGCCAGTTACTTTACATCACCTGGCTTCTCTGACAGGTCCCTAGCGTTCCCGTGCTATCAGTGAGCCTATGTGTGCATTTCCTGCCATCAGGCGTGGCTTTAGAGGAGAGCCATTTCACCCCTATCTGAACCCTCAGCTACTTATGCTGTGGCTAAGAATTCAGCCAGCAAGGTAGGAGATTGGAGAAAGAAGTTTTTGTGAAAATATCATTAGAAATTTATGACATATTTTTATCCTCCCTGTTCCCCCTTACTACCTAGCTTCCCCAAGAGAGATTGATATGAGTCTCCTGGAAGTCTGGAGAAAACAGGGACCAATGTCAGTCTCATAATGAAGGGATCTAGAGGCTTTGGCTAGGAACCTTAGGTATCAGGACAGATAGAGACCCCTCTGCAATGGGGTCCATCCACCCATCAACAAAGGGCAGAGGGCAAGTATGCGTAAAGAAAGGTCTCTTGAGTCCTAGACATGAGCCACAGGGGAGAGAGAGAGAAATGACCTTCATCTTTCTCTAATCCCTGACTTAGAGTACTATCTGAAGGGCTGAAAGATATTAGGGAACAGGGTCAATCATGTAGTTCCTGGGAATGACAGAGGAGATACAAAATTAATAAATGGGACTGCATCAAACTACAAAGT
The DNA here is from genome assembly GCF_014108415.1 of Molossus molossus. Taxonomy (NCBI): domain Eukaryota; kingdom Metazoa; phylum Chordata; class Mammalia; order Chiroptera; family Molossidae; genus Molossus; species Molossus molossus. The sequence continues at coordinate 18,857,793 of NW_023425377.1, forward strand.
TTCTGCACAGCAAAAGAAACAAGCATCAAAATGGAAAGGGAACCCACTATATGGGAGAACATAACTGCCAATAATACATCAGATAGGGGTTAATTTCCAAAATATATATAGTCCTCATACAACTCAACAGAAGGAAGACAAAGAATCCAATTTAAAAATGGGCAGAGCAATGCTCAGTGGTTGAGTGTCGATCCATGCACCAAGAAGTCACCAGTTCGATTCCCGGTCAGGGCACATGCCCAAGTTGTGAGCCAAATCCCCAGTGGGGGTCAGTCATTAATGTATCTATCTCTCTCTCCCTCTCCCTTCCTCTCTTTCTAAAATCAATAAAGAAAAAAAAATTTAATAAATAAAAATGGGCAAAGGACCTGAATAGATACTTCCCCAAACAGGATACACAAATGGCCAAGAGACATATGAAAGAATGCTCAACGTCACTAATCATCAGAGATACACAAATTAAAACAACTGCCAGAATGACCACCATCAACAAATCATCAAACAATAAGTGTTGGTGAGGGTGTGGAGAAAAGGGGACTCTAGTACACTGCTGGTGGGAATGCAGACTGGTAGTCACTATGGAAAACAATATTGTGTTACCTCAAAAAATTAAAAATTGAATTTTCATTTGAATCCAGTGATCCCACTTCTAGGAATATATCCTAAGAAGCCTGAAACACCAACCAGGAAGAATACATGCACCCCTATGCTCATAGCAGCACTATTTACAACAGCTAAGATCTGGAAACAGCCCAAGTGTCCATCAATAGACGAGTAGATAAAAAAGCTGTGGCACATGTACACAATGGAATACTATGCAGCTGTAAGAAAGAAAGATCTCTTACCCTTTGAGACGACATGGAGGGACCTGGAAAGTATTATGCTGAGAGAAATAAGCCAATCAGAGAAAGACAAATGATCTCACTTATTTGTGGAATATGATGAACAAAATAAATTGATGAACAAAACAGACCCAGAGACATAGAAGTAGGGGTCAGACTGACAAACCTCAGAGGAAGATGAGGGAGTGGGGGACAGGGGAAGGGATGAACCAAAGAACTTATATGCATATATACATAACCAACGGACATAGACAATAATACTGCGAAGGGGGTATGGGAGTGAGGAGGAAGGTGCCAATGGGGAGAAAAAGAGAAACATCTGCAACAAGAAAAAAAAATCCAGCAAATAAACAAACACCTGCTTTGCAAGAAATGCTGCCAACTTATCTATACTAGGATGGGCAGCCTCCAAAGGACCGACCTTTGGCCACCTGTGATTGTTCACTTAAGCCCAAGTGAAAGTCAGCTTTAAACACATGTCAAGGGCAGAAGAAGAAACCAATGTCAGTCTCCTAAATCCGTTACTGCCCTTCACTACCCCATCTTGACCTCCTCCTGAATAGCTAGCTAAGGATCAAGTGGGAAGTGAGAAAATAACTAAAAATGTGGAGAAATAGATGAGCTGATGGGGCCCCCACCCTCACCTTTCCCACTGGAAATGGCAGCCCTGGGCCAGAGCTGGGTGGGGCAGTGCAGAAAAGTTCACTTTAAGGTCCAAGCCCTTCCTATTGCACGGGACAAGGCATATTCATCACTAAACTGAGACTTCTTAGGAAACTAAAAGATCAAGTGAATTTTTTATAATCTGAGAGCACAAAGCGAAGCTACAAGATCTGCCTGATCGCACCCTGGGGCCTGGGAAGATCTACTGGATGTGAGTGCGTGTGTTTGTGCCTGTGTGTGTGGTGCACATCAGCGCAAAGGAGCGTGAGGAGAGTGGGCAGAGTGAAGTTGTTTTTTGATTTGTGCTAAATGAGCCATACCCAGTTCTATATCAATTACATATGGTTTAACATTTTTTTCTCAGATTAATTTTGGAGCAAATCTATTTTGCAGCTGCCAGAGCTCACTCACCACTGTCCCCTTTCTAGCCTCCGGGAGGGAGACCTTCAGTTCCTGGGACGTGTTTATCGATTTCCTCCTCTAAGATACAGAGCAAGCCTTCAGCTGTGTGTGAGACAACTATTATCTGTGTGTGTGTGTGTGTGTGTGTGTGTGTGTGTGTGTGTGTTTTCTTGCAGCTGCTTTTGAAAAAAAACAAAATCTACTGAATTGTGTACTTGATACATCTCAGGGCTCTGGGTTTATTATCCATCAAACACTGTGCAAGTTGTTTTAAAATATTTGTCATTGCTCTTCCGTGGGAGGAAGAACGGCATGAAGTTCTGGAGTTTTCAATTCCCTCTTCTAATGTGCAGGGAACGGAGGCAAGAGGACTTTGATGAAACATAGTGATTCTTTTATGTCATAATAGACTTGGTAAGTCTTTATAGAAATCCTCACACTAGGGGCTTTTCTCCTCCTAATAACAGGAGAGCAGATAAATAAAGCCATTGAAGTTTCCTCTTTGTGCAGCAGGAGCTGAGAAAGCTTCGAGGAGGGTGGGCAAGGAGCGGAGGGTGATCAGAGCTCTTTGAGACAGCTACATAGCATCACCTCCGTCTTACCCATGATGCAATTAATAGCGAGGTGAGCCAGCGTGATCCCTTGAGCATCTCGGTGCATAGTTCAGCGCCTAGCACACTGCAAATGCTCAGCACCTACCTGTTATGAGAATGGCAGCTGGAACTGTAGAGTTGGTACCGGGATACCAGCCAGGCTACCAGAGTGCTGTGTAGGTCATACTCAGCAGAGAACCAAAAGTTTAACATAATTATTCTAAAAATAAAAAATAAAATAATTCTTCTAAATCATCACATCTCCCTGAAACATCACATTATGATTTCCTCTTAACACCCATCGTTATTTGAAATTATCTTATTTTAATAAATATACTCATTTTATGCTATAATTATATATAATGTGTATCTATATATATACACCAAACTCAAAAATCAGCACCTCCAGGAAGTACTCGGGTCTCACCCACACACTTCCTCCCCTTTATATCTGTTTAACCTGTAAGAACAGTCTACCTTGCTAGCCAATCTTGTCTCCTAGACTCAGGTCAGATTCCCTAAAAACAGAGAGTTTCAGGTGCACCCGATTTATCCAGAGCATGCTTAGGGGTGGAGGGTGGGGTGGGGGAGGGAGATTTGAGAAAGGGAAGTTGCTAAGCAGGAATGTGATATCCGATAAAGTGCAGCCTTGGGTTGAGTGGGTGGGGGAGCAGAGGGTATTCTGAGGCATCAATCACACCACGGAGTACTGACCCCAAGGCCATGTCAGTCAGGCATTGGCTGCTCCTGGCAGGGAGGCAGGACTGGGTATGTAACCTCATGGGATGGAGTCAGCCAAAGGCAGGGCTCCGGGCAAGATTCCATCAGCCACAACACTTGCAGCTACTGGGGTTGGGTGCACCAAAGGTATAGAGGACCAGACAGAGTCCCAACGTCTGCTACCCCATCCTTTCTGTATTATGATGCTACACAATCATAAAGTCCTTAAGGGTAGGCACTGGTGTTCTTCCTGTTTTTAACTTCCTACATCCCTTAGGACAGAGCCTGGAGCGCTGAGCTACATTCTCCCTCCTTTTTTCAGGCTGTTTGGGAGGAATCTTTGAAACAAAGGTGAAAAGCTGCCCGCAGGAGTACACCGCCTCTCGCGATTGCAGCTGCCCAGAGGAATTCAGGAGCCGAAGTCCCAGTGTGACCAAGCATGTCTGTGGCACCGGGGATGACTTCTATCATCACCCATCATTACGGGGAGCAGAGAGCAAGGCAGACTCCAGCGGTTTTAAATGGGAGAGCTCAGCCCGGCTTGGTGAGCAGCCAACACAGCAGTAGCTATCTCCCCGGGCCAGCTGGGGAACGCTTGGGCACAAACGCAGACTTGGAGAACTCCACGCTCAGAGCGGCGGCCGGCCCTCCGGTACTGCCACGGGAGTGCGAGTGCGTGGGGCCACTGCGGAGGCCGCTCAGAGCGGCGGCGGCCCTCCGGTACTGCCCACGGGAGTGCGAGTGCGTGGTGCCACTGCGGAGACCCTCGGCCACAGTGACCGCAGCCAGCATTGGTCAAACACTCCCTCCCTCTACCAGAACTGCCTGGGCCTCATTCCACCTTCACAACAACCCCGAAAACCAGGCATTAAATTCACCCTCCTTGTTTTCATAGGAAGAGTTCTTAACATGTTCATACCCTTTGGCCCAGGGATTCAAATTGTAAGGATTCCCCACTTGGGGAAATAGTGCTTGATACAAAAGACCTCGACCCACAAAGAAATGCATTAATGTCATACTTATCACAGCAAAAAATAAAAATAATAATAATAAAAGGTAACAGCTAAATGTTCAATGAAAGGGAAATGTTCGCTTTACAGTCCCTCTAAACAATGGAATTTTATATCGCTATTAAAATCATGGTTTTTGAGGATTTGTAATAAAAATGAAAAAAACCGCCCTGGCCGGTTTGGCTCAGCGGTTAGAGCGTCCGCCTGCGGTCCGGAGAGACCCGGGTTCGGTTCCCGCTAGGGGCATGTACCTCGGTTGCAGTTTGTCCCCGGCCCTGGTTGGTCGTGTGGGTGGCAGCCACTCGATGTGTCCCTTTCACGTCGATGTTTCTCTCTCTCTCTCTCTTCCTCTCTCTCCCTCCCACTCTGTCTGTACAAAAAATGGAAAAATGTCCTCGGGTGAGGATTAAAAAAAAAAAAAAAAAAAGAAAATGAAAAAAACCTTACAGGTTTCAATGACATAAAGAGATACGAGATTTTCTGTTCAAAACGATCAGAGTGCAAAGGTAGAGCCACGCACAGCTCTCTGGCTCAAGGTGGCCGGCTGAATAGACACCATTTGCCCCATAAAGGAAGTCTCGGTGGTCTCTGAAATCTCACAGGATAAAAAATAAAGTAGAACAGCGTATGTTACACTGGGAAAATTTAATGTGAACTTAGAAGCTCTGAAGCAAACATCGTTGTAAGCCCAGTCACCACCATGGCCAAGGGCACCACCTTTGCTCACGTGAACTCGTGAAGCCAGATCTCCAGTGCTCTCATTTGAAAGGACCCAGAACCCCTCACGGGGCTCCTTAAAGGGCAGTGGCTTACATCTTGGGATGGAAAAAATTCAGGATGGGCTGCATCACCCATTTCTGTTAAAAAGCAGATATGGTTAAAAAAAAAAAAAATCAAAGAGTCAGCTTAAAGGGTATTCTAGCATTAAAAGGGAACAATAATCATAGTTATTAGCCCTGGCCAGTTTGGTTCAGCAGTTAGGGCATTGGCCCATGGGCCAAAGGGTCATGGGTTTGCTTTCTGGTCAAGGGCGTGCACCTGGGTTGCAGGTTTAATCCCCACACTGGTTGTGGTTGTACAGGAGGCAACCAATCGATGTGTCTCTCTCACATCGATGTTTTTCTCTCCCTTCCTCCCTCCCACTCTATCTGAAAATCAATGAAAAAATATCCTCAAACGAGGACTAACAAAAAATTAAAAACTAAAATTAAAAAAAAAAGTCATAGCTGACTGAAAAGTTCTGAGCCTGTATAAGGCCATGACTGCTAACGGCACACAAAAGAGATTGCGAAGCGTACAAACAGGGGGTTGTAACACAAAACAGGAATAAATGGAGCATGCTATTTTTCATCAGTTTTAATAAGTAACAGTGTACAATACATATCATTTTCTTTTTATTGCATTTTGAGTTAAAAAGTATATATACATGTGATATTGGGGTTTATTTTTTGTAGGTGCGTATGTGCTGAAATGTATGTGTGTACACGTGATACAGCAGTTCTGATCTGGGCTTCCGGTGTTTTTCTAAATTGAATGAGTCCTACCTGATGAATACGCTGCTTTGTGAAGAGATGGATTTTTAATTTATGCAAATTCATTCTATTTTATTTTAATTACAGTTTACATTCAATATTACTTTGTATTCGTTTCAGGTGTACAGCATAGTGGTTAGACAGTCATATACTTTACAAAGTGTTCCCCCCGATATTTCCAGTACCCACCTGACTCCATACATAGTCATTACAATATTTTTTACTATATTTTCTATGCTGCACTTTACACCCCCATGACTATTTTGTAACTAGCAATCTGTATTTCTCAATCCCTTTACCTTTTTTACCCAGTCCCCCAATCCCCACCTCTGACAGTCATCAGTCTGTTCTCTGAACCTATGAGTCTGTTTCTGTGACATTTGTTCATTTATATTGTTGTTTAGATTCTACATACAAGTGAAATCATATAGTATTTGTCTTTCTCCCAGTGACTTATTTCACTTAGCATAATACCCTCTAAGTCCATCCATGCTGTCACAACTGGTAAAATTTTGTTTTTTTATGGCCAAGTAATATTCCATTGCATATATGTTCCACAGCTTTTTTTAATCCACTTTTTATTGGTGGGCACTTGGGTTGCTTCCATAGCTTGGCTATTGTAAATAACACCGTGGTAAACATAGGGGTGCATATATTCTTTCAAAATAGTGTTTTGGGTTTCTTCAGATATATTCTCAGAAGTGGAATCACTGGGTCATAAGGAAGTTCCATTTTTAATTTTTTTGCGGGAACTCCATACAGTTTTCCACAGTGGCTATACCAATCTGTATTCCCACCAACAGTGCACAAGGGTTCTCTTTTCTCTACATCCTCACCAATGCTTGTCGTTTGTTGATCTATTGATAATAGCCATTCTGAAAGGTGTAAGGTGATATCTCATTGTGGATTTAATTTGCATTTCTCTGATGATTAGTGACCTTGAGATCTTTTCATATGTCTATTGACCATCTGCATGTCCTCTTTGAAGAAGGATCTATTTGGGTCCTCTGCCCACTTTTTTCTTTTTTTTTTATTGAGTGGAAGGGATGGGAGAGAGGAGAGAAACACACACACACACACACACATTGATTGGTTGCCTCCTGCATGACCCTGATCAGGGCCAGGGATCAAACCTGCAACCCAGGTATGTGCCCTTGACTGGGAATTGAACCTGTAACCCTTTGGTTGGCAGGCCAACACTCTAACTGCTGAGCCAAACAGGCTAGGGCCCGTTTTTAAATTGGATTGTTTGTTATTTTGGTGTTGAGTTGTATGAGTTCTTTATAAATTTTGGATAGTAACTTCCTATCAGATATATCATTGGCGAATATCTTCTTTCATTCAGTAGGTTGTCTTTTCATTTTGTTGATGGTTTCCTCTGCTGAGCGAAAATTTTTTTAGTTTTACGTAGTCCCATTTGTTCATATTTTTCTTTTGTTTCCCTTGCCTAAGGAGATAGATCAGAAAAATATATTGCTAAGAAAAATGTCCAAGATTTTACTGCCTATGTTTCCTTCTGGGATTTTATGGTTTTGCAACTTACATTTAAGTCTTTAATCCATTTTGAGTTTATTCTTGTATATGGTAGAAGAAGGTGGTACAGTTTCATTTTTTTGCACATATCTCTCCATTTTTCCCAACACCATTTATTGAATAGACTGTCTATCACATTGTATGTTCTTGCTTCCTTTGTCAAATAGTAACTGGGCTCTCTATTCTGCTCCATTGACCAGTATGTCTGTATTTATGCCAGTACCATGCTGTTTTGATTACTACGGCCTTGTAGTATATTTTGATATCAGGTAGCGTGATTCCTCCAAATTTGTTCTTTCTCAAGATTGCTGTGGTTATTTGGGATCTTTTCTAGTTCCAAATAATTTTTGGATTATTTGTTCTAGTTCTGTGAAATACATCATTGAATCAATATAAATTGCATTGAATCTATAGATTGCTTTAGGTAGTATGGACATTTTAACAATATTAATTCTACCTATCCATGAGCACAGAATATGCTTCAATTTATGTGTATCTTCTTCAGTTTCTTTCTTCAGTGTCTTACAATTTTACGAGTACAGTTCTTTTACATCCTTGATTAAATTTATCCCTAGGTAGTTTTTTTAAATCCTCACCTGGGGATACATTTTTATTGATTTTAGAAGGAGAGGAGGAAGAGGCAGGGAGAGAGAGAGAAACATCAATGTGAGGGAGAAACATCAGTTGGTTGCCACCCATACATGCCCCAACCAGGATGCCTGCAACCTAGGTATGTGCCCTGACTAGGAATCCAATCTGCAACTGTTCAGTGTACAGGACAATGCTCAGCCAATTGAGGCACACCAGCCAGGGAATGGTATATGATCTTTTTCATGTATTGCTGGATTCAGTTTGCTACTATTTTGTTGAGGATTTTAGCATGTTTATCAGGGATGTTGGCCTATTATATATATTTTTTTCTGTAGTGTCTTTATCTGGTTTTGGAATTAGGATAATACTGGTCTTGTAAAATGAGCTTGGGAATCTTCTCTCCTCTTGAATTTTTCAGAATAGTTTGGGAAGGATAGGTGTTAGTTCTTTGAATGTTTGGTAAAATTTACCTGTGAAACCATCCAGTCCAGGACTTTTGTTTGTTGGAAGTTTTTTTATTACTGCTCCAATTTCATTAGTTGTAATTGGTCTTTTGGACCTAAAGATGGGGGCTAGTTGCCAGGGGAACTATGTGATTAGAAGATGAAACTTTCAGTCCCACCCCATGACCTCCCAAGAGAGGAGAGGGGCTGGAGTATGAATCAATCAATGGTCAGTGTTTTAATCAATTATGACTATGTAATAAAGCCTTCATCAAAACCCAAAAGATGGGGTCCAGGTCAGTAAACACGTGGAGGTACTAGAAGATTAGCACATCTGGAAAAAGCACAAAAATTCCATGTTCTTTCCCAATGTCCTATGCATCTATTCTATCTTATTGTTCCTGAGTTTTATCCTTTTATAATAAACTGGTAATATAATGAGTAAAACGTTTCTCTTGAGTTCTCCCAACTTAATGGAACCCAAGGAAGGGGTTGATGGAACCTCCAATCTATAGCTGGTTGGTCAGAAGCACAGATGATAACCTGGGCTTAACACTGGTATCTGAAGGAGTTGGGGGTGTTGAGGGGACAGTCTTATGGAACTGAGTCTTTATCTTGTGGGATCTGATGCTATCTTCAGGTAGGCAATGTCAGAACTGAGTTGTATTGTAGGACACCCAGATAATGTCCATGAATTGCTCAGTAGTTAGGGAACCATATGCCCCACATTAGAACTGGGTGCAGAATCCAATTTGGGTACAGAATTGTGTACACACACACACACACACACACACATTTTTAAAACCATGTGAACCCCCCCCCCCAAAAAAAAAAAATGTAAAAAATGGTCTCCAAAGAGATGGGCTATTTCAGGAAGGGAAATCAGCACCAACAGTCATTCGTAATAACCAAGTAGAAGGAGATTTCCACTCTTCATTAGCACCAATGATCATACACAATAACTAATTAAAAAGAAGGCCCAGCAGAGTACTCCAAGATGAAAAATTAGCTGAGTTCTAAAAACTAAGAGAAATGACGCAGAACTGATTCTTTATCTCCTAGAAATCTAAACCTCGAGCTGACCCTATTACTTGTAATGGGGTCCTCATCAGGCATACATAAATTTTTAATAATTTAACCCCAGGACAATGTATCCTGATGACAGAACGGTGGGATAGATCGTGGTGGCCAGGCAAAACTTAAAGAGTAGACCATTTCTGGGAAAGACACCAGATTTTAAAAAAGTTTTAATTCATATGAAAGTATAAATCATGGCCTAACAAAGAAACCCTGATTGTAAAGGGGAAGTTAGCCTAGTGGTGAGTGGCTAGGGTTTGAATTGCCTTGGACTTCATAACCGAGGCACATATCCTAACCACTGGACACCAACACAGATTCGAAAACTTCTGATCTGAAATGGTATTCTTTTTCTTTTTAGGTTGGTAAATATGACTATAACCCTAGGAAGATGTAAAATAACATCCAGCAAAACTACTGCAACTTTAAGAAGGTAACCTTTGAAAGAAATAAGAACAGAGATAATGAAATACCAAATTTAAATCCCCAATATTCATACTTTAGATTGAATTTTCAACCATAGTATAATAACCAGGTCAGTAATAATTTTATTTTATTTATTTATTATTATTATTTGTGGTACGTGCCCCTAGCAGGAACCGAACTCGGGACTCTCTGGTCCACAGGCCGACGCTCAGCTGCTGAGCCAAACAGGCCAGGGCAGTTTAGTAATAATTTTAAAACATGTTTGTTATCTTCTACATATTAGGTACTTACAACATTTGAGATATCCTAATATAACAAACTCAAAATTGCAATAAACTCCTAAAGAGGTTATTAAATAAGTTGGCAACCAGTGTTTAAATACTTGGGGAAGCTTAATTTACTAAATTTATAGGTATTGATTTATCAATTGTGTAAGAACTATACAAGTATTTAGAGAAGTATTTAGAGGAATGTTTATTATTAAGTTAATAAGATTTTAAAATCAGGCTTTATACCTAATACCAATTGTAGTTCATCTTCTCCTCCATGCCCAGGATCTGTGTGTGTAGAATCTACTAACAGTTAATGCTTTAGCACCCCAAGACACCACTAAAGCAGTAATAACAATTTTTAAGTTAAAACACACAATAGAGAGAGAAAGAGAAGGAATAATAGAAGAATGGTTTGTTTGTAAATTTCTTTAACTCAGTCGGAGATGGATAAGTGCTGGGTGATGAGCACAGAGGGGAAAGATGAAACCCATAATATGTTCAGATAGCCAGGGTAACTAGGTTCTAGCTAGGGTAACTAGGTATAGCAGAGGATGGGGCAGGGGACTAGAGCAAAAACAGGGGGCTTGACAGCCAGCCTCCACTCACCTAATGCCAGGAATTTAACCACTCACCTCCTGCTCCAAAACCTAAAAAAAAAAACAAGCACTCTAGAGAAATTGAAGAAAGCATCCAAGGAGAACGAGGCTCGTTGGCAAGAACATCCCAGTTTTAAAAGAGAAAGTAAAGAGGATCAGAATATGCCACTTTGACACAAGGATTATTTTTGAGCTGAAGGCATTTGCGAAACAGCAGCTTCAGGAAAAGCTCTGTACTCTCTCCCTTTCTGTCTAAAAGCAGGGCATAAATTTCAAGTTGCAAATGTGTCCCTGTCCCATCTCCCAGCAATAAATCATCCCTGGAGATGGCACTAACTTGAAGCTACATAAACAAACCTTACTGATAGAACCTTTATCTTCCATTAGTTTCCTCCTCGTGTCTACCTTCCCACAATTTCCCCCTCTAAAAGTCAAAATCCTTTTCCTTTTGTTCTGACACATCTCCACAATGTATCATTCTTTGTTAAAATGGTATACAAGCTCCCAGGTCTAAATATGTCTTTGGGTTTTCACTTTTCTATGAAGTCCCATGTACCATGTAAAAAGAAAAAAATTAACATCAAATAAAATGTGTATGCTTTCCCGTGTGTGTGTGTGTGTGTGTGTGTGTGTGTGTGTGTGTGTTCTGTTTTTTGTTTTTGTTGGTTTAATTTTTATTTATTTATTTATTTATTTATTTTTTCATCCTCCCCCGAGGACATTTTTCCATTTTTTGCACAGATACAGTGGGAGGGAGAGAGAGGAAGAGAGAGAGGGGGAAACATCTATGTGAAAGGGACACATCGAGTGGCTGCCACCCACACGACCAACCAGGGCCGGGGACAAACTGCAACCGAGGTACATGCCCTTAGCGGGAACCGAACCCGGGTCTCTCCGGACCGCAGGCGGATGCTCTAACCGCTGAGCCAAACCGGCAAGGGCTGTTGGTTTAATTTTTAATTTGCAGGGGACATTGCACTGAACTTAAGAGGGTAGAGAAAAAAATGTTCCTTCCCACACAGAATAAAAGGTGATGACATAAAATCAAGTGCCAGAAGTGGGATTTTAAGCATAAGAAGAGCTGCCTCATACAAGGAACATTCTCACCGTCTCTGCAATTTCCCCCAAATAGGCAACTGATTACTGCATCTTAGGGCCTACTCATAACGTTCCTCTGCCTGTTTTTTGTTTTTACTATTATCTGCAAGAAGTATCAGTGTACACTAACAAATTTAGAGTTAGAAAAGTTTGCCGACCTGCTCCAGTCCACCCTCCCTGGGATGAGAAGAGGAGTCACCTGGAAAAGCCACCCCGCTGCACAGAGGCGGAGCTGGGTTCCTGACTCTGTTCAGCACTCATGTACGAGGGCAGCTAGGTAAGGGTCTCACAGTGAATCCTGAAACACAACTAAAAGCTTCCCCTGCCCCCGCCCAAGCAAAAAAGAAAACCTCCCCCATGCAAAATTCGAAACACATATAAAATATTTTTTAAATGACCTGATGTTGAAATACTACCAAATTCATCAAACGAACTACCAAACTCATTGTATCGAAGACATGTCTTCTTCACTTGAAAAATAAAAAACGTAAGTGCTCTTAGCATGTTGTTCACAGCCACGAAGCCATGTTGCTTGAAGAGATGAGATTCACGGACTTTCATATACTTGAATAAAGATTTACATAATTTATCATCTAAAAAAAGAACTACACTGAAGAAAGGCTGAAAATTTCTTCTTCTTCTCCTTCTTCTTTTATTTAATTGATTAATTTATTTTTGTTACCAGATGTTTCTCCTTTTCCCCCTACTGATACCCCCTCCCGCACCCTCCCTGCCCTGTCCCCAGCTTTGTTGTCCATGTCCACTGTTCATGCATACATGCATATAAGTTCTGTGGTTTATCTCTTCCCCCTACCCCCTCTTCTGGGGATTGTCAGTCTGTACCCCACTTCCATGTCTCTGGGACTACCCCATTCCTCAGACTGTTATGTTCATTATATTCCACAAATAAGTGAGATCATATGATACTTGTCTTTCTCTGCTTGGCCTGTTTCACTTAGGATAATACTTTCCAGTCATCTCAAAGGATAAGAGATCTTTCTTTCTTATAGCAGCACAGTACTCCATTGTGTATATGTACCACAGCTTTTTTATCCATTCGTCTACTGATGGACACTTGGACTGTTTCCAGATCTTAGCTATTGTAAATAGTGCTGCTTTGAACATAGGGGTACATATAGTCTTTCTGATTGGTGTTTCAGGCTTCTTAGGGTATATTCCTAGAAGTGGGATCACTGGGTCAAACGGCAGTTCAATTTTTTATTTTTTGGGGTAACCTTACAATGAATCAAAGACATGAATAACAATGACTCTCGATCCCAATCCACAAAGCATCAGCCTGGTGTGTCAGAAGGAAACTTGATTATTAAGTCCCGTCTAAATATAAACTGTGGTTCTTCCACAGACCTCAGAGTACTTCGTTTTCTCCTCTGGTTCTTGGTTGTCACATCTGAAACTGGAGGAAATTGAACAATCCAGATGATTCTAAGTGTTTCTTCCCTAGTTCTTTCCATTTTTCATTAGTCCTCATTTTTCAAATGTCTCCTCTTGTTCTTGTAAGCAATAACCACTAGCTTTTGTAAAACTGCACTTGTATCCAAAGTGCAAAACCGCTGGAACTGAGATATTTGGGCCAGTAAAGCTCAAACTCTGAGCATTGGGCCTTCCCAACGGAACAAGGAGCGAGGCGAGGCTAGCCGGAAGTATAATCCAAAACAATAGAAATGTTGGCACCTAGAAGAGACATTCAGAAGCTTATGAAAACTCTTACGAAGAATCAGCCCCCAAACACTATTTCTGGATATACAATCAGGTTTACAAAGGGAGAGCTATGACCTAAATTTTGAATAAAACCCAACCAATTTTCTTGAGTTTCTACATTATACAAAAACCTGTGCTCAGAGCTTCAGAGGACATAAGAAGCTATAACGTGGTCCCCCTCCCTGGGTTCACAGCAGAGCAGAGTTTAGTCATTAAAAGAATGGGTTTTGCATTCCTTCCTGGCTCCCGCTCCCATTAGTTTTGTGAATTTAGTTAATGTACTTAATCTTTCTAAGCCTCTGTTCCCTCATTTGTAAAATGGGGGTGATAATGACAGAGGATAATTTGTCTAAAGCGCTAGGCACAATGTATTCTCAGTAAATATGAGTTTATATGTTACAAATGTTTAAAAGCATGGGCAAGGCAAAAAAAAAAAAAAGGTCAACAGGTAATGCAATCAAAGGCAGGATGGTGGAAGTACTGTTGTAAATAAAGGTAAAGCAAACTGTCAGGAGAGCAGAGAGGAGGAGGAAATAAAGCCAGCGATGTAGGGTAAGGGAAGAGTGAAGTTCTCACTTCTTTTCCTGGGACCCAAGATCAAAGCTCAAGTTACTTCAACATCTCCAAATAAAAGCTTTCTAGCAGTGGAAATATCTTAAAAGTCATCATTGGCAAAGGATTCTGGGTGATGCAGTGACAGACAACACACCTAAGGTCATGCAACCAGTACAGGACACTGGGGAAGAGTAACTATGCCAAGTAATTAATTATTAAGATATGGGATGCACCCGGCCAGTGTGGCTCAGTGGTTGAGCATGGATCCATGCACCAAGAGGTCGCTGGTGGGCCACATCCCCAGTGGGGGACATGCAGGAGGTGCCCAATCAATGTTCTCTCGCATCGATGTTTCTATGTCTCCTTTCTCTCCATTCCTCTCTCTCTAAATCAATAAAGAAAAAAAAGAAAGATATGGGATGTTGCAATCAGAGAATAGGTTGGTTCAAAGTTAGTATAAAAAAATATCTTCCCTGCCATACCCGAGCTGGTGTGTTTGTTTCTATAGGAAACTCAATGCAGCCAGAGTGATGTACGATCTGTCACTCTCCAACTCTCCACGTAATAGATAACTAGTAAAATAGCCATCGCTTTATGAAGTAGCTACTATGAATAGTCCTATCTTAAGGTAAGTAAAGCACAGAGGGGACAGACAACACACCTAAGGTCATACAACCAGTACATGGCAAGAGGACCTTGTCTGTCGGCGCCCCCTTCTGGTGCCTAGAGGAGTGATGAGCGCATAGTAGGCACTGGGCAGATGTGTGTTGATTGAATGAGCTGAAAACCCTGGGAATCTGCCTTCCGCAGTTTCTTGTTAATAATGGTCAGTCGTGTGTCTCAGCAACTGCTTCCAGGCCTCAGTTGGGAATCTCCAGACCCTAAGGTTTGGTCAAATGTCAACATAGGCTCTAACTGCAAATATTATTGATTAAAAAAAAAAACACTAACATTTAGTGAGCACGTACCAAAACCCAGGCACCATGTTACATACTCCACATATTAATTCCTTCAATCCTTATGCCAACCCTTTGATTAGATAACTATTGTTATTTCCACGTTCAAGAAGAAAACCGAGGCACAGAAGGATTAAGCAAAGTAGCAGAGCCAGGATTCAAATGGGGGCAGTTTGACAGCAGGTCCACACTGACAACCACCTCAGCCCACATTCTACTTCCTCCACAATTTCATCGTGGGCATCAATCAAGTTGACTTTCAGTCCTTGACTGAAGAAATAACAAACTGTGTGTCTTCTCTCCTCTTAAAATAAATCTTGACGGTGCGTCCCCCAAGCTGTGACTTCTTGGGGGGAGCTTTGCTGACCCCAATTGTAAAACTAGATTCCAATAGGGGGAAGGAAGTGTGGCCAATGGTGATGATGAATGGGTGAGATATTGAATGTGAGCCGAGCAGGTGTGAGTGACAGCAGCCGCCTTGTTAATCTTTTACCTGCCTCCTCTCCTTGTAAGGAACTCACCCTACTACATTTTAATGAAAAGGCTGATTTGGACCATGATTTAGTGAGTTTCTTTGCATGTGTCTTTCAGAGACGTGCCTGCAAGACACAGCTTCTCCTGTCCTTGGAAGTTTAAAGGCAGAGTCAGGCTCATCCCCACAGCACAGGAGGCAGTTGCCTGGGAGATGGGACTTCAGTGGGTGTGCAACTGCTCTTCCCTGGGGGAGGGGGAGGGGAGAAGCCAACCCTTCCGCTCTGGGAGGCCTGAAACGCCTCAAAGAGGGGAAAAATAACTCATTCCACAGTGGCTGATGGGGTTTATACGCAAAAACCCGTGAGACAGGAAAGGGAGTGATTTCAATGTACGTTAAAGAGGAAAGAGCTCATGTAAAGCATGTCCTCAGAGTGCAGGTGAAGGGACACATGGGAGGAACGCAGCCCCCACAGAGGAGGAGGGGACGACCAGGAAGGATGTCACTCACTTCACACTGGAGGCCCGTCACTCTCCCTGCCTCCCCTGCTTCCATAGCACCTTGTGCATCATTCCATCCCCTTTGTGTACATGAACATGGGGCTATGTGAGCACTCTCCCTCTGGGAAGCGGGCCTGTGCCTTTCCCTCCTCCTCCCCTTCCCCACAGGCACACATCTCGTAAACTCTGAGAGACCCCACGAGACCTGCATCCAGGGGAGCACTGGGCAGTGGCAGCTTGTCCAGGGCTCACCCCTGAAGCTGTCCCCAAGGCCCCCTTTCCCCTGGCTCTCCAGTGAGCTGACAGCAGCCCCGCCTGGGCTCCCGTCTTTCCCACGTTTCTAGAGGCCACAGTGGAGCCGCCCTTTGGGTCTGTCCCGTTGCTCCTCCTCCCCTCAGCCCTTCCTTGTGTCACGGTCCCCAGCTCTAATAAGCGTGCTCTCAAACAAAAAGGGGCTATGTAGTGACCCTGACGGGCTCACGGGTGCCACATGGCAGGCCTGACAACCTCAGGGACCAGAAATAACCACACAGGATGGTCTGAACACGAAGTCCTCATTGGGCAACCTCGGCAGGGACTCACATGCAGGCCTGTCGCTTCCTTAGCAAAGGCCGGTCGTCACCTTACACGAGCTCTGTCCATTGTTTCTGTGCATCTAGGATAACATGCCTTGGACATGTCAGAGTGCTTTTCTGTCCCTAACCCTCGAAGGCATGACTGCCCAGACCAGAGCACAAGACCATCGAACCCCACATTGTCCTCTTGTTCCCCACCTACCATTTCTGTGTGCTGTAAACATTAATTAATGACTATCCTGTACACACAATGTAAAAAAAAGTGTGTTTCTCCATGTCGCTTTTTATCCAGTCCCAGAGATTTCCGTGCTTTGCTTTCTCCTGATTCCTTAATCTAGAACCAATGGATTTCAAGTAACCCTTCTCCCATCTTCTCCTTTGATTCTAGCTGCCATTCTCCAGAGCATTTTCTCAATCTGTTGAGATTTTGCTTCCAGGCACGTCCTCAAAATTTGGCTCACATAAACTCTTATAAAACTTTTCTATAGCTTGGACATTCTTTCATCCACAAGTTTAAAACAAAAGAAAGAGAGAGGCCCTGGCCAGTTTGGCTCAGCGGTTAGAGCATTGGCCTGCAGACCGGAGAGTCCCGGGTTCGGTTCCTGCTAAGGGCATGTACCTCGGTTGCAGTTTGTCCCCGGCCCTGGTTGGGGTCATGTGGGTGGCAACCACTTGGTGTGTCTCTCCCACATCGATGTTTCTCTCTTTCTTTCTCTCTCCCTCCCACTCTATCTGAAGATAAATGCAAAAAGTCCTTGGGTGAGGGTAAAAAAAAATTTTTTTTAAAAAAAAAGAGAGAGAGAAAGAAAGAAAAAAGAGAGAGAAAGAACGAGGGGAAGGAAAAAGGAAGGGAGAATGGCACCACGTGCTTTATTTCATGCCTGTACTATTGGGAAGTAGGTACTGCTATTTCCAAATTATCCATGAAGCAATGGCTTTACAGATGGTAACTTGCCAAGGTCACACATTTGGAGCAGTGCAGAGAGCCCACCCTGTTGGCCATCTAATTCAATCTGGCCCTACACCCTCTCCTTATCAGAATTTATCATCCAATGTTTTCATGGTCATCTTCCCAGGTAGACCATGAACTCACTCCTTGGAGCAGGAGTTCTGACAAATTTATTGCTTCGTTTTATGCTGTCCCCAGTTCAGTGCATGGCACAGGCTAGGAAAAAAGGTTTGCTGAAGAGAGAAGTGAAGAGAGAACGAAGGAAAAGAGGAAGAAAGCCAGGAATATAAGAGTGATTTGAGACCTGGCTTGTTTGGCTCAGCGGTTAGAGCATCAGCCTATGGACTGAAGGGTCATGGGTTCCATTCCAAGGGCATGTACCTGGATTGCAGTTTCAATCCCTGACCCGTCATGCAGGAGGCAACCAATCGATGTGTCTCTCTCGCATCGATGTGTTTCTCTCTCTCCTCCCCGCCTTCCTTTCCACTCTATCTAAAAAATTCATTGGAAAAATACCCTCAGGTTAGGATTAACAAAAAAAAAAAAAGAGAGAAAGAGAGAGTGATTTGATGAAGAAAGAGATGGCCAGAGGGGTGGAGGGGCTACAGTCAAAGGCGTGCAAGCGAAGTTATGCCCATAAACCCACATGTAGACCCTGGAGCTTTGTCACCAGCTCTGCAAAGACAGACACAGGCAGACATGGGCTCTAGCTGCAGATACAGTGGCAGGATCACAGTAACCTTAAACAGCCTGGTACACATTATACCTTCTATCTGCGCTGCACACGACTCTTTTAAGGATATTATCTAGTGGTTGGGACAATCTTGTTCTTAGTGGCACACTATTTTTCAAGTCACTGAGCCAGACTCTTTCCGTGTGCTCACAGCAATGATTTCTAATTGCTTTACAACTTCGACAGCCCCATCAGCACTTGGCCTGGGGACAGAAGACCCCCACCTTCAGGACTGTACGGCGAGCATTTTATCATTAGTGCTTTTGCTGATTTCCAACCCACAGTCAGCTTGTTGCAAGGTTGAAAATAAGGCTAAAATGTATTAACTTGTAAGTGGACGTTCCTCTGACCCTCTCTGCCTCCCAGCCTCCATTCCAACCTTCTCTTGGAGATAACCACACGGAACCCCTGGCAGGTACACTGATAAATGCATATTCCTTCACACAGTGGGGTTCTATACTACATACAGTCCTACAGCCAGTTTTTCTCCCTTAATGGATTTTGGACACCTTCCCGTGCCAGTGCAAAACTTTCCTCATTCTTTCTAGTATCTGCATCATACTCTACTACATGCCATTATTTATGTAACCAGTCTCCTACTGAAATATATTAGATCTGGTTCCACTTTTTTCCTATTAAAAACAATTCTGCAATAAAGATTTCTCTAGAGATATAGATGGCACAGGTGTAGATGTATATGAGAGAGAGAGAGAGTATTACAAATATATAGCTTTGAATCTTATGCAAATATTCTGTAGTATAGGTTTCTGGTGTGGGATTTCTGGGTCAACAGGCATGCATATCTAATTTTAATAGACATGACAAACTGCCCTTGAAAAAGTTGCACAAATGTGTACTCCTACCATGTACCACACATGATGAGAACAACACTTTTGGGAGCGTGATCCAGACAAAAAACTTCTGTCCCCGGAGCTTTGGTTTTTCTTGTTTTAAAATTAGAACATTTCTAAGATTCCAAATCTATGTGGAGAGGAAGTATTCAAAAACCAACTTGGAAATGACTCCTTTGAGTTCATAACTAGATTCCCAGTGTTTTGGAAGAATTTAGGTGACTTCCCATGGTCCCCCATGGTGAGAGAGGTAGACAGTGCTTCCGCTCCCCCACTTTCCAATCCCACACACAGCCTTGCTAACACGGGCTCATCAAATCCTGGGGCCCCAACCTCGGACGCCTCAGGGCCAGAAGGTGAGGTCAGGAACAGAGCAGTCAGGATATCCCAAGCTGAGTGATGGTTATCTCTCTATCATCCCAAATCCCTGGTGTTAAGTTATAGCACAGACTTAAGCATTTGGCTATCATATTTTTATGCCAACAGGCCACGGAGACACTAACTTCCTAGAGAGAAAACACATGGTAGTAGTTTCACAGTATTTGGGGCCATCAATAAAATCTAGAAGTCAGGTCTTTGCTTCCTCGGCATGAGCACAAATTGCCTGGCTCCTGTGTCCCCTCTACAGAGACCTGAACTGATTTCACGTATCCATGTCTTACCCCTCCCCAGCACCTCCATCATTTTCCCAGGCTCATTTTTCACTGACGCTGAGGATGAAGAAAGGCTCCGTTCATGTGGGTAATAAATGAACCCCTGACTTTGGAAGAGGGCTAATTAGTGCACATTATCACTTGGGCTAATGAGAGCGAAGTGGTTCTGTCTGTCCCCAACACGCCTAATCAGAAATTTAAATGAAGAAGTCCTGCACTCAGTGATTAAGGAGATATTCACGGAGACACTACACTCCTAATGCTTTGTATTTCCATTCACCAATTCGGTATCAAATGTCTTATGACAATGAAAATATGCTTAGTTTAAAAGGAACAGATGCCCAAATCTTCTTGTGCTCACTGAGAGACAACTTGATTTCTTTTTATCTGGGGTGTTATTGGTCAGGATTACACACAGACACAAACATACACAAGTCATTCTACCTAGATTCAGTTGGAATTGTTTTTTATGAGCTACATAAACAGAGCTTCAACAAAAATCTCACTGCCACAGAGAAAAAGGGGGGATTAGACTTCATAGAGTGTGGAAAGGGATGTGCCTAAATTCCATTTTCATTAAAATTTCTTACTTTATTTGGACAATCACATTGGCAGGGAATAATGTATACTTGAATAATCTAACAAGGTTTTCATGAATTCTTGCTCTATGTCTGCCTATCTTTTAGACAGTATTGCCAGAGATGGTCTAATCTGACAGAAAGAGATCAACTTCTGTACTCAGATCTGGATTTAAATCTGTCTCGGCCACCTACAAAGTGACCTTATGGAAGACACAGAGTTGCTAAGCCTCAGTTTGATCTCTTACAAACTAGATTGCATTAAAATTAAAAACGTCTCTCCATCTAGAGAGTGAAAAAATAAGCCACACATGTAGAGAAACTGTTTGTAATAATTATAACAACCAAAACAATTATAACAATCTAGTATACAAAACACATAAAGATCTCCTGAAAACAAATAAGAACAAAGATAAACAACAAAATAGAAAAATGGGCAAAAGGCTTGGACACACACTTTACAAAGAGAACATCCAAATGGTTAATAAATATATGAAAATATACTCAATCTCATTAGAAATCAGAGAAATGCAAACTTGAAATGCAAACCCAATGAAATTCTGAGATACTATTTCACACACACACACACCAGAATGCGGGATGGGGGAGTAGTATATAAATATCAAGTGGTAACAAGAGTGTGGAATAATAGAATATTTATACACTGCTAGTGAAAGTGAATATTTTTATAGTCACTTTGAGAAACTATTTGGCATTTTGTAATAAATTTGAAGATGGGTATACCCCATGACTTAGCAATTTCCAAGTTTCTACTTCAGTTACCTGCTCTTAAGAATCTCTTTCAAATGTATACCAGCGTTCAATTCATATCAATAGCAGCATTGTTTATAGTAATAAAAAATCTGGAAATTACCTAAGTGTCTAATGGCTGTAGAGTTGGTTATTTGACTCGTTGACATAGTCATACTGTGGAGTACTATACAGTAGGAAAAATGAATTAAAGTTTCAAGGTGTACATCAGTGGTTAGAATGCCAGCCTGCACACCAAAGGGTTGCAGGTTCGATTCTTGGTCAAGGGCATGTACCTGGTTTGTAGGTTCAATGCCAGCCTGTTTGGTTGGGGTAGATGGGGGAGGCAACCAATCCATGTGTCTCCAACATCAATGTTTCTCTCTCTTTCTCTCCCCCTCCCTTCCACTCTCTCTAAAAATAATTAATAGGAAAAATATCCTCAGGTGAGGATTAACAGCAACAAAAAAAGTTCCACGATACAACATGAATGAGCCCCAGAAGCATAATGTTAAACAAAAGCAGACCGTAAAATAATTTATATAGTGTGATTCCATTTAGATCAAGTTTTGAAATGTACACAATCAAACCCTATGTCAAATCCAAGAGTCTGACTTCGGAGCCCCTCACCCCGACACAAGCCTTGATCTCCTGTGCCCAGAGGGGACGGTGAGAGTGACAAAGAATACAAGAGGCCCCAGGTGAGGACTCCTCCGTGGATCCCCAGACCACGTGAAAGGACATGACAGTGGTGTCCACGGAGTAAAGCGACACAAATCACGCCTGGTAGGTTAGCTGCTGATTCTGCAATGAGAAGACGTCTTCATGCTTGGAGCCCGTTGACCAGAGCTGAAGCCACAGGCTCTTCCAGGCCAGCCTACCGCCAGCAGCGTGCCTTCAGAGGGCTGTCTTCCAGAAGGGTTAGCTCGTGGCCACTCCTTAAGTCCCAAGTTAACACTGGGTTGCAGAGATTATGAAAATTTGATTCAGAGAATGTAGCCTCTTTGAGAGAAAACAAAAATGTAAAGTCTGAGAGAGAGCTATATTATCCTACAGATAATTTCTACAGAAGCCCAGCTTTTCCATTGGGCCGTTTACCCTCAGGACAGTCTGGGGCCCTAGTAAGGGAGGCTTTGGCCTCATGAATGGTCAGCTGCAATGTTCAGATATATTGGTTTTCATTCTTGGAGCAAGTCACCTTGGCAATCCTGATTCCACAAGTTTGGAAGGAAATTAGTATCTACTTAATGCCAATTGGCCTCAAAGGCCCAGAACGGCCCCCCAAAAATGCCAATTTCCTTTAATAATACTTAAGTTTGAAAAGGGATGTGTTTCAAGCATCCTTCTAATCACCAGTATTTGGGTTTTTTTGTTTTGTTTTTTGTTTTTTGGTTTTTTTTATCCTCAACCGAGGATATTTTTCCATTTTTTTGTACAGATAGAGTGGGAAGGAGAGAGAGGAAGGGAGAGAGAGAGAAACATCGACGTGAAGGGACACATCAAGTGGCTGCCACCTGCACAATCAACCAGGGCCGGGGACAAACTGCAACCGAAGTACGTGCCCTTAGCGGGAACCGAACCCGGGTCTCTCCGGACCGCAGGCCGATGCTCTAACCGCTGAGCCAAGCTGGCCAGGGCTAATCACCAGTATTTGTAAACCCCTTTCCCATGCACAGGAAGGTAGACTCTTTTACATCTCCCCAGGGGCCTTTCTTCATAGTAAGAGGCAGGGCATGATGTCATAAAGCTTATACAGGGAATAGCTAAATGAATCATGACCAGTATAGGGAAAGAATTCTATCCTCTGCACATCACATCTTTAGTTCATCTTTTTTTTAATTGATGTTCTTTTGTTTGTTTGTTTGTTTGTTTGTTTGTTTTGTTAATCGTCACCAGAGGATATTATTTTCCATTGATTTTTAGAGAGAGTAGCAGGAAGGAAGGAAAGGGGAGAGGGAGAGAGAGAGAGAAACATCAATGTGAGAGAGACACAGTGATTGGTTGCCTCCTGCACACACCCTGACTGGTGCCAGGGACTGAACATGCAACCCAGGTAACATGCCCTTGACTAGGAATTGAACCCATGACTCTTTGGTGTGTGGGTTGATGTTCTAACCACCAAGCCACATTGGCCAGGTCTTTATTGAGAGAAGGAAGAGGGAGAGAGAAACATCAATCTGAGAGTGAAACGTGGATCGGCGGGCTCCTGTACTCCCCCTACCAGGGATCAAGACCTCCACCTGGGCATGTGCCCTGACCAGGAATCGAACCAAATACCTTTTGGTGCACAGGAAAATGCCCAACCAACTGAGCCACACCAGCCAGGGCTCCAGTTCATTTTCTGAGACCCTTTTTAAGTTCCATCTTTTCCAGAAAGCCTTCTTTAATGACCATAGGCATAACTCCAGCCAAATAAGGCCATGAAACTTCTGAGAAGCAGCCTCAGTTGGCCCCTTACTCTATATTGTTCTATTATGCTATGATAATAATAATTCAGTGCACTATTTTATCATCATCGAATGCTCCCAAATGCTGTTATTCTGTTGTAGAGTTCATTGTTCCACTCTGTGTGTATCTCCCCTCTTGAAATTGAATGTAAGCTGACTAAGGACACTCCCTGTTACCTACTATGGCTCACGATACAGACTGCAGTTGAGGGAGTATGGGTCACTTGAAACACATTTGTGTTTGTGTCTTGCCAACCTTGTGGTTTTATTAGTCCTGGTATTAGTGAAGCCGTTGTATCTAGGCTGAGACTTCCGATGCAAAGAAGCAGGTCCTGATTTTCTCCTCTGATAAGCCAGGCGGCCTTTCTCCTTGGACGTGACTTTTACTTAAGGTGAGCAAGGCAGCAGGAAGGGCAGTCAGTGCCTGGCAGGTGCTGGTTGAGGCCTTATGGGAATAGGGTTTCCGAGGATTCGTGAAGTTTCTACATTGACTAGCTCAGCAGACCAGGAAGGAAGTCGAGTCTTATTGTTTGTCGCTCAATACATTTCTCTCTCCAGCTTCTGCCTCTTGCACGGAACCAACGTTGTCTCTGAGACCTTCTGGGTTTTTCCTTCACCTACCCACCTTCTTCAGTCCACTGTAGTCCCTTACCAATCTGCAAGGAAGGTCTTTGGTAGGATGTTCATTAGATGTTTTAAAATAACTTCCCATTACCCCTAGAAGAATCCTTCAGCGGTGGTAACTTAGCAACGTGACAAAACACCTCCACAAGCAAAAGGAAGCAGGAGAGAATGGGTCTTTTGACATAGTTATTTTCTTGCAACAAGTGTGTCACTTACTGATAAGCCAAATAAACAGAATGGACACCACACGTATGTTCCCTCTGTTATATGACAGAGATGTATGTTTGTGCACAAACAGGAAGCCGACAGAGCCCGTGCGCGTTAAGTGGAGTCAGCAAAACAGCAATCTTTCGAAATCCCTCAGTAAATCTTTCAGCCCCATGACATCCATGTGAAATACTGGCACCTTAAAAGAGAGAAATATTTGGACCACATTTGTAAGTATGGCCCTTTCCCTGAGTCTTGGCAGGGAGTTACGGAATACCCAAGTAAAGTGCTCACGTATTCTGGGCACCGGTGTGTCTGGTGAATTCCGGTGGAGTCCTTGGGATTGGGAAGCACGTGCTGAGATCACTCCTGGTTTGCAGGTGTGCATGCGAGGTTACCAAACGGCCTCCATGAACGAGACACCGGATCGGTAGTGTGGTGGCGGGAAGGCAAGGCAGAAGCCCAGGGCTGACGTTGTGAAGTGGGTACTACAGATACTGTGAGACAGCAGCATGCGGCTTCTGAGTTTCACAGGCCCTTTCGATGTCACTCCAAGGTGTCCATGACTGTCAGCCAGTGAGACCACAAATGGCATCCCAACATCTGCTCAACACTGGTAACACTGATAAGACAACTCCACACCGTCACCAGAGGGCTCTTACTGATGAGAAAACAACTGTCCTTATCACCCCACTGCTTTAAAATGTTCAAGGAACCCCCATTTCCTCCAGAATGAGGCCACATTCCTTAGCATGGAACACCGTCCCTGGTGACCTGGGACCTCCACACTCGGCCTCATCTCGCACCTGCACAGCCTCACGTGTCTCTCCCCAAAAGCACAGGCTTCCCCCGCATTTCCACTCATCTCGGCAATTCTCATTCCAGTACCTTCACTCATTCTCTTCCCTCTGCGTGGCCTCTCCGGAGCCCCTCAGTGGTCAGAATCACTCTCGTCTCCTCCAGGATCCCTCCCCTGGCCCTGTCCATCCGCTACACCCACTGGCTGAGTAAGGTCCCCTGCTGAGCCCTCCCCAATGCCCTGCACCTGCTACTCACTGCAGGTGCCACGGATCATTGTAACTTCCTGCTTCTTCGCCTTTCTCCTCCACTAGGCTAAGACCTCCTGCTGGATGAGAAGTGTGTCTTAGGCAATTCAGAGTCACCAGTGCCTGGCACAGAAACTGGCATATAGAGATACTCAAAAAATGTTATTCATTAGATTTATAATTTATTTTTATATTTATAACGTATTCATTTATTCATGAATAAATTTCTTCTAATTTTTCCCGAAGTAAGTCATAATTCCCCTTAGAGCACACCCACAAACATTCACATGTCCTTGCACACTCACACACACACACACACACACACACATACCTTATCACCACTTTTTAAAAGAGAGGAAAGGCGTTATAAAACAATGAAATGTCAGCATGAGAAAGCAAACTGTGCAAGGCTAACCTTCCTGTATGCGTGAATACTTTCAGTATCCAAGCCAGTAAGTCATGTCCAACTTGTACATCTCCAGTGACTGACAGGAAACCTGCCTCTTCCAGAAGCAGCCGTCTCTATCCTTGGGCTACTCCGAGTGTCAGCAGGTTCCTGCTCCTGATGAGCTGAAATTGACTTAACTGTGACTTTCACCAACTCGCTGGTCCTCGCTCTGTTCCCCCCATCTGCACAGAGCTAATCCTTCCCACATGGCAGCCCTTCAGGTATGAAAGAAGCCAAGTCTTCTCTTCTCCAGGGAAACATGACACATTCCTTAAGCTGATGCTCAAACACTTGAGTCCTGAGTGCCCCTCACAGCCCTGGTCACTCTTCCTAGACATGCTCCAGAGTCAGCCCTTGGGGTCATCTGTTCAAAGTTTTGAAAGTATGTATTAGTATAAATTCTAAAATGAAATTCTGAAACTTCATGGAACATTAAAATCACCTGGAGAATGTGTTTAAAATGAATCTGGGGGACCCTAGCCACAGAGAGTCCGATTCCACGGGTATGAATGGGACCCAGGAATGTTTATTTTAATAAGCTGTTCAGTCTATGGAAGGGCCGCAGACCACGCTTCAATAAACACT
Source organism: Molossus molossus (assembly GCF_014108415.1). NCBI lineage: Eukaryota > Metazoa > Chordata > Mammalia > Chiroptera > Molossidae > Molossus > Molossus molossus. The sequence goes on from NW_023425377.1 coordinate 18,884,239, forward strand.
CCCCTGGTTGGGTAGCTCAGTTGGTTAGGGTATCATCTCAGTACATCGAGGTTGTGGGTTTGGTCCTCAGTAGGGCACATACAAGAATCGACCAATGAATGCATAAATAAGGGGAACAACAAATAGATGTTTCTCTCTCTCTCTCTCTCTCTCTCTCTCTCTCTCTCTCTATCTCTCTCTCAAATCAATAAGTAGATTTTTTTTAAATTGTGAGAGAACAGCTTTCATGCTCTTCATCCTTCCAGACTGTAGTCTTTTAAGCAGCATAAAGATAAGTAATTTGCTCTCTGTATTTTCTGAATTTGTCATGGGAAGACTTTCCAACTCCATAAATACTAATATTAGTAAATCAAATAAGCTGGAGAAGCACTTAGGCAAGATGCCAAAAGAAGAATCACACCAGCATTCTTTCGCTCCGTTCATGTTATTAGTAAATTATTAATTGCCACTATTGATGAATTCTACTTAAAGAGAATCTTTCTATTTCAGCTACAGAGAGTTAAGCAGCACAGAGACATTTCCAGGGATGGGGTGACTTGGAGGATGCTGAAAGCTGACTCCAGAACCAGAGAGTACTGAGTTTGAATCCTAGCCCTTCCACTGATCCATTTATTACCTTGAATATGTTACTTAACCATTCAGCCCTACCATTTTCTAGCCTGCAAAATGGAATGTCTAATGGTTCCAACATTGTGACATGGTTAGAAAAATTAAATAACACAATGCAAGGTCCCAACTCGTTAGGTAAGACTTACTTCCACATCTGTGGATAGATGTGCTTAATCATTTATCATTTCTTCCATATCCAGGATGCTCGAATTTTGTAGTCAAACTACTGCCTCCACTTCATAGATGAAGACCCTAAGGCGAAGGTTTGGTAAATCACCATGGAAACAAAATTCAGGTCATTCAGCTATGAAACCAAAGCTCCATTTACCATCTGTCTCCACCCCAAATGTTGCCTTGGTATCAACACCACCAGAGGAGTATCTCAGAGAACGCTGGCCTGGTGCCCACCCTGGGGGCACTAGAACAGGGCGGGAACAGCTTCAGAGCTAGATTCCATTCTCTTCCGTGCATCCAATGATTCCTTCTCCTCATTTCACAGATATTTAGGGAGCTCGTGTTCTTGGCCAGGCACTGGGCTAGGACCTGGGGGTACGAGTGAGTAAGAAAATCTGCTACTCCTTGTTCTTGCTCTGTCTCTGCTCAACGTCACCTCTCGCCGAAGAAGCGTCCCTGACCGACCACCTCGCCAACAGAGCAGCCCACATGCCCATCACGCCCTCTCCCCGTACCCGTTTTGTTTTTCTCCATCCCCTCACACACTGGTTTTAGTCCTTTCCTTCCCCATCCACACTAGTGTAAGCTCAGTGAAGGCAGTGACCTTCTCTAGTCTGTTCACTTGTACAACCCAGCTCCAAGAGGGTGCCTGGCCCACAGGACATGCTCAACCAATATTTGTTTACTGAATAAACAGAGGGGGGAAATCTTGAGGGTGAGGCTGGCAGGGAGAATAAATAATAAGTGATGATGACTTGCAAAGGACTAGCAAAGAAATACACTGGGGTTGGCTAGGGAATGACGGGCAGGGGTCACCTGATGGATAGACAGAGGGTGACAAAGATGCTCCCTGGGGAGGTGATTATTAATCCCGCTGCCAGCCGTGCACAGACAGGGAGTGAACTCTGCCCTTTGCTCCATGTCACCTTGGGCCTGTCACTTTCCAAGCTGCAGCTGAATCAGGATTCCACAATCAGAAGCAGTTCTTGCCTAGATGACCCCGCATAGGACTTGGCATGCGGAAGATGCTGAGGGGTGGAATCCATCAGGGCCCTGCCTGGGACGTGACACCTAAACAAAACACCTTCCAAAAACCCGTGGCACACACCACTGGAGCTATGACAGAGAGGATTCATGCCGGGGCTGCCGCTCGGGGAGCCGCACGGCTCTGCAATATTTTGGTCATGCTCTAATTAGTTGCTAGCACATGGGCCAGGTGTCAGGTCACCTGTACTTACTAGAAAGACATCTGCAAGTAGCAAGCAGCATAAGTGGACACTGGGAAGCCAGGACACCCCTACCAAATGCAGGTGGTACACAGAGGCAGGGCTCAAAGGGCTGTGGCTTGTCGGGACTGGACGGGAGCCAGGGACTTGACAATGAGCTGCACGAGGAAATTTAGTTCCCAACCCAGCAGGGCAGAGGAGCGTGGCTGGGAAGGGCTGCCTGCGGGCTCACCATCATGTGCTGGGAGGGGAAGTGTGTCTCATGTCTCCTGTTTTATTGAAACACGAGGCTGCATAAACTCATCGCTACCTCCTTGTACTAAGAGGGAAAGCAGACAGAGGGAGGAGGGGACCAGACGGGACAGAGTTAACCACACAGGTGGTATGATACCCTTGACCCCCAGCTCATTCCTCCCTGCCTACCTGTTCCTCTCCGGCTGCCTACACGCACCATTCCTACAGTGTGGAGCACAACACCTGTGGACTAACACCGCCACACGCGGAGTCAGCGAGGGGCCCGGCCATCGCTTCAGCCCGGACATGAGAAGCCACAGCACCAAGCACTCGGACAGAGAATAATGTCACACAGGATCATTCACATCAAGCCGTCATCACTCTACCCGGAATTCATTTGGTATTCGATTAGCTTTGAAAGAGATACGATGCTGGATGAATAGAATCAAGAACGTGCAAGTTTTCATGAAAATGAAGCTTAGAAAAGAATGAAAATATGGCCCTCTGGTGGGGCGAGCTGGTCGAGGGACAGGGGGGGTCCCCCTAGCCCACCCCGAGCAGCCCTCAGAGGCAGAACCCCAGAGACCTGGAGGCGATGGGCTCAGAGAGGGAGGCACAGATCTGAAAAACATCCCTTTCTGCGCAGTTTTGCCGAGAGTGCTCCCCACACCCCTTTGGGTGCCAGCCGTCCACCTGCAGAATGGGCCTAACACCAGCCCTCTCACATTGGGGAAGAGACCAACTAAAGCAGCGTTTGTCGGGTGCAAATGCTTGGGACATGGCATTCAGCAAATAAGAACCACCTTCTCGTTCCTTCTCGAAGGAGTAGCTAGTTTATAAGCCAATACAACCATGGCCGTTGTGGCTCAGCGGTTAGAGTGTCAGCCTGGGCACCAAAGGGTTGTGGGTTCAATGTCTGGTCAAGGGCACACACCTGGGTTGCAGGTTTGATCCCCAGCCCCAGCTGGGCGAATGTGAGAGCAACCAATGGATGGGTCTCTCTCTTCCCCTCCCTCCCACCCTCCCTCCCCTCTGCCTTCCTTTTCACTCTCTCTAAAAATCAATGGGAAAATAGCCTCCGGTGAGGATTAACAACAAGAAAAGCGAGGGTAATAAGATTATGACAGAGGAGGCGCACAGATGAGAACCCGAGCCCTGAATGACGAGAACTGACTTTCTCTGTTCAGCCCCAGATTGTAGGACAACCGCGTTAGAACATCTCTCTGGTGGAAGAGGTGCTTAGAGATGGGTCGCTGAGGACTCCCCGCACTGAGCCCAGGTATCTGTGGGCCTGAAGCATCTCAGATCGGCCTGAGGTAGACAATGTTCCCACCTTACCAGTGGATTTCTTTTCTAATTAAAATGTACAAAACCCTGTGAGCTCCGGGGGCCCAGAGGAAGCGGCGTGGGGAAGGAGCGTGGACAACAGCAAGCTACAAATTCAGCAAAAAAGGTTATTGCCTAAGCGTGTAAGGAGAGGTCGTGATTGGCCAGGCAAGGGTGTGCTCGGTGGAGACAGACACCACATCGGGAGGGAAGGAAAAAGACAAGGAGTGGCCCGGAGGTCCTTCCCTGAGGCGGCGGGGCTCACTGTTTGGGGTGGGTGGCAGCGGATTGCTTGTTTCAGAGGGCACTTTCCAAGTGATAACATGGTAGGGAGCCAGGAAGTGTCCATGCAAGGGCTGTGAATGACAATAGCAACAGCTGACCTGCACTGTGCCCTTCCTCCATGCCAGCACCTTGCACTCATCACCTCACTCCTGAGCACAACTCCTAAGTTGCCACAATGATTCTTCTCATTCCCCAGGTGAGGAACCAAAGAGGTAACTTTCTCGGGCCTCTTAACTAGTAGACGATGACGATCAGATTCCAACCCTAGGAGATCAATCATATTCCCTCATGTTTACTGGGCATTTACCAAATGTCAGACACTGTGCTCAACCCTTTACTACGGCATTTCGGTTCCTCCTCAGGACAGCCCGAGCAGGTGGCTGTCGTCATCATAGCCCTTTTACAGCTGAGTACATTGAGGTTCGGAAAAGTTAGGTGGCTCGCTCTAGGTTACACAGCCAGTACGTCGTGGAAGCAGGATCCCAACTCAGAATCCAAAGTCCTGTTGCCAAAGGCCGTGCCCTCCACACCCCGCTAATGAAACAGCTGCTGCAGGGGCTCATCCCTGGAACACCACGTGCTCTGCAACGGGCCTAGCACGGCATTTCTGACAGGTCCCCAGGGGATGCACGTGTTGCTGGCCTGGGGTCGCACTTTGAGAACAGCTGATCCAGGGACAGTGGTCTGAAGACTGAATGGGGCAGAAGAAGAGGCAACCAGTTGGAGATCAAGAGGGAGGGAAAGACACACATGGAAGGCAGCTGCCAGGTGGCGCACCCTCCAGAGGCCAATTTATGGGACAGACTGAGGCTCTGACCATCACCTTTTGTGCGCAGGTGAAGCTCTTTGTGACTCAATTCCGTCCCGCGAGGTCCCAGATTGGATGTCATGCTCTGGGCATCTTCTCCCCAGACTCCCACACCTTGAGTTAGGTGTTCCATGAGAGGTGCGTGCCTCCTGTGCAGAACCAGCATCGCCCCGCATCAGAGGCACATGTCCCACACGTCTCCCCCACGAGAAGACGTAAGTCCTGAAATTAAGGTCCAGTATCATGTGCTGTCCTGACATCCGAAACAGGGAGGGCTTCAAATGACCTAACCACCCATTCCCCGGACACAGGTAAGGTCCCCTGTATCAAGGGCACCAGGCACAGCCTCTGCATATCCCTGAAGAGGGGGTGTCAGCTCCGTGCCAGCCCACGGAGTAACTGCAGCCCCACATGCTGTGCGGTGTCCTCCTCCCCGTGCTGTGGGTACCAGTGACTACCACGCCGCTGTGGGGCTCACCTGTGCGGGGCAGGTAGCATGTGTTCAGCCGTGCCCGTGACCCTAGGGTGGGAATCCTTCCCTGGGCAAAGGGAGGAGAGCAGGGCACGAAAACCCAGACATCTGCCCACGCTCTGTCCTCTCCATGGCCACAGCCCAGGGCACAGTAAGAGCAATTAGACACACATGGGACTGACCTGTTTTTGTTTGTTGTTTGTTTGTTTGTTTTGTTTGCTTTTATCCTCACCTGAGGACATTTTTTGTTCAGATAGAGTGAGAGGAAGAGAGAGAGAGAGAGAGAAACATCAACATGAAAGGGACACATCGAGTGGCTGCCACCCACACGACCCAACCAGGGCCGGGGACAAACTGCAACCGAGGTACATGCCCTTAGCGGGAACCGAACCCGGGTCTCTCTGGACCGCAGGCCGACGCTCTATCTGCTGAGTCAAACCAGCCAGGACGGGACTGGCCTGTTTTTATACCTCCCAACAACCATCTGAAGTTTGTTGTTTTTGGTGGTTTTTTTTTTCTTTTCTGACAAATAGAGAAACGAAGGCTTGAGAGCTGACCTGACTTGCCAGGCTTGCTCCCTGCCAGCGCGCAGCAGAGGGACAGTGTCCATGGCGAACTCGGAGCCGGCCGTGCAGGGTGGACAGCGCCCTGTTCTCGGGACCACCGGCTCAGACACAGTGGCTGCGGGAGGCTGCGTGACCAGCATTGCTTTAAGAGGAGGGGAGGGGGGAGAAACAGAACACAAGGTATCAGGATGCAAACCGTGTGGTTAAGTGTTACTTCATCAATTTTATTTCAGTATGTGTATGTGTTTATGAGTACCCAATGAGCAGTGTTGTAAAATAAAATGACGCCGCGGGCCTCTCGGGAGGCTGGAAAGCCACCGCGTGAGAGACTCGCCTGAGGTCGCACATTAGTGATTTGTGGAGTCAGAGTTCAAATCCACAGTCTGTCTCCAGGGCCCACACTCTCGGCCTCTAACCCAGAGCTGCCCAGCAGAAATATAAAATAAACCACATGTGTCATTTAATGTTTTCTAGTGGCCACATTTAAAAAGTTATTTTAGCCCTGGCCGGTTTGGCTCGGCAGTTAGAGTGCCGGCCCGCGGATCAGAGAGCCCCGGGGTTCTGTTCCCGCTAAGGGCACGTACCTCGGTTGCAGTTCGTCCCTGGCCCCGGTTGGGGTTGTGCAGGTGGCAACCAGTCCATGTGTCTCTCTCATATCGATGTTTCCCTCTCTCTTTCCCCCCCTCCAGTTCTACCTTAAGATAAATGCAAAAATGTCCTCGAGTAAGGATTTTTTTTTTTAAAAGTTATTTTAAAAAATATGTGATATACCCCAGTATATCAAAAACATTACCATTTCAGCATGCGAATATTAATTTTAAAATTAAACCGATACAAATTGATTTGTTGGGGTTTTTTGTCCTAAGACCAGGGGGTCTGGTGTATATCTTACATTCCCAGCACGTCTCAGCTCAGACCCGCCCCCTCCACGGGCTCCGGCTGACACTGGACAGGATAGCCCAAACTGTACCACCTGCAGTATCCCTTAGACTCTGATCCTCTTCCTCAGACTTCCTGTCGTATTCCGTCCATCCCCTTTGCCTTCCCGTGTCCTCCTGCATGCCGTTTCCAGAGCATCTACACTCACACCCAGAGCCTGTGGCTGTTTTTCCTCACCTCGGCTCCTTGCAGATTTCACGTCTTGCCAGGCCTTCAGGGAGAAGAACCTGGCGGGGAGCCCATGCAGCCCAGACGTGCAGCAGCAGGGTGAGGACAATAGGACAATAGGAACCCGTGCGGGGCGGTGGCCCAGGCGTGCTGCTTGCAAAGCCGCAGGCTCACTGGCCACTGAACACCAGCTTTCAGAAGTACATCCTCCTCTTCAGCTTTCAGAGCACGACTTGATCCTTCATCCTCAACCTTGACAGGAACCAGCTGACCCCCTTTCCGTTTCTTTGCCAAAACAAGCAAACTGGGGAACTGCAGAAAGATTGGCTCCCGGACAGTCCTTAGAAGAAGAGGCGACGTCAGAGCTGCCCGTTAGATAATCTGAGAAACATCACACAGAAATATGCTGCAAGCACGTTTGGAAGGCTCGAAGCCCCAGACAGACATCACCTGGGCGTGCTCACCACTCCTGCTTCGGGCTCTCTGCAGTGCCTCCTGGACCCCGCTGCTGTCTCCCGAGGGAGAGTGTTTTCAGGCCATCGATTTGGTTTCCAAAGCGCAGGAGTGCTGAACCGGGGAACCCTGGCTGGGAGGGAAACTACAAAACGGAGCCGGAGCTGTAAGAAAACCATCAGGCACTTTTGCCCGAATGGTGTAGCGCCACGCCTTGGACTGAGAAATTAAACTGTATCTCCCTTCCTCTCTCTCTGAAATCAATAAAGAAACAAATGTAAAAAGAGAGAGAGAGAAATGAAACGGTGAGCCCGTCGGGTGTTTGCTCACAGCGGTGCAAGGGATCAAGCGTTCTTCCATCACTCACCAGCTCCCTGTTCGTTAAGCAATTACGGTGTGCCAGGCACCCCGCTGGGTCCTGGGCGCTCGGAGATAGGCGCCTCCCCTCCTTATGCCCAAGGGCTTGCACACCAGCCGAGGAGATAGACTACAGAGAATGCAATGCTTCAGGGCCGCGATCGAGGTGAAGACACAGTGCGGTGAGGATCTGGAGAAAAGAATAATGACTGTGCCTGGGGAGGGATGGCCAACGGTGCACACAGGATGCCTATAGCTCTTCACAACTTAAAAGAGCTTCTCATGGGCAAGCCAGTCAAGTCTCATAATACTGATTAGGTCCAGCAGGCTACACATTTCATCATTGAGGAAGCAGACCCAGGCATCAAGGTACGGTTTATACAGTGAGGATAAAGCTACCTACCTCATGAGGCACAAAGAAGGTATCAGGTAAGTGACAGCCAAGTATAATTATTTTGTAACAGAGATGCCAGGCATACCTGCCCTGCAATCCTGCTCCTCGTTAGAGGAGCTGCCCCATCCCCACATCACAGGGTCTGTCTCCCAACCTCTGCTCAGGAGGATACCCACCACAGCATCACATCTGCCAGAGTCCCTTCCCTGGGAAGGACCAGATACATTTTTTTACCCTCTATGGGCTACCCGGACTAAACGGTGATACAGAACCATCTAGATAGTTATTTCTCCCACATTCATGGAAAAGCAAAAGTCAATAGTCTACTCATAATAGCCAAAACATAGGGACCTCCCAAATGTCCCACAGCTGAGGAATAGATAAACAAAACGTGGTATATTTACAGAATGGAATATTACTCAGCCATGAAAATGAAGGAAGTACTGATACCTGCTACATCGTGGATGAACCATTATGCCAAGTGAAATAAGCCAGACACAAACGGTCACATATTATATGATTCCATTTATACAAAATTCCCAGAACAGGCAGATCCATAGAGACAGGAAGCAGATCAGTGGTTGCCAAGGGCTGGAGAGGGAGAGGAAGTGACTACTTAATTGGCATAGGGTTTCTGTGTGGGGAGATGATGAAAACCTACTGAAGCTAGATAGCGATGCTGGTGACACAACTTTGAACGAAGACTTTATTAAGAGGATGTTAGGCCTCTTTGCTTCCCTGCTTTTGCGAGAATTCTTAATGGCTCCAATGCATATATGTCATTTTTCAGCAAAATCTAATATTTCTGTCATTTCCAGGCAAAGAACGTGTGAGGCTCCTGTAATGTATCACTCTTCGTTCTGCTCTACGGCACAGGCTGGACAAATCGCGTGGCCATTTGTCACATTTCTCCCACCCACCTCCCAGGTGCAGGGTCTGGGACACCGTTCGCAGAGGCAGGAGACGGAGTGACTGAGGTGTCAGGACAAAAACCGAACCGGTGTGGCAGAAACCTCCCGCTCTGCCGTGTCATAGAATCTTGGATCTAGAAGAGACCTTGAAACTTTAAAAAGTCACAGAACTTTTGCATTAAAAACAAAACAAAACACCTCAATGTTTTCATTTAGCTATGAAGTTTGAACATTATATTTCTTTACAGCCAGTGATTCTTCTTGTTACAGTTTAAATGATCATATAAACTGCTAAAGTTTGAGGAAGCAAAGATGGTGGGGTGGGTATATATTCCCTACACTCCCGTTGCTTACAAGAAGGGGAGATGAGTATGTGACACACACGAGGTTCACATTTACCACGCATGATCTCATGGAGCGGGTAGCACTATCCGCCCTTCGCAGATGAAGAAACTGAAGCTTGGAGGCTTCCATGACATGCGCCAAGTTCCAACATTAAGTTCGTGAAGAAGGCAGTCCTGATCTCAAAACACCAGACTGCAAACCACTGTGATATAATAGAATGATTATAGAATAATGAATACTTCCTATGAGAGGAAGACATGGTGCTTCATAATTTCCAAAGGCATGCCGCACTTGGAATGCCTCGTGTACAGGGAATGAGGGAGGTGAGAAAGGGCGGGAGGCAACAGGTGAGATCATAGACGGGGTGGGCTTTGAAGGATAGGTTGTATTGTAATAATTGACAGGGAAATGAAGAGGGGAACATGGGATTAAAATAAACATCGAGGCAGCCCAGCCGATGTTGCTCAGAGGTTGAGTGTCAACCCATGCACCAAGAGGTCACCGGTTCAATTCCCGGTCAGGGCATATGCCCAGGCTGTGAGCCCGATCCCCAGTGGGGGGCATGCAGGAGGCGGCCAATCGATGTTCTTTCTCATCGATGTTTCCATCTCTCTCTCTCCCTCTCCCTTTTTCTCTCTCTAAAATCAATAAAGAAAAAAAAAAAAAACATTGAGGCAAAAGCATGGGGGTAAACCGCTGGCTGGGGTGAGATATGAACCTCTTTATTCCCAATATGGAATGTGATTACTAATTAAGTATCACAAAGATATTTTCTTTGGGGTCCCTATCTCATGGAACCAATCATAACAACAATAGCACCAGCTACCAGTCAATGGACAATTTATAAGTGAGCCAGTCACCACGCTAAGCACTTTGAGTGATGTTCTGCTCTGGTTACTTCCTCTGGTAACCAACCACAGTTCCCTTCTGTGTAATTATATGCACAGATTTTCAGGCCACGTGGTTCTCGCAAAGCTAAATGCAACCCCAGAGCCTCAGGTGAGCCGAGTGACCCAGGCCTGCACCCTTGGAGCATCATCTATGAACTGATACTGTCCTCTGTACCTGGTCAGAGATGGATATGATGACCAGTCAGAGCCAAAGCCATAGGACTTTTTCCCTGAAATGATATAGAGGTTGGAGCTACTGTTGCCATCTTGCCGGAGGGATGCAAGTGTCTGAGAACATTGTTGGAGCCTCGAACCCAGCCTTAATCCTGGACTTTCATTCCGGCGAGCAGTGCATGGCCTTTTGGGTGAGCACATCCTAATCACATGAGCACATGCAGGTACCTCATTTAACCCTCACACAATACCATGAGATAAGTATTACGGATGGTGCTGCTCCCTCATCTGAGCCCCTGAGGCACAGGGCAGTGCCGTCACCTCCAGCCGGTCAAGGCAGGATGGGAACCCAGGCAGTGTGGTTCCAGAGTCAGCACCGCGAACCCCACACGAGCTGGCTGGAGCCCCGCTCCCCTCTTATAAAAACAGGGCTCTCCACAGCCTAAAATAAGTCTTTTCACTCAAAATAGTTCCGAAGGCTTAAAATGCCTTAGAGGGTGTAAATTTTCTCTAGCTCCTTTAGGTTTGCAATGATCCCTTTTTTGGCTTCAGTTCTCTCCCTGAAAAGAGTCATTTAAGCAATAAAAATGTCTCTCCCCAAGTCATCCTTCAACTGCTGATACTTCTCTTTCCCCAAACGTACAGACAAAACCAGTGCACGGAAGCAGGCTCCTGGGCTGCTGACATGGGTAGGAGGGAGGGGGGGGAGGAGATCGTGACCAACTGTTTCATGCGCCGGCACACGGGAAGTTTGGAGCAACACCTGACAGTAATTTTAGAAGTCGACTTCATAATCAAAGTGTGTTTTCGTCTCTCACACAAAGCTGCTACTTCCTGAATGCTTTGGAAATTAAAAAATAAAATAAAATCAAGACCGGCTAGGAGGACAGTTTGACGTGCATACCTCGTCTGGGCCGTCTTATCTCTTTGCTCCGTTTCCTAGCAATGCGCCAGAGGCTGGGAAACTCCTTGCTGAAGGAGTGAGAAGTGGTGATCTTGAAACGGAGAGAAAGCAAGGAGACGGTGCCAGGCAGGGACCGTGGCCTCAAAGAACTGAAAGCCTATTGGCATTCCCAGGGAGCATCGACGGTGCGCTCCAGCTGTGAGGATCGCTCGGCTTGGTCAGCGTGATGAAGGAGACAGATGGCTGGGAGCTGGGAGCAGGAGAGACATGTTCTATTTCAGACTGCCACTAATTTTGAGCCTCATGTCACCAAATGTAAAATGATGTATTAAGACTATATTTTTCTGTTGGACACCATTAAACAGTGAAGAGGTTACATCATACAGGGAAGGAAAGTATTGGCTTTGCAATAAGAAGGAGCTGGATCTCACCTCGACTCTGTGATTCCATCGGTGGGACCTTGAGCAAGTTAGTGAACCACACATGCCTCGGTTCTTCATCCGTGAACTGAAAAAATACTGCCTCCTTCTTAGTGCTATTGCAAGGGTTAAATGAGAAAAGACACTTAACAGAGTTCTTCACTCAGCATTAGAAGAAGAAAAAATGCCTGGCTGGTGTAGCTCAGTGGTTGAGTGTCGACCCATGCACCAAGAGGTCACCAGTTTGATTCCTGGTCAGGGCACATGCCCAGGTTGTGGGCCAAATCCCCAGTGGGGGGCATGTTGGAGGCAGCCAATTAATGTTCTTTCTCATCGATGTTTCTCTCTCTCTCTCTCTCTCTCTCTCTTCTTTCCTCTCTCTAAATATCAATAAAGAAAAAATATTTATAAAAAAATAAAAAAGGATTAACCATTATTATTTTATTAGCATTACTAATAAAGTTTAAAATTCCATATAACTGCAAAAGCAATAATGCCCTTCCCCACCATGAGCCATGCCTGAATTCTTCCCGGAAAATGTTGGCAATATAACAATCTGGCCTTGAACACCAATAGTTTTTCAAAGTGTTGTTGTTGTTGTTATCATTGTTGTTTTGTAGGATCACTATTCTTACTAACATGCAGAGTTTTGGGCATGTCTGAGTACTCCCAAGCCTATGTTGACAAGACAAAAACTTGGACTCAGTTTGACTAATGTGAAAGTTGAGGGGCCACCGATGGGCATGTTAGACACATTCCAGCAACACGGCCAAGCCTGGCCACTTTCCAGCGTAACCCTTTACTGCAGCCTTTATGGTGATCTTGTGAGAAACCGAGACGTTAGTCACATATTAAGTCACGGTCGTTCTCGCTCAAGGACCATGCGCTATCATTTGGATGCTGTCCAAATGATTGGGAGAAAACATGTTGACATTCATACGTCTGCAAGTTGAGAATGATTCCAGTAAACCTCAGGATGTCATATCACCTGCTCGGCCAGAATTCTTAGTTTTTGACCCGACAATATGAAACTCCCCAGTCGGGAGCCTAGCATGGGATAAGGCACTATCAGAGAATCAGGTGAATTAAATCATTGTAGCTATAGGTACACTGGCTCCTTTTCTGCTTGTTTGTTGGCCTCAAAATAACACCCTCCACAAGAGTCTATATTAATTACAGAAATTCATATAACTCTTCCAATCTCTGAAACTCAGCAGCTATCGGTGCCTACACCATGCAATCGAATGCATAATTATATACACCATCTGGTGGCAGTCTGATTGTCCTGTGAGTTTTGACGCAGAAAAGACAGAATACCAGGCCAGGAATCAGGACACCAGATTCCAGCCCCAGGTCTGCACTGATGCTCACGTGGCCGTGGGCATGGATGGCAGCCATGGAGATGTGCCACATGGATCCCTCTTCAAGAAGGGACTGCAACTCAGCTGCGAAAAGTGTAGTTGTCTGATAGCCTGGAGCTTCATTGCCTCCAGGACCCACCCCAGCATTCAAACTACGACCATGCTTTCCCGGGCAGTCCCCAGCCAAAGCCTGAACATGACAAGGGTACCAGGGCCTGACCACTTCTCTTCAACGTGAGATTCCCCCAATGGACAATCTGGGCCCTGGAGCTCCCGGCCTCTGGTCAGATATGCATTGTGGTCTGAGACCTTCACTCTCCCAAATCCCGCTTCCCCCTTTTCCATTCTCAGGTGTCAGGTGGACACCAGATTTGACGCTTTCTTGGATCAACCTCGTTCCTCCCCTTGTATCTCTCATGAGAGTTACCAACTATTCCTGCTCCAAACTCAGTCTCAGCATCTGTGTCCTAGAACATCCCACTAACACATGGTTAACTTTTCCAAACCTCTACTGATTTTTCTTTAAAGCAGGCACAATAATGATGAAGAGGAGGAGAGAGGAGGAACAGGAGACGGAGGCAAGAATTCTGTAGAATAAAATTGTGAGGCCGACAAACAAAGAGGAACCCATCACTGTCAGCATGTCCTCCAGGGACCTCTTTGCCTCAGAGCTTGGGGGACAGGGCAGAAAAGTGGAGGAACTGCTCCTGAGTTTCTAAGGCACACCTTTGGGGTCATCAAAGCCATACTTTTTGTTGTTGTTAATCCTCACCAGAGAATATTTTTTTATTGAGTTTTTTTAGAGAGAGGAAGGGTGAGAGGGAGGGGGGGAGAGAGAGAGAGACATTGATGTGAGAGAGACATATCAATTGGTTGCCTCCCTCACACACCCCAACTGCGGCTGGGGATTGGTACGTGCCCTTGACCAGAAATCAAACCCATGACCCCTCAGTGTGTGGGCTGGCATTCCAACCAGAGTCACATTGGCCAGGGCCAAGCCAGACTTTGATGTTCATACAGCTAAGCCCTGTGGTATCAGAGACAAAATTTGTGCCCTCAAAAACTAGATTTAAAAGAGAATTCTAACACCTAGTGATCCCTTAAATAAAGATTAAGTGAACTTAAAAAAGAAGAAAGAAGAGGCAGGTATGGTGAGGAGGTGGTCAGTGGAGCTTGGCATTAAAGGGACTAAATCTTGGAGGAGCCACCCAAGGGCAATCGGGGTAATCGTCATGAAATGAATCATAGGGCTTCCCTTTGAGAAAGCACTGACCTCTCAGCACTGGGGCCATGACCCACTGACGGCCCAGCTCCTTCCAGTTGAGCCCCTCCATGGCCAATGCCATGGGACTTCCTGCGTTGTCCCTGCTCTGGGAGACCTCCCACTGATCACAGCCAGTAGGAGGGTCACCTCTCGAGGCCCTGAGACTTAGCTTGATCTGCACCCAACTTCCCCTCCAGGGACAACCTCCTTCTTTCCAGCTTGGTGGGGCTCATCATCGGCCTAGAGCTTCCTGAGAGAAAGAGTAAGCCTCAGACACCTTGAGGAATGGTGCTGGGTGGTGGTGTGGAGAGAAAAACAATCCCCACCCCAACTAAAGACAGTGATGAAATAGAACCAGTCATCATAATTACTTCATATACTTCTGTATATGCCTGAATATATACCAGGCTCTGTGAGCTGTTCTTTCTAAACACAACCCCATGATTCCTCCCAACCACTCCACGAGGTAGGTAACAATGCCATCCCCGTTTTATAAGGTAACTGAGGCTCCCAGACTTGCCCAAACTCACTTCGCTACAAGGGGAAGAGCAGGGTAGCACTAAATCCAGGTCCTTTCTGGTCTATGACAGTATACATCTTGAGGACAAGAAATGTCCTAGGTTCTTCTGCCTCCTCCTTCTCTCCTGTAACACGCAGGCTACTGCTAGACAACTGGAAAAATCTCGATAAATATTTTGTGGTTTGACCAACCAATTTATTTTCCCCTCCGAGGAAAGGGGAGGGAAACTACTTGAAATATGTATCTCCATTTTCTCCAACCAAGCAGAACTCCTGGTGCCTCTGCCCGGAAGGAGGTGGGAGGCAGTGAAGAGATCATATTTCAGTCCTTTCATTTCATTTGACAGGAGAAACACTGATTAAAATCAGCTGCACATGTTGCAAAAGGGTAACTGGGTTCTTCATTTTTCCTGGGCAGAGACAGCCCCAACTGTACTCCAGGACATAACTCCTCATGCATAAAATTACTAATAGACACCATCTATCTGATGAATGTCTTCTTAATAATTTACATCACTTGATCTATTTTCAAAGGTTAGGCTTACATTAAAATTACAGTGCTGAATAGGTCAGCCTGTTATTTAAGGATAAATTATTTCACCCCTTCGTGTTAATGTTGTGTTTGGATAATGATGAGGTTTTCCTTCCGAGCCACCAATGAAGCCACAAAAGAAACTGCTTGCTTGGCCCTGCTCCTCACCCCGAACCTTATTCCCCGATTCCTGCTGACTCACTGCCAGTACCAGCCTGCATGTTGCAACACACTTTAATTCCAGGCTTGTCCTTTTACCTCTCTACATTTCTGTCACCAATTTTCTTTGGCCCTCTCTCCCTACTTCCTCTCCTCATCCCCACTGTCCAGTCAAAGAACCATTCACTCTTGGGCCCTGTCACTAGATACACAGCCTACATTTGTCTCATCACTGGCCCATTCCATCTCATTCTGAAGAGGTGATACCGATGAAGAAGGTCTACGTAGCTTTTCCTAGGCTCTGGCTTCATTCATTTAGCAAATAAGAATGGAGAGGCCTTATCATACGTGGGAAGAAGACTAGAGTGATGCTAATTTGAGTCCTGTGAGAGCCAGTTGCTGAACCAGTCCTGGTTCCAGTGGTCTCAATGTGATGGGAAGAACACAAGCTTTGAAGTTAGGCAGTCCTGGGTTCGAATCCAACATTGCTTATTGCTTAGCACTTTAGGGTAAGAACATCTCTGAGGGTTGGCTTCTTCTTCTTCTGTGAAATAGGGATGACAATACCTTACTCAGAGGATTTTGTAAGAGTTGATAAGTTAAAATGGGAAAAATACCCCATATCGTGCAAATATAATAGGCAGCAGTAAATAGAGGTTTGTTCAATGGGTTATGGGTGAGTGGATGATTAGTAAATGACTATTGTTATTATCAGAAAAGTAACTACTCATGAAAAACTTCCTTGGCCAAGATGACTATAAATGGCAGATTGAAGTAAACTGAGAAGTTGCCCAAGTTGAATGATGGCTAAAGAGCCTGGGTCCTTCAGACCCGGCTTCAAATGCTGACCCTACCACCAACCAGCTGTCTCACATTTGACAAGTTGCCTAACCTCCAGTTTTCTAGCCTGTAAATGTGACAAATAATACTTCCACCTCATTGGGCTTGGGGAGACTTAAATGAGAAAATGGCTGGAAAAGACTTGGCACAGGGCCCAGCAGGGACTCAGCCCTATATCAGTGGAAGGTATCATTGCTCAGGTGAATTAATGTAAAACACAGTGAATCAGTTGTCTCTACCTCATGGCACAATTGTCAAGGTCAATTGAAAAAAAAAAAGCTCTGTAACCAGGAAGAGCATAAATACATAAGGGATTTTTATTACTATCATTAGGGATAACGATGGACTGAATAAATGACCTACTAGAATGGCACACACTCCATACGGCCCTGCTCTAATTGACAAGCACAAGCACACATGTGCACACATGCCAGAGGACGGGGGAGAGTGGGTTTGTGTAATTACGGGTAATTTCTGTTGTTGCTCTGAGTGTACCAAGTCACAAAGTGCGAGTGTTTAGAAGAGAGAGGCTGAAGTAATGCGCGGAGAACTTAATTGATACTCTAAAGCTGTTGATTGTAAATATGCTCAGGAGGTAGAAGAGTTCACACTGTTTTACGGCAGAAAGGCTTTTTATCGGTAATTCCACGTAATTGTGGAATCGAGAGAATCGCGGGGCTGGAGGTTTTGTGTGTATCCGGCAGGGAGCAGTTCCTGCTTCCCAACCCCGAGGGGGCCCCTCTGAGCCACTGGCCATGACCTTTCATGTCCTGGGTGAAAGGTTTTCTCTGTAGGGGCCAAAAGAAGGTGTGCCCACATTCTCAGGGGTATCCATTACCCATAAGCCTGTGGTTCTTAGGGATCTTTAAGCTGCTGGCATCGGAAACCCTCCCTAAGCAGCCATGCTGGGGGAAGAGGGGATCTTACTGTGGTCAGCCCTCACGAACTGACAGGAACTGAAACAGAGACCACCTTCGAGAACCAAGGTGTTGCCTCCTCCTTCTCACACGCATGCTCCTTTGCTCTCTCACCGGTTTCCTAGTGTCTCTACTGCCCCATCTCCACTCTGGCTGCTCCGTGCTCTCTGTGGGCTGGCTCCTCCGCCCCCGCATAAAGGTGGCAGGGGATGACTGCACCTCAGCTCCCGAGTTTGACGTTAGCTCAAAAAGCTAGCAGGCAACTGGCCTCCCGGGTGGGAGACAAGGGGTGAGGTGCCCATCTTCTTTGCCTGGTGGGTCACGTAGTAGCAACATGGTTGCCAGGGCGCTCTGAGCCCATTTCCAGAGAGGGCCATAGGTATCTTCTTAGGAATCCACCACATTGAGGTATGGAAAATATGAAGGTAAGTTTTTAATTGCTAGAGATGAGGCTCAACCATTGACTAAAAATGTTCAACTCAGAGCATGTACTCACGGCTCCAGCTCCTCAGACTTAGTGGAGCTGAGAGGAAGGTGTGGCTCCCAATTCAAAGACCACCTCCCACGTGGGCTCAGAGGAGACAGGAAGCATGCCCCATTGGCCGTTAAATTCTCCTCTGCTGCCTGGCCAGTGTGGCTCAGTGGATTGAGCATTGTCCCATGGACTGAGAGGTCCTAGTTCAATTCCTGGTCAGGGCACATGCCTGGGTTGCAGGCTCGATCCCCAGTAGGGGGCATGCAGGAGGCAGCCGATCAATATCTCTCTCACACATTGATGTTTCTCTCTCCCCCTTCTTCTCTCCCTTTAAAAAAATGAATTTAAAAAAAAAAAAAAAAAAAAAACATTAAAAAAATCTCCTCTACTGATGGCTCAGTTTGGCATCATCTTCTTCATGTTGAATAAGTAAGAGGAGTACTATTCTCTATAAGTATTGAGAAGTGCCTATTAGAGACGGAAATACTCATTTGAGGTCAACGTGGGCTTGCTTTGTCTGCTTTGTTCCAAAGCCACAGGCAGAATCTGAAGATCTTACCTTGACCTAAGTTATATCCACACCACACAAAATTAATTAGATTAACTGTCCCCTGTGTTGTTGATGGATTTTCATAATGACCCCTTCCTTCAAAGAGCATTGTTCTAAAAGTATTATCTCATAATTCATTTGGCTGCATAAGCCAAGGGCTATTTTTTTCCCATGCTATAGCTGGTGAAACTTCATCAGAAGGATGATGAAATCAACTGACTAGTAAATGGCAGAGCCAATAACAAAATCCATATCTTCTCCTTTGTAATCCAATTGCCTTTTTGTTGTATTGCTTTGCTTCCTTATAGGCAAATTACTTGGGTTTTTTCCCCTTTGCCCCTCAGAGCCACCCTCAACTCTTCTCCATCCTGCTCTACGTCCTGAGAGGATAACTTTATTGATGAATTAACAGAGCCCCTTGGCCTCCACCTTCTAGTGACTTGAGTCAATGAAAGGCCCCAGCAAGAAATCAGAGAGTGAGGTCAGAGTGCATATTTTCTGCATCCTTCCTACAGGGTCTGTCAAAGGCCAGACCACAGCACCTTTGGGACAGCCCCTACTTTCTCCAGGTTCCAGTGACACTTCTCTCCCCTTGGCCTTTCAGGGCTAAGGGTGCTAATATCTCCCAACTGTTGCTACCACTGGGGTGCTACACCACCCCTTCTGGGTTTCCCTTAGCCCTTCCCTCTGTTAAATGCACCCGAATTACTCTTCTGGAACAATCCACCCTTTTTCTGCCAGAACAATGACTGATCAATAATCTAACAGTATGCCTTAAATGCCTGGTTATTGTGTAGTTGGGACTTATGTAGATACTTTTTAATAGTCTAAATAATATCCTTTGAGAAGGATAGACATTACAATCATTGACTTGCAACTCCACCCACAAATACGTCTTCAGTTTTAGTCAAAGGGTACAAGTGTTTTTCCATACTATTCCAGCTTCTCCCCAGCCACACCAAAGGAAACATCTGTTGCTGATCTGACTATGAAGTACAGTGGTGGTCTGGAACCCATTGCCAGGGTTCTCATCCTTCACGTGGAGAATTAGCTCTAGTCCTTCATACAGGAAGCTCAAAAGAAGAGATAATATTGAAAGGATTTACCTCTCTTGAGGGACATGTGGAGAAAAGACTGGGACTGAGAGACAGAAACATAATGAAAAAACAGAGAGAGACAGAAAGGAAGAGACCTTGATGAGTTGTATACACAACAGCAACATCGTGTACCCAGGTGGTTCTGCCTGTAGATCACCAGGGGTTGTACCTGAACTTCAGTCTGTCATTTATTTTCCAATAGGCTGCATTCTGCAGAACACCAAATACAGAGAGTTGTTTATTTGAAAGTTGAGTATATGAAAACACAAATGTAGGGAGCAACTTTTAAATGGGTCACCATATTCTCCTCTCTTTACTCAGATATACATACATAATAAGTCAACATTCCCCATGCAAATTACTCTGTACTGCTATTTTGGTGTTTACTGATCCCTGTCAGCCAACTGTGCTCAAACCACGAGCAACAATCGTGCCCCAAGTGACAACTTCTCTCTATCCGAGCAGCATTTCTCTGCCTCCTGGCTGCCCCGGGACCTAGCACAATGCCTGGCACACAGCAGGCATTCCGAAAACGCTTTCGGATAAAATCGAACAACTGCAGCATCAGGGGAAGGGCTACAACGGTGGAATCGTGTCAGAGAGAAGAGAAAAAGATGAAGGAAGCTCCGGGAGGAAAAGGCAGTGCAGGGCGGTGCCAGGTACTCCCTGGACTCATCTTCCTTCCCCGCCACCCAGCGCCCTGGGAGGAGCTGCTCCTTCCTCCCAGAGCCGGTCAGCGGCCCTGTCCTCCTCCAGCTGTAAGCGAGCATGAGCGCGGGCGTCTCCATGTGAGTCGTGCCTACCCTTTCCAGGGAACGCTTAGCAATGGAAGACAACCCATTCGGAAGGATCCTCAGAGGAGGCGCCGCCTGGCTGCACCCCCCCTTCACACCAGCAGACCTGAACACTGCGTAGAAGACGCCTCCAGCCCTTCCTGCCAGTCAGCCCCTGAGCTTTTCCTGGGTGACGACGAGACTCAAAAATAGTTTCCAGAGTCCCCACAAGGGATACAGAATGTTGCTGAAGGTAAAATAGTCAGCTCTCCTGCAAGCAGGATGGCAAAGTGCATTCTTTTCTGCTGCAGCAAAATGTCTTATTTTATTCTCTCTGGTACAGCAAAGGGCGAGGGTGGCCCCCAACGCACCCTGCCGGCCCCTGGTAGAGATTCAGGCATGGTCACGCCGCAGAACCACAGAATTTAGGCATCGTCACGCCGCAGAACCACAGAATTTAGGCATCGTCACGCCGCAGAACCACAGAATTTAGGCATCGTCACGCCGCAGAACCACAGAATTTAGGCATCATCACGCCACAGAACCACAGAATTTAGGCATCGTCACGCCACAGAACCACAGAATTTAGGCATCGTCACGCCACAGAACCACAGAATTTAGGCATCGTCACGCCACAGAACCACAGAATTTAGGCATCGTCACGCCGCAGAACCACAGAATTTAGGCATCGTCACGCCGCAGAACCACAGAATTTAGGCATCGTCACGCCGCAGAACCACAGAACATGCCTGATATTTCTTTCATCCTCAGAATCTGGAGATTTCACCACAGGTAAATTCAAGATACATTTTCCTGAGTTCTAGAGCTAGGAGCTGCAGAAAATGTCAGGATAATGACACCGGTCCTTTCCCTGAAGGAATTTATCACCTGGAATTTTATTTTATTTTCAGATGCTCATTTATTTAATGATTTTTTCCAACCCAAAAAAGGATTAAGGTGGCTTACCAAAAAATGCAAATGCTACAATGAGGTAAAATAAAACTTAGAATAAGTTGGTGGAGAAATCAGGAAAGAAGTAAAATGAGGACACGAATATAAGGTGAAGCTGGGAGTGAAATCAGCACCCAAATCGCAGGCTGTGAGATCCTACACACTTGCTAGGTGTCATCCCTAATTGGACTAGAGGATTTCTAGCAGACAGGATACGGTCTGGTGGAGGAGACAAGCCAGGTCTGCAGATAGCCGGAGATGACAGGTGTGAGCTCAGGAGCCAGATCACCTGGGTTCCAAATGCCAGCTCCCAGTTATGGGATCTAAGGGACATCATCACTTAGTTTTTCTACATTCGCCTACATTTTCTAAAGTACAGATTTTCTAAATGTGCAAAATGGCAATAACAGTACCTACTCTACAGGGTTCTTTGAGGAAGAAAGGAATTTATGTCTGTAGGAAATATACAACCCCCAGTACACCGTGAGCACTCCGGCTGGCACAAGACAGAGTATGACAACTGTTATAACAGAAGTTCAAGTTCGTTACTGTGAGAACTTTGAAGGGCCGCATTGATTTTGGCTGAAGAGAGGAGAGGAGAGGGACATAGATTAGGGACCTTTTGTAGAGGCGGCAGTAACCAAATGAAGGAGAAGAAAGATTTACGCTACTAGATGGAAGAAAAAAAAGGAAGATATTTCGAGCAGAAGGAACAGTACAGTGTTAAAATAGAAAAGTACAGTGGGTGCTCAAAGGACAGCAAGTATTCGAGAATCCAGCAATGAAGTTTTCGGAGGTTTTTAAGCAGCACTGTGTTAGCGAGGAAACTTGTGATTGCAAGTGACAGAAACCCAGTGCAGACCAGCTCAAGAAACCGAAAAAGGAGGGTTGTATATATTGCATGTAACTCAGAAGCTCAGTGGTAGCTTCGGACACACCTGGATCCAGGACCTCCAACAATATATTATCAGAACTTACTTTCTTGCCCTGTCCAGTTTGGCTCAGCAGTTAGGGCATCAGCCCACGGACCAAAGAGTTGCGGGTTCAATTCTAGTCAAGGGCACGTATCTTGGTTGCGGTTCAGACCCTGGTCGGGGTCATGCAGGAGGCAACCAATTGATATGTCTCTCTCACATCAATGTCTCTCTCTCTCTCCCCCTACCACTCTATCTGAAGAAAAATGGAAAAATATCCTCGGGTGAGGATTTAAAAAAAAAAATTTACTTTCTCTCCTCTCAGCTTTACTATCCTTCCTGTTGAATTTCATCCAGACAGGAAAACTACCCAGCAGCTCCAGGTTTGCACCTGCCCAATCTCGGACCAGGAGAAATACACATCTAACAATCTCTTAAGAGGTCAGTGAAGAAATCTGGGGATATTTTGGAGAATAGTTCTGTTCTTCTGGACAATGGTGACACTATACTCCCCCTTTCGGAAGTGAAACGTGGCCATATGACTGGCATTAGCCAAAGAAATATGGGTGGAAGGGACCTTTCCCACACTCGGGTGGGAGCTGTAGCGGACAGCCACATCCTCTTCCCTTACCATAATGATTGTGGTCCTCTCATAATCCGTCCACCTGGATCACTGATGAGCAGAGCTCCCAAGGTGACCTTCTTTGAATATGCAGCAATGATGGGAAACATCTTTTTTGTTGTATGACGTCACTGGATTTTTGGAAGTTGTTGTTACTACAATATAACCTCGCCTAAGCTAGCTGTTACAAAGAGAATCTCCAGTGGAGTCTGTACTGGGGTTCTCCAGAGAACCAGAACCAATAGGATGTGTGGATGGGTAGGGGGAGAGAGACTGATTTTAAGGAATTGGGTCACATGATTATGGAGATGGGCGAGTCCAAAATCTTTAGAAAAGGCCAGCACCTGGAGACCCAGGACAGCCAGCAGTGTAGTTCAAGTCCAAAGGCCATCTTCTGGCAGAATTCCTTCCTGTTTGCGAGAGGTCAGTTCTGTTCTTCAATGCCTTCAACTGACTGGACGAGGCCCACCCACCCTCTGGAGGGCAATCTGCTTTTCTCAAAGTCCCTTGATTTAAACGTTAATCTTATTTAAAAAATTTTTTTAAATCAAAGAAATATCCAGAATAATGTTTGGCCAAATATCTGGGCAATGTGGCTCAGCCAAGTTGACACATAAAATTAGCCATGGCAGGATACAAACCACCAAATTGGAATAAGTTAGCACAGGTAAGTCCCTTGACAGGTACTTGGTCAGAATTTCACTTCCGAGGGAAATTATTAAATTCATGACATGGAGCTTTAAAAACTGAAAGCTTTGTCCCTCGTCCCTCAGGCCATCCCCATGATCTTCTCTAGTCTAGAGAAAAGCTTGTCAATCTCACTGTCACTATTGGTCCACTTGGCAACCGAGGCATCAGTTAAAGTCCTTGTGTTTCTCTCAGGCCATGTCTTCCAGAAACGTGCCTCATCTCCCTTCAGCACTTTCTTCTCCTCCACAGATGCACCTGCTTGTATTTCCTGCTGGCCAAACAGGAGGTACTGCATGACCTATCCCAAGTGCAGGGCAGGAAACGGTGACTTAAACCCTGTGGCTAGGTGGATCTGGACAACCCCAGGAGCCGGTTGCCCTGACCTATTTGACAAGCTTCCTTTGAGCTATGAGTCTCTGGCAGGTTTGGTTGCTTCGGAGCCCCTGGGGAGCCAATGCATCTCCTTTGGCTGTCCCTCTTCACTGTCTCACGGAGGAGCAGAGGCAAATTTTCCGTGGCTTGACCCAGGAAAGCCTCAGGGTGTTCGTGAAGGTAAACTGGTATGGGGCTTGCAGCAGATTGGTAGGTGGTGCTGAAACTGTCAGCACTTCCTACCCACCGTGGAGAACCCTTACCAAATTATGAAGCAGACATCCCCTTTGCTACACTGCCCGAGCTCCACCTTCTTCGCCAGCACAAACTCCCTCACTTCTGCTTTCTTCTCACACACGTAACCCTCTCAGCCTCCAACCCACCCGCTCAGGTCAGCGCTCGCTCACAGTATGCTATTGATGACTGATAAGAACTTGACGGTAGACTTTCTCCAAGGCATTTGAAAGTTAAAAGATGGTTCTTTTAGGTGTCAGTCCTCATCAAACTAAGCTCATGAAACTGGGATGTGCTTTTCATTTCCCTCTGAGTAGTTTCTCCGTCTCTGTTAACAAAGCCCCAGATACTCCATGGTTTACTAGGCCACAGCGCAACCATCCCACACAGACGCACGGATGCAGCTTTGTGCGTTCAATTACCACTTGAGAATGCCTGACCTTTTCTCCCCACTCTTTCATGCAGTCTGTGTCCTCATGGTAAAAAACAAAGGGATGTGTCCTGTGTTTTTCCCTTCCCGTGAGGAGTAGAGGGGGCTACTCACGGAGAAGACGCAATACCAAGCAGTGAGGACAATAAAAGTGACTGGAAAGAAGCACGGGGAACAGAGGCATAAGCATTCCCTCTGCCCTGATGATACCGTCCTCAGAACTCCTGTTTACGTTACATGCAAAATAACTCCAAAGCAAATTATAACCACTCAAATCAGAGGTAGTTCAATAGGAATCCAGGCTGTCATATTGCACATATCCAAGGGACATCATTCAGAGTTATCCAAGTGAATGGCGCCCCCTGGAGTTGTGCGACAGAGTGGTGCTGTCAGGAGAATGTGGCACAGTTAACAACAGGCTCTCTCATCACTTAGCTACCAGTCCTATTAGACAGGTAAACCTGTTCTGGGGAGTTACTGGAGATGGAGGGGTGTATCCCTGACCTATCTTGACTTCTGATGCTTTTGGTATCTAATATGAGCCATATCCAGTCTTAACAAAGATACTGTTTGGCTCTATGGCATCTTTCCCTTAAGTTTAACCAATATGCAGTGACAAAGCTTAGTTGGAAAATTTAATTTAAAAATTTTTTCCAGTTGAAAAGAGTTTTTAAATTCTTCCCACATATTACCTAGAAGCATCTGAAATTCTTTTTTCAAGTCTAAATTTCTCAACAACTATTAGTTGAAAGAATTAATTGTTCGCCCTGGCTGGATGGCTCAGTTGGTTAGAGTGTTGTCCTGTACACCAAAAGGGCGCCAGTTCAATTCCCAGTCAGGGTACATACCTGGGTTGCAGGTTCGATCTTTAGTTGGAGCACATATGGGAGGCAACTGATTGTTTCTCTCCCTCTCCCTGCGCCCCCCCTCCCCCCAAATCAATAAACATACCCTCGGGTGAGGATTTAAAAAATAATAATAAAAGTAAAAATTCATTGCTTGTGCTAGCAAAAGATTTTCCTCCTATCTTGCCAGTTTGTGCTCATGGCACCATTTTCGTAAGTACCCAGACATCCTAGCCAAGCCTTCTGCTCCCTCTTTCCTACAGTTTAACATCCACTCAAGTCTGCTGAGTCTTCCCCTGAAAATTCTCCGTCATCCATCTCCTCATTTCACTCCCCAGAGCACCACCTCTCTTAACCAGCTACCTGCACGCCAACCTTTAATGGGAAGTAAATACTAACTAAGCACAACTCTTCGTTCTGGAATAAAAGAGTCTCTCTAAAATGGTCTCAGTTGTTGTATCTCCCATCACTGTTTTTAGCTGATGTTTCTCCAAGTATGGTTCATGACCCACTGATGGGTCCCAGGGATCCCTCGACGGACCATGAACTGATCCAAAAAGGCAACTCCTTTCCTCAGATCTCAAGAGCTAATTATGATCAGTTCCATAAATGACTACTGATACCTATAAGTGAACATTTTTACTGGAATCCACTAAGTAGGGAAGGGGAGCAAAGTGAGGTAGTCATGAGCTGCAGTGAACATGGAGAGTATCTAGGACTCTAATTCAGTATTCCACGCAACTACTCGGCTTCCACACAACCCTGAAAAGCCGATGCCCGTGCACATGTGGGTAAACGGAATTCCCGTGAACATGCGTGTGTGGGATGGGTGGACGGAGAGATGTGTTGCTTAAATGGTCCCCAGTAAAAACAAAAACAAACAAAAAAGCTAGTTAACTCTTCTCTGAATAAGTCTGTTGGCTTTCCTGCCTCTGTTAACTCAGGTCTCTCAACTTAAGGTGTCCTTCCCATAAGTGACTGTGTAAATAAACCTACTTTGGGGCCCATTTCAAAAACTCCCCATCCATCAGATATGATGTTACTGTCTCTCTTGAACCCCAGGTGGTCCTTGCAAGTTTCCCATGAAACACACCCTATCAGGAATTACCACTGACACAAGGAGATAATGCCTCCACTAGACTGCAATCTCCCTGAAGGTAGGTACTGTGCCTGACTTGTATTGGTGTCTACACGCACCTAACACAATGCCTTACACATAGTGACCACTCCACAGTGTCTCCCAAAAGAAGAAAGCACCAGCCACAAAGATACAATGTACAATGAGTTTTCCTTGGGCTAATGGGATAGTTTTATATAATTGAGATACTTCAGCTAATATAAATGGAACTGTGGCCTGCTCAGTTCCCAAAGATAGTTATAACACATGCAATTTCATTATAAAATTAGCAGCAGGCCAGGCTGGGATAGAACATTTTAGGAAAGAAATGGCAAAGATGTCTAAGGCTGGGGCCTATTGAGAGTTATTGTACCAAGAAAACTTTTACTCCATTTTCCTGAACCTGAAACCTTCTCCTCACTATTGGCCTCTACTCCTGCCCAGAAGCAACTCCTCTGCTACACATACTCACACACATGCACTCACTCACACATGCACTCACATACACACTCGCACTCACATACACACTCACACATGCATGCACTCACACGCACTCACACATGCACTCACACATGCACTCACTCACACATGCACTCACACACATGCACTCACACATGCACTCACACATGCACTCACACTCACATGCACTCACACACGCATGCACTCACATATGTACTCCCACTCACACATGCACTCACTCACACATGCACTCACACGCACTCACACATGCACTCACACATGCACTCACTCACACATGCACTCACACACATGCACTCACACATGCACTCACACATGCACTCACACTCACATGCACTCACACACGCATGCACTCACACATGTACTCCCACTCACACATGCACTCACTCACACATGCACTCACACACACATGAACACACGCATGCACTCACACATGCACTCACACACGCATGCACTCACACATGCACTCCCACTCACACATGCACTCACTCACACATGCACTCACACACACATGAACACACACATGCACTCACACCTGCACTCACATACACATGAACACACGCACTCACACACACATGCATTCACACACGCACACGCACACGCACACACGAACACACACATTGCTGCAATAGCCCGTTCAGGGAGCTCCCTAAATATTGCTTTCCTCATCATTTGCTTGTGCCTTTCAAATATCTTACAGAATTAGACTAGAAAAATTGCATTTACCTAATAGGCCAAAATCTAAAACTGTATGTGCCAACTGAGTTCTACAAGGCAACTGGGGCATAATAAAAAGAACACTGGCCGTGGAATCTTGTTTCCAGGGTTCCAATTCCAGCCCTGCCTCTGTCTAGCTGCCTGTCATTGGCAAGTCATCCTCTCTGAATCTCAGTGTCCCCATCCTTAAGGAGGGGTACAAAGAACTCACTATATGCTTCGCAGGACTTGTCTAAGTCAATGCAATAATGAATATGCAACAGTTATCTAAGCTCCAAGGTGCTCCGGAATTAATTCTGCTCTATTACTTAAGAGAAGAGAACCAAAACCCAGGGATTTCCTCTCATTTTCACACCAGTGCAGAGCATGTCAAGTTCTAGTTTGTGATGTGACTTCAGACCTCCCATAAGGCTGTGCAGCTCGGAGCCTGGACTATGAACCTGACCAGAGAGCAGAGGAAAAACAAAGGCAGGGAAAATGAAAAAGACGTTTTGATGTTACCCAAACACTGAGAACTACATGACAGCCTTCGAGTGCAGTTACGACAGAGCCCGAGTGTCGCTGCCCCAGTGCTGGCTCACTTGTCAAGGGCACGGGGGTGTCGAGGCTCCCACTGAGGGCAGGCTCCCCCTAAATTCACAGCCACCTTGTATAAGCTTCTGCTCTCTGGGGTTCAGCACCTGTCTCCTGGAAAGCACACAACTCCAAGGCCGTCCTGCCAGCATCCTTGCTCCTCCCCAGGAAGGAGGTGAGGAGCGACATGGGATTCCGAACAGAGACGGCCAGCTCCCCGGGAGGTTAATACTTCGTGTCTGGTGGCCTAGCTCGCAGTGTGACTGTGATGCCAACATAGACATGGTTCTAAACGAGGCAACTGTTTTCTCCCAGAGGAGTAGGAGACTGGTCTAAGAGGACAGATACTACATGCCTACAACACTCCAGTCATCCAGCCAACATAATGGGAGGGGGGACATTCACTCACTCAACAAATATGTATTAAGTCCCTACTGCATGCTAGGTATTGTTTCAGGTGGTGAAAATGAAACTGACAAGAACTCTGTGGAGTTTTCTTTCTAGTGGGTGAATGGGGCGGGGGTGTGCTGGGGACAAAAGGAAGATGAATGAATGAATGAATGAATGAATTAATGAATGAATGAATGAGGTAATTTTAGACAATGATAGAGGTGATTTAAAACTCTTGCAGGTGCCCTGGCCGGTTTGGCTCAGCAGTTAGAGTTGGCCTGCGGTCTGGAGAGACCCAGGTTCGGTTCCCGCTAAGGGCACGACGTACCTCGGTTGCAGTTTGTCCCCAGCCCTGATTGGGTCGTGTGGTTGGCGACCACTCAATGTGTCCCTTTCACATCGATGTTTCTCTCTCTCTCTCCCCCTCCCACTCTATCTGAACAAAATATCAAAAAATGTCCTCGGGTGAGGATAAAAAATAAAATAAAATAAAAAACCGATGCAGAATTGTAGGATAAAGATCGCAGGGTGGGTGGGGGATGGTTTTAGTTTAGGGGTAAAGAAAAGCCTCTCTGAAGAGGTGACATTTGAGCTAAGAACCAATTAGAAGGGTGCAGTTGTGTGAAGATCTGGGGGAAGGACATTCTGAACAGAATGGGGGACCTGGCTCTAAGAGAAATGCTACCACCTCTCTCGGAAGTGCATCTTTGACCCGTCGTGCTTCTGGGACGGAGCTTCCTGCCGAAGCTCATTAATGCGTCAGGAACTGTGATTCCCAAAGGAGCTGACGTGGCCCATTGTTGGAGCCCAGAGGTACAAATGATCATGAGCCTCATTTTGCCCCCTTGAGATGGGATGTTCCTTAAGCTCTCAGAGTCTCTTTTCTCAGAAGGTCCTCAAAAGCATCTTAATAAAGAGAGAATGGTATATATTTGTATGTATACATATGTGCATATATATGTACATGTTTTATACATACACACAAGTATGTGTACACATATGTGTATGTGTGTCTATGAAACATAAAAATAATTTAGACTCAACTGCCAGGCATGTCAGTAAGTTTGGGATGGCCCTTAGGAAACACGTGTGAGGCATTCAGAGGAACGTCTTAGGCAAATAGGGGAATATGTTGTCTGCTGATGATCTTGGTGCCCTTGACCCCCACTCACTTCACACCTACCCCAGACTTGGACATGGATTTGTGTCTGAGCCACCTGGGGCGGGCAGAAGCTGGAAGAGTCATATTAAGAGGTACACAGAGCTGATTTAGGGATCAGATAACAATATGCAATTTTGCAAGGTAACAGGACATTTTGGGGGGAAACACAGACGTACTCACATTCGGCGAGAATTTGCACCTTTCGGCATCTCAGTAGAAAGCTCCTTCTTCAAGGATATGTCAGTTTAATGTATGCCTCCCCTCACTGGAGTGTCCATACGGCCAAGAACTCTGAATGTCAGTACATTGCCTGCAACATAATAGATTCATGATGGACTTTTGCTGAATTTGCTGAATTCCTATGAAGGTCACTGGCAATAATGCAAAAGATGGACCTCACTGAGGAGTATGAAGACAAGAGCAAAAGACACGAGGGGATTATTTACCAGCACATCAGACACTTCTTCGTACATCTATAAATGCATAAGTCATGCAAGTTAGGAGGGTGACAAATGGCAACTAAAAGTGGACAATTCACATTAACTGGCTCCCCTTGAAGAAGCTTAGAGATGCAAACACAATCCAGGTTCTTTATTTATTTATTTTTAATCCTCATCCAAGGACATGCTTAGAGAGAGAAAGAGAGAGAGAGAGATCAACGTGAGAGAGAAACTTCGATCAGTTGCCTTCCGTATGTGTCCCAACCAGGGATTGAACCACAACCCAGGTATATGCCCTGACCAGGAATCGAACCAGCAATCTTTTGTTGCACAGGACGACACTCAACCAACTGAGCCACTCTGGCTAGCACAATACAGGTTAATGTAGCATTTTAGGTGCTTGAGAAGAACATCTCAATTTCCATAATCAAACCATGGAATCATTTGAAACTGTGAGAAAATCGTTCTGTTTGAGCATATACTCTGAACATAGTCCCAAGTAGTTGCTGTATCCAAAACTACAGCAAGGTTAAGATTCTAATTTCCTAAATAGTTGCTGCTGGGCTCACCACCTGCCTAGGAAATTCAGGTGATATTAGCATCCACATTTTCTCAGTAACTTCTTATCTTGACTTGTAGCTCTGTAGTCCCTGCCGAGAAAGCAATGACTTTTTTTTTTTAATGGGACAAAGAATCTACTATTGCACATGGCTTTGCACATGCAGCCCAGTGGGATGTAATTAGGGGATCTTCCTCGGGAAATTTTGACCTGGGCCACTATGAGAAACTGACAATTTCCTTCCATCCACAATACATTTTTCTTCTTAATTTACTTTCAACCCTGTGCTTTCTTTCTTTTTTTTTTAATCCTCACCCAAGGACATTTTTGCATTTATCTTCAGATAGAGCGGGAGGGAGAGAGGGACACAGAGAGAGAGAGAAACATCGATGTGAGAGAGACACATTGAGTGGTCGCCACCCACACAACCCCAACCAGGGCCAGGGACAAACTGCAACAGAGGTACATGCCCTTAGTGGGAACCAAACCAGGGTCTCTCTGGTCCACAGGCTGATGCTCCAACCGCTGAGCCAGGGCAACCCTGTGCTTTCTTAATCAGACAAAGATAAGCCCTCCTGAGGTCATTGTACAACTCTCATTTGCTGGAAGCCCAAGTATGTGTAAACTTCAATTTGGAGTGCTCACCCAAGACTTTGGAGTTAAAACCATTTAGAAGCCACTGTTGTACTCATGCAGGCTTTATGCACAGAGAAGGGGATAGAGGCCTGCCCTGAGAAAGGAAGATTCGATACTTCCATTGATGACATCCCTTAGGCGAAGAAGTCAGGGCACACGTGCGCTCTCTCTGTCACATGCACACATGTACAATGCATGACCACAAACTGGTGCAGAGAGTGTGATCTTCTATCCATGTTCAAACTCTGGCTCCGAGTTCCTCAGCTTTGCCAAGCCTCAGCTTCTTCACCGATAAAATGAGTGCAACCACGCCCATCTACCACAGTGGGTGAAGGGGCGACTGAATGAGAAAACACGTGTGAAACCCTTCGCAGAGTATCTGGCATTCAGCAAGCATTCTGCAAACATTAGCAAATCCAGAGGAACCTGACAGAACCCTGTAAATTCCTTTCCATCCCTGAGTAAAGATGACCTGGGCAGCAGGAGATAGGGTGACAATTACTTGAATGTTCCAAGAAGCAGCTGAGTGGAGTTCGTGGGTGAGAGCAGGAGTCAGTGAAACTCTGGTTGTCACTACTGAGACGACCTCACAAGAGCCACAGGATTAGGAGTCTGGGGACAGAGACCACGTCACAGATTCAATTCGCCGGTACCTGAGCCCAGTGACGGACACCAACCACCAGCATAGTATTGGGCTAGTCTTTCAGCAGCTTCCTCCTCTGGCCCTGCCCAGGACTCAGAGAAAACACATCTCCATGTTTCCAGTTACCAAAAACAGACTAAGAACCTGCCCTGTCCGCAAGTCCACCTCCTCCGAGAAGACTTCTGATCGCCCTCTTCTCAAAGACACTGTCACCCCCTCCCGGCCCTGCCGGTTCCTGGTATCTCTAGTTCACACTCAACAGAGTGGGGTGTGGTGGCTACGACCACCAACTCTGCAGAGAACTCGCCCACCTGGAGTCCCAGATCTGCTGCCTTGGAGCTGTGGGACCCTGGGCAAGTCGCCTAACTTTTGTCATCTATCCGTAACAAGGAGGAAAAAAAAGGCTGCTCTTTACCTCCCAGGAAAACAAGACGAAGACTAGAAAGCTCTCAGCATGTGCCTGCCCTGATGTAGGGCTCAGGGATCCACAGTCCCCTGGTTCTGTTTGTTGAATGGATCCAGGCAGGGCCAGAGTGCAGGGGCAGGGTCCGAGGTTCAGCACCCTTAGCGGACAAAGCGGTCGGTGTGAGCGGACAAAGCCCAGCCTTCAGAGGGGCTCCTCCCGCCGTCTTCAGAAAGACAAACAGGGAAGGGCCCCTGTGCCTGCGAAACTTTGCCTGGTAAATAATTGATATCCCGCTGTGTGTTCTTTTATTCAGAAACACCTTTGAAGTTTCCCCTGGCCCTTGCCACAGGGATTTGGGGGGAAGGCGAGCAGGGAGGATGTGAGGGAAGAAACCTCAGAAAGGAATGGGCACTGTGTGATCAGCAGGATGGAAAAACTGAAGCCGTTTTTTGGTATCTGTTCGGGTCTGAAGTCAATAATTATAGCTTTTAATCAAGCAAGGAGTCCTAGCAGCCGAGCACACAGGAAAGGGAAATGGGGAAGGATATGAAAGCGATTCTAAGGAACAGCTGTGGGTGCTAGACCGACAGCCCCTCCTGGGCAGGTGACAGTTGGTGACACAATCAGAAGCAGGCAGGCGTTTACCTGGGCAAGAGCAGCCAGCCGGGCCTCGCAGGGACTAATTATGAAAATATGATTACAATGGATTAGTAATCTTGTCAATCAAAGCCACATGCCGGGGAGCACCTGGCAGTGGGTGAAAATGCCACAGGAGAGAAGAATTTGATGTTGTGACCTTTTTTGAAACAAAATTTTCCTCCCCAGGAGGGAGGGTCTTCCAGGCCCCCAGGATGCGCAGCCGCAGAGGAGGCTCGAACAGGCCCTCCGGGGAGGAGAGGGGCATTCACAACAGAACAGCCCTGGCCTGTCAGAAGAGGAAAATCTCCACAGTGCTCTCTTCTTGTCACCCATGGCCCAACGCTTGCTTCCTGTTTTACCTATGCCTGAAGGAAATCAATATTGTCTTCCCATGGCAGTCAAGAAAAGCTAGAGGTTAAGAAATGATGGCAATGGTAAAAATACGAATATCACCGCTACCTTTCCCTGAGCACATAGAACGTGCCAGCCAGGTACTGAAGCTCACAGAGGCTGCGACTGGGCCAATACCCACCACAAGAAAAATAGATCAGCTCACGCTCATAACCACCAGCTCGTACTGCCTGTTGCAGAATGGTAACCCCAAACCAAAGACCCCCTGCCTGAAAGCATTCCCACGTTCCAGCGACAATCAAGAAAACAGAGAGGGAGGCGAGGTGGCAGGGTTTAGAGCAGCGGTTTTCAACCTGGGGGTCGAACGACCCTTTCACAGGGGTCGCCTAAGACCATCGGAAAACACATATTTCCGGTGGTCTTAGGATCCCAGACACCGCTCCTCTATCCGTCTCCAGGCGGGTCCGCCCGCATGCAGATGCGCACACATACAACATGAGGAACCGTGTTAAAGGGTCGCGGCATTAGGAAGGTTGAGAACCACCGGTCTAGAGGATGAGACCCTGATCCAGAAATCAAAGACCTATATCTCCTAACAAGACCAAGAACTACTGTTAATTGAGCATTTACTATGCTCTGGCATTGTATCAAATGCTCGGGTTACTTATGATATGTATTCCTCAAAGTAAATGTACAAAAGAGGTGTCATTAATCTACATATAGATGAGAAAACAGAGTCTTAGAAAAATTGGGTAATTGCCCACGTGCCGAAGAGCTGGTAAAAATCAGAAGAGAAACCCCAAACCAGGTTGTTCTGATCCCCAAGCTTGGCTTCTGAGGACTACTCTGTCTTGTGACACGTGTGTGAAAGTTCTAACAAATCCTCATCGGCCCTCCTTCCAACCCTGTATGCAAAGCATGAGGCTAGAGACCGGCTTGGCCCCTCCCTCAACAGGGATAATGTTTGTTGAGTCATTTGTATTAAACCATCACGAGGAAAAGTGACCTGGAGTAGCGGGAGATAAAATTCGGTCCAAATTCACAAAAGTGTCGTTAGTGAGGGAAATTCAGCCTCAATTTCATTCATACTTCTTAATGCTAAAAGAACAGAGTGAAGAAAAGAGGTCTGTTGTCCAGCTTATGGTTGTTGGAGTACAGAAAAGGGAGGCGTGCTCAGCCACATTTACCAAAAAAAGCATGTTTCTCAACGTATATGTGTATCAGAACATCACGTCCTACACCATAAATACATTTCATTGTCAATTATACTTCAATAAATTCGAGGGGAAAATTGGCAGAAAAACAACAATGGTAAATCAACTGACAAATGAGTACATTTCTAGTTAATATAAAAATATGCTATAATCATTATGAATAAAAATGTGTGCTAATGAAAAGAAAATAATGAATAAAACATGTTTTTGCAACACCATGATGACAATAATAATAATAATAATACATCTCAAGAACAGGGTTTGGGCTCCCACCTGTGCTCTGCTCCCTTCTGTGAGAGCACTTCCCGTCCGTCCCTGCTGTGATTACTTATTTAAATGGCTTACACTTTCCCACCACACACCTGTGAGCAGGGTCTCAGGTCATTAACCACGTCCTGAGCTCCCCCAGCTCCCCCACCTCCCCTGCGCAGAGCAGAGAGCCGGTGCGGTACTGAGCTGGTGCTGGCCTGGCACTGTTTCAAGGGCTCCCTCGAGCTAATCCTCGTAAAGGCAGAGACGAACTAAAGGGTCTCTCCACTTCCTTCTAAGGCCTCCATCCCACAGATCTGGGAGAAATGCACATAAGTGATGTATAGGTGCCATTCACTCTTCAGACTTGTGCTCACTGACTTGAAAGAAACAAACCTCTAAAAATACTTTGAAAAAATAAAAAAGCAATGTGCACCCGGCCTTTTGCAGTGACAGATGACGCTGTCAGAGACTTGAAGGGTAGCATGAGCCACCATGAAAAAGGATCCGCACATAGAATTCACCAAGGAATGAGAGAAGTACATTCTGGCAACCCTGATGGATCCCCCGTTTCGGTGATACCTCCCCCCGCGTACTGCATGCGAGCAGCCTGGACTGGAGCCGAGTCCCTACGGGGGCTGATGGCTGCGGACCCGATGCTGTGAATAATACCTGGGTGAGAATCCTGGGAACTAGAGGCTGGGTCTGTTCACCAACTCAGCAGAGCAGAAATGTGCCCACAGCCCAACCACAGCCTCGGACATCGGGGTCCTCACAACGGTCGACGGCTGGAGCAGGTGATTCGCGCTGTGAGCCCGTTTCTGGACCTGCTTCTGCACCTGCAGAGTGAACCACGGAGTTTCGGGTGAGGGAAGAAAAATAAAATCCTTAACATAGCTGAAACATTCCTTTGAAATATGCCGCCACTCCTAGCCAGACTTCAAAAACAAGGGCGTTTTAAGAAACACCCTTTTCCAGGTTTGAAGAGATGGGAACCACACAATATTTTTAGGACAAAGGAAGTGTCTTGTGAGTTTTCCTCGTGGTGCTTAGAACAACTCAATAGTATCTCATCACCTCCAGGAGCAGGTCTCGTGCCTCCACCTAATGAATGGCCTTGAAGTCTCTGCCTAACAGCGTCCCAGCCCCCTTGCCCAGCATATTCCCGTCAGTGCCCTGCATAAATGGGCAAGCCATCCTCCGCCATGTCCCCAAGCCAGGTGCAGTCTGACCATCTGCCTCCATTCATGCAGTTAGCATTTGCTGGACTCCAGGAAAATCTCAGCTGTCCCTCAAAACCAAATCAAGTTCTTCCTCCCCGAAAAAGCCTTTCCCAAATGTCTGGTCTATACCATCTCTTTCTTCTGCGAGTTATTCTTTAGGCCCTGAATCTGATGGTGGACGCTCCTGAGATTTAATGGTTCCCTAAGTCCATATATTTTATCAATTAAATGAGATATGAAAAACAATAACTGATATTTAACGAGTACTTAGTACATTTTTCGACATTAAACTAAAACCTTTATAAACACTATCATATTTAATCCTTAAAACCAGTCCATGTGGTAGCACCTGCTATTATCCGCATGTTACAGATGCAGAAAACTGAGGCATAGAAAATGTAAGTGTCTGGCTCAATGTCAAACCACCAGGCATGAGTCCAGGTCTGTCTGACTCCAGACCCTGTGACCTTCAACGTAATGGTGTAACTGGAGCCTAGAAATCTCCATATCTCACAGAACCTTATACATTGTGTGCTTTTATTTTTAGAGAGAGAAGTTAGAGAATGACCTAAATATTACTCATGAATTCTCAGTGCTATTGCCCTTGAGAATTTTTCATATGCCAATCGCTGAGCTAGGTCCTGGGTACACAGTCCCTGCTTCCCAGGGGCTCATAGCCAGAGTGAGGGCTCAACAGCTATTGGAGCTGAATTGCCATAAACGTGAGGCCATTACAAGTAGCCACAACCAGGTGTGTGTACCGCAGCCACTTAGCTGAACGAAGCATTCAGCTATGGCGACAACACTGGACTGATACATAAGAGTCCTGGGGTTTAGCCAGGCTGCCAATAATTCGCCATTTGACATCCAGGAAGGAACAGTCCATCCATCAGCTCATGTATAAAATCGAGACCACATCAGTGAATTCACCGCTTGGCCCATCATCCGAATGACCTGTTCAATGGTTTTTATTGTATTGCCAAATAAGTGTCTGAGTGAAGGGAGTCGGGAGTGACTGACTGGCTGCTGGTCTGCTGTGAGATTGGGAACAACCAAGACAAAGGGAGCCCTCCTCCACTGCTGCCCTTTAAAGATGCACAGTCATCCTCATTATTCTGGGGTTCCTTCTTGGGAATTTGCCTGCTCACTCAATTTACTTGTGACCCCAAATTCAGTACTCACGGTGCTTTTGCCAACATTCACAGATATGCTCAGAGCAGCATAAAAAAAGTGAGTTGCCCAAGGGACACTCTGACATGAGGTCAGACAAGGAGGTGCTCCATTTCAGGATTCAGCTCTCATACCGGAGACAAGTGTCCGTTTCGCAGTCTATTTAGTGCCCCATTTTTTTGCATTTTTGTTGGTGATTTCACCATTTAAAATAGCCCCCAGGCCCAGGGCTGAAGTGCGGTCTCGTGTTCCTAGGCACAAGAAGGCTAGTGTGCCTTATACAGAAAATGTGTGTGTTAGAGAAGTTTCCTTGAGGCATGGGTTACCCTCCACATCTCTGAGCCTCAGTTTCCTCCTCTGGAATAAAAGGATCTGCCTTGAAAAACTGTTATGAAGATTAAATGGAATTATTAGTCAAGGTCCTCTGAGAAGTAGATGCCAAATCAGAATTAAATAGTACGAACTTCATTTAGATGAGAAATATTGCATAATGAGTCAACAGTTTCTCTTTGCTATATATATATTTACCAGAATTTGTAAGAAGAAGTGAATTTATTAGGGTAAACACCTGCAAGATAAAATGGGGAAGGACTTAGGAGAGGCTGGGAGAGTCATCCAACTAAAACAGGTATGACCCCAAGTGAAGAAGAGAGGAAAGAAAGGAGGGTTGGATGCAAAGGTCTTAGACTCCAGTGTAGTTCTGAGACAAGTTCAGCAAGGTCACCAGGCATCAACTGTCTCCCAGGCACGGGTCTCCTTAGCCCCCTGCCCCTCTCAGCTGGCTGGGGACAACCCATGGAAGCATGCTGTTGGCATGAAGGCATTGATGGATTTCAGATCACAGCAGCTTGGGCCATCAGCCAGCTGTGTTCCCTGCAGCTACAGATCCAAGGGGCACATTGTCATGGCTTCCCTGGGGATCACACATGTTAAGGTACGTACCATCAAGAAAAGATAGTAGAGAGTGAACGTAGTGGTGATTTTTATACCAACTCTCAAAATCATTGTTAATCGTCATCACGACTGACCTTTATCTCAGTAAAAGTTTGTCCAAAGTAACCGACAATTTCTAACTAAGTCTTTTTCCAACCTTTTGTGCTAGTTGTAATAAGTCTTATGGATTGTGAGTCTCCTCTAAACATCTTAAACTGCACTGTAAACATTAGAATTGTTAAACGTCTGTATTTCTTATAGGTACAGGAGGACAACCATGTATGACTAAAAGAAAGAAAGAAAGAAAAAAAAAAAAAACACGAATCAAGAGTTGTGAGTAAAACTTCAGCTGTACCTTCCAATTCTGCAGCCTCCAGTCACTTTATAAGGATAGCGCTAGTCCCCCTGGCTTGGGGACCATCATGTTACTCATCTATTATCTGCCTAAACCACTTCATTACCTACAATCCAAGTAACCAGCCAGAGAAGTCAAGGTGGACTTGCCCTCATCAGAAGTAAACCAGGAGGCAGTTTCCAAGTAGGTAATTCCATCTCATTATTCATCAGTAAGATTACACCCTTGCAATTTCCCATTTAGACACCCGAGGTGATTCTTTTGCCCCGAAGACAATACATGTTTCATTGCAGTATTCCCTTAAGAAAGAAGAGTATGACACTCAATCAAATATAATGGGGGGAAATCATTTCTCTGTCTTCCCATAAGGAGTGGTTAGTCAATTTTGTTTAAAAGTCAGAGTGGATGACGGGGAGAGAAAGGTATTCTGAGAAAAGTACGTTTAGACAGCATTTCTGCTTTTGAGACTGTTATCTCTCCCCAGTCGTTTAATTAGGCAGAATCCTGTATCTTTTGTCTGTTCCTCAGGAGAAAAATGAATCTGTAAGGAAGCAGTAAAATTTTAAACAAGGGTGGACATTCTTTCCTGTTGTTACATTTTCCACCAAGTAAAGGCTGCTGCTTGTCTTCCCTTTATGATCCTCTGACTCCTCTCCCTTCCGGTGAAATACCTAGCTCTCCAGACAAAGGGATTAGGCACATGATCCTTGATTGGCCCAAGGCACAGTCATATGACTCAAAAAGACCAATGAGAGTCCTTCCCTGATATGTTTATATACTGAAGGGGAGAGGGTGTGACAAGGGCAGGGGCCAAGGGCTTCTCTCTTTCCTCTATAGTAACTAACTTTGGATTGTTTAAGTTTAAACTTCCCTTTATCTTGTGAAGAAAAACAATATGTAGAAAAGAATCAAATGAACTGAGAAATAGAAAGGGGGGGGGGGATCAGTTGGTCCTGACAATAATTCAAGTTCTTGATCCAGTCCATTCACAAGCCAGCTTCACTCCCCCTCCCCCACCCCACCTTTTCTAACACTAACAGATGGGCTATACCACATAATATCTCAAGAATTCACAAGAAAAAGAGTGGCTACCAGAACGAGTCCTGAAGACAAATGCCCCTGAATTAGGGGAAAGGTTTACATTTATAGAGATGTTTCCTGTGTCTCCTGATAACTGTCCCTGTGCTTACAATAGAATTTGTGTTAACATGGTGAAGGGAGGGGACTGAGGCACTTCACAACTATAAAAGACACAGCAAGCTAGAGGATGGCATAAGCTATCTCAGTCTCAGTCAGTACTTATTCCTTGAAGATGAACTACAAATCTAACATCACTCAGTTCCTGATAACAGTAGGCATAATAAGAAAAATTAAGCTTCTTAAAGATTCTGCAAATCAGACTGGTCCCAAGGGAGTCACTGTTAAGAGAACCCATGATCGCCCTTGCTGGTTTGGATCAGTGGTTATGGTGTCAGCCCAAGAATTAAAGGGTCTCGGGTTTGATTCCTGGTCAAGGGCACGTATCTGGGTTGAAGACAGCAGTTGGCAACCACTTGTTCTTTGGGATGATTTGATCAGTAAGAAGTGCAGCAGTGGTTTTCAACCCTTTTTTAAGAAGGTTTTCAGCTCTCAAGATGCAGAGAGAAATAAGCCTTTGCAGTTGGGTGTTTTCCTTCTCACCCCCAAGCAGGACTCGGTACTAGAGTCTAGAAAGAAGGTGCAAAGAAGGGCAGGACTACACTACACTGAGGCCTCAGGTGTGGCCATGGCGGCTCTGGTGCAGCACAGAGACAGACACTCTGCAGACCTCTCAAGGAAGATGGCCACACCCACTTTCCATCCCCTCTTCACAGCACTGGCCGCCCAGAGCTGGCAGACTCCTCTGAATGGGGAAAGGTCACTGCTGGCTGCTTATACCGGCTGACGCCATCTGCTACAAAAGGAATTCCAAATATAGAACCCAGGTCTCATCCAGGAAATGTGAGTTAGATAGGACACTGCCAAACAATACAATTATAGGAACCAAGAGATTTGGTCCAACTGTTGGACACAAACTGTATGCCACCCTCAATTCCACACAGAGCTCAGCTCCTTATTAGAACAAAGCTATTATCTCAGTTACCCCCACAGGGTCCTTGCTGGTCACAAGAGGAAATGATGAGAGGTCCCAATTTTCACAGTTATCAAGTATAAAAATATTTTGCTCCAACAAATCTGAACAGTGTCATTTCTTACTGATTGTACCAGCATACAAGGCTCATGAAGAAAGACCTGCTCCCTTTCCTCTGAACCCTGCTCTCTGAGAGAACACTGCAGGGGAGACCCACCTGCCTGGCTGGACCTACTGTGAGTACATGCTGGTCCTCACTCCTCTTGGCAATGCATGGACCTCATTCACCATCAGGTCAATGGACATCTTTACCTTGACTTTAAATTGTAATTCCAACTGCAGTTTTTCTAAATCATTCCCATTTATTTCAAGCCTCCAGCACGACTTTGCCACTTTATTCTTAGCACAAGGTGCTCTTTCTTCACTCTGGAAAAGTAGGGTATCGCCCGGCCGGGGAGGCTTAGTGGATTGAGCGTCGTTCCATGGGCTGAGAGGTCCCAGTTTGATTCCCAGTCAGGGCACATGTCTGGGTTGTGGGCTCCACCCCAGTAGGGGGCATGCAGGAGGCAGCCGACTGGTGTTTCTCTCTCACATCGATGTTTTCTATCTCTCTCTCTCCCTTCCTCTCTCTCTAAAAATCAATGAAAACACATTGGAGCCTGGCCAGTGTGGCTCAGTGGTTCAGCGTCAACCCATGCACCAATACTCCCAATCAGGGCACATGTCCAGGTCGTGGGCCCAATCTCCAATAGGGGGCACACAGGAGGCAGCCGATTGATGTTCTCTTTCATCGATGTTTCTATCTCTCCCTCTCCCTCTCCCTTCCTCTCTCTCTAAAATCAATAAAGGGAAAAAAAATTTTTTTAAACATATTGGAAAAAAAGTAGGGTATCTTCTCTGAGCTTCTTTATCTCACACCTGTCACCACTATCCTGAATACTACCCTCCAGGTTAACATTATCACGGCACTTCTTCAACCATTTCACAAACATACTCCATCATTTTCCTTGGGTCCTAATGACGTGAGGAGCGTGTTAGCCTGGCTCTCAAGGCCTTAACCAAAACCTACCTTTCCAAAATCACACCTCATTCTTCCCCTTAGACAGGCATGCTCCAGTCACACCTTGGGCTCCCTTTCCTCTGCACCCTTGCTCAAACCATTTCTGCCACCTCCCCTGGTCTCTCCTCCTCACTGACCATTCCAATACTCCCCACAATCTCGGGCCCAGATGATATGCCGCTGACTACATGAAGTCCTTCCTGATTACAGCTCTCACTTCTGCATGCCCAGAGCCCTTCGTAATATTATGGATTCATACATAAGAATTCATTACTGAGAGGCATCCCTATGTCCAATGCTATTTAAGCACTAGCATGATAGAAATAACAAAGAGAGAGAGAGTTGGAGTGGGGTGGACAGTGAATGGGTAGTAAGGAATATGACAGGGGTCTGGGGGATTCACACATGTGATCCCATCCAGTCTTGGTGGGAGCAAAGATTTTGTGGAGGAAAGGACATACGTACATCTAATTTAAGAGCTTTAGGAGAAGCGAGAGTTATCCAAATGGAGAAATAGAGGACCAGTCTTCAGTGGGAAGAATAGTACACTCAAGGAACTGTTCAGGTTCAATATAGCTGGAGCAGTGAGAGAAAGGGTTGGGGATGGGATCAGAATGGATCACAAAGAGGCGTGTGAACCACATGGAAGAGCTGGGACTTGATCCTGAGGACACTGAGGAGCTACTAAAGAACTGTAGCGGTGCACACAATCCCACTTGTACAGGGTGAAAACTTTCTGCAGAGAATGAGTTAAGAAGTCCAGCTGTTAGAGTAGACCAAAGACAAAGGTGGCCCCCAGTGATGACAGAAAGAGGTAGATCGATTTGAGAGCTATCAAGGAGACAGAATCAACATGACTCGCCACTGATTAGGTGCAGGTGGGGAATGAGAATCCAGGGTGATGCTCAGGTTTCTGGCTTGGGCAACTGTTTCCAGCGGTTCTCAACCTGGGGGTTGAACCACCCTTTCACAGGGATCGCCTAAGACCATCGGAAAACACATATTTCCAATGGTCTTAGGAACCGAGACACCGCTCCTCTATCAGTCTCCAGGCAGGTGCACCCACATGCAGATGCGCCCACATACAACATGAGGAACTGTATTAAAGGGTTGCGGCATTAAGAAGGTTGAGAACCACTGGTTTAGACAGTAGCATCATTTACGGAGATGGGGAAACGGATAGAAACAGTTTAGAATGAGCTGATTATGAAATTCCTGTGAGATTTTCAAAGCATGATGTCCAATGTACCAACAGCTAGATAAATGGGACTAGAGTTACATAAAATAATCTGGGCTTAACTATTCAATTTGGGTATCTTCCTTTGCAGGTAAATGGTAATTGATATGCAGTAAATGGATTAAATAAACCCACGTGCAGTAAATGGATTAAATCAGCCCAGAAAAGTGAATGCATGAGGATTGATGAGGGCCATGATAAACACAAACAGTTAAAGCATAGAGGGAACGTTTCAGAAAGAGATAGGAAAGAGAAAGCCCAAGATGTAGAAGGAACACCCAGAAAGGGTGACACCGTGCAAGCTCACAGAAGACCAGATTTCAAGGAAATACTGCTGGGAAGTCAAGCAACACGAGGGCAGACAGTCATCCTTTGGACTTGGGCACGAAGAGGTCACGGATGACCATGGAGAAGGTGTTTCCCATGATTGGTGGGCTCAGATGCCAGCTGCACTGCAATGACACCTGTCACATACACCTCGACATAAGTCAGTCTGTGTCTCCCGACAGTCTTTCGAGACCCTCACCTCTGACCCAGGATCTGTAGGATCTCCATCTGGTCACCTTACACAGCACATCATACACAGGAGGCAGCCAATAAAAACTGGTAGACAATGAATGCACACTGACATTCCACCTTTAAGAACTTTATTTGGAAGCAAAATAAAAGTGACTTGAGAGAGAAGAGAGGATAAGAGGCTCACAGCTGCTAACTGACCTTGTATGGCCATTTGTCTATCTCCCCATCATTTCCAGGCATTAATTAATCATGCCCTGTCTTCCTACCTCTACACCTGGGCCAACAGACAAGGCCTTTCTGGTCTATTAGACTCTTAAGTGAGCTCTAGGGGCTTAATGCAGAGCCCAACCCAAGAAATCTACTGCTCCTTCCTCTCTTCTATCTAATTGC
Organism: Molossus molossus; assembly: GCF_014108415.1. Taxonomy (NCBI): domain Eukaryota; kingdom Metazoa; phylum Chordata; class Mammalia; order Chiroptera; family Molossidae; genus Molossus; species Molossus molossus. The sequence continues at coordinate 18,928,008 of NW_023425377.1, forward strand.
ATTTAGTTGAAGCTAAAAAAAGAATAAGAAAAGAAAAAAGGATGGTTTTGTTTCTGATTATTTCTGCCTGGGCAATTTGTGACCTCTCTCAGAGGTGACCACTCGTCACTCAGATGACACAGACCAGAGTCACATCAGCAACAGTTCACGTAGCCATCATAATTAAGGACTTACTGCGAGCCAGGTACCGCGCTGACCTTCCAACAGAACTTCTCTCATCACATCCTAGTCCCACTCAGAATCCTTCTTGGCTCCACACTGCCCAAAGAATACATTTAATTTGCCTCTATTTCTTAGTTAATGCCTTGAAATCATTCAAAACAATGTAAAACACACACACACACACATACACACAATAGGATACATTTAGTTAAAAAGGCTATTATCAGATTATAGAAGTACACATGGGCTAAAAGCACTTGATTGTTTGTACCTCTAACAAAGTCCATCCTAAAAGAGCATCTTCTCGCCCTGGCTGGTTTGGCTCAGCAGTAAGAGCGTCGGCCTGCAGTCCAGAGAGGCCCCAGTTCGGTTCCCACTAAGGGCACATACCTTGGTTGCAGTTTGTCCCCGGCCCTGGTTGGGTTGTGCAGGAAGCAGCCACTCAATGTGTCCCTTTCACGTCAATGTTTCTCTCTCTCTCTCTCTCTCTCTCTCTCTCTCTCTCTCTCTCTCTCTCTTCCTCTCTCTCCCTCCCACTGTATCTGAGCGAAAAATGGAAAAATGTCCTCAGGAGAGGATAAAAAAATAAAAGAGCCTCCTCTCTAAAAAGAAAAGAAGACAGCAAAAAACGTCTCTTTTTCTGGCTTAATCAGTTTACTCATTGTGGCACTGACCATATTTTTGTCCCAAAGCCCTAGGGGGCACTCCTGTTAGTGGCATGAAGACCGACAGCTGCATCTCTCCCAAACTGGAGAAGTTATTTACCTAAGAGTAAAGATTATTCTGACTCCTTTTTTCTTAGCTTCCCTCGTAAAAATCAGAACTCAAACCCAGGCTAACTGCTATAATATCCTCACAACTTCCACTCCCCAACATTTCACTTGCTAGTTGGTGGGACTTGTGGGGGTAAAAGTGACTTCCAATGGAGACCTCAGGTTTGCCCTGAACTTCCGGGAAATAGCATCTTCATAAAAAAAAAGTCTTCCCTTGTCTGAGGGGAAGGCTGGAGACCAGTGTCCGAGGAAGGAGAGTGGATGTCAATCAAGAAACTTCTGTGTGGCCCTTGGTTAGAGCTCAGTGGTTAGAGCGTCGGCCTGCGGTCCGGAGAGACCCGGGTTCGGTTCCTGCTAAGGGCACGTACCTCGGTTGCAGTTTGTCCCCGGCCCTGGTTGGTCGTGCGGGTGGCAGCCACTCGATGTGTCCCTTCACATCGATGTTTCTCTCTCTCTCTCTTCCTCTCTCCCCCTCCCGCTCTACCTGAACAAAAAATGGAAAAATGTCCTCGGGTGAGGATAAAACAAACAAACAAACAAACAAAAAAGAAACTTCTGTGTGTAGGTTGATACCTACTATTGGATGAGGAGCCAGCACTTTCAATACAGGGGACAATCAGCAGCATCAAGACTGACTGTGTTTCTCCAAAATGGGGCAGATATTTACTTAAAATTAAGGATCATTCTTACTTTGTTTTTTCCTAGCCTTCTCCTTTAAAAAAAAAAAAAAAAAAACAGCCACCTGTAAAGCATTTGTTGGGGAATTTTTAATGACTCGTTAAATCCGAAGTCATTACCAAGACAAGACCTGCATCTGCAAAGCCTTAAATATTGTGATCCATTCTCCTCCCTCTCAAACTCACATTAACCTCCAAAGAGTGGTGCCGACAGATTAAACTGACAAACACCAAACAAACAAGAATGTTTCAAAGCAAAATCCTTGTAAGAATGACTACATCTTTTTTTTATTTCTGTTAAGTCTGGGCTTAGATCTCTGTTTTGTTTCTATCAAAGACCAAGGTGGGCTGCCAACAATGACTCCCCAGTGCCCGCTGGAGGAAGTTCAACCCCAAAGGCTAGAACTCGAGGCCTTTAGAGACCGGCTTTGCCTTGTTGGCATAGCAGTATCTCCTCCGGGCCCAGAGCTGAGATTCAACTAGAACTCACCGGAGCAGCTCCCACAGTTGTTAAAATACTGCTATACTTCTGTGGTAGGTAATTAGCCCCTTCCCCAAGACCTCACCCCCTACCCTCCCACAATCCACCAACTAAAAATGTTAGATGCTTGGCACAACCAGGAGACCTCTGCCAGCAGAAAATCTGGTGTCTATGTGTTCCTACCAGCCAGCCCCCAGACTCCTGCCTCTTGCGTGGCCTTCGCTAGAGCAGTTGAAGACCTGAGCAGAAGAAAGGGCTCCCTTCACACTGTCCCACTATTGACATTCTGATAGACAAATGTACTATAGCTGTGTAGACCCTGGAGACTGTGACAAGACACCTCTGGCCGCTCTCCCTGGGGTTGAACTCATGTAACCACTGGTGGTAACTGCGTTCTCTGAGGGACTTGAACTGTAAGATATTCTGGGTTCAACAAAGAAAAACGGAGGAGCTGGCAGTCAAGTGGTCCACCTGGATACTGGCCAACCACAGTGAGTTCTATCAGTGTGGTGGGTTCTATCAATCAGTGTGGCGGGTTCTATCAGTGCGGTGGTTCTATTAGTCACTCCAGCAATAAGAAGAGGCTGAGATAAGAGACAGGAACCAAGGGAGGGGTTTAGGTCAGGTGGCATGCCAGGAGTAAGCCCCTCTAGACTTTCACCATTGAATTTTACCTCTGTTTAACAGAATGAGTTATAACTCTGAATTGTCACTCATCACGGGCTTTAACAACATTACTTTTATCCATTATAATAAGAGCTATCGTGTACATAGCACGAAACATGCTAGCTGCATATTAACTTATTTGAGGACTGTAAACATCAAATCATCATCCCCATTTTACAGAGAAATAGCTGAGGCACGAAAAAGTTACGTTTAAGAGACAGAGCCAAGAGTTAAACCAGACATTCCAGCAACAGGGCTGTGTTTCCTCTCTTCTGGACTGAAGGACTACATTGGACCTAAGAAAATATGGCACTTCAATAAACTTCATGTGATATGTTTGAGAACAGAGACAGTGAATATTTTAAAACTTCAGACAATAGAACAAGAGCTGGGGAATCTTAAGTGTAATGTGTGTGAGTTCAGCAGAAGCTGAGATTTAGCACCACGAACATTAATGGGAAAGACATCGAAAGGATATGATGTAGTTCCCTACATCAAATCATGACTCAGAAAGGAGCATCACTCAGCTAGTGATCAAATTAAAGATCAAAACAATTTCTAAAATTAAAAAATTGTATGGAGATTAATAATACCATGAATAATTTCACTACAAATGGTATCAGTTGGCAAGCGGTTTCACACATAAATATAGTTGAGTTATATTAAAGAATAAAGGGGATGCCTGGCTAGTGTGGCTCAGTGGTCGAGTGTTGACCCACGCACTGAGAGGTCGTCAGTTCGATTCCCAGTCAGGGCACATGCCCAGGTGGTAGGCCTGATCCCCAGTGGGGGACATGCAGCAGGTGGCCAATCGATGTTCACTCTCGTCGATGTTTCTAGCTCTCTCTCCCTCTCCCTTCCTCTCTCTCTAGAATCAATAAAAAGAAACAATTTTTTTTTTAAACAATAAAAGGGAGAGGATTCCAAAATGGCAGCGGAATGAATTGATGCTACACAGACCATCTCCCAGGACCAAACTGGAATTACAACTAAAATAAAGACATATCGTCAGGGAAAAAGCAACAGAAAAGCAGCTTGCGAGGACCATATAACCAGGGACACTGACTCAATCCTGGAAGGATTGTGGAGGTGCGAGAGGGAGGCTGGGAGCCCATGGACAGCAGCAGTCTTAGCTGTAAGCAATGCCCTCGAGGTTAAACTCCCAAGCGGCTCCACAGCGCAGAGCCAGGACAGATGCTAAAATAGCCACAGCCACTCACCTTGGGCTCCAGCAGAAGGAGGGTGGACTGGACTGGAACTGTGTGGGGACACTCGGGATTTGGAGGGCGCTCAGAGCTTTTGCTGAGTTACGGCCACACAGGACTGTGGCCATCTTACTCCTTCCCAGGGCTCTGGGGAGAGGCAGCTGCACCCCCTCAGAGATTCAACCCCACCCTGTGGGCCATTGAAATGCAAATTGAGGCTCAATAACAACCAGCATCTGCCCCACCCTTGGGAAATCCCATTACTCTGAACACCTGAGGGAGTTTTTCATTCAACTGAGCAACCCAGGTTCTTCAAGGAACCACTACAGATAGCCTCCAGGCAAAAAGCTAAAGGATAACTGAGCCTTTCCTGAATTACAACTCTACCCAGGAAAGTAAGACTTGACAATGGTGTTTAACGTGGGTCCTCCCTCATTCATCCAAACCCAGGAGAGGGAGCCACAAACAGGAGAACACCAACACCCACAGGGAAAATTTGGCAGGCTCCAAAACTCACTGAGATAGCCAAAATGGTGAAATAAAGAAACAAATCCCAAATGAAAGAGACCTCTACTGAAGATGAGATAAACGAAACACAGTTCGGCAAGTTAACAGAGCTAGAAGTGAGAGTCATGATCTTGAGGAAGCATAACAGCATGTGCAAGGACATGAGCACCATAAGTAAAGACACAGAAACATTGAAAATCAACCAATTGAAAATTAAAAACCACCAAGAAGAAATGAAGAATGACATAGCAGAAATAAAGAACACATTGAAAGGACTAAACAACAGAGTAGAGAAAGCTGAGAACCGGATCAGTGAATTAGAAGACAGGGTAGAAAAAAATTAACCAATCAGAAAATCAAAAGCAAAGGCAATTAAAAAACAGGAAGACAGCTTAAGAGAACTGTAGGACAACTGGAAACATAATAATATTCACATCATAGGAATCCCCGAAGAAGAAAATTAGCAAGGGTTAGAGAATATATTTGAAGAAATAGTGGCAGAAAACTTCCTTAATTTGGTTAAGAGAGAAGGCATTCAAGTTCAAGAAGCTCAGAGAGCCCCAAGTAAGAAGAACCCAAATAGGCCCACACCAAGACACATGGTAATTAAAATGCCAAAAATTAAAGACAAAGAGAGAATCCTAAAGGCAGCAAGAAATAAGCAACAGGTTACCTACAAAGGAACCCCCATAAGGGTATCAGCTAACTTCTCAACAGAAACACTACAGGCCAGAAGGAAATGGCATGAGGTAATCAAGGTAATGAAAAACAAGAATCTGAATCCAAGACCACTCTACCCAGAAAGGCTATCATTCAAAATAGAAGGTCAAATAAAGAGCTTCCCAGACAAAAAAAAAAAAACAGGCTAAGGGAATACATTAGCACCAAACCAGCATTGCAAGAACTGTTAAAAGGATTGCTGTAATTAGTAGAAGAAATAGGAAAAAAAATATAACCACACTAAACAAAAAATGGCAATAAATAAGTACACATCAATAATCACCTTAAATGTAAATTATTTGAATGCTCCGATAAAAAGACAGAGTAGCTGATTGGATAAGAAAGCATGACTCATCTATATGTTGTTTACAAGAGACCTACCTCACAACAAAAGACTCACATAGGTTGAAAGTGAAGAGATGGAAAAAATCTTCCAAGCAAACAGAAAGAAAAAAAAGCTGGGGTAGCAATACTCATATCTGATCAAATAGATTTCAAAATGAAGGCCATAACTAGAGACAAAAAAGGCCACTACATAATATTGAAAGGATCTATCCAAAAGGAAGATATAACCTTGATAAACATATATGCACCCAATATAGGAGCACCAAAATATATTAAAAATCTTCTGGAGGACTTCAAAGGAGAAATCGACAGCAACAGAATCATAGCAGGGGACTTCAACACCCCGCTGACATCACTGGATAGATCTTCTAGACAAAAAATTAACAAGGAAACAGAGACTCTAAACGAAGCACTAGACCCAATGGATTTAATAGATATCTACAGAGAATTACACCCCAAAACTACAGAATTCACATTCTTCTCAAGTGCACATGGGACATTCTCAAAGATAGACCACATAATAGGACAAAAAGCAAGTCTCTACAAGTTCTAGAAGATTGAAATCATATCAAGCATCTTCTCAGATCACAATAGCATGAAACTAGAAATCAATTGCAACAAGAACATGCAAAGACATTTGAACACATGGAGGCTAAATAGCATGTTATTAAACAATAAATGGGTTACTGAGGAGATAAAGGAAAAGATTAAAAACACCCTGGAAACCAATGAAAATGAAGACACAACAACACAAAATCTATGGAATGCAGCAAAAGCAGTTCTGAGAGGTAAGTTCATAGCACTACAGGCCTACCTCATGAGACAAGAAAGATGTCTAATAGACTATCTAACCTCACAACTTAAAGAACTAGAGAGCAAACAAAAAGAAAACCCCAGAGCAAGTAGAAGGAAGGAAATAGTAAAGATCAGAACAGAAATAAATGACATAGAGTCCAAAAAAAAAAAAAACAATTCAAAGGATCAATGAAACAAAGAGCTGTTTTTTAAAAAAGATAAACAAGATTGATGGACCCTTTGCTAGACTCGCCAAGAAACAAAGAGAGAGAACCCAAATACACAGAATCAGAAAAGAAAGAGGAGAAGTAACAACTGACACCACAGAAATACAAAGGATTGTTAACAAATACTATGAACAATTATATGGCAACAAATTTGACAATCTAAGTGAAATGGACAAATTTCTAGAAACACATAGTCTCCCAAAACTGGACTGGGAAGAGATAGAACACCTGAGCAGACCAATAACAACAAAGGAAATTGAAGATATAATCAAGACTCTCCCAGCAAACAAAAGCCCAGGCCTGGATGGCTTCACGAGAGAGTTTTACAAACATTCAAAGAAGAACTAACACCCATTCTCCTCAAACTATTTCAAAAAATTCAAAAAGAAGGAAGTCTTCCAAACTCGTTTTATGAAGCCAGCATAATTCTAATTCCAAAACAAGAAAAAGACACTATAAAGAAAGAAAACTATAGGCCAATATCCCTGATGAACATAGATGCCAAAATCCTTAACAAAATACTAGCAAATTGGATCCAGCAATACATCAAAAAAATTATTCACTATCACCAAGTGGGATTCATCCTAGGGATGCAAGGTTGGTACAATATTCACAAATCAATAAATGTGATATACCACATAAACAAAATGAAGAATAAAAACCATGTGATCATATCAACAGATGCTGAAAAAGCATTCGAAAAAAATCCAGCACCCATTTCTGATAAAAACGCTCAGCAATGTGGGAATAGAGGGATCATATATCGACATAATCAAGGCCATATATGAAAGACCTACAGCCAACATTATACTCAATGGGCAAGAACTAAAAGCATTTCCCTGAAAAACAGGAACAAGACAGGGATGCCCACTTTCGCCACTCTTATTTAACATAGTACTGGAAGTCTTAGCCACAGCAATCAGACATGAAAAAAAAAAATAAAAAGGATCCAAATTGGAAAGGAGGAAGTGAAGCTGTCATTATTTGCAGATGATATGATATTATACATAGAAAACCCTAAAGACTCCATCAAAAATCTACTAGACTTAATAAATAAATTTGGCAAACTAGCAGGATACAAAATTGTCAAGAAATTGATGGCATTTTTATACACCAATGATAAACTCACAGAAAGAGAAACTAAAAAAAAAAAAAAAAGAAATCCCATTTACCATTGTGGCAAAAAAAAATTAAGATACCTTAACCAAAGAAGTAAAGGACCTATTTGCAGAAAACATGTCATTGATAAAAGAAATAGAGGAAGATATAAAAAAGTAGAAACACATACCTTGTTCATGGATTGGAAGAATTAACATCATTAAAATGTCCATATTACCCAAAGCAATCTATAGATTCAATGCAATCCCTATCAAAATACCAATGACATACTTCACAGAACTAGAACAAATACTTCAAAAGTTTATATGAAACCAGAAAAGATCCTGAATAGCCACACCAATTTTAAAAAAGAAGGACAAAGTAGGTGGGATCACAGTACTGGATATGAGATTATACTACAAAGCTACTGTAATCAAAACAGCCTGGTACTGGCACAAGAATAGGCATATAGACCAGTGGAACAGAACAGAGAACCCAGAAATGGACCCAAGACATTATGCTCAATTAATATTTGACAAAGGAGGCAAGAGTATAATGGAGTAAGGACAGCCTCTTTAATAAATGGTGTTGGGAAAATTGGACAGCTACATGCAAAGAAATGAAACTAGACCATCAAATTACACCATAAACAAAAATGAACTAAAAATGGGTAAAAGACTTAAATGTGACTCGTGAATCCATAAAAATCCTAGAAGAAAATGTAGGCAACAAAATTTTAGACATCATACGCAGCAGAATTTTCACTGATACATCACCTAAGGCAACAGAAACAAAAGAGAAAATGAACACATGAAACTACATCAAACTCAAAAGCTTCTGCACAGCAAAAGAAACAACCATCAAAATGGAAAGGGAACCCACTATATGGGAGAACATAACTGCCAATGATACATCAGATAGGGGTTAATTTCCAAAATATATATAGTCCTCATACAACTCAACAGAAGGAAGACAAAGAACCCAATTGAAAAATGGGCAGAGGAACTAAATAGACACCTCTCCAAACAGGACATACGAACGGCTAAGAGATATATGAAGAAATACTCCGCATCACTAGTCATCACAGAGATGCAAATTAAAACAACAATGAGGTATCACCTCAAACCTGTCAGAGTGGCCACCATCAACAAATCATTAAACAACAAGTGTTGGCAAGGGTGTGGAGAAAAGGGGACTCTAGTACACTCCTGGTAGAAATGCAGACGGGTTCAGCCACTATGGAAAACAATATGGTATTACCTCAAAAAATTACAAATTGAATTTCAATTTGATCCAGTGATCCCACTTCTAGGAATATACCCTAAGAAGCCTGAAACACCAATCAGGAAGAATATATGTACCCCCATTTTTATAGCAGCACTATTTACAATAGCTAAGATCTGGAAACAGCCCAAGTGTCAATCAGTAGACGAATGAATAAAAAAGCGGTGGTACATATACACAATGGAGTACTATGCAGCTGTAAGAAAGAAAGATCTCTTATCCTTTGAGACGACATGGAGGGACCTGGAAAGTATTATCCTAAGTGAAACAAGCCAAACAGAGAAAGACAAATATCACATGATCTCACTTATTTGTGGAATATAATGAACATAACAGTCTGAGGAATTGGACAGATCCAGAGACATGGAAATAGGGTACAGACTGACAACCCTCTGAAGAGGGGGTGGTGGGGAAAGGGAAGAGATAAACCACATAATTTATATGCACATACACATAACCGATGGACATAGCCAACAAAGCCGGGTATGGGGGGTGGGGAGGGTGTCAACGGGGAAGAAAAGGAGAAACATCTGTAACAAAAATAAATTAATGAAAAATTATTTTTAAAAAAGAATAAAGGGGATATAGACTACTAATTTTTATTTATATGCTAGACAGTATTACCACATCAATAATTGTTTCAGTTTCACCTTCTCTATGCCCTGCCACCGTGTTCCCCTCCAGTCAAAGAGTGTTCGCTAGGCTTTGCTACTACAATGACCCCCATCAATCTTATTTCACTCATTTTTATCTATTCTGATCCACTCCTCAAACACATTCCTAACGCTCTACCCTAGAGTACCACTCAGCCTGACTCTGTTCACCTTAACTACGTGTCGTGAGTTGAATAGCATCCCCCAAAAATTCATGTTTACCTGGAACCTCAGAATCTGACCCTATTTGGAAGTAGGATCTATGAAGATGTAATTAGTTAAGATAAGACCATACAGGATCAGGAAAGGCCCTAAATCCATTGACTGGTGTCTTTCTAAGAAGAGGAAAGGACATACAGGTTGACACAGAGAGAAGCAGTCAGAGATTAGAGGGACGCAGCTACAAGTCAAGAAATGCCAAGGATGCCGCGAGCCACCAGACGCTAGGAAAGAGACATAAGACCAATTTCTCCTCCTTCAAAGAACCAACTCCTCCAGAGGAACCGACTCTGCTAACCCCTTGATTTCAAACTTCCAGCCTTCTGAACTGTGCTAGAGTGTGTTATTTTAGCAACCCAGTTTGCGGCAATTTTTTATGGCAGCCGGAGAAAACTCATACACTGCCCTTAATGCCCATGAGTAACTCCCACATACAGTGTGTGTTAGAGTCACCTGGAAACCTTGTTAAAACAAAGTAGTGGACCCCAGCCCGAGTGTCTGATTCAGAGGCTCTGAGTGAAGGCTGAGAATTTGCATGTTCAACAAGTTCCCAGGTAATGCTGATGTTGCTGGTCTGGGGACCACATTTTGAGAACCACAGTGTCTACCATCCATTTTAGCACTTAGTTGCATTCGGTACAGAACTTCATTACATCATCTCTTCCATCATGTTTACAATCAGTTCATAAATACAAGGGCTGTCTTCCCAGTGATCCCATGAGTGCCACAAAACACAAACTTTAGTCTACTTTTGTTTATCCACAGGACATAATGGTGGCTGGCACTTTGCTAAATTGAATAGTCCAAGCATAATGGTTGAAAGCATTAACGTTAGGCTCTTAAATCTTATTTCATCATTTATTAAAAGGGGTTAGTTGTACTTAATAGGAATTTTCTTGAAGATTGAATAAGATAACTCATATAAAATGCCTACGAGATTGCCTGGCTTCTAGAATGTTTGCAATACACGGTAAGTACTATAATTTTTAATATTGGTTTTGTTTCACAAAGAGTTGTGTAAATCTAGGTGGAATTTTCTGAAACAATGGATATGCCAGAGCTGAAACCCAGAAATTGTCAGAAGTCTAACCTAGTTATGGACCTAGTCGTGCACATGATATAGCCAGGGGGATAGCTACTCATAGGTTACAAAAGCCCCACCCACTTCTCCGCTATGCCTCTGGATTGGTCAGGAATTGGTGCTTCCAAAGGCTGTTTAGAACTATATAATTCCTTAGCAAAATTCAAGAGTAGAACACACAGTGCAAAGTTTAAAGGTCCCAAGGAGATGGGTGGCACAGATAATATTAGTTCAGTTCACAGGAATTTGTTGAACATGTGCATTTCAGGCAGTGTGCTATATTTTGGCAATATAGAGGTGAAAAATAGCAATGAGGTCCCTACCCTTGTCTTACAGGGGAAAAGGCTTTGAGCAGACATCAACATCACTGACCAAGCCAGAGAAAAGACGCAGCATTCAAGTAATGAAATTGCTGGGTTTGCTATTCTTTAGCACTGACTGAGAACAATACCAGCCTCCGGGAGAAAAGTCCACTTGTTCATAGGTGTACAGTGGGAATTCTCAAACATATTCCTCAATGAAGCATCAGGTCAGCTGTTGGTCCCATTCTGATCCTCCTCTTTGGTCCAGTTCCTAGTTCCTTCTTGACAAAACCTTTCCTATATCCCGGTTTCAGAGTCTCAGCTCCTGATTATGCTCCCTACCTTTGCTTTACCCAAATCTCTGCTTTGATTTTGTCCCCAAAATCCAGTTCTTCAAAGGTCTTTATTCCCATTATTGTGTCCCAGTCCCTGGAACTGAGTCATCACTACCTCCTAGAAGCTAAATGCCCAACTCCCCCATTCTCTGTCTCATGCCCACACAGAGACCTCCCCTGATGCCAACTACCTATAACATAGAACTCTCCTGATTCCATGACCCATCTGGTTCCCAAGTCACGCCTCTCCCCATTGATCCCAGAAGGCCAACCGTGTTCTCTAATAAGCCTTAGTATGGCAGAGGCCAGTTTTCAGGGTCTCGGTGTAACTGGAAAAGAAGAGATAAGAAATAAATTCCAAAGGAGGCCAGTAGCAGAGTCCCAGGGCCTGCCAAGAACAAAGTGTGCTGATAGCAAGCAAGCAAGAAGAAAGAGGGTAACATGGAAATAGCAGATGAGACACAGAGAAGGCCCCACCCATAATCATGTCATTGGACTAGAGCAAAGCTAACCTCACAGTCACCGAGTGTCCAACCTTCCAGTGTCAATGAAGTGAGTGTAAGTCCTCAGTGACATAATGCACATCTTATTCTCCCCCCACCCCACCCCCAAAGAGATCATGGCTGGAAAATAGCTCAATGGAGTAAATAAAGACCTTTCTGGTGCTTTTTTATAAATCACGTCACTGAAAGCGTAGGAAAATTCATGTTGCAAGAGCCTATGGCACACCATCATCACAGCCGAGGTCGATGGTAATGAGAAAAGCAAGTACTGACAGAAATCTCGGAGGCACCATGAAACACACAGTGAGGATGTGGGCGATCCTCTGATTAAGTGCATATTCATTTTCAGAGCCAACTGCAGACCACTGAGCTGGGGAGAAAGATATTCAGAAAGTCCACCCGGGGAAATTTCATGGCAGGTGTGGAGAGGGCGAGACTGCTTGATTCAGCGGCTTTGCTCAGCTTTTCCTTCGGTCAGCAGGAAGACGGGGAAGCGGGTTTTCACCAGCTTCAGAGCTCGTCGTAGTCCCTGTTCTACACTCCCCCTGCCCTAAGTATCCTTTCCCCTCCTTCCTGCTCACTAAACGGTAACACCAGGCAGGGAGTGGGCACCCGCTCTGTGCCAGCAGCCGGAGAGACAAGTGCTGGAGAACCAGCATAGGACATCTGTGGTCTCTGCCTCCATGAAGGTTTCTAAATAATTATTTCATGACACATAACATGTATTGAGAAAGAGGACAGGAGGAAGAATGTCAGGGTATATTCAACGCAGTCTGACTCTCCACAGCCAGAGAATAAAGTTCTGGAAACTCTGCCCAACACGCAAGTCACGCCACTGTTCTGCGTCCTGTGTCGACGTGGGGTGTTATTTATGTCTCCCTGAGTTTAATTGACCAGTGATTTCCACCGGCTCAGTTCCTTTGTTTTCCAGTTAAGTAACTTTATAGGCTGGTATGATCTTCCACAACTAGCCCTTCTTTTCGATAGGGCCCCGGGGTTTCTCTAGGATTTAGATATTGTTTTAGGAAATGCCTAACGCGTGAAAATGCAAACCAAAACTGGGGGAAGGGGCAGCAGGAAACAGATGGAGTCCTAGTTCCAACTATACACTTAATCTAAAGGAGAACATTGTACAATTAAACAAATTAATTGGGAGAATGAGCTTTAGATTTAATACAGATTTTAATATCATCATGCAGTCTGGTTTCCCCTCATCCTTGGTTTTCCACAAGTAAGTTTGATTTATTAACTTATTATTGACTCAATAAAAAACAAGCAATCTTCTATAGAAATGTTTCTTTTTGTCTTAGAGATCCCATCTAACCTCTGTGGGGTATCTAACGCCACTCTGCAGACAGCACCATGGACAGGTACTAACCACCACCATTCACAAGAGGACCTAGAACACAGCCAATCCAATGGAAATGTTCCTTCTGCCCACAAAGTATTTAACCTGGTATAGCCCGGCTTTATTCCCATATCCTCTGGCCAGTCCACGAATCCATGAACTTAACTGGGGGCCCTCCAAACACACTGAAAAATGTTCAAAATGAATAAGGATGTGGTTCCTTTAACCATTCGTGGTCTCTAGATTCTCAGATACAATTCGATGATTGTTAATATGTTGAAATGAAAACAGTGCAGATGAGTTAAGCAGGTTCAGGTGGAGTGGCACAGCCTGCATATAAAGGCACTAAAAAAATTTTTAAAAACCAGACTTACGGCATGAAAAACATGGACCAGTTCAATCAAGTGTCGATTCATTTGAGCCCCACAATTTAGTCTTCTCTTTTCAGATCAGTGGGAAATAGCAGAGCAGGACAGGGAATGGAGACAGAATCTACAACACAATTGCTTCCGGCACCTAAGGTCAGTGGAATTGAGCGACGTGCTATTCCGAGCGCCTGCTTCAAGACGTTGGTTAACCATCTGCAAGGACAGGAGGAGTTTGGGTCAGGATGTAGACCATTGTACTACTTTCTTCTTTGAGAGAATTTTGTTCACATCACTTTTAAAAAAAAAGTCATCTGGCCTCATGATGTAGTTGACTTGCATGCTAGCTCAAGCTCCTTATGTCATCAAGGATGGGGAACCATTTAGAGGCCTCAGCGGGTCCTAAGGCCACACTTTCAGTGGAGTTGGGTCAAGGAAAAAGAGCTTAGACTCTGGCATAGGACTGGGGCAAGGGGGCGGGGGTTTGAATCACAACTTCATTACTTTTGCCTGTGCGACTTTGGGAAAATAATTCTCCCTGCCTCAGTCTACCCATTTGCAAAATAAAGTTATTTCTACCACCTATGTCATCCGGTCATTTTGAGGATTCAATGGGAAAGTGTCTGAAATGCGTGACATCGGAGCTGGCATGTAACCAGTGGCAGCAGAATGTTACTCAGCCTGATGGTTTGGGTCCTACATTAGAGTTAAAGAAAAACTCAGAGTTAACAGTATCCCTTCCAATGCAAGTGAGTTCATGCTGTGACTTTTACTCCTTACTGCACAGAGCAACAGAGAACAAACACACAGGGCAGTCCATAAAGATGATGACGGAGGTCAGACTTCCCAGATTCTCGTCCCCGCTGACTACAGAGAGCCCTGGGCAGTTCCTCCTCTTCCCGAACCACCATTTCCTCACCTCTTTAAACTAAAAATGTAAACGGAGGGAAAATGCTTTGGTAAGAATATTATCCCTGCTGCACAGGCCACAGTCATCACACCCAATAGAACTGTGTGTGTGGAAGCATTTTTTTCATTCGCCACAGAACATGTACCAATGGAGGTGTTCAAGGAGGATCCCCCACGAGAGCACTTCAGGCAGCTGAAGGCGCATCCATGCCCTCCCTGCTCCAGAGTCACCCATCCTCCAATTCCTCCGGCCACTTGCCACGCGGTATCACCCTGGTGACTTCCACAGCGACTTTCGGCTGCACTCCCGAGCCAAACCACCTCTGGGAACCCAGTCCGTGAGTTAACTACCTAGTGTGAAAAAGCCATTTGTCCTCAAATCCTTGAGCACAGAGCCCTTTCAGGTTGGCGCCCTCTTGGTTTTTGAACTTTGCTGCTTCTAATTGGCTGGGACGTCCACCTACCTTCCCCGTGTGCTGCAGAATATTCTACCTGCTTCCTCTCTTCCTGGATTTCCTTACTTGTTCCCATTTTTATTAACTCTGGGGTTTGGGGAATCCTTGCAGACTTCAGACACTAAGAGACCTTAAAATGTCAGCTGGTGAGAGAGAAAGTGACAGACAGACTTATCTGCAAAGATATTGAGCTGAAATTGAAAACACTCGCTGAGCAGGAAGGGGACAGAAAATATGCAGATAAGGACAGGTCCTGGGGTGGCGTTTTATCCTACTGGTAGGATTTGGTATCAGGAGACATTGGAAGTGGTCCAGGTCAAACCTAAATGCGTGTAAAAATGCCTCCTTATGGCCCTTCCTCCTTGCACAGAGCAACAGTGCTATAGAGAAACAGTAACCAGTGCAGCGTCTCCTTAAGACACGAAGTCTAATGCAGTGGATCCTGACTGTTTAACACACGCCCGGGTCCTGTGAATGCTGCTGGGCTCTAAGCAAGAAAGATACAAGTGGCTAATGGGTCGTCTGTGAACAAGAGACATGAAAGGAGGCAAAGACTGTTTCAGCCTGTTGCAAGAAGACCATGATGAGGCAGCATCTATTTACACACGTAATCAACACCCGTAGATGCCTCCGCTGTGGCAGGCGTGTGTGCGGTAAGCTGTCATCTCTAAACACAAACTGGAGCAAGACAGAAGTCTGTCACCCGATGCCAGACTGCACCTTCGGGCCGTCGGTGATCACAGGTGAGAACTCAAGCACCCTGCGCAGGACTCTCCGCGCGTGGCCGGCAGTGTCTGCGAAGAGAAACTCGGCCCTGCATCCGTCGCCTTCCCCGCCCCGGCTGCCACCCACTCACATCGTGATGGATGCCTCGGCCTGGACCGCAAGCAGCCGGAGCAGTCTCCCCCCACCCCCACCCCACCCCATGTAGCCGAGAATGCTGCTTCTGCCCAAGACGGAGTCTCAGAGAACAGATATTTACCCTCCTGCTCAAAAAACAAATAGAAGATCAACTACATGAAACAGTGGTTTTGAAGAAACGGAACAGCAGGCAAGAGCGAGTGATCCCTGAGAGATGCAAAGACAAACAAAGGCAGCCAGCCCTGGGACTTCCCAGCGAGCGGTCCCCAGCCGGTTCCCAGGCAGTGGCTCAGGGAGACGTGCCCAGCAGAGTCGAGCGGACCCCCTGAGTTGAGACAGAGCTGGGAGTCTGGGGAGACAGAGGCAGCTGAAGTACAGAGAGGCAAGAGCTGGATGGACAGACAGACAGCCTGGATTTCTGCACAAAGTCCCCACTGAGCACTCAGCAGAGTGCTGGTCAGCAAATGCACGTGGGAAAACTCCCAGTGGCCAGGGGGCAAAAAACACGGGCAGGATTAGGTACGATGAATGCCCTGTGCTCATTCCCTGGGCACTCAGGCCCACCCAGGCCCTCTGAACCCATACTTCTGGGGGAGGGGCCCAGAGATCTGTGTTTCGACAAACATTCTGATGCACACTGAGTTTGGGGAAGCACTGCCCTAAGACAGTGATTCTCAACCCGGGCTGAATACTAGAACCATCTGGGAGATCTAAAACACCCTGATGCAGTAGATGAGTGGATAATAAAGCTGTGGTATATTTACACAATGGAATACTATGCAGCTGTGAAAAAGAAGGAATCCTTTCCCTTTGCAACAGCATGGAGGGACCTGGAGATTATCATGCTAAGAAAAATAAGCCAGTCAGAGAAAGACAAATATCACACGATCTCACTTATATGTGGACGCTAATGAACGTAATACACTGATGAACAAAATAGAAACAGAGGCATAGATACATGGACCAGACTGACAAATGTCAGAGGGGAGAGGGATGGGGGGGACTGGATAAAGGAAGGTGAGGGGATTAACTAAACAACATACATGCATAGCCCATGGACACAGGCAACAGTGTGGTGAGGGTCAAGGGGGGTGGCGCTGGGCGGAGGTGGGCAAAGCCAAGGTGTGGGGGTAATGGGAGACATCTGTAACAGTGCCAGCAATAAAAATTTAAATTAAAAATCCTGATGGCTAGCCCCCATCTAGAGAATAGTTAAGTCAATCTGACTCAGTAGGTCTGACTGTGGCCTGAAAACCTGCATTTCCAGCAAGTTCCCAGGCAACGCCAGAGCTGTTGTATGAGAACTACTGGTCCAGGCCTGGAGAAGGGGTGACACCCGCCATCAGGAGCCAAGAAAGATGCCACAGCTAGGACATCACACAGAAAGTGACCGATTTCCTCAAGCCCCTCTAATGATGGGGAAATCACCACATTCCAAAAATATTCTATTTGGGAACAAAGCTCATTGTGAACAAGTTCTTACTTAGTGAATAAAATCTAGCTCCCTATCACCTTGCAATTGTTCATCTGTATGAAGGTGTTTTTTTTTCCCTTTTTCCGACTTTATTTTTCTCCCCTTCGAAGGGATTGAACGATAACTGTTCCCAAGCTGCAGTTAATTATTTTCAGTAAAATAATGCTGTTTGATTGTTTTGTCAGTTTGTTAATATTCTGAACCCTATAGGACTGCGACGCTCCAACTCCAGTGTATGTAACAACCACGTGGGAACCTGCAAGGAACGCCAACATCTGGGCCCCTCCCCAGAGCATCTGGTTCAGTAGTCCGGAGTGGGCTCTGGCTCTTCTGCTAAAATCTCTCGGTATGATTCTGCCAACAAGGGCCCCTGCGGTTTGCAGGCAGCCGGGGTGCCGGGATGACGGCTCAGCTTCATACACACAAGGTCTGCCACCACGAGGCAAGGGCGGGCCCCCCTCCACGGCCCTGGCTGCGAGCCAACAGGCTCCTGGCCTTGGTGACTGGTGGAAGCCACGTTCATTCATTTTCTCCCACCTTTTCCCTAATGTTTGCAGCCTCTTTTCCTCCCCAGTTCCCACCCCTCTTCTCTTCATCCTCTGCTGATGCCAACAGTGCTGTTTTCAGAGCCTCTGTTTCGGCAGCTGGCACCAAGCTCCGGACATCACTTATTCTATCTCATTTCGTCTCCACAGCCACCTGTGAGTTCAGCCTTACGGTACAAATAAAGGAAGGTGTCGACTGTTCTGGGTCACCCCACGAGTGACTGGCAGCGCCCGTCCTTGACCCTGGTGTCTGACCCCATAGCCTATTCATTTGCTCCTTCTCTTTTTTTTTTTTCTTTCAAGGCCTTCTTCGTTCCCTTGTCCATATCTCCTTGTCTTTCTCCTCCAGTCTTGGACAAAATTCATTGCTATGGCTCTGGCTGGCGTTGCTCTATGGTTAGAAGGTTTGCCTGCTCAGCGGACAGTCTTGGGTTCGATTCCCGGTTAAGGGCACGTACCTGGGCTGCAGGTTCGATCCCCAGCCTGGTCGGGGCTCGTGTGGGAGGCAGCCAATCAATGTGTGTCTCTCACATCGATGTCTCTCTCTCTCCCTCTCTCTCTCTTTCTCTCTGCCTCCCTCTCCTTCCCTCCCTCCCCCCTTCCCTTCCACTCTCTCTAAAAAAATAATAATAATAATAAAATCGATAGAAAAAGTATCCTCAGGTGAAGATGAACAACAACAACAAAACCTTCACTGCTATGGCTGACAGTAAGAGCCCAGAGCTTCAACTTATGGGGCATTTCAAATTCACATGTAGGAGACTAAGAGGGTACAGGTTACCCCAGACTGTGTGTGAGTGACTGTGTCATGGACCAGGGTGGAGGTCTATGGCCTTTGTACATTTGGGGTCCCACAGCAGAAACAAGTGAAAAGCCAGTGGTTAAAGATCCTCAGGGCTTTGACTGGATGCCATCTGATACTCTCGTCCTTCCCACATCACAGTCCCATCCCTAGCAGCCTGGCCCCAGGCTTGTTTCCGGCTTGCTAACCTGCAGGGTCCTCCGGCAAGGGCTCATCTGCAGGTGGTGTACGTGCTTGGCACCAAGGAGGGCAGCCTGGGTAACAAGAGGGGCTGAGTCCTCCCCAACAGCTCTCCTGGCCCAAATGAGAGCTGTGTACAGAGACATTTGGCAGGAAAGCCTCCGTCAGCTCCCCTGCCAAGAAGTCAGAGCCATGCTGAGCAGAGCATCCCTCAGCTTTCATCGGGAGCGTGTCAGGTTCTCTTAAGCGTTGCTTAATGGCTAGTGACTCATCCCGTTTACTCGGGGTGGTTAGCAGCTCGCGTTAGCTCCAATTCTAGCAATCGCTGCCCCTGGAGGACTCACAGTCTGTTTGGCTGCAAGTGGAGCTCTCGGACCTTCTAAGAATTCCCTCTTTCTGGGGAGCCCTAGGCGCTGTGGGTCGGAGACATGCACAATACATGAAAGCATACCCTTTTTCCATCCACGTAGCAAGGATTGGCACATTTCCTGTGAGAGGGAAAATGTCCACCAAACACAAAGACTTCTCTGTGAACTCAAAACAGATCTCAAATAGTGACTGAGTGGCATTTTTCATGGGAAAGTTAAGACTTTACCCTGGAAAGTAACTTCATAGTGTCACAGCTTAGTTTAGCTAAGGGTAGGTACTTTACTTAGCTCAGGGTAGGTAAATCATATTGGAAAAACAGTTAGTGTTGGCATACGGTAAAGTTGACTTCATGTTCAAGACCAATCTACATAACTGTGAGCAAGTCCTTAATTTCCCTAACCCAGTTTCCAAGTCTCTCTAGATGGGACAATAACCCCTGTGCCATAAATCTCAAAGCTTCTTACAACTATAGGAAAAAGTAAGCTACTGGAGTATAAACAGTGAATGCCACTTAGATTTTGACATTATGTGTTTCCTAATTAGTCCCTAAGGGGGCATGGTCATGGTGTCCAAAGAAACAGAACCAGTAGAATATATATGATACGTCTAAGAGGAGATTTTTTATAGGAACTGGATCACACAGCTATGGAGGCCGAGCGGTCCCACAGTCCACCGCCTGCGGACCCAGGAGAGCAGTGGCATGATTCAGTCTGGGTCTGAAGGCCTGAGAACATCTGGCCATGGTCTAAGTCCCACTGTGTGTCTGAAAAGCTCAAGGACCAGAGCACTGATGTATGAGGGCCTAGGAAATGGATGTCTCTTAGAAACACAGAGAACTTTTTGTTGGTTGCCAGATGGGAGGGGGGTTGGGTGAAAAAGATGATGGAATTAAGAGGTACAAATTGGTTGTTAGACTGATGAACCTCAAAGGGAAGGGGGAGGAAGGGCGGGAAGAAATAAACCCAAGGACTTACATGCATATATGCATAACCAGTGGACACCGACAATAGTGTGAGGAAGGCAAGATGTCTCACCTCAAACAGAGAGACAGAATTTGCTCTTCCTTCTCCTATGTTCTATTCAAGCCCTCAGCAGATTAGATGAGGCCCACCCGCAGGGATGAGAGCTATCTGCTTTACTCAGTCTGTGATCCAAATTGTAGTCTTCCAAAGAAACGCTCACAGACACACCCAGAATAATGTTTTACCAGCTATCTGAGCAGCCCTGAGCAATGTGAGCTCAGTCGAACTGACACAAAACATACATTCCCAGGAGCCACATTTATCAATCATGGTGCTATTCGTACCCGCAACCCACCTAAAGGAAACTCCCCCACCCATAGCCTTTAATGATGGGCCAGCCATGTTGTGTGTCTACTACCCTCATCACCGTCTTCCAATGACTCTGGTTGGAACAGGGTGACACCTATGTCCCAAAGTAGACAACTCATGAGCTGGTTAATGGTCCTAAATTTTCATGAGGTTGAAACCCTCTGGCTAATCTCAGGAATTTAAAACAGGGACAAATGAGAAGATGATCAAGCCATTAGGAGAAAAAGCATCAAATAGCAGAAACCATGAGCAGAAGGTAGAGAAAAGCTGAGACGGGTTTGGAACACAAATAGCAAAGGAAGGAAATACACCCAGAAAGGCAGAGATGGAGAGATCTCATCTGAGTCCATGATGAACCACCAGAGTGCAGAGACACCAAAGCCTACTGCTGCCATCTCTACAGACGTCTGTAATCTGGTCCCCGAGAAGCCAGATTACACCATGGGTTTCTCTCTAGGGTTTCCTGTGAAACCCGTTTCCCTTATTGCCACGTGTCTCCTTTCCCAAGCTAGGTTTCTACAGGTCTCTGTCTCTTGCAGCCAGAAGGACTTAATTCATATGACATCTGAGTATGTGACATTCTGGTCAGATATTAATGTCACAGATGTTAAAAGGGGTCTATCCCCAGTACTATTTGCAGAGACCCTTCAGAGCCTGGCCATTTTGCTGTGAGTCTTCACAACCTCGGGCAAGATAAAATCCGAGTGGTCCTTGCCCCTTAACTTCCTCCCAGGCTGCAGGTTGGACTTGTCTGGGGAGCTTAGACATAAACACTCCTAACAGGGGAGGTACTGATTTGCATAATATTTATACTACAACTTCAACTTATTCTCTTTTCTCCAGAGGACATCATGTTCTTTTTTAAAAAATAATAATCAAGGGAAAGGGCCTTTAATGATCTCCAGATTCTCTTCCCAGCTTAATGCAGGCGGCAAGGGAGATGAGAATTCGTGGACTAAGCAATTCGCTGGCATGGATGTTAAAGTGATGTGTGGCGAGGACAGCCCCAAAACCTGCTCAATGCTCAGAAACACCTGCTGGGACACATTTCTCCGGCATGGGCTATAAACAGTATTCAAACAATTTTCCTGCCTTTCTCAAGGGGAGTAGGCGTAAGGGGGCAGCTGTGTTTCCATGGGCTAGCATCGCAGAATGGAACTGGAGAGAATTAAGAGATAAGCCAGAGGCTGGGAGAGCAGGCAGAGGGCCTCCGGCTAAGCCTGGCCTGAGAACTCTGCTAAGTCGACCGTTGTCCTGCAGCTCTGAACTTGACCACCCTCATTTCTGAGTGTTAGGAGATTTCAGAATGCCCTCCCGGCCTCAGTTCCCTGCAGTGCGGCAGAAGCATTTTACTGAGTGCAGACGGTGAGAAAAACCCAGACCCAGCTCCCCTTCTCTCTGGGGAGGCCGGACGGAGCTGACATTCCCCTCTGCCCATCCCTCCTGCCCTAGTCAGATTCGGAGCATCTTTCAGCAGAGTTACTCCAGTGACCACCTAACCGGCCTCTCCATTTCCAGGTTCTCTCTCCTCCTGTTGCATTTTCCTTTGTGTCTTTTCCTCGGAACACACACCACCTTCTCCCTCGTGGTGTCCTACTTGCAAATAGCCACACCGATGTCATCAGTGATATGGGCTCTTAACTTGGAACGTTTCCTCTCCCTCAGTGGAAATTCGTAAAGAACACCTCCGGCACTGCCGACAGCAGGGAAGCCCAGGTCAAAGGACACCTTGCGTGTGGCCTTCCGCATCCCAGTGAACGGCCCTCCCGCAGAGCTGGTGACACCCTTCACCCAGCCTTCCCTCACTGCACCCTGGCATCTCAGAAGCTCAGATGCCAACGAGGTTCAACTAAGCCAATGAACTGAGGAGGGGAACAAAGGAGAGACGCTGGGTCAGACCATGGCCGGTGGCTTTGGGCAAATACACACATCCTCCCACTGTCACTTTAACGAGACCGGAGTCTTCTCAGGACACTAATTCCTCCCTGGATCACTGCTTCCCAGAGCAATCACACAAATCCATCTAACATTTAAGCAAAAGGATATTGAGTTTGGCAGATCAGTACAGTGTATGTTTGCCTCCTGGAGTGATAAGGTCACCTACTGGAAAGGCGGGCAGAGGTGCTGAGCGCCGCGACGAGGTGGCCCGACTGAAAAGTAACGGGAGAATCACGCCAGACCCTCCAGGAAGCACAGCCTTGAGGTGTCCAGCTGTCCTTAGGAAATGCCAAAAGTTAAAGCTGGTCCCAGTGCATCCTGGTATTGCAAAGATATGAAAGTGGGCATCTTTGTGTCTGGAACCCCAAAGAGGTAGGTTTGTGGCCCTAAAATGTTGAACTCCAGCTGCTCACACCTGACCAGATGATGTGTTTGCATGTCACTTCACAACCCTCTGACTCCCACTTGCATCCAAGTTTTCAGACCAAACATCCATGTTTTCCTCAAGCAGTATGTCCTGGGAACTGACCGAAACCTCTCAAAGAGTGTAAGGAAACAGACGTCTTCCAGTGTCATTGACAGAAGCATAAATCAGTACCACCTTTTGGGGAACAACTGGGCATGTCTGGCAAAATTTTAAATGGACATAACATTTCTCTCTGGCCAGTGGGGCTCCGTTGGTTGAGCGCTGTCCTGCACACCAAAAAGTCGCCTGTTTAATTCTCGGTCAGGCACATACCCAGGTCTCAGGTTTGAACCCCGCTGGGGGTGCGTACAGGAGACGACCAATTGATGTTACTCTCTCATCGATGTTTCTCTCTCCCTCTCTCTCTCAAATCAATAAAAACATTTTTTTAAATTAACATAACATTTGCCCTGGCCGGTTTGGCTCAGCGGTTAGAGCGTTGGCCTGTGGACCAGAGAGTCCCAGGTTCGGTTTCCGCTAAGGGCACGTACCTTGGTTGCAGTTTGTCCCCGGCCCTGGTTGGGTCGTGTGGGTGGTAACCACTCAATGTGTCTCTCTCACATCCATCTCTCTCTCTCTCTCTCTCTCTCTCTCTCTCTCTCTCTTTCTCTCTCTCTCTCTCTCCCCCTCCTGCTCTACCTGAAGATAAATACAAAAACGTCCTCGAGTGAGGATTAAAAATATATATATATATTAACATAACATTTTATTTGGAAATTCCACTTCTGGGAATTTCCCTAAAAGATACATTCACACATGGGCAAACCTGTATGTGCAAACTTGTGTCATTGCAGTGATTTTGTAAAAGCCACAAACCAAGAACATTTAAAATATACATCAAAAAATAATCTGGTTGCCCTGGTCAGTTTGGCTCAGCGGTTAGAGTGTCGGCCTGCGGTCCAGAGAGACCCGGGTTCGGTTCCCACTAAGGGTACGTACCTCAGTTGCAGTTTGTCCCCGGCCCTGGCTGGGTCGTGTGGGTGGCAACCACTTGATGTGTCCCTTTCATGTTGATGTTTCTCTCATGTTAATGTTTCTCTCTCTCTCTCTCTCTCTCTCTCTCTCTCTCTCTCTATCTATCTATCTCTTTCCCTCTCTCTCCCTCTCTCTCCCTCCCCCTCTATCTGAACAAAAAATGAAAAACGTCCTCAGGTGAGGATTAAAAAAAATAATAATAATCTGGTTGTCCAACCAGTGTGGCTCAGTGCTTAAGCATTGACCCATGCACCAAGAGGTCACTGTTCGATTCCCGGTCAGGACACATGCCCAGGTTTTGGGCCCGATCCCCAGAGGGGGGCATGCAGAAGGCAGCCAATTGATGTTCTCGCTCATCTATGTTTCTATCTCTCTCTCCCTCTCCCTCTTTCTTCCTCTCTCTCTCTCAAATCAATAAAGAAAAAAAATTTTTTTAGAGAATCTGGTTAAACATGCCAATGAAATATGAAACAGCCATTAAAAAGGATGAGGCAAGCATAAAGGTATCATGATGGAACAGACGCTCTCCCATGTGTATTGTTAAATGAAAAGAACAAGGCACAAGATGGTGTGAAGCATACTATAGTTTATGTAAACAAAAAAAAAAAAAAAAATGGGACCTAATATACATATACACATGTTTGTACAAACACCCAAATACACATATACATACACATTCACATATCCATGTGTAAGCATATAGTATCTCTGGAAGGATACATAAAGGCTTCTGAGGACACACAGGGAAACAACAGCTGTCTTTCAAGTGTGGAAGGAGAAATTTCCTTAAGGATGTTCGAATATTTTACTCTCTGCAAATATGATAGATGAGGGAGAGCAAAAATATTTAATGTAGATTATTTTGTGTGTTTCATAAGCACAGTAGCTACAAAGACCCTTCAAATCTATACATCCAAACAACCTCCAACCCAGCTGGAGGGTAGAACAGGGATCAAGGAAGAGCCGATAAATAAATATTAACTTGCAATCATCTGTGTACATGAGATACAATTTTGCACGTGACCCTTGCCATTTTTTCCCATTCCGGGGCGTATGAACCCTGACACACTAAAATCCTTTTGAGCAACCTCAGCACACGTCTGCGGTGAAAACTAATTTTCAAATTAGCCTAAGAAAATACGATTTAGAAAGGTAAATCTTCTCACCTAGCGACAACACGTTCCAATCAAATATGAGTGGCTTATTGGAGCACATGGTGTGCCTTGAAAATCAGAGGGACGGCCAACCATGAGAACACACTTCCAAGTTGGCAGGTGAGAGGCTGGTTTGGGGTACAGCTCTGTGTAGGAAACCTGCCGCGGCACCCCCAGCCCACCTGATCGAGGCTCTGTATCTGTGTTCCCGGCACACCAGCACCATGTGGTGCTGTGATTGCCTCTTTACATCTCTGTCCCTCAAGCTAGACTGTGAGCTGCTCAGGTTCAGGGGCCACATCATCACTGTTTCCCCAGCCCCTCACTCAGTAGGTGGCAAACAGAAGATGCTCACCGAACATGGAAGAGATTGACTACAGCAGCTTCTCTGCAACACAACCAGTGCTCATGCAGCTCACTCTGGGTGCTGTAACCTCTGTACAAGGTTGAGCGTTGCTGCCTTTGCTGTTATGTATCTCTTCGTCTGGTGCAGGGGCTTTACGTGACAGAAGTTGAATCATTGTACCTGTGTTACCCGAGGCAAGTTACTTCATCTCCTGTTGTGTTATCCATGAAACAGAAACGGCACCTAACTTTCCAGATTGAGGTGAAGAGTAAATGTAGGCAGCCACTAAATAAATGGTACTGTCTTTTTCGTCTTCCACATCATAAAGGTGAGTCCTTCTAAACTATGTCTACTCTCGTACTCACCGGGGTGCCTCGTGCATACTGAGTGTTCAGCAAATGAGAGGAAATGTACACTTGGACGCTGTCACACATGAGTTGGAATCTAGGATTCAGCTGATTGTTTAGCTAAGTGTTCCCAGGCAGCTTACCTCACCTCTGAGTCTCCGTTGCTTATCTGTGAAATGGGTTTGTTATTGCCTAGCTCATGGAGTCGGGGTGGAGATGAAATGAGATGACACACTGAAAGTATGCAAAACCTGAGTGCAAAGTGTCATTAAATAGTAGCCTTGCTATTACCCTATAATAAAGCACAAGCCCCTTCACACAGTGGAGCTTTGGGACACACACACAGAGTCCATGCTATGTTTACTACTTCCCTTGGGGGCAGACGGAGGTGGCCCGAGACTGACGAGATGCGCCGTAAGAACTAAAACGTTACGTGAAAGGTGACCTAGCCCTGGCCGTTGTGGCTCAGGTGGTTGAGCATCCCATGCACCAAAAGGTTGCCAGTTCAATGTTCAGTCAGGGCACATGCCCAGGTTGTGGGCTCAATCCCTGTTAGGGGGCATGCAGGAGGCGGCCGATGGATGTTCTCTCTCACATCGACGTCTCTCGTGGCCGATGGATGTTCTCTCTCACATCGATGTCTCTCTCTCTCTCCCTCTCTCTAAAAATCCATTTTTTTAATCTTTTAAAAAATAAGGTAACATAAAGTCAGCACAGCTTCCAGGAGCGGTGAGCAGCCCCAGGTGGGAGGGGAAGCCCTCGTCTAAGGAACTCCATCAGTTGGCTAAAAGTGCCCAAGAGGACAGCCTGTAGCAGGCCACGCGGAAGGTCACCTGGGTGTTGCATTCCCCATCCCGTGACTACAGAAACCAAGGCTGACTAACTTAACCAAGAAAGCTGGACAGTAGCAGGGCTGCACGTGGACCTGGAGCTCTGGGCAGTTAGCCCAGCGTCCCTTCTGCCACGCCACCTGCCCGTGCAAACAATCAGAGAAAGAGTGACAGTGACCCTAACCTACCCAAATAATAATAATCGAGTAAACCTCTCAAAGTATGATTTCAGAAAGTTAAAACTATGACTTCCCCACACACATACAAAATGAACATAATGCCAAGGATATATTTAACTCATGAATGAGGACGCCAGCCAGGGGGTGACACCGTTCAAAGATCATCTGAGGAAAAGAGATGTAAGTAGAAAGGAAAGAGGAGACAAAATACGTGCTACATGTGTTAGGTTTGAGTCCGAAAAGGTAATAAAAGTTTAACCTTTTGCCCTGGCTGGTTTGGCTCAGCGGTTAGAGCGTTGTCCTGCCATCCAGAGAGACCCAGGTTCGGTTCCCTCTAAGGCCACGGACCTCGGTTGCGGTTTGGCCCCGGCCCCAGTTGGGGTTGTGCGGATGGCAGCCACTCGATGTGTCCCTTTCATGTTGCTGTTTCTCTCTCTCTCCTCTCTCTTCCTCTCTCTCCCTCCCACTCTATCTAAACAAAAATGTAAAAATGTTCTCGGGTAAGGATTAAAAAAAAAAACTTGAACCTTTGTGGTATCATCTCCTTCAGGGCACAGAAACTGTTTGACTCTCTACAGAACAAAGATCCACAAGTGACTGTGTAATTGCACAGGGTCTGGTCCCTAATACACCACAAACAAGATAAACAAAGGTACGTGCTCCAGAATCCACCGCTCCTTCACCACCGTAACACTGAGGAGACATGCAGTCATCTTTTTCCAAGTGTCGGTCATCTGTAAAACACACTAAGTTAACTTCCTTTTTGGAAGGCGTCGGGTTAGCCCCTGAGGTATATTTCTCAAATGCTCCAACCACAGCTCTGAGAGACCCTTGCTATAATGATCCCATTTTTACAGATGGGAAGAGCGAGGCACAGATGTGATAAGTGACCTGCCCAAGGTCAAACAGCTAGTAAGAGGTGTAGCAGGGATTCCAACCCAGGCCAGCGACTGAGCCCCCGTCCTTAACCGACATGCCACCTGCCTCACCGAGATGACGTGGTGCCAAGCTTGATAGGACGGCTGTAGCTCATCGTTGTTGAATCCCTAGCACCCAGCTGAGCGTCAGACAGACAGGCAATAAGTGTACGTTTTGCTTTTCTACTCTAGACCTAGGACTAAAGAAAGCTAAGATCCAGACCGTGAATATTAAGTGCCAGTGTGTGCTGGACACTGAGCTGGTTCACGAAGTAACTCGAGAGTTAAGTTGAGGTACCCGGGAGCATGTAACTGTTACGTGAACGTAAGAGACAGGGCCCCGCCCTCACAGAGCTGAGAGTCCAGAGGGGGAGAGATGGGAAAAAGGACTGACATGCTGAGCATTGGGACTGGAGTGCACAGGGAGCTGTGGGGGACCACGATACGTGGGCTTCCTGTGACCCAGCGATCGGGGTCATTGAGGATGACCTTGGCCATATGTGACTGTTTGGCCCTTCGGAACCATCTCTTTCCATTTAAGGCCAAGGTCAAAGACTAGCCTAGTACAGACCTTGTAAGTGTATTCATAAAGAGAGGGGGGTTGGGATGACTGGGGAGAGGATAATGGCCGATGTGTAAGTCCAGGGCACCTGTACCTCCTCATCAAGATATTCAACAGTACCGTGCATAGGGGATGTTCAAATAATATTTGACAAATTCATCCACTTGCATAGATGGATTCATTGTGACCGCGTTTTGCAGAGATTAGGTGCAACAAATGACATATTAGATTTTTTAAAACACGTTTGACAATATCATCTTGGAACAGAAGAAAGTGTGAGTTGTCACTGGATGTTTTGGCTGCTGGAGGGAAATAACCCCCTGCTGCTCCTGACTGCAGAGCAAGTGTCTCTGCGCAAGGGGGGACGTGCTTCTCCAGGAGGAAGGGCGGGCGAGCCACGACTTTAAGAGTTCGGAGTCCTGTCTCCTCCGAGAGGGGAGACTCTTGCCAGCCATAAAGAGACCAGACCCAGCCAGGGAGCCTTGCAGGGAAGGAATCAATGACATATTTTATTCCATTAAAGCTGCTCTGGGTTTGCACAGGTCTCTGTGGCTCTAGCTGAGGTACATGGGCCAGTGAACATGCAGCTCCGGACTGATACTCAGGACGTAGCCTCACGTGCAAGCTTCCCACAAGCAACCGACACCAAGGCCAGACTCACCTGCACGCTTTCCTAGAGTGGACAATGCATCACTCTATGCGCACCTCCAGGCCAGGGGGTCCCAGGCGTGTCTGATCCACTGGCATCCAGAGAGCCTGCCAGAGCACCAAGGAGACTCCGTGGATGCTTATCCTCTCCAGGTGTGTGCCCACTGTGCCAGACTTGGGCTCCCTTGACCTGGGGAGTCCCCGTTTTAGCATCCAGGCGGCAAGGAGCTACATGTCATGCCTCTCGCCTTAAAGAAGAGCTTCGCTTACCTCAGGGTGACAGAAAGTCAATGAGAAGCCATGTGATTTGTGGAGCCTGGCTTTATCCAGCAGAGATGGATGGCCCAAGGTCAGGTCGGCCTCTGGGGGAGGGTGGCATTAGGCCAGTGAGCTCTTCTGGGAGGGAGGGCAAGGTGGACACAGCATGGCAATTTTTAATGCAGCCTGAGCCCTTTCGGAAGGGAATTTACTTCTAAAGCTTTGGTCTTGGGTTTTTGTCGCTGAGGTCTGCACCTTTCAATAGTAAGAACTCCAAGCTGGCTTCTGAGAAGAGGTGGATGTGATTTTGAGGGTGTTCTGTTTTGTCTTGTTTTTTCAGTTCTTGAGGTTGAAGCTAGATGCAGCTAATTCTCCAGGTGTCCTCCTGCAACACTGATTAAAGTAGCAAACGTGTGCAGAGATTTGTAAAGCCCGACGATTTTATTTTGTTTTGTTTTGTTTGTTAATCCTTTTGTTTGTAAATATCCCAAGGATATTTTCCCACTGATTTTTGGATAGAGTGGAAGGGAGAGAGGGCGGGAGGGAATAAGGGGAAAAGAGAGAGAGAGACATCTATGTGAGAGAGACACATCTATGTGAGAGAGACACATCGATTGCTTGCCTTCCTCATGACCCTGGCCGGGTTGGGGATCAAACCTGCAACCCAGATACATGCCCATGACCAGGAATCAAACCCATGGCCCTTTGGTCATTGGGCCAACACTCTAACCACTGAACCAAAGTGGCCAGGGCAAGCCCAATGGGTTTGTTTTTGCTTTTTTAATTTCCAAATCAAACTGGGGTTTTCAAAAATGGTTCATCTGCCACTTCCAAGTAGTAGAACAACCAACCATGCTGATGGGAGAGGGTTTGTTTTTCCAGGTTCTAGAATTTTCCAGGCCAGAAGTTAACCATGCTTTCGTAATGAAGTTTTATCGGAATGTAGCCATGCTCCTGCCTGTACGTGTCAGCTGTGGCTACTTTCACACACCTCCAGGACTGGGTAGTGTGACCAAGACGGGAGGGGGGGGGATCCACAAACCTGAAGTAGTCACTAGCCGGGCCGTCTAGGGAATGTTGCTGACCCCTGGTCTGGACTGTCCACACACTCGGCGTTCTTCCCGGTGAAAACAATGGAACGTCCCGGCACACGGCTCTGGGAACGAACAAAACTGCTCGGCCTGTGCCAGTGTAAGAGCTTACCGTCGGAAGGGAAACAAGGGTGACTGCAGCTATTTCACATACGTATTTTACTTTAATGATCTTTTTTTTAATCCTCACCCGAGGATATTTTTCCATTTATCTTCAGATAGAGTGGGAGGGGGGGAGGAAGGGAGAGAGAGAGAGAGAAACATCAATGCAAGAGAGGCACATCGACTATTTGCCTCCCGCATGACCCCGACCAGGGCTCGAGACGAACTGCAACCGAGGTAGGTGCCCTTGGCCGAAACCGAACCCGCGACTCATTGGTCCGCAGGCCGACACTCTAACCCAGAGCCAAACCGGCCAGGGCTTCACCAACGCGTTCTAATCCCCTCACTCACAGTCTGTTGCAGCCTCTGAGGTTTTTCGTTCGTTTGTTTTCGTTCTTGTGCTTTGCTCCAAGGCAGGAGCAATCACTTGTCGGTCTTCAGCGGGACACCCGGCGTGGCGGCCAGGCTGTTTTGTGGGGGGAGTTTCTGTGGTGTATGGGCTCGATAGGATTTCAAATCCACTTGTTTGTGACAAAAATGAAGTTGGGTTGAACAGCGGAGTAAGAAGTGTCAGGATGGCATCGCCTCATCGGTTGTGGGTAACCCCTCAGTACTTTAGGGCTAAGGGCACCACTGGGCTTATGTTCATCAATATAAACACCTGAAGACACAGCTACTGCAAGGGGACATTTAGATGGTGAGCACTCAGAGTCTGAGGACCATTCAAGAGTTTTGATCTGGGCTGGGCACCTCTTTGCTGACCCAAACAGATCTCCAGACACCCATTGCATCAGCCCCTGCCCCAGCCGAGGCTCCTCTCTCACGGGCTGTGGGGGATGCCCAGCAGTGACCCTCTGAGGAGATGGCTTGTTCGGCAGCACCAGCTCCACCTCCCCTGGCAACGTGCTCTACAAACACGGGGTTTTTGTGGGTGTTTCCACCGGCAGCTGGAAGTCGGCTCTGGGGTGACTAAGCCGTCTCTCTGGAGTACCAACCACCCTGTGAAAGATAACACCGCAAACTAACTCTGGACTCTGTGCCTGTCATCTCCCAGGAGATGAGTATTTTTACTAATGGCTGGTGAAGTTATTTTAATTCCTGCAGTGAACCTATGCTAAATAAAATACTGGTAAAACAACCTCAGTCTCTGAGCATAATTTTGCTACCCGAAACAAAACAGAGCCTCAGCCGGCACCCGATGGCCATGTCACCCGAAATAAAGAAACCACGTTTTTCCTACCCTGCAGGCACATGGTCGCCCTGACGGAAAGGGAACTATATTGAAGCCACTTGATCGGTCACTGCTTGGACAGGGACTCTGGTTCGTGCTATTTGCCTCAGTTTCCTGAATTCCAGGCGAACTGTGGGTCTTCTGGTCTCCGCTCAGCTAGTCCCGTGGCCAGAAGTCGCACGGAGATGCGATGCACCGAGGGAAATGGTGCAAAATGCATCAACAC
Organism: Molossus molossus; assembly: GCF_014108415.1. NCBI lineage: Eukaryota > Metazoa > Chordata > Mammalia > Chiroptera > Molossidae > Molossus > Molossus molossus. Next base: position 18,959,950 of record NW_023425377.1, read on the forward strand.
CAAAAGTGGTTAAGCCTACTTATCGCCCGGTAAACTTGGGGTTCGTTCATTTGTTCTTTCTGGGATTCATTTCGTTCATTCAACAGTATTGACCTAAACTCTGGGGAGATAGGAATCAACACAGAGACAACAAGTCTACTACCTGGGGCTTATGTTCTAATATGAGGGAACATAAACAAGTAAATGAGCAAACTGCACCAATGGTGATCATTGCTATGATGAAGACCGGGGGGGGGGGGGGGGATGAGAGAGAGGAACGGGAACCTACCCGAATTGTCATTGCCTAGCGTACGACCTGGTACATAGAACCCACGGCATTTTCATTTTAAATGATTGAATGTGGAACCGAACATTGAAAATATTGTATTGGCTGTCACTTCTGTGTGCCAGCTCAGGGCATTTCTGATTTGTAAATAGGACTACAGGGAAGAAAGGGCTTAGACGACCATCCTTGTCTCCAAGGAAATTGTGATGGACAAAACAACAACGTCTCCTCCCGGAGAATTAGCAATGACAAGCCATGTACTTGACAAAGAGCTGTCTCAACAAGCTAATCTGAAAGTCAGAACTGAGTTCAGGGAGAATGAGATCTCAAGTCAGATGTCCTGGGTCCAAGAACAGACTCTGATACTCCTCAACATGTCCAAGCCTCAGTGCCTCCACTTTAAACTGGGTGCGAAAACTGCTTGGTATTATCCCGAGAATTCAGTGACTTCACATGAAAAACACAGCCCTGAGCCAAGCATGTTGTGTGCATGTAATACATGCTACAGTCCCGGGGGCTCTGTGCGCCTGTGTTCTTATCTGTGCAAAGAAGACAACATCCCTACCTCCCAGGTATGTTGAGAGGATTAAATGAATGAATCCACCTAATGCACCTGCAACAGTAACTGCTCAGTGAGTTTTAGCTGGGATTATTCATAACCTGATTCACTTGCTGGTAACAGTAGATGTGAGCCCATCCCATTTTAAAAGCAGAAATAAGGAATTTGAGTCCTAAATTTCCTGGCAAATCTACAAAGGACTCAGACACAGTGAGCCAGACCCCCCTAAACCACCGACACCTTGGAATAAATTCTTCACCACTTGTGAAGGGGAGGATGGGGTGCAGGAATCCAGCTTGACTCTAAGTATCTCAAAGTGTATATGCCTAACATGCATTCATCGCCTCCTCGAGTTCGTTTATTTATTCAACTTCCATTTTCTAGATCACATTCTTCTGTGTGTTATGATACTGTTTCCTCAGGGATTAGAGCAATGATAATGTCTTCCACCTCCTCCCTTGGAAGGTCTATTTCTGCTCCAGACCACAGGGTCTATGAGGGTAGGGATTGTGCCTGTTTGGATCTCACTGTGTCCCCAGTGCCCGTGGTACCTATGGGGTCTGGGCTGTGTATGTATCACAGGTGCAGAATTACAGGCATCCAGAGAAGCAAAAGAAATGGGTGGTGAGTGTCTGAGGGTCTTTGCTCACCGTGAGCCCCTACCTTCTGACCCAGGCACAACCAATCCTGGCACAGGGATGGGCACATGGTTTCAGATGAGCTGATCACGGTCCTTCCTCCAATTTTTCTGGCCAGAGCTGGTGACGGAGTTTCTCTTCCTCTCTGGCCACGAGCGATGGAAATGAAAGCCTGGAGCTATCTGAGGGCACATTTCCGCTGCACGGGAAAAGCCTTCCCTGGAACAGAGACGAGAGGATGGCACACAGAAGATGCTATCTCCACAACTCACACCAAAGAAAACCCAGAGCTGGACCGCAGCTGAAGTGGTAAAAACAGGGGATTCTGGTTAAACCCATCTAACAGGATTCTTGCTGAAGACAGGCCAGGGTGATTGGACATCACCGGCAGTGGTGAAGGATGAGGAGCCCGATGGGACATGGAGGGTGGACAGATGTGCAAGATGGGGACTCTTGCTAAACTGACTTGGAAGAGTTCTGGATTTTACAAGGAAGTACAGGGATCGGCTTAGGAAAGGTTTCAGGAGCCTGACTCAGGTTTGGCACATTAGACCAGTGATTTCCAATGGGTGGGCCACGAGGATTTTCAACACATGCAATACCTGACTACTTAGCCAGGGACACTGACCTCTTCTCCCTCAGATTGTCAAATTTTAAAATGACAGCAGCCAACACAACAATAGCCATCTGGTGGGAATGAATCAAAATTATGCCTTTTTTTTTTTTGGTCAAATCAGCAAAAATATAATTTTGGTGTACTGGAAAATTGTAGTAATTAGTTTGTGTGCCATGAAATGAAAAGGTTGAAAACCGCTGACTTAGATGAATACATTCCTCTTTTGCTTACACCCTCTCCTTATTTTCCTCTCCTTCCTTATTTCCTGAAGTCTAAAAAGGCTTGAAAAAAGAGACGATCAAGTCTGTTATCAGCAGACAAAATGACAACATAGCTGTCACATGTTGAGAACTTACGCTGTGTCACACACTGTATTAAATATGTTTACCTCCATCATCTCATTAAATACAACTCTATGAGGGAGACACTAACATTGCCCCTTTTTCACAAGGGGAAACAAGCACAGAGATATCAAGTAATTTGTCAAAGGTCACACAGCCAGAACGTGGCTAAGCTGAGATTCAAAGCATCTGTCTGACATCAGGGCCTTCCACAGACACATGCCAATGTGTCTTCAAGTGTGTTTTCTGGACTACCTGCATTAGGATTACTTGGGCTGCTTATTTAAAATGCAGATTAGTCCTGGCCCATGTGGCTCCAAGGATCAAGCACTGTCCCATGGACTGAGAGGTCCTGGTTCGATTCCCTGTCAGGGCACATGCCTGGGTGTCAGGCTCAATCCCCAGTAGGGGGCGTGCGGGAGACAGCCAATCAATGATGTTTCTCTCTCACATTGATGTTTCTCTTTTTTTTTAATAAAAAATTTTTTTTTCTTTACTAAATTTAGAGAGAGAGGAGGGTGAGAGAGAAACATCGATGAAAGAGAACATCAATTGGCGACTGGGCCCACAACCTGGGCATGTGCCCTGACAGGGAATCGAACCAGCGACCTCTTGGTGCATGGGTCGATGCTCAACCACTGAGCCACACCAGCCAGGTACCTCTCTCTCTCTTAAAAAAAAAAAATCAATAAAAACATATATTTTTAAATACTTTTTAAAAAATAAAAATAAAATGCAGATTAGACTCCACCCTCATTCACTGAATCAGAAACTCAGCAAGGGGATTAGACTATAATACAACAAAGAGGTACAACAAAGAGGTGGAGGGGATCTAGGGAGAGGCCAGAACATACCATTTTCTTGGCAATACATCCTCACCATTACACTCACTATTCACAAAAACAGACCCGTCAAATCAGTGGTGATGTTATTTCGATCTTTCACAGTGAAACGAGAGCAGGGTGGGGAATAAAGAGAAGGAAGGCCAGCCATACAAATGAACGAGAATCAAGAAGTCGTTGCCCAGTGTGACCCCTCTCCTCCACACCCAAGTGGAGCCGTGGACTTAAGAAGAAATCAAGGGTAAACAAGCTTAGCAACTTGGCTTACCGAACATTATAAATAATTCTCCCCTTGACTACCTCCAGCAGGTGGCTGAGAACTCCACGGAGATAAGCCGTCCTCACGTCACTTCTTTAATTTAACAAACCATTTCAGACAGAACCTCTAAAGCCCTCGGAGCGCCGAGAAGAATCAAGTGAGATAATAACAAGAAGTTATTAAGTGCAGGTTCGAATCTGCCTTTGTCCGTTTTCTCTCTCGGCTTTCTCTCATTCTGGAAAGACGTTTTCATTTTTTTTCTCACGTCTGAATCTGTTTGGGTGCCCCTCCCCCCAAATCATGCTCTCGCGCTGCTCCTTGGTTGACTTGTGTTTTGTTTATTGTCCTTCCCCCTGATTAGGTTTCTCCCCGGAAAGGTTTTATCTGCGTGCTGCAGACTCACGGCCCCCGTGACCCGCCACCAGGAGATGAGGGGGCTGTGCTCATGGCAGCTTCACCCCCACCCCCGCAGGAGCCGCATTTCCACCGGAGGGCAGGGGGCAGACTCACCGTGGTCCATGTAGAATTTGGCACCTGCTCGCATGAGGGATGCGAGATCATGCCTGGGTTTACAATTCTGTCCTAAACCTACTCATCTTTGTTGTTCTTGTTGGTAAGGAGTCTGGAATCCACTCTCTGTCACCGCTATGGCCCTTCGAGCCAACACAGAGTGAACAGAAACCCTGTGAACTCAGAAATCCTGGGAATTTCAACTGGGCACATGGGAGCCCAAGACCATCAGAGAAACGATTTCACAAGTTCTTCTAAATCCCAGTGTTATAACATCTCCCCTTATTTCCTCCAGATCTCACTGCTGACCCCCCCCCCACCTGTCACCATGGCAACCCACCTGAGGAAGGAGGAGAAATTTCCTCCTCTGTAATGTGTTTGGGGTCTTACTCATGATTTGTTATTTCATGACCTACATCGCCATCGAATAGGCCTCAGCCAAACTCCGTGACTTATACCAATCCCAAACAAGTACCTAAAACCCAATAACCAAATTGAATATATTTGATAAAGTATGCCGCCCCCAAGCCTCCAGACTGTAGCACAGACATCGTAAGGCAGAGTGGGAAACCACAGAAAAGCCATTTTGCAAAGACATGGCCCTTGGGGGTGGCTATGCCTGGAGGAAATAATGTCAGGCACAGAACAGAGAATGGGGGAGGGGGTAGGAGGACCTGGAAAACTGTCCCCCTTTCCGTTCCACACCAGTTCTGTTTGGATGTGAAATCTGCGAGATCTTGACTCACTTGATACCCTGGAACCCATTTTCCTAACCTGGACTCCTCACGCAACAAGCAAAGCAATACACAGTGTTTTGTTGTTAGTATTTTAACTAGGAATAATAAATGAACAAGAATCACTGCCCCTCAACCAACACCACTGGCCATTTTGCTGAAATGATTGGTTAAGGTGTACGGAAGTTAGCAAGGGAGGGATGTCTCACTGGGATACAATGTAAAAGGAATACCCTGCCTAGCCCTGGGACAGGCATGTGTAGTGTTGTCTGCAAATGACCTAGAGTCTACTGACCCTCCTGGACCCAAATGAGAACTACGTTCTCAGGGTCAATGACACAAAATTGAATATCTCAACAGAGAACGTACAGGCCACTTTGGATCTGATCAGACATTGACACACAGACTTTCACCCTATTAGGCAAAATTTCTCTCGCAGGCTAGTTCTAGCTCTCTTTTCTATTCAAGGAAACTAAAGTCCCTTTCCTAAGGGATGTGAGCCTTTTTTGCCTAGCAAGCAACCAACACAGCTTGCTTTAGACTATCTGAGTGGCCGTGGGTCTGTTCTATGATAGTCCAACTTCCGCTTTTGATTTCATTGCACTGTTCAATACATAAGCATTATTTTCCATGGATTGGGACATCCACTATCTATCCACCTACACAGTTATTCCATCACATCCATCTATCCATCTACCTACACAGTTATTCTATCCATATTATTACTCCATCCACCCAACTAATACTGCAATACTTACCAACCTTTTTAACATCATAACACACCTTGACCATTTTATGTCACACTGGAGTGAACAGAGGAAGCCGCCAATGAGGACAAACTATGAACAAATTATTTCAACAGCAATAGGCACTACAAAAAGGAAGTTACAGAGGTGGCTCAAGCACATAGCAGGAGTTCCACCTAATTGGGGAAGTCTATTGATCAGAGCCCAGTGCCCTGGGGAAGCGATCCAGGAGAACTAAGTCAGGATTTAGCCCTGTGGGAGAGGAGAGGTAACATTCTGGAAAGGATTAGCTGTGCTAGTCAGTTCTCCCTCTTTTTGAGATTATAACATCGGACTCCTTACTGTCTTTGGCATCACTGACCATCAGACCACTGTGGCCTATCTAAGCTACTCCCCAAATATAAAATCATTTCCCAAGCATGTTACATTTTCCTTCACATTTGCATACCATTCACACAGTACCTATTATAAGAAAACATCATCACCCTTATTTGAAAGCTGCAAATTCTGAGTAGTAGACTAATGATGCTTAACATTTATCACGTACTTAACATTTGCCGAGTGCTTAATACACACAACCATGATGATGAGCCTGTTTACATGAACTGTATCTTCTGCGTCTTCACAGCAACTCGATAAAGAAGATACTGTGCGTCCCCGAGGTTGGCAGTGAGGGAGCTCACGCCCAAGGCGGGCAGCCTGAAGCCTCTGTTCTTAACATCGGCGATACGATCTCCATTGTGGTGAGACCAGGAAAACCCAAGACCATGAGCAGTTTACAGGCAACGTGAACATCCATTTCCTGCACTGATACTCACTGAATACTTGTAACTGCAAATGGAATCAAGTAGACTCTTGGAATGACAGACTTACCCTCTGGAAGCGACCTCGGAGAACAGAAAGGCCGAGCCCTTGTGGTCGTTCTGCAGCTGAGCTCTGGCATCTGAGGCCCGAGCCTTTATATCGGGTTCTCCACAGCTGTTCTCAAACCTGCGCGAGCTCCGCCGGTGATAATAATAATGCTGGTCTGGAACCATGACTGCGGGTCTAGAACAGACTCCTCTTCTATTTTTTTAACTCATCTTTAGTGTTGCATGTATTACAAATGTTCCCCTTTTCTTCCCCCATTGACCCCCTCCTCCCCAAACCCACGCCCCTCCTGCCTTCCCCTCACTATTGTTGGTGTCCATTGGTTATGCATATATGCATAGAAGTTCTTTGGTTTATTTCATCCCGCCCTCCCTCCCCCCTTCCCTTTGAGGTTTATCAGTCTAACAACTAATTTGTACTTCTTAATTCCTTCCTCTTTTTTACTCATCCCTCCAGCCCCCATCCATCTGGCAAGCAACAAAAAGTTCTCCACATATAGGAGTCTGTTTCTGTTCTGCTTGCTCATTTTGTTTGTAGATTCAATTGTTGATAGATATGTATTAATTGCCATTTTATTGTTCATACTTTTGTTCTTCTTCTCCTTCAAGAAGACCCTTCAACATTTCATATAATACTGGTTTGGTGGTGATGAAGTCCTTTAGCTTTTTCTTGTCTGGGAAACTCTTGATATGTCCATCGATTCTAAATGATAGCTTTGCAGGATAGAGTAATTTTGGTTGTAGGTCATTGCTGTTCACCTTGAATATCTCTTGCCACTCCTTTCTGGCCTGCAAAGTTTCTTTTGAGAAATCAGCTGACGGTGTTATGGGAGCTCCTTTGTAGGTAACATACTGCTTTTCTCTTGCTGCTTTTAAGATTTTCTCTTTGTATTTAACCTTTGGCATTTTCATGATGATGTGTCTTGGTGTGGACCCAGGCTCTTCTTTTCAAGATGGAGAAACTGAGGCATAGCAGGATGAAGTGAGTTGCCTGGGATCAGTGTCGGTTTTTGACACAGCTAGAAGACTTCTTTCTTCAAGCATGGGGTGGTTCTATAATTTCTCCTCTCCTTCTTTTCTCCATCTGAAAGCTACATATATATATATATATATATAGTGTTTCCTTTATAACAATAGAAAGTTTGTCCATCACTGGCAAATGTGTGGAATTAGGGAGTGATTACATTGAAAAATAAAGTAGGACCATGCTTCTACAGTAAACTATTTTAAAATAATACTTAAGTCCCTCTCAATTTCCCACTCTTATACTTAACTAGCCCCCTCGTGTGCTCTCCTTGGCCCAAGGTCAATGCCACGGAAGTGCTCGGCTGGAGTTGGGCATCTTAGTTTTCCACACAACCCTTCAGTCTCGTGTGGCTTCTCCACGATTCTCACAGCGCATGTGTCAGCGAAAACAAGAGCCCCGTGTCCAGTTCCAGCTTTTCTTTTTTTTTTTTTTTTTTTTTTTTTTTTTTTTATCCTCACCCGAGGACATTTTTCCATTTTTTGTACAGATAGAGTGGGAGGGAGAGAGAGGAAGAGAGAGAGAGAGAAACATCGATGTGAAAGGGACACATCGAGTGGCTGCCACCCGCACGACCAACCAGGGCCGGGGACAAACTGCAACCGAAGCACGTGCCCTTAGCGGGAACCGAACCCGGGTCTCTGCGGACCGCAGGCCGACGCTCTAACCGCTGAGCCAAACTGGCCAGGGCCAGTTCCAGCTTTTCTTGTCAGTCCTCCCTTCTGGCCTCAGCGTTTTCTTCGCTTTTGTTTTTTTACTTATAAAGTGAGAAGCGTAACCTCTAAGGTTCCTCTTACAGCTCCAACTTTCTGCAACCTGCCCGAACCCAAGGGAACCTGAATGACAGTGAGTTCTATTTGGATAGCACTCCCCTTATGCATAACCTGGGGAAACAGTCCAGGGAGACAACGTCCGGAACACGGTGGTGGACAAAGGGCAGGCAGACAGATAGGGAGCCATTTGGATCTTGATCTGAAAAGATGGGGACACATGACTCAGCACATTCATGATGACGCATTCTGTTTACCTTCCTTCCCCCAGTGGATACATAGACCCAGACACATGGGAGGACTTTTTTCAGACCGCTTTCACTTATGGTTTCTCATCTATGCTTGGCCAAAGAGGCCCGAGAGGCAAAGGAGGCTGGTGCGTTTCTACAACCAGAAAAGGCCCTGTGGAGGAGCAGAGTATGGCTCGTTCAAGTTCACCCTCTGCAAAACAGCCCAGCACGTGCCCGCCGGGAATATTGTGAAGTTGGCCCCCCTTTTAGGTGAAAGGATGAAACTGTCCAAAGAGTACAGCGCTATCATGTTGGAAGCAACACCTGTCAAGGAGAAAAGAAAACTATTTTAGGTGCATAATCTGTCTGAGAGTCAAGGTCAGGAGCGAGCGAGTCTTTTTTATTTTATTCATTTTCCCACAGGTATGAAAAGATTACATCTAGTAGATGAAGGCTTTTAGCCTAAAATAAACTCCTGTGGCTGCATTTATGCGCAACGGCAAGAAATCTATAGCTGCAGAGGGCCATCTGTTTCTTAATCTTAAGGCAGAGAGCAAAGAGTTTTCAACTTTAGTTTTGGGATTTACTGAATACTCGTCATTATTTTTAAGCACAGACACCATGAACATCCCTCGTGCTGTACTGTGTGTCATCTGAGGTCTTGCATGTTGCATGAGAGGTTTTGCCAAAATGATACCACCAGGCGTCAACACACACATCTCAGTAACCCTTGCAAACAATGACTATGTTTGCAAATTAGTACCTAAGCACCCATTCCGGTTAAGAGCATTTGCATTTGAGCACCCCTCCTTGCTCTGAGGGATACTTACGCAGGAGTGGAGCAGTTTCTGGTATTATGGGAGATGAAAAGCTGATGAGATTTACCAACTTTTCCCAAGACTTCCAGATCAGATCCATGACACAGGACATCCTAAAATACCCTCATCTCTCTGAACACAGTATTAGTTCAAAGCATTTAAACTGTGTCCTGGAGACTAAAGAACTAAAGTGATTACTGACTCAGTCATCACAGGCTTTTTTACCTAAGAGCTAATGGGAGACTCACTACTCCTACCTGCTACCCCCGGCCCCTGCAGGCCAGCTCTGCTTACCAAGCCTTTCTTCTGATGCTGGGCCAAAGATCTGTTTTCCTGGAACCTCAGGAAAGCAAGCTTTCTACAAAGTAAACTTGAAGCTCCCTAACTCAGTATTATTCACAGCCAATCCTTTGCACCAATATTTATAACATGATTATGTCTACACTGAACTTTTTTAATATAAAATAATTACTTGTGCTGGCCTTTAACAGCACTTTATGCAAAGCAACAGTGGGCCATTAATTCTTAAAAACAAAAAGATCTTTTGGGGGTGGAATTTCACTGATTCTTAGCACTGGGGGATATTCTGGGAACTAACATTTTGAGTTTCTGCAGCTGTGCTGTTCTGTACAGTAGTCTAGCCACATGGGGCTGTTTTAATTGAAATGAAATAAATTTAAAAATTCAGTATTATATTGCCAGATAATAATGCCATATTTTGGGTCCTCGGTAGCTGTGGCTAATGGCCACCATTTCAGACAGCATAACATAGAACATTTTTCATCACTTCATAAGCTCTATTAGAGCAGCACTAGAAGCTTAATTCAAAAGGGACCTTTCAGATCTCTCTACTTCTACATACCATTTAATCTAGGACTTTCTGTATAAAATCCCTAACAGAGTTTAAAAATAAAATTTGAAGAAGGGAAAGCAACAATGTCTAAGGTTTTTCTGAGAGTTCATCAAAGTGGTTAAGACCCCAAGTTGTGGGTTTGAGCTTCACTCAAAACCTTGTTCTTCTACCTGCTGGCTATGTAATACTGACGTGTAGCTCATCTCTAAGCCTTGGTTTCCTCACTGCCCATGGCCTATCCAGTCTCACCCTATTCCCTTCTTCCCTAGTAACAGAACCCAATTCATTTCAGTGAAACCCCTTGATTTCAGAAGAGCAGACCCCACCACAGATCTAGGAGAAACAATGCTGTATGATTAGCTATTAGAAGAACTCTGCTGGGAAAGAATTACCTTCCCAAATAAAAAGATTACACCTTGCAAGGACAAAAGTTAGCATCTCCTTCTTTCCTGCTGTGTGAACATAATGGCTGGAGCTACAGCAGCCATCTCGTACCCATGAGGCATCAAGCATGAGGACAAATTCCAGCATGCTAAGTGTGAAAGAACAGAAGAGAACTCGGTCTCTGCATTGCATCATTGAATAGCCATATACTTCTTTACTGTTTTATGTGACCAAAAATAAACCCCTATGTAAGCTTCCATAAGTTTTGTCTACAATTACCTATATGCAAACAATTCCAAATTGATACTTCATCTTCCATAAGTTAGTGTTAAGTTTGACTGTTGTAATCAAAATCCTCAACTAATAGAAATTTTAAAGGTAGAATTTTACTTCTATCTCAGGTAAAAGAGTTCTGAGGTAGACAGTCAAGAGAAGGTACAGCTCCATGGTCATCAGGGTGTCTTACTACTTCTCTTTCTACTCTACCATTCTAGCATTTGGCTTCCATCCTCAAACTTACTTCTTATCCCAAGATGGCTAGAGGAGTACCAGCCATCGCAAAGGCATTCCAGGCGCAGGAAGAAGGACAAGGGAAGGATAAATAAGCACTTCTCCTACATAAGTTAGCCTCATGTAAGCAGCCAGTCTTAAAAGTTTCACCCAGCTTCAGAGCTCATCATTTATCGCTCATCTGTCAAGACAGTCACGTGGTATTCCTGGCTGCAAAGCCACGTGGGAATGTCGTCTTTCTACAGGGAGTCGTTGCCACCCCGATAAAATCAGAGTTCTGCTACTTAAAGAATAAGACAAGAATGATTCTCAGGTGACAAGTATTATAAGACCAAAAGAGCTGATACAAGTAAAGTGTTTGGCACGGTGTATGATATAAAGTAAACCCTGGAGAAAATTTGAGAGAGGGCTAGGAAGTAAAACATCTTCCCTTCTGAGTTATTACACAACTGATTGGTCTTTGTTGCATAAGGGTGTTCCCCAAACTTTAGTCATAACCATCTTGGTTATTTTTCCATGATTCATAGACAACCTGTGCTATATTTTCTTTAAATCAATTTGACATTTAAACTGAAATTTAAGTATACCATTCCCATAAATAGAAAACCACTATTCTTTAATAGAATAAAAATTGCAACTATTAAAATAAAATACTCTGCTTGGCCCATTATGGTTCAGTGGATTGAGCACTGTCCCATGGACTTAGAGGTCCCAATTCAATTCCTGGTCAGGGCACATGCCCGGGTTGTGGGCTTAATCCCCAGTGGGGATGTACAGGAGGCGGCCAATTGATGTTTCTCTCTCACATCAATGTTTCTCTCTCTCTCCCTTCCTCTCTCTCTCTACAAAATCAATAAAAACATATTTTAAAATATGAAAAATAAAAAATAAAATAAAATATTCATTTTGAATATTACCTAAAACCATCTCACATACCACACTTTAGAAAACATTTCTCTATTGAATGCTCTGGAGTAAACGAGTTCCGTGATTGATTGCCTCTGGTTTGCTTTGGTCATGAATCAATCTTGGCTGCTATTTATACGCTTCATCTAACATTGTAAGATGGAGATTATTCCTTAAATATCTTTAGTAATTAGCAAAACTGGCATTTTCTTTAGGTTCAACCAACCTTTAATGAGAATTGATGGCAAGAAGAATATGGTTATGGGACTTAACAGAAGGCAGCCTCGTTCTCAGCTTTTCTCCTCTTTTTTTTTAAAGATCCAGACAGAATCCTACTAAGAAATCATTATTATACACACTGTCAACTTCCATGTCTTTTCTTTCTGATCTCTGATTGAACTGTATTTAACTTGTGCTGCCAAACTTCTTGACATGACATTGTGTTGCCAAGCAGCCCGCCCGACAGGTGGAAGAGGCTTCTTTTCCACTCTATGGAAGAAACCATGATCTGAAGCTCCAGGTGTTCCCCTTGATATGCTAAAAATAATAAAAAATAAATGAATGCCCTACTCTTCCTCCCTTTCCCTCTCCCTACACCCCTTCCTTCTAAAGTCTGCTTTTAATCTTGTTACCTTGTGGCCAAATCTTTTACTGCATGTCAGAGGCTGACTAACTCATTCTTCTATCTGTGCAGTTCTGCTATGATGCTCCTGGTAGCCCCACCCATCACTGGAATAGATGAATGGCCCAGGGCTCCCGAGCGAGTCCGTGTAGTGTATGGGAGTGCCCAAGGAGAAAGGCCATTGGGTTGTTTTTCAAAATATTACCCCTGTTGCATTTGTCACCTTGGGCAAGTTTCATAATTTTTCATTATCTGAAGAAAAAGAAATTATAATGATTCTAAGCCACAAGGTAATTGGGACAATCCAAATGTCATGTGCACAGAGACATGGAAGCAAATAGTCACAGCAGTGTTCTTCATCATGACCCAGAACCGGAGACTCTCCAAAGGCCCATCGGTTAGTGAACGGGCGAGCACAATGTTGCCCAGCCACCCTGCAGAATACTATTTGGCGATCAAGATGAGTAAATGACTGATGCCTGGTACTGCATGGATGCACCTCCAAAACATGAGGCTAAATGAAAGAAGCCAGATCCGAAACACTACATGTTGTGTGATTCCACTTCTACGCAATGTCCAGAATAGACAGTTCCACGGACACAGCGTGTAAGGCAGTTGAGGGCGGGGAGTGGGCGTGAGATTGATGGCAAAGGGCACCAGAGAACATCTTGGGGTGATGGGAATATTCTAAAACTGGCATGTGGTGATGGTTGCACCACTCTATAAATTTACTAAAGCCATGGAAGTGTAATTTGCAATGAGTAAATATTGACATGTAATTATACCTCAATAAAGTTAGTTTAGGAGTGTTTTGTGAGCATGAGTGTTTACACACATAGAATATATGTATGTTCGAGTTCACACATGCATACACACATGTGTGCACACACATACAGTGCCAGGCACAGAATAATCACTTGAAAGATGTTGATCACATCTGTTATACTATTGAAATGTTTATTATTGTTATTAAACATCTCATTAAACATCGTTTACATGGCTATTGCCCTAAAATAATTTGAGAGGCTATTTATATGTAGGGGATTATCTGCTTAATTAAAATGACTATTACCAAATTCTTCAAAACTTTTAGGAGCTATACAGAAGTTTCACAAATGTTCTCGTTATTTTAATATATTTTATAACCAAAAGGTCAATAGATATTGCTAGAGTACTACTGGAATTCTCGGCCGCTCTTTTGCCTGCCGTGAAAGTCAGGTTTCCCAGTCATAATACTTGGGACAAAAAAGAAATAAATAAACCTGAAAGCATTCAGCACACCTGCCTCAGCCAGGTGCTGGAGCCTTGTACAGAATATTAACATTTTTACCCTTCCCTTCAGTTTTCCAAAAAGATGCTTCTTCCTTTGTGTTTCAGAGCATCCCTACGTCACCCACTTGAGTTTACAGCCATTTGTCCCTGTTCACGAGGTGATGTCTGTCTCTGCAGAAAAAGAAAACTGGGGGACATGTGCTCCTCTCAGTGGAGCTAAGGACTCGGGCACATCTCATGCTCTTTCCTGAAGGAACCTATTTTGCTTCACATTAGATTTGACTGACCCTCTGATCTACGCTCTCCAGAGCCCAGTGCCACGTTAGACTTTGTCTCCATCAGACAGTTTCCAAAACTCATTCCTTTTGTCTCCCCACACTGGCCTTTTCCCTCCAGCCAGCCAGGTTCCCAGCTCCCAGTCCCGAGCCACACACATTCCCTCTGCCCGCCTCCTGCCATGGAGATTCCCCTACTGCCACCAACCCTACCCCAGATGCCTTCACTCCTCCAAGGCCTGCCCGGTGCTTGGTGGCTGCTCCAGACCTCTCTGTCCTTCCAGCCCCATGCTTCACTCAACACTCGGGACAGCTTGCCCTCTATTATGGGGCTTGCATTTATTTCAGAATAAGGGGCCATTTTTTTCCTCCAGCATTAATTAGCTGGCAAGCATCTTAGACGGAAAGAACATGGCGTCTTTGAGACTCTTCTGGCTGTAGTATGAAGAACTCATCTCCCACTGCACACTCGCCCACAGGCACGGAGGAAATGGCATGCTGGAATGCCAAGTAACTTAAGTCCTCCCTCCCCCCTCAGGTGAATTCCCCTAGCTCAGCGGAAGTCAAAGCCTGGTCCCCAGCATCAGCATCACCTGGAAACTTGTTTAAAAGGCAAATTGCCAGGCCCCACCCCAGACTGACTGAATCTGAAATTCTGAGGTTGGAGCCCGGCAATTCCTGGCTTAGCAAAGCCTCCAGAGTAGCCCATGCTCACTTAGTTTGGAGAACCCTGTCTCACGTTAAACCCTTGTGTAAAATAACTCTGCCATGAATGCAATCTGTGCAGCTCCAACCCTCACCCTTCTCACTGCGTTGGCTACGCTTCTAAACTGGCAGCTACCCCCGAAAAAGACCTCCGTTACCTTCCAGGCGTTTTGCTTTTACAGCCGCACAATGGAGAAGAAAGCAAGACAGCTGCTTAACTTCCCCGAGGCTGCCCGAGTTGAGCTGACGTTGTTAGTGATCGGCATCAGAGATGCTGGTGGGACAGACGTGGCCCTTTGGTGCAAACCGCCTTGGCTCGGCCCCCCTGGAAACAGACGGGAGAGGGTCAGCCCCTACAGCTGGAGAAGGACCGGCGTCCCGGGAAAGATCATTTGCTGCAAAGCTCTGAACGGGACTGAGAAAGTGTAAAGCAGTGATTTTAAAACTTTTTTATTAAAAAAAAAACAAAGAGAGAAGAGGGCAGAAAAGGTCTTTTTCAAATAGCAGATGCGATGGATCTATTAGCAGACTATATAGGAGTAGGATTTCTCATTTTTAAATAATCCTTTTAAGGTATCATTCTCATTTTAACATCGGGAGCCTCTAGAGAGAGGCTGTCCTATGACCTAAAAAAAAAAAAAGTAGTTAAAATATCTCTTAAAAATAAAATAAGAATGAAAAGTTAATGCACTGGCCTGAAGGGAAATTTTTATAGATATTAGAAGGAGGGAGTGAGATTAGGGTCCCGGTGACTGAAAACAATCAACATCTAATGAGCATCTCTCTGCTAAGAGGGGCTCGCAGCCCGACCAGCAAGCCGCCACCACTTCCCAGCAGAGCTACTGCAGAAGTCTCCTAACAGCTTCCTGCTCCCTTCCTGCCCTGCCAGAGGTATTTCTGAAGCATAAATCAGTCCCCATCACCTCCCTTGTTCAGCCCCCACCCCAGCACTGCCATCACTCTCAGAATGGAGTCCCCAGTTCTAACCGGACCTACCCCACCCTCGGCGACCTGTCCCCTTCCCGCACTACCTCCAAGCTCCTGCCCCAGGACCCCGCCCTCCCTCGCCCCCCTCCGGCTCCTCCTGCCTGGCTGCTGTCATTTAAACACGCCATGCCGAGCACATACCTACTTCGGGGCCTCTGCATCAGCTGTTCCCTGGGCCTGGAACTCTCTCCCAGAGAACCTATGCCTGCTTTCAGCACCCCCTCCGTCTCTGTTCAAACGTCACCGTAACAGAGAGGCCACCTACAGGTAACAGCACACAGGCACCCCTCCCTCACTCTCTCGCCCCTTATCCTCCTTTATTTATTCTTTTCTTTATTGATTTTAGAGAAAGGAAAGGAGAGGGAGAGAGAGATAGAAACATCGATGAGAGAGAACATCGACTGGCCACCTCCTGCATGCCCCGCACTGGGCATGTGCCCTGGGCATGTGCCCTGACCAGTAATGAAACTGGCGACTTCTTGGTGTATGGGTCGCCGCTCAACCACTGAGCCACACAGGCTGGGCCATCCTCCTTTATTGTTCTTCATACCTGATGGATTATGTTCTTCTTTTTTAGCCTTATCTTCCCTCAAGAATATTAATTCCAACAAGCAGAGATTTTCTGCTTTGTTCGTGCTCTGTCCTCATCCGGCACCGAGAACAGCACGTGGCACAGGGTGGGCGCCCAGTAATGTCGGTTTGGGTAAAACAGTTGTTAAACGGATAAGGGGGTGTTAGGTGTTCAGGAGGCAGAAAGGTAAGCCACAGATCCCTGCCCTCAATGAGCTCACAGCTGGGTTCACACTGATGCTTGTTCTCGAATGGAAGAAGTTAACATTGGTGGCAGATACTCACATTCCGGAAATATGCGGACATGCTGGGGCCCGAATTGCTTTTGTAAACTGTCTGGTAAATCCAGCCCATCCAGTAGGACTCATAAGGACCATTGCTTTAAATTCTGTGTCTCCATCACCATTCACTAGAAGTAGCCACACTACTTCTCTTTGTCCACTGGTGGAGCCAAGTGTGTAGAAGTTACTGAATAAGTGATACGTGATTTCCTCAATATTAGTCCCAAGAAAACAGGAGCGATGTACCTCTAAATGTGATGTACCTTTTCTAGCTGCAAGAAGGTCAAAATGATTTACAGGTTACCTAACATGTAAAATACTGCACTTTATAGTGATTCCCCGGGGAGCTGGAGAATACTCAATAACCTTTCTTCTGCGAAGGCAAGTAAAATAATCACTGTGGATAGAAATGCAGCTGCCTCCCGCACGTACTGAAACTGACACCGGCAACACTTTGCCTCTCTCGTGGTTTATTTTAACGGAGGTAACGTGATGAAGACATTCTCTCTCACTGCAACCGGTTGTGCAATAAAGTGATTTTAAAAACACTCACCCTCCAATAAACTCACCTCTTGTATCATCTGTTCCCACCGTTGCTATCATGCGATAACTTAGCTCTCAGCACAAACCAGGGCCTGTTGGTGAAATACTCACCAACTATTCATAGCAGTGTCCCTGTAGATCCTCACTAGGGACAGTTTCCAAAGGTCTCTTATGAAAACTTATCCAAGGATGTTCAGTCAGATCAACTGAATGTCTGATAGGAGGACTTCTTAGACGCATTGGAAGATTTATAGAACTATAGACATTTGTTTCATTCTTTAAAATCCCTGGGGTGCTTTTGCATTTGTGGATTCATTCACGTTTTACAACCCAGCATCTGAGATATTACTATCTCTATTTTAAAATGTTAATAAATGGCAAAACTTAGGCAAGAACCTTGATTTTTATATTTTCCAAGTCCAGCAGCCTTTCCGACTGAAGAATTAGAAGGAAAATATTAAGTACAAAGACTTAGAACTGACATTCACCCATCTTGGATAAAACTGACTTATCCCAGAAACAATTTGTGCCAAGCCTTTGAATTATATGTACCCTAAAAATATCCAGCGGAAAAATGTCACCCTGACATCGTTTGTTTGGACTGCCACGTCGGAGCAGTTGAAGTTAATCTTTTTCATTCCTTCACTCATCGGGACTCTGTAGCGCTCTGTGCTAGGGGCTGTGTAGGAGACAGAGAAGTTCATTTTACAGTGTGCCCTTCGAGATTTTATTGCTTAATCAGGGTGAGAGGAGGGTAAAGACACACAGCACGAAACCACAGCTTGACAGAGCGGAGTTTGAGTTTTCAGTCTCCGTGTTTGAAGTTCAGGGAAACTGATATGAAAGATGAACCATAGTTCCTCTTAATCAAGCAAGCATCACTTGGGAGAGAAGCCATTAATCACTGCTTTCTTGTCACGGGTCGACTTGTTCAGTGTGGAGAGAAGATTGTTCAAGGTACTGGGAACTTTTTTCTCATCAAGCATTAGGACACACAGCTCCAGTGTATGAGCCTAAAATGCTGGAAGAAACAAGGAGCCTGGGTGAGCCCATCACCAGGGTATTTCTTCCAAATCCCCGGGAAGGGGAAAGGCAATTGATTCCTCCCTTCAACCAACATTGACCGCATGCCTCCTTTGAATGAGGCAATGTGTTAGACTAGGGACAGATAAACACGAGAATAAAGACTTGTTTCCATCTTCCAGAAGCTCAGAGGGCAGAGACGACCACATGGATCCATCAAGACAACATCAAAGTCCAGGATGTTGTTTATGTGATCCAGGGAGCAGATTTTTGCGTGTGCATACGGAAGTTTCCGGCGAGACCAGAGGAAATGGTGTCGGAGAACGAAGCCAGGTCTGAGGTGTCTAGAGGAAGTCTGGGGTCACGTGGAGGGAAAGTCCTCTCCTGCAGGTTGATCAGTTAACCACTTAATACATCACCTTTTTAAATATTTCACCAGATGGTGTATGGCTTGACAACTAAAAGCATCATATGGGTGGAACTAACAATTTCAGTTAATGAGATTTGTCTTTATTCTGGCTTCTTTTCCTTGCTTAAAACTCTTATATTTTTCCCTCCCCACACCCTTCTCAGACCTCGTTTCTAGCCTCTTCTTGGAGGAAAGGTCAGTGGTCTCCCATTTTCTCACAGGTATCACTTATTCCAATTGACATTTACACTTGAGTAAACCTTAAACTTCTCTGACCTTTTTTTAAAAGCTAGATTTTAAAGAGATATTTTCTCTGTTTTAAAACCGTGCATCCTTGTTGCTTTTCTTTGTGAAAGGCCACATCATTCCTTGTAGGTGATTTGGAATTTTTGTGTGCCCACTCAGCGTTCCTTCCCCTCCGTGAAAGGGGGCTCTGCTTCTTTCCCCTGCAGCGAGGGATGCAGATGATGAAGGGATGCAGATGATGAAGGCACGCACACTACTTAACAACGCGTTTAAAAAATATTTAGCACAGCCCTGGCCGGTTTTGCTCAGCGGTTAGAGCATCGGCCTGCGGTCTGGAGAGACCCGGGTTCGGTTCCCGCTAAGGGCATGTGCCTCGGTTGCGGTTTGTCCCCAGCCCTGGTTGGTCGTGTGGGTGGCAGCCACTCGATGTGCCTCTTTCACGTCGATGTTTCTCTCTCTCTCTCTCTCTCTCTTCCTCTCTCTCCCTCCCACTCTATCTGTGCAAAAAATGGAAAAATGTCCTCGGGTGAGGATAAAAAAAAAAAAATTTAGCACAGCCCGACCCGTGTGCTCAGTGGTTGAGCGTCGACCCATGTACCAAGAGAGTGCCGGTTTGATTCCCGGTCAGGACACATGCCCAGGTTGTGGGCGCAATCCCCAGTGGGGAGCATGCAGGAGGCGTCCAATCAATGTTCTCTCTCATCGATGTTTCTCTCTCTCTCTCTTTTCCTCTCTCTAAAGTCAATAAAGAAAAAATATTTTTAAAATAAATATTTAGCAGCCTTGGCCGGTGTTGCTCAGCAGTTAGAGCATTGGCCTGGGTTTGGTTCCCGCTAAGACCATGTACCTTGGTTGTAGTTTGTCCCCGGCCCCGGTTGGGGCTGTGTGGGTGGCAACCACTCGATGTGTCCCTTTCACATCGATGTTTCTCTCTCTTCTTCCTCCCTCTCTCCCTCCCGCTCTATCTGAAGATGAATGCAAAAATGTCCTCGGGTGACGATTAAAAAAAAAGAAAATATTTAGCACACACCATTCTTAGTCACGTATAACAAATAAGAGAACAAATCAGCCTTGAAATATTCCATTTAGGGTTGAAAATGAAAAACAATGGATGGAGGTATTTTGAGTGGGATACTTCCAGATACAAGTCTGAAGTCTGGCCTCATTCACCAACTCACTTCAGTTTGAGAAAGATACACTGAGCCCTTCCCTTGGCTAACTTTTGGAAATCCATAGGCAAACGAGGAAGAGGACATAGATTCCGAGGTCACCTGCCAGTGGTCCTGAGGACATTTTCAGTCCACCTGTCTGGAGACAACTCCAAATCCCTCTTCCCGCTTAGGGCTGGTGCTTCTCGCTCGACCCCGGGCCTCTGCTCCGCTCCAGCAAGCGCTTCTGGTGGCCCCTTGTCTTCAGTGGCATCTCAGTGAGTCCACTTCGGGCTTTACTCGAACACCTCACCTCACTCTTACCGTGACTCTAGAAGGTATCTGCAAGGTGGGCACAATCGGGGTGTGCAAGGAAATCGGAGGGTTGGGGACCTTCCCAGGGCCCCTCCACTCATGAGTGGTAAGAGCTGGGCTCCAACCTGAGGTCAGTCTGAGTTCATAACCCGTGTGTCTAAACCGCTCGTGGTGCTCAGTCCTCACTTCACACACACCAAGAGCCGGAGCTGATAGGGCACACACACGATTAATTTCTTAAACATTTTATAATAGGACAAACCCATCACTTTAAGGACCAAGCCCAGTTGCAGTGATTTCGTGCTGTTGTACGAGTTTCCCTGGGGAACTGTTGGGGGTGCGCTGGGGATGATATAGTCACATTCTGTTAGGGCCACCAACTACCTCTGGGGTATCTATGTCCATAAAAACGCTTTGGGTACTGTAAAGTCTTCCCCTAATATTATTTGTTGTCATTAAGGTCTGTTGATCCCCAGATATCTCACACTTGTTTTATGTACTAGGAAATATTCCCAACAAATTATTCAGAATAAAATACAAGTTGAGCATCAGAATATTACTGAGAGAGACTCCCCAGGCACCTAACCTAGTCTCCCCAAGAACCTCTAACCATTGTCTTTCTTCTTATTTAGGATCCCTTTGCATCTTGTTTATTCTCTTTCCTTCATACTCAAGAGAATCTGGGAGAGCTTAGGTTTCTAAGCTGCTTAACTCATTCATAGACGTGCTCAGCAAAAGACGTCCATTCTCTCACCACAGACATCTCCTGCCTTCCCGTCTCCATCCCTGTAATTCATTGTCAATAGTCCATATCTTGGTATGTTCTGGGTAATGACACTTCACAGCCCCCTTTCTTGAAGTGCTTGTGGGTGGACATGCCTGAGCACTCCTGTCGTGTCCCTGGTCTGCTGCCTGCTCTTTCGCTCAGGGGGACACACAGCAGACCCGCTCAGAGCCGACAGTCACGCTGCCGGAATGACCCCAGGCTGGGACCCGGAGGCGGAGGAAAACGTGGATCCCTCGGCACTTGCTGGAGCTTGTGTTTCCCATCCAGTGTGACCGAAATGCTTCTGCAGAGCTACATCCATCAGGACCAGAGCACCGTGGGGCCCTCTCTGTGGAAAGGGGATGTCTCCTGCCGCAGCCTTTCGGGCTTCTGACTCTCTGAGGCATGAATCGAACTCTTGTTGGGCCAGTCTCTGAGGCCAGGGCAGTGGTAGGGTGCTTGTTGTGACCGGTCCAGGGGAAACATGGAAACCACATCAGCCCCCACAGTAGGAGCCCTTTGGAGGACCAGAGGTCTCCTCATCAGAGAAGCCCCCTGCCAGCCTTGGCCTGGGAGAGGTTTGCCAGTGGGTGCCCAGTTCCCGCGGAGAGGAGAACCCATGCGGACAGCTCAGCCCCTTATTCCAGTCTGTGCAGAGATGGGAAACCAACCCACACAGGGCCAATGCACAGAGGCCCAGACTTCAACCTTTGTGATGTATTTTCAATAGAGTTATTCTCTGGATCATGGAATAGAAAAAAAGGAATTTTTCTCTGCTTTACTTTCTGAGAATGTCTCTCCCTCTAAGGCGCTCTCTAACTTTCACATTATACGAACTATACGATATACATATACACACATGGTGTGGATCACTCTACCAATGACGTGAAATACCAGATTCTCAGAAACCTGGAAAGTCCGCCATGATCACCTAGGGCACAACCATCCTATTCTTCCCTCAAGTTTTCAAACATTGCTTTATTTAATTCACACAAATCCATGGGGAAAGTTGATATCATCCCTGCTTCTCCCATGGGGAAAATGAGGCTAAGAGCATGATATTCCCAAGTTTACACCAGTCAAGAAGTAAGCGTTCAAATCTGTCTCTGCTTGACTCCAAATCCAGGACCTCATCGGTGAGGAATCTTGGGTCCAGAGAGAGGCAGGGGTTTTCCCAAGACTAGGCATTGAGCTCCCCAGTTCCCAGTCCCATATTCTATTCATATAAGCAAAAAAATACCCTTTCCTCTCTAACTTCAAAGGAGAGTCAGTTCAACCCAAACCTGAAATTGCAGACCATGTCTTTTGTCTTCATTTTTCTTCTCTTGGGCCTGAATTCAAATAATTGGGAAAGGGTGAGAGGGGGGGAGGGGAGAGGTAATTCCGATAATACAACATCTTGCCACAGAGAAAGGTCAAATGGTGCTCTGTTTCCGTGTGGAATAGGCTACAATTTAAGCAATCCCCGCCATGAAATACCAGGCAATTTCCTGACCTTTTTTTTGTTGTGGCTGCAAGTGCTATGATTCTTGGGACATTCCATATCTATATTTGAAAAAAGAAAAGAAAAGAAATGTGTTTCTAGATACTCTGCTCTTATAATAAAAAGGAAAAAAAGGGTAACCTACAGGCATGTGTGGTGGACGTTGTTGGTGGTGGTTTTGTTTGTTGGCTGTATTTTCTTTTGGCTGCCAAATACCCAAATGCCCTTCCTTTGATGGCAGATTCCCTTCTTAGGAACCTTGGTGGGAGGCAGGATCCATCTCCCGCTGAAGATGCTGAGGATGCTGAGGAGGCAAGACCAGCCTCCCTTGCAGCTAGGGCACATGACCAGCCTCCCTTGCAGCTAGGGCACATGACCAGCCTCCCTTGGGCTTGAGCAGTCAGATGCCTCTACCTTGGACTTTGAGTAAGGACCAATGACAGAAAAAAAGCAGAAACAGAGAAAAGTCTTTTTCGGAGCAACAAGGGCAATAGAAGCTTCCAGTTTCCAAAGAGATCAGAGTCAGGGATAGCATCCTCTGTTCATTGCCACAGAAGCAGTGCAAGCTATGACCCCCAACAGTCTACAGAGGGGATAGCAGTGTCGTAACAGACTGGTTCTTAGCATGATTTGGGGAGTGGTTATTGTTGCCATTATCCTTTATTTCTATCCATTTTCTGAGCCTGGATCCCAAGGATTTTGTGAGCAAATCAGTATCACTTTAATAAGTTTCTTTCCTGTTTAAGTCAGCCAGAGGCCATTTCTTTTGCTTGCAACTAGAAATCTTGATACACCAAAAAAATAAAATGAAAATGTAATAAAGATACTAGGTATGGAGTGGGGTAGAATTTCTTTTTTAAAAAATTATATTCAAGTGTACTTGATGAAAAATGTTGCTGACACTAACTCATGTAGAAAGGAACTAATACAGCTGCCTATTATCTTATTTTCCATGATTTGTAAAATAGGACAAAGATCCAGACGAATTTCCCATCCAGATTTAGGTCTCCATCCAGAGCATCGCCGTTTCGGTCAAGGATGTCATCCATCTCCTCATCACTCAAGCTTGAAACCCCACAATTATCTTCACCTCTTTCTTCTCCCTTATGTCTATTAACCAAGTACTTTATACTTTCCATAATAATGACCTCCTAGGTCTCTTTCTGCCTTCATACCCCCTGTGGCCAAACTTAATGCAGGAAATTATCACCTCCTCCATGAGCTAATTGCTATAATATGTTTACTGGTCTACCTGTCTCCAAATATGTCCTGTGCCAAGTTAATTTTCCCAAGACACTGTTGGTATGTCATCACTCTCCAGATCAAAATCCCCAAAAGCTGACCACTGCTTGCAGGATAATATCTAAACTATTTAGCATGACATAGGAGAGTCCTCATAATTTAATGACTTCTTCCCCTTCCAAATTGACTACTACATGTTTCTAGACATTTACTATAGTAGTAATTGACCAAGAAAAATATTTTTAAACATAACATTCTGATCTTTGATACAATCAAGAGATATAATACATGCTTAAATAACAAATACGGCAATTAAAAATTACAAACAGCCCAGCCAGTGTGGCTCAGTAGACTGAGAGGTCCCAGTTCAATTCCCAGTCAGGGCACATGCCTGGGTTGCAGGCTCGATCCCCAGTAGGGGGTGTGCAGAAGGCAGCTGATCGATGTTTCTCCTTTACATCGATGTTTCTATCTCTCTCTCCCTTCCTCTCTCTCTAAAACATCAATAAAAACATATTTTTTAAAAATTATAAACAAGTTGCAAGATTTTTATAGCTTTAATGGTATAGTAACTAATACAAAAAAAGTAACTGTCATGTTCAAAATGATTATTATGTGCCAATGTTCTAATGTCCTATTAACTTTGTGTATATAAATAGTATAGCCACTTTATATGGTAGGTGTTATAGTTCCATTTACATGTGGGAAAATTGAAATGCTGAGGGGCCGAGAAACATATTCAAAATATGCGGAGTGAGAATTCAGATGCCAAGAAGTCAATTCTTAAATAAGGAGCATCTTTTCTTAAAGGTGGATTATCACAGGAGCAGACCAACTGCATAAATGTGTAAGTTTTATGTAATCTATGCTTTAAGTCGTCAATTGTAAAAGGAACAATATCGCTAGCATCAATTTCCCAATGGAACACTATTAACATCTGATCAACTATCAGTGTTTGACGCACAATAACTTAGAAAGTTTGTTTAAACCCATAATAACTTGTTCTGCCTTACCATAACTTAGAAAGCTTGTTTAAATTCATATTCTCAGGCCCCACGCTTCAGGAATTCTATCCCAGTGTGCCTGGCATGGAGTTCGGTACCGCGCACTTTTATTAAGTACCTAGCTGTTGCTCGTGTAGCTGATGCAATGGGTCCGTGACCCTGGCTTTGAGGGATCCCAAGCTAGGTGATCATGTGGAGTATTGAGCATAAGATCTGGGTTTGTTTCTGGCTCTGCCACTCACGTGCTGCGTGACTTTGAATAATTATTTTATTGCCCCTTAGTCATATCATCTTTAAGTGAAAGAAAATGGAGATGACCTGACTTTCACCACAAGTCCACACACCAATGTCCTAGTTCAGAAAGACCAGAAAATCTTATCTCACATCTGCAAATTGTAACCTTGGCACTGCCTGCCGAAGCTCTGGGTTCAGAGGGATTCTGAGGTGCTATGTCAGATCAGTAGGAAAAATGAGATGATAATTCCGAGGTGTGTCCTGCGCATGTGTGAGAGGGACTGGAAACATGAGCTCTGAGTATTTGAAAGTCTCGACACAGTCACACAGATCTCTTTTTC
This sequence comes from Molossus molossus, assembly GCF_014108415.1. Classification (NCBI taxonomy): domain Eukaryota; kingdom Metazoa; phylum Chordata; class Mammalia; order Chiroptera; family Molossidae; genus Molossus; species Molossus molossus. The sequence goes on from NW_023425377.1 coordinate 18,985,290, forward strand.
CTTGTTCCAATAGACTATGCCTTTACTCACACTGTCCCCTTAACCTTACTGAAATGATCCCTCTAGTTCCACTTCAAAGGCTCCATAAAGACTTACTTTTTTTTTAATCCTCACCTGAGGATATTTTTGCATTTATCTTCAGACAGAGTGGGAGAGAGAGAGAGAGAAACATCGACATGAGAGAGACACATCTAGTGGCTGCCACCCACACGACCCCAACCGGGTCTGGGGACAAACTGCAACCGAGGTACATGTCCTTAGCGGAAACCGAACCCAGGACTCTGGTCTGCAGGCCAACGCTTAACCTCTGAGCCAAACTGGCCAGGGCCAAAAAGACTTTCTTGTCAGCCCTTTCCCATCCGTTTACTTCTATCAAGTAATTGCTTCATTCTTCCTTGTAACATGGTTAGTAGTTTATCTGCTTCTCTATTCTATTCCCCCTTTGTTTTATTTTATTATTTTTTCCCATCACCATTTATCCCTCCACATACCCTCTTGGTCACTGAATCGTCGTGAGGCAACACTGAAATAACAAATCTAAAATGCCTAGGAAAAAGAAATTAAATTAATCTTAAAATACACAAAATGACTAAAACACAGTAGAAATACTGTTCTTATTTGTTGCAATCTATTCAGCTCTAACATAGAATTCCAGCGTCTATGGTAAAAGCTCGTAAACGTTGGGAATGGGTGCCCATAGACAAAGATGCTTGCAATTTTGGGGTCAGCACCTTGGACAGCTCCGAAGGCTGCCAGAGTTCCCGCTGCAGTTCTGGCACAAAGCACAGTGTTTCTCAGCCTCACCTCTCTGTAAGGAAAACCAAGTGCTCTCCGGACGCCTTACAATGACAGGGTCTGCCAGTCTCCACACAGAGGAACATCCTTGCCTATTAAGGACCCGTCGTGCATGGTCTAACTAGCTCTCTCACTGAAGAATAACAATGAAGTTAATATGTTATTAACCAATGTTACCCCCCAATAGATTTAATATAAATAACAAATAGTACAAAAAGTCTAGGCTCCAAGTCAGGCCTTGATTTTAAATCCTTGCTCCTCCTCTTACTAGCCGAGTGACAACAGACAGGTTGCGTGGCATCTTACTATCTCATTTACCCTCTCTGTTAGGTGGGAATAATTACAGTAACTACTTTATAGAATTTTAGTATGGACAAAAAGACATTTACATATAGTGTCTATAACAGCCTAGTAGGTAGCAAGTCCTCAGTAAATGTTAGCTGTTAGCTGCCACCATAAGACCACAGAAATGGTTCTCTCCTGGCCCTGCCGTCAACTCATGTGACCCCAAGAAAGGTCTTTTACTTCCTCAACTGAGAAACCAGAGCTGGCGGAGCAGATATTTCTTTTTTTTTTTTTTTCTTTCTTTCTTTTTTATTAATTAATTTGTGTTACAGATGTTTCTCCTTTTTCCCCCACTGATTCCCCCCTCCCCCTCCCTCCCTGCCCTTTCCCCAGATTGTTGTCCATGTCCACTGTTCATGCATACATGCATATAAGTTCTGTGGTTTATCTCTTCCCCACCACCCCCTCTTCTGAGGATTGTCAGCCTGTACCCCACTTCCGCGTCTCTGGGTCTACCCCATTCCTCAGACTGTTATGTTCATTATATTCCACAAATAAGTGAGATCATATGAAACTTGTCTTTCTCTGTTTGGCTTGTTTCACTTAGGATGATAGCGCAGATATTTCTAACATGGATTACACAAAATCTGAAATCTTCCATCTTGTGTCCCAACAAAATTTTTCCTGTTTAAAAGTCTGTCCCTCTGTTGAGTCATCCCTGGGTGTAGTCAGAGTCAGACTTGGAGGCATCTGGGATCCTGGATACCATAATCCAGCCCTTCGGTTCAGGCCCCCTGACTTTACTGTTTTAAATTTTGGATGACACACACACAAAAAAAAGCACGAGGCTTACAATATCCCTCTAGGTCCAGGATTTTGGAGCCCCCCCCTTAGAGTTCACTACAACACCAACACTAACTGTTTTAAAAAAAGGGGGCCTTAAAAAAAGTAGGAGGCAAGAGGTACCAGTGTATCCAGGCCATCGCCCTGCTCTCTGCAATCCATCAAGATCTTCCTTGGTCCCTCTAGCTATTCATTTCAATAACCCCAGACTGTTGCTCCAAGTGGTTGGATGGCCTGCATATTTCAGTTTTCTGTTGCATATCTCTTACTGGGAGTTTCTGAAACAAAACGACGCAGCCCTGAGTCCCTGTGTACAGACCTGCTTATTAGTTTTACCTTTAATCCCCAGCATCTTTGCCCAAGTGCTTTCAGAAGTGTTATGAAACCAAACAGTTTCCTGGCCCACTGCAGCTCCTAACATGAGATCATGGCTGTAAATCTCACAATCACAATATACCTGGTTATTAATAGCAGGGGATTTCAGCTCAATGCCACGCTCTGGTAGACTGCCAGAATCCAAGTTTAACATCCTCCAGGGTGTGAAATTAAAAGGGGAAAAAAAAAAAAAAACCTAAGAGCCTGAGAATTTCTGTTCATTTGAACTAGAGTTTAACTCCTTCTCTACACCTTCCATTAGTTGTAAGATTGCTGCCCTTACAGTTCAGGATCAATTATTTTTACAGTCCTAGGGCAAATGACAATGCCTTATTTGTAGCCTCAGTGACTCGTGTATAATAAGTGCTTGTAAGAGACCGTATTATTGTTCAATAATAGTCACTTTCTCCCGTTCACTTCCATCGCAGGAACTAGTGTCATTGATGTTGGGTTTGGCCACGTGTCTCTCTTTGGCCAATAGGATGCTAACAAGTGTAATTCAGCCAAGGCTGAAACTATGCTCATGCAGTTGGATCCTATTCTTGGGCCTCTGCCATAACCATGAGAAGACAATTTCTAGGCTAACTTACTGGTCCCGGAAAGAGCATAAGAAATTGATGAGCAGAAGTCAGTAGCTCCTGCTGAGCTAAGACTATATCACATTTGAAAAGTTGGTAGACACAACCCACAATTTACTTAACACCAGGTTAAGTAAAAAGACCAAGTTCTCCAATTTTGCTATATACTCCCTTTTCTTCACTGACCTGGTCTCCATCCCTGCCCTGGCCGTGTGGCTCAGTGGTTGAGCATCATCCCATGCCCTGAGAGGTCCCAGTTTGATCGTCACTCAGGGCATATGTCCGAGTTGAGGGCTAGATCCTCAGTAGGGGGCGTGCAGGAAGCAGCCGATCAGTTTCTTGTCAGTATTTCTCTTTATCCCTCTCCCTTTCCCTCCCTCTAAAATAAATAAAAACATATTTTTAAAAAAAAAAAGAAAGAAAAGGACTCCTTGTGAGAAGGGCAGCACTATCTTGAAGTCATGCTGTGCTGGGGGAAAAAAATCTAATCTCTACTGTAATAAAACTCTTCAGAATTTATTAGACTCTAGAATTCCCAATAAGCATATAATTGAACCTGTTTTTACCACCATGGTAAAGCTGGACTGAAAATTAAAAATTCATTACCTAGTGCAATTTACAGAAGCTGTGTTCCAGCGCCTTGGAAAAAGTTCCCAATCTACACAATGTAGCAAACATAAGAACACAAAAATAACCAAACCAGGTCAGATCCCTAGTACCCTTCAGCACAGAGTTCTCTGGCAATTGCAAAACAAAAACAAAAAACAAAGTCATCCTTGCTGAAAAGTTAGGCTGCAAGCAAAAGACCCCTGGCTGCCCCTAAGAACTCATCCTGAACCTGTCATTCAAGTACGCTTCTCATAAAAGTACCTGGTACTGGACTTCCCCTATGCCACAAACAACCATTAAAAAAAATAAAGACAAATCAAGGAAGCCAGGTATTGGACAATAGTACAAGAAATGCATCTCCTAGCAGACGGGAAACGTGGCTGGGCTGCAAACCACCCCAGCAACATGCCTGGGGACAATTTTCCAAATAAGATGCAGTGAGCTGAAGTCCAAGCAGAGCCTGGTGGTTCTGCTGAGATGAAGTGGCAAAGGTCAGGGTCTGTGGCAGTTCAAACAGCTTGAAACTGTGGAGTGGGCACTGGAAGGAGAGAACTACCACCGAAGGGCACCCCAGAAACATATGTTGGGGTCCTAGTCCCAGGACCGAGCTCACATGCGTGGGATGAGACTGAGCCTACTCGAAACTGGCTGCTGTGTCCTAAGAATAAAAATGTGATCCTGGAGACCAAACGGTGCTGGAGGACGCTGGAAGTCCAGCCTGATTCAGACAAAAGACTAATTAACACCCTATTAACTCCCAAGGCAACGAGCTGACAGACCAGAGAGCTTTCCTCTATGATGAAGGCCCCTGTCTACTCTAGGCCCCTCCTAACAAAGCCTAAACCAAGCCCCGACCAAATGCAAGCAAGGAACAGCTCAGAACCTGAATGCGACCAAAATAGAGGGGCTTGTGAACTAACTACCTTGGGCTCTTCACAGATATGGCATCACAAACTATGAAACCAAGGTGATCATCCAATAACTGAACTATCATCGAACAAAGGTAAACCATCTTCAGAGAAAGAATACAGAATCAGAGGCTACATGATCTCATCAATGAGCAGTACACAGCAAAATATTGCAAGAGGTGTAAAAATGAAAAATGTAACCAAATGGTGAAGAAAAACCAGTCAAGAGAAACTGACACTCAACAGAAATGAAAACGTATATTCACACAAAAAAACTGGACACAAGTGTTTAAAGCAGCTCTGTTCATAATCACCAAAAACTAAAGCAACTCAAATGTCCTTCAGTGGGGGGAAGAGATAAACAAATCTTTGCACATCCATCCAGTAGAACACCACTCAACAATACAAGGAAATGAGGTAGTGGATACTTACGACAGGGATGACTCTCAAAGGCGTTTTGCTGAGAGAAAGAAACCAGCCTCCAAAGTTGCACACTGCCTAGTTCCATTTACATTACATTTGAGAAAAGGCAATATTATAGCCACAGGGGACAGAACAGTAGTTGTCAAAGTTTAGGGTTGAGGGAGGGTTTGACTACAAAGAGGCAGCATGTGAGAATTTTCTGGATGATGGACTCATTCTACATCCTGATTTGTGGGGGTGGCTACAAGAACCTGGATACATGTTCAAATTCATAGACCTACACACCAAAAAATAAATTCTACTATGTGTTAACTTTAAAAATAATGCTTAAAGTCTGCAAGGAAATGGGATCTAAAGGGAATATTATAAACATCATTAATAAATGCAATAACAGAAAATTATTATACACCTGAATCAATCAAAAAATAAGCAAAGGAGCCCTACTAGTGTGGCTCAGTGGACTGAGCGTTGTCCCAGGGGCTGAGAAATCTGTTTCATTCCCAGTCAGGCACATGCCTGGGTTGCAGGCTCAATCCCTAATACGCTGCTGGTGGGAGGTAAACTGGTATAACCCTAATGGGCAAAGGATTGGCGAGATCCATCAAAATGTTTTGAAATGCATATGCATTGCACCCAGCAATTCCACCGCCAGAAATGGACCCCACAGCTATGCTTCCCTGTGTGTCAGCTGACCTGAGGATCGAACTACTTACTGAAGCCTTGCTTTTGTGAGCAGAAGGCAGGGGAAGACCTGTACGTTCATCAACACCAGATTGGTCAAACAAAGTATGGTATATACATACAATGGAGTACAATGCAGTCATTAAAGTGGATGAGAAAGCTCTCAAGATCTGAAATGTAATAATATTCTTAAGTGAATATTGTTGAAGTAAAAAAAGCAAGGTAAAAAACACTCTGAGGTAAGCTATTGTGTAGAAAGAAAAGAAAAGGGATCCATAAATGGGCATAAAATGTCTTTAGAAAGATACTCAAGCCCAGCCGGTGTGGCTCAGTGGTTGAGCGTTGACCCATGAACCAAGAGGTCGCTGGCTCGATTCCCAGTCAAGGCTCACGTGGGCCCGATCCCCAGTAGGGGGCATGCAAGAGGCGGCCAATGGATGTTCTCTCTCATCAATGTTTCTATCTCTCTCTCCTCTCCCTTCCTCTCTATCTCTAACATCAATAAAGAAAAAAATATATGTTTTAAATACCCAAGAAACCAGTTAAATGCATTGCCTCTGGAAACGGGACCTGAATGGCTAGAAAGCTGAGGGACAAGGGGGAACTGTTTCCCTGTGCCTCCTTTCATTCCTTTTAAATTTTCATCCATGTGACTGAATGACCTATTCCCCAAAAAACGAAAATTTTCAGTCCATCAGAACCTTTTGGGAAACGGTCTTTTGGCCTAGATTATTTGGCATCAAGTCTTTATTGAGCAAACGTGTTCATTGCGCTATTATGATCTATCGCACTGAACAAGGACCGAGATCAGCCTCCTCCAACCAAACACACCTTTCCTTGCAAGGTTGGCTAGACTTCCATGACTCGAAGACAAATAAGAACATAATCAAGTGCAAAAGGTAGCCTCCTGTCAAGGACACGCATGCATTGCCCACTTTTTTATTCACAAAGTTTGGTATTCCACACGGCTTATTTTCCCATTTTTTAAATGAACCTGCAGAATTATACTTTCATTATACTTTCTGGTAGAGGTAATAGCCACTTCCAGGGTCTAATATGAGAGATTTTACACAAGTCCCTAAATTTTGATCCAAATTTTGGCATGTGTTGATACCTAAAATTCTTAGATTCATTATAATAGCAATAATAAAAATAAAACAATAATGGCTAAAATGTATGGAGCACACTCCTCGGGTGCTTAGTGTATGTGGTAGGCGCTTTGCTATGCTCTACATGAATCATCTCCATTTCAGCTTCAGTTATAATTCTTTGAGGTCATGCAGCATTGTGAGGGGTAGGGGATTTACAGACTGGCAGGAAGGAAAATAAACATACATTCAAGCATACACATACACACACACTCAACTTTCTAATATGAGGAAACTGAGACAGAGAGAAGTCAACTTGCATAAGATGATCTCACTGGTACGTCCAACAGCTCCAGATTCAGACATGGGCAGCCTGACTCCAAAGCTCATGCTCCACCTGTTACCCAACACCACCTGTAGCTGCAGAATCTTTGCACAGGAGAAAGACTTGAGGGACTCTAGTTAAATCTCCCATCACCACAAGACTCTCTGCAACACGCCTGACAAGAAGCTGCCCAACCTCTGCTGAGTGACAGGAAGCTCATGATCTCCTCAGACATCCCATTCTGTTACAAAACACCTCTAATTCTTAAAAGCACTTCTTTCCACGGAGCTCAAACCAGCTGCTTCCCTGACAGTCCCTTTTTCTGTCCTCTGGAGTGACACAAAGTGGGTGTCTAATCCATCCATCCCAGGACTGCGCTTCTGGTCTGGGGACTCGGCTCTCCTGCCTTCTCTCATATTTCTCTTCTTCTAATGGGTCCTTGACTCTTTCTGTAGAAAAACTCCATGATGCCTCAACATCCAAAGGCCCTCAATTTCAATACCTCTTTGGAGTTCTTTAAATATCCAAGTCAATTTTATGAGGCATATCTTACATACCATAGAAAGCATAGGCTTTAAGTATTACAGTTTAATGGGTTCTGACAAAATGTACACACATGTGAATCCCACACCCCTATTAAAATATAGACTATTGCCCTGGCTGGTTTGGCTCAGCAGTTATAGTGTCGGCCCGAGGATTGAAGGGTCGCGGGTTCGATTCTGATCAAGGGCACATACTTGGGTTACACGAAGAGAGAGGGAGAGAGAGTATATATATATATACTATTCCCATCTCCTAAAAAGTTCTCTGGTGTCCTCTCCCAGCGAATCCTCTCCTACCACCTCCCCCCCCCCCCCCCCCCAGGAAACCACTGACCAAATTCCTGTCGCCATAGGTTAGTGTTACCTACAATCACACAGTAAGTACACTTTTGCATCTGGCTTCTTTAACTCAGCATAATATTTTGGGGATTCATCATGTTATAAACTATAGTAATGTGTTCCATTTTTCTTGCTGGGTAGTATTGCATAGTGGGAATATATCATAATTTATTTATCCATTCTCCTATTGATGGACATTTGATTATTTCCAGTTTGAGGCTGCATTGAATAAATAAAGTTGCTATGGACATTCTTATACAAGTCTGGATGTAGTTTTCACTTCTCTTGGGTAAATACCAGGAGTGAAATAACTGGGTTCATGGGGTAGATATATATTAAATTTTCAGGGAAATACAATTAAAACTACAGAGAGGTACCACTTAACACCTAGTAAAATAGGTATAATTAACAAGGGTAATTAAAAGAAAAAGATTGATAGCCCTGACTACTGGCAAGGATGTGAAACACTCCTTTTAGAAGAAGACTCTACAAATGGCAGTACAACTCATGATGCGGGGTGACTAGTCCAGGTACAGTCATGCCCTCTGTTCTGGGCCCCCGGCATCCATCCATCAACAGAGCTGGACATTGTCCTGGCTCCTACTGACCTGGCCACCAGCTCTCATGCCAAAGACCTTTCACATTTACTACTGTTAACCTTATTCCTTCAAATCTCTTGTGTGCACATGATTTTTCTAATCCAGGTGCTGGACACAATTTCCCAACTTTAATGAACTTCGTAACAAAGTACACGTGCCCCTATTTTAAAGGGGAAATCACTGTTTACCTCCAAAGCAATAAAAAAATCACCTAAAAACTGAAATTAAAATGCTTATAAAATATCTATGAAACAATGTCTTTAAAAACACATACACCAAAAACAAAACAAAAAAAACCTGCAAAATAAGAAAAAGAGAAATGCAAGTGATTGGAAATAAAAAATGCATTAATTGTATTTTGGTCTAGAAAACATTTCTTAAGCGTAATCTTATTTCAGGTCACAACCACTGTGTCAGGTCTGTGTTTATATTGCTCCTATTTTGTGAATAAGGAGGCAAGTTCAAAGAGGGTAAGTGCTGAAGATCACATGACTAACAAGATACCAAATCATGACCCAAAACTAAGTTTGTGACTGCAGATTCTGTGGGGTTTTTTTGCTACATTGGCACATCTCATTCTGATTACTCTAAATAGCCCATAAATAACCCAAATCCATTTGACCAATTTGCAATAGACTTACTGAGAATTGTCTCTGGCCCCTGATGTATGACCCTTAATGGTTAGAGTTAAAATATGATACATCTTTTAAAGAAATTTCACTAGCATTTTCTTCCGGACAAGAGAGTCTAGAAACTTGAGTTCTGATCCTGCCTCAACAATGACAAGCTCTAGGAACTTGTGCAGAGACAATATGGTGAAGGAAAAGAACATGGGTTTGGTTTCAACAAAAAGACCTAGGTGCAAGCCATCTACCAACTATGTGACCTTGATAAAAGTATTTTACCTCTCTGAGCCTTAGTGTCTTCATCCATAAAATAAAATAATGATACCCATCTTGCAAAGTTACTGCGAAGGTTACACGGCACACTGTGTGTAAATGGTCTACCATAGTACATGCTCAAAGAATGGCTTTTACATCATAAACATCATCATGACTTACTACTGTCTCAAGGTGGGACTGGATGAGCTTTAAGTTCATGGTCGCTTTATCTGATTTTCTTTGACAGTGTATGACTACATGCAACAGAAAACTAGTTGTTTGGAAATTCCTTTGACCTAGGTTCCAAATAATTGCATGGTTACTATCTCACTCTCTAGAATGTTCATGTAGAAGTGTTTTTTTGACTCAGCCATACACTCATCCATTATTGCCAACCTACTGTGTGCCAGGTACCATGTCGGGTAGGGAACGAGCATCCTAATGAACCTGACAATTATCCTGTTTCCAGAAATATGCACAGTGCCCTGCAGGGGGCACTAAGAAACCAGTGCAAATCCTTTCTAGAAGTAGCATGGCTCTTTTAGTGTCTGTGGATATGCACTTCCAATAATCACCATTCAGCTAGAAGGATTTCTCAGAGAAGCTCTTTATTGTCCCATGGATTGCATGTTTTGTGAAAAGGAATTTTTTAAAACAGGCATTAGTTTGACAAGGCTACATATTTGTTCAGATTAGAAGCTGCTTATACTAGGACCCATAAATGCAGAATTAATAAAACGGAAGTTGGATGTCAAGTCCAATGCTAGTCCTAAATATAAAGCATCACAGAATTCAGAAGCACATTGTGTTATTTCTTCTACAGGACTACAGGTGTGACTTGCTTTGCACAAAGGGTCACCCTGATCAACTGTGTGCTAATTGCTTACTTCTTAAATCAAAGTCCACTTCAAATACACCCAGAAGTCTTTCTTGCCTGCTTTCTTTCTCTCTTTCTTTTGTTTCGTTTGTTTATCAGAGCTGTGAAGAGTGAAACAAAGAAAAAGCTTAAGATAGAAGAGGCAAGATCAGCAACAGGTATGAGCCCAGACTAGGCTGCCCAGACTCAGGAAAGGACGTCACAGCAACAGAAGTGACCACTCTGGGCTGCATGGACTCAGGAAAGGATGTCACAGCAACAGAAGTGACCACTCTGGGCTGCCCAGACTCAGGAAAGGAAGTTACAGAAGCAAAAGGAGGGCCCTTGCAGACAGGTTCAGGGGGTTAGCCCAGAATCAGTTGCCACTGTCTGCTACTCCCTTGGTTGCAAGTCTCCTGAGAACTTTTAGAGCTTAGGAGAAAGAAAGCAAACGTGCATGCCTAAGGAAAGGGAGGGAGGAGGAGCTCAGGCGTGTTCGAGAGAGAGAACGCCAAGAAGCTATTCTTAAAAACTAAAGCAAATGCTTTTGCAAAGCTAAAAATCACCTTGAAAGGTAAAAAAAAAAAGAAAAATCATTCCTGAAGTAAATTTTAGAAATCCAGACTTCTAGTAATGTATCTAGTTCTGGGCTCATGTATCAAGGTTGCTTAATAAAACAAGGTCTATGTTCATTTTCTGTGAAAAGTCCACTTAAACCTTTCACGCATGTGATTATTTATCATCGAGGTCTGCAGCCACCAATGAAGTCCAAGAATAACTCATTTCTATTTCATTTCATGAATCAGGCACATTATGAAAATGAGGCCATAAATGGCAATTTTCATAAGATTTAGCTCTTTCTCCCAGTAAATTAGCAGGAACTGAGAGTACCTGAAGGTGTGAGTCCATGAACCAGTGTTTTCCTGATTCTGACGGGAGCAGAATGAGCAGGGCGTGGCTCTTCCAGAACAGAAAATCTACTTGACTATCAATCTGCAAAGTGTGTTTCATTAGCAATGCCGTTACCCACAGGACTCTTCTTTGCAAAGCCCACTCACTGGAGGGATGTTGGCAGCGGGGCTGTAGTAAGGTCTCTGAAGTCATCTCAGGGCGGTGGGACCTTCCTGATCTGGTTTTGTGTTTGTGGAGAAGAGGTCTTCTCCTCCAGGAGGCAACTGCTTTATGACCACAGCTCCTTGGGTCAGTTATCAGAAAAGGGGCAAACAGGGGCAGGGTATTGGGACCCCTCCTTTGTCTCTTCCTCAACCTCCCTCCATTGCACCTCTGAAGGGCCTGCCTTTATTCTAACATTCTGTTGCTGTCTTTAAATTAATAAAACCTTGAACAAGGGGCCCTGCATTTTCATTTCTTACTGGGCCCCACAAATTATGTCGCCAGCCCTGGCCAGTTTGGCTCAGCGATTAGAGTGTCGGCCCGCGGACCAGAGAGTCCCGGGTTCGATTCCAGCTAAGGGTACATACCTTGGTTGCAGTTTGTCCCCAGCCCCGGTTGGGATTATGTGGGTGGCAACCAGTTGATGTGTCTCTCTCACATTGATGTTTCTCTCTCTCTCTTCTTCCCTGTCTCCCTCCCACTTTGTTTGAAGATAAATGCAAAAATGTTCTCGGGTGAGGATAAAAAAAAATTATGTCGCCAGTCTCGCCAAACCTCCCCACCTGCACATGCACGCACATACAGACATATACATACATACATGCACACACGCATGCACACTACAGATATCTTCCCCAGGCCCTCGTCGTAACCACTTGTTCTCATCTCTGAAAGGTCAAGTTGGTGGCACGCTGGTTGAAGCCCAAGTTCTGAGTGGGCTGCTGGGTTCAAATCCTCCTTTTTATGACAAGCTCTGGGACCTGATTTCTTCACCTGCAGAATGGGGACAGCATCCATCTGACCTCACAGGGGTGGTATGAGAGTTGAGTGAGAAAAGGCCTATAGAGCATGGAGAGTGAGTGAGGGAGCGCTCCTCACAGAGGAGAATTCTCGCCTGGGGAAACCTAGACTGTGAGTGAGGAGAAAGACGCCTGCCTCCCCTGGGAAACCCTGGGGCCTCCCAGGCTGTTCCCTGGCCCCGCCCCTACGGAATGAATGTGTTGGGGGAGCATTACTGTCCTTCTATCCCAAACTCAGCATTTCCAAAACTTCGGCTGTTTGGGGACCCCTGTCAGGGTCTTCACTCTGCCCACCAGTTCTACTACTTGCTTACTAGACATGTTTAGATTAAAGTTATTTCACCTTATAAAAAAAAAAAAAAAAAAAAACCTTTATATCACTACTAGAAATGGAAAACCAGTATCTCGTGTCAAAAAGAGAAGGTCACCTGTCAGAATGGCCACCATTAATAAATTATCAAACAACAAGTGTTGGCGAGGGTGTGGAGAAAAGGGGACTCTAGTACACTGCTGCTGGGAATGCAGACTGGTGCAGTCACTATGGAAAACAATATGGTGTTACCTCAAAAAATTAAAAATTAAATTGCCATTTGACCCAGTGATCCCACTTCTAGGAATATACCCTAAGAAGCCTGAAACACCAATCAGAAAGAATATATGTACCCCATGTTCATAGCAGCACTATTTACAATGGCTAAGATCTGGAAACAGCCCAAGTGTCCATCAGTAGACAAATGGATAAAAAAGTGGTGGTACATATACACAATGGAGTACTATGCAGCTGTAAGAAAGAAAGATCTCTTATCCTTTGAGACGACATGGAGGGACCTGGAAAGTATTATCCTAAGCGAAACAAGCCAAGCAAAGAAAGACAAGTATCATATGATCTCACTTATTTGTGGAATATAATGAACATGACAGTCTGAAGAACAGGGTAGACCCAGAGACGTGGAAGTTGGGTACAGACTGACAATCACCAGAAGAAGGGGTGGGGAGGAGATAAACCACAGAACTTACATGCATGTATGCATGAACAATGGACATGGACAACAAAGCTGGGGACAGGGCAGGGAGGGAGGAGGAGGAGGGTGTCAATGGGGGGAAAAGGAGAAACATCTGTAACAAAAATAAAAAAATAAATACATGAAAGAGAAGGTCATGCACAACAGTTCACGTAGCACCTGAAACCCTCTTCGGATACCACTTCCGTTCCCTCTTCCACCAGCCCTGAGCCCTCCACGGGAACAGCCAGTTCTCAGCTCTGCTTCACCGCCAGAGCACAGTGAGCCACGGACAGCAGTTCCCCAGAACATCCCTGGATGAACACCTGTTAACAGACTGACCTGGGTGAGCGCTCCTTTGCAAAGAGGCTTGCACTGGCTGCTGACTGCCCCAAGGCTCTGAAACCTTCTCTCCTGAAAGCAAGGCAATCACCCAGCGCGCTTGCTAAAAAAAGCAGATCCCTTTGACCCAGTCTGAACCCACTGCATCAGAACCCCTGTGCAGAAAGGCTGGGCCGGCGGTAGAATGTTAGACGTTGTCATATAGTAGGAGTAACAGCGGTACTGCAACCACCTGTGGTGTTCTTCATATGTGCCAGGAATTATGCTAAGCATTTCCCATATATTATAGCACTTAATCCACTTATCAAGTCTATGAGGTAGGTACCTGTCAAAGTCACAGAACTATCATGAAGCAGGAACAGGATTTAACCCAGGCAGCCTGACTCCAGAACCAAACTCTTAACCATCAGACTGTACTCTTGGGCAGAGGGGAAGCTTCTGTAGGGAGGTCTTACCCATGGGGCTATCATGGATCCTCTGGGTCTCACCACATAGTTTTCAGTTTGTAAGCTAAGACCTGCCCACAGTGCAGTTATATTACCCAGGCATAAAGAATCACTCACACACACACACACACACACGCACACGCGCACACGCAAACACACACACACACCTATTTTGTCTCAACATGTGCATTTAATCTGCATACTTAACAAAGTTGCCTGAATACATTTGGAATAAGAAAGGGTCCTTTATGCCCTGTCAGGGTGGCTCAGTTGGTTGGAGCATCACCCATACACCAAAAGGTTGTGGATTTGATTCTGGTCAGGGGACATACCTAGATTGCAGGTTCAATCACCAGTCAGGACATGTAGTAGAAGCAACCGATCTGTTTCTCTCTCACATCAATGTTTCTCTCTCCCCCTTCCTTCCTCTCTCCCTAAAAGTCAATAATAATAATTTTAAAAACCACATATCCTTGGGTTAAAAAGAAAAAAAAAAAAAGCCCTGGCCAATTTGGCTCAGTGGTTAAAGCGTCGACATGCAGACTGAAGAGTCGTAGGTTCAATTCCTGGTCCAGGGCATGTCCCTAGGTTGCAGGTTCAATCTCTGGCCCCGGTTGTAGTCATGCAACCGATGTGTTTCTCTCACCTCAATGTCTCTCTCTGTCTCTCCCTTCCTTCCTCTATTCCACTCTACCTAAAAATCAATGAAAAAAATATCCTCAGGTGAGGATTACCAAAAACAGAAAAAAGAAAGGGTCCTCTATTATCAAGGGCGTGGGGACCATCATTCCTTGGGAGGACAAAGCTGCCCCTTTCAGATTCACACTGAGACAGCGGGAAGGCTGTCCTCTGAGGCCTGTACAAGGTTCTCCTGAGAGAGCTCTCTCAATCTGAGGTGGTGAGTTCCCTGGCACTGCAGGTGAACAAGCCAGGGCTAGGTAATCACTGTCCAGACATCCTAGAGATTTCTGCCCCAGCTGGGGAATTCAAGTTGATCACCTCCTGAGTGCTCTTCCAAATCTAAGTGTCTAAGATTCTACGATTTTGCAACTAGCAAAAAGAAGATCGATTTAAAGCAGTGTTTAAAATAGATACATTTGTGTTCTGCTTTTGTTAAAAAAAGAGAGAGAGAGAGAGAGAAGAAAGGGAAAACCACCAGCTGATGTTAGGAATTATTAAAGTCTCAAAAACCCGAGAAATACAGGGCAGGTGCTGAGCAGGCACGTTATTAATCACAAGTCAAAAGAAAACAAAAAACCCGCGGAGCCGGGTGACATCCACCCTGGAAATATTTAGTGCGGAGAGGTTCCTGCCGAAGTCCGGATGCGGGAATTTACAGCCCAAGGCCCAGTGGAAACATTTACCTTCGAAAAAGCTGCACACGACACACGTGTCTTGTTCCACACGGTCAGCGCTCTGTGGCGGCGAGATTTGTGTCCTTTTAAAATAACCTCTTTTCACCCTGGCCAGTTTGGCTCAGTGGTTAGAGCGTCGGCCTGCGGTCCGGAGAGACCCGGGTTCGGTTCCCGCTAAGGGCACGTACTTCGGTTGCAGTTTGTCCCCGGCCCTGGTTGGTCGTGCGGGTGGCAGCCTCTCGATGTGTCCCTTTCACGTCAATGTTTCTCTCTCTCTCTCTCTTCCTCTCTCTCCCTCCCACTCTATCTGTACAAAAAATGGAAAAATATCCTCGGGTGAGGATAAAAAAACAAACAAACAAATAAAATAACCTCTTTTCTTTAATTTTCAGTTTGGACGCCGGATCCTGAAATTTCAAATCCTTACCAAGGTTTGTCTTGACATCGATTCGATTTAACGTTTGCCTGAAACACCCTTTCCATCTGAGCATGTTTTTGTTTTGTTTTTTTTTAAGTTTTGGAGTTTCCTTCTATTGTTCCTTCAATCATTGCTTATAATCTCCGGCTCTGTGTCTTTTTTTTTTAATCCTCACCTGAGGATTTTTTTTTTTTTACATTTATCTTCAGACAGAGTGAGAGGGAGAGAGAGAGAAACATTGATGTGAAAGAGATACATTGATTGGTTGCCACCCGCACCACCCCAACCAGGACCGGGGATAAACCGCAACCAAGGCACTTCCCCCCAGTCAGCATCGAACCCAGGACTCCCAGGTCCGCAGTCCTACGCTCCAACCGCTGAGCCAAACCGGCCAGGGCTCTGTATTTTTCTTTTAAAATTTCTACTATTTCGAGGTTTCACTTGTCATCTCTGGCCTCCCTCTCTCTCCCCCCGGTCATCTTTACCGCCCTCTCTGCATTCTGGAGTAAACCCTAAAATATACCCCCATCCTGATGCCAATTTCTGCATTGTAGCCTCTACTTCTCCTGCTCCCATCAACTGTCCCGGCTCTGATTCTCATGTCAGGTATTTCAATGTCCTTTAGTTCCAGACATTTTAAGAAATCATGTCGTCTCTGGTGATCTTATTAAGAATAAATCATCTTCTCAGTGTTGCTTCTGTTCACCAGGAGGTTTATTCCAAAGGAAGAACTTTTCCTCTGCGTCTCGGCTTCTTCCCTCTCTTTCCCTCTCTGCGCATCTTCTCCCCACCGAGTTCTTCGTTTGGGGGTTGGTTTCGTGGGTTTTTGTGCAAACTCTATGAGGAAACTCTGGTTTGGATAGACTCTTGCTGTCTTAAATCCTATGCTCGCAGGGAAATCTTAACATGATGAAGAGTGGCAAAACATGCCACTTTGGCATAAGGATTATTTTGAGCTAAAGGTGCTTTTAAAAGCAGGTGCAAGAAAGGCATTCTAATCTCCCCTTTTTTTTTTCCTGGAAACAGGACATAAGAACCCACCCCCTATGCCAGGAGAAAAGGAGCATTCTTCTCCAGCGAGTCACAGCCAAGATAATTCTGCACCAACAACCTTTGTTAAAACAATTCTTGCCCTGGCCGGTTTGGCTCAGTGATACAGCCGGCTCGTGGAACAGTGAGTCTTGGGTTCAATTCCGGTCAAGGGCACCTCAGTTGCAGTTCGTTCCCAGCCCTGGCCAGGGTCCCTCTCATGTCAATGTTTTTTCTCTCTCCCTTTCTCTCCCTCCCACTCTATCTGAAGATAAATAGAAAAATATCCTCGGGTAAGGATTTAAAAAAACACATAATTCTTATGTGCCGTTAGCCTCCCCACAGAGGTTAGCCACATTTCTTGGTTCAAGCCAGTGTAGAAACATTTAGGTTGTGCCCCTTCTTTGGGTCTTCATTTCCTTATGAGAGCTCCCTGGTCACCTAAAACTTCTATTAAATACATTTGTTTGCTTTTCTCTTGTTAAACTGTCCTATGTCAATTTGATCCTTAGGTTTAGCCCCAAGAGACCCTCTAACAGAGTGGAGGTAAGAGTTTGCCTCTCCTACAACTCCAATGCCACCAGCTCAGGGAAGTACAGGGACATAGATCCTTACCAAAGGCACCACTGCTCCGCTCTCTTTGAAAATCCGGATGTTTCAGCAATAAATCCAGATGTTTAATATTAACAACTAATTTTTTAAACTTGATCCAAGCCAGCCACACAACACACCTATGTGGACAAGATTCAGCCTGGGGGCTGCTTGCTGGTATCCTCTGAGTTAACAAACCCTGCTGAACTGTATTTTCTTAAACAGACCCAAACAGGCTCCCTCCCCTCACAGGTTAGGGACAAATATTGCAAAATATTCCCATCTCAGATCTACATTTCCTTGACCCCTGGCTCCTCCTACCCTCACCCCCCACCACGTACTAACGTCCTCCTGTCCCCACCCAGTGGTCATCCTTAGGGACCAATATTAGTTCATCCTATTTTGTGTTTCTCCTTCTACAAAGTACTTCTCTACCACACATCTTTTAATGCTCTCATTATTTTTTACTCTGGGTGTTATCATAGCAACGTGCAATCAATATAAAATGTATCAATGAAATTTCTTTTATATCAAGCTCTCAAAATTACCTCCTTGTAGATTTTCTTGGCTTTTCCTTTCCAGGTCTGGAATTGGCTTTTGATAAATATTTATTAAAGTAAAAAGGTGTAGGCTTTTTTTATTATTATTCTGTAATTTGAGACAATAAGAACAAACCTTCCAATTATCCATTTTCCATATTTAAAGGGTGAAGATTTCCACATCCAGTTTCCCATCATATCAGCCTCTGAGCCCCAAATGCTGATTGGCTGCCCGAGGTCCCAGCTGTGGAAGCCTTAAACCGGTGGCACTTTCCACGGTTACCGACTCTCTGGCCCCACCTGCTGGCCGCTCGCTGTATTCATCACACTTAAGTCCCTAAAGGTGAAACAGAATCCACTTGCCTTAAAGGGCAGAAATATCTTTAAGGCCAACATTTAAAGGCTCAGATGGACACGACAGGAAGTTCTGCCCAAGGGAATCCCTTCTCTGTTGTCCATTCTCTGCTTTCTGTGGGTCAAAATTTTTCTTAAAGAAATGTAGCTTTTTAAAAAATACAATGCACGTGTGTCAGTGGTAGAACAACCACAACCTGCACCATCCAGTGAGTTCACTACGTGGCTTGCATGTCATAACCTCACAGGAGTCCCCAGTGGAAGGGGCTGTCCCGGGAGGGTGGAGACCTGTGTCCAGACCGCCCCTGTCTCAGGATTGGGATCAAGGAACTTCTCCCTTTGGAGCCTGTATTGAGCACTAGTTCACCTAACACCAAACTCCAGCTCTAAACCCATCCTGTGAAGCCATGGTGAGCAGCAGCAGGCTTTCCAGGTTCCATCAGCTCACACTGTGCAATGTGGAAGCCACAGCAAGTGTGACTACGGAGAACGTGGAAGGTGGCCGGTCCGATCGAAGGTGTGCCGCCCATGTGAAACTCACGCTGAACTTTAAAGGCTTAGTATGCAAAACAGAATATTAAATGTCACATCCATAATGTTTCTCTTGACTACATGCTGCTTTGACAATGCTTTGAATAGATTGGGTTCAATAAAATGTTATTAAAATGAATTTCGCCAGTTTTCTTTTTATTGTGTTATTGTGGCACTAGATAATTTTAAATTGCATATATGGCTCATGTCATATTTCTACTGTACAGTGCTGGCCTAAGCAGCTGACTAGTTTAAGGTCGTAGTTATTTTATTTATTAGCATAAGAAAGAAATCTCTAAATTAAATTTAAAAATTTTTTTATTTAAAAAACTTTTTTAAATTATTTATTGTATCAGAAAGGGGACTCTAGTACACTACTGGTGGGAATGCAGACTGGTGCAGCCACTGTGGAAAACACTATGGTGTTACCTCAAAAAGTTAAAAATTGAACTGCCATTAGACCCAGTGATCCCACTTCTGGAAATATACCCTAAGAAGCCTGAAACACTAAGATTTGGAAACAGCCCAAGTGTCCATCAGTAGTAGTACATATACACAATGGAGTACTATGCAGCGGTAAGAAAGAAAGATCTCTTATCATTTGAGACGACATGGAAGGACCTGGAGAGTATTATCCTAAGTGAGAAAAGCCAAGCAGAGAAAGACAAATATCACATGATCTTACTTATTTGTGGAATATAATGCACTAAACAAACTGATGAACAAAATTGACCCAAAGACACAGAGGTAGGGTACAAACTGACAAACCCCAGAAGAGGGGGGGATTGGAGGGAAGAGATAAACCACAGAACTTATATGCACGTACGCATAACCAATGGACATAGACAACAAAGCTGGGGAAGGGGTGAGGGGATTGGGAAGAGGGTGTCAATGGGGGGAAAATAAGAAGCATCTGTAACAAGAACAAATTAATAAAAATAATTTTAAAAAACTTTTTATTTATTGTGTCCCTTTTTTTTTTTTTAATCTTCACCCGAGGATGTTTTTCTATTTATCTTCAGATAAAGTGGGAGGAAGGGGGAGAGAGAGAGAGAAACATCGATCTGAGAGAGACACATCGACTGGTTGCCTCCCTCACGACCCCAACCAGGGCTGGGATGAATCGAAACTGAGGTACGTGCCCTTGACCTGAATCGAACCCAAGACTCACTGGTCCACGGGCCAACGTTCTAACCGCTGAGCCAAACCAGCCAAGGCTACTGTATCATTTTTGTATGAGTCTCCGTGACAAATAAAATTACTTAGCCCTGGCCAGTTTGGCTCAGCGGTTAGAGTGTCGGCCTGCGGTCCAGAGAGACCCGGGTTCAGTTCCCACTAAGGGCAGGTCCCTCAGTTGCAGTTTGTTCCCGGCCCTGGTTGGGTCGTGTGGGTGGCAGCCACTCGATATGTCCCTTTCACGTCGATGTTTCTCTCTCTCTCTCCCTCCCTCCCTCCCACTCTATCTGAACAAAAAATGGAAAAATGTCCTCAGGTGAGGATGAAAAAAAAAACACCTAGATCTCCTGCTCACAGGATGGTCACTGTTGTCTGTCAGCCCCTTTAAATTTTGAAGATGCCTCCCTGAAGCTAGAGCAACCTGGCCAGGAAATCGGGGAAATGTCCTCTAGCAGACGTCCTAAGCGGTGCAAGGCATACTGGAAGGAGCTCTGGGTCAGAGATACATATAGGGGGCCTGGAGCAATTTGAGGAGAACTATAAAAACAAATATGTTTATAAAAAATTGTCCTCTCGTGCTGGTAATCAAAGAAATGGAAATTACATGAGTTCTCATTTATAGCCCATCAGGACACAGACATTTTAACAAATTATAGTCAGAGTAAGCAAGGGTGTATGGAAATCAGCACGCTGTCCCCTGCCTTTCTAGAGGGTAACTTAACACCAGGGACAAGCAGCCTTCAACCGGCTGGTGCCTCTGACTCAGCAACTTGCCTCCAGTGACCTCCAGGGAAGCAACCGTCAATGCTGCGCAGTTACGTTCCTGTAGGCACGTTCATTACTTTGAGAGTTACAGTGAAGATAACACCAAACCAAGGAACTTTTTAAATTAAGGCACTTTGAGAAAATAGAATAGTATGTTACCATTAAAACTTGTGTTGCAAAATATTTATGTATTTATTTATTTATCCTCACCCGAGGACATTTTTGCATTTATCTTCAGCTAGAGTGGGAGGGGGAGAGGGAGGAAGAGAGAGAGAGAAACATCGATGTGAGAGAGACACACCAACTGGTTGCCACCCACATGACCCCAACTGGGTCCGGGGACAAACTACAACCGAGGTATGTGCCCCTAGTGGGAACCGAACCCAGGACTCTCCAGTCCGCGGGCCGACGCTCTAACTGCTCTAACCGCTGAGCCAAACTGGCCAGGGTGAAAAATATTTAATGATTAACTCCTCCTCTCTCCCCCCTTTTTTGTTTTGATTTTTGTTGTTGTTGTTAAGCCTCACCAGGGGATATTTTTTCTATTGATATTCAGAGACAGGGGTAGGCAAGGAGGGAGGGAGGGATGGAGGGAGGGAGGGGAGAGAGAGAGAAACATCACACATCGATATGTTGCCTCCTGCACGTGCCCCGACTGGGGCTGGGTATTGAACCTGGAACCCAGGTACTACCACCCAGGTACATGCCCTCACCCTGGAATTAAACCCAAGACCCTTTGGTGCGATGGGCTGATGCTCTAACCACTGAGCAACCAGCCAGGGCAATGCGACCTTTTTATACCGAGGGTCATGTCAGTCCCCTCAAGTCCCTCACTGCCTTCACTGTCATTAGGATGCAGCCTCCGTCCACACGTGGCCCTGGGATCTGAGCCTGCCTCCCTCTCAGTGTCACCTCCTGCCAGCTTCCTCCCCCTTGCTCACCTCCCACCGGTTACCGGGGCCCAGGCAGCCCCACAGCCCTGGCAACTCTCGCTGGCTCTGGGCCCTCACTCATACCCCTCTGCTTAGATGCTGCCTGCACCTCGCCCTCCTCACGCGAGAGTATTTGCTGTCAAATATACCACTTCCCCAGGAAGCCACCCCCTACCCTCTCATCTAAACGAGGTCTCCTGGTTTCCCGCCGCCCTGCACCTTCTCTGCTCCTTCCGGTGGCGTAGGGCGTCCCTGCCCCTGCGTGTGTCACCGGGATTATCTGCTGAATGCCAGGCTCCCCGCCTGACTACAGGACTTGGCTTACACCTGGCATGCGGGAGATGCTCCTTAAACGCAAGCTGAATAAATGTATCATACTCTAAGTAAAAGGCAGATTATATTGAAATAAGTCAGGCAGAGAAAGACAACGACCGTATGATCTCACTTGTATGTGGAATCTCAAAAACAAAACAAAAACCCTGAACTCATAGACACAGACCAGATTGGTGGTTGCCAGAGGCAGGGGTGGGAGTATGAGAAAAATGGGTCAAGTTGGTTAAAATAAAATAAATTAGCGCCGGGGGTGCAATGCGCAGCATGGTGACTGTAGCTGAGAACACTGCATGGTATATTGGAACGGTGCTAAGAGAGAAGATCTTTAAAAATCTCATCACAAGAGGGAAAAAATTATTACTATGTGTGGTGATGGACATTAACTAGACTTATTGCAGTGATCATTTCTCCATATATACAAATATTGAATCACCTGAAAGTAATATAATGTTATATGACATTATATCTCACAAAAGCAGGTTGTAAAGTGGCATGTGTAATAGGATTTCAATAGCAATAAAAATGTGTATACGTATATAATTGTAACATATCTGAACACAGAAATAAAAAAGACCAGGAGAAAATCCAAAGCACTTAACGGCATCTAGCTCTGTGTCATGATTTTACTTTTTTTTCTTTTGTTCACATTTTCTACAGGGAACTTATCTAACTTTTAAAACCAGAAGAAAATATATTTAAAAACGAAGGCCCTCAGTGTGAGTCTTCACTCTTTTTTTTTTAATCCTCACCCAAGGATATTTTTCCATTTTTTATCTTCAGATAGAGTGGGAGGGAGAGAGAGAGAGAAATATCGATGTGATAGAGCCACATCGACTGGTTGCCTCCTGCACGAACGACCCTGACCAGGGCTGGAGACAAACAGCAACCAAGGTACGTGCCCTTGGCCAGAATCAAAGCTGTGACTCTTTGGTCTGCAGGCTGACACTCTAACTGCTAAGCCAAACCAACCAGGGCTGTCTTCACTCTTAACAACGGTTCGATCCTGGAAACCTCAGCTTTTCACAGCCTCCGCATTATAAATGGGGTGAGGATACCTCCCCTATCTCGTAGAAGAATTAATGGAATAATGTACTTGCAAAGTTTTGCACATATTTCAGTAATCATATAGGTGTTTGGGGGTATGCAAACACCACACAGGATCGCGGTATCTGCCTGGTGGTTGTGCCATTTGCAGACAGCACAAGGAGATGACAGCAGAGTAACTGGGACCCATGCCTTCTGACTGGCGTGTTGACAGTGGTCACCGCCCAGCGAGGAGAGAGTCGGAGGCCTTTGGGATACAGAAAGAGAGCCAACACGACGAAAGAAGTGGGTGGAATTTCACAGGAACAAGGACATCTCCTCTCCTTTCCCCAAGACCAAATGCTGGGTAACAGGTGGCCTGCAGAACCCAGCCAAGCTCCCAGCAGGGCTGAGAAAGTTATAAGATGAAATGTGAATTTATTCAGAGAGATGGCATTTGTGCTGAAGAACAACTTGGCGGACTCTCTTCTGCATTCTCTTGGCAAAGGAACAGTCATTGTGGGCAACTTCTTTGGGACCTGCTCTGGCTCCCACGGAAGACAGCAGCTCCTTCCATTTATTCTGTAAATATTTATTGAGCATTTATAATGTGTTAGGCACGCCGCTAGGAGCAGAGTGGCGAGGGCCATGTTCAGAACAGCAAAGGGAGGAATGGAGATGGCTAACTCACAAGAGACCAGTTCAGAGGGTGTGTAACAGCTGACTGCAAATGACCAGGGTACAGAAAAGAGGTGATACTTTTCCCTCATGACTCCCAAGGTCAAAGTGAGGCCCCACAAGTGGGTGTTAGAGGGAGGCAGATCCTTGGCTGAATAGAAGAGGTACATGTCAAGAAATTACAATAAACAATGCAAGTTTATAACTCAAGGTCAAAGGCAGTAGCACAGAACAGAAATGCCTTTGAAAGGCTGCTTTCAAAGTTCCCTGGAAGAGTGCTGGCTATATATGCTGAGGATACATAACTGAATCATTTTGTTCCCTGTCTACCAGGAAAGAATGCTAAATCTAACATCCTATGAAAATGCTCTCCTCAAGTTGGTGAACTCATGGCCCTCTGAACTGGCCTTGTTTTCAGCAACGTGCCCTGCTCATAATAGCTCTAGTTACCTTGAATGCACTTTTGACCTGTTCGAGTCCACCAAAGCCAGCTAACGTCTCTATAATGAAGTGTCCATAGATGACTGCAGGCCACAGTGATCCCTTCACTCTTCAAAGCTCTCATCCTGGGGTTCCTCTACTTTGACCTCTTTTGACTTATCATTTCAGCTGTTCGAGTACTTGTGTTTGGCTCTCCCATTAGACTCTAGTCTCCTTAAAGGAAGATACTCAATGCTTTTGATCCACAGGAACTAGCCCAGTCTCTTGCATTTAACGGACCCTCAGTACATGTCCACAGACTGGGTGCTGCTGGAGTCAAACCAGAGAATAGAGGGAACCATTCTGTCAAGGTCTTAGAAAACATCTGTTTTTTTCAGGGAAGCATTTGCCATCCATCACAGAGGAGATTGAAAGAGAAAGAAGTCAAGTCAAGTTCAAGGTCATGTGCAGGAACCCCAGAAACCATTCCCCAAGGTTAGAATGTCCTCTCCCTTTCTCCAACCAGCAGACCAGATGGTCTCCGAAATCTTGGCTTTCGTGGTTGAACTCTAATTACAATGTTAGTTACAAATGAGTTCAATGATTCAAAATCACTAGTAGATTCTATCCAGGCAATTCAGGTTTTTTTTTGTTTGTTTGTTTGTTTTTTGCTCTCACTAAGAACAGGGTGGCTTTGTCATCAGCCTTGCTCTTGCTTCCTGTATTAAAATTGCTCAGCCGTTTAGAAAATGAAGTGAGCCCAAGACTACCAAACCTTGCTGAAAGCAATGGGCACCCCAGGAAACATGAGGTGGCAGCAGCCAGATGGTTAAGTAGCCTCCACTGGTATCACACTCAAAATGAGACACACAAATCAGGAAATGCTCCTCGATTGTACAAATACCGCATGCCAGGTGTTGAACTCGGAGGTGCACACGTGTTTGCCTAGATGTTTTGCCAATGTGATTGAGAAGAAACCCTTAAAAGTAAGTCCTTGGGATTCTAACTGTTGGGGAGAACTTTTTAAGGTCGTCTGAACCAGACCCTTCCAAATGCCCAAACCCAAGTTCTGTTCAAACATTTCCCATAAAGGGAACTCATGACGTTGAGAGGAAGTCCAATGGGAAACATTGCTTCTTTGAGTTTGTTTTCTGTAATATGTTCAGCACCTTTCAACACCCACTTACTGGTTCTTGTTATGCTCTCTGAAGCTAAGCAGAAAAAAAGGTCCTCCGCATCCATGGGAGAACTCTTTTCACACAATTAAGGAAGCTATCAAGTCTCCCCTAAATCTTTATTTCTTTAAATATCCCAAGTACTTAAAAGCTCATTACTTGAGTTAATCTCAAATTTCTGCACTTAACCTACCTACATTTTTCCCTGGGGGATCTGTTCCCTGCCAGAGCCCTGCTGAGTCAGCTTGATCAGGTTCCATACCACATCACTCCCCCTCCTCATCACATTTGATTGGTCCAGGGGTGGACGCCTGGCACAAGTACAGCCACCCATTGGCATCCTGTAACATCAGTCTGGCCAAAAGAGATGAACTGAGCCAATCAGGTAACTCGCCTGAAAACTGGGAAATGAGTAGCTGAGAGACTGTTGTCATCTCACCTTGGGCTGCTGGGCTGAGGAAGTCTTGAATGCCAAGGTTCTTAGGCAAATGACAGACATAATTAGAGTTTTGCTTAAGGTGCAACGAGGAGAATGGAAATGAAGAAAAAGAGCTTAGAACAAGGTCATTGCAATACCAGGGTTCCAAGAGCCCCTTCCCCAAAAGTGACAGTTTCTTCTGGTTTCTCTGGGGGAGGTGGGGGTCCTTGTGTGAGAAGCCAGTAACCAAATGGGTCTGTTAAGTTGAAGGTGGAGGTGGGTCATAATATAAGCAGCATCAAAAACTTCAGCTGTAGTTTGACCAGGCAGAAGGTGATGGTGAACATGTGTTGGAACTTCAAGGAGGTTCTTCATATGGTGGGACTGTGAAAGACTGTGAACACTACCCACCCACCCCCAACCAGGAGTTTTGAAATAGTGCTATTTAGCTTTGGTCAACTGAAAAGGTGTATTCCTCCAATGTGACAGAGTCTACAGGAAGTTAAGAGACACACCCAGGGGTCAAAGTTCAGCTGCATCCAGCCTAGAAAACAGATATTGCACCAAAAGACCATAGTTTATTCTAATCCATAGATAACTTTGTATCTGCCTGGATGGCGATTTAAGGCATTTGGTAAAGTCTAAACAGCCTATGAGAGATTCTTTGCTTTTAGATTCAAAGATTGCTTACAGAAACATGAGCCACTGTCACAAAAAATGATCCACCTTCATTCACAGAATCATCTGGTTTTATCACCCAACATACTGTCCATGGTGGGAACTGTCCACACAAGAGATCGTGAAGCAGAGCTAAAGTAGAGGCAGGAAAATGGGGGGAGGGGTGCAAGGGAAGAGAAGAGAAGACATTTCAGAGGTAGGAATTACGAGACAGAGAATAAAGGTAGTACACGCAATCAACAATTATGTGCCCTGAGCCCACTATGTGCTCAACTTTGTGCCGGCTGCGGAGGTTGTAACTATGACCTCTCTGGAAGATGATACCGACAAGATAGGAGGAAATTACAACAAAGTGGAGAAAACAGATGATGCTGTAGAAACCACTAGCAGGAGAAGTCTAATAGAGCTGGGAGATATCAGAAAAGATTTCCAAGAGGAGTCAGTATGAAAGTTGGGACCTAACAGAGGTACTGTACAAAAATTAGCCATGTGTACGGGGGATCACAAGAGGGATTCAAGTCGTGTGCCCTACATCAGACTTGGTGGATCCAAATCCTGGCTCTGACATTTGCCAGTTGTGTGACCTTCAGCAAGTTACTAGTTAGATTTGTTTTATTGTCCTTATACATGAAGTGGCGATAATAATTCCTTCCTCGCAGGGTTATGGTAATGAAAGCTCTTGGCACAGTGACTGGCACATGCTAAGTGCCAAGTGAATAGTAGGACTTCGTTGTTAAGGAATTCTGACACACATAAGCATGTGTGAGGGTGTGCAAAGGCTAAAAAGTAAGAAAGAACGAGGCAAGTTCAAGGGAAGTAGATCAGTGCTGGTTTGGGGAGAATGGTAAATGATGAGCCCCGAGAGGGAAGCAAAGGTAAGATCAAGAGTGCTCTTTAATATGACTTAAATGGGCTACAAGGTGCATGTCATTAGGCAAAACACAGACTTGGAGAGAAATACAGAGCA